>NC_133408.1:98815000-100251250 GCF_049350105.2 Macaca mulatta | reverse complement strand
TGCTGAAAAGCAGCCACCTATCTTATAGGAATGTCATGGGGGAAGAAGGAACCCAGTAGGCACCCAGGACTTGAAAATTTCTGGCAGAAGGAACATGGGCAAGCAGACCCGAAGCTTCTCCTTCCAGGCAAGAGCACCCGCTTCACCACCATTTATTCATGTTTTGCTTATGGTGCTTTTTAAAAATTATTATTTTTTTAATGTTTTTGCCAGCTCAGTCCCACCCTGTGGCCAGAGGGGACCAAGGGCCGAGCTGTGCCTCCTCATGATGTTTTAACAATGCCCTCTTTGCTCCACTGCCCTCAATCGTCGTACCAAAGCCCCCTTAGTAAGACGGCAAGGAGGAAACACACAGAAATATATCTGGAGTCCCAGCAAGAAGCTCCATCCAGAAAAACTGGCACCCCAGAGAGAGGCACAGTCTCTACTCTGTGTTTTGGCTTATGCGATACCCACATTTACCCCAAGGTTGTGCCATCTCCAAATTTGAGAAGCTCCCACAGCACCAAAGCCAAACTACTTTCAAGGCTCTACGCAACCTATCCCATCTTATTCCCACAAGTCTTCAGTTTCATCCCAGCCCATCTCTTCACTCTCCATCAAGAGCACCACGATCATTCTACGTATTTGTTCACTCTCTCGGGCCTCCTAGGCAAGCCCTATATTAGTCCATTTTTATACGGCTATGAAGAACTGCCTGAGACTGGGTAATTTATAAAGGAAAGAGGTTTAACTGTCTCACAGTTCAGCATGATTGAGGAAGCCTCAGGAAACTTACGATCATGGCGGATGCAGGGAGGAAGGAGAAGTGCCAAGAGAAGCAGGAGGAGCCCCTACAAAACCATCGGATCTTATGAGAACTCACTCACTATCATGTGAACAGCATGGGGGAACCACCCCCATGATTCAATTACCTACAGCTGGTCTCACCTGTGACACATGGGGATTATGGAGATTATAATTCAAGATGAGATTTGGGTGGGGACACAAACCCTAACCATATCAAGCCCCTTCCTCAAGGAGTTCTCTGGCTTTCTGCTCATCTTCAGCCCACCTGTCCTTCTAGCAGAGCCTCTGCTGCCTTCCAACAGGTAATCATGGTCCCCTCCTCTGAACCTCAAATCCCTGTGAGATCCTAAGAGGGCATCAGTCAGCTTAGGTTGCCATAACAGAACACCACAGCCAGGGTAGCCTGAACAACAGAAGCAATTCTGGAGGGCAGAAGTCCCAGATCAAGGCACCACCAGGACTGTTCGGCTGAGGCCTTGCTTCCTGTCTCATAGGCTGGCCCTCTTGCTGTGTCTTCACATGGCTGAGACAGAGAGCTCTGGTGCTCCTCCTCTTCTTATACTGGCACTAGCCTTTATCAGGCCCCAACCACATGACCTCGTTTAACCTTCGTCATCTCTTCAAAGCCTCCATCTCCAAATACCCTGGGGGTTAGGGCTTCAACATATGAAATTTGGGGAGACACAAACATCCCATAACAGCAAGGGTGGCGTGAGACAGAAGACACTAAAAGGGAGAGGGATAAGCAGAACTGAGAGGGAGGCCACTGAAGAGAGAAGGGGGAGGCAGGACCTCTGTCTGCTCTTGAAGTTGGAAAAAAGAAGAATGAAGGGAACAAGAGGGCCAGAGGGTAGGGTTGTCTGAGGAGTTCTGTGGTGAGGAAAAAATTATGAGTAAAAGGCAACACTTTTGGTTATAAAGCACAATAAGCTATGACAAGAAGCGGTCCTTTGGTGTTAACTCTCTGAAGGTTAACTTGACTGGACCATATAAATCGGAAATGACCTTTCCCTTGTCATAAAAATAACTGAAACCCTTATAGACATAATGAAAAACGTACTATCCACTATTGAGCAAGGAAAAACATCTATCATCAAATTAAATATTTTGTCTTTTAAGTGCATGAGCAAAATAATTTACATAAGAACTACAATTTTCACATAATCATTCATGCATGCTGATAGGCAATTCAAGGAAAAATTCATAAAACAGAACTGTAGCTCAAATCTGTTCTGAACAATTTATCTTTTTACTAGAAGATGGCCAATAAAAGACTATTTTTTAACTTTTTCATTTGCAATTTTTTTTTTTTTTTTTTTTTTTTAATTCTCAAATTGCATCTATGTCTCAAATAAAGTAATGTGAACATTCTACCTCTGGGGTGTGGAAAAGCAGCCATGGCTGCTGGATGGCCGTGGGAGGCTGACTGCAAATGAAACACTGGCTTACACTGCCCTCTGCTGGTATACTGACCACATTTCAAGTTCCTTCGTTTACAAAGTTGCCAAAAGACGTTCAGTATTTTGAACCAGCAAATTCAAGCCTAATTACTAAAAACAGGTTGTGGAAAATATTACCAAGTGGCGTAAATGCCATCTGCACCACATCAGGCACACATTCCTAATGAAAAGGGCACATGTGCAGAAAGAGATGGTGCCAAATCACATCTGCTAACCTAATATAAAGGGTTTTTAACTAACTCTTTAAAATATGCATTAAGTTCACAATAACGCCTTTAAATCACCCCCCTCCTTTCCCACTCAACCCCTGCCATGCCAACCAACTTTTCAGAAAACAAATAAATATTGCAAAAAATTAAATCTTGGCTCCCACCACTGCATTTGGGCCTCTGTTTAAATCAGCTCGGCAATAAATAACTGCATGTTACCACAGTTTACAAAATTCATTTTCTAAGTACAGACTTTTTTTTTTTAATCTAGATGCTGCTAATTTGCCAGAATGTTGCTGGAAAACATGCCATTTGTTTAAACACACACAACATCAGCCTCCATTAAAATGATTACAGCATCATTCAAAAGTCTGAAGCATTTATTAGGTGTCTCTAATTCCACAGAGCCTTTTACTAAGCCCTGTATAAATGGGTTAAGCCAAATTCCTGCCTGAGAGCTTATTTCCTAAAATAGATGAAGTCACACACATTGACACAATAGAACAACACAGGTACACTAAGTTAAGTGAATGTACCTACATTGTGTTCTGAAGCAAGAAATGGGAGAGTTGTAGGAGCCGGATATATAAAGGGTGGGGTAAGAAGAAATCACAGCTGTCTACGAATCAGCCAGCAAGTCCTTTAGGAGGAGGTGGGATTTCAGGTAGCTGAATGAAGGGGAAGCTTCGGGGAGCTAGAAAGAAAGGTGGCAGCCACAGGACTGCTAGAGTCTGGGAGGTCATTTGCATGTAGAAATGGGATGACAGGAAAGAGGTAAATCTTGGAAATGCCATGACTCCCAGCAGCCACACAGCAGCTTGCTTTAACCAAGCCCAGAACACTACGCTCTTCTGCACAGGGGTGCCCAGCTCCAGGCTACTCATTAAATTCTCAAAACTATTCCATAACATAGCTATTATTATTAAATCCCAAGTTTTACACATGATGAAACTGAAGCACACAAAACAGAACATTTTGTCTCTAGACCCCAAAAACCTTAAGCTTGCTGCTATGGACTGAATGTCTGTGTCCCCTTAAATTCCTATGTTGAATCTGTAATCCACAATGTGATGATATTTGGAGTGAAGCCTTTGGGAGATGATCAGATCATGAGGGTCTCTGGATGGGATTAGTGTCCTCATAAGAAGAGAAACCAGAGAGCTTTTCTTCCCCCCTCTCTCTCCCTGACACATGTGGACACAGCGAGAAGACAGCTATCCACAAACCAGGTAGCAGGCCCTTACCAGGAACTGAATCAGCCAGCACCTTGATCTCAGATTCCCCAGTCTCCAGAACTGTGGGAAATAAATGTTTGTGTGTAAGCCAAACAGTCTATAATATTTCGTTGTAGCAGTATTTCGTTGTAGCAGCCCAACCTAAGACACTTCCTGAGTGCAGGGACCAGGTACGTCTTCCTCATCTTTATGTCTTTAGTATCTAGCACCTTTAGTGCCTGGCATATAGGAGGTATACAGCGACCACCAGGAGGCATTACTAAACAAATACCACGCAATCATAATCTCCCCAATAGAATGTAAATCTGGTTCAGAATGGAACATTATTCACTTTTTATTTCAGAGTCTCCTTTACCTAAAGTACAACTAGATTCTAGTTCCTTTGAACTCTGGGATGCCTCACAATGTGTCCCACTGAGGATAAATGAATGCTAGACTCACAATGAAACATTTGATGGTAAGAGATGATTAGTAATGATGACGGTAATGGTAACCGCTAACACTGACTGTACTGACAACATGTTGGGCATTGTGCTAAGCATATCATGCACAACATTTCATCTAACCATCAGGAAAACACTCCGAGGACAGAACTATGACCATCCTCCAGTGCAACAAGAAAGTCCATAAAGGGAGGTCCACTAGTCATACCCAACTCCTACTCTGGGATTATTCCTAAAACAAAGCAAAATGTTCTGAATTAAATGTCCTCTCTCTCGGGCCATGATAGGCATCCATGAGCTACTCTACCTTTTCCTAATAAGCAGCAGGGCAAAGTCAGCACTAGGACTGAGGGATGCCAGCACCACTTTCTTGGGACTTTCTGTTATTGTTGACCTGTTAGCCAATGTGACTTAGAATAACGTGGAGATTATTTGCAGTATGGAATGGAAACCTTCCTCTTCTTTTCAAAGAGGAAAGTATACTTTGTTCAAATGTCCAGTATCTTGTCTCTTATGATGACAGTTGGCCACATCTCCATCCCCAAATTCCAATGCTCTTTAGCATTTGGTACTTATTTCTTAAATGTGTATTCAGTCTGACTAAAAGAAATTATATGAAATTTTCATTGTCTATTCATAACTTCCAGCAAGACTAAAAAGCATTTTTTTTTATAGCTAATAAATTCCAGCTTAGAAAAGTTAAAACTTCCACGCTTTGGAATTTCACCAACATGGGGGAGAGGAGTATGCAAGATGGAACAGCTTTTTAACTTTTTTTTTTTTTGAAATGGAGTTTCACTCTTGTTACCCAGGTTGGAGTGCAATGGAGCTATCCTGGCTCATTGCAACTTTCGCCTCCTGGGTTCCAGCGATTCTCCTGCCTCAGCCTCCCAAGTAGCTGAGATTACAGGCATGCACTACCATGCCTGGCTAATTTTGTATTTTTAGTATAGATGGGATTTCTCCATGTTGGTCAGGCTAGTCTCGAACTCCCGACCTCAGGTGATCCGCCCACCTCAGCCTCCCAAAGTGCTGGGATTACAGGCATGAGCCACCATGCCTGGCCTTTTTAACATATTTTTAAAAGCTAACCAGTGACAAAAAAAGAACTAATGAACAAGAAGGGGTCCTCACTTTCCTACAAAAGGATATGGCCTTTTAGTCTCCAAGATTTCAGTGCTTGGAGCTCCACTTGGCCTGCCTCAACACTAGGAACAGCCAAGAGAAGTTTCTGTGCTCACTAAGAGAAGAGAGATGCACTAAACATCGTGTTCTTTTTAATGGTTCTGATTATATATATCCAAGTACTTAAAGTCAAGTTTTTGAAAGATGCTTGCTTTCTTCTGTTAATTAGTCTAAAATCTAGTATTGGAAGGAAGAATCGTGGACAGTGTGTTCCACACCCCCAAATTTATTAGAAAGGACAAAGCGGAAAGTTCCGAGGAGAGGGTGGGGAGAGAAACCCATCAGCCTTAATAAATGAGAGTAATACTTCTGTTCATAAATCAAGTTCAAAATAAACTATAAACCAGGATTTCTAAACCAATACATAAGAGCATTTTTATAAACCACAATCCTTACATGAACTCTGGGTTTTAGATTAGCATCTCTCTGAGCTTGCCTAAAACTTGTATAAAGTAAATCATTCCAAATCCAAATCAAAAAAGTTTTATTTTTCAAACTATTGATTGTTCAGGTAGAACATATGTATATATAATAACAAGATATAACCCCTATTAAATGATGAGGTCTCCATTTTACCAGCAGGGAGAGGTACTTTCAGATGGATGGAATTACATCTCAGACAACTTCTCAATGCTTAGGGTGATTCTGCAAGCTTAATTTATGGTCCTGTAAGTTAAGGCTCTATGAGCAACATGATTAGTGTCCTACAAAATGGCTCAGTTTAACTTAACCCATCACAGAAGTGCCTTCACACTCTGATCACTCTAGACCCAAACTTAAAGAAGTATAAGAAAGGAAAAGAAAACAGAATTACAAGACCACCATCCATATGCACTGCTTTAAAAATGTGCCGAAATTCTGAGAAGCAAAGGTGTGTCTGGAAAAGAATCCAGAGAATAGCTGGACTAAGTCTGTGGTAGGTGGACATGGGGCCACCAAGAAACAGGTTTGAGGCATCTGTGCATCTACACTGTATTTTGTATTGGGTTAAAAACTGGGGAAAAAACAAAACAAAACTTTAGGCAGCACTCATCCACTCTGGATAAAGAATAAACTCTCCATCTAACAGTGAGCTGGTGACAGGACTTATTTACAGATCATGTCATCTAAGCACCTGAAAAGATAAAAATATCATAGTGATTTTTATGAAGTTTACATTTTCAGAATTGCTTTGAAGCATGTTTAGTGACTTAATGACATAAGCATTCCTTCGGCATTCCAGATAACAATAGAGGCATTGGAAATACAGGAGGAACTCTTTTTTTATCCTCATCGTGCCACATTAATTTTGTAAATAACACAACTGTGACTTCAAACACAATTAATCTGATATTTCTGCCACTACAGCTTTTCAACGTTTGAGCTCTTGCTGTATACCACTTATTAAACACACCTCTATCACAGATACACAGTTATACTATGTGTTATATATTATTTATTACATATACTATGTTATATATTGATTCTACTGTAAGAATATCTGAGAAGACTAGGGTGCCCAAAAAGGGCTGAAAGGGAATCACAGAAGATTCTGACACATTTACAGTTTTGGCCAGTCATGGTGGCTCATGCCTGTAATTCTAGCACTTTGGGAGGCTGAGGTAGGAGGATTGCTTGAGGCCAGAAGTTTGAGACCAGACTGGACAACATAATGAGACTCATTTCTACCAAAAAAAAAAAAAAAAAAAAAAAAAAGGCTGGCATGGTAATGCATGCCTGTAGTCCCAGCTACCTGGGAGGCTGTGGAGGGAGGATCGCTTGAACCCAAGAGGTTGAGGCTGCAGTGAGCCATGATCCTGCCACTGAACTCCAGTTTGGGTGATAGAGCAAGACTCTGTTTCAAAAAAAACAAAAACAAAATAAAATTTAAGCCAATTTTAAGTGTGTGCTTGGTGTATTTGAGAATCTGTAAAAAAAAAAAAAATACATATTTAACTGCTTGAGGGAAATTCCTTTTTTTTTTTTTCTTAGCTCAAAACGGATCAATATGACAGGGGATGCTTTTAGATGTATTTTTAACAGAATACAGCTAGAAGGATAAAATGCTAATTTTCTATGCATTGTCTTATGAACCACAGAGGAATAAATGGTGCCTCATCAGACACGTCTCAGTGATGGAACTGGGGAGTGGTGCCACCCTGGGTGGGAGGCAGGGCACCAACAACCCTTCCCAGCCTGTGCCACCACCCTGATTGCCCAGAACCCCCGAGGGACAATGCAGAGGCAGGCAGCTGGAGGGACAGCTTAGCTTGGGCTCAAATCTGAAACACAGAAAGAGATAAGAGAGGACCAAATCCATCCCTGCTCCAGCATTTGCTGCAAGGTAACCACAGGCAAATGTCTTTATCTCTTAGGGCGCTTGCTGCAAAAGTGGAAACAGTAACAGCTACACCTCACAGAACTATGGTGAGAATTAAAAGACATATTGTGAATAAAATGCCTGGCAATCGCGCCCAGCGCATGCTTAAGGCTCAGTGAATAGAAACGATTCCCGTTAAGTATCACTCTCTGACTTCTGGGTTTGTTCTCATTGGCAATCCCTAGGTTATTTCTTATCACCATGTCCTTGCAAACCATATCATAAATATCTAGGCACTATTTGAGAAAAAAAATACAACAATGTATACTTATACATTGTTGGTGAAAAAGGGTATATAATATTTAGCATAAAATCATTTTTTGAAAAAAATGTCTACATAGGTGGTTGGAAAAAAGTCTGAAAGGACATATACTGATTTGTAAGCATGGTAGATTCTGAGTGGTATAACTACAATCAACAGCTTTGGCTTTCCTTTTGCTTCTCTGGTTTTCTAATTTTTCTATAGTAAGCATACATTCCATAGTTACATAAAAATATGAGAAATCAAAATTTTCATACATACTAAAAAACAAAATCAGAAGATACTGCTGCTAAAGTATCAGGACTAGTACAAACACAATACCACCTCCAATGCAAAAGCACACGATGACATAAAACAGCACTCAGAGGTCAAGCACAGCCAGAGGACTCTCATGGCAGAGAGAAAGTGAACTTGACCTTGAGCCCTAACCCAGCTATTTCCCAGCCACAGCCCTCGGGGAGTCATTTATCTTAGGCCTCAGCTTATGACCAATTGATGTATCCATTTTTGCCCCAGTGGCAACACTTGCTAGATATGACCAGTCCCTTCTCCTTGGAACACTGCCTTGGCTTCCAGGTCACTCCCTCCTGGCTTTTCCTTCCACCTCGGTGGTCCCTCCTTGGTCTCCTTTACTGGTTCCTGGATCCCATCCAGTCTATTGTTTTAATGCCCACCAATCCCAAATGCATATCTTCAGTCCTGACCTCTCTCCTGAATTCCAGACTTGAATATCCAAAACTGCATGGTGGTACTTACCTATAGTTCCAGCTATTTAGGTGGCTGAGGTGGGAGGATCACTTGAGGCCAGCGGTTTGAGGCTGTAGTGTACTATGATTGTGCCTCTGAAAAGCCACTGCACTCCAGCCGGGAAGCAGAGCGAGATCCATCTCTAAAATATTTTTTTTTTAATTGCCCACTGAAGATTATCATTTGGCATCTAATAGGCATCTCAAACTTAACCTGGCCAAAACAGAGATCCTGATTTCCACCTTCCTCCAAAACTTCCTCCAGCCAGTCACCCTCATCTTAGCGAATGCCAACCAAATCCTTCCAGTTGTTCAGGTCAAACACTCTGCATTCATCCTTGGTTTCTTTCTTTCTCTCATACCCAAACCAAACCTGTTGACCTTACCTCTAAAATCTACCCAGAACTCTAGCACTTCCCACCACCTTCACAAGTACCACCTGCACCAGGACCACCATCTTGTTACTGGACTATTGCAATCCCCCTTTAATCAGCCTTCCTTCTTCCATCCTTGTCCCCTCCAGTCTACTCAAGACACTGCAGCCAGAGTCACACTATTAAAGCACCCATTCATCCATCCTGTCACTCCTCTTCTCAAAGCCTCACTGGCTCCCCATCTCCCAGAGTAAATGCCTCAAGCACACACTGGCCTATGTGGGTGCCCACTACCTTATCTCCCCCTGCCCTCTTTCTCACTCACTCCAGCCCCACTGGCCTCCCTGCAGTTCCTCCAGCACACCGGGCAGGCTCCCACCTCGGGGCCCCAATCTGAGCTGTTCCCTCTACTTAGAATGCTATTCTCCCAGTTGGCCACCTTCCCACTTCCTGCAGGTCATTACTCAAATGTCTTCTCCCCAGGGCAACTCCCCGGCCACCCTAGGTAGTACTGTGACAACCCCACACTCTCCTCTCCACTTTCCTTGTCTTACTTTTCTCCATGGCAGTTTCATTTCCCAACATAACTTTTGTTTCACTCACTTCATTTATTTGTGGTCTGTCTCCCTACAGCTAACACATAAATTCCACAAAAACAGGATTTCTTTATTGTTTTGTTCCCAATTGTATCCTTTGTACCTAGGACAGGGCCTGGCAAATACTAGGCACTCAATAAATATTTACCGAATAAACAAATAGGATTTAACAGCCTGCCCTTGTCTGAGTTATATAAGAAGCCCACAAAATAAGGAATGTAAACATAACTACTTAATAATTTGTCACTTAAACATGTGGATAGTGTTATTATTATCACTGTTGTATTGAAGATGTGTCCCAGTTCTGCCACATGTGGCCTTAATTAGTCATGCTTGACCTGTGATTCCCCACCTCCCTCCTACTTAATTTATTTCAGTACCAAGGCTGGTAACTGAGAATTCCTACAACACTAGGATTCTGGAAAGTATTAGGTTTGCAGACCCACTCAATAAATTAAATAATTATCTGAATCTTCCCATTTTTGTCTCCCATGGGGAAGGATAAGGGGAGATTAAAACATTGAATGTGATCGCTGAAGAGTGCAAACAGTGCCTATTCTTTCTTGACTGTGCATCAGAAATAGTATACCACTGAACCTAAGGCAGCTCAGGGTAGAAGACTCTGCCCTTGACTTTTGCTTAGCCCTCATGAAACAACCATGTCTCACCCGAGGTGGATTTCTGTGTGACCTCTCGCAATAGACAACAGCTTGGGTTCAGCTCCAAGATCTTCATCTGGAAACCAAGAGTATTTAAAATATGCTAGTAACTCTAGGAGATACAGAAAACTGCACGTTAGGTTATGACAGGCCCAGATTTTTTTTAGAGACACCAAACAGAAATGATACAGAGTTAAAAAACAAACAAGAACTCTCCTCTAAATGCCAAAGTCTCTTGGCCAGTAGAAAACTCTACTTGAAGACAATTTTGCTGACCCATATTCCATCTTGGTTAGAAATGGTTGTTTGGAACTCTTCTCCGTAAGTTCAAAAGAACCATAGCCCTTTCGAGGTCAATAACAGTACTTTTTACTTACAAAACTAACACTTAGTTACCGCAGATAAACTGCAAAGCATTGTGAATCCTGGTGAGGAAGGTAATTAATCTAATTGAGCTGAACACATAATGGTTTTCGAGTGGATAAAACTGCATCTTGGGACACCTGAGCCCAGCAGCAATGCCTGCCCTATTTCAGGAATGCGCAGAGTTGACAGGAAGGCAGTTGTATTGAGTTCACCTTTCAGTTTGACAAAAGGATTTCCGTCGTCACACCCTAGGGCTCCTTTAGAAAGAAGCAACTTATAAAATTCTATCCTGTAAAATACCCTAATATCAAAGTGGGAAACTGACTGATTTAAGACTTAATCAGCTTAATTTGTAAGATTTTGCCTGTCAGCAACATACCAAGCTTGACTTGCTCCTCTCACCTCATTACATGGAGACTGCGTTACCCCAGAAGCAAGAGGAAGAGTCCACCGGAAAGAATTACACAAGCGGCTACAGAAAAAGCTTTCATTTCTCACTTTATGTAAGTGACTCAATGAGCACACAGCATCTCATCCTCATCAACCGTGGCTTCTTTCTTCGTTAAAAGTAAACCAAACAGACAAAAAGCTATTTTGCATTTGGACTCTCTTTCAGGAGTAACAACATATTCCCAAGAAAAAATGAGGTAGCATGGGAAACTGCTTTAAGGATGACACGCTGGCAAGCTCACGACCGCTTCTGCTAGGATCCAAGCATATGTGGAGGTTTTCAGTAGGTAACAAGAACAACCTTCACCGTGAATGCTGTCTTACAGTTTACTTCAGCGTTTAAAACGCTTTATTTATGATAGCAAAACTAGAGAACATAAATGCATCCGTATCAGACCAAAGGATTACAAATAAATCCCCTAGTATTGCTGATGTGGCATTTTTCCTTCCGAAGAGCGATGGTTTTTCTTTTCACTTGCTTTTGGTGTTGGTTTAACTCCACATTGGGTTTGATATTCTCATAACACACAAGTCAGGAAATCTGGAGTTAATGTTCCAATAGCCACTCTCCCAACAACCTCTGACGCAGACGTGCACCTGGCTTGCTGAGCAGCAACGTCCTGATTACCGCATGTCATCATTTCAATAAATAGAACTCAAGTGTTACAAGACAACACCGAGTTCCAGGGAGACACAGGATCTGACACATGTTAATACCTCATTATACATCCAAGCCTTCTGCCAAGCAGAAGAAACACAGGATCACCTTCTAACATAAACATTACCGGCCTTTCTTGCTATAGGGATCAAGTCCAGTATATTTTTCATTCACCACATGGTTATTTCCCTCCACTGTAAAGGAGATGCAGTGAATAAAAGCTATGTTAGGAGGGCAATATGCTTGAGATTTTCAAACAAACCAGTGAGGCAGATCACTTATGGTTTTCATACCAAGCATACCTCTGAAGACTGCATATAAATACTCCTTTCAGCTGTGAGCACCATGCACCCCGATATGAAATACTGTACTCTATATATAAGCAAGAGACACAGCATTCCACTGACTCAGGAAACACAGGTCCAGACTTTCATACTTTCATCTTCCATGCAGGCCCCATGGTCTAGTGGGCTAGCACAAGGCTGGAACTGGAGGAATCTGAGAGTTAGTTACAGGACTGCCTAGTTCCTGACGGATTTTGAGTTCAGGAAAATTATGTAAATTATAACTTGGTTCTTTATTTCTGGAAGAGGGAACAAAGTGACTACAAATTCCTAATTGCAGCAGAATCATCTAAACTTTGATGACTCAAGTTACCAACATCGAATTAATCTGCCACCTGATTGTCCCAGTTTGACAGGTGTGCTTTATATTTGTCCCTCAAACACCAGCCATTCCACAAACATCCCACTAGAGTATGTTTCCAGCACTTAGTGAGTGAAGTATCTTGAAGGTATTTCTCATCATGGGCAGAGTTTTACAACCAGTCTCTTGAAGCATTTTTGTGTATTTCAAAAACCACGACCTACTACAGAAACGTTAGCGCATACAGTAGCTGTGACAAGTCACCTGTGGAGAATACAACCAGGAGCAGTGTCCACCTTGGTATCAGCTGTACTTTACTAATGTGCTCTGGGGGACTGAGAATGTTTTTGGTGCCTGTACTCACTGTACTTCTCCCTCCAAACTGATGAAACCTAAACTGGAGATGTGTTTCAAGACATACAGTATGAAATAGCCAGGAATATAGGGATCTAGTGTCTCCACTGGCTTCAACTTCTCAAGCCAAAAATTACCGTGTAGCTATCTAAGCCAGAGGCCACCATGGCAGACCAACAGAAACAAGGCAAAATTAAGTGAAACGTAGTCAGCCCAAGGCACATACACAAAAAGAGGACATGAGGACCTCACAGGTTACAACATTATCCAAACAAAATGCCATTCAATAGTGGTTCAAAGGAAAGAATAAACAGAGACACCATTTCCGTTGTTAGACACACATATCTAATGTAGTTTACTGCCAGAGAACACATACAGAGTTCCACTTTACAGACCCTATGATGGACCTAAAGCATTTTCACAGAGATGACTTATTAAACTAAAATAAATGGTGGCCCACAAATGAAACCAGAGACATAAGCATGAAGGCTTAGATCCAGCATCGCACCCAGGCATACCTCACTTCCCTGAGCTCAGAAGGCATTTGCTCCACCAGATCTAAAGCAGTGAGCTCCCAGGTCCCAGAGGCCCACTGATCAGACCTGGGGGGTGGGATGCAGTAACTCTCTTCTTCAGAGGACAGGCTTTTCCAGATGGTAGTGTGACAATACAACCTCAATTCTGCAACTGGTTCTCTGCACTATCTTTATTGTGCCCACTGATTCACTCAACAAATATTTCCTCAGCCCTTGCTCTGCCAGGTGCTGGACTCAGCAATACTTTTTCCTAGTCGAGACAGTCATATCCAGGCCCAGTTAATGCCCTGATTGGATTAACCTTCCAACCTCTCTTCACGCTCACCTTTCCAGCAATGCCAAATTCATTCAGTCCCCAAGGTCACTGGCATCCTAGTTTCAAATGAGGAGCCTCGTCATGGTGCTCCTATTATTATTATTATTATTAATTTTTTTTTTTTTGAGACGGAGTCTCGCTCTGTCACCCAGGCTGGAGTGCAGTGGCCAGATCTCAGCTCACTGCAAGCTCCGCCTCCCATGTTTTACGCCATTCTCCTGCCTCAGCCTCCCGAGTAGCTGGGACTACAGGCACCCGCCACCTTGCCCGGCTAGTTTTTTTGTATTTTTTAGTAGAGACGGGGTTTCACCGTGTTAGCCAGGATGGTCTCGATCTCCTGACCTCGTGATCCACCCGTCTCGGCCTCCCAAAGTGCTGGGATTACAGGCTTGAGCCACCGCACCCGGCCGGTGCTCCTATTATTACATTTTGGTGGCAGGATAGCCCCTGCCCTTAGTTTCCAAGCTCATCTCTCTATAATCAAAACGACTCACGTTGTCTTTACTCTTCCCTGTCAGTTCTCTCTGCTCCTCTAACATTCATTTGCTCAGTTTCTCATGGATCTGATCATCCCATGAGGCAGCCTGATCAAGGAGGGCCTGTCCTCTGTGGAGAAAATGAAACCCTTGTGCACTGTTGGCAGGAATGTAAACTGGTACAGCCACTATGGAAAAAACAGTATGGAGGTGCCTGAAAACATTAAAAACAGAACTACTGTGTGATCTAGCAACCCCACCTCTGGATAGATGCCCAAAGAACACAAAATCAGTATCTCAAAGAGATACCTGCACTCCCGTGTTCACTGAAGCATTATTCTCAATAGCTAAGCCATGGAAACAACCTAAATGTCCATCAATGGATAAACAGACTTTAAAAATTGTGGTATTCATACACAATGGAAATTATTCAGTCATAAATAAAGGAAACCTTGCCATTTGCAATAACATGAATGAACCTTGAGGGCATTATTCTAAATGAAAAAGTCAGACACAGAAAGACAAATACTGTATGATCTCACTTATATGTGGGAACTAAGAAAGTCAAACTCATAGAAACAGAGGGTAGGATTAGAATGGTGGTTGCCAGGGGCTGGGGGTGGATGGCTGGAGGAGGAATAGGAAGCCATTAGCTAAAGGATATAAACTTTCACTTATAAGACGAATAATTCTGGGGATGTAATTAAAAGCACAGTAACTATAGTTAACAATACTGTTTTATATACTTGAAAGCTGGTGAGAGGACTGGTCTTAAATATTTTCACCACACACGCAAAGTTAACTATGTGAGGTGATGGGTCAGTTAATTAGCTGTTTTGTGGTAATCATTCCACAATGTTGACATATATCAAAACATCACATCGTATATAGTAAATATATTCAATTTTAATTCATCAGTAATACCTCAATAAAGTGGGGGAAAATAAAATTGAAATAAAAAAATAATAATTTTTTAAACGGCCTATCCTTTTCCTTATTCAGGCAACTGATATGCCACATGCCTACATATTTCATCTGATAACCCATAAACGCTCTCTCAAGGTATATCAACCACCTGCCCAGGAAAAAACATCTGCAATAACAATAGTACTGAATACTGTAAAGCACTTCCAATTATACCATCTCAATCCATCCTCGACACTGTGAAATGCCTATTACCTAACTCATTTTACACACAAGGAAACTAAGGTTTGTACAAATTAACTAGTCCTAGATAATAGAGCTAGGGAATGGCTGAACTGGGACTCACGCTGTCAACAGGCTCCTAAATAAGGGTCCTTCTATCACCCACTCTGCCAATCCCTGTTCAGTATTTGCCATGAGAGACTGTGGGGATGGAGGGCACTCACCCTGCCTATCTCCTGAAGGCCAAACTGGGCCAACAAGTGAAGAGAGAATCAGCCAAGCCAAAAGAGACGGGCATATGAGGACTTGAATCCTAAACGGCCTAAGTGAATTTAAAAGAGTAGTAGTACCCAACGAGAATTTGTCAGAAAATAACTCAGAATGAAGCTTCAAAGGTTACATTACAAACCACACTAGATATTTTTTAAGGAACACTTGCACTTCACACACATTAATCAATAAAAATGAAAATATTCACCGGGCGTGGTGGCTTATGCCTGTAATCCCAGCACTTTGGGAGGCCGAGGCAAGCAGATCATGAGGTCAGGAGATCAAGACCACCCTCGCTAACATGGTGAAACCCTGTCTCTACTAAAAATACAAAAAAAAACCCTGTCTCTACTAAAACCCTTGGGAGGCTGAGGCAGGAGAATGGTGTGAATCCGGGAGGCGGAGCTTGCGGTGAGCCGAGATCACGCCACTGCACTCCAGTCTGGGGAAAACATTTATTTGACTGCTGCTGAAGAGTTAAAATCAAGAGGAAAAGAACCAACTGAAAAGAATTATAATTAGAAAGTTTAGGCCGGGCATGGTGGCTCACACCTGTAATCCCAGCACTTTGGGAGGCCAAGGTGGGCAGATCACCTAACATCAGGAATTCGAGACCAGCCTGCCCAACACGATGAAACCCCATTTCTAATAAAAATACAAAAATCAGCTGGCTGTGGTGGTGTGTGCCTGTAATCTCAGCTACTTGGGAGGCTGAGGCAGGAGAATCACTTGAACTTGGGAGGCTGAGGTTGCAGCAAGCCGAGATCACACCATTGCACTCCAGCCTGGGTGACACAGAGCGAGGCTCCATCAAAAAAAAAAAAAAAAAAAGGAAAGAAAGGAAAGAAAGAAAGAATAAAAAAAATAAGCAAAACTTCCAGAAGTCTCAGACTAAGATGTTAGAGTTCAGTTACCAAGATGTGAATGGAACGGTGCTTTCTGCCTCAGGGTCCTGAAGACTAAGACGTGGTGATGTGCCTACATGGCTGGCCACAGGGTAGCATGATATCTCAGTCACCTAAAATCACACTCATAACCCAGGAGCCTTGCCTGGGAGGGACTTCTAATTCCATCCAAAAGTCTTGTTCTCCTCTTATTTTTGTGAAGATAGCAGTAAAAATTACCACTGGTAATACATTTAAAATTAAAAAGTAGGATGAGGGAAAATGCTTGCAATCTGGTCAACAAGAGGGACAAACAACCCTGAATTTCTGGCTTAGAGTTTCCTGAGGACTCTGCTACAGTAGACAACTAGATCTGGCTGAAGAAAAGTAAGGAATTCATAGTCAATCTTTGTCTATTTTATGCTTGATACAATCTGAGTATCAAAATATTCGTAGATAAAGGGATAGTCTGTTGTTTTCCTAGTTAGCAAAGCAATGCTAATCCAGTTAAGTTCAATAAATACTTCTTGCAAATCTACTGTAGGCTTGCCTGCATCCTTGTCAAATCTGGTTATAGGCATAGAAGTAACAAACAGAAAATATTCATTTGCTTCCATGTTTCTACTTTCTGGCCACTGGAGACATTTCTCTCTAGGGTTTTGTTTTATTAGGGTTCTGTTACATTTTATTTATGTGTTTCTTTGTTTATTAATTCATTTGGTGAGCTTTTTGTTGAGGAAGAACATGCAATAAAGGATTTTCCTTCAGTTTCATGGTAAAATATAAAATTAGACCTTTATAAAATATCATCGCTTTCTACCAAATGACAGCTATATCTTTGAATAAGTCACAAGGCTTCTTTGAGGAGGTTCCTCAGTAAAAGCGGGATAATAAAATCTGTGCTTTTCATCTTAAAGTGGTTTTCTGAAAGCCAAATCAAATGATGAATCCAAAAGTGCTCTGTAGGTATTAGAGGATATTGTTACTTATTATTAGCATAGATACCTATGGATCAGAAAACCTAGTAACAACAACAGTGTATTTACCTTCAGGAGACTTCCCAGGGGTGTGTGTGTGCATGCGGCATGCATGCATGTACAAGTGTGTGTGTGTGATCAGCAGAAGTAGGGTGGCTCTGTGCCTTGCAACCAGGATGGTAATTTCCCAGGTACAACTATATTTCTGCAAGCATCCGAGTTCAAGGAAGAAACAAGACTTGGGACAGCTATCATATGTCTGACCTAGAATTGTGTAGTATTATGGTGCTATCCCAACATCTAATTTTTAATCATCCCAACACTAGAGCTGTTTTTTCACTTTGCTGTTGTTTCCAGAGCTTGACTGGTGGCAAAGGATACTTGAAATATCCCAAACCTATGATTTTATGATCATGAGGTGTCTTCGCCTCTCCCCTGCTGGTGACAGATACTTGGCTGTCCCAGAGTTACTTAGAACAAGTACCACTGGGAAAGAACTTTCTGAAGAAACCTTAGTGGCCTCCAAATTGGCAACGGAAAGAAACCAAGTTAGTGGAGGGGAAGTCACTGACATAACAATGGAGGCCAGTTTCATTAGTTTCATTCACTGAAGCAAAACTTGGACCAGAAGACTCATTATTCAAACCAGATGCTGATTTTGTAACATCCATTTCAGTGATGAACTGTCTCCATTTTCTTTTTATTTTGAATATGCAATATTACAAAGCAGACAAATCACCACATTAATAAGGGCACACTTAAAGTTTGTAAAGTTGGTTTTAAAAAGAACTGAGTGTAGAAAATCTGTTTTCAAAAGTTTATTGCCAAAAGCATTTTTTAAAAAAATTTTAAATCATGTGACAAAAGAAATGCTATAATTGGTTTAAGATAAGATCAATTATGGGCAGCAATGAAATTACCTTTTAATGATAATTAGCCCCAAATCTTGATTACTGCCAGCTCGAATTATCTGGTCATAAGGCACACAAAGTACTGTGTTCAACTGTCTCAAACATGAACGAATGGTGGGCCTGCCCCAGGTTAGCAGTCAAATAAGATGGGAGGCAGGGGAGGAAGGGGAGCAAATGAGGCAGAGAAGGCTGACCGTACAGACCTCACGTGCTTAAGAGAAAGCAAACATTCATAAAAATTTGTATCAAGCACAAAACTCACTTTTAAAAACAGCCTGCTGATAAACTTCCTCTTAAAAATGATTATTCTATATCTCTTGTCAAAAGAATGACAAGGATCAGATCTCAACCCCAGAAAAAATAGCCTCTCCAGGGAGAAACTGAACCAGGTCGAGCTCAGGAGAATATGAAAGCAGAACACAGGGAATGGAGCCTGGAAAGAAGACCTGGGCCTCTGGACACAACCTCAAAGGGGAAATGGGAACCCGCCTCCAGTTCAGGGCATTCGGGGGTGACACAGCCTTGTTGCCCAACGTCCAGGTTCGTTCTCAGAGTCCGGCCTGGTGAATAGGTATCCTACAAATAAGGCAGCGTAACCTCTGGGGGCCCACTTCTGTTGCTTTATGGAGGCAGACTATAGCATTTAGAGATGGAAATGATCACCAGCCTCATTTTACAAACAGGACCAAGGAGGCAGAATGAATCCTCATGGGACTAACTAATGGCAAAGCCAGTTCTCTAACCCATGTGTCCTGACTCCTTTACCCAGCTGCTCCTGTCCTCTCTCTCTGGGCTGGCGGTGAGGCTCTGATCAGTTACTAACACTGGTGCTGAGGAGCACTCGCTCGCTCACCACAGTCTGCCCACTATGAAAGGACATGCTCCTCTCTGGCCTTGGGCGTTCTCACCTGGTTATTCAACACCAGATAGCTGCAAATAAAATCTGTATTCATATTGGAGCTATAAGTCCTATTTACCAAAACTTATATGGACCAGGCACAGTGCTAGGCTCCTGCATTCATTCACCTCTTGTAATGCCTATAACTTAGGATGCGTTTAAGCCTCATTTTACTCAATAATGAGGCTTAGAGACATGAAGTAACTTGCTAAGTCCACACCACTAGGTAGTGACAGTCCTAGGTTCAGACTGGTTTTTCTAGCCACTGAAGACACTCTACTTTCTACTACGCTACTAGCTCTCAAAATTTTGCTAAAGAAAGAGCTCCTCATTCAGCTGATTATGAGAGCTGCACAGGAAGCTTTACCTGATGAAAATAATTGGATCTCCATATAAGAAATAAATAGATTCTAAACAATGGTAATAATGCTTCTAAAATCTTGGGGGGTAAACACAGGCCCTTTCAGTTTACTTTGCTAAGGAGAGAAGTTTCTTGCAAAATTCGAATTTTTCCTTCCAAAAATCTTCGCTCCACATATCTTGGGTATTGTTTATTATTCTTCATTTCTCTTTAGAACAAAAGCTTAACGCAACAGAAGAGAAGAACAATGGGAATATTAACAGGCAAGAATAACTTTCCACAGAGGTGGTAACCGAAGTAAGATCCCACAGACCAGACTGTGGAGAACTTCATTATTCCAGCTCGCCGCCTCCTTGGAGCTGGCCATGTTCCACCGATGCTTTCACCTTCTGGCAACCACCTGCTACCTTTACCTTCTGCAAACGCAGGCACCTGGCCAGCCTGGAGAATTCTGCTCTCTGAACAGAACACAGATAATTCCCATCTTCCAGTCTGAACACAGCCCTGAAAACTAGAACTCACTGCAGGTTTGGTGCTACTGACAACTCTGCAGTTTGTAATCTTCTGCTTGCAGGGAGGCTGGCCTGTTCAAAGCTAGAACACTCCAAAGAGGCCTATTCTTAACCAAGGAAGGCTGACAGGTTGGAGCCTGCTTTCCTCAATATATAGATTAGACAAATAGAAGCATCATCAAGGCAAACCGGGCATGGTGTACTCTCAACCAAATACAACCAACTTCTTTTTAGGGTTTGTTTTTGTTTTTGTTTTACTTTTAGGGTTTATTTACTGGCAGTTTCAGGTCTGGAAATACAAAAAGGAACATGACATGGGTTCTGCCCTTGAGGTGCTCTCAGTCTGGTGAGGGAGACAATACCTTTCAAGGGACAACTGTGGTACTGAGGATGAGTGTGAGAACATAGAGGTCTACTAGATGCTATAAGAAAATGGGACAGGGGAACTAGGGATGCCTCATCAAAGAAGGGGCCACATGAACAGGGCATATAGATGAGTAGGAATTTTCTGGGCAACAAAATGGAGGCGAAAGAACATTCCAAACAGAAAGAACACTGTGTTCAGAGACTCAAATTTATCAAGAGGCCTGCAGTCCAGGGAGTAAAGAGAAGCAGCATTTGTATGTGCAGCGAAGTGGGGAATGGGTAAAGGAAGGATCTCAGAGACTATTTACAAAGGGTCTCTGTAGGCATGTAGGAGGCAAGAGGTTTTAAAGCAGTGAAATGACACATGTAGGTTTTGTTGTTGCTTTTAAGTAATTCTGGCAGACAAGCTGACTGTGGATAGGAGGCTACATCAGGGCTGCACAAGAGAAGTAAAATGCCAACCACAGGGCCAAGCCACATATGTAATTTTAAATTTCCTAGTAGCCACATTTAAGGTAAGAAAAGACAAGTGAAATTAATTTAATAATACGCTTTAACCCCTCAAACCCAAACTACTATCTTTCAACATGTAATCAAGAGTTTTAAAATTATAAATGAGATAGCTTACATTCTTTTTTTCATACTAAGTCTTCTAAATCAGGCACAGTACAGCACATCTCAATTTAGACTTGCCACATTTCAAGTGCTCAAAAGCCAGATGTGGCCAGTGACTACCATGACAGACAGCACAGCTGTAGATAAACCACTACAGCTAATATAAGACCCACTTAAGAGGCTGTAGTCAACAGTACCAACAAGAAATGATAAAGCTCTGGGAAGGTATTTCTGGCCCTTGGACATATGTCGAACTGGCACTGAAATACAACTGTAAAGACATGTAACTTATTTTTTGTTTTGAATAGGCAATACTTTATAGGCTTCAAATATAAAAATAATACAACAGAGTACACAAAGAAGAATATTGCCCCCTGCCTCTTCCTGCTCACCACATCCTTATCCACGCTATCCCGCACCCACCCACTCAAAGTAACCACTTTTATTGAGCTCCTTTTGTTTATCCTTTCAATGTTTCTTCATGTGGATTCAACCAGATATGACTATAGACTCATATTTTGTCTCCTTTCTACATCAAAGGGAGCATACTATATACGGTTCTATACTTTTTTTTCCCATTTAATAACATATCTTGGAGGTCTTTCCATATCAACGTATGAAGAGTTTCCATGCTCTCTTTAAAATGCTGCACAATATTCCATTGTAAAGGTGGATCATAGTTTATTTAACCAGTCTTTCACCAGTGGATACTTGAATTGCTTCCAGTCTTTTCTATTATAAACAATGGTCTAATGAGACACCTACTCTATAGGTCACTGCATACGTATTCAGACATATCTGCAGGAGAAATTGCCAAAGCTAGACTGCTGGGTCAAAGGGTAACTGTATTTGTAATCTTGATAGATGAAAACCGGCCGAACTGGACTTCATGAGGGTTATGCCATTCCGTACTCTCAGAAGTACAGTGCTGATGTTTCCACAATTGGTCAACAATGTCTAAGTGTCACACTGTAAAACTTTTGCCAATCGGAAAAAGTTAAAAGTGCTACTTCAGCACAGTTTAAGTTTGTGATTCTCTTATTATGCGTAAGGCTGAAGATCTTTTGGTAGATTTGAAAACAATGTATTTCTTTCTTTTTTTTTCTTTTTTTTTTTTTTTGAGACAGAGTCTCGCCCTGTCGCCCAGGCTGGAGTGCAATGGTGCGATCTTGGCTCACCGCAACTTCCACCTCCCCATTTCAAGCAATTCTCCTGCCTCAGCCTCCGGAGTAGCTGGGATTACAGGCACGTGCCACAGCGCCCGGCTAACTTTTTGTACCTTTAGTAGACACAGGGTTTCACCACGTTGGCCAGGCTGGTCTCGAACTTGAACTCCTGACCTCGTGATCCACCCGCCTCAGCCTTCCAAAGTGCTGGGATTACAGGCGTGAGCCACCACACCCGGCCAAGACAATGTATTTCTTATTCTGAGGATAATCTGTTCATAGCCTTTGCCTAGGCTATTGGTATTCCAATTCATTTTCTTTTTTCTTTTGAGACAGAGTCTCGCTCTGTTGCCCAAGCTGGAATGCAGTGGCATGATTTCAGCTCACTGCAACCTCCGCCTCCCAGGTTCAAGTGATTCTCCTGCCTCAGCCTCCCAAGTAGCTGGGATTACAGGCATGCACCACCATGCCCAGCTAATTTTTGTATTTTTAGTAGAGACAGGATTTCACCATGTTGTCCAGACTGGTCTCGAACTCCTGACCTTAGATGACCCACCCACCTTGGCCTTCAATGAATAAGAAAGTCATTTTCTTATTCATTTGTAGAAACTCTTTATATGAAGGTTAACTCTCCACTGCAAATAGTTTCTTCTCTGATTGTCATTTGAATTTGCTTATGGCATTTTTTTAATCAGGTAAAAATGCTTTATTTGAATTTAGTCAAATTTATCAATTTTTTTTTAATGGCTGCTGGATTTTGAGTCATGGTTAAAAAGTCCTTCTTACTTAAAGGTTATAAAGGAATGGCTTCTAGTTTCTCAGCATTTCATGCAGATACAAATATATATTTGTATATTGATATCCTTCTTAAAATATCATTTTTCACTTTTTTCTAACTGCGGTAGACTAGACATTTGCTGAATTGCCTTTCTGATTTCTCCTTCCTTTCTTTCTTTGTCATAACTCTGTTGAATATGATGCTGGTCATCATATAAAATTAATTGATGAGGTTGGAGTTTATCTGAATGGTATGAGATAATAGAACCAACTTCACCTTTCTCCAGAGATCTACCCACTTGGCCCAGTAAAAATCTCATCATTCCATGGGAAACACAATTTTAAATACTACTCTATTTGTGTGTAGACAGCAACCTAGATTTTTATAAACTCATGGTTCTAATTCTCTAGTCTAGACACTACAGAGGTAAATACAACCTATGTTATTCAGTTATTTATGGGAACTGCCAAGTTTCATGAAACTGCATTCATCACATCATCAACAGTATCTTTTGAGCAGATGCTTGACTTGAAGAGATATACAGACACAAACTGCCATTTAGAAGTTTACAACTGGGAGGTCGCTAAATTATTTTTCACAATTAATTTGTTTAAAAAGCAAGCAATACAACACAATTAAAGTCTGGCAAAACTCACAGAATTCTGGTTTACTCAAGTTTATTTTATATGAACACCAGTGCAGTATTAAAAAAAAAATTATAACAAAAATAGGACAGGGAAAACAGGCAAATCTGAAAATGTCTGGTCTACCTCAGCTGGAAAAGTAGTAAATGACATTTCTTTGAGTGTTTCATAAGGATAAAAATATAAAATGCTTCATAAATGTGTGTGTCATCCTTGCATAAGGGCCATGCTAATCTTCTCTGTATCTTTCCTATTTTTGCATATGTGCTGCCAAGCAGAGTACAAAAAGAATATTTTTGGCCGGGCACAGTGGCTCACACCTGTAATGCCAGCACTTTGGGAGGCCGAGGCAGGTGGATAACAAGGTCAAGAGTTCGAGACCAGCCTGGCCAATATGGTGAAACCCCGCCTCTACTAAAAATACAAAAATTAGCCTGGCATGGTGGTGGGCGCCTGTAGTCCCAGCTACTCAGGAGGCTGAGGCAGAAGAATCGCTTGAATCTGGGAGGCAGAGGTTGCAGTGGGCCAACATTGCGCCAGGGCAACAAAGTGAGACTCTGTCTCAAAAAAAAAACAAAAAAGGGAATTTTTTTTTAACAAGGATCTAACATTCCCAATTATTTCTATTTGAAAGTTTCTTGTAAACTGTAATTTTTAAAGTAAAAATGTGAAAGCTACAGTATTCTATGGCAAAAGACCTTGTATTTCATTACTAACTCTAATTTTCCATATTAACATTCTTCAAGTTTTTATTCAATCCATAATGTACACATTACCCTGTCATTTGAGGTTGTAAGATTAGTTGTTAGAGATCCATTCCTAAGAGAGTTTTACACACACACACACACACAAACACACAAAAATACACACACACACAGAGTCATGAGCAGCATATCCTTCAAAAACAGCAGGGGGATCTGTTCCTGCAGGGGATGTTCATTTATTAGACACAAATTATAAAACTTCCACACGGCAGATGATCTTACCAGATAAATAGCTATGACGACAAAATGCCCCTACATAGGAAATAAAGGCAATGCTGGGGAAAAGGGCAGGGAGAATCCCTGGGAATGAAAGCTCCCTAGACATGAACAAAGTATGGCTCCTAAGACCTCTGTGCTATTAAAAGAAACAGTTGAATTGGAAGCCAACGGCTCTGTGAACCAAGAGGCAGTAGCCATGCTGCTCCCCAGGCAGCCCCCAGTCTCCCTCTCCACTCCCACCCTCAAGAAGTTCCTGCTTCCCATGGCAACCTGCAGACCATCACTCACAAACCTGATCTCCAGCCCTGAGAGGATGCTCCTGAATTTCAATCTTTTTTCGGCTTGCAAGTGAGATGATTTGCCCTTCTATCATACCTAAGTATCTAAAACTAACCATTAATACCCACTGCCCCTCCCCTCCAACAAAACCCTACTTTGTTTCCTCTATCTATGGCAATCATATGATCATTTTCCAACTTACCCGGACTCTAGAGCACCTCCGACGGCAGGCATCTTCTGACTCAACTTTCCTTTGACACCTACAATAACCACTCAGCAAGTCTGTTTTTGTGATGTCTCCATCCTGCCCGTCCTTTTTGTTTCCAGTGCCACTCATCTATTTCAGACCCTCCTTACGACCCTGTGCCCACTTCACAGTCTCTTAATTTGCTTCTTCATTCCTCCATTTACAATCGGCTCTCCACATGGCTGCCATGGACCTTTCCTAAACGGTACTTTCTCAGAAACCTTCTGTGCTTCCCCCTACTACTTACATGACAGCCCCAAATTATGCCATTAATCATTTCATTCACTCAACAGATATTTACTGAATACCCACTATGTGCCACATGCTATTCTGGGCATTTGGGACATATCAATGAACTGATAAAAACTCTTGCTTAATCTTGTCTTAACCCGTTTTCTCCTGCGCCTTACCACACTAGTCCCCTACATAACTGTAAACATTACCTATACATGTACCTGTATCAGCAGTTATATTCTACTGTACTGACACATTCAATGATGCCTAACAAGCCCCTACCATGTGTTAGATCCAGCAGTCAGCAAGACAGATGTAGTCTTTTCTGTTCCCTCTAACCCTCCATCCTAAAATATGCAATCCAACCCCTCCAACCTCCGCGAAGACTGCTGTAGGCATCCAAGCCCACATCAGGGGCCATCAATTCCTCTCTGTCTTGCAACAGTGATCTTATCTTGTAAAAGCACTTATGGTTTTCATTTGTTTGGTGGGGTTGTTTTGTTTTTAAGCTTTTCAAGGGTTTAAACTCCCTAATTAGAGTAAAGGTCTTAGAGGATTGGATGCTTACTCTCTTCTTTGCACTCCCTAGAATGTCATAATCACTGAACACTAGAGCCAAAGGAAACTTCTGACCCCCGTTCATCAAACCAATATTATTGCTCGAGGAACTTGAGACACAGAGAAGCTAAACTGTAATATCAAATGCTAAAAAGAAGTGAATAAAAATATGAAGGAAGTCTACCAGGCATCCTTCCCTTTGTCCCTAGGGGTAGAGGAAGGAAGATGTCTGAACCAGTAGTCGTACACAGTTCTTTGTTTTCGAGACAGTGTCTCGCTCTGTTGCCAGGTTGGAGTGCAATGGCGTGATCTCGGTTCACAGAAACCTCCACCTCCCGGGTTCAAGTGATTCTCCTGCCTCAGCCTCCCAAGTAGCTGGGATTTTCATTTAACTCTGGAATTCATGCAGGGGCTCTCACGCTGTCTGATGAATTATTTCGAGCTTCTCCCCAGATGAGGCCTAACTAAGCTGGGAAGCCACCCCAAGTGGGAGATTTGCTCAGCTCTGCCCTGCTGCTCTCTTTTCAATCCCCTACTCCTTGCATTTGCTTGGGACCTAGACAATGCTAATAAACTAAACCCTAAGCCCAGATACTTACCAGAACTAAACCCTAGGCCCAGATATTACCCCCACCTTGAAATCCAGCATGTTGGCTCACACCTGTAATCCAAGCACTTTGGGAGGCCAAGGCGGGAGGATCACTTGAGGTCAGGAGTTCAAGACTAGTCTGGCCAACATGGCTAAACCTCGTCTCCACTAAAAATACAAATATTAGCCGAGCATGGTGGCATGTGCCTATAATCTCAGCTACTCGGTAAGCTGAGGCTGAAGAACCGTTTGAATCCGGGAAGCAGAGATTGCAGTGAGCTGAGATCGTACCACTGCACAACAGAAGGAGATTCTGTCAAAAAAAAGAAAAAAAAAAAATCCAGAGGTTCCCTTATTCTGCCATATCAATGCTTTACCCTCCCCTCTAGCCAGTGAGCTGCCCCTGCTGGAAGCCAGAGGGCTCTCTAAGGGAGGTAGCTGTTACCCTCAGCTAGAGTTAGAATGGGACTACAATTAAAAGGATCTACAAGCACAAAGTAAGAATCATCATATGAGACATGCAATTTGAAACAGGCTGGTAGAGTCCAGGAATCATCTACAAAGCTGTGAGATGCAGCATGGTGTATCCTGCTATAAGATTTTTAACATGAGCTCCCTTTCTGTATCCATGTGATTTCCTCTCCACTATTCGTATGACACTCAAGGGGGAAATGTGTGTTCCTATTTTCATCCCACCCCTGTGCTCACTGAAATGACAATTGGTGCTCAATAATGTTTCCTGAATCCCCTAAAAGTGAAAGTCAAATTTAACAGAGGTGTAGTTGCAGACATGTCGACAATGTAGATAAGAATGTCTCATATGTTTGTACATTTCTCTGTGGGGCCTAGAAAAAGTGATAGCACTTAATTGGACATAGATTACGATGTCCATGTTGACCAAGTTAGACACCCTTCAGGTGTTGTTTAACGCAGCTTTCCCATTATTCACAAGTAAATCTGTACCCGCATTTTATAATCACCCTTCAATGTCCCAGTCTTTTGGTTTAGCTGAATCCCATAATCTTGGAAGCTGACAAAAGTTCTCTCCCAAGCTGCCATCACACCTGGAGGATAGTTTGGTGCCAATGTTCACACAGAAAGAAAAGTTTTCAAGATCAAAAAATATTCCTTGCATTTGTGAAAATCTTTGAGGTATAGAGACTTTTTACCTAGCAGCAGCCAACAAGTGGCCTTGTTTATTTCTGTTTAATTAAATGAACTGTTAAAAGCAAGAGAAACATACCATTCTAAGCTCCAATTTTAAATATTCTATCTGATTTTAGCTTCTCGGGGGAAAGAAATAAGAATTCATGTCTGAGCCAAAACCAAATCCATACAAGTCCTGCCATCAGTGATGCAGCTGCCAGAGAGTCTTCTCTAATGTGCTCCCAAACTCATGTTTCAGTTTTTCCTCCCCTTCCTCCCCTGCAAACAGGACGGGCACCTTCCACCCAATCCAGGCTCCCACCATGTCTGGAACATGCTCTGTAGCTCAGCTTATGTGAACATCTGAACCTTGTTTTCCAGAACCCAGCCACCATGACCCAGGTCAGCCTAACAGTAACTGCTGACCCAGACCACAGGGCTGGAGCTCTTTCAGGCCCCTCCTGCCTTGAGCTGAAATTGGTTCAAGCAACTAGGGCGAGGCTGGGGCACCAAGCAGGATTTAAGGGGTTCTCCGGGCCCAGATCTGTGGAGGAGGAGAAAACAGTGACTGAGGAACCATCTGGGCCTGAGATGTCAATGCGGCCTGCCTTCCATCAATCCACAAGACCTGAACAGACGAAATATTAACCTACGGGGCAATCCCGGAACACTAACCAACACCACTCAAGCAGGGACGCAGCACTCATGTGTCATGCATTCATTCTCTAGGAAGTGAGCCACTCCATAGTTACAAGGAGATACATCCCAATTTGGAAAATCTAGTGAGCCTCTAGTTAGCTAGAACGCAAAGAAGTATAAACTTCCATTAACTACATGATGGGTTCCTTCACATAAGCGACGTTTCAGCCACAATGAACTTCTCAGTATTTCCTGAACACACCAAGATGCTGATATCCTATTTAAAGATGCCTCTCCCTCTTCTCTACCAGCAGCGATCAGTTCTATTTATCGTTAAAGACAAACGTCACCCCCCTGAGAAGTTTTTTCCAACTCCCCCAGCCTTTCCAGGAGACTTTCCAGCTACGCCACCCTGCATGCCCCACCTTCACTCTCTCCTCTAGCCACACTGCCCTTTTCTTCATTGCTTCCATGTTAAGTTGCTTCCTGTCTCAGAGCCTGTGCACATGCAGTTTGCTCTTGAGAAATGTTCCTGCCTGTACTGCAAATCACGACCACCCCCAGCACCGCGACCCCCACCACTCATCCCTTCATCGAAGTAAGACTCACCTTCTTCAGATCTCAATTCAACCAGCAAAGTCTTCCCTAACCCCCCAACATTACTCACCCTCACAGCAACCCATGCCCTTCCTTTCCTGCACTTATCAGAGCTGTACTGTAGAACCGCGATATGACCTGATTAAAGTCTATTTCCCCACTAGACTGCAAGCTCTGTAAGAGTAGGGACCATGACTATTTTTATCTATCATTGCAACCCCAGTGACCAGCACACTAGGCACTCAGGAAAGATTAGCTGAATGAACGAATGACCTTCTCTATAGTGTCTGTGTCATTATATTCTAATTGCCCACTGTGTGCTGGCCACAAAGCCTGGCCTCTGCCAGACACGTCAAGAGGCAAACACTTTCCCAGAATTCATTTAAAAATGGAAATGGACATGTATCCCTATCACCTGTGCCTTGTACATACATCTATAGCAATGATGGAAGGTGGAAATAAGGGTCTTAAAATCCTGGGATTGATGACTCTTACTAAGGACAGGAAAAAGTGGCCGTAGAACAGATCCAAACAGGTAGAAATACTAACCAAAAACCAAGGGGGCGGGTAATATTACTGTTTCTGATCAATTCTAACCTAACCAGAAAAGTCACAAACAAAAAACCCATTTCTTGGCTCTTCTGTTGATGTTTCAGCTGTTTTAACTGCTGAGAAAGAACAAAATTGAATGAACAGGAGACACAACATGCCACGTGCAGCATCTCGGTCAGTCCCTGTTTGGGGTTGACCTGTGTCCTTCCAAAATTCATATATTAAAGTCTTAACCCCCAGTACCTCGGAAAGTAACTATTTGGAGATAGGGCCTTTAAAAAGGAAATTAAGTTAAAATGAGGCCGTTAAGGTGGGTCCTAATCCAATCTGATTAATAAGAGGAGAGCAGGACACACAGACCCCAGGAGCGCGCACGTACAGAGAAAAGACCCCGTGAGGACACAGCCAGGCGGCGGCCATCTGCAAGCCACGCAGAGAGGCCTCAGAGGAGACCAACCCTGTCAGCACCTTGTTGCTGGACTTATAGTGTCCAAAGCTGTGAGAAAAATACATTTCTATCCTTGGTGCCAACTGGCCTGTGATACTGTGTGCTGTGGCAGCCCAAGCAGTTCTCGAGAGAAAGGGAAGGAAGAGGTTCCAAGTATCTGCTGCCTGCCCCACTCTTCACCATCCTGGGTGTCATCTTCTCTCCAGTGCCGTCCTTTCATCTTCATTTGACAAATAAGGACACTGAGGCTCAAAGCCACAGAGGGGGCTGAGCCAGAACTTGACTGCAGGGCTATGTGCTTCCAAGGCCATGTCCTTCGCACTTTACCTTCAGATGCAAAAGACCAAAGTAAGAGTATGAAATATGAAAGCAGATTCTATTTTGCTTTTCTTAGCCCTTAGAGAAGGGGGGAGATCACCATTTTAACTAAGTTGAAAAACCAGACACATTTAAATAAAGTGACTGAAATGCTGTGGAACAGATGTGAATAGGAACTAATTTTGCTTTTTAATGAGCATTTTGACCAGATCAATACTAGAAAATGCTGAACTGTACAATGCCATTACTGTGTAAATGCAACTACCCAGTTGATTGGCTCAAAGAGGCATTACGGTAGCTAAAAAATGTACTTTATAAGAGCAGGGTCTATTATGTAAAATAAAGTCATAAAAATCTTAATTGCACTGTATAAAGGACAGAACCTGATCTAGCCTACAAACCATGGAAAGCAGAGAAAAATAAAATGCAGCTGAATGCTTAATCAGCTGTCTGTCACTTTCTGAATAGTGCCTAATATTCTAATTATTAGTCACCACACTGAGAAGGTGCAATTATGGAACAGGGAAGATTGCTTTTTTTTTTTTTTTTTTTTTTTTTTTTTTTTTTTGTTAACCCACAATTTGGAAGGCCTTCACAAAAATATCATTTAAGACCCAATAAGCTATAAAGGGAAAAAAATGATTAACAGTTAAAATTCAGTTTTCCCCCCAAAGCATTTTTAAAAAGTTTGAAGTTGTATTGACAGATATGACTAACAATTGTAATCACAGAAATAAATGTAGTAAAACGATAATTTATCTGTCACAATTTACCGAGGGGGAAAAAGTGCAGCACAAGCAGCTGAATTGTGAAGTTAAATGAAAGCAAAGATAGAACCCGGTTTTTAATGAAATGTGGAGCATTATTAATTGGTTTCCTAGCAACAACGGGGCTAAAATTACTTAACACGTCTGTTCAATCAGATGCAAATTTGAGTGCTATCCCTTAAATGTTGATTATAGTTGGTCTTTTCAGATGCAAATCCAATGTGTAAAGTGAATGTAAATGTTGACAATGCTGATACAAAAAATCCCCTGATTAACATCATTCTGGTGTTCAAAGCACTAGAGTTGAGGATATTCCCTTGGAAGGACTGCAAGCTGCCAGGGTTGCCCATCTTGTCTGGCATTTTTCTGTACCTGTCCTCCCTGTCCCACCTCACCACCACCCTCACTCAGTGCCAGCATGAGAGATGACTAAAAAACGAGATTGCTGGGCCTTGTGATTTCTCAAGCACTGGTTTCTCATCAGTGCTAAATGATAGAGACAGATGATGCTTTCAGCTTAGAATTCCATCAGCTGATGCAAAGGCCTTGCCAACTCAAGACCAAGGTTGGTCTCAAGTGTAGTTTTTCAGATGGAACAAGACCTTTGGGTGACTCCACCGGAATGGGAGCCAAGCAAACAAATTCCCTGCAAGACTGCCAAATAAGGCAGCCTTCCTCAGCTATACCCTGGCTGTATCCTATGGTTCAAATGTAGCATATTCTAGTAAATGGAGGCACCAGGAAGGTGTTAGGGGTGGGAAGGATGTAGCCCCTTCATAATCTCCATCATCCCCCAAAGCTACCCTAGTAACACACTACTCCAGACAAAAGCAATGTGCTTGCCTCACTTTCACTCTCATGCAACAAATATTTATTGCATAGTTACTATTTGCCAGGCAAATAGTAACTTAGGGAGCTGGAGACACAGAAGTGAATTAGAAAAAGTTCCTACTCTCATCCCTCCTAGTGCAGGGGAGAGACAAATACATAAATAAACTTAGAAACAATAATTTCGGGTAGTGATAAGAGCTAGGAAGAAAAAAGTAGCTTAATGAGGAGAGGGGGATGGGCATGGCTGGGGGACCACTTTGGATAAGGTCTTTTGGAGGGAGGATACCTTATGCACAGACCTAAAGGAAAAGGAGCAAGCCAAGCAAGGTGGGGGGAAGCGAGTCTCACCCAGAGGCAGGATTGACTTTGGAAGAGCACAGAGGCCAGAGGCTCTGAGAATGACAAAACAGGACGGGGAGCGGTGATGATGAAAGAAGAGCAACTTTGAGATAAGTTCCTAAACCATCTTCCAACAAGACTGCACTCCCCATTCTCCACCTTACGGTGTTTCAGGGACACAGTCGTCTCTAGAGCCACCTCAGGGTACAGTGCAGGAGAAAAAGTCTGCCATGTGAGGGAGAGGAGAGGGAAAGGAAGAGGAGGGGAGGAGTGAAAAGAAGGGAGGAGAGAGGAAGAGAAGAGAGGGTGAGTCCACAGAACCCTAAAGGTCATCTCCTTTCCAAGTCAAGGCCCGGTCCCTTTCCAACCCCACCCCACCCCCAAAAAGATTCCATACCAGTGGAAAGTACATTCTTAAACTGATCTCCTCTAGAAAACGGGGAATGGCTTTTCTGGCCAAAGCCCCCTGCCTCTCAATGAACAGTTTGTTCCAGACACTCAATCAAGGCTCTGGGATATCCCAGGCAGTGGTCAACAGGACATATATTCCACAAAGTTCTGAAGCTTGCTTTTGATTAAAATTGATAGTCTCCTGACAGCTGCATACTAGGCCAAGGATCCTAAGGTTAACCTTAAGAGTACTGGGGCAAGGGAAAATTGGCAGACCCTTCCTGCAAAGCATCTCACTCTAGCCTTAGAAGTCATGCCTTCAGTCTTTGAAGTATTTAAGGGTTACTATTAAATGCGAATGCCCTTTACAGAAACATGTGTAACCTTAGGTATAACCAACATCAGGGTGGGGATACAGATGCCAGAGGAAGCTGTGGAAGTGGGATGGAACCTAAACTATCAAGTGGCCTAGCACGGACCTGCGTTGGGAATGGTGACAGTGTCAAGGTATGCAAGGGGAGTTGTGATGCCTGACTGGAAAACACAAACCTTCACTGGGCTTGCCTTAATTCATGTTAACCCTTAGAGAGAAACACTGGCACCTCACTTCACCAGGGAGGTCTAAAAGGAAAAAAGTGCGAAAAAGTTTTATTTCATGAAAAGTAGAGATAAATGTCAAAAAAAGAGAAAAGAGAAAATGTGGCTGCATTAGTCCATTCTCACACTGCTAATAAAGACATCCCCAAGACTGGGTAGTTTATAAAGGAAAGAGGTTTAATTGATTCACAGTTCAGCATGGCTGGGGAGGCCTCAGAAAATTTACAATCATGGCAGAAGGGAAAGCAAACACATCCTTCTTCACATGGTGATAGCAAGGAGAAGTGCCGAGTAAAAGGGAGAAAAGCCCTTGTAAAACCATCAGATTTCATGAGAACTCGCTCACTATCATGAGAACAGCAGCACGGCGCGTAAGTGCCCCCATGATTCAATCACCTCCCACCGGGCCCCTCCCATGACACATGGGGATTATGGGAACTACAATTCAAGATGAGATTTGGGTGGGGACACAGCCAAACCATAGCAGTGGCCTACCACTCGATTACAAAAAAAGAGATATCCTCTCTTAGTAGCATCTACTCAGAGTTCCAGAAGGCCATATTAAATTGTGAGTTAAGAATCAGGTTGTACATGTGACCATAGTCCTGGTTACTGAGATGTATCTTCTAGATCAGTGGTTCCCAAAGTCTGGTCCCCAGAGCAGCAGCTGATGCAACACCTGAGAACTTACTAGAAATGCATATTCGACCAGGCACAGTGCCTCATGCCTGTAATCCCAGCACTTTGGGAGGCCAAGGCGGGCGGATCACAATGTCAGGAGTTTGAGATTAGCCTGGCCAATACGGTGAAACTGTGTCTCTACTAAAAACATAAAAATTAGCCAGGTGTGGTGGCACGCAACTGTAGTCCCAGTTACTTGGGAGGCTGAGGGAGAAGAATCGCTTGAACCCGGGAGGCAGAGGATGCAGTGAGCCAAGGTCATGCCACTGCACTCCAGCCTGCGCAACAGAGTCCGTCTCAAAAAATAAAATAAAATAAATAAATAAATAAATGCATAGTCACAGGCCCGGCCCCAGACTTATAGAAATCTGGCAGTGCCCCCAGTAACCTGTGCATTAATAAGCCCCCAGGAGCTTCTGATGCACAGTATATTTGAGAACTACCATTCCAGGCCAATTCAGCAGGAAGGTGTGTCTGGCTGAGTTTATACTTAGCACTGACTTTATATTTGCTGAGTTTATACTTAGCACTGACTTGCTGCAAATTATTTCAATCAACAGGAAACCAAGGATAGCTGCACTGTACCTCCTGCATGATGGCACACATTCAAAATAAACACATTCACGGTGTGAATTCTTTCACATAATGACTTCTTCAAAAGAATGTACCACTCAGAACACAAGATGCTGATTTACTGATTTCTTAAGATAACCCATTGTTCTGACTGGGAGAGAAGTAAAAAGAAAAAAGTGAGTTATTCTTTAGGAAACTTAAGTTTGGGGTAGCCTTCTGAGAGTAGCTCTGAGAATCACTGGGTTCTCTATTTTTATGCGAGACTCTTTTCCTTGACCCTTCATGGCCAGCTGTCAGGTCTCCATCCTAAACAGCAGGAGCTCCCTAGCAGTGGACAGAGGGTCTTAGTCATACAAGAAGACCCTCTGTGAATACCCCCCAAACTCCCTCTACCTCTCATATTTTAGACAGAATCATATAATCTCTTAGTGTTCCTGACAACAAAATGGATATTATGCAGGCGTATGGTTACTTAAAAACTCTGAAGATGAAAACAGAGCCTAGAAGATGTTTTAACCATTATAAGATAGCTATACATGAAGAAATCTACAAGCAGAAGGATGAATCTCAAATGTAACTGCACATCAGAATCACTTGTGATGCCTAATAAAAATGGAGATTTCTGGGGCCCAAACAGTTCGGATTCATTTGGTGTGAACTGGGGCTCAAGAATCTGCCTTTTTGGGGTCCAAGAATCTGCCCAGGTGATTTTGATAGAGAGATTCGTGTTTAACTTATCTGCATGGTAACTTCTCCAGTTTTCAAGGGGTATTAATATGGTATAATGATAGAGGGCTTTTTAACTTGGGGAAACAAAGCAATACTATAGCAAAAGAACTACAATTTCCTTTTCCCCTGGGTGTTTACTAAAGTAGTTGAGAAAAAGTCTGTATGTCTCTCATTAAAGTAAGTTTGTAATAAGTAATCTTTTTTCTTTTTATAAAAGCTATACATGTTCATTGTAAAAAATTTTAAAAGAAAAGAAAGAAAAACAAAAGGGAGAAAGTATAAAATACCCATAATCGCACCATCCAGAGATAAGTTGGTACATTACATTCTTCCAGATAACCTGCTGGCTCTTTCCAAACACATTTTTTAAATAGTGGGATCAGAGTATATGCAGGTACTGTGTTATGTGTTTTTCACATTTAATAATACTGTCAATATCTTTCCGCCACTCCTCAATTCTTTAAGATATAAAGTGAAAGAATGCCTAAACATGAACTCTCTATTGATAAGTTTTTTTTTTAATCAAGGAATTAAAATTCTATGTAACCAGCACATAAATACAAATATTTATGGCACTTGTACAAGTATGCTAAAAATCTGTTTTTATTAAAGTGATTTTGTACTGAGGCAGAGTTTATTAGTAACCTTTACTAGCTCATTAGCTCATTTTAGTGAAAGCATGCACATTACTGGAGGCCTCTGGATACACCTACAATATATTCATACAACAAGTATCCACTTTAATGAAATGTATTCGATGAAGGTTTTTCTCATGAAATCCAAAGGGAGCCAAAAGACTCTACTGGAAAAAAAAAACCGAGGACCCTCCCCCAAACAAAAGATGTTTTTTTTTAACTTGCCCTGAGAGTCTATAAACTAATTCTGTTCAACTAGGGAGTGGTTGAAAAATAAATATATTTCACAGAATGCACTCATCATAAACTGAGAGCTAAATTCTTGCATGTTTATAAATGAGACACAAAGAATGTGAGTTTATGTAACAACCCACATTCACACTCCCTTGCAAGGCCTGCTTGGTATCAGAAAGCTTGTAAAAGCTTCAACACAGTAGTCACATGAATGTAGGCAAGTCACTTAATACTTCTGTGTTTCAGTTTCCTCGTCTGGAAAACATGGAGGCTACTAAAGAGCATCTGTGCTAATTTACTCAGGGTTTTCTGAGGGCCACATGGGAGAAAACATGAAGCTCTATGTAAACTGTAAGTGGTACTCCAATGTGATCAGGAGTCTAACTGGTATTTCTCTCTCTCTCGAAAGGGTGCTTGCTCACCATTCCTTAGTCTATTGCCCACACACAGTATTCCGCAACTTCCTGAACACAAGGGATTGGATAGAATACCAAATGCATGTGTGTTAGGCCAAAGAACAGAGACTAATTTAATCTTTCAATATTTGGCCCGATGACTGCTTACAATTGAATCAGACCCATGGATCCCTCACTACCATCATGAAAACTTATATATTCTGGGAAAATCTTTGTTAATAATAATTCTCTGAGAATTATCGGGCATGGTCCCAAACTGAGCTTATCATCACCATTACCTGGTAGGTTTTTCAGAAACAATGGATTCTCAGGCCTCACACCAGAGATTCCGGAGCTTTTAACTTAATCACACAGACAATTCTAAGATGCCCTAACTTACCTTAGTATTTTCTGTGCCAAATTGTACTTGACAAAAGATTGTACATTCATTTCGGTAAGACTGAGAACCCTCAGTACAATATGATTGAATTGCATGTCAGTGATTTTTATATTCACAAAGACAGATGACCCTTAAAATGAGTGTTCTCTATCACTTCAAAAAAAAAAAAAAATCTAAATGAGTATACCTGACTGTACACAACAAACTTTCTCCCTATTGCCCAGTGTTAGGGAAATAACAGAAAAATCTCAATCCCTTTCCAAAACACTTTTTATTTCACCAGAGCCTTCTCTCCTTACATAAATAAAACCACAATATGCACTAGATGACCAGAATCTTTAAAAATATCCTTAAAATTATAGGTATTATCTCTTTTTCCTGTAAGCATTTTGCAAAACGAACAGACATTTGGTCCATGGTCCATACGACCTTATCTTTGAATATATGGACTAAGCTCTTTACAACATTCTTTTATTTATCCAACAAATGACCAAAATAAGCACTTCTCAACACCAACCACAAACCTTCAGGGCTTATCCCGGAGCAGTATCCTGCAATTTGCATAGAGTTTTGTTGCCACTCTCAGATATTCAAATATTGCCTAATTTTTCTAAGCTCTAGGTTGGAAAACTGGGCTGTTACTTTGCCATGGGCATTTTTTCTCAAAAGTTTCTTCTGCTATGGGAAAATTGACAAAATACTTCACTCAATGTATTATTAGAAGTGATTCTTCTGCACTCCAGCCTGGGTGACAGAGCAAGACTCCGTCTCAAAAAAAAAAAAAAAAAAAAAAAGAAGTGATTCTTGAAATTTAATGGAATGGAAAATGCAATGCACAAATATTCAAATTTATTGTACTAAACAATCTCTCTAGAATATATGGGGCAAAGACTAACCACATAAAATACTGATTTGAAAAAAAAAAATACTCTTTGATCCTACTACCCCCATGATCAGATGCTTCTTGGTGAAAACATTTCCTACTTGGAATTCCATGGAGAATATCATTACATGTAATTTTCCTACTATAGCTGATGACATGGAATGCAATAAGTGCTCATTTTGAAAACATGTGAGCTATTGGTCACTTGGTTTCCATCAGAGAATACTAATTAGGGTAAGCAGTACATGGCGGTCTTGGCCCGAAAGACAGCAATGAATTCATTAGGGAGAACGAGGATCAGCAAGGCTCAGCTAATTTATCATATTGACCACAACATGAAATCAAGTCGCGTTCCAGAACCAGAACTCATTAAAAATGTAGTGGGAGAAGAGGGAGCAAAGACTGTTTTACTTAGAAGCTTAAAGACTTGTGGGAACAAAGTATCAGGATACCCATAGCTTAGGGGAAACCAGGGCTGCCCGCAAAGATTTCAAAGGAGTCAACTTCAAGGACATGGAAAGATTCTTAAGGGTGGTAAGGAGAGGATTAAATAGAAGTTATAAAGTGAAATTATTGCAAAGGCAATTGGAGCTACACATAAGGAAGCAATTTCCAGCCATAATTTTAATTAGGAGCATAGAATGATCTTCTGTGTAATGATGACCCTTCATCATTACCATTACTCAGAATTACCCTGCATCCACATGCATAAACATAGAGTGGAAATTAAACATAGACATGGAAGAAAGGTCAAACATAATCACATCTTTCAGATCCTCCAGCTGCAGGTGAAACTTTTCAAACAAAATACTAAAATACAGTTAGCTCTCAATGTATAAATATTCAACTTACAAGCAATTGATAAATTCATTGTCACCGCTGCCCCCCCACCCCTACCCATCTCTGAGCCTTCACACTATGTACTCTTGACTATGGAACTCCCTGCTGCTGCTGCAGTAGCAACACAAATAATTTTATGGATAAAAATGGAACTTTCAAGAGAATGTGTGTGTGGAAGAAAGGAAGAAGCCGTGAAAGCAGACGTGCTTTAAGCACAGAAGCAAACCCCCTTTGGCAAGCAAACAAGGCTGGCTCGCCCCTTCCCAAAAAGATCACCCTCCAAACCTCTGACATGGATTACTCATCTTTATTTTACCATCTTGTTCACTAAAGCAGGAGATTCATTCAGCTTAACAAACACCCTTTGTAAAATGCAAATGACTTGATAAGTGGACCAGACCACATCCATTATTCACACTGTGAATCAGATTTACTTTCCTACTACCAGCTACCATCAGCTGCCTTGAAGGAATGAGAGTTTTGACTGAGAATGATTAAAAGAGGAAGAAAGGTAAAATTAAATTCAGAAAACAGAGTGCTACAGGAATATGACAAGGAAGGAGTATCACAACAGGGAAAGAAAATCCAAGAATCATAAGCCTATCAGCTGCTTAAAGGGCTCTAGATGAAGAGAGATGATGACATAAATTGTACTTTTCAAAATCTGCCAGGAGAATCCAGGAAATAAAACAAATATTCTTTTCTCCTCTTCCTTCTTTCCCTAGCAGCAACTTGCTTCCAGGCCCCAGAATTCAACTTAGGCTCACTAAAGAGGAAAAAAAAAAACAAAAACTAGAACTGGGCTTCCACTTGAGATAAATGGTCTTTTGTGCACTAGCCTAGGAACCTGTCCACTGTCATAATTCCTTATCGTGGCCTCCTAGGACACCAGCTCCCCCACCAACCTCACCACGGTCCTTACTCAGTGTTCTCGCCATATGGATTTTCCTTCTGTTCCTCTAACAGGTCAACTTGCTCCTGCCTTACGCCTTTGCTGCTTCCTTTGAGAAACAGTCTTCTTCCAGAGAGTCCTTCACATCACTGTGGTCTCAATAAATTTCACCTCTCCAGATGGGCCTTCCCTGACCCTAACCAATGTTGTCCCACTGCCATTCCACAAAACTCACACATAACTACTTGTCTCTATTAGTCTCATTACGTACTTACTTCCCTCTTAGCACTTAGGCCTATAAGAAATATTATCTTGTTTATTTATTTACTCACGTATCATCTGTCTTCCACACTACAACCCAAATTTCCTGAAGGCAGGGGTGACGTCTCTTGATGGCAGCTGTCAACCCTGTGCGTTGAACAGCGCCTGGTGGGTACTGAGCACTCTGCATGTTGGCAGTTCAGAAAAGAATTTCAGTAACTATATGGGACACTTCTTTTTTTAATTTGGGAATTTCTCTATTATGAATGGTTTCAAAGGCATAGCCAATAATCATCTCCAACTACATATTTATAGTTCTAATAGCCCAAGTTCGGTCTCCACATATTTTTGTTTCTTTGATGATTGATTGAGAGAGACAGGGTCTTGCTCTGTCACCCAGGCTAGAGTGCAGTGGCACAAACACAGCTCACTGCAGCCTCCATCTCCAGGGCTCAAGTGATCCTCCCAACTCAGCCTCCCGAGTAGCTGGGATTATAGGTATGCACACCAGCATACCTAGCTTTTTTTTTTTTTTTTTTTAATTTTTCATAGAGACTGGATCTCACTTTTTTGCCCAGGCTGGTTTCGAATTCTTGGCTTCAAACAATCCTCCCTCTTCAGCCTCCCAAAGTGCTGGGATTACAGGTACAAGTCACTGTGCCCAGCCTCTATCATTGTTTTAAATTTACCAATATTTGTCTTTTACTGAACAAATACAAGACCCTGGTTCCTGTAGGCCATCAATTAGAACCCAGTCTAAGTGATATATATATATATATATTTTTAACAAATGATATAAGATAATTTATCATTTGTTATAAATGATATAAGAAGAGAGAATTGAAAACTATGTGTATATAGGTGTGTGACTCCTACAGTATACTGTCCAATCCTGTTTTACACTATCATTTAAAATCTTCTATTTTGTATTAAGGTTTTATGTACACACATACTCTCTCACTTGGACTATAAGCTCCTTGAGGAGTGGAATCCATGTCTGATTCCTGCTACCTCCCGAATGCCTAGGATTGTGCTTTATATATACACGTGCTCGACAGATCCCAAATGAATTCACAAATTATACTTGCACTATTACTCAAAGTGACTCAAACTATGACCTATCCTGTCTGCAACAGCAATTTCCCTAAGTGATAACTGGGTAATTGTAGGGAAGCAATATTTTCCTTTTATAGTAGCAGCCTAAATGACAACTGAAAAATGCAGACTATTTGAAATACAAACATGCACAGGTTACACTGTATAAACACAGACACAGGTTTGAATGAAAATTAAATGTGAACATTTAAACATGGACAGTTCTATTCCCAAAGTTTGTGTTCCCCAAAACTAAGGAGCCCTGTCTCCTCCACCGGCTTGATACCTAACAAGCAGGCTGTGTTGCTACCACAAACATTAACTAAAAGGCAGATATGAGACAGAGTTTTCACTATGTGGCACTAAATATATTGTTTAATATGTAAGGGTTGCTACATGTTATGAGTTTTACAATTGTTCTTATGTCAGTTAATTGCTTATAAGAACAAACAGCACCCTGCCACATGCTCATAGCCACATGTTCTTTGGCTATTTTAATAAGAACTGGACTGGATTTACAGCAAAATAAGTTTACTTAGGACTTTCTGCCAAAATCTTATCTGATAACCGCCCCCCACACATGGACATCTGGGGACGGCATTTTGAAACACTGTTTTGAAAGAACACGGAGATGTTTTCAAGGGCAAAAGAAAGCTTCAAAAGAGGCAATTACTTTTTAAGTCTGATCAATAGCGAAGAGCAAGAACTATAAAATACCTCTTAAAAACTCATTTCAGGGTGAGGTGCAGTGACATTTACAGCAACACCAAGAACAAAATTCTTATAAACAAGCTGGTGGTATTCTGGCTAAGTAGGTGGTATAAACATAAAATTCTGTTTGTATCTATGTAACTAGGTAGATGGAGATTATCAACCAATTCATCTCTGGTCCTCTTCCTGTATTAGAGTCTTGTGCTATTGTACTGGCTCTCTTATTTTAAGCAACTCTGTGTAATGAAGCTTCTGCAAGCTGCAGGGATTGGCAACTGTACAAATACCTTTTTCCATTCTCCCTGTTTCACTTCAGGAAAGAATTTCATTCTTCTGAAATGTATGGATAGCACTGCCAATCTACAACGCTGCTATGGAAGCCCAAAATACAACAACAACAACTAGGATGATCGCAGCAGGGGGTAATTACTGAATGCTCACTGTGTCGGTCACCGTGCTGAATGTTGGGTATTTGTTATCTCTAATACCCCTCACACTCTATTCTCCCTATTTTACAGGTGAAGAAGCTGGGACACAGAGTTTAAGTTACTCGATTAAGGTAGTTCAGGTAAGAATGAGTGGTAGGCGTGGGATTCCAACCCAGTTTTTCTAACTCTAACCCAATACCCTTATCTCCCATATTGAAACAGTTCCTGCCCTGGTGATGTCATAAACGGAAATTCAACCTCCCTCAAGAAGGAAAAGATAGAAATCCCTGGACACATATGGGGATCTGGGCTGCATCACACCAACAAGGATGAGTCTAGAAACAGCAGCGTGCTCAGAATCTAGAGAGAAACACCACCTTGGTGGAAGTGGGTCTGTGCAGGGCTGCCTCCAGCACTGAGTTGAATGTGTGGTATGAGTACACAGTTCAATTCCACCTATTTTTTAGTGAGCACCCACTATACACCCACCATTTCAACACATGCCACAATTTCAGAGATGAGTAAGTCTTCGTCCTTATGGAGTTTGTAGTCTAGTTAGGGAAAGAGATAGGAGGAGGATGAATTAAAATACTGCATGAAGAGACCCAATTCTGAACTAATTGTTCAGGGACAAGGGTATGTCTAGACCCAGCCTATGGTGAGGAAGACAGGAAGGCTTCCTGAAGGAGAAGGCCTGAAGGAGCCCACAGAGTGAGATGGGTGGAGAGCCTGCAGGCCGCAGGATGGATGAGTGCTTGCACGGGAGGCTTGCAGGCGATGAGGCTGCAGGGCCAGAAAATAGCAACGGCCAATGCTGAATGCTTATGCCATGCCAGACCCTGTGCAAATGTACTTTAATGCCCAATAGTCCGATAAGCTAGGCATCCTGATGTCGTCTTACCAAGGCAGCTGGGGCACTGGAAAGCAGTGACTCGTGTGAAGTTGCTCAACAGTTAACATGGTGGGGTAGGGACTGAGACTCAGAACCTCTCACTCCAAAGCCTGCAGAGAACTGTGGTGCTGTTGGCCTCTGAGGCTCAGTAAGCATCTGAGGGCAGGAAGGAGCAACACACAAAGAGTCTAGGTAGAGAAGGAACATGATTCAATCTGTATCTTTGAACACCACTCTCACAGCTGTGAAAAGTAAGCGGCAGGGGTGGACCAGACGCACGGAGACCAGTCAACTGCTCAGCAACAGCATCTTCCTGTGGTCAAACTTCTCTTGCTGATAGCTCCCTCTCCCGCTGCCAGTCACCCTTCACAAGCCTGCGGCATTCCAAAACAAGGAAGGAATGTATTTGGAACAAGCAATCCATAGCAAATCAGAATGCCCTTTGCCAGTCCCCTACCTGGATCTCCTTAACAGCATTTATCACAGGCCTCAAGAGGCCTTGCAAGTCCTTTTCTGCCTCCACAGGGTACGCTCTTGGATGAACTGTGCATAATTCCTCTACGTATCCCTGGGATATAGATGGCAGTGGTTTCTAAATGATGCCTCCCCCTCTCTACAGATGCCATTTCTTGATAGTCACCACATGAATGGTGTCTTCCGTGCAGCCAGGAACTCAGGATGGCCAACTTCAATCCTTTGAGACCATATGACAACTGAGAGCCCAAAGGGATTCCATTATTAATGTGAACCAACATGAGTGGTACATAGAAGGTATCTGACACTCTTCCGAGAACTTTCTGTGTATTCATTCAATTGTCATGACAATCCTATGGGAAGACACAATTAATTATTACCCATTTTCCTGATAGGGAGACTGAGGGACAGGCAGGTTAAGTCCCTTGCCCCAAATCACACAGTAGGTAAGTAAGTAGCAGAGCCAGGATTCAGTTCCAGGTAATCTCACTCAGAGCCCTTAGTCTTAACTACTATCCTCTGTTCAATGCCTCCCACAAGAAAAACTAAAGAAAAGAGATCCATGTTCCAGAACCACACCTACCACCTGCTATGAAACAAGCAGGTATAACCTCTCTGCAGGGCTTATGTATTTATTACCAGAAGGGAATAAACACAGATTTAAAAAGCACACATTTTCAAAAGCCTGATGCTGGTAGAAGTCACAGTGGAAGCAGGAGCCAGAAGCTATGAACAGACCCCGCCAGGTAAGACAGGCACAGAGAACAAGTTAATAATGGCCTAAATATAAAGACATAGCTTCAAATCCAACCTACTATTAATTAATTTATGTATTGCCACTAGGGAGGAGGCAGTTAGTATTAAGTTAGATTAAATTATGGAGAAGCTTCAGCATTGCTGTGACTATTTCAACAGTAATTATTAAGTTGCTATGCCTTCCTTCCCTAATAAAAAACCCTTTATTCTCATTCTCAATGCTTCGCCGTTCACCTGTCGCTAGCTTCTTTTGACAGGCATGACAGGCTTTTAAGATTAGACTGCAGACACTTTTCAAAGAGAAAAAGGAAATCTGATTTCTAAATCCTAGTAGGCTTCTCATCCTAACTTGCTCTGTGAAGAATATTTGCCGCCCATCTTCTTCTCCAAAGGGTTTTAGATTTCCTTGTTATGCTGAGTGTTACACTTGCAAAGACTGACAGTCCTGGAAGGAAATTGTAGATGTCGAGTGCTGGAGCACTAAATTAGTAGTACAAAGACCTGGGCTCGGGCCCCAGACTTACCACTTGTGAGTATGAATTTGCCCTCAGTTTCCATATTTATAAAATAGAGGCACCTCCCAGACTACCTCCCAGAGTGGCGGGAGGCTCAAATGAGATAACATGCATGACAGTTGTTTGGAAACTGTACCATCACATGAACGTGAACGACATGGTGAACTGGCTAATTAATTAGGTCAAGGTAGACCTGAAGTGGAGGGGCTGAGTCACTGCCCCACTGCCCAGCACTGAAGATCAGGGGCCTGGTACTGGTTGTTTTGCTTCACCATCAGAGACAAATTTCCCGGCTGCCTATAGTGACCTTGGTTTAGATTTTATCACAAAACACTGATTTTGTGTCCTCCTGTCAGTACCTGAAGACCTCAAGGGCCATCAACCCACTGCATCTATGAAGCTGCCAAGCTTTTCATGGAAACACCAAAGGAAACTCTTTGCAAGGGCACATTCCTTCTTCTGTGCATCAGCCAGAGGCCCAGGGAACAGTTAGTGCCATGAAGTGAACTGTGTTCCCCAGAGCTGATCCATTGATGTCCTAACCCCTGGTACGTCAGAATGTATTTTATTTGGCAAAAGGGTCATTGCAGATATAATTAGTTAAGATGAGTCATTAGGGTGGACCTCTAATCCAGTGTAATCGGTGTCCCTATAAAAAGGAGACATGTGGACACACAGACAGACATGCACACAAGGAGAACTTCCTATGAAGATTGGAGTTATGCTGACAAGAAACTACCAAAAGCTAGGAAGAGGACCTGGAATCGACCCTTCCCTAGCACCTTTAGAGGGGGCACAACCCTGCCAATACCTTGATGCCAACAATTTTAGTCCCTAGAAGTGGGAGGCAATAAATTCCTACTGTATCAGCCACTCGGTTTATGGTACAGTTATTGTAGCCCCAGGAAATCATATATTTAGGATTTACTTTTCCTGTTTCCCTACACTCAATAATTCATTCATTTAATCATATTTACTGAGGATCCACTAAACGACAAGGATGAAGAAGACATCTATATCCTGCCTTTAAATAACTTAGAGTGGGGTAGGAGGCAACAGCCCTCTGGACAAACGTGATAAAGTGGTGTCGAGGTATGTTTAGAGTATACGTATTTGCGGAACAGGGAAGAAGGCATGGTTCTTTCTGGAAAGGGAAGGAGGATGGGGAGGGAGACTAGAAAAGGTTGCAGAAAGAAGTGCTTACTCTGACAAAATAAGTCCTTCAAGGTATCCAGCTCCTATAAAAGTTGAAAGTCACAAATCTTTTTTTTTGAAATGGAGTTTCGCTCTGTCACCCAGGCTGGAGTGCAGTGGCGTGATCTTGGCTCACCGCAACCTCCACCTCCCCCTCCCCGGTTCCAGCAATTCTCCTGCCTCAGCCTCCCGAGTAGCTGGGATTACAGGTGCCTGCTACCACACCCAGCTAATTTTTGTATTTTTAGTAGAGACGGGGTTTCACCATGTTGGCCAGGCTGGTCTCAAGTCTCAATCTCAGGTGATCCACTCACCTTGGCCTCCCAAAGTGCTGGGATTACAGGCGTAAGCCACCGCGCCCAGGCAAAAGTCACAAATCTTAGTAGCCCAGAAAACAGGCAGAGAATAAAATAACCAAGGTGTCAAAATATGAGGAAGGCTAACAGAGACAGAAATACTCACTACAGTATTTTTACTGCAGTCTAGGAAACATAACACCTGCCACCCCTCACCCCAAACCCCACTGAGATTCTGACTCAGTAGATCTGGGGTGGGGAGAGAACATGTATGCCCTTAAAACGTTCTAGAGGAGATTTTACTGTCCAGCCCCCCATGGATTCTGTTGGTGCTTCCCAACATTTTCACATCACAGTACATAGAGTCAATAATAATATGTGTACAATACATTGAATTAAAGTAGAGATAACCTCACAACATTTATGCAGATAAGAATCTGTTTTTATTCTTTATACCACATTGTTATGGCAAGAGAAATAAAATACTAGGGAAGATCTTAGCAATAATTTTTATAAATATTCCAAATACTAAATTCAAGAACTTTACATAAGTTACATAAGGAGCCACATAAGTGATGCTCAAATATAATTTGAACTGCTATAATGTTTTGAATTGTTGTAGGAAATGTTAAATGTTTTAACAGAAAGAACTTTACAGCTGTGAATATCTGGTGGCAATGTGAAACTCACTCACAGCATATAGTTTAGGAAGCTCTTGGTTATGTTATGCTATCCCAGCTTTTAATTTGGAGTAGAACAAAATTTCAGACTCAAAAGATGCAGCCACAGCCCTGTATCCTGTTACAGTGAAATCCCAAGCCAAATGTGAAATAGAAAATCGAGGCAGACACAACTCAGAGACCTGTGACTTCTAGAAGGTTGAAGTTAACAAACAAAATGAACAAGCACCTCCTACATGGAAAGCCTGACAACCAGAAGAGAAGGTTTAAGGAAAGGATTTTTCAAAGACTCGGCTTTTTAAGCTATAGAGGTGGATTCTCAGAACTTGCCCTGAATTCTTTAGGTACACAGTCACGGAATGCCAGAAAATTCCTGTAAGGTGTTGGTAAGAGGCCAGTGCTACTCAAACCAGGCCAGTTTTCTCGGTAAAAAAGGTGTAGTTAGAGTATGTTGAGTTAATTCCCATAAGACTGTCAATTCAACTTTTATAGGATTGTATTATAGCCCTAAGATCAATTTAGATGTTTTCAATAAAACGTGCCTTAAGAACAGGAAGCCTTCATTATCATCAGGCATAGACTAAACTAAAAAAGAAAAAGAAATCCTGGTTTTTAGTACAAATGTTCACATACAGTAAGTTCACCAGTTACTGTGACCTCCCCCTGAGAAAGAAAATGGAAGGTTCTGATGTTAGGTGCTTGACGGATACTTTACGTATAGTTCTCTTAACCTATGACTTTCAGAGTTTTGACCAAGGCTGACAGTAAGAAATAATTTCTAATATCTTCATCAGTATACCTACATGTTTAAAATGAAAAAGTTTCACAAAACACTCTTTTCTAATTTGTTTTATTATAAAAATAATACTTTTTACTGGTCAATATTGATATACAACTTCTTATTGGGTTTACAGTTAGAAAAAAGACTACAGTCAGAAAAATACCAGTGAGCTAAATTATACTACATCTGCAGAGCAAAATATGTGGCAGTCGTTAGAAACAATGAGGCAGTTCTACTCATATGGAATGATTTTCAAGATATATGATTAAATGTAAGAAAATTAATTTTAAAATATTAGGATTACCTTCTTAATGATGTTCAAGCATTTTTTTCCCTCTTCTTTGTCAACAGGACATGAAAACAGAATTTCGTAAATGCTACTGCCCATAAACATCATCATCATCTGGGGAACTCAGTGAAATTCCTGGAACTCATCCTCAGAGACTCTGATGTGATGTTCAGAATTCGGTATTTTTGGTATGTACCACCCCCTACCCACACACACATATACACATGCAACAATTCCAACAAAGGTACTCTGAGGACCACACCTCGAGAACCATTTCTAAAGCCTCACTGACACTCAGGTGAGCAGTAATATATTCCCTGAGACTTGCTGAGAAGCCTCTACTTTAAAATAAAGCCTCCACTTTAAAATAAACACTTGGGAAACACTGACCACCAGGAGTCAGAAATAAGTTCTAAGGGCAATGGAGGAGGTGACTCCGTAAGTACTTCCTAAATACTCAAGGCCCTTCTACTGTGGGCACCTTTCCTTTGTCCTGCCATGTTTAGCTCCCAGCACAAAGGACACTTCAGTAAGACGTCAAGTATAGGAGGCCTTGCTGTTGAACTTACGTTGCTCACTGTATCTGTCCCTTGGAGCCAGAGCATGTCTCAGCAGGCCACCCAGGGCCCTGCTAGCCCATGCAGCCCTTTTGTCAAAAGAGGTACCACTACTTCTGGGTAGGACAACAACCTAGCACGAGATGCAGGGCATGGCCAGCAGAGAGCAGGCTGGATTTCAGCACCCTTTCCCCCACCCAGGCGTTCACGCACAGTGAACAACCTGCACAACCACACTAGATGCAATCCAATTCACTGTCAACCCTGCCTAGAGCTTCTTCTGTGTTCTGGGGATAGAAAGTACGGGCATTGTGTTGGAGCAGAAAGACCATTGTACTGGGAGTCAGGAGAGCTTTCAGTCTCTATACCCTGCCTCCAACCAGCTACTGAGATCGTCACTGGGCCATACTGTTCTGCAGCCTCTGAGAGACAGAATGAAGAGTTTTGTTTAAGCCTAGGTCCAACCCTCTGGGTCTAGTCTCACCTTCCACAACTCTCATCTCTTTCTCTATACTGCAGATTGACTCAAATACTTCTACTTCCAAGAGTCATCAGACTTTCTCTGTGATGCCTCCAGCCTTGTAGTGCTGTTCCCTGCTTGGGAAGCCCTTCCTGATACTTGTGTGTCTTGAGAACTCATCCATGTCCTTCAAGTTTAAGTTCCAGCAAATTTAACTTTGATTTTAAAAGGCTGAAATAGAAATAGTTATTTCTATGGCCCTCTATCTCTGGGGAAGCCTTCTCTGACTCCCTCAGGTACTGCTTCCAACCACTACACCTTGAACATAAACACCCTCCTTAGACAAAGCATCACACTGTATTATAGCTCCTGGCTGGTGTGCCAGTCTTCCCTTTGCATGCAGGTACACAACCTTTGGAGATGATGTTCCACTGACTATACAGTCCCAGGTTTAGAATGCTCAGCATTCATGGAAGGAATTAATAAATGGGAAAACTGTTTCTTCTACCCTCTAGCAGTTACTAAAGCGTCCCTCTGATCAAAGAGAGGGATGGACCTATGTCATCTTTGGAGCTATAGACAGATCCTTTAAGTAGAAGAGAAGATGATACTATCCATAAAAGGAATTTATGGTATATTCTTTTCATCAATGCAGCCAGACTGCAGGTCTTAAAGAGGTTCCTTTTATGGATAATATCATTTTCTCCTTACATATAAGTTCCTCCTTATATACCGTAAGCCAGGTCATGTTTATTATTTTATTATCTGTCTTTCCTCCTAAAATGTAAGCTCTAGCAGATCAAAGTCAATTTCATTTAGTGCTGAATCCTCACCACCTAAAACAGCACCTGGAGCCTACAAGGTGCTCTGTAAAACGTTGTTGAATGAAGGAATAAATGAACAAATAAGCCTATGAAAATTAAAGTTGCTGGGTGGGGGTGTTAAGAGGAGGGAAAGAACTAGGAACAGGTGCTGCATTTGTAACACGTTTACAAATTGCTTTATAATCACTAATTAGCCACATTCTCTCCAATGTAGGTAGTGCCTATCCTCCCAATTTTAAGATAAGGGAATTCAAACCCAAGGTCACACAGCAAATCAGCTTCAAGTTCAATGCTTAGCCCCTAGCCAGTAATAAGAATAAGATTAAAGATACTGCTGAGCTCCAAAAGGTTGAAATATTAGAGAAAGTAAGAGTTGAAGGCATGGGACCCAGAAAGCTTTGCACATATTCTCAGCACACTGCATCGAAAGAGAAACAGACAGTTCTGTCTGGAATTGTAAGTTCTCAGTGTGTATACACTGCATTATTCAGTCATCAATTTCCAAGGCCCTGAGAGGCAGACATTTGCAGGAAACAATGGGAGCAGCAGTCTCGCTCCAGAGTCTCAGGCCCTGCCTGCCAATCAGCAGTGACACCACTCTGTCACCAGGAGGCTGGGGCTCGCTCACTGCCAGGGGTTTGTACAGGCTCTTTACAGAGCAGCTGGAGAGGAAAGAGAAAAGGAAATAAAACCTAACTTGAAAATAATTAAATCAAACAAACAATAGGCTGACATCAAAAATAAATATATTTAATCACAGTTTAATCACAGTATAATCATCTAGCAGCAAATATGCTCATTTATATTATACATGAGATTCCAAATTAAATTTTTAAAAAAGGAAAATGGACAGATGGATAAAGATTCCTAATTTTTCTATTTCAGCCTTTTTAAATCAAAGGTAAATCTGCTGGAAAATGGCACTTGGCTTCCAGTATTATTACTCATATTCCAAGAAAGGAAAGTAAAATGTAAATTTTGATGAAACTTAAAATTTAATTTTGGTTGGACTTTTTCATTTTACTTTTTACTTATAGTTAGGAGATGAGATCACTCTCCTCTTCTGTTTTAAAAATCATTTTCCACAAAACTATCCAAACACGTTCAATACTGCTAGATCTAATGACAGAGGTCATAGTGAGTTTGCATCACTGAACGAGGAATAAAGAAATCAAGAGATCAAAGCATGATTTAGGCTGAGAGAAAAATAAAAAAAAGAAACCAAGAGAGTTCCCATCCTTGATCCCTTCTAAACCGGATCCACATTTCCAGCAAGTAGAAGGACAAAGGAAAAGGTAACTAAAATGTCCAGGGCAGTAAAAGGCCTGTGAGTCAAGGTTCACATGTACAATCTTTGCTTTTCCAGGTACTGAGGGTATGATGCTAAGAGGTCATGCCTCCCAAACTACTGGAGGTAAATATGAAAACACGCCTAAGCACATACTGAAATGGAGACCAGGAAAATCCAAAGATAAGGATAAATTATATGCTGACCCTGCAGCTTAATCATCAACCACTTAATCTTACCCCTAAGTAATGTCACATGAAGCATTTTTAAATATTTAGCACCACAGATTCTTGTAGGAATCCAACAGATAATAAAAGAGGGAGAAGGGTTTGGTAACAATTCATCCTCAAAAGAGCACGGAAAGTGACTGGAAGCTTTCTCATATCACTTAACAGCTACTGAGAAACAATTTATATAAAATAAGAGTCATCCATTTTTATGTGTGTAGTTTGATGGGTTCTGGCAAATGCTTACAGTTGGGTAACCACCACCACAATAAAAAAAAAAAAAAACAGAACATTTGCAGCACCCCCAAAACGTTCCCTTGTGCTTCTTTGTACAATCTCCTTCCCCCATTCCAGGATGCTGGCAACCACTTATCTGTTTTCTGTCTCTGTAGTCTTGCCTTTTCTAGAATTTCATAAAGTAAAATCAAACTGTATGTAGCCAAACTATATGAACGCTTCTTTCACTCAGTATGATGGGTTTGAGAGTCACGCATGTTGCTATGTGAATGAGGAGTTTGTTCCTTTTTATTGCTGAGTAGTATTCCATCTCTCCATGTCAATTTTATACTCTTCCTAGAAGCCTTAAGATAAATCCCATACTATTATTCTAAATACTATTTATTGACTTCCCTTGATTTTGTCTTTGGCAGAAATGTCAACACGGCTGTGGCCACTTGGCCAGGTACAAAAATAGCACCTGTCAGGAGGGTCAAGCTAGGTAAGCCAACAAGAATTTAAACAAAGAGTTGGAAATGCCTAGACATACTAAGGAGCAGAAGCCAGCAGATGACAGGCCACCATCTTGAAGAAATCTCTTGACTGTAAAAGATTAGAACAACATTAAATTAAGGAAAATCATTTCCCCATTGATCGATTGATCAGTAAGTATTTCCATTTAGGGAACAGTGATACACCAGATGATCTGTAACTTGTCCCACTGTGAGGGTGACATGAGCTATCCTATGGCACTTGAAGATTCAGGATGTTCTGGTGTAACACATGAGTGAATCTTCAGATAACTGAAATTTATCTTATTAAGTACTGTAAGTACTAATTAAGTATTAAAAGGTGCTAATTCTATGCCTTATTAAACAGAGTCTACTGAATATAATCAAGTGTTTACTTGATGACGCAGACTGATCATTATAAACAGTCTGACTGCATGATAAGCTCTTAAATAGAGTTGTCCTCAGGGATGGTAGACAATTGTCTCCCTATTCCAAATGGTCCCAGAGTATTGTCATTTAAAAATAGAAGTTCCAATTTTCTTCCTATAATGTTAACTATCACTAGTCATACTGTTGCTGTGTTCTTGCTTTTAACCTACTACAGGCTGAGTTTCCTTTGTCTAAAATGCTTGAAACCTGAGCATTTTAGAATTCTGTATTTCGTTGTTGTTGTTTTTGTTTTTGAGACGGAGTCTCTTTCCGTCACCCAGGCTGGAGTGCAATGGCGCGATCTTGGCTCACTGCAACCTCCGCCTCCCGGATTCAAACAATTCTTCTGCCTCAGTTTCCTGAGTAGCTGGGATTACAGACGCCCGCCACTATGCCTGGCTAATTTTTTGTATTTTTAGTAGAGGCGGGGTTTCACCATGTTTGTCAGGTTGGTTCAAACTCCTGACCTCGTGATCCTCACACCTCAGCCTCCCAAAGTGCTGGGATTACAGGTATGAGCCCGTGCATCTGGCCCAGAATTCTGATTTTTTGGTGTTTGGGATATTTGCATTATACTTACTGGTTGAGCATCCCTAATCTGAAAACCCAAAATCCAAAATGTCCCATTAAGCATTTCCTTTGAGCATCCGGTCAGCACCCCAAAAATATCCAATTTTAGAGTATTTTGGATTTCATATTTTCCAATCTGGGATGCTCAGCCTATACTATTTTCTCTTTTTATATATAAAAAAAAATATTTCCTTCATACAGAAAAGCCCAAAGAATAAGTATCCAAGTACCCACCTTCTGATTCAGCAACTGTACACACTTAACATACTTCTTTCAGATCACCTTTCCCCTACTAGTAAAAACAATTTTTTTTTTTTTTTTTTTTTTTTACATTATGAAAGTGTAGCTACCTTCCAAGACATCTGGAAAACGGAGAAAATAAATCAGTCTTGGCTGGGTACAGTGGGCCATGCCTGTAATCCCAGCACTTTGGGAGGCCAAGGCAGGTGGATAGCTTAAGCCCAGGAGCTCAAGACCAGCCTGGGCAACATGGCAAAACCCCATCTCTACCAAAAAAAATGTGTGTGTGTGTATATATATATATATATATATATATATACACACACACACACACACACACACAAAATTAGCCAGGTGTGTTGGCACATACCTATAGTCTCAGCTACCTGGGAGTGGGCTGGGGGGATGGGGGACAGGGAGGCTGAGGTGAAGGGATCACCTGAACGTGGGGAGGCTGAGGCTGCAGTGAGCCGTGATTGCACCACCACACTCCAGCCTGAGTGACAAAGTGAGACCCTGTCTCAAAAAAAAGGAAAAGGTAAGAAAAAGAAATCACTCTTAACATGCCACAACCACTCTTTACATTTTGGTGAATTTCTTTCTTTCCTTTATCCTCATGCAACTGGGTTTCCCAGGTATGTCACTTTATCACACGTTTCTTACTTTATTTTATTTTGTTTTTTTGAGACAGAGTCTCACCCTGTGCCCAGGCTGGAGTGCAGTGGTGCGATCTCAGTGCACTGCAACCTCCGCCTCCCGAGTTCAAGCAATTCTCGCGCCTCAGCTTCCCGAGTAGCTGGGATTACAGGCACGCACCACTACACCCAGTTAATTTTTGTATTTTTAGTAGAGATGGGGTTTCACCATGTTGGCCAGGCTGGTCTCCAACTCCTGACCTCAGGTGATCCATCCACCTTGGCCTCCCAAAGTGCTGGGATTACAGGCGTAAGTCACCGCGCCTGGCCCACATGTTTCTTTAGATTGCTACACACCATAATTTTTTAGAGGCTGCATAGCAGAGCAAGTGAATATACTCATTATTGAACCAATCCTCTCTCATCATTACTCACTTAGGATATTTCCAATTATTTGCTATTGTAAATAGACTCCAGAGAATATCTTTAAGTATATGGTTTAGTCTTTGGACTTTTAATCTACTAAGAAGGCATATCTGAGTATTTCTTGACTTAACTTGTTATCATCAGAGTGAGGCCTAAGAAACTCTGTTTCTTAAAAATAAAGAAACTGTTTCATTCACTCACTCATTCATTCATTCATTCATTCATTTATCCATCCATCTATTCATTTACTCAAAACACATTTACCAAGTTCCTTCTTAATGTTAGAGATCTTTTTTAGTGAAATAAATTAAAATGCATAGTTGCTACGCTCAATAAGCTCATGAACTAGCTGTGAAGACAAACTCACTGCACTTGAAACAATCAGACAGCAACAAAGGAACGAGGAAGGATTCACTGATTCACTGCTGACTGAATGACACATGCAACTCAGGGTCTGCAGGAAGAAAACCTCCTTGCGGTTTACGCAGTCAGAAATGGGCAGCTGAGGAGTCCTTAAGGATAGGCGAGGTTTCCATTTCCGCTGGCTTTACTTATCTATTTTACTGCTCTCATATTAACGAAGGGATGGTACTCAAATCTTTCCCCCAATCCAAAGTCAAGTAGAGCAAAAATAACTCTTTGTCTCCTGGCATTACGTGCTGTCCCCATCATTTTTGGTGAGGGAATCAGGGTGATGGACCACCTTTCCTGTGCTACCAGGGAGCATTCACACACAGGCTGGGCTGCAGAGCCTGTAAACAGCCTCCTCTCCTCAAGCAGCCCAATCTCTCATATCTTAGCAATTGAACCAGACAACTATATCCCCTTTCTTGCTCTGTCAACAAATGCATGAAAAGCCTCTTTTTTTCTTAATGCCTATCAGACTGGAAAAAGTGCCAAAGAAGTATGTCGCCAGTGTCAAGAAAGATGTCCATGGAGAAAGAAAGGGCAACAGTTCACCTATTTTTTTCCCTCTGAAGATCAAAATGTAAACAGGCAGGCAAAGGCAGGCAAGCAGAAAGGCCTGGGTCAAACTCAAAGGTCCCCACCCCACCCCCAGTCTCTCTGCTCTATGAGGCCCTGTCTTTTCGGGCTATTGCAAGTCCTCCTTGGCATGCCTCCCTCATCGGTGAGGACACTGAGAAGTGTCAGAAATAGGGAGGAGCATCCAGTTGGTAAGAGCACAGAAATAAAGAGGCAATGGGAAAGCCTGAACCCACGGGTTCAACTGGATTCCCACACAAGCACACATTGATCGTCAATCTGAATCAGTGGGGGGAAAGGTCACTTATCTTTAAACGTGAGAGTTGTCTGAAACGAACGTATCTGCTGAAACATGGGATAGAGCAATGGGCTAAATAATTACTAATTAATTCACTTAGCAGTCATCTCATTTTCTTCCCACTGTCCATTTTCTTACTCCATTGTCTTCCCCACATTTTCTTCCCCTGAGGAAATAAACACATTGATGAAATAAAACAAAATCTCACAATGCTGATTGGAAAGTCCCTTCTGGCAGGAGCCTCAGCAGTGACCATTAGAGCAAACAGAGCACCCACGTGATCTGCAAGAAGGTTTTACCTTCCTCTATTCCCTTGCCAGGAGCACCCTGACAAACATTCCCTGGCTCCTTTGAAGACAGGTTTCCTGAAGAGGACTCCACCTCCTTCAGGAACTTTCTAGGGGAGGCAGTCAGAGGACTGAGTAACTGAAATGAGTGTTACTGTAAGGACAGGATCATCCTGACTGGTGGGGAGGCAGGTCCAGAAAGCTCAGGGGGGCAGGGTACTGCTTAAGAGAATTTTGATAGAATCTGTCATCTTGTCAAAGGCGGGCATTCAAGGAAGTAGGAAGAGGGTGGGCAAACATGTGTTGGGAGCACTCAGGGAACTGCCAATCATTTGGCACAGCTGGCCAGCAAAAGAGTTGCTTGCAGACTTTTGGATTTCACAAAGCAGGCCATGAAAGAAAAGTAATGCCCACAGAAGAGTCCAGAAAACAAAGATAACGACTATCATTATCTTCATTTTGTAAAAGAAACAAGTTTAGTGCACACACTCATCAAAAGGTATCACCTCTGAATAAAGGCCACAAATGCCCCCACATCTAACTTAAGGGAACAGTCACAACAGCGTGTGTATGTTTTTTTCTCATTGCATGAGGACCAGTGGGAACCCTGTCATGGGGCCGGCCCTGGTCTGCACATTTGGGCATGATGACTACAGGGCACAGGAAGGGGCTTTCCTCTCCTAAGAGGCCACGCAACTCGCCCAAGCCTCACACAAGGGAGACATTAGGAAGCACTCAGGTGGGGTCTGAAAGAAAGCCTGTGTGTCCACCTGCTTCTCATGCTACAGGCCACCTCACCTCGAGGCCCATGCTGATGGCCTGACAACTGAAGGAGACTGGTTGTTGAGGTCCAAAACTCCACCAGTCATTTAAGTGTCTGCAGGCAGCATGTGAAGTATAGTCGTCAAGTATTTTAGATTAAAATGTGTTCATTCTATAGGATAGAACTATTCAAATTTCATGTATGAAGAATTTGTACTAGAAGTAAGAAAGTTTTAAGTTATAAGGCAAATGGAAAAGCACAATACAAATTATACATAATAATTAATAATGTAAATAAAAACTGAAAGGAAATGCATCCAAATGTTAACAGCAGTAGCTCTTGGGAGGGGGATTTTTTTTTTTTCTTTTTTTTTGAGACAGAGTCTCACTATGTTGCCCAGGCTGGAGTGCAGTGGTGTGATCTCAGCTCACTGCAACCTCCACCTCCCGGGTTCAAGTGATACTCCTGCCCCAGCCTCCCAAGTAGCTGGGATTACAGGCACATGCCACCACACCTGGCTAATTTTTTGTATTTTTAGTAGAGACAGGGTTTCACCATGTTGCCCAGGCTGGTCTTAAACTCCTGACCTCAAGTGATCTGCCCACCCTGGCCTCCCAAATTGCTGGGATTACAGGCATAAGCCACCATACCTGGCTTGGAGGGGGAATTTAAAAAATGCTTTTCTACGTCTTATAAATGTACTATTATTTATTTTCACGTTTTCCTTTATTTTCTATATTTTCTACAATACTTTCAAAAACAAAGGATAAGACCAGGTGCATTGGCTCATGCCTGTAATCCCAGCACTTTGGGAGGCCAAGGCAGATGGATCACTTGAGGTCAGGAGCTCGAGACCAGCCTGACTAACAAGGTGAAATCTTGTCTCTACTAAAAAAATACAAAGTTAGCCGGGCATGGTGGCGCATGCCTGTAATCTCAGCTACTTGGCAGGCTAAGGCAGGAGAATCACTTGAACCCGGAAGGTGGAGGTTGCAGTGAGCTCACGCCATTGCACTCCAGCCTGGACCAAAAGAGTGAAATTCCATCTCCAAAAAAAAAAAAAAAAACCACTGAGGATAAAATCTTTTAATTTTTAGAAGTTTGAGTCAAAATTATTTTTTTTAAAAAAACTGCATTTTGAAATTGTCATAAATTGCCACAATTCACTCTACTAGTAAAAAAAACAAGAAAGAATTGTGGCTCATGTTGACATATACTTAATAATTATTTTTCTTTCTACTTTACTATCACTATCTCATTAGCATTTCATTTATAGATTTCCCAAATCAAACCAGCAGCTTCATGTCTTTACGTAGTTTCATCCTCACATGACAATGTGAGAGTTTCGATTTGACTTAATTATATCATTATGCAGAGGAAATTTAGCTAGGTCTGTTGATGAATCAGATGTTATTTTATATAAAACAACAACAACTACTACAACTACAGGTCAGCTAATGATATAGATGGTTTTTAAAGGAAATGAATTGGGTTTCATGGTTTCATGACAGGGTTGCTAAAACTTTGCTCTATAGGATTTTCCCATATTTGGCTACATCTCTTCAACAACTTCACAAATATTCATCTGAATATCTAAAAGTTCTATATTTGGAATAAATCAAAAGGCTTGACTGATTACTCAGGAAACCGTGAATCTAATCCCTGGTATAAGTAAGGTGGCCCTCTGACCCACTCCATCTCCCAGTTACCCCACTATGCTACCGAGCACATCTTTTCCTCTCCCAAACCCCACTGCATTTCTTCCAATGCGTACTCAGTGCTTCCTCTATGTCAGGCATTGAATTAGTTTTTTCTATCTCCCATTGACTCAGAAAAGGGAAAAGAAAAATCAAAGGCCATATAAGTAATAACAAATGAATTCTGACTTACTGCTCCTTTGTAAAAGAGAAAGATAAAAATTAAAAATTTGACTCAGGAAATAAAAGAATAGTTAAGTAAATATGGCGAGTTAATGAAGAATGACAGACAAGAAAGTAGTGATTGAAGAATGGGTTATGCGGAGGTGAAATTCAGCTAGGTCTGTTGATACAGGACAGGAAAAGGAAGAAGGTAGGAGGTCTGAAAAGGGGACACTGCAAAAAATGACAGTGAAAAAGCATAAGAAAGATACAGAGATAACCCAATACAGATACACAGAAATACATTTGAATTTTACAACTTTTTCATAACTATTATGATTAAATGTTTTTAAAAACAGTGTAAATTGGTGTTGCATTTTCACAAAGCTGTATTATATAGTTTCTTATGTTTCTAGGAAGAATTTTTAAAATTTATACATCATGTAAAATGTTTGTTGAGCAGTCTAGGTAATTTCCAACTTCCAGAGACCAACGTCCAGTTCATCACAATTTCTCCCTCGATTCAGCACCCCCACTGTGGGCCTATGAGCAGTGTGGGGCCACTAGTACTCTCCAAGGTTACACCTTGGTTTGCTCATCTTGGAGCACATGGTTCTTAACACTGTCAGCGAGGAAATGGGCTCTCAGAAAATGTTTGCTGAAATAAAACTAATGAAATGTAAGCATCTGGCTCTTTGCAAATGATAAAAAGCATCATATCTCTACTAAAAAAAATGAGCAACAATGTTTTCTATAAATTTATTTTCCTAAAGTCTGTATTTAGAATATGATTATTCAAAAAAAGTGACTAACTTCTATTGGGGAAATTTTCATTAATAACCAGATTGCAGCTTTTTTCCAATTATAATAAAAAGGCAAAGACCAAAAAAAAAGAAAAAGATTGTTCAGTTAGATGAAGATACCAGGAAATTCTACCTGAGGCAAACCTATCCCACAGCCATCTCCATTCTAACAGTCTCACTCTCTGCAGCCATACTGAAGAAATCTATTCCCTCTTTCTTGACAGCCCTCCTCGTATCTGGAACTATGTTCTCTTCACCAAGCTAAGCATTACCAGTCCCTCTTCTCTTACTCATTCATGGCTTCCACAGCCTTCATTTCTTGATAGCCTTTCTACAGAGACTACTTCATTGAATGTGACAATCAGAATTGATGTGGTCTGGCAATCAGCATGGTGGGGTTAACACTCACCATACCCAGAAATCCATACCTCTATTAGGGGTGCTTTGGGATGTCTGCAGCTCAGAATTGTTTGTAAGATGTGTATCCTCTCCTGCCCTCCACCTACCTGCCCTTCTACCCCCTCCCGCTGGAACAATTATCATGAGACTCTAAAAGAAGTCCCTATCAAAATGTCACTATGAAAAATCCAGGGAGAACACCGGGAAATGCCAAGAATTCTCAGTCCTTGGGTACTTTCATAAAGGGAGGAAGAGGTACACATGAAGATGGCCCCTATCAAAGCCTCCCCAAAGTTTTGGGGACTGCTGTCCTCCTTGACTGCCCCCCTCCCATCCCAACCCATGAGGGTAACTGGCTTGTATAACCACTTAAGAAAGAATCTGCTTTTGCTACAATCCCACAAGCTGATCCCACAATCTGAGCTGTCCAACCACAGAATAGACCTGCAATAAGCTGATGTGCCCTTAGTGATTACAATGTTCAAGCATGGCAGAGGGCCACTGTCAGGGTCCCTACAGAAGTCTCCAATGGGGAGAACAGATGGGTTTGAGACCACTAATGACTCTTCCAGTACTTAAGATATGATCATTATATAGCCTCTTCAAGATCCTCTGGTCAAACTTAACCTCATATCCAATACTCTGACGCCCTGGAGTGAGCGCAGGACTCAAACATTTATTCAACAATCAAACAACTAACCAAACCACATTTACTGAATGTCTCTTGAATGCCCACCATTGTGCCATACAAGTGAAAAAGGAATTCCACTCACATCTCTGGCCAATTGGATCTTATTAATCTATCACTGAGCAAACTTAGGCTGCTGCTGACAATATTAAATAATTATTTATGATTCCCTATTCCTACTTAACATTTATTAATTATGGTACTTAACTTCTTAGTATCAAAATTTCTGTAACATCAATGACTATAAATATATTATATTTCCTACAAAGATGATGCCTACAATATTGAAAAAAAAAAGGGGGTCTCAATGATAGACCGAAAAAATGGCCTTTTCTCCTAAAAACAATTATATTCATAATAGACAAAACATACTAGGGAGAGCAAAGGCAAAACATTTAAGAAAAAGAAAAGAAAAAGCTTAGAAGTAGATACAGTAAGCTATCTGCAATTGCTATCTGCCCTTGCTCACTAAAACTAAAAATAAAATTGGCCTGTGGTTTACTAAATTTGGTTGCAAGTACTCTTCCCCACCAAACCACTCTGCAATCACATCAATCACTAATGAAAATGATTGGGAGGGGGGATGGAAAGGAGGCTGTAGTAAAAATATACTGTATATTTTCTGGAACGTATGATGAAACAGAAGGTTTCACTTCTTGTTTCAACCATTTTAGCACCTTCTCCTTTTACTCAATTTCAGGGCATGAAAGAGACTGGGCAGTTGGGCAGAATATGAGGAGAACTCATTTTGAGAAAAGATTAAAACCTGGCCCACTAATAAACTGTCTTCAGTTACTATACACATCAGTCAAACCAAATAATTCACTCTCAGTTTAACTCATTCTGCAGGGCTCTGGAATAATACATCATTCTTCTGATAGAGGCACAAGTCCATTAATTACCAAACTGTGCTGCCACAGAGTTATACGGTCTTCATTATTCCCCTATAAAGTGTGTTTTAGTTTTCGAGGCAAGAGGAGAAATTCAGATGGGAAATGAGTAATTTAGGAATCTTTTACAGCTCTCTAGCCTGCACTAAGTAGTCCTTTCTTCCCTTTCAGAGTTAATCATCAAAGGTACTGAACACGGTATGGAGGGCCGGGCCACCCATGCCCATTCAGCAACTACAACCTCCACCTAAATTCAGAATTATCACACAAGAAACGACCCATGCAGAAGAGACCAAGAGAAACAACCACACCTAGGTTGTGACAGCACAGAATATGTGTGTGTGTGTGTGTGTGTGTGTGTGTGTGTGTGTGTGTGTGTGAGAGAGAGAGAGAGAGAGAGAGCAAGTAAGCAAGCATGGGATGTATAGGAACCAACTACCTGGGCCCAAATTCTAACCCTGCCTCTCCCTAGGAAGATGACCTTGTGCAAATTAACCTCACAATGCCTCAGTTTTTTGATCTGGAAAATGATCATAAGGGTATAAGGGTACCTACCTGATAAAGTGTCTATGAGGTTACATAAGCTAATGTAGATAATGTCCAAATCACAGTACCTGGTATGTGTATATGTGTGTGTGTGTGTGTGTGTGTGTGTGTGTGTGTGTGTGTACATATATATTTATTTATATATATTTACATATTTATATATATTTATATATGTAGATCAAGGATATCTATCTATCTATATATCTCTATATACATCCTTGATAGACACCGTATTCATTCAATCCAAACTGCCACTCACTCCAGCACGCTGGTATCTCTGGCTGCCAAAAGTTATGCAACAATATACTTAAACATCAAATCATCTAAATCATTTGGGTGGAATCATCGATCCTTAACCAGGCTTGTGAAAGGTTATCTTGGCTCTGTTTACTTTGGACAGGCATCAAGCATCTGCTTTCCTCAGAATCTGAAAGTCACTGGGTCAAGGCTGTCGAGGCCCCTTTTCACACAGAGGAATCAGTCAAGGACTGAGACTGCTCTGTGTGGTGGTGGTGGTGGTCACCTGGCCAATTGCATGGGGAGTCACTTCGTGGCTTTGGCAGAGTCTGCCACTGTCTGCTAGAACAAATGTGGAGCCAAAATATGATTTGTCTGTTTTGACGTGTGTACATTTTCTGAGTACAAGAGACTATTGATAAGAAGTTTAGGTAAGTGGAGAGAATGTTTGTTGATTCCCCAGAAAGCACAAAATGTTCATTCAGTGAAGAGAGAAGGCCATTCGCTCATTATGGTTATGAATTAACGCTACATCTTCTATAGCAGAGGTTCCCAAGAGTGTATTGAAATTGCCTGGGAATTTGTTGAAACACAAATTGCTGGGTCTCAGCCCCATAGTTTCTGATTTCGTAGGTCTAGGGCAAGTGGACACAATGTTGAGAATCTGCACATCTAATACGATAATTCAGAAAATACTGATGCTGCTTGTCCAGAGACCGTTCTTGGAGACCACTGCTCTATAAGCAAGAGTACGTCACTAACTGTAAGAAATGTAAATTCAGATCCGAGAACTAGCACACTACCAAGCAAGGGGGGAAATCATTCTCATGAGACAGTCATTGAATGAATACATGAACCAAAGAGCACATAAATACCTTCTCCTCTATCATGCTACATTTCCCATATTTCTTTATACTGGACTTCATACTACATATAAATAAAGATGGCCTTCGATATCCTTCAACCAACCACAGTGGGTTCTGAAAGCATACATACATGTGCATGCACACCTCCCCTGTGGTGGTCTGCTCAATGTAACCCAACCTCCACTCTCTCCTTCCTTTTAATAGCAGAACCTCCAGAGTGCCTGCTGGGCAAATGGCTGCCCAGCTGCAGACTGATCTCCTCACCCCACCCCGTAGCTAGGTGTGCCCACTAAGTCCCTCTTCCCACAGGCTGAAAAGCAGATAAAGCGAGAGAAGGCTGGCCTCAAGCACCAAGTCAGGACCGCAGCCTAGAGTAGAAGGTGGCAAAGTTCTCTTGTAAAGAGCCAGACAGTGAATATTTTTGGCTTCGTGGGCCCGATCAGCTCTATCACAACTACTCAACTCTGCCATTGTAGCACAAAAGCAGTCACAGACGGTATGAAAATAATGAGTATGACTGTGTTCCAATAAAACTTTATTTATGGACGTGAAATCTGAGTTGCAAATAATTTTCACATTTTTTCCAACCATTTAAAAATGTAAAAGCTATTCTTAGTATGTGGGCTGTACAAAAACAGGAGACAGGGCAAATCTGTCCCAAGGCCGGTAATTTGCCAACCCCTACCCAGTGGGAAGATGACACAAGACAGAAGGAACCCGTCCTTAGACAGCTTCGTGGAGGAGACCTACTACCCACCCTGAACCACAATCTACTTCCATTAGTGACAGAGACAGCTTTTATCTTCTTTTAAACAATTGATTTCAGGGTCCCTGTTAATGAAGCTTAGCATGTAATGCTAACTCATGCACCTACATACACACGATCATATTTTGGTGTGACATGGTTTGAGTTTAGGACTGTTCAAAATGAACAAAAAATTAAGGAATGGAAGAGTCCTCTTTATTTTTTAATCCCCGATGTAAGCTTAAATTCCACATGGTCACCTCCTAACTTTCTCAGGTAGCAGAACTGATAGGAATAAACACTCATGTTGGTTCCTGCAGCAGGGATTGCCCAATGCCTATTCTCTCCTTATCTCTGCATAACAGAACCCTGGACAATGTGCCCTGCAGGGGAAATTATACTTCTCCACCTCTCAAAACTTGGTTGAAAGCAGGCACTCTGGGCCTAGGGAGAAAGAAGGCCACATTGTAAAAAAAAAAAAAAACAAAACACACACACACAGAGAGAGACAGATAGCACTAGAGAGAGAGAGAGAGAGAGAGAGAAACAAAGAGAGAGAGAGAGAGAGACTTCCTAACGTTGCCTGGGCCTCACCCAAAACCCATCGTCTATAGGGGACTGACAGGAGATAAAAAGGCAAGGAGGGGTAGCCAACATAATGGAGGCAGTAGTTATTGGTAGGGTCTTCCAGAAAGCCCTTTTGGCCTTCCTGCCCTTTCTTCTGGAAGCCTAGAAATCATGGAGTGCTAACGAAAGGGGAAGAGAATGGCAGAGACTCCAGTTGGCACAAACATCCTGGGAGTGGGGTTGATGGGAACTCCCTGTACTACTTTTGCAACTTTTCTGTAAATCTAAAATTATTCTAAAAATTAAGTTAATTTTTAATTTAACAAATTTTGTAAACTCTAAAGAAGAGTAACCTAAGCAGAAGAAACAAGAGCAAAGATCTTGAGACATGAACAACATTGGCCAACTCAGGAGAGGACAGTGAGTGGGTGCAGCATAGGAGCAGAGAGGAAGGCGGGAGGGAGGTGGGGCCTTCAAGGGGGTATGGGCAGGAAGTGTTGAGACCATAAGCCTTAGGAAGGTGTCTGGGTTTCCTTTTGTTGGAATGGAGAGCCTTGTCAGCACAGTGGCTTGACATGACTGACATTCTGAAGGATCACTCTTGCCGCTATGGAGGACAAGCTCTAGGGCGGTGGAGGACGTAGAGGCAGGGAGGCCCAGGAGGAAGCTGATGGGGCTTCAGTCACAGTCTTCAGCCTCCTCACCAACTGCAGGAAGAATCAGTTGTACTAGTAAAGTTCATTCTTCCTGGTGTACACACAGCCTATTATACTGTAGACTGCATAAAAACCGGGGAGTCCAGATTCTCATACTTCACTCCTGGTGCCTCAACAGTTTTTAAAAATATTCACCCAAGCCCTGATACCCCTTATAAACAAAGCCATAATTACAAAATAAAGTGCTTTGAATTAAAAAGCTGTTTTAGGTTAGATTGTGATAGTTTAAAAACAGCTACTTCATGAGTTTGGTTCTGCTTACTATAGCAAAAAGCAGAACTTAACAGAATGATGGGGTGATGCTGCCCTCCGGGTGGTGAAAATTGGTTTTGGGTGGAGCAGGGAATCTCACTCTAAGTGTAAAGCACAGATTACGTACAGGACATCAACAGATGCACAGTTTATCTGTGGTATTAAAATCTCATGAGGAGGGATGGGAATAGGAAAAAATGTCAAAAAAGGCTCCGGGATATGGGGGCACATTGTGAAAAAAAGGTTGAGAAATGTGAATTTGCATAAGCACCCCAAATATAGCATAACCCAGGCAGAACTCCCCTGTCACTCTCTCCCCTCACCCTGTTCTTCTTTTCTTTCCAGCCCTTACCACTACCTAACACGATATACTTTTGTTTCTGTTGTTGTGTATCTGTGTCCCCTATCTAGAATGTAGGCTCCATGAGGGCAGGGGCTTTGCTTGTGGCTGCACCCCCAGCACTTACAGCAGGGCCTGGCACATGGTAGGCGAGGCTTGTTTTGTGAAGGGAGGCTGTTGGGTGAGACATCCTCAAAGGTTCCTTCTGCTGCAAAACTATAAGATTCTCAGATACCCTCGCATTGTCAGTCACAAAACATTGCTTTAGATCCATCCCAGGAGGCCATTCCTTGCATACCAAAACCACCTCATCAGAAGGTGGCCCCGCTTATGATCTCCACCCCCAGGACCAGCTGTGTTTTAGGAAGGCCACGATATATTTATCGAAGCAGCTCCATGGTCAGAAACTTCAGCATGACAGTACCTCATGCTGCATCAGGTGATCAAGAAAAGATTACAGGCTTTCTAAAATTATCAGCAAGATATGGACCTTTATGACTTGCATTCAGCTTCTAATTTTCAAGAAGGAAGTAGTAAATCATTTGGAAGTTTGTTTTTGGTTTGCTTGGAGAGAAACGTTTTTGAGCTATCAGGTATAGAACCACAGTATTTTTTGATCTGAAAGAAACCTCAGAAATCATCCGCTCCTGCATTAGGATGTAGCTGTGGATCTCAACATCTAAGTTTGAACTCTGGTTACATTCTAGTAAGTAACAATGGGCAGATTATTTAAGCACTCTGTAGCTCAGCTTCCTCATTTGTAAATTGAGAATAATACTAGGTACACCCCATAGATGAATTAATTCATGTAAGGTTGTCTGAACGATAACAATGCGTAGCACAATTCAGGCATTCAACAAATATTAGCCATTATCATTATAAAAAGCCTTTTGGTTTTTACTTTTTTTAACTTGAAAAACCTTTTAATCTAAAAAACAAGTCTATTCAAAAAGCCCTGTAGGTAGAGGATGAAAACTACTAGGAAGTCCTACAGAAACCCTAGAACCCCAAGAACTAGAAAACCAGTGATTAAACCCAATGCACATATTTTATTCCCCAAGAAATGGAGGCTGCAGGTTGAAGTGGCTAGTCAAGGTCACAGAGTACTCCAGTTTCAACTACTGGCCCTCTTGCGCTCTGCATTACCAGGTGCCTCCTCGTTATTAAGGAAGTACAGAACATGTGCTAATGGGGGCTTTGCTGCTGTCACGGGAATGAGTGCCAAGAGTGACATTCAGAAACTGCACGTGATCTTCATAGAGAATCATGGAGGTCCCCATGGCAAAGTGAAAAGCAGTAAGTCTCTCTGGGGCTTCCCTAGCAGATGGTTATACAGCTTCTGCTTGAATATTTCCAATGAACCCACTGCTTTTCCTGACAGCCTTTGCTGCTAACTAGCTATAGAAACCAGACTTAGAAGCAGCATATGATTATCCTTTATTCCCCAAGAATCTCACCATTCCCAGGGCAGTATGGTGAAGGCTTTGGAGTCAAGCAGGCCTGACTGTGTGATCTTGAGGGGGTTACTTACTCTCCTTAAGGCTCAGTGTCTTCACCTATAAAATCCAAAAAATATATAGTACCTCCTTTGCAGCCTTTCCGAGAGGGTCAAATGAGAAAATGCATTCAATTGTGTTTTGTAGTCCCCAGTACTTAGCTGGAGCACAATAAATTGTAACTGCTATTAATTATCATTATAACCATCTACTCTCTCCATTAAACCATTAGGCTATATGTTAGCTCTTCAAAGGAAAGGCAAAGTTCTCAACAGCAGGCTCACTTATTTGGTCCAAGGCAGAAACTTGCTAGCTGCCTACCCAAATTAGGCCTTCCTTTCCTCCACAGTAATAGAATTATAGTTAGGCCACGCTGAGGATATATGCACCTGTGCCTTTGCAGCTCCATGTAGCCATGGAATTAAGTTCTCACTAATGCAATAAAAGTGGAAATAACAAGTTATCACTAACAGCCTAGGCCATACACATTGTATGTGTACTCCTCCATACTCTTTTCCTTTCCCTCCAGAGGAACACAAAGTTTCATCCTCAGGCCCCAGAGAATCCAGCCTCTACCATACAGAAGAGGAATACAGTTTAGGAGTGTAGAGAAATAAGATGGAAGGAACCTGAGGCCCTCAATGACTACATGGAGCCAGGAAGACTGCCTACCTACCCTGGGCCCTTACGTGAAAGAGAGAAACTTCTTGAGCCTTTAGTTCACGTAAGGTTGGGCCTATTTGTTACAACAGCTGAACTTTCTGTCCTAGAGTGACCGCTCCTTGGGATCAGTGACTTAAGCTGAAACATTTACAACACCTGTCAACAAGCTAAACAGTAAGATCATGGCCACAACCTGAGAGACAAGTAAAAGGACAGGTGTTAGAAGAATATTAGAAGAATATATTCTTTAAATACCCTTTAAGTCTTGTAGATACACCATGAAAATTAGTCTCCATGCTTTTTGCAACTCTTCTGATATAACATAAAGACACCAGGGGCTTCCTTGGGTATATAAAATGTCTGATGAAAGGCAAAGCATGAAACTAACTCAAAGCCTTTACATTCCTATGGCTTCAAGAGTCTTTATTTCAGGCAAAATATGAAAGTGAAAAAAGGAGGACTAAATCTGTTTTTAGGCATAATCTAATCTGGTCCTTGGAGCTTAAGACTTCATGGTAGAGGAAACATATCTGAATATGATTCAGAGGCAATCAGTTTAAGTTCCTGTGTCATAAACTTAGTGCCACTGCAGATGAGATGCAGAGCCAGGGATCATGTCTTCTGGAGGCCCACAATTTAGTGAAGAGAAACAGGAAGATAATGGAATAACAATAATAGCGTGCTGCCTGTTGTGCCTGCTATAACAGATAATAAGAAAAGCATTATCAGCTCATAGTCATTAAATGTTTAACATGTGCCCCTCTCACATCAGTCTTATATGGCAGGTATCCTATTCCTCATTCCTCAGTGTGCACATGGGAAAATCATATATTAGTAAGTTGCCCAAGGTCACACAGCAGTCCAACCAGAACCTAGGTCAACTGACATCAGTGACAGCTCTCTCTGCCACAAGAAGGTGTGACATACAGTGGGAGAGTGGGAAAAGAGGTTCCCAACTGGCTGGGCTGCCCTTTTCCATCCTCCATGACATCGACTTGGAACTGGGGAAGAAAAGGGGCACATGAACAAGTGGCAAAGCAGCCCCAAAATTCTTAAAGCTCTCTGTGCTAGGGGAGGGCATCACAGGAAGCATCCCTTAACGTTCTCAGCCTTGCCAAGCAGCTCAGGAATTGAGAATACAAGTGCAGAAGACTGGGCAACCCAAATTAAAGCCTTTAGATTTTTAAGGAAACTTAGAATGAAAAGGGGTCATCCCTAAAAAAAGCAGCAGGTTCCCCTATTCTTTGTGGCCAAGCAGAAATCATTTAATTGCTTTTTTTCTCCTTCAAGCCTCAGTTTCCCTGCCTGAAATGCTTATTAACTCCTCCATGGGGAGTTACAACATATGCATCCCAAGCCCTCTGGGATGCTGTAGGGACAGCAACCTCCTGTTTACAGAGTACCATGGTCAGTTTAGGAGAAAATTTTTATCTCTGTACTAAACATCAAAATCCTTTGGACTCCTCCTATTTCGGATAAAATGCATCCATGATAGATTGGATTATTGTTCACTCACAGCTCTTCCTCCTCAAAAGAAATATACTTCCTTGACCTATTAATTCTGGGCTTGGCCATATGACTTAATTTGGCAAAAGGAATGTTGTGTGCACGATGTGAATAGATGCCTTAAATAAGCTTCTGTGGTTTGGCTTGGCACTTGAGCTCTAGTAGTCCACCATGAGAAAAGTATGTCCCTACTAGCTGCTGCCCCTTCAGCCTGGTTCCCAGAAGGAACACCAGTGGGCAGATGTAAGCCCAACCCACAGCAGATTAGCTGACCAGCAGCCTAACACAGAGCCACCCAGCTGAACCCAGACTCAGTCAGCCAAACCACAGTCCCCCTGCAGACCAGATAGCATTCGTGCTTATTGTCTAAAGCTACCGAGTTTTGGGATAGTTTGTAATGCTGCATTATTGTAGCAGTAGCTGATCATCATTTTACTTAAGGAAAGGCTTAATTACAGGTACAAATATATCTATCTTGGCATATTTCACACTCTGATTTTTCTCTTGAACTTCATTGACTGCATGGGCATCCTGTCACCCAAAGCACATTACTTTTCAATTACTTGAACAAAGATGCTGACAGGTGAAAATACAGAAAACAGGTCCAGATGTCCGCGGTAAAACAAATGGCGTATTCTGACAGTAAAGTGTTTCTACTAACGTCTCTCCATGACATGCAGATGTGAAAGAAAAAAACTACTGTTCATGGAATTCATAAAATACTACCTTTCAGAATTAAAGAAATGGCACTGTGATGGTGAAATAGTATCTTCAGAGTTGGAATCTATACAATCTCCCACAGTACTTTTTCTCAAATAAAATATATGGCACGTTACTGCTTTCAAGACCATTCTCCTCCCCTGCCCCCATTTCTGGCAGTCTCATAACCACTAAAATATATGCAGATTTCACAAAGCTACTGAAGAAATTTTTTTAAAGAAATCTATAGGCTCTCAGTTTGAAAACCGTACCAAACATTATTTTCAATACATCACAATTGGCCTGGCATGTGGCTCACGTCTGTAATCCCAGCACTTTGGGAGGCTAGGTGGAAGGATCACTTGAGCTCAGGAGTTTGAGATCAGCCTGGGCAACACAGGGAGACCCCATCTCTACAAAAAATATAAAAATCAGTCAGGTGTGGTGCTGCACACCTGTAGTCCCAGATACTCAAGAGGCTGAGGAGGGAGGATTGCTTGAGCCTGAGAGGCGGAGGATGCAGTGAGCTAAGATGGTGCCACTGCACTCCAGCCTGGGTGACAGAGTGACACTCTGTCTCAAAAGAAAAAAGCAAAAACAACAACCTTATTTTCACTCCCACTTCCAAATAGCAAACACTAAATAAATTACATTAGTCAAATGAGTTACATTAGCCAAAAATTTTTATTTCAATACAGAACACAAAAAATAAATAGAGCTTTTAGGATTAAAAAACAAGCAAACTAGATTTAAAGAGAACTAAAGTGCCAGTTAGGGCTTCTCGGGTCCCTAGGGGGCTTTGAAGGTGGTAATGGGGCTTTGAGCTATTTGAATGTTATAAAAAAGCAGAACGGAAACTAACCATAATGAAGCCACACAACATTCCACATCATCCTTTGGGGCTGGAATTAGGTTGCCTCCACGTGGTGACATTGACTGACACAAGGCTAAGCATGCAGATCCCAGCTTCCCCTCCTATCCCACCCCCACCATTCTCCTCCTCAAACACACCAGATACTCTCATCTCAGGCCCTTGCAGCCTCTGCCTGGAGCATTCTTCCCAAGACACCCCAATGGCTCATTCACTCCCCTTCATCGAGCTTCACTGAACTTTGTTCAGACCCCTTCTGAAATGTTTCCCTCTCAAAGAGGCCGTTCCAGACCACCTTATCTCAAACAGGCCTTTCAACCTCTCCTGACTCGCTGTATTTTTCTTCACAAGGTTATGACTGTTTGAAATTAGCTCATGTATTGTGTTTTGTCTGCTTCTTCCATGAACATGAGGCTTTAACTGTGTAGTTCACTACTATATCCCCAGCTCCTAGACAGTACCTGGCACTCAATAAATAGTTACCAAACACATAAATTGGGTGTTTCAGATGGTGCTGCATGAAAAATTTAAAAACAAATCATTTAATTACTTATTAAATCAGCCTGTTTTGTTAGACAAAATCTTTCAAGAAATAGAACCCACGAGAAGGGAGAAAGAAAATTAACAAAAGAGGCCCTCAGTTATATTTAAAAAAAAAAAAAGTTGGAAACCATTTTCTTACTCAACTACTGCTAAGTCAAATAAGCCTGGACCAGCTGCTTAACTGTATCAGGGCAATATATTCTGTAAGGCTAAAAATGGTTTCAACTGATGTTGACAAAGATTGTTTAGGAATAAAGTATTTTAAATATTCTCTGCAATAAGTAAACAACTCAACTATTGCTATGCAAGCTTCTAAAACAGGGCCCAGCTTGGGGTTTGCCCGAGAAGCTTCCAGCATTTAAGTCTGTAACATTTCAAGGACTATTATTAAAGAGATGCACGGCCCCTTAAAGAGGAAGGCATAGCATTTTGTGAGTCCTATAGTCATGTTCTTGGATTTCTTCATAAAAGCCCTACAAATCCTTTTGAATGATTCACAACAAACCTTTATAAACCAGACATATAAAATAATCTCTTGTTTTTTCCTTTGCTTAGTTGTTGCAACATGAAATAATTATGTTTTCTGCTTATATAGTTTAACAAACCTCTCTAGACTCTTGAAATGCCTTTTCTCTGAAATAGAAAATTATATTTATCAAACATGGAAGTATTTTTCTAATCACATGATCTAATGTCTCAAAAACTTAAATCTGGATAAACAATACTAAATTAAGGCTGGTATATTTTCAAACAGCAAGAATTTGTGTGTGGAATGTTTTAACAGCTCATGAATTCCTACGACCACTCAGTATGACTTATACAAACACAAACCAAAACTCTACCAGGGAAATCAAATTTCACCAAATATCTCCAAGTTAAAAAGCTTAACAAAAAGCAGAAATGTATATGGTTATTTTGATTATTTTCCTCCCATCATATTATGGAAACATGAAGAGGACAGGAGAATTTGAGGAGTGTGTGGCATGGGGAGCATCACCATGGATGCAAAAAAAAAGGTAAATCCTATTAGTATTACAACATGTGTGGGGGCTTCCTGATCACCAGGCCCTTCGTAATCATGTTTCTATTTAATTCTCACAACAACACTGGGAGATAAGTACTATTCCCATCCTCATTGCACAGTAGCTGAGAGCTAGAGGAATTAAATAAGTTGGCCAAGGTCACGTAGCCTGTGGGATTCCAGTGGCATGCATAACCGCTTCACAGTAAAACCTCCACCCCTGCCTCCTGCAAGAGACAAGGAAGGGAAATAACCAGACAGCTTCTTTTTCTTCAGAATTCACCAGCTAACACACTGCATATAGGTGGTGTCTCACAAAACACTGTGATATGTTCATACTATCATCCCATGTTAGAGAGGAAGAAAGTGAGGCACAGGGAGGTTCTATAACTTGACAGGAACAAAGCCAGGACCCCAAGAGAGGCAGGCAAGCTCCAGGAACCTCACACTGAACCACGGCTTACTGCTGTTCTCTCAACTTTTCTCATCCAAGCACCTGCACTCACTCACAACTTTAAATTTTCAAGGACGGAATTAGCTAGTTGGCCTAGATCATCTGTAAGTTTCCTTTCCATTTTTAAATGATAGGATGCTCAACTCACTTGCAAAAGGATTTTTGCTACAATAAAAACACTCTGGAGAGAGTTTTTCAGTGGTCCTGCTTTTTTTTTCCCAGGGGAAAGAAATGGTACTGATAATAATCTTAATACACTTTTAGGATTAAGGCTTAGCATTTTAGAATTTGGTATAAAAGAAAAAGTTTTAATTACAATGTTTTCATGTTAAAAATAGTTAACTGCTTCATAAAGAACAATGGAAATTTTGAATAAAAACCACTATAAGCTATTATTCTTTTCATTATTCTATAGTTTGGATAGCTTCTTTGCAGGAAGCAATGGTATACAAGGTTTACTTTGTACCCTGCCATTCATATGTGCTTCATTAAAGCACGTGGCCTGTCATCAATGGCTCTTATTAAATACAGCGATTGGGTGGAGTGCAGTAGTTGTCTTGCACAATGTTTTTAAACCCATCTGTATTAGTTGCCAGCATTTAAAGATGAGTTTCATGTAAAAATCTTAATTCCTAGCTTCTCTCTCTCAAATAATAATAAATAAATAAAAGCATCTGCCAACAAAGGGCCTGTACCCCAACATGGCAACACTGGGTATCAGCTGCCCTTTTAAGCAAAGCAAAGACTCTTCAGTTTGCCAAAGTCTCCACCACGCCCCATTGCATTGAACTTGGTTACTTCCTCCATACACTATGTCCTCAGGCATGTGAGTTTAAGATCCTTTCACCACCACAGGCTCCCCGGTTTGAGCATTTCTACTCTAACCACATAGCTGAGATAGTATCACAGCATCAAACTTGCTGTATATTAAATGTCTGCCTCCAGTATAACTAAAAACTACACCCACAGAACTGAAACCCAAAATGGACACACCCCTTTAAAAGTCTGATTCCTTTCTGAAACAACACAATCCTCCCAATGCTCGATATTTCATTAGTGTAACCCAATGAGTTCCCAACCTTGGCCGCACATTAGAATCAACTCTGAAGGGCTAAGAACACATAGGCCCTGACCCAGACCATTCCACACCAACTGCATCAGAAGCTCCGGGGATAGAACCCTGGAAACCTTTTCTCCCCCAGCTTCACCCAAGTGATTCTGAATGGCAAGCCATGTGTTAAAGTACTGGGGTAAGCTCTAACATACACGGTGTGACTTATCAATCAATAAGGCTGATTTTCCACAAGCCACAGATGAGAATCATTCTCATTACAAGTTATGTTAAATATATTCCACTGAAGGTGCCATGATAGTTCCAGCAATTGACAAAAGACGATTCCTTTACTCTAACATCTGAAGTGAAGTGCATGTATAACTTAATGTTATATGTTAATCTCTTGATTTTTCTGTGCGATGTTTGCATATTTTAACAGCAAATACTTTGGTGTGGGCCCCTGAAAGTGCTGAAGTGGAGCCAACATATAAAAGGGAGTTTCCAATCTGGGCAGAATATTGAGACACATTAGTTTAAATCACACATCATCAACCACTTGGTTGAATTGATGCCAAACTCCAGATGTCTAGTGTCAGAAAGATCTTATTAAAAGATGTACTTGGCATCTCTCTGAAACCTAAACTATGTCTAAGTTACACAAGGACTGCGAAACACCTGTGCGACACTTGCTATCAGTCCTGAAGATGAGTCATACTCCACAGTCCATCAGCCAGTCAGATTCCCAAGTAAACTGAGATGAGCTCAATGAGGAAAAGAGAGGCCTAGGAAAAGTTAACTGGGAACTGTCGAGGCCACAGCTTTCCATAAGAAGTACTCAGCTTGGGTTTACAAAGAAACTTCAAAAACCCCATTTCCTTCATGTGATGTTTGATACCTGAGGAAGCCTGGGCATAATTTCTGCTTCTGTATGCCTATTGCCATGGTGTTCAACTTACTTAACAGAAAACCGTACAAGTATGTCTCTACAGATTCCCCTGCTTTTGCCATTACTTTCATAATTATGCCATATATGGAAAATCAGGCAGCTAAATTAGCATTCGAGAGGCTCTCGCTAAATGAATTAGGTAAGAAATGGGTGCTTCAATTTTAAGCCCAGATGTGCTCCTGCAGAAGCGATTTAAGATCTGGTGCTGGAGTGACAGGACTTGACGTGTGCCCTCTGTGTGGATGGCACCAGGGAGATGTCCAGCAGTGAGGGCTCTACACACAGGCCACGAGCACTGAGGGTTTTCAGTGCTTAATTCACAATGTTTACAGTTGGAGCCCGTATGTATGTACCGTTGGTCAAAAAAAAAAATCTTTAAAATAAAGTACATGAGCTGAGCACTGGGCCATGTGCCTGCAATCCCAGTTACCAGAAGGCTGAGGTGGAGGATCGCTGGAGTCCAAAAGTTCAAGATCAGCCTGGGCAACATACCAAGACCCTGTCTGAAAAATAATAATAAAGTAAAGTACATGAACATAATTACATGATTTCAATTTTGGAAATCTGAAGCAAAAGAGAAGTTGGTGTGTGTGTGTGTGTGTGTGTGTGTGTGTGTGTGGGTTAGGTATTGCATTTGTCAGGAGAACCTATCCTTAAATAATCATCAGTGAGGGAGAGAAATCCAGTTAGCATCTTTAGACAATTCAGTAATTACAACCATTTTAGAACTGCCAAAGTATTGTTTTCATTGTTGTTACTGTGATGGGATGCTCATGGACCCTCCTGTCCTACCTAAGCATTTTCTTCAGAAGTCTTGAAACATTCAGAAACATTTCTACCTCAACCAGACAACCAGCATCAACATATTTCATCAACCATCCATATTGCTCCCATCCACACTGCTCTTGGTGGAAATCCAGCCTTTCTGTATTTATTTCTGCAAGACTTTCAGGTGCTGAAGAGCCTTCAATGAAAATGCAAACGTCTTGTAAAAGATCACAACTTAGGGTGTAAAGGGCAAGTACGGAGTATATGGGCACACCTGGGAGCAAAGCTGTCCCTGGCTACCCCAGGCATTTTCCTGGCTGTTCTTTGCTCTGTGTCCTGGCTTCCTCCTGTGTTGCATGGGACTAACACTGTATAATGCATATTAAAGCAACTAGCCAGTAGGTACTGTGAAAGGAAAATCAATCTCGGGACCCCCCAAATAATAAATAATACTATTACTATCTCATACAAATAAGACTGTAAGAGCTGCTCAGGTTTGAAAAGCTCAAGTTAGTGAGATCAGGAGGATTCAAAATCCAATTCTGTGTTAACTTCACAGTCCATGCTTCTCACCACTCAGGCCTCTGCCTCCTGTATACCAAATACCCCTGGCAATTTAACAAGGAAAATCAATTTCCTTTTTAAATCAGCTTTTAAAAAAGTCTTTTTCAGATTCCCTTAATATAAACTACAGTGGACTAATTGCATAACTGGTATTTGTGTGAATGCCATAAACACATAAATATACAGCCCTCATAGATGCAAACCTACAGAAATTAATTTCAAAGATGTTTTTCACTGTCCAAAGTTACCTTTGTAATTTATTTTTTTCACAGCCCAAAGTACTTCTCAATTTTTATTTTCATACCATTTCTGAAAACACGTCTTGGGGAGGAGGATAGGATGATGACAAGACCCTGAGTTTCTGGGGGAGGAAACAGTGCACAGGAGGTGACCACACAGTTCAATGCACACCCCTGCTGGTGCAGCTGTGGGCAGGGGCAACAGGACAGAAAGGGAAAGACCTATTAAAATAATGATATTTATTGAGGTAAAAGAGGCTTTCTGTCCTGAAGGAAAATATTTCTGTTTTATACCAATATAAACAAACACTCTAGTTCATATTTCACTAGGTGTGGTATTTAATTAATATGGTAGCATATTTAACTCCAAAGGAGAAGGCAGTACGTATAGGATGGGGGTAATGTCTACTTCACAGGCTTGCTGTGAGGGCCAATGAAATAGTATACAAAAATTATTTAGCACAGTCTGTGGCAGATAGTCATGATTCCCGAACTGGGAATTCATGGAATAGACCCAAGTTTTGTGGGCCTGCAGATTCAGCCTTTTCTTATGAAAAAAACAAAAATTGAATGTTATAAAATGTTTAACAAAGTGATTATTTATTGAGATTAACAAATCACAACAAATCACAAAATTTTACAAGCTGCAATCCCAAAACATCCTAAAATCAGAATCCAGGAAAAGAACCCAGTATGTGTATTAATTAACTTCCTGACACACTGTTATAAATACTTCTTTTGGGCTGGATACTCTGACGAATCCTCATATCACAAAGACTTATATTCATACCATTTTCTACAGGGCAGAAAGATGACTCAATCTCCCCTCAAGCATGGGTGATCAAAATTTATTCCTAATTATTGATAATTCAGAAAATTTACTTTTGGCCTTATAGTTCTTTATTGGCAATGACATATACATTTTTAGGATTGTTATCAAACCTCTAATCACATCTCTTAATTTTCTTTCACATATGAGTCATAAAAACCCAGGACATTTCAAGTTTTCTCATGTAGTGACTAACTTTAAACATTCTTTTTATCAATGATACTCATTAACCAGTTTGTTGTCAGTATTTTTGGTATCAGGCATATTCATGTCAAATGAACAAGAATCTTAAACACAGAATTCTCATTAAAAATAGTGCATTTCTAATAGTATATTTGTATTACTGAGTATATTCCTAAAAGAAGAGAATTTTCATACTGACTACACTTAGATAAGAACTGAATCCTCCACGTAGAATCTTACACATCTAACAAGTGAAAGAATTCTCCACAGACCTGGCTCCATACACCATAAACCATCCCACAGCAGATGTCACGGTACCCATTAACACTGCAATGCTCTGACTCTCCCTTTGTGTAAGGACCCCAGGTGAGCTGGCACAATGGGTGGCGATCCTATGAAGCAATTTCTACACTAGGATGGCTACGGATAACTTGACACAGAGGTAACTGTGAACTGCATAAATACATCCCACTAAGCCCAAACGAAATGTGGCCCCAATTTGACTTCCCTCTAGCTATATCTCAAAAGCACTTTCAAGTCCAACGTCATCGAACCCAAACAGAAATGTGAGAGCAGGGAAGTCAGAATGAGAAAGAAAAACATTAAGTGATTGCTGTTAAAATCTTCTTCCAGTTTTACCAGTTATGATCTCACAAAGGCCCAGCTACATACACTGCTAGGGCTCCTCCAGGGGCCTGGAAAGTGCTAGGTGAGCCCTGGCAATATATTCAAAAATGGCAAGGAATGTGTTGTACAGGTGAGGGGCCCTGGGGCTGGAGCTTCATTAACTTCACAATAAATCTGCCTCTGTGGTCCCTATTATTATTCATCATTTATCTCAGTCTGTACATGTCTGGTCTCTCCAAATAAATTTCAAATCCTTAGAGATAGGAAGTACTGTCTTAAGCACTAACATATAAGAAATACTAAAAAATATGTGGCTGTCTTCACTATCCATGGTGATCTTAAAAGAGAGGGAAAAATGTATAATACAAATGTATATATACACACACATAAATATGTATACAAACATGTGGATATACATACACACATATATGTGCTATGTGTATAGACATATACATGTATTATTTATATATGTGTTAGATATCCTATATGCCTTTGTGTCTAAAATATATATTTATTTCTATATATCAATTATATCTATAATACCAAAAAAATGGTGAGTTTTTCAGTGTTATTAACCTGGTATCCAGACCATGTCCCTTCAAGGAGGTCTATCTCAGGCGAAAGTCACCACTGAAGTCTGGCAGGCAATAAACAGTGCTTCCTTGGGAGGCCCGTGGGTGAGCCGGGCAAGGGACAATGGCCATCAGGGGCTATCAGTGCTCTCTGGTGCTGGGCAGACGGTCTATTGTTAGTGACCCTAGAAGAGTCCCTCTGACTCCTGCCAAAGTTGAGAGCAATTGGAAAGACTTCACCCTTAAAGAGGATATCCACTAATCTGGTCCCTGCTCGCAGCTAGCTTTAAAAAAAAAAAAAAAAAAAAAAAAAAAAAGTAGGTGAAAACTACTGCCATGTTCCAGTGCTTACAGCGAGGGGAAAATACAATTTTCTTTACACCAATTAAATATATTAAATGAAAGGCACTTTTAAAAAATACACACATAATGAATTTCTGACATCTATGGTTTCCCATCTACAGATTCTAAATAAAGAACACTTTTCAATTTAATATGTTAGCCAGGTCAACATGGAAACAAAATGTGTATCTACAATCCAGCAGGTATTTCTTTGTATGCAGGACACGTCTGCACTGTTAAGATCTAAAGGCAGGGGTAAGAATGGGGTAGAGAAATATAAGGAAATGTGGAGTATGTATGATTCTTGCCCTAGAAGCAAAAACTAGAAAAGGAAGATTTTTAAGGAATTCAGAAACAATGCTCTACAATACCAGGCCTCTGGCTTCTCAACAGTCCCAGGGAAGCCCCTCATCAAGTGTCACCAGCCTGTACCAGCCTTAAGGCGTCCTCATTGTCATATACAGGAAGAATTGGGTTTTCTCAAAACAGCTGTCAGTTTGTATTTCCAGAACTGTCAACGTAGGAGATATCTCTGAAATATATGAACGCTAAAGAAAACCATTTTCTGAAGAATATGGAGGTTTCTGTCAACCCAGTTACATGCAGAGTTTTGGTGTCTGTACATTTCGGTCACATGTCAGAAAATGTGTATACCAAATGAAAACAATTAGAAGCTTGTGAAACTTATGAGACAGGATGTTCAACAGTGATGTTTTCTGAAAGATGATCTGACTGTTTACAGGTGAGAAGAGGCTTATGCAAAAACCAGTGAAGACAGAGTTTTGGAGACTGCCATGAAGTTTCAGATTTCGGGTTCCCTTATCCTGCCTATGGTGTGTGTGGGTGTGTGTGCGTGTGTGTGTGTGTGTGTATGCACATGCATTTAAAATTTCTCCTAGCACTACACCTGGGGGCTTCTCGGGAACCCTGGGAGTAACAGTGAGATCTTGCCGCCAAGCCACAGGGTGCAGGCAGAGAACAGGGCAGGCAGCAACAAGCCTTTCATTCATTCATTTGTTCATTCAGTCATTCCTTCTCCCCACAGGAAGTGTTCTCAAGGGAATGCACCCACAGGCCCAAGGCACAGTGCCTCTTTCTAGTCCTGGATTTTTTCAAATAAATTCAGGCCACAAGGAAAGGCCATGTTGGAGGCCGCTGGCTTTAACACCACTTTCCCAGTCCACTGTGGCAAATGCCTCTGCCAGGGTATAAAGTGCCTCTGGCCACACAAAAGAGAACGTGGCCAGAGGCTGCAATACTACCGCTAGATTGTTGAGGGGTCTCCTATTTCCCGTTGTCAGTCCTTCCCAGGAAGAACCCAATGATGTCACACAGTTATAAAATGCCCAAAACAATACCACAAATAGGTGGATACAACCCATGTTAATCTCGAAGGTAGACTTTAACAGTAGGATTACATATTTATTTAGCAGATACACAAATGGCAAGAAACTACATGACGTAGACAACTTATTATTGTAGATAAATACTTCACATATATTATCTCACTTAATCCTCATTAACCACTCCGTGAGATGGGTGCTGCTACTATCCTCATTTTACAGAGGAGGCACAGTACGGTTAATTTGTCCCTGGTCATACGGCTGACAAGTGGCAGACATGTGTGTTCAACCCCAAGCAGTCTGGGTTCACTATGCCACTGCTCAGATGACCTTCATGTGGAGTTCAGTTACTTTCTAAAGGAGGAAACACAGACCAATCGTGTGAGGGGAGGTGAGGAGGGGACTGTCGAGTTCTTCACCTAATTGGCAACTGGCATAGGCTCAGCTTTGCATACCTGTCTGGAATTCAAATCTCCAAATCATACAAACCAGCCACGAAAGCTTAGGCAATTATAAACTGTTCCTTAGTTTGCTCACCTAAAAGTGGGAGTAATAAGGGCCAATGACAGACTGTATGACTTATCTATTTAGTACACTGTGGTGCTCCTTTGAGAAGATAATGCAAATATTTACTAAATCATCTTAGGAGCTAAATTCTATATTTTTGATAGTAAGTGGCCTGATTTTTCTTTCCGGAAACTTTGACCTTTATTAATTAGATGGTTTATAAATCTATACTATGAAATGAAGCACTATAGCTTTATTACCTGGGTTTTGGAGATGAGGAAACTAACAAGTAGAGACTCACAACAAGAAACCTGTTGATATTTGGAGTTAAGAACCAAGTTATAGCTAATGCAAGCCATTCTTGGTCAGTGAGACTCTGCCCCTTAACTGGGCCCTTGCAGGGAAATCTCTTTCAATAGCAAAGCTGAGAGTCCTAACATCTGAGGAGAGTTCTGAATGACCTGCTAGTCTGGTACTATCACACGAATAACTGAATTGGGTCAGATTCCTGTGTTTCTATTCAAGTGGTGCAGTCCTGCCTTGGGGCCTGTGCACTGCTGGCTCCCGGAATGTCCTCACGGCTAACTCTCACACCTCCTTCGAGGTTTTGTCTCCCATATCAGCCTCTCGGCAAGGCCCACCCTGACCAATCTATTTAAAATTCCAATACCTTCTCCTCCCAACCCTCCAGACCCTGCTCTAGTTTTTCTCTTTTCTGTATCATTAACCACCTCCCAACATACTGTATATCACATACTTCAATTGTTTATTGTCCGGCCCCCTACCCTAGAATATAAACTTCCTAGAGTGGTATCTTCATTTTGTAAACCAAAAAATATCAAGTGCTCATAACTTTGCCTGGCATAAAGCAGGGACTCAATATATTATTACATAAATAAATTCAAAATGCAGAGGTACTTCTAAAAATGCACCAAATAAATAAGAATGATTCAACAGTTGTGTTTCTGAGACGAAAAGTCATACGATTTCACAGCACTGGGATGCAGGATTGCAGCAGGCATTTCATGGGCCTGGGGCATGACCTTCAGTGCTAAATTTAGTGCTCCTGGTGTTTCTAAGATTCCCGGTTACCAGTTTAACTTCATCTATCTAGGATGTTCATACCAAGAGTGTTTCTACAAACTCAAATACCTACTCAAAATAAGAAGCAAGCAAATCCGGACCTGCTTTTCCCACCTCCATGTAACAGACCCAGACCTATGAATGAATTGATAACAAAATTGATGGAGAAGCACTTCACAGTTGCAGGGCTATGGGATTTCTAGGCAATTTAAATTTAAGTGGGAATGGGGGACAGTTTTAGCTAGGATATTCAGTGTGTACACTGAGACAGGTACTCCAGTACTGAACCAGCAGTGAAATGCAAGAAAGAAAACAGGAATACCAGTACAGCACCCTTCCAGGAGGGAAAAGAGCTAAAACAGTGGATGGTGAAAATCACACTTCCCTTGGTGCCAAAGCCCCAAATCCTTGTTCATTATGGGGAGAGGAAAATAGTTAAAAACAAAAGTTAAGCATACACGTATAAGATAACAGAGAGTTATTCTCAACTTAATGTGCTTAATTAATCCAAACTAAACATAATACTTTGATAATGAAAAATACAGGCCTTGAAAAATCTGCCAAGCAAGAAACACACCACATTCCCATAAATGTTCATTTTATCGCTGTTTAAGGGTTTTTACTAGCGGCTAAAGGTAATAACCCAGATAGGCCCCCAAAATGGAACGCTCGACTAAGCATATCTCTAATACTCATGGTTGCTAAATAACAAGACTGCTTAACAAATTAAAAGCAAAATAACACATCTCTTATTTTTTTCCTGAATCTTTTTAAGGTAACCACTCACCAACAGACATGAAATCAGTAAGTCAATCATTAAAAATAACAGTCTCCAAACTCTTATAGATTGAATTACAAACGATAAATATCACATAACAATACCAGTCTAGAACTTTCACTAAATGCTTTATATTTTCACCCATGTCTCTTCATCAAAAGTGTATTATGACACTATCTACTAATCGGGATATTTTTATTCTTTCTTAAGATCAATTCTTACTTCTTTCTGCATATAGGGCTGCCTTTGATAGTAAAGGGCCTCTCCCCAGCAGAGGTGTATAATAGTTTGAGCCTCTTCATCCTGGGAATTGCAAGTGTTCATTCATTTTAACATTTGCTTTTCATAAAGTTTGCTGGTTCAAACTATTTTCAACTGTGTTAGCCCTGCGACACAGTTCGCCTAGGTCACTGCTATTGCTGTAAACTTAATTTTTTCATATTTTCACTATTAAAAGGACAACACTAGCCTTCTGGGAATGAGATAGCATTACTTCAAAGTTGAGTTTTAGAAAATGTATCGAACTCTTAACCTTCTTTAAAAAATGTGTGCAAAATATTAGGACAATTTCTACACTTAAAAAAACCTCATGACTCACCAAGTTTTAGACCATCTCATACAAACTCCTCAAGAAGGATAACTGTCTTTAACACATCTTAATAAATAGAATTTATACTGTCTTTTAACCAGCTTGTCTAAGTAGGCAGGCAATGGGGTAAAATTATTACTCAGCTTACATAAATTATAGTTTATTCTGAAATAACTGTTAGCAAGAATGAATGGGATATGCAATGACAGCCTTCCTTAAGTCAAGAGATATTTATTTATATTACTTATATCATACATATGAATTTATAGCATTATTTATATTTCTTATTTTTTACTTATTATTGGGAGTAAGGGGAAGAACTTAAACTAGTAACATTTCTACCAGAACTTCACAGTACTGGTGTTTTCGCTTTATTTTAAACTAGCCATCATGAAAAATCTGATTTAATACTTTAAAGCACTTTCAGTAATGACTATTCAATCACGATATGAATCAGCAAATTTGTTGCTCCATTAAACTGCTTTTAAGACTACCAAAACTTGCCCAGCTCTTCTGTCACACCTTTAGCAGAGGAAATGGAAGAAGCTATTACAAGGACACCTGAAAACTTGAAAAGTTTCAAAACGTGGACAATTACTCAACAGAATTTTCTTCTGAAAGACATTTTGTAGACGTTTCCCATGATTATCTCCTATTCCGGATGGCCCATCAAATCACATTCTAAACAGGCATTCAACACTTATTAAGCACCCACTGTGTGCAGAGACAGCACTATACTAAGCAAAGGAGCATAGGGTTCTGCCTCATTTTATTCCTGCATAAATACACAGCAGTCGTGATTTATTCTCTCAACTTTGTAGAAACGTGAGCTGCATCCACATGGCTGAATCCATGGCATTCATTTGGACTTCCTGGGGGCAATTTACAGTTTCTCTGGATTAGACAGCCCCATTGGGACACCACTCGGACCCTTCACCTTCCAGCCCACGCAGGACAATTCGCTGGCGTCGACCACACCTTCCGCAGGTGGTTGGACCGCCTGAGCCAGATGCACCCGGCCCACCTCCCTTAGCAGCGGTTCCGAATAGAAGTGTGAAAATGTGTGCAAGGACTTCTGCAAATCAGAGGATTTGTTGAAAGGTCCAGGGGTCCAGGCGTGAAGGGAAAGTAGCCACCCCGCGGGGCGCCCTCTCCCCGGCGTCCCCCGGGCCCGGGGCACTGCGCAGGCCGCCGCCGGTCCCAGGGCGCAGCCAGCGCACCTCGGGCCTAGCACCATTAGAAAGGCAAATCGCAGAGCCGGGGTGCATTTAAATCCCCGGCCATGGGCCCGGGGGGTGGCTCTCCAGCGGACGCTGCCGCAAGGGCCTCCAGGGCGCGTCGACCCCGGGGCGCTGGGCGCGGCCCGCGGGCGCACCCAAGACCTCAGCCCGCAGCGCCCGGGCGTCCGCGCCAGGCCGGGGCACGGGAGGGCACCCAGAGCCCCCGGGCCCGCGTCCCCGGCCCCGCCCGGGTCGCTCGGCCGCCTCCCAGAGAGAGGGCAAGCGCCCGGGCCCCCGCCCGCGGCCGCCGGCCCCGGCCCCCTCCCGATGCACCACACCTAGCAACCGGCGCTGACAGGACGCAGTGGCGGCGGCGGCGGCGGCGGGAGGAGGAAGCGGAATGGCTGCCGCGGTGGAGCCACCCCCGCCCCCCCGCTCCACCTCCCAGCGGCTGCAGCCGCCGCCGAGCCCTGACAGCTCGAGCCGGGGCGGAAGCGCCCGGCTGCGTGCAGCGCCCGCCCCCCGCTGCCCTCAGCGCCTCGGGCTGCTCCGACCACCCGGGCCAACTAACTCCGCGCCCCTGCCCAGCGCCCGGCGCCCGCCGCCCGCCGCGCCCTCCGCCCCGCGCCCCGCGAGCCGGCGCTCGGCCCCGCCGCCGCACCCCCCGCCGGCCCGCCGCGGCGCTCCCCGCTCCCACCACTTCGCAGCCCGCGTGCACGCCCCTGAGTCCCCCAGCCGCCAGCCCGCCCGCCCGCGGCACCTCGGGGCGCCCGCCCCCTCCCCCACCCCACCCCAGACCGCTCCCCGCCCCCCCGGCACCTCGCGTCCCCGCATCCCGCCACCCCCACCTCGGGGCTCGCACGCGCCCTCCCCGGCCCGCTGCCTCCCTCCCTGCGGGCCACCCCTGGCCATTCCGGGGCTCCCCGCCCAGGCAGGAGTTTCCGCGCGCCTGGCACCTCCGCCCACCCCCGGGCCATTTACCGATGTGGTTGTCCTCGATGTGCTCGATGAGGTCGGCCAGGGTGGGGAAGTGGAGTCCGCAGCCCCCGAATCGGCAGGTATTGGAGAAGAAGGAGGCGGCGGCGATGCCTGTCATGGTGCTACATCGAGAGCCCCCCTGGTGTCGGCTCTGCGAGCGCCGGGCGGGCGAGGGAGGGAGGGAGGCCGGGTGGGGTGAGGAGAGGAGGGGCTGGGGGAGGGGGAGAGAGGCGGGGTGAGGGGAGCGGCGAGGACGGGACGGAGGGAGAGGGGGCGAGAGAGATGGAAGGAGAGCAAGGAGCCACCGGGAGGCAGAGGGGAGGCGGCGGCTGCGGCGGCGGCGTCGGGAGCGGCGCGGGGAGGGCGGGGGCGGGGGCGGGGGGGAGGCCGCCGCAGCTGGGAGGAGGGACCAGGGCGCGCGGCTACAGCTGTGCGGCCCCAACCTCAGCGCCCGGACCCAGGCCTCACCTGCGAGCCCTGCCACCAACTTTATCTCGCTAGGCCTGCCCTTTACAGCTTGCGATCCGTGCCATCTGTTTGGAGCCTCCTTGGTTATGTATATGACGTTCTTAATGCACCCACATGGATTAATTACACCTACCTTCCTGCGAGGAGAACTCAGGGAGTTACCCTGGCCCCTCTCGGGGACATTTTTTTGTACTCAGCCACCTGTCTAGGTGTGACACATTCACAGGGGACCCGGGAAAGGTAATTGTGTGCACCTTCTTCTTTAAACCTTCTTTAGAAAAAGTCTGCATTCTCCGGAGGTTTGTACTAATTGATTTTAATGAAGCTTCCCTCTAGGCCAGAAGAAAATCTTAGCTTTATTTAAATTTCAAAATAGAGTGCTTGGTTGTCAAGTGCATTTGCCTGTGTTTTACATATGTACCACGTTTTTTATACTCCCTGCTCCTTCTAGGAAAACAAAAGCTAAAATAATTTAATCACCCGAAATTACAGCACCCCACTGCACCCACTCCACCATCTCAGGTGTGGTAATTAACCCAACCTCGTTTCAGCCACGGCAGAAAGGACGGTGCATTGGTTAAGGCTAGAAGGAATGGAAACAACGGCGAGGGAAATGGTGACTCTTATTTAAAAAGGAAGCGATTTCGTCCTGTGAGCATTTAAACCATAATGTTGACCAGGTAACCACTTAAGTTGAATTTAGTAGCTTCCCTGAAAACCAGCATTTTGCTGATTATCAATTACTTTCTGGTCCCCACCCCCTCCTCCAGTTGCAGTCATATTTCTGCTGTAAAGTGTCTATTTGCCATAGCAGTTTTCAGGTGCCTAAGAAATACTACACATTATCAGCAGTTTATGACCCAACAGTACATTTTTTATTAATATTAATATGTGCATACTGAATTTAGTATTTTTCCTTACGGCAAATTTCACTTACCCTCTGGTGCAGATAAATGGAGAAATAGTATTCCTCCCTCCATAAACTCTATGCATCCCTATCTAGTGTTATTTCTAATAATGGGATTGTTTGCTTTTCATGCAAGTTCTTAGAGTAAAGGTACATGTAATATGTCTGTTGCTACAGGAAGTTTTATGATCTGACCATCACGGGTATCATTTTCTCTTCTCATCTCTTCTGTCTTACAGCTCACAAGGTGACAAACTTTTGCTGAGATGAGATTTGGCTTGGGTGGGGCTGGGGCAGCTGTGTCTTGAAGTTCAGTTTGGTGCCAAGAATGGTTTCGTGGTCCCAATGAGGGAGGGGGCAGGGCCCTGGTGGGCCTGATAATGAGCCAGGGACCCAGTTGGCAGGGGACTGAGGCCAAGGCCAGACAAGGGTCTAAAGAGCAGGAGTTAGAATTCTAGATCTTGAATTAGAATTTTGGCAGCTGTGCAGTACATTCAGCTGCCCAATCTGGGAAGGCCTTCAACTGAGAGCAGGCAGAATATCTGGCAGGCACACATCACACCGAATGACATGGAAATGCAATACAAAAACTTCAGCCAAAAATGGTGCCAAAACAGCCACTCTTAGAGATGAGTGTGAGGCACCCCCACTGTGCAGCATCTGGGAGCCCCAATAGCTTTGAAGAAGTAGCAATTCTGTCCTCCGGAGGAAAAATTGTCTATATGGAGTTATTAACTCCCAAGAGTGTGGAGAGGTGGTTCAGGCAACAAAGTTCCAAGATGGAAAGTGCCGGAAATGTGCAGGTGAAAGATGAAGGAAGTAAGGGGCCTGGGTTTCACTAATGCATGGCTTTCTACTACCTCCTGTCAGTTTCACTATTCCTAAAATAAAACCTTGCTAGACCAAATTGAAAAAATAGATTTTTTTTTTAAATGAAGTGAGCTAAAATAACTTCCGAAGTAAATCAAGATTTTGATTTTTAAGACAAAATTATTTTCTCTACCTTGGATAATTATTACTATTTTATAAGGAATCAGTTCATTTTGCCTGAAAATAATCCACCCTACTACTTCTTCATATATGACTGAAGCTTTGTTTATGTGTCATTCTGCTTATACTAGTTTTTAAAAATCTGTATACTCTAGGCATTTCTGGTCTTTGTATAAGATACATGATTATGATCTCTTAGATCTGGAAGATGCTCTGGCTGTCAGAACCACTGGTTTTGGAAATGTGGTAAACTGACGCCAGGGGCATCAAGCAAGTTCTCCCAGGTGCACACAGTTTTTTCTCTGTACTCGTGGTGCATTTAGAAGGCATTGATAAACAATAGAAGGACAAATATATAGATAGTAACCACATGCAAAGTTTTTAAAAAATTGCTAATAGCATGCTTACCTTTCTGTACTTACATTTTTAAAGTGTTTGTTTCAAGGATACTCCTTTAGATAAAGTCAACATCTAAGCTACAAAAATATATAAAACAAACAATTCAACTTATTGCATCTGAGAGAGAAGGTGATGACTGACATACCTCTGTACTTGCAAAAAACATTTATCTGTCTGATTTGGGAAGTAAAAATATTTGAAAGGAGAGGGACAGTGAGGGAACTGAGAAGTCAGAATGATATGACAGTGGCTGTAGACAAGAAGCATTCTCTGGGTTTAAGAGCCTTCCTTGAAAACATGTGTCTCTCCCCAGAGCCTAGTGCCTCCCAATGTGTAGGCACAAAGTATGGATGTGCAGTGGCCCCACAGTGTGGTACTTAGCATTACAAATGGTTTGAGATCCCATAACAGTCTCTCCAAATCCAGCATGTCCAGTGCCCTCGAGATGGGGCAGCTGCCGGAAGGTGTGAATCCACTGGTCTAATGGAGCCAACTGAAGACACTGAGGATCCTGCTTCATACAGCTGTCTGTCCTCCACATGCAGGAATTGGTTTATTTTGGCATACCCTGATAATCAAAACCGTGCACTTCCTGTGTCCTGTGTGGACATCTGTTAACGATGCAAGAGGATCTATATGAACATTAGATTCTATCTTGAATCTAACTCTATACTGCCTTCAACTCTAGCTTTCTCTGGCTTTTTAGATTGTTTTCCAGGTCCCTCTTGAGGTGCTTTTCAGGTTTACTAGATATTTCTTCTGTTGTCACCACTGTGTCGAATGAGCAGATCATGAATCTCGGTCTTCTTCAGCTCATGCAAGTCTGTGGACACTTACAATGTCTGATGTTCCCCGGCTCTTGAATACTAAGGCTGCCACTTCCACCAACAGCAACCTTGGGCTCAATGGCATGCCTTCTTTAGGCTCCATCTTCTTCTAAGGAGGATGATGTCTATTCCAGGTTTTATTGTTTAATATTTATGCAACCAAGTTCTCTGTATTGATTTTATTCCAGCTCAGAAATGAATCAGCTTTATCTGCTCTCTGCTGATTAATTTTCATTTTGTCCCCCAGTCTCATTTTGCCTAGGATTAAGAGCTAGCCTTAGAATGAGTAATGGGGGTATTCTCGTTAGTTGCCACCAGCGACCTCATGAGTGTTAGCCCCTAGCTCTCCACCTGGCTCCTCCTGCCTACTGACTGTATACGTAGTTATGGCATTTATTTCCAGTTCCTTTTAGGACTTTTCCAGAACTAAAATAGTAAAACACACCACCAATCACTGCAGTTCTAATTGAGCATCTTGGATGCATTCCCCTACGTTATGTGCTACACTGCTATCCAGATGATAACTCCAAACCCAAATCTGATGGGAGCCACTGCTGCTCAGGCCAGCCCAACCTGAGATTTAGAATAATGTTAACAAAAGCAGCTAAGCAATTACTATTTCATTTTTGCCTTTAACCTATCTTGATTGAACATCTATGCAAGGCTCCTGTTACACAACTCCAGAAAGCTCTATTTATATAGGCAACTGCATGAACAGTGACCCTGGGATCTGTGCAGCCTTGCAGTGCTGTTCCACCATGCAAGATATGAGGGATACAATTTGAATGAGACAAGCCTAGTCTGTCCTCACATGAGAGAGCACTAGGTGCTTTGCAAGGTCCTCCTCAATCTATTCTAAGGGTCTGCTAGGGGTGGCTTGGTTGGACTCCGTGTACTACCCTCTTGGCTGCTCTAGTATCTATTATTTCCCTTCTTTCCAGCTTTGGCTCACTCAGATGATAACTTCAGTTGCTGCTGACTGTATTGGAGGCACTAAGGCCACTAATGCTTGTAAAAGACTGCACAACCGTTTTTGCCCGAAGATGTGTTTTTAGGCATCACTGATTCTCACACAGCAATGCACAGTCTTGAGGATTTCTATAACTTCAAAGGCTACTAGCACCTTTTTTGTTGTAGCTTTTTGAGGTTTTACCAGCTCACACTATTGCAGTCCGTTTCCTCTAGGACTCAGACAAGTATCAATGGAGATTGGACTAGAAGATCAAATTGGGAATGCTACTCCATGATCTCATCTCCCCTGCTAGAATGTCTTAGTGGTAACTTTCACTACCAGAATAAGCTTCCTACTTTTCAATGACCAAAATTGATCTCTGCAGAAAAATTTGATCCCAGCCTTACCTCCTACAGTTTTCCCACGCGTACTGACAGTTCAAGATGTACCAAATCATTTTCGTTTTCTTTCTTCTTCTTTTTTTTGAGATAAGATCTTACTCTGTTGCCCAGGCTGGAGTACAGTGGCACGATCACGGCTCACTGCAGCCTCAACTTCCTGGATTCAAGCAATCCTCCCACTTCGGCCTCCTGAGTAGCTGGGATTACAGGTGCACGCCACCATGCCCAGCAAATTTTTTGTATTTTTTGTAGAGATGGAGTTTCGCCATTTGCCCAGGCCAGTCTCAAATTCTGGGCTCAAGCGATCCACCCGCCTTGGCCTCCCAAAGTACTGGGATTACAGGCGTGAGCCACTGCATGCTGCCATTTTAGTTTTCAAAATGCATTCACTTGTTCACACAAAAGCCACCTTGCCTTTCTTTGCAAATGTTGTGTAGCCTGCCTGGAACATTCTTTTTCCCTCTTCCCCATTCCCTCCCCCGAATATACTGCAGCAACTCAGCATGTAATCTCCTCCAGGAAGCCTTCCCTATAACTGCCTCCTCTTCCTTCCCTGCTGAGCTGGATGCCTATCATCTGTGTTCTAGCCAAATTCCCTCTGCATCAGATTCTGACTGCTGGCTTACTGGTCTTCCATCTCCTGTGTACCAGTAGTTCTCAAACCTTTTGATCAAGAATCCACTTGATCTCATTAATATTTATATTTATTTATAAATTATATACAGGAGCTACTTTTCACATATTGTATGTATATTATAGGCTAGACACAGTGACTCACGCCTGTAATCCCAACACTTTGGGAGGCTGAGGTGGGAGGACATTAGAAGCCAGGGGTTTGAGACTAGCCTGGTCAATATAGCAAGACCGTATGTCTGCAAAAAATTAAAAAATTAGTTGGGTATGGTGGTATACCCCTGTAATCCTGGCTATTCAGGAGGCTGAGGCAAGGGGGGAATAACTTGAACCCAGAAGTTCAAGGTTACACTGAGCTATGATCACACCTCTGCACTCCAGCCTGGGCTACAGAGCGAGATTCTCTCTCTAAACCAAAAACCAAATGTAGTATGTATATTATGAAATAAACTCTTTTTTAAACGTAGGAATAGAAGGCCTGGTATCTTCATACTATACTGCAGAGTATTGCCTGGCCCACATCCTGGGGTAAATGTATTCCTCCTTGGAGGCCTCTGCACTTGATGGTAGCCTCCTTGAGGAAAGAAACTTTTTTTTTTTTCTTTTTTCTGGAGTCTCACTCTGTTGCCCAGACTGGAGTGCAGTGGCACGATCTCAGCTCACCGCAACCTCCGCCTCCTGGGTTCAAGCAATTCTTCTGCCTCAGCCTCCTGAGTAGCTGAGACTACAGGCGCGTGCCATCATACCTCCCTAATTTTTTGTATTTTTAGTAGAGACGGGGTTTCACCGTGTTAGCCAGGATGGTCTCGATCTCCTGACTTCATGATCTGCCCACCTCAGCCTCCCAAAGAGAAACTATCTTTAGGCCTGCACTGCTCAATAAAAGTTGTGTGGAAGTATAGTTCAGCACTGTGATAAGGCAGTGTGCTAAGATTTCAGTTTTCAATGTTAAAGTTATTTCTAACAATTTGTTACTGTTCTTCTCTTATGTAGCATCAAGGAAAGAGTCTTTAGTCTCTTAGCTTGGATAGATTACAAGTCATTCCTTCCTGTGATTGTGGATCCACTTTTGACGAGACCTCTTTCTAAGGTCTAGTGCAATGACTGTGCTGTGCCAATAACAGGCACTTACAAACTGCTTGTCTCATTTATTTTGATGATGCTGGTTTCCTAGTCTCTGCTGACGCAAAGCCATTCAACTGGACAGAGATAAGCAGGGAGCCGTTCAGTCATGACATGAGATCTGACACTAGCTCTCCTTTTGTAGACTGACTAGGATATCTTTCCCTTTCACAGATGTTCAAATTCACTATAATGATTATTTTAAATAACTATTACTACATTCATTGAGTGCCCACTGTTGGACTTGATGCCTTAACACAGAGCAGTTCTTAAATCCTGTGAGGTAGACAAATGCTATGCCCAAACTATGGATGAGAAAAAACAAGATCCTGGGAAATGAGGTAACTTGCTGAGGTCCTTAAAGCTAGTAAGTGCTGGAACTAGGATTTGAACTCAGCTCTGTCTGACTCCAGAGTCCTGGCACTTAACACTCTATCCATACTTGAATTTGTGGATTATAGAACACTTTTGTTCTCTCCCCTTGAATCTGGGGGCAGGCCCATGCTCACATAAATCACAGACACTGGGCTAGAGGGGCAAAAGCATCCTAGTTTGCCAAATGCGTTAGGTGAGGATACTGAGAATCAGGATGGGGATTTGATGATGGAGATGTCATGAGGCCTCCAGCAGGAACTGAAGCTCTTGGCTTGTCTTTTGCCCTCTCCTTCTCTGTTGGGAGGTCCTCTCATTGCTGTTACCAAGCTTGTTTCTGGTCTTAAATGCCTTATTTTAAAACTAAACTTTATAGAGATATCAGACTTTTAAAAGATACCCTTATGTTGCCCTTCACCCTGTTCCTGACAACCTCCACTCTGTGCCTTCCTGTTGGTGATTTTGGGGTGGAATAGGGAACACAGGCATCACCTATCATGAGGAAAGGTGACCCTTTTGTTTTCGTCATGCTCTTTGTCTTTGCTCCTGTTTTGTAAGGACTTAACTCATGTTGTCTTTCAGCCAATTGTTTGGCATAATTATATTTTCTGTTGCAATTTTAGTTCCCAGAGTCACAGAACAAACAGTCCCATTAAACATCATCTCAAAGGGCTCTGCAGCTCAGTCCCTTCTTTTGCAGATCTGGACCAATGTGGAGGCTACTTTTGCCTTACAGAAAATGGACCCAGATTCCAGTCATTTCTCTAGGAAATGACTTTCCCCCTGGGTTTTATAACTCAATTTGCCTTTCTGTAATTTTCATCCCATTATGTGTTTGCCAAGATAAATGATTCTTTCTTCTCTGTATTGCCTTATATATGTAATGACTTTTCTTATTTATAAGGCCTCAAACTCAGAAACCTTAGAGTCAAACAGGATGCAATGAGAGAAGAGGTGTGTGAATGCACGTTTGTATTGTGTGAATGGTGGGGCAATGGTGACCTGGACAGAACTGTTCTTTTAAAACACTGGAAAGCAAACACATTCCACCTGCAGCCCACAGTTGGCCCATGAGCCTTCCAGTTTGCAATCTCTGTTTTTCTTTCCATGCCACAGTGCCCAAATTAGATTACTCTTATTGCCACAACAGCCCAAGAATATCCAGATTAATTATTTCTCATCACTGTGAGATGTAATCTAATTCTTGTTGTAAACAATTCAAGAAGGGTCCTTTGCACCTTAAACAGATCTTGAAGATAATATCTGAGCTGCCCAGGTAAACGGTCATATCAGAGGGAATAAATAGTTGATAAGGACTGTCTTCCTGGTTTTAACATTTCTTGGTTTTCAGCATCTTTCTGTATTACCCAGTGCAGATCAAAGTCATAGGACATTTTCAACAAGCTGACTGTATAAATACTCCAAATTTATCTCTAAAGTGAGTGACGTAAAAGATAATGTTGTATAGCACCTGACCAGTCTTCATCTATAAAATAATTAACAAAACCCTTCAGTTGGTAGGTTTGGGCTGCCCAGTCTTTGAGTATTCCCTCTCCTGTGTCTGCAGCTCAAAGTCACATTGCTCGCAAGATATTCTCTTTAAAAATGTATATAGTAAACAAACATTTTAGATTACAGTCTTCAGGGTTAGAGCCAACTCATGATTCCAATTTCTCTCTCATTCGCCATTAACATTCTCACTCTCCCCTTCCCAATCCAGCGTCCCTCCCCTGCTACCTTTCCCTGCCTGTCCCCGACCCCCTGAAAATATGGTGACTTTTCAGGATTGATTCTTGCATGGGGCCTATGCATGGAGAGTGTTTGGTATCGTGTTTGAGAAAGTTGCACCAGAGAAGAGAATTCAAGAAAGAAACAGGAAAAAGGAAATTGGGAAAGAAAACTAAAAAAGGGCAGAAGCAAAGGTTGAGAGATCTTTTCTGTCTTCTCTCTCCTGTGCACCAAAGTCCTGCAGCAGAGGAATCCGCTCTTCAGATAATCCCTATACTCGGTCTCTTATTCTTATGAACCACAATCAAATTTGCCTCTTATCTTCCTTATTATGTACCCTGATCCAAAAGACTGATCAGAGGAAAGGTCTTCACAAAAGTTCAGTGTTGAAAAGACCTAGATCCTAATACCAACTCTTTTTTTTGACTTGCAGATCATTAACCTTGGGGAAGTCGCTCAATCTCTCTGACACTTCCTTACCTACACACTGGATATAACAGTACAGATCCTATCCAACTTCTGGGGATGAAATGAAATGCTGCATGTGAAAACACACTGGAAACTATAAAATGCTAATCAAAGATGAGGTATTACCATTATTATCTCTGAATCCAGTGCTACAAATGCTATGGCATGTGGTCATCTAACCAAATTTTCTTAGATTTTTTTGGAGGAGTGGGTGGGTGTTACAGTCTGGTGCAGCAATAAGGTAGAGCTTGAAGTTATAGGAAGGAAACTTTAAGTTGCCAACCATTGCTATTTCAGAGACATCATGAGGATGTGAAATCACTTTGGAGCATACCTGCTTTATTTTGAGATGAGCCATTTGAGTGGATCCTTTTGAGTGATGTAGACATAGTAAGACACTTATTATTCTCGGGGAAGTACAACAGGTATTGTTTTAGTTTTGGTTTTGGTTTGTTTGACTGGGGCTTGAGGTTTCAGCACTGCAGGCAGCTGGAATCTTGCTGCCAAAATGTTTGGTTCGGGAGGTGGGCATGTGGCCAGAAAGTCCCATCAGAATTAAGTTCAGTGCTTTTATCCAGTGGTTATCTGCATTTCTATCCAGATAAGCCTCTGCCTGCTCTCTTCTCATCATTTGAGAAGGAGGTACTTAGCCCAGTTGATGCTGGCAGACATCTTAAGACCATGAGGGACTTCTGCCTGAGGACAAAGCCAACTTAGCAGAATGCGGAATTAAGAGACCTCAGAGAAACTGAACTGGAATTCTGATAGAACTGTGCTGGAAGCCCACATTGGTCTTTGCTGTTACACGATCCAGTGATTCATCTTTATTGTACAAGCCAGTTTGTGTTGGGCTTTAGAGTACTAGATAGTGACGGTGAAGTCATCATCCTAAATGATACAGAGTTTGAAGGTTTCTGGAGAAGGGGTGGGAAAGTTTACACAGTGTTCGGGGAGCTTACTGAGAGGCAGCTGCCTGTCTCCTAATCTTTCTTAATGAGGTTCACCGCAGTGAACCTGCCTCTGATGGGCTAAGGTGGGGCCACGTATGATCAGCTGATGGAGAGAACACTGCAGGAGGGAGGCCTGAGCTATCACAGAGGAAGGAAGGCTGAACTGGGTCCTAGCATTGGGGTAGGGCTGTGGATAAAGCTGTGTCACTAAGTTGATGGCCATGGTATAGTCCGCAAATATGCCTATGTTCAGTTTTCACAGATTCTGCCAAACCATTTTCTAGAGCCAGGTTAGCAATTTACATACTCATCATCACTGGTTCAGAGTTCCCAGAGCATTTTACATTTACATTGTCTACAGGCTAAATACATTTCAAGTCTCTTAAGTTTTTTTTTTTTTTTTTTAATGCAAGTATAACAAAAGTGCCTGAATGCCTGCTGGTTCTAACCTATTCTCCATGAAATAGGAATATCTTAGCACCCCCATCAAAATTTGTCTTCCTGATATAGCAGTCATGTGGGGAGAGGGAAGGGGAAGGAGTATGTGGGGGGCAAATGATGAAGGGGTGGGTAATGGTAGGGAAGGTTGTTTTCTGCACAAGTAGCAGCCAGTCAAAAACATTTTATTACACTTAGGTTGATTCTGTGTCTTGGCTGTTGCAGATAGTGCTGCAATAAACATGAGAGTGCACATGTCTCTTTGACATGCTGATTTCATTTCCTTTGAATATATATCCAGTAGTGAGATTGCTAGATCATATGGTAGTCGTATTTTGAATTTTTTGAGGAACCTCCACACTGTTTTCCATAATGGCTGTACTAATTTGCATTTCCATCAACAGTGTATAAGAGTTCCCCTTCACCTGCATGCCACCATTTGTTATTTTTTTCTTTTTGCTAGTAGCCATTCTAGTTGAGGTAAAGTTATATTTCATTGTGGTCTGATTTGCATTTCCCTGATGATTACTGATGTTGAGCATTTTTCATAAATATCATCAAGGAATGAAGGAATAAAGAAAATATGGTATTTTCACTGCGATAGCCTGAGGAAAGAAAGAAAGAAATAGAGCAGAGAGAGAGAGAGAATGTGTTATTTATAAACAATGGGATACTATTCAGCTATAAAGAAAGAATGAAATCCTGTCATTTCCAGCAACATGGATGAACCCAGAAGACATTATGCTAAGTGAAATAAGCCAGGCACAGAAAGACAAATATTGCATGATCTCACTGAGGTGCAACTTAAAAGTTGATCTCACAGCTGCAGAGGCTGGGGAGGAAAAAGGGAGAGTGAGATGGGGAGAGATCAATCAATGGGTACAGAATTATGGTTCTATAGGAGAAATAAGTTCTGGCATTCTGTTACACAGTGATTCTGGCTAACAATATTGTATATCACAAAATAACTAGAAGAAAGGATGTTGAATGTTCTCACCACAAAGAAATGCTAAATCCATGAGGTGATGGATATGCTAAATACCTTGATTTGACTTTTACACAATATTTACATGTATCAAAACACACTGTACCCCATTGATATGTACAATTATGTGTCAGTTCAAAAGAAAACAACGTTCCATTATATTAAATTATTCAATATATGTTGATGAAACAAGCAATAAGATTTGGTATTATTGCTTTGATTTGGTAATATTGCTGGTTAATTTTTAAATTAATTTTTACTTAAGGTAATGCCTCAGTTATCTAAAAAATTCATTTCATTGGGCTTAGTTGTCTAGTGGCACGAGCTTGTTAAGCATGAAAGATTTACTTGAAGATGGAGGAGAGAGTTGATATAAATTTAATTGACTTAATATTTTCATTTAAATGTATATCTCCTAAAAAGCAAAACATGCAAACCGACAAAACTATGCATGTTCACTCAAATACTACCTAACATATTCCTATGTTGCCTTTCATGGGTTCCATCCTTGGAGTAGAGGGTGGCAGCCTCATAAATTGGAGTCCGTGTTTCCAGTGGCAATGTCTTTCACTGTCTATTAGGTAGGCTTGTCATATATGCTAGATTAATGGGATTATTATCCATCAGTGTTACCTGCCGGCCTTTGGGAGCTCATGAACAGAGCTCAGGAGTTCCTGAATTTTTCTATGAACTTGTTCCTGCCATGTTACAGTTGGCACTTTCAACAATTCCCATTTTCATGCATTCACAGACATCTTGTGGCAGAGACTTCTAGGTGCCTATCCAATATCTATTCTCACTTGCTCCTTAGTAACAGGATGAGAATAAAAACCATACTGACCCAACTGCTGGGCATTGTTTTCACTTGGCCCATCTTCCCTTCTGTTTCCAAGAGCACAATGTGACAGCCGGAATGACAGTAGCTATCTTACGAATGTGAGAATGTGGATCACACTAGATTGATGAACTGGAACTGCCCTATCAGCCCTGCACTGCCTACTTCTGGAATTCTCATTCTGTGAGAGAAAAATAAATTCCTATTTATTTAAACCACTGCTTCTCAGGTTTCTATTACTCATAGTCGAATGCAATTCTGGTATTCTAAATATTCATTCAATGTAATCCCCCATTTGATTTGTTCAACATTTTACAATTGACTTGGAACAGAAGTCTATACAACAGAAATGCGTACAACTCACTCAGGCTGCCTGACCTGGTCATGAAAGACTAAGCTTTAAAGGCTCTGCCAAGCCAAATTATCCACTATAGAACAAGGGGCTGAGTGGCAGGGCAGGTCCTTCTACTCCAAGGTAGGGTCAGAAAGTCCACAGGATGGAATCAAAAGTTGAGGTCTGAGGGTCATCACAGCAGAGCTCCCTGCCTGTTGTCATAGCAGGAAGGAGAGATCCATGACAATGTGTTGCGACAAATATGAAACTTCCCCCTGCTTTTACACTAGAGACTTGCAGGCCCACCTGTTGAGTTAATCAAGCCCCCTGAATCTAAATGTCGAGAGCTTTTGGAAGCTGTAAAGGATTCTGTCATCAGCCCATAGGCACTCTCTCACTGCATCTGCCTTTTTCCACCTGGCCTCAGACTAGGGATGATTCTCTACCCTTTTTCCCCTGCCCCAACACCACCACCATTGGAAAGATCACTGCAGCTGTGAAAGGAGCAGCGAAAATGCTCACTGTGGCAGCTCTCACTCCCATTCCCTTTTATCTCCCACTCCATTTCCCCGTTTTTTAAATTTTATTCTCTCAAACATTTTTTTATTTTATGTTACGTTATTTTATTTGAGATGGAGTCTGACTCTGGCCCAGGCTGGAGTGCAGTGGTGTGATCTCAGCTCATTGCAGCCTCCACCTCCTGGGTTCAAGTGATACTCGTGCTTCAGCCTCCTGAGTAGCTGGAATTACACGAGTGTGCCACCACACTTGGCTAATTTTTGTATGTTTAGTAGAGATGGGGTTTCACCATGTTAGCCAGCCTGGTCTTGAACTGCTGACCTCAGGTGATCCACCTGCCTCGGCCTTCCAAAGTGCTGGGATTACAGGCATGAGCCACCGCGCCTGGCCTCATCATTTTATTAATAAAAAAAGTGTTTACAATAGAAAATGTTTGTAGGAACTAAAACAGGTAAACTGCATACTGAAACATTTTGTGAGTACAATTTCCCAAAAGCAGTTTATAGATACAGAAAACTAAAGCAAACTGAAGATTAAAGCAGGGGAAAAAAAACAAAAAGGAAGGAAGAAATGAGTTTAAACTTAAGCAGATCTGATCTACCTGCTTGGTAAATGAATAAGACCATTTCCAAAATCAAGAACTTTTTTTTGCTCTGCCAGTTATTAAATTAATTATCTGAGCTATATCCCTTAATACCAGAGTCATTTTAGTAATGGTGTAGCTTATAAACTTTTCACTCTCCTGTGGTTTCTTAAGCTGAGCCGGAGCCAGCTTTTCAAACTACATTTAACTCAAAGCGCTGTTTTAGTGTGTTATAGACTTCAATAGAAACTAGAGCAGGTGCTTCCCTGGACCACCATGCTAGGTGTATGCTCAAAGTGGTAATGAGGAATAAAGCTCACATTCTGTGTCCCGACTCCCACAATCTCCTCCTTCATTTTCTGTTTTCTTTTATTTTTATTTCTTTGAGACAGGGTCTTGCTCTGTCACCCTGTCTGGAGTAGAGAGGGGCGATCATGGCTCACTGCAACCTCGACCTCCTCGAATTAAGCGATCCTCCCACCTCAGCCACCTGAGTAGCTGGGACTACAGGTGCAAGCCACCAAACCTAGCTAATTTTTTGTAAATATAGGGTCTCACTATGTTGCTTAGGCTAAATCTCCTCTGTCTGGTCCAAATAAGACAGTGAATTGCTGGGGGCCCTATAATGGCTTCCATTCCTACAAGTGTCAATGTCTGTCCCTGGCAGCCCCACCTGGAGAATCCAGGGGTTCTTGCAGGGTCCTGCATGTGTTATCATAATGTTGCTCCGCTCAGAGCCCTGTTCCAGAGTCACGCCAAGCCCACTGAGGCCTTCTCTACCTTGGTAACCTGAGTGAGGAGTCCCAGCAGCACAGGGCACATCAAGCTGCCCCTAGATCTGTCATCTCCAAATGTGCTCGGGGGGCCCCTTTTTTCTGGCTCCCACCAGCCACACAGGGACTCTCACTGGAGTAGGCCTAGTGACATTTGTCTGGATTCCTCTGATGGGTACCTGAGCCCCACAAGTTAGGTCACAAAAGCATAGTTACTTAACACTTGAATCACTTAATCCTTCTAAACCTCATTTTATTTATCTGCACGATGGGGATAAATCATGGTACCTTCACGTTGCAGTCGTTATCACCACAGCCACAACTACCATTTTTTTCCCCATTTACTACAAGGCGTGTATGGCTTACTGGTTAGACATACAATCTGTAATGCCAAATTGCAGGGGTCAAGCCACGCTTCTGCTACTGAATTCCTAGATAACCACGGCAAGCTGTTTGAAGGCTCTGTGCCTCAGTTTCTCCATTTGTAAAATGGGGAAAAGAAGGAGCCTACGTTTACAAGGCTGTCATGGAGGGAAAGGAAGCTAATGGTATTAAAACACTTGGAGAAGCCCACAGCAAGAGAGAGAGTAAACACCAAGCCCACGCAAGCCCTAAGTAAGACAGCGGGTGCCAGAGTGCTTGCCAAGCACAGGAAGCTTGTTTACCCTCCCACAGAGGTAGGTACCATTTATTCTTATCTCACAGATAAACAAACTGAGGTTTAGAAGGGTTAAGTGATTCAAATGTTAAGCAACTGTGCTTTTGAGGACCTGGGGTTTTTCTCCTTTTCTCCTTTGCTTTGAGAAGCCCTAGATCTCATGGGTGGGGGGTCATCACCCATACTTCCCAAATTGATATTGGGTTTCACAGGCTGTTTCCCTATACCTCAAACCTAAACTGAAAATACATTCCTTCACCTTGTCCCAGTGCTAACTCCTACCATTCACCCACAATTAGGCCCCTCCTCCCTCCTGGGGCCACATTCGCCAGGGTTCCTGGTGAAATCTTGGTTGGGGGAGATGCCTCACTGCAGAGAGAGGGGTGTAGCTCCTGCTGAGAGTGGGGCCTGCTGCCCCGCAGGGACAGTTGGCTGCCTTGGGTGATAACTGTACCAGTCTGCAGGAGTGGCTGCAGACTGTTTCGTTTCTTCTCCAGTTCACACTTCATCATTAGCCATAGCCTCACCACCTTCTTCAATTTCCTGTTCTAGGTTTCTAGCACACACAACGAAAATCTCCTTCTAACATTTCTTCCTCACATACTTCTGGGAAAGAAGCACGATCTCCTTTTCTGAATGGTTTGATCCTGAACATGGAGTTAGTGTCTACTTTTTCCACAATGACCTTGGATTTTTTTTTTTTTTTTTATTCTCTCTCAGCTTCCATCTGAACTTCAAGTCTGGCTGCGCTGGGCCAGAAATGAGCAGTTCTCACACTCAGCAGCTAATTGCTCATGTCAGGGAATGTTATTTATCTACTCTCCCCTGAAGTTTAGAGCAACACACCTGCAAAATGCCAATAGGGCTTAATATGGTTTCTTCATCTTCTTCCCCAAAGAATTTGGTGTGGAAACGGATTTTCTATCTAGTGACAGTTCTCAAAATGTAATACAGTTCTCAGAAGTACATCGTGAAAAGTAAGTCCTGCTTCCCACAAGGACCACACCCTCCCCAGCGTGCCCCTTCCCAGAGGCAATCACTATTACTCACTTTTTGTTTTACCTTCCAGATATGTACAGGCCCATGTGTATGTCCCCTGTAACCAAGGGGTAGCATGATATTCACATTGTCTGAGACTTTTATGTGTTTCATTTAATAATATGTCATGGGGATCTTCCTGTATGAAAATGTGTAGGTGCTCTTCATTCTGTTAAATGGCTGCAGAGTATTCCATTATATGTAGAAGTACTTGTATTAGTTTCCTATTGTTTCTATAACAAAGCATCACAAATATTGTGGCTTAAAACAATACATATTTATTATCTTGTGGTTCTGGAAGTGAGAAGTCCAAAATTGGTCTCACTGGGTGGAAATTGAGGTGTCCTCAGGAATGCATTCTTTCTGGCAGCTCTAGGGCAAAATTCATTTTCTTGCCTTTTCCAGCCTAGAGGCTGCCCTCATTCCTTGGCTCATGGCCTCCATTCACCAGTGCTATCGCTGTGACTTTTGTGTCTGTGATCACATCTCATTCTCTCTGGCTGTTACACTCCTGCCTTGTGATTACATTGGGCCCTCCTGGATCATTCAGGATAATAGTCTCCCCAACTCCAGATGCTTAATCAAGATCCAGCTGAAATGTCTCTTTTGCCATGGAAAGTATTCACAGATTCCCGGGATTAGGATGTGGATATCTTTGCAGGGGGCATTATTCTGCCTACCACAGTGTCCTGGTTTATTTTATCTGCTTCCTACATATGGGCTTTTAGATCATCTTTTATGACAAGCAGTGCTTCAGTGACTATCCTTCATTGTGCTTGAGGAACTCTGCACAATATCGCTAAACCATTTAGAAGATAATATAATTTACTCTCTTATCTGTGATTGCTACGATTGGATCCTTGACTTTAACAAAGACTCTGAGTCTCAGGAAGTGGTTTTATATTCATGGAACTGAAACAATTTATTTGGTTAAAAACCCAATACTCTAAAGCTGTAGCTACTTTAATTTAAGTAATTCAGAATTAAATAAAATTAAGTATTTAGTTTCTCCGTCACACTAGCCACATTTCAAGTGCCCAATAGCTACATGTGACTGGTGACTGCCACATTAGACAATGCAGATACAGAACAGTTCCTTCATTGCAAAAAGTTCCATTGTACAGTGTTGGTACAGCATGATCTTTTAATCCACTATCAAATTAGGACTAATCTGTTGCCTGGACTGCATTTAACTCTTTCCTATAGACTGAATGTTTATGTCCCCTAAAATTCATGTGTTGAAACTTGATCCCCAAGGTAGTAGTATTAGAAGGTAAGGCCTTTGGGAGGTGATTAGGTTATGAGGACAGACCCTCATGAATGGGATTACTGACCTTATAAAAGAGACCCCGGAGAGCATGCTCACCCCTTCCTGTCTCCATGTGAGGGCACAATGAGAAGGAGCCGTCTACAAACAAAGAAGTGAGTCTTCACATTCTGCTGATGTCTTGATCTTGGACTTCCCAGCCTCTAGAACTGTGAGAAATAAATGTAAATGGTTGTTTACAAGTCACTTGGTCTTCAATATTCTGTTATTGCAGCCTGACTAGACTAAAAACACCACTAATTCAATTAACATTTATTAAATGCCTACATTGTATGAAGCATTGTATCTCCTAGATACTCCAGGAGATACAAGGACTTTTTTTTAAAGGTTCCTGTCTCAGGTACATCACACATCAATGGAAGAACACAGAAATGTTTTCTGGACTTGCCCCAGGAACACCAACCACCTATAACCAAGAAAATAACAAGTACAATAAGTTCCAAAACAACTTAGAAGCAGAAAAGAAGTACATATATTGTGTGAGTAATCCTGGAGGCAAGAATATATAAATTCTTTTCTCATCTTTACAAATAGCTTGGTCATTGTCTTTGTCCATTTTTTTGATGCTATTGAAATATTGAAATGTTCATTGACATTTTATATGTAAATAATACAACGAATAAGATTTTAAAGACCTTTTTTTTTTTTTTTTTTGAGACAGTCTTTCACTGTCGCCCAGGCTGGAGTACAGTGGTATGATCTCCACTCACTGCAACCTCCGCCTCCCGAATTCAAGTGATTCTTCTGCCTCCCAGCTAATTTTTTGTATTTTTAGTAGAGACGGGGTTGGCCAGGCTGGTCTTGAACTCCTGATCTTGTGATCTGCCCGCCTCAGCCTCCCAACGTGCTGAGATTACAGGCTTGAGCCACCATGCCCGGCCTTAAATAAAGCCCTTAATAAGGCATTATAGAGAAGCAATTACAGCACAGATTCTGGAAAGGGACTGCACAAGGTTCAAATCCAGATTTTGCTGTTTACTAGCTATGTGACCGTGGGCACGTTACTCAACTCTTCTGGGCCTCACTTTTCTCATCTGTCAACTTAGCTCTTATCTTACAAGGTTGTTATGAAGATTAAATGAGTTAATGTCTGTAAGTACTTAGGATGGGGCCTGGCACTTAGTGCTAGCCCTTATTATTTTCTAAACATCCTTAACTACAGTGCTGGAATTTCAGCTGCTCAGAGTGAGTCTAAATGTTTCAATTGGTTCTGAACTGACCATGGAGGAGTTGGTAGTTTGTGGAAGTACTCTAGGCTCTGAGCAGTCAGTGAGATAGGCGTGATGTATGTGTGGCTGTCTTGGCTCAGGTCCAAGTTGCCCTCCCTAGACTTCTTGAGGCATGATGACGTTAAGGAAATTTGCAAGCAGAAGGCCTGAGTTTCCTCTCTGACATTCACTGAGAGGGAATTCTGCACTCTCATGGTAGTTCGTTATGGCCCGGTCATTTGTAAATTTAGCCAAATACTACCTCCTCATGTTCTATGTGCTTTTTTTTTTTTTTTTTTTTTTTTTTTTTTTGAGACAGAGTCTCTTTCTGTCACCAGGCTGGAGTCCAGTGGTGTGATCTCAACTCACTGCAACCTCTGACTCCCTGGTTCAAGTTATTCTCCTGCCTCAGCCTCCCAAGTAGCTGGGATTACAGGCATGCACCACCATGCCCAGCTAATTTTTGCATTCAGTAGAGACGGGGTTTCACTATGTTGGCAAGGATGGTCTCCATCTCCTGACCTCATGATCCACCCGCCTCGGCCTCCCAAAGTGCTGAGATTACAGATGTGAGCCACTGCGCCCGGCCCCATGTGCTTATTTCTAAGTGAGATAACTAATATGTCCTGTCATTGATTCTGACATCTCAATCTCTGAAAGATACCCCCTCGCCACAGTCTAGAAATTCAGGTTTCTATGCTGGTCACAATTGCATTCATTTCAGTTATATTTGCCTTTGGATTTCTCCAATATTCTCACTGCTTGGAGTCTGTCTTCCTATGGCATTTGTATCTTTCTGCCCTTTAGATCATTTTTTGTAGCCTCTGCCTTTTTCTCTCACCTTTCAAGTGATGCTGGTACCCACCGGGATTGGTCTCACTAGATCATCAACAGAAACAATTAAAGGTTAGAAAACATTTAACAGATACAAAGCACTATATAACTGTGAAATAATGCTTTGTACTATAAAATGCATATATCATTGCTTTCATTGTAATATGGGTTACCTGACTCATTTGTATCTACAAAGCCTACTTCTTAGGTACTAAATTCATCGTGCAACATTTGGAAATATACATTATAAAAGCTATTTGTTGTACTGACTAACCACTTAGCATCTGCTTTTAAGTGTCTAGGGCTGTTGTTTATCTCCCTGCAACTGTCAACTTCGATCTTAAAGCCAAACTACAGAACTTTAGATTGTTTTCACCAGAGAAGAAGTTGAAAAAAAAGAGTAAGGAAACAAAACACACCATGCTGCTTATATTTTCCTTAATGCAAATTAGCTAGAGTTCTTCAGAAAAGCAGGAAAAAAGAAGTAATTTGCAGGCGGTCCCACTACAGTCTGTACTTCTGCTCTGAGACAGTTTTCAGGCACCTTGCTTGCATGAGTCCTACCAAGACCCTGTGTCTAATGCTGTATTCTTTTTCTTAAAGAGTTTCCCCATCAGACATATTAGCATCAAGCACCACATAACCTCATATCCTCTGTTGGTGCCATAGTAATTATCACATTTGGCCACTGGCGCCTGATCCAGCTGCAATGTCAGGGTTGTGGGGGTGGGGGGCGTGTGTTCTGTGGCAAGTGTTGATCTCTGCTGTGCAGAAGATTGTGCACTACTTGGTCAAATTGTTCATGGAGTTGCTAACCCAGGGCCTAGGACACCATCTCTACTTTTATCAGGCAGCCCCTGTGGGCTGAGAACTCATTCCCTAAACTTCACTCCATATTTCTTCTTCAGAATCCTGCAGCTTTGAGAAGAGTGGCTCAAGTCAGTGAGAGAAGAGGCCATTTTCAGAAGCTATTCCTTTAATCCAGGGTTTCTCAACTGCCATGCTACTGATATTTTGGGCAAGATAATTATTTTTCTGGGGGGTTTCCTATGTGTTACAGGATATTCAGTAGCATCTGTGGCTATTGTCCTGCTCCTGCCCCCCAAGTTGTGACAACGAAAATTGTCTTCAGGTAATGCCAAATGTCTCCTGGAGCAAAATCTCTGTTCAAGAACTGGTGCTTAATCCGACATTCCAGTAAATACTCTAAGATGAAAACCCTCCTTTTCTCCTAGAAGGCAAGACTTCTGCCACTCCAGTGCAGACAGGACTTCTGACTGGTGAATTCAACGTCCAAAAGCCAATTAGTTCTTAACAGATGACATGGTCTTATATGTAGAAAACCCCAAGGAACACACACATACACACACACACACACTTGCACAATTATTAGAACTAATACATGAGTTCAACAAGATTACAGGATACAAGATCAATATACAAAAATCAACTGTATTTCTACAATTGGTTTGAATAATTGAGCATGAAATTAAGAAAACAATTCCAATGAATAATTAAACATAAAATTAAGAAAACAATGCCATTTACAATAGCATCACAGGGAACAAAATGCTTAGAATAAATTTAACAAAAGATGTAGAAAACTTGGACATGGAAAGCTGTAAAATAAAACGTTGTTGAAAGAAATTAAAGAAAACGTAACTAAATGGAAAGACATTTCATTAGAAGATTTCATACTGTAAAATGGCAAAACTCCCCAAACTGATCTACGGCAATACTCCCCAAATTTAACAGCTTAATCCTTAGAGAAATTCCAGGTGCTATTTTTTGTTGGCAAGAATTGATAAACTGATCCTAAAATCCATATAGAAATCCAAAGAACCGGGAATAGTTGAAAAAATCTTGAAACAGAGGAACAAACTTGGATAACTTAAACTTTTCAATTTTAAAATTTACTATAAGCTGACAATAATCCAGCCAGTATGGTATGGGTACAAAGAGGGACAGACAGTAGTCAATGGAATAGAATTGAGAGTCCTTGGCTGGGCGCAGTGGCTCATGCCTAAAATTCCAGCACTTTGTGAGGCCGAGGTAGGCAGATCACCTGAGGTCAGGAGTTCGAGACCAGCCTGACCAACCTGGAGAACTCCTGTCTCTACTAAAAATACAAAATTAGCTGGGCGTGGTGGCACATGCCTGTAATCCCAGCTACTTGGGAGGCTGAGGAGGGAGGATCACTTGTACCTGGGAGGCAGAGGTTGTGGTGAGCTCAGATCACACCATTGCACTCCAGCCTGGGTAACAAGAGCGAAACTTCATCTCAAAAAAAAAAAAAAGAAGAAGAAGAAGAATTGAGAGTCCTCTTATATTTATGGTCAAATGACTTTTCAACAAGGGTGCCAAGAGAGTCAACGATGGAAATCAACAAATGGTGCTGGGACAGCGGGATACCTACATGCAAAAGAATTAAGCCGGACCCCTACTTCACACTATATACAAATTTAACTTAAAATGTATTAAAGACCTAAATGTAAGAACCAAAAGTATAAAATTCGTAAAAGATAACATAGAGGTACATATTCATGATGTTGGATTAGGCAATGGTTTATTAGATTTGACCCCAAAAGCACAAGCAACAAAACAAACAAAAGCAAACACATTGGACATCATTTAAATTAAAAATTTTGTACTTCAAAGGACAATCCACAAAATGACGTAAAATGTTTGCAAATCATATATCTGACAAAGGACTTGTATCCAGAATACACAGAGATCACTTACAGCTTAACAACTGAAAGACAATCCAGTTTTAAACGAGACAAAGGATTTAAATGGATATTTCTCCAAAGAAGTTATACAAATGACCAAAAAGCACATGAAAAGATGTTCAACATCATTAGCTATCAGGAAAATGCAAATCAAAACCACAATAAGATACCACTTCACACCCACTAGGATGGCCGTAATAAAAAAAACAAAAACAAAAAAACCTGGCAATAACAAATGTTGGCAAGGATGTGAAGAAATTGGGGTCCTCATACATTGCTGGTGGTGATGCAAAATGATGCAGTCGCTTTGGAAAACAGTTTAGCAGTTCCCCAAAATGTTAAACATAAAGTTATAGTGATTCCACAGTCCTATTTCTAGGTATTGAATTAAAATATGATAATGAAATATGAGAAATATGAATGAGAGTTTGAAACACATTTCTACAAACAAGTGTTTGTAGTAGCATTCTTCATAATAGACACAAGTGGAAACAACCCAAATGCCCATCAACTGATAAATGGATAAACACAATGTGCTATACTGGTATACCCATACAGTGGAATTTTATTCAATAAAAAGGAATGCAGGGCTGATACATGCCACATCATGGATGAACCTTGGAAACATGCTAAATGAAATAAGTCACATACAAACAACCACATATTGTACGATTTCACTGAATGAAATGTCCAGAATTGGCAAATCTACAGAGACAGAAAGTAGATTAATGGTTGTCAGGGACTGGGGGGATGGGGTAATGAAGAATGGCTGCTAGTGGATATGGGGTTTCTTCTCGGAATGATAAAAATGTTATGGAAATAGTTAGTGGTGATGGTTGCACAATATTGTGAATATACTAGAAGCCACTAAATTGTACATTTAAAGAATAAACTAGAAAAATGACAGAGCAATTGGAATGCAAAAAAATAAAAACGCCAACCCTTGACAGAAAAACAGGATTTCTATAAAAACTTCATCAGAGAGGGTCTTATGGAGAACATAAGATGATAACTTAGCACCTCTTAGTAAAGGTTGGAGAAAATGCTTTTCACCTTATCATACCAGCTGCACCAAGTGTATCACAGGAAATGGCGCTGCTGAAGGTCCCACCCTCTCCAACACCTCCCATGTTGTCTGGTCTATAAGTTAGTCTGATGAAACTTTAAGATCTCACAGGAGGGAGCCACTGATAAAACCCACAGGGAAAGGCCCAGTAAAAGACTTGCTTGCAAAGTATGATACACCAAGGGCGAGAAGCAATGGTGTAAGGATTACATGCCTCCCTCATTCCCATAATAAAGATGAGGTTTCCCTCCAGGAACTGAACACAGAAATTATTCCTAGTTTTTACCCATTGTAGAAATCTGCTTCCTTTGAGGTTTGCCCCTTGCCAATTACATCAGAATCAGGACTGCTCTCTTTGCAGTTTATTTTATTTTATTTTTTATTTTTATTTATTTATTTTTTTTTGAGACGGAGTCTCGCTCTGTCGCCCGGGCTGGAGTGCAGTGGCGCGATCTCGGCTCACTGCAAGCTCCGCCTCCCGGGTTCACGCCATTCTCCTGCCTCAGCCTCCCGAGTAGCTGGGACTACAGGCGCCCGCCGCCTCGCCCGGCTAATTTTTTTGCATTTTTAGTAGAGACGGGGTTTCACCGTGTTAGCCAGGATGGTCTTGATCTCCTGACCTCGTGATCCGCCCGCCTCGGCCTCCCAAAGTGCTGGGATTACAGGCGTGAGCCACCGCGCCCGGCCTGCAGTTTATTTTAAATAGAGAAAAAAAGAAGGTAAAAGAACAGTGCCAGGCACTGTCCAAGGCGCTGGATAATACAACAGTAAACAAAACAGAGCCATATTCCTGCCCTTGTGGAACTTATATTCTAATCACTTGATGCCAACCTTTTTTCCAGGAGTGTGACATGTTTTTTATTTAAATCCATACTACACTGTTATGATGTAGCTGCTATTATAATACCCATTACCCATGAGGAAAACTAGTGGAAATAATAGTCTTATCAACAAATGGTGCTGGGACAACAGGAGACCTCATTATACCTCTAAGCTCACACTGTAAGAGGTGGGCCAAGATAACCCAAGCAAACTCACTCTAGTTGCTGAGCACTGAACTGCTTTGTCCACGGTTCCCAAACCGGGGTGCCCTAGAGGGCCACAGGGAGGAATGGCCTGCAGAATCTTTTACCTTTTGAGAGAAACACAGACCGATCTTTCAGGAACCACATTGACTACTACTATTCAGTTGTTTGGAATTAAACTACTAAATAAAATCATTAGGTATTTCTTTTGACCTCGGGACACTGTGAAATATTACGGAGATGCTAGAGGCACCATGAGCTGAGAACACTTGGGAACTTCTTCATTATGCTATTGGCTATTTACATGTCTGGTACCTCCTCTAGAATGAGAACTCCTGAGAGCAGCCTGGCACACAGTAGGCACAACAACAGTGTTTGTTGAATGAACGAAGAATAGAATAGAAGTAAGCAGAGATTTATAAGGGAATTGGAGCCAAGATATGAGCAGCGGGGACAACAGAGAGAAGAAATGGGAGAAGAGGGTGCAACATTTGAGGAATAAAAATCATGTAGGGAGCATAATACAGCAAAAGGCAGTATAGTGAAATTGTTTAGTTGTTGCTCTCTGAAGCCAGACTACCTGACTTTGAATCCCAGCTCTACTACATACTAGCTCTGTAATCTTGGGCAAGTTATTTAATTTCCCTAGGCCTCAGTTTTCTCATCGATGACGTGGAGTTAGAGTTATTATGACTGGTTAAATGAGTCTACATGAATAGACTACTTGCAACACTGTCTAGCACATGGTAATTGTTACATATGTATTGTTTGATATCATTATTAGTATTACTTGGGTTCTAGTCAACCAGGTTTGTTTCTTCATAAATTTGGAGTCATTTGGACTCTAAGAGGATGGGACACCAGCCAAGCTGGTGGCAGCCAGGAGGGCCCACTGTCCCCTTAGCCTGGGACTGAGAGGTTTCCCTGGAGATGAGATTTTCATTGCTAAAACTGGGAAAAGTTTTGGGGAAACTGGGATGAGTTGGTCACCCTAGTGGCTGTCATCTCTAATTCCTGAAAGCTTAATTTAATTGTAGGCTTATTCCTGGCTCAGGAGAGGGCAATTCCTTGGAGACCCAGAAGAGGCAACAGTGAAGCATTCGGGTTGTGATGTGTCTGAGCCCCGTGAGGCAAGGAGTGTGCAATTTAAGGCAGGAATGCATACATGATTCGATTTGTGGCAATATTCTACCAACAGATGAAAGGATCCATCACTACCCATCTTCATAAGTGCACCAAGTTGCTTAAACACTGTATGTTTTTGAGAGTTTTCAGAGAAGGGGAAAAAGGGGAAACAATTGCTTCAATTAAATTTTATAGATAATTGAGATGACCCAAATATTATCGGACCATGTGAATACATACACTAAAAAAGCCTTTCTCCGCTCCTGTCATCTAGCCAGCCAGCTCCCCACACATGGAAACATCCTTCCAAGAGTTCTTTAGCCACATGCAAGAAAATACCAATATGTATTCTTATTTTACCTTGTTTCTGGCATCAGAGACCTTAAAGGTGGTTGCAAGCATTCTGGTCACTACAGAGGCTATGCTTTAATAAGCGTGCAGCCCAGAGTCAAGCTCTAAAAGACTATTCACCTTCTGAGTCCACTGACAAATTGAGGATTGGGACCTGCAGAATTAAAGACAAGCCTGTGAGAGGCAGTGACTACATCAAGGCCCAGCTACCTGGCCTTGATACCTTCATAGAGGTCTCCTTTATCTCTTTATTCTCTTGCCTCTATAGAATAACTGCAGTTTTTTACATATTCATTGTCAAGATTCATAACCGCTTTTACATCGAATTGTTGGTGGTCATTTCATTTTTATTTCCTTTGTCATATTGCCCATTCAGGATGCTTGACACCTCTCTCCCGCTACGCCTACAAGTTAACCTCATGGTCCCCTTTATCTCAGTTTCTAACTGGTAGTTTTTGTTTTGTCGACTAATTCTATCTTTAGGTACTCGAAACTCCTACTCCAAAAGTTATGTGGGACGGGGGAAAGATGCTGTAGGTGTGGGCTGGTTCACTCCAACATTTTGTCCAACCTCTGCCTTTGCCCTCGTGTGCCATTACCCTACCCCTCTCTGCTTGCCATTCTTATGTCCTCTGCCTTTTTCTGTGTTTACTTCCTTCTCACATCTCAAACCTTCCATGTGAGTTACTTACATACTGACTGCTGTACCTTTAGAATTTCTTTGAATAAGGGTCATCTGGTAATAAATTATATTTTTCCTTTACAAATGTCTTTATTGCCTTCATTACCAAAAGTTATTGTCACTGAGAAATATATACAATTCTACACTGGTAGCCATTATCTTTCAGCATAATGAAAATATCATTTCTGTTAAATGTATGTTAGACCTTATCACTTTACAATCCAGGCATCTTAAGCTGTCTTCCATTTTTTCCCATGTTTTTTTCCTCCTCTTAGTGTGTTCTGGATACATTTTTTTTTTTCAGACAGGGTCTTTCTCTGTTGCCCACTCTAGAGTGCATTGGCCTGATCACGGCTCACTGCAACCTCGATCTCCCTGGCTTTGGTAATCCTCCCATGTCAGCCTCCTGAATAGCTGAACTATAGGAATGTGCCACCACACTCAGCTAATTTTTTTTTTTAGTAGAGACTAGGTCTTGCTATGCTGCCTAGGCTGGTCTTGAACCCCTGAGCTCAAGTGATTTTCCCGCCTTGGCTTCCCAAAGTGCTGTGATAACACTGAACCCGTGGATACTTTTTCTGTATGTAATGCTACTGTTAAGCCCATCTATTGAGTTTTTAACTTGAATTATTGGTTTCATTCCTAGACATTCTGGACATTTCTAAACACTGAGTTCTTTTTCAACTATACTAGATCACCTTTTATATTTTCTATATCTGCAGAAATTTTTTCAAACTTGTGTCTAATAAGTCCAATACTTCAATTATTTGGGTTTGTTTCTACTTTCTATTGTTTCTGTTCTTGCTCATGATGCCTCATTTCCTCTGGTGGTATGTTATTTTTGACTGTGTGCTTCTCATCAGCTTAGAAAAGTTGTATGTGGGGGTTCTTTGAGGTCAAGGATAAAGGTGCCACCTCTGTAGAGAATTTGTTTTTGTTGTTGCTGTATAAAAACTGTACTATTTAGCCTGGGATCACTTGAAACTAAATTCATGGCTTGAGGTTCTTTTGGACCACCCAGATGATGTAAATTTTAGGTAAAACTTTTTGTTAGAGCTACTTTGCAGTTAAAAAATTCAGGATGGGGATTTCCCCCTTGTTCAGCTCAGCATAAAGGCAACTTTCTTTGCATTCCCCTGGAGATGGTGTTGGTGTTGGTTATATTTCCAGTCTTGGGGTACCTTGAGGGTTTTGATTTATTTCCCTTCACCCCAACAAGTAGAATTTTGAAGTTGCCAGGACTGACAAATGATCTCAGGATATAGACGGTTGCTGGGATCACTTACCTCTCTGGGTTCTCACTTTTGTTCGGATATCTTTTGTTAGTTGTTGGATCTCCTTTGTCTTAAGGGCTACTTTAAAAATATTTTAGCCAGCATTTTAAATTGCTTTCAGTGGGAGGGTTGGTATGAATAACCTAGTTTGCCATTACCAAAAATAGCAGTATGATTTTTTAACAGCTGCATACTTTTCTATTGTATGCATATACCAGTGTCATTTAACCACTCTCCTATGATGGATATTTATGTTGTTTTTATGTTTCATATTATAAATAATAGTGCAGTGAAAATTATTCATCCACCATGTATACATCACATATATATTATACACACACACACATAGATACACACACACACACACACACACACACACACTTATTTCTGTATGGTAAGTGTTGAGAAGTAGATTTCAGGATCAGATTTTATTATACATTTTTCTTTTGTTTTTTACTTTTGAGAGCTATCACCAAGCTACACTCCAACATACTAGCAACGTCAGAGAGCTTCACCACAGCCTTGAATTTGGGGGAAGGCAGATAGTTCTTAAAGCTATATTCTCAAATGCATGCCACCTTGGCTTGTCTAGAAATTGTGGCCATGCGATTGTGATCAAGGTGGGGACCTTCCTGGGTAGGACCACAGCTGCTTTCAAAACCTACCATAAGATGAGTATTAATTGAAGGCTCAGTCATATACTCAAGTCCCATAGTATCTGGACTTAAAAAAAATGGTAAGCCCAAGAAGGATATTGACCAAGTTGGAATTTAACACCAAGATTAAGATGGTCTCTCGAAGATATGGTGCAGAGAGACCTGAATGGCCTCTGAATTAGTGGGCTAGGAAACTACTTCTCCAATAGTGAAGTTGTCCACATAGCTCTGAAAGTTTTCCAGAAACTTTAATCATGGAATAAGGTTTGTCTATTTTTAAAATGTGTGGATATTATTATTGATAAAGGCTCTAATCCAGGAAAAAAGAACAATTCTTAATCAATACCTACTGTTAGGGATTGAATTATATCACCCCAGATTCTCCTTCTTTCTTTCTTCCTTCCTTCCTTCCTTCCTTCCTTCCTTCCTTCCTTCCTTCCTTCCTTCCTTCCTTCTTTCTTTCTTTCTTTCTTTCTTTCTTTCTTTCTTTCTTTCTTTCTCTCTCTCTCTCTCTCTCTCCCTCCCTCCCTCCCTCCCTCCCTCCCTCCCTCCCTCCCTCCCTCCCTCCCTCCCTTCCTTCCTTCCTTCCTTCCTTCCTTCCTTCCTTCCTTCCTTCCTTCCTTCCTTCCTTCCTTCCTTCCTTCTTTCTTGACAGAATTTCGCTTTTGTCCTCCAGGCTAGAATGCAGTGACGAGATCTCGGCTTACTGCAACTTCCACCTCCCAGGTTCAAGCAATTCTCCTGTCTCAGCCTCCTGAGTAGCTGGAATTATAGGCACCCACTACCACACCTGGCTAATTTTTGTATTTTTAGTAGAGATGGAGTTCTGCCATCTTGGCCAGGTTGGTCTCGATCTCCTGACCTCAGGTGATCCACCTGTCTCGGCCTACCAAAGTGTTGGGATTACAGGCGTGAGCCTAATCCCCAATATCTCAGAAAGTGACTGTGTTCAGAGATAGTCTTTAAAGAGGTAATTAAGGTTAAATGAGGTTTTTGGAATGGAGCCTAATCCAGTGTGACTGCTGTCCTTGTAAGAGAAGATTAGGACATAGATATACACAGAGGGAAGACCACGTGAAGACACAGGGAGAAGACAGCCATCTGCAAACCAAGGGGAGAGGCTCCAAAATAAATCGACCCGACTGCTACCATGATCTTGGACTTCAGATAAATTTCTGTTGTTTAACTCCCCCAATCTGGGGTATTTGTTATGGCACCCCTGGCAAACAAAAACAGTTAAGGATGGCTGAGGAATTGTTCATCCTATCTGATGTTAAACTGCCTGAAACTCTGAGTTAAAGAAAATATGATGAGTGGAAACTTATTTCATAACTTACTTGCCTGCCTCTGCTCTACTTATTTTAATACAGTTCTTAAGGAGTCCACAGAGTGATTTATAGGTTGGTGCAAAAACAATTACAGTTTTTGCCATTGAAAGCAAAAAATAAAAAAACCGCAATTACTTTTACACCAACCGAATAATTTTGAGATGAATGAAAAAAAATTTTTGAAATTTTCAGAACTGTGATATTTTGTTATCCTTGCATTTTATGAAAGTAGTATGATATTAAATGACATGATGGATACATGACAACTAGAACTTTTTGAGTATGATTGTAAGATAGACAGGGCAGGACTTAATACTTCTCTGGGCACTGTGCTGCCTCATCATGGAAAGCAGAGTCCAGGTTGACCCTTGGTCCCTAGCATAGGTACACGTTCAATGCAAACCTCACACTGTACGACTGGCCATTTGAGTGGGATGGATTACACATGCTTCTGTTGAGGGAGGTGATCTGGGACCTGAATCCTTTCTCTGAAGGATTACTCAGAGACCAGCTCCTACACCTGATAAGTTAAGATTTTGAACTTCTCACTGTGTCTCTTTCAGTAGATGAGGGTGGAATTTGGCCCAGAAGGCAGTGTCAGGAGGTGCATGCTGGGATTGTCCACAGAATACCTGTTTACTAGCGAGTTGAAGGGCAGCCTCTTTGGGCACAATTTGCAAACTGTTGACATATGTTTATGAATACAGAAAAATAAAATATTTGCTTAATAAAATTCTCTATTTTTTTTTATTTTACAGACTGCTTTTAAGAAAATATTTTGCCTTTTTTTGAAGACAATTTTTAAAAATCTTCATTTCATATTCTTCTGGCCAAAGGAATTTACTTGTTTTAAGCATGAGGAAAAAGCTCAATGCTTGGGGATCTTTCTTGTTTTATATTTTGAATTTAATGGCTTTCTGAGTCATATTCTCTTGGCAGGTACTATAGATATCCATTCAAATTACTGAAGACCCGGGTGAAAATAATGTCTTGTTACATATGCCTAATTATCATATCCATATTTCCCTAGAGCATATCACTGTTCTGAAACCATTAAGTGATTGTGCAAACTTAAATATAAAAGACAAACTTGAATAATAACAATCTTAAAAAAATTAAGATATCTATATTAGTCAGTTTTCATGCTGCTATTAAAGATATACCCAAGACTGGGTAATTTATAAAGAAAAGAGGTTTAACTGACTCACAGTTCTGCAGTGCTGGGGAGGCTTCAGGAAACTTAAACCATGGCGGAAGGGGAAGCAAACACATCCTTCTTCACATGGCGGTAGCAAAGAGCAGTGCAAAGTGAAGGCGGGGGAAAATCCCTTATAAAACCATCACATCTCATGAGAACTCACTATCATGAGAATAGCATGGGGGAAATGCCCTCAGGATTCAGTTACCTCCCACCAGGTCCTGCCCATGACATGTGGAATTATGGGAACCACAATTCAAGATGAGATTTGTGTGGGGATACAGCCAAACCATATTATTATCAAACCTCAATAACTTTACTAAAAACAAAGAAAACACACCATAACTAATTCCAAATAATTTGAGATTATTCTCAAACTTCCCATAATTTTTCAGATTATAACGTAAATCTGAATTGCAAGTCTATAAAATTATTACAAATTGCAAAAACAGTATGTGTTATTTTGAAATAGTTTCAAAATAACAGAAAAGTTGCAGGAACAGTTCAAAGAACTCCTATATGTCCATCTCTCAGAGATCCCATTCACTTCACTAATTGTCTCAGTAATGTCCTTAGGGAAATGATCTAATACAGTGTCATGTGTGGCCTTTGGTTGTCATGCCTCTTCAGTCTCTTTCAATCCAGAATAATTCCATAGTCTTTCCTTGGATATCATGACTGTAACATTTTTTCAGATCATGGGCAAGTTATTTTGTAGAATATTCCTCAATTTAGGGGACTTCAATGTTTCCTCATTATTAAAGTCAGGTTACGCATGCAGTTTTGAGGGGACATTACAAAAGCAATGCTAAGTTCTTACATCCTGTCAGCTGGCACATAATTTCAATCTGGTGATGTTACATTTGATGCTATACTTGAATAAGGTGGTTTCTGCCAGGTTATTTTATTAGAAAGTTATTCTTTTTCCTTTATAATGAATATGTCTTTGTGGAAACATACTTAGAGACTATGTAAATATTTCATTTGTCTTCTGACTCTTGCCCACAAATGTTAGCATTCATTGATGTTTCTTGCCTGAATAAGTTATTACTATGATCATTGCCAAATGGTGATTTTCTATTATTTCTTCTACATTTAATAGCTAGCATCTGCTATGGAGAGGAACTTTCTCTTTTTTCCATTTATGTATTAGTTTGTTTAAATATGCTTGGACTCAATGATACTTTATTCAATGGGTTAGTGGTTAGCTCTTCAAACCGGCTGCTATGTCCTTTTGACATGCCCCCGTCATTTTTGAGTACTTCATTACTTCCTGACATTAAGTTAGTTTTTAGACTGGGCACAGTGGCTCATGCCTGTAATCCTAGCACTTTGGGAGGCCCAGGTGGGCTGATTGTTTGAGCTCGGGAGTTTGAGACCAGCCTGAGCAACATGGCAAAACCCCATCTCCACAAAAAAATACAAAAATTAACTGGGTGTGGTGGTGCACGCCTGTAGTCCCAGCTACTTAGGAGGCTGAGGTGGGAGGACAGCTTGAGCCTGGAAGGCAGAGGTTGCAGTGAGCTGAGATTGCGCCACTGCACTCCAGCCTGAGCAACAGAGAGCCAGACCCGAAAATAATAATAATAATAATAATAACAAGTTATTTTTCAGACTCAAAAAAAGCAGAAGCAAATTGTGCTTTTGCTGCACCAGCCCTGAAATCAGTCTTTCTTTTTTTCTAAGATCTCTTCTGTTAGTGGAAAATGATTTCTAGAAATCCGTGTGCTATGTAGGCTTACTGCTATTGGCCTATTGCTGCTTCCAGGATCCCTCAGTGGACAGAACAAGGATAGAACATTCAGACATCTTATTCATTTTTATATCTATCTAATTATATATATATATAAGTTTATAGCAGTTCCTCCACTTCAGTTCAAACACAATCCTTTCGCCTTTTCATATTTAAAATTGTCTTATCAGGCAGCAAAGGAACCTGGCTGCATAATCCTTAATATACAGTTATCCCTTCATATTCATGGGTAGATTAGTTTTAGGACATTCCAAGGATACCGCAATCAGCATAAGCTAAAGTCCCTGATATAAAATGGCATAGTATTTGCATATAACCTAATCATATCCTCCTGAATACTTTAAAAATTATTTTGGAGACAAGGTCTCTCTCTGTTGCTCAGGCTGGATTGCAGTGGTGCAAGCATGCCTCACTGCTGTCTCAACCTCTGGAACTCAAGCAATCCTCCCACTTCAGCCTCCTGAGTAGCTTGGACTACAGGCATGTGCCACCACACCCACTTAATTGTTTAAATTTTTTATAGAGATGGCATCTCATTATGTTGCCCAGGCTGGTCTCAAACTCCTGGCCTCAAACAATCCTCCCCCTTCAGCCTCCCAAAGTGCTAGGATTACAGATATGAGCCATCATGACCAACCTGTCTGAATACTTTAAATCATCTCTAGATTACTCATAATACTAAATACAATGTAAATGCTATGTAAATAGTTGTTATACTGTATTATTTGGGGAATAATGGCAAGGAAAAAAGTCTGCACATGTTCAGTACAGATGTGATTTAAAAACATATTTTTGATGCATGGTTGGTTGAATTCACAGATGTGGAATCTATAGATATGGAGGGCCAACTGTATTTATTTGCTCAGTTCCCCCGTATGCAACAAATCCTCCAGCCTACTGGGCCACCATCCACTCAATTACTTTCTAACTTTCCTTCTTCTTGGGCATCTCCAATGATTTTTAAAATGAGTGATTAAGTGGAAAGGAAAGAAAAAAGAAGGGAGAAAAGGAGGAGGAAAAGAAGAGAGAGAAAAAGTAAATAAGGAAGGATGGATATTAATTGTTAATATTGATCATGAAAAAGTGTGTGAGTAGAAAATTCAGAATCAGGAAAGAAAATACAAAATTAAGGATCTGCCTGGTTGAGAAGGTAGTTACTAGGTGAGACTAGGTTGTGTTGCAGCAATAAAGACCCTAAAATCTTAGTGGTTTAAAACAATGCATGTCATGAGCGGTTCTGCAAGGTGAGTGCTCTTTGTGGGGTGCTCAGCACTCCAGAGTGCTTTGACTTCATCATCAGTCTGTCTTAAGATGTTACCATTGCGATCCAAACCTTCAGGGATCACTGAAGTGGGAGAAGAGAAGATGTGACCAGCTCTTACATACTTCCTCGTGGAAGAGACACACATCAATTCTGCTCACTATTTATTGGTTAAAGAGTTAGGTGATCACTCATAATTTTAAAGGGGCAAGGAAGAATAGTCTTCCCACTGCCCATAGAAGCAGAACAGAAAATGCTGGTAAGCACAGGGATAGTTACCACAAAAGCTGTTTTCTACCAACTGTTAGGAAAAGCTAACAATATTGAGACTATTCAGATTCATCTTTTTTTTTTTTTGTCAAAAAATTTTATCATGTCGCTTTTGCCATAAATATTCTTGAAATCCAAGATAATTAAGATAAAGGTCACATTACAATTACCAAGAAAATCATCTAAAAATTATTTACTTTGAATTTACATGGAACTGAAATCTGAATTTAGAGATGGTTCACATCGTTTCTACTCTGAAACACTTTTTAGTAAAGACTGAAGTCACTGATTCTTGAATAGGGCTGCACATTAGAATCACTTGCAGAGATTTATAAAAATTGCTGCCTGAGTGAACCTTGTTCTTGGAGATTCAGATGGAATTGGCTTGGGTGGGGTCTAGACAGCAGTAGTTTTTAAAACTCTCCAGGTGAGTCTAATGCAAAAGTCAGGATTGCAATCCCTGCTTCTAGCCCTGACACCATTGTACTCCCACTGGTCCTTCAGCCTGCATATCACTTCCCCGAGGAAACCTCCCTAACCCCTAAGTCTAGCGATGTGCTCCTATGTCTCTCTGTGCTTTCTGTCTTACTCTTTTTGGAGACGGAGTCTCGCTCTGTAGCCCAGGTTGGAGTGCAGTGGCATGATCTCGGCTCACTGCAACTTTCGCCTCCTAGGTTCAAGCAATTCTCCTGCCTCAGCCTCCCAAGTAGCTGGGACTACAGGCACGTGACACCACGCCCTGCTAATTTTTTGTATTTTAGTAGAGACAGGGTTTCACCATGTTGCCCAGGCTGGTCTCAAACTCTTGAGCTCAGGCAACTGCCCGGCTTGACCTCCCAAAGTGCTAGGATTACAGGTGTGAGCCACTGCACCCGGCCTTCCGTTTTATTCTTTATCACACTGTGCTCTGTTTGCCTGGATGCTGTGCTATATTTGGCTGTAAGCTCTATAATGGTAGGAACATGTGGTCTTCATTTTTTGAATGCATAGTCTCTGACATAGATGCCTACCTAACACATAGTAATTGCTCAATTAATGTGTGTTGAATAAAATTAATACATAATATTGGACTTAGAACTTTCTTTATATTGCATCCTGTTCCAGCGTAAAGCTTGCAAGGACAGACATAGGTTTAGGAAATTAGTTTATTTGTATCCTTAATGAATAACTGATAGATATGAACCTCTTTTAAAAGGATCCTGGCCTACCTACACAATGAACATGTGTAAGATGGAGTAAAAACAGAAAGAAAGTAGGCTGGGCACAGTGGCTCATGCCTATAATCCCAGCATTTTGGGAGGCTGAGGAGGGGCAGATGGTTTGAACTTAGGAGTTCCAGACCAGCCTGAGAAACATGGCAAAACTCTGTATCTACAAAAAATATTTACAAAAATTAGCCAGCGTGGTGGCACACTTACGGTCCCAGCTACTCGGGGGGCTGAGATGAGAAGATCGCTTGAGCCCAGGAGGTTGAGGCTGCAGTGAACTGAGATTGTGCCATTGCACCCCAGCCTGGGTAACAGAGTGAGAACCTGTCTCAACAACAACAACAAAACCAAAAACAAACAAACAAAACCCACAAAAAATGCAAAACAAACAACAACAACAAAAAGCAAGTAAACATTAGATGCTTTTCAAAAATGATTATTTGAACTCGTTTACAGGTTAAATACACTGGGAAATTTTCTTAAGAGAATCAGAAATGGCTAATCTATTTGCCTAAGCTTGTTGTAGCTGTAAACCTTTAGATGACAATTATAGTGTCTGCAAGGTAACGAATAAACTTCTCTGTTATTCAAAGACCTTTGCAATCTCTTTCCAGCCTGCCCTTCTAACTTCTCCCAGCTGAGTGAAGGTGGAAAGAGTACATTTGGAATTCAGAAGCCTCAGAATCAAATTGCTGTTCCACAGTATTGTATCTGAGAAACTCAGACCAGTTTCTTAATTTCTCTGGGCCCCAATTTCTCCATCTGTAAAATAGGGGGAAAGGAGCTACCTCTCACAATTGTTTTGAAGATTAAGATATTGCATCTGAGGGTGCTTTGTAAAGTGCAAAGCCCACTGCAAACAATTCTTAATATTAATTGCCAAACAGAGTTACTGATAGGTGTCACACTTTAGATGAGTACCTGAAGTTTCTCAACCTGGTGCCTTCCCCAGCTGAGAGTACTTTTTCTTGTCATTCTATCTATCCAGTTATTATGCTCAGTAATTATGAGTCTCCTTCCCTCCCTTCTTGAATTGTTATTTCTCAATACGTCTGGGCAATGGAACTCAAGCCGTGATGCAGCGATGGGAGGAAGATGCAGCAATAGATTGCCTTTTCTGCGGCACTAAAAGTGGAGAAGAACAGGGTAGGAAAGAAACAGTAATGCCTGCAAGCATCTGCTCACTAATCTCAAATGTGCCATTTACTTTTAATTATTTATTATAATACTTCAAAGCATATTTTGTAAAATTAATAAAGCCTGAGTAATTTGAAACCTCTCCATTTAGCTTGCCAATACATCTTTGCTGAGAAATGCAGTGAGTGGAATTCTGAGAGAATGATTTGATCTATGGGCCAGGGACAGAAGGATTACTGAAGATTTTTATATGTTCTTAGAATGCCTTTCTATTTCGGGAGAAAAATAAAACAAACATAAAACAAACTCCACTTCATAGCAGCAAGCCAAGTTATACCAGAAAATCTCTTATTACTTAGCGAAGAAGAGAATTTCTACTCTAAATCACACTCCTTATATTTACATATATTAAATGTAGAATGAAAAGAATTTAGAAAGCAAAAACAATGTTTATAATCGAACTTTTAAAATCAGATGCAGACATGTAAATGAAAATGTTACCGTTGTATGAGGACCTCTGTTAATTTTTGCATAACATTTGTTTCCATGGGTTCCTGTGTTGATTAAAGTAAATGCATTTACCAGCATACATGTCATGGAAGACTGACTCTGCACCATGCTCTGTGACAAAAGGCTTCAAGATTAAACCAGTTTGGTAAATCCTCTTCTTGAAGACACACAATGCATGTCTGCCTATTAAATCTCTGAGTGCTCCAGCAGTAGAGATCCTGTTGAAATTTAACTTTGTCATTCTTAAATTTCCTTGACTGTGGAGCCTTTTAAAATAATTATTTCACCTATTAACAGCTGAAAACGTGCTGTTCTTTGGAGTACCTCTTGGGAAACTCTCAATGACATCAATTAAATACATTCACTTGCCCTGCTCATCCACAGTGTCCTTTCTGGAATGGAGTTGCAATAAGAGTTAGGTAAAATTTTACATAAAGCATAATGTGATTTAAAACTAGTCATAAATGGGTTTTTCTTGGTAAGAGCTTTATTGGGATATAATTCACATAACGTACAATTCACCCATTCAAAGTGTACAATTGCATGGTTTTTCGTATTTTCATAGAGTTGTGCAAGCATCCCCATGGTGAATCTTAGAACATTCTCATCGCCTCAAAAAAGAAAATTCATTCCTTTTAGCTATGATCCCCTATTCCTCTATCCCTCCACTCCACCCCTAAGGAGCAACTAATCCATCTTCTGTCTTTACAGATTTGCCTATTCTAGATATTTTATGTAAATGGAATCATACAGTATGTGGCCTTTTGTGCCTGGTTTCTTTCACTCAGTGTAGTGTTTTCAAGGCTTTCATGTTATAGCATGTACTAGTACTTTATTCCTTTAAAGTTTTAAAGATGGACAGAAGCCCAGGAAGGCAAGAAAGTATTAAGAGGGGCAGGGTGGTGAGTTGGTGCCCTGGGGATCCTTGAGCTTGACTAGGATAGGAAATGCCCTGCCTGGGAGAGAAATGCCATATTCTTTCCTTTCTTCCATAACTTCTTATGGTTTGGGCTCCAAATCTTTTTACATACACAGAGTTGATCTCCTCTGCAAAATCTGCTTCCTGAAAATTGTTGGTGGATCAACACTGATACTTTTCTTGGATATGAGGGACACAAGGCTTGCACCTGTTTCTCAAAATGAGTATCTGAAGTTCGAGACACTTGTATTTGTTTCCTGCTTATTTTACAGACTTGAAGAGGGAATTTCCAAGGGGATTGCATGGCACTTCAGTTAAACCTTTGAAAATAGAAAAATAGTCAAGAAAAAGAATGCTGCTTCTCTCCTGAGGCAGCTACTAGAATCACTGTAGGGATACTGTATTTTGTAAAAAAGCTCATAATGGTTTCCAGTAATTAGGTCATAAGAGCTCTGGGGGTGAGAAGAGTTCTTTTTCCTCACAGAGCAGGTGAGTCAGGGTCTAGGTACAGAATTTATCATCCAGTCAATACTCTTCCCAAGAGGAGAAAAAAATGAAAAAAAAAAAAAAAAAAAGTATGTGAGTGTTCCCAAGTGCTGGAGATTAAGGTTGATTTAATCTTGTTGCTTCTATTTTGCCACGTTGTGACTTTCATGTGCATCCCATTGCCTGATGCTTATAAATGGTGGTTGTGTATAATGTCCCATCTTTTGGGTGCAGAGTTCAAGGACCCTGAACCAGCTGTAGGGGGTGTTTCGGACACTGGTCTAGCAATGGCCTCAGAAGATCCTGATAGAGGTTTGATTGGTCACTTTACAAGTAACACTGGTCTGTACTTAGTCTGTGTTACATGCAGGAAAATACTGATTCTGAGGCATTGGGGTCACAGAACTTAAGATGCTTTTATCCACAATTCGGCCAACATTCCTTGAGTGCTGCTGTTTCTACACAATAAGTATATAGCAGTAAATAAGACAGTCCCTGCCCTCGTGTAGTTTATAATCTGGCGGAGATTCCTATAAATCAGAATTGTCTAATGTTCCCTGTGGATTCTATGAAATGATCAAGATGTCTCAAATTAACTCGTTTCTGACCTGAGCTCCCTAGAGAGACCCTGCGTGAGCAGGAAGAAGCATTCTGTGCTATGTGTCAGCCACTCCGTTGGATGTGTCACACGCCTTTCTCCTTTCATCTTCCCAACAAGCCTACATGTAGGGTCTTATTGCAACTCTTTGGTGGAAGAAGTTGAGGCTCAGCAAGGTTTATTAGGAGACAGAACCAAGATTAACTCTAAGATTGTCTACCCATTCTCTTTCAATGAATCAATGCTACTCCAACAAACTGAAACACTTTGATATTGACCCCAAGTTCAAGGGATGCCCAAAGGAGCACTAACAGGTGACAATAAAAAGTGTGCTCAATTCAACAGTAATAACAGAAGGCATTTTTGTGCCTTTAATCCTGTACTGTGGTGGAAAGAGCATAGGCTTCGATAAATCAGTGAGGATCACGTTAGTCTCCAATCAATTAAAATTCCAAAAATAGAGGCTTAAGAATTAAAAGTATTTTCCTGTAAAAGGTGGCATGAAATTCCTTGGTCTTCAGGGTCAAAGGCTCTTCCAGCTTTCTGTTTCCTTATCCTCATTGTCCAATATGGCTGCTAGAGCTCCAGATATCACATCGTAGTTCCAGGCAGCAGGAGAGGGGAAAGGCTGAAAAGGGGCATTGCCCCTTCCCTTTGGAAGACTTCTCAAATGTTTTACATAACACTTTAACTTCCATCTCTTTGTTTAGAACTTAGTCACATGACCAACCTAGCTATAAGGAAGAATGGAAAGTTTGATCTTTTAGCTGGAGGGCAGTGTACCCAAATGTTAATTGAGGTTCTGTTACTAAGAAGAGAAGTCTTGTTACTAGAAGGTAATTAACAGTCTTTGTTGTAATATATTCTATGCTTTTTAATTATATGATAAAATCTCAGCTAGAGCCTATTAACTGAATTGATTGCATTTTTTGCATTCACTCAACAAACACTAGTTGATGCCTACTGTAGGTATTGTGTTAAGTGCTAGGGATGCAAAGACCAATAAGACACAATATGAACTTGACATTATCAAGATAAATATTAAGGGTGATGACGAAGGGATGCAGGGTTTCTTTCAGAATTCTAAAATTGATGGTGGTGATGTATATACAACTCTATAAATATACTAAAAATCATTGAATTGTACACTTACATGGTGAATTGGATGATATGTGTATTCTATCTCAGTAAAACTGTTTTTAAAAAACAATGTGTGCCAGAGTAAAAGGAATCTGTATGCCAATGCTTAGGAGATTCGTGTCAGTGCAGAGAATGGATTAGAGCAGTGGTTCTCAAAGTGTGTTCCTGGACCAGCAACATCTGCCTCACCTGGGAACTTGTTAGAAATGTAGCTCCTCAGGCCTTACTCCTCATCTGCTCAGTCAGGAACACTGTGGGTGCGAGCAGCAATCTGTGATTGAACAAGCCTACCAGGGGATTCTAATGCACGCTCAAATTTGAGAGTCTCTAGATTAGAGAATATGAAAGGACTGAAGGAAAGCATTTAGGATGTTACTTCAATGAACACTGGTGAAATGACAATGAACACTGGTGACCCTGAACACTGGTGGCTTCAAGTAAGGATAAAGAGACAGACGTGGAATTATTAGCTATAGGTGGAAACACTTCTAAAAGGGTCTTAATATACTTATCTATTAAAGTGATGAATCAGGAGGTAATGGCTAAAGCTGATGAAAAAGAACTCGAAGTCTATTTAAGCATATAATGAAAGTAGCCTATAAAGGAACTAGAGTGATAGTCATCAACATTTTGGAGGAGGGGAGAAAAAGAATAATGAAAGTGAACTACGTTTTTGCCTTTCTGGCAATCTCTTGAATGTTCTTGAATCTTTTGAATAATCTCTTAAATTGACAAATAGATTTTTGAAAAAATATATAAACTTATTACGTAAGGAAGAACTAAACCCAGAAATGGTTAGGTTTCCTCTGATGAGGTGGTCAGTGTGGAGCTTTTAATTATATGCCCTTCTGCACTTTTGAAACAGGCAAAAATACAATGTTTATTAAAAAAAAAAAAAAAACACTTAACTCTCTAGTGAAGTAGATAATGCTAGTAGTCTCACTAATCTGATACCCCTTAAGACATCAGCTACAGAGTATGAGTAAATCTGAAAAACCAAGAGTTTTAAGAGGTAATGCCAGAGAATTAAATTTAATCTGAGAAAAAAGTCATCTAACAGTAACACAAGTAATCTTGGGTGTTTCTAAAGCTTTATAGCTGATACCTTTTCGTTGTGTGTTAGTACCTGAAGAGTCATGATGTTCTAGTTATTTTTCTTTCTAATTCGATTTGCTCTTGTCCTGTCTCTTAGGTGTGTAATATCTCTCTCAATAGATTTGTTTTGCTGGGTCCACCCAAGTCAATAGTATCCACTGGTTCCTTCATATGCTAAATTATTTGTGCTGTTATACTTCATGGTGATGAGCATCCCAGGAAGCCTGGGCCACATTTCACTCAGGCCTTCAGCCTCATCATTTCTCCAAAATCTATCCCTTGAAGGCCCAAATAATCTTCGTGCTTCCAGTCTCAAAGCTCATTTCTTGGTGTACATCTTATTCAACCTACCAACCCCAGCTGACCATTTATTCATTGACTATCTTCACTTGGTTTCCAGCACCCCACTACCTTGGTTTTCAGGTTTTCCTGATGGCTTCTTTTTTAATCTTCTGTGTTGGTTGTGTCTCTGAACCTTGCTGAGCCTCAGGGATCAGTCTGAAGAGCTCCTTTCCTCTCTAGCTTCACTCACCTACTCATTCCCCAAATGATCTTATGTAAGTCTCATGACTTTAAATGCTGTCTATACGCCAGTAACAACCAACATTTTATCTCCAGCTCTCACCTCTGAACTTATACCTCCAGCTGTCTATGTAATGTCTCCACTTGGGTGATCAAGTAGCCATTTCGAATGTGGCATGTTCCAAAACATTCCCTCTGCAAACTCTTACTCTTTTGCAAGCTTTCCCAGCTCAATATGTTGAAATGTCCTTTTTCTAGCTGCCTAGGTCAACACGGACTCATTCTTTGTCCCTCTCTTCCTCTCATTCCTCAGGTGTGATCCATTAGTCATACTGCAGCTCTCCCATCAGGCATATTCAGAAGATGACCGCTTCTCAACATCTCCACTACCACAACCCTGAGTCAAGCAGCCATTATTTCAGCCTAAAGTATTACAATAAGTGGTCTCCCCACATCCACCTTAATACCTTCTCAATTAATTCTCCACATGGCAGCCAGAGTGAGTGTCTTAAAATATGCACCAGATCTTGCCACTTCCCTGCTTAAATCACCCACGACTCCCATCTTACTCAGAGAAAAAGCTAAAGTCCTTACATATTCCCCCGAGATGTGGCCTTATCTAGCAAACGATACCATGGTTTTCTTTCCCTAATCAGTGTTGGTTTCACTCTGTTCTTGTTAAATCCTTTTCCTGCAGCTAGCTATCTTGAACACATAGGCCACTGAACACAGAGAAAATTCAGTGAAAGCAAGTGGCTGAATCAGTGTATTTTAATCAAAAGGTTAAAAAAAAGAGTAGAATTTATGATACCCTATTAATGATGAATGTGTATACATAGAGCAAGTAATAATCTCAGTCTGTAAGCTTAGATATTCCAAAGATGTAACTTTATTTTTCTACAGTTCAATTTATATCTACAGCAGCGTGCATCCTGTAGAATCTTCTGAGATGATGGAAGCATTTGCTGTCTGCAGTGTCAAATAGAGAAGCCATCTATTTTCTTGGACAGGACAGATCCAGAGCCCCCATTCCTCCCAGTGGTGGAAAACATAATCAGCGCAGGGCAAACTCAGTCAAAACAAGGATTTCTATCATTTCAGGGGATCTCCCTCCTCTCTTTATCCCTAGGTTGCATCTAAGTCTTACAAGGCTCCTTGAGAGTTTCTGGTTCTCAATCCTCCAATTGTCATCTGCTGAGCAGTCTGAGTTCTTATTGGTTTCTGGTCATTGGTCTCTCAGGTGACTGTATCTTCTGGTTTGCTGGCCATCCCGTAAGTTTTTTTGGGATAAGAATGTACACTACAGGTGTTTTTGTTTGTGACCTTGTGGGGTATGTGAGTGTGTGTGTGAGTGCTAGATAAATGTGCATTTGTTCTAAATTTGAGAATATTCAATTCTGCTATAGAAAATAGAAATGGGATGGTGATACTCCTAAGATGTGTTAAATATAGATAAGGAAGTTAGTAACTTGTGAGATGTGTTAAACGTAGATAAAATAAGTAGGGCTTATGCATACTGAACATAGATAGGGAGAGATGGAAGAACTAAGAGACACTTAATTTTCACGAAGCACTAAATATACATGGGGTACCAGAGGCATCTAATTTTCATGATACACTAAATATAATAGAGGTATATGAATCCCTTTATATTTATGACATCTGAAATTGATAACCCATTGATGATACCCATTCTGACTCCAAATGTCCACTGCCAGATAAAATCCACAGCTGTTCAACAGGCTAACTGGTGAGGAATAGCTGTAGCCAGATATAATAAATACATGTGTTTCTCCTAGAAAACAATTGTTTGTGCTGGTCCCAGGCATCTTCTGTGTCTTGGGCCTCTTTGCTCATCTTTGAGGAAATATAGCCACACCATCAGGAGGGAAAACTGTCTATGGGTCTTTTGTCTATGGGTCTTTTGTAACCCAGGTTTTATGTAGTGTGGTCCTTCCACCTTTCCTGCACCCTTTCCTAAGCACATTACCCCACCCCATTTCTTTTCTCCTTTTTATTGCTGCGTGGATACATTGATTTAATAAATTGTGTGCTTTCAGTATTTTAGTTTGGTCTCTGATCCTTTTTAGTCCTGCATCTCTAGGGTAGCTTGTGCAACAGTGTACTGGTAGCATAGAGGCCATCATGGCATCAAGGTAATTTCCCTCATGACACTGGGGGTAGATAGGATTGAGACTGCCTCAGGGTGACTCTGCCCAGGCAGGCTGTGCTATCATCACTGTCTACTGCTGCTGCTCTACCACACTGCTGTGGGAGATGGCTGGAAGATTTGGCTCTTCTGTGAACCCCAACTAAGGAGTGAGACATAGCCCTTGATCGTGCTCAGATTCCCAAACTTACTGGGGGCTCTATCTAGCCAGACTTGGCCAGGTGCAGGTGTGACTCCTTCTTTGGGACACCCACCAGTGTCTCAATAGCTTTCTTCCTCCTCCTCCCTCAGTACAGAGGGTCTGGTCTGTATGTGCTTTGGGAAGCACTGTTTCCAAATCTGTGGCTAACAGTATAAATTTCATGCCTCTAGTCCTTAAGAACCTTGGTTTTGATTCTGATAATCCAGGCTTTTGAAATTCAAAAATGTTTTTTGAGTTAAACTTTTTGAGTTTATTGTCTTTAGTTTAAAAAGTCGATTTCGAAACTCTACTATGGCCTGAATGTCTCTCAAAATTCCTGTTTATCTCCACTGTGAAACCTGGTCCCCACTGTGCTGGTATGAATAGGTGTGTGGTCCTTTGGGGAGTGATTAAGGATTAGTGCATTATAAAAGGGCAGGAGGAAATTAGCTTAGGTCGCTTTCTGCTCTTCTGCCCTTCTGCCATGTGAGGACACAGCAAGAAGGACCTCACCAGACACTGAATGATGGCATCTTGATCTTGGAATTTCCAGACTCCAGAACACTGAGAAATAAACTTCAATTAAATTACTCAGTCTGTGGTATTTCGTTATAGCCACACAAATGGACTAAGACAAAGTCATTTCTCTTTTCTATCTCTGCATTTCTGCCATAGCAACCCTACTGTGAGGGCAGGCACACACCTACATGCTCACACACACACACACATGCACATACACATGACATCTCTGCTGCCTGAATTGGGGGAAGGTTGAGGGTAGGCCTGGAATACTGGGGAAGGAATAAGCCTAAGTCATTATTTCAAATTCCCATCCTTCCCCATTTGCAAAGGACTGCATGTAGCTATGAGTGAGTTGTCTGGATACAGGGTTTGGAGGACTTTGCAGGCTGCTCCCTCTTTGTGTCTTAGTCTACTCTCCTGCTTGTCTTTATTCAGCAGCAGGATGGACACTGGCAGTTCCACGACAACATTATCCGTAGAGTTCAGTCAAGTTCAGAGGATGCTTTGATGTCCCTCTGGATCTGAAAATATCTTTCTTACCTTCTAAGTTTGCTTTGGTCCTTCAACGGAATGGAGAGAGCATTTATTGATTACCTTCCACATGCTGGGCATCACTTTCCAAGAGGCCCCTTTTAAAATGTAAATTCCCTCTGGCAGGGAAAAACCCTTAAGCCCTCATTATCTAACCCCTAGAATTAACTTATTAGAACCATTTCCATCTGTCATAGCCAGCTGCGATCAAGGCCGTGTGAGACTGGCGTCAGGATAGCTGTCCTGGGGAGCACCCTGGGAAGGGGAGGGGGCAATGAGAGGGGCAGGAGTGGAAGACCTTCCAAATCAAAGTTTATCTGCTCCACAACATTTGCCCCGTGGTAGCCCTGAAATAATTGATGTGCTAATTAAAATCTCTGTAGATTCATTAAAGCAATCCCAAGAAAATCCCTGCTTTGCACTTAGGTTGCCCAGCCAGTAGTTTGGGTATAAATATGAAAGTAATGAAACTCATTGCTTTAACAAAAATGATCCCATTTTGACTTTTTCTATCAGTCCAAATGATGAAGTTTTAACTTCATTTTAATGCTTAAAAGTGCAAAATAGTGATAGATGAGAGAGGGTGTGGGTCACATAGGCAGGCTGGCTTGTGATTTACAATTTATATTATACAGACTGGCCACAAATGATCAATTAGCATGCATGAATTAAAATGGCCTATTCACACAATGAGATACTCCTCAGCAATAAAAAGGAATTACTGATTTATACAATCACGTGGATGCATCTCAAAAACTTGTTGAGCAAAAGACCAGACACAAAGGAATATACACTGTATGACTCCATTCACATGTTCTTAAACGGACAAAACTCATCTACAATAAAACAATCTGAATAGTGGTTGCCTCGGTAGGGGTAGGAGGAGAAGATTAAAGCATGAGGGGACCTTTTAGGTAGGTAGAAATGCTATCTTGATTTGGATGTTGATGTCAGAACCTACACGTTTGTCAAAACTACTAGAATTGTGCACTTCAGAGATGTGCGTTTAGCCACATGTAAATTATAACACAGTGAAAACAATTTAAAAAACATTTCCTGGCCTTTTCTTGAGCTATCTTTCCTCAGAACTGGCTGACTGCATGTTGGTTTGGTGTCTGAGGTAACTAACAGCATAGGTATATCTAGCATAGAGCCGTAACCGCACATTGTGTAACATGCAAATTGCTTTAAGTTGAAGAGCTAAACGTTTAGGGTTGCCCACATGTAATGTTATTAATCACTTTATTATGTAATACTTGCTCTGAAATACAGACAACACAAGCCAATCCCATCAATATTCTTTTGAATTTTTTATTTATCCAGAGTGTGTGTGCATGTGTGCGTGTGTGCGTGTGTGTGTGTGTGTGTGTTTGGGAGGGAGTCTCGCTCTGTCACACAGGCTGGAGGGCAGTGGTGCTATGTGGGCTCACTGCAAGCTCTGCCTGCCGCATTCACGCCATTCTCCTGCCTCAGCCTCCTGAGTAGCTGGGACTACAGGCGCCCGCCACCATGACCGGCTAATTTTTTTTTTTTTTTTTGTATTTTTAGTATTTATTCTTTCTTTCTTTCTTTCTTTCTTTCTTTCTTTCTTTCTTTCTTTCTTTCTTTCTTTCTTTCTTTCTCTCTCTCTCTCTCTCTCTCTCTCTCTCTCTCTCTCTCTCTCTCTCTCTCCCTCCCTCCCTCCCTCCCTCCCTCCCTTCCTTCCTTCCTTCCTTCCTTCCTTCCTTCTTTCCTTCCTTCCTTCCTTCTTTCTTTCTTTATTTTTTGAGACGGAGTTTTGCTCTTGTGGCCCGGGCTGGAGTGCAATGGCATGGCTCAGCTCACCGCAACCTCCACCTTCCGGGTTCAAGCGATTCTCTTGCCTCAGCCTTCTGAGTAGCTGGGGTTACAGGTGTGTGCCACCTCGCCCAGCTAATTTTGCATTTTTACTAGAGACGGGGCTTATCCATGTTGGTCAGGCTGGTCTCAAACTCCCGACTTCAGGTGATCCGCCCTCCTCAGCCTCCCAGAGTGCTGGGACTACAGGTGTGAGCCACCGTGCTGGCTGACTTACCCTTTTCTAAGCTACTCCCTATGCACCCCTTTTGTTACAAAAAAAGTAAATAAACACAATAAAATAGTTTCACTCTGGCCCTGTAGTATGCTACACATAATAACTCACGTACACTTATAAATCTCTAAGATGCTACTGGAGAGTATTTCTGCACAATTGGCGTGTACCTGATTGGAATGTTATGGAGCTTTGATTAGACTTCCCCTTGCCCCTTTTATTTATACAATGTCTACAGTATAGGAGTAGCTGCATCTTAGGGTAGGTAAGGTCTCCTAGAAAACTGAACTGAAGTAATTGTTTTGAAGGCTGAAGAAATTTTGAAAGACCTATAGTGTACATTCTCATCCTAATATTCCTCCTATTCTGATTGAGAATAAGAATCATGATTATTTTCGTTACTCATCTGCTCCTCTTGTTTATTCCTTTCCTGAAGTCTTAATCCTCTCCTTGAGACATCCCAGTTGGTTGCTATGGAAATGATTATTTTGCCACAAACAGAGAATTATGACCTACAGTAAAGAATAAGCAGCAGAAGCCAATGAACTCTTGGAAAATAACTTAGTCTTGCTGACACCAAAATAAGACTAACACTATTAAAACTGGAAGCAAAGTTGTCCAAAGTTTTTCATGAGGCAGTAAGTTATCATGAATTTTTCTGAAATAATTATTAGATGAGTTGTTGAAAAATTTATGGTTTGAACACATTTATGGGCACTAATACCTTTACAAGTTAAAGTCTTTCCAAAATTTTGAACCTAAAGGTTCAAAGCAACTAATGATGTGATATTAGTAATAATCATTTAATTGTTTCTGACCTGTCATACTCAAAAAGTACACTTAAAACTCTACTTCAGTCTGGGTGCGGTGGCTCATTCCTGTAATCCCAGCACTTTGGGAGGCTGAGGCGGATGGATCACCTGAAGTCAGGAGTTCAAGACAAGCCTGGCCAATATGGTGAAACCATGTCGCTACTAAAAATACGAAGAATTAGCCAGGCATGGTGGAGGGCGCCTGTAATCCCCGCTACTTGGTAAGCTGAGGCAGGAGAATTGCTTGAACTTGGGAAGCGAAGGTTGCAATGAGCCGAGATCACACCATTGCACTCCAACCTGGGAAACAAGAGCAAAACTCTGTCTCAAAAACAAAAACAAAACAAAACAAAAACTCTACTTCAAACTCAGCCATTTAAATTCTTGTGTATACCTTTCTGGTTTTATATACAGATATAGCCATAATTTACTAAAATGTATGTATATTAAATAATTGTTAATATGATTATATCTACTTTTGACATAATAAAATACATCTGTACTTAATAAAATAGAAATATATTTATGTTTCTATCTATATTCTTTTCCATGTTTCTATACCATCTTAATTTTCAAATTAAGAAACTACTTATCCTGGTTCCATATAGTGGAATATTTATGTTGTATCAAATTCTTTTGCCGTTATAAATGAAATGTCTGTAAATATCTTGATAGCAGGTCTTGAAAGAAATTCTCTAGAATTAACTCAGAGAAACTGTGTTCTGGGCATCAGGAATATGAGAATTTTAATGTAACACACTTCCCTATATATAGTAGGCCATCAATAAATGTTTGTTACACGAATGGACCTCATCAAATACATTAAATTGAAAAGCAATGGCAAAAACCGCAATTACTTTTGCATCAACCTAATACTTACTTTATGGCAGGTAATATTGATGGCTCTTAAAAGTCAGAGAAGCTAGGACAAGAGAAAGTTCCAAGGAATCTTAGGGAAGAAAGCAAATCTTTCATAGACTAAGGTCCAAGAGTGTCAGTAGCTTGACTCAGGCCCTGCTTGTGAGAAGGGTGTGTTTAGAAGTTTCATCTTCCTGCTTTCCATTGAATTTTCTTTGCACTGCACAGGCTGTGCTTCTCAGGGAGCTCAACAGAGCTTGCAAAGGCCCTGAGGGAATGCAGTGTGTTCCCGACTCTGCTTAGTTTGTTAAATTCTGTGGTTTTTTTCTTCCAAAACGATTTTAGGCAGCTTATATAGGAACATCAAATACAGTGGAATAACACCAAAATGAAAACCAAAAAAAAAAAAAAAATCAAGTCAAAGAGGAAGTATAAGCAACAAAATAAAGTTGTCCCAAAAATGTGTACCTAGGGTCATATGGAGTTGGAAAAGATGCGACACAATTGGACTCTGAACTTCCTCAAGGCCAGAGGAAAGGGGGACATAAAAAACAGCACCTGATCCATAGCATCTGCTAGACAAAAACCAGTTACCTAAGGGAAGAATGGCACTCTTTGTCAGTGAGTCCGTGTCTGTCCCTGAATGCCAAGATAGTGCTAAGTCCCTCTTCAACTCCACTGCGGAGCTTTCAAGCTTCGCTGTTGTGACAAGTGCTGCCACTGACATCGGCTGGTTTCATAACGCCTGGCCCCATGAGTGCCTCACACTAGATGACTCAATTTTGATGACTGCCACGAGGAGGGTAGAAATACAGCCTTGATGAGAGAATTTATGTGTAAATACCTGAGAGTCTGAAACTGTATCCCAGATGAACTCGATTAAAAATTTTTTTCTTATTGTGATTAAGAAAACCACATAACATAAAATTCAATTGATTTTAAATATTTTTTTCTGATTTAAAAGGTAATATATAATAGTTTTCTTGTAGAAAATGGAAATTTTAAAGAAGAAAAAACTGCCACTGTAAATCTGTAATATATAAGGCCAGTATATATTAGATATACCATAGAGTCTTTTCTAATTTTCCACCGTTGCACACCTAGGCTGTTTTCAATTTCATGCTATTACAAATAGGGCCGTGATGTACATATTTGTACATGTATCTTTATACCTCTGATAAATTCCTTGAAGTAGAATTACTGGGTCAGAGGGCATGCCTCTTTCTAAGATTTTTGAACAGATTACCTAGCCTAGAATATGTGTATCAACAAAGCCCACACCTTGTGATCTTTTGAAGTCTTTTCTAGCCTTCTTTTCTGTGGCTCATGCCTGTAATCCTAGCACTTTGGGAGGCAGAGGCGGGCAGATCACTTGAGGCCAGAAGTTCGTGACCTGCCTGGCCAACATGGTGAAACTCTGTTTCTACTAAAAATACAAAAATTAGCTGGGCGTGGTGGCAGGCACCTGTAATCCCAGCTACTCGGGAGGCTGAGGCAGGAGAATTATTTGAATCTGGGATGCGGAGGTTGCAGTGAGCCAAGATTGCAATGCTGCACTCCAGCCTGGGTGACAGACAGACTCTGTCTCAAAAAAAAAAAAAAAAAATACAATATGTAGAATTTTTCAAGGCTTTGGGTGTATTTCTTTCCATAGTTAGGGTTTTATGTGTGTGTGTGTGTATATATATGTGTGAGTATGTGTATGTGTATATGTATGTGTGTATATCTATCTATATTTATATACAGCTATATCCATATATGTAGCGAGAAAGAAAAAGAGAGAGAGAATGTCTACAGACAAAGCAAATTGAAAAGAGGTAAGCTGAAAAGATTCTTTGAGGCCCTGCAGTGTAACCGCAGGGGGTTTAATAGGGTCTCTTTGGTCTTATCCATGGGTGGAAAGGGAATTAAGGACTCCAAGTCGCTTCATGTGGCTATCCCTCGGTTTCTCTAAGACTCATATTCCTCAGTATCATTGTGTAATTTTCCACATATAAACACCACGTATTTCTTGTGGAGTTTAATACTACTATATGTGTTATTTTTTATATTGTGAACAAAAATGTTTGTTCTACTATATTTTTCCCTGGCTCCATTTCTAATATCTACAGATTTTTATACTTTTTTTTTTTTTTTTTTTTTTTTTGCCTCTGGATGCTTAACTAAATTCTCTTTTAATAATAATTTTTTTTTCTTTATGAAGGTTTCCTTGGAATAAAATGTGTCCTGAATATAATAACATTATTTCCTGCTTGTTGATGGACATGTTTTTAAGACTCAGTTATATATAGCATTTATCTCTAAATAGAAATAATATGCCAAAACACTTTTTCTGCTCATTAGACTCTGTGAATCAGTTTTTTCATCAGTAGCTGTTATTTTCATTATCTTTTAATGGAGGTTTGGTGGGATTAAGGGAAAAAGAAGCCAACAAAAAAAATAAGGAAAACTGTCTTTGTCTTTAATCCTTACTTTTCTGGTCCCATCCTTCTTTCTATTCCCCTCCTATGGATCAGTCTCATATCTGCAATATTAGGAGAATAGGAACAACAGGTGTGAACAACAAATGTGTACTCTCGGGATGGCTAAATCTTTCTAAATTGTATGTTTTCCAAGTTACCAGGATCCCTGTTGTGATATATAAAAATCCATCACAATTATAAATAATATGTATTTTTCCTATATATTAATATTATATAAGTGGCATGTCCGATGGAAGAAACGGACTTTTTTTTTTTTTTTTTTTGAGACGGAGTCTCACTGTGTCACCGAGGCTGGAGTGCAGTGGCGCGATCTCTGCTCACTGCAAGCTCTGCCTCCCTGGTTCATGCCCTTCTCCTGCCTCAGCCTCCCGAGTAGCTGGGATTATAGGCGTTGGCCACCATGCCCGGCTAATTTTTTTTTTGTATTTTTAGTAGAAATGGGGTTTCACTGTGTTAGCCAGGATGGTCTCAATCTCCTGACCTCATGATCTGCCAGCCTTGGCCTCCCAAAGTGCTGGGATTACAGGCGTGAGTCACCGTGCCCGGCCCAGAAACAGACAATATTTTGAAAGCACACATAAAAAAAATCTGAATTATCCAGAATTGTTATATCCCAAAATAACCTCTGTCTTACCCACAGTGGGAGTGTTTACACCGTGGAAATTGGTGAAAGCCACAGATCAGGGCTATTTTTGTTAGAGAGCTGTCTAAAGGTTTATTGGCGTATCACTTGAAACATTGATCCACTGGCTCCTATCTTCTCTTAGTCTTACTTGGGTTTTCCCAGAAAGACCCTGGGACAAGGGCTCATGTGCAGATTGTCTTTTGGAAAGTGATCCCAGGAATGGGAGTGGAGGGCTAGAGAAAGGGAAGCAGGGAAGGAGGGAAAGCCATTCAAAAGTGTATTATCAAATCGTTCACCACTCTGGATAACTAAGGTTTAGTCTCACTGTAGAATGTGCTTCAGATTGTCCATTGAAGAGATGGAAGGTCGAGGCTGCAGTGAGCTGTGATCATGCCATGCACTCCAACCTGGGTGTCAGAGTGAGATTCTGTCTCTGAGACAGAGAGAGAGAGAGAGAGAGAGAGAGAGAGAGAGAGAGAGAGAGAGAAGAGAGAGATGGAAGAGGTGAATATATTCAATGGTGTGTTGGAACTTGCTTGCCCAGCTTGGCATGGCCTGTTGTGCATATGTCGTGCCAACTTTGTGCTCAGTGACATCAGGTTGGTAGCTTGAAATTGACCACAGTGGGAGTGTTTACACCGTGGAAATTGGTGAAAGCCACAGATCAGGGCTATTTTTGTTAGAGAGCTGTCTAAAGGTTTATTGGCATATCACTTGGAAAATCGATCCACTGGCTCCTATCTTCTCTTAGTCAAGAGTCACTCCATAAGGAACTCCCTTGTTTTTCCAAATTTGCAGAGACATCAGAAGGCTGAGAGAGTTTCTGCAGACAACCCACAGGGTTGAGAGGACATCCTCCCAGCCGAGGCAATATGCTGTCAGTTTATACCTGTGTAGCTGCTTTCCACAGCAATGACTGAAGTAAAATGGCCGGCTGAGGGGATGTGAGGCCCCAGAGGTGTCTAATCCAAGCATTATTAATGTTTTGGCAGTTTTCATGTATCCGTGCATGCACACATATAAAAACACACAGTTTTAAACTTACTAAAATGGCATCTTACCCCATACTCTGTCTCCTTCTCAGCTTTTTATGTTTACTTAACAATAAGTTGTGAACATTTTCCATGTAAACAAATACTACTTTACTGGTTGCAAAGTATTAGATATACCATAGAGTATTTTCTAATCTTCCACTGTTGCACACCTAGGCTGTTTTCAATTTCATGCTATTACAAATAGGGCCATGATGTACATATTTGTACGTGTATCTTTATACCTCTGATAAATTCCTTGAAGTAGAATTACTGGGTCAGAGGGCATGCTATTTCTAAGATTTTTGAACAGATTGCCTAGCCTAGAATTTGTGTATCAACAAAGCCCACATCTTATGATCTTTTGAAGTCTTTTCTAGCCTGCCTTCCTTCCTTCCTCCCCTCCCTTCCCCTCCCTTCCCCTCCCTTCCCCTCCCTTCCCCTCCCTTCCCCTCCCTTCCCCTCCCTTCCCCTCCCTTCCCCTCCCCTCCCCTCCCCTCTCCTTCCTGCCTTCCTGCCTTCCTTCCTGCCTTCCTTCCTGCCTTCCTTCCTGCCTTCCTTCCTGCCTTCCTGCCTGCCTTCCTGCCTTCCTCTTTCTTTCTTTTCCTTTCTCTATCTCTCTTTCTTCCTTTCTTTCAGACAAGGTCTCACTCTGTCACTCAGGCTGGAGTGCAGTGGTGCAAGCACAGCTCACTGCAGCCTCCACCTGCCAGGCTCAAGTGATCCTCCCACCTCACCCTTCTGAGTAGTTGGGACTACAGGTGCACGCCACCATGCCTGGCTAATTTTTTGTATTTTTTGTAGAGATAGGGAACTTACAATGTTGCCCAGGGTGGTCTCTAACTTCTGGGCTCAATCAGTCTGCCCACCTCAGCCTCCCAAAGTGCTGGGATTACAGGCATGAGCCACCATGCCCGGCCTTTAACTTTCTTATTCTATAATTTCTCTCATTCCAATGCAGAAGTATCAATGATTCCTGTAAGACTAACATGAACCACAATAAATAAATAGATTGCTTATGACTCTGTATCCAATAGCCCTGAATAGTACATACTTTTAAAACAAAACAAAGCTACTTTACTTTAATATCTCTACCCAAAGAAATAATGTTTTTCCATATTTATGATTCATATAAACAAAACAAACTTGCAGCAAACTAAAAATTGAGTTCTTTAGACTTTAAAACTTACAGCATTTCTATAACTGCTACTAATCACCAGTCTTAAATATATTATCTTCATGTCTTCAGACTCAAGAAGACTTTTGTCTATAAATCCATTCTACATAGCTATTTTATTTGGAAGAGAGCATAATGCAGATGACAAATGATTCATTGTTTCTGGAGCAAAGCAATATTATTCCAGAACAAAAGGAAAGAGAAAAATAGTAACAAACTTTGTGATATTTTTGAATTTGGATTGATTTGATCCTTCAACACTGTTCTAAACTATCATATTTCTATTTGATTACATTTTTTTCCTAGTCAGATTTTAATGACAAAAACATACTGTTTGAAATCTTGCGTATGTGCTCAGGTATTTAACAACTTAAGACATTTGTGCTGCATTCAATTCTATTGCACTGCAAGAAATTAGAAAATACAAAGTCAGTGTAACAAAGCCAACATGAGATTTCTGAAAGGCTTCAATTCAACATTTGTCACCAATGTTGACTGATCACTTTCTCTGTTCTAGTTGTGGTGCTAGGCACCAGAGATAATGCAGTGAACCAGACAGACCCCAGACACCATCCCTAGTCTCATAGAGCTTGCAATTAAAAACCATACTCCAATGGAAATAAGGAAGGAAAGAAGCAAATGCCCAGACTTCTACTTGCTCTTCTGGTCTTCTATTGCTTTCTCAGCATCATTTCCTTTTTGAACAATGAAGGGCCTGCTACTGGCCTAACTTATAAGGAAAAGCTCATAAAATTGATTTGCCAGATTGCCTCACAACCCAAATGCATCTATTTTTATGGCATAAAACAAAGATGTGGTATGAATAACAAACATACTTGCTTTAATGGATGTCAATTGTATTCTTAGTCTCTCTCCAGGCAATTAATATTTCTCCTTGCCATTTTAAACACAAAGATCCTCTGAAAAACTCAGCTAAGGGCATAACACGACTGTTGTCAGTGACCATGGATCCTAAGAGATCCATATAGGCTCCCAGGGCAAGCTGGTCGTGGGTAAAACTGCAGGGGTAATGGTCGCTGATCACTGTTGCCTCTCCCTGGAGTGACAAGATACCTCCTTCCCACCCTCTGCATCCAGCGTCTCATACTTGTGCCATCCTTTCCTTATTAAAAGGTTTTCAGGAACTGATCAAGTATTAATGCCCAAAGAATAATAAAACGTGAATTTTAGCAACAACCAAAACGGTGAATTTAGCAGAAAACAAATCTTTAAATCAAAGGGATAGCCCAACATATGTAATTTAAGATATTAATTAGCATATAGAATATATTTGGGCAGGAGAAAAGTCCAAATATAAATTAACTTGAGAACAAAAATAAGAGAAAACTAGTTAAACATAGGTGGGTGGATGACAGGCATCTGGGTACAGTAGGGAAAGCCCAAAATCTGGATGAAAGAACATACCTGGGTTCAAATTCTTCCTGAGCCTCAGTTTCTTCAACTACAAAATGGGAACAATGACATCTATAAGATTTTTTCTATTTATAGGATTAAATATGATAATGTATGTAAAGAACATGGACCACATGAGCTGTCCCTGTGCCATCATGAAGTCAGACCACAAAGGTACCTGCAAATTCTGCATATGAGCGCTTCCTGAATGCCTTTTCCTATCTGTAAAATGAGGTACAACAGGATTTTCAGCTGAGTCTGAACTCCAATAATTTGGAATACCGATGGAAAATCATGAAGGGAGAGTGGGAAAAGCAGACTTTGTTGGTTTTGTTTTTTTGTTTTTGTTTTTGAGAGAGGATCTCCCTCTGTCACCCAGGCTAGAGTGCAGTGGTGCCCTTTTGGCTCACTGCAACCTCCGTTTCCCAGGCTCAAGCGATTCTCATGCTTCAGCCTCCCGAGTGTCTGGGACTACAGGAATGCACCACCACCCCGGCTAATTTTTGTATTTTTTGCAGAGACCAGATTTCGCCATGTTAGCCAGGCTGGTCTCAAACTTGGCCTCCCAAAGTGCTGGGATTATAGACGGGAGCCACCGGGCCAGCAAAAGTAGACTTTTTTTTTTTTTTTTTAAACTTCAGTTTGTTTTTCTAGAGCGAAACAGTGGGGTCTTTAGTTTGCATGGGAATCACTCAAGAAACTCCTCCCCACCTTTAAATGTTCATTTATTTATCACAATGAACAGGAAACATGTAAACCACGTGGCTTTTTCCTCAGGAAATGGGTTTTTAAATGCACATTCTAGGGCCCAGTCCTATGAAATTCTGATTCAGAAGATCTTTGGGAATCTGCATTTTAAAAAAATTCCATAGGTCATTCTGAGGCTGGGCAGCTGTGGGCAAACTTGGAGAAACAGGGCTGGAGAGAGTGTACCTTGATTTCCACTTCGAGAACACACTGTTTGAGAGTCTCTTTAATGTGCTATTTGGTAATGTAAATGGAAAGCAAAACTCCTTTCCAAAGTGGAAAGATTTAAGACAATGAATAACTAAATTGATTGGCAAAGTAAAATAAAGTCCGTTTTCATTGTGAAGTGAAATCTTGGCAATGTGTTTCTTTAAGGAAGTGCTTCTTGTTCTTAATATAGATTTGGGCTACTATAAATCTGGACATTCTTTTGGTTCCCAAAGAACCAAATCATTACGCCAGGAAAGCTGGAGTAGAGGTGGGCATGAGCAAAGGATGAAGGAGTCTAGTTTCTCTTTGCTGATGTGAAGGGAACACAGAGGTGGGCCTGGTAGTTCCAGAGCCCAACACCTTCAGTTCTGTGCGCAGTTCCCTCTTGGTGTTTTTTTATACCGGATGTTCCAAAATGTGAAAAAGATGCTACTGTCAGCTTGAATTCGGATGCCTTGTCCTTTTGCCAATAGGAGGTGGGGTCTTCCTGAATGTCAGGGCTTCCTGGATGGTTGGCCATCCTGGAAGGCAGACGTTTGTGAACTGCAAAGTTTTCCTTTAAACATTGGTCAGGGCCTGGGCTCTGGGAGAAGACAACTGGTCTAGGGGCTCTTGCTGGGGAAGGCACTGGCCACTGCAAAGTGGTGGGCGCAGGCTAGGGATGAAGGAGAGAGTGCTGGTAGGCCACTTTCCTCTGGAAGGGCTCCTCTTACGACTCTGCTGGCAGTCACATCCAGTGTGAAGGTCTTTGCTATTCTTTGATCTTTTATTCTTTTTTGTTAATTCCAATCCTTCAGTAAAGTTGGACACTTGAACAGATTTTTCAGTTCCACAAATTGAAGAGCACCTCTCATATTCTAGGATACTGAAGTGAGCATGGCAGACAAGTGTCCTATCTTTATGGGCTTTCTAACTTTAGATCCTGAGGTCTGAGGGGAATTAAGGAATGAGCTGGCATCCAAAATTGGACTGGGTTGTATGAGGTGAGCTACACAAAGGGTTCACACTCCTTCTGTGCACCTGGCGGGATTTGCCTGGAGCTACACAGATCTGACTACTCCATCCACCGTGAAGTTACCACTGATGGTCTATTATCCTTCCCTCCTATGGAAAAACCTTTTAAATTTGGATTAAAGATTTATAGAGCTTTACTAATGTCCTCAAAGAACAGGCATATGCAGTTTGAACTCTATTATAGAAGCAATTCAGCTCTTTGCAACTAAAAACATTGGCTTCTACTTGAAGTCTAAGTAAAAACTGCCTGATTGACTTGATAATGAGAATTGTCTGTAATTAGCAATCACTTGTTTGGCATCCAAATAGCAGCCCGTTTGCTCTCTTGAAGCATGCTCAAATCACTCACCATGTTACTTTAAGAAAAATTTCTTTCAATTATAGATGTAACATATGCTCCTATTGAAAATTTAGAAAATAAAAATGAAGAGAAGGAAAAAAGATTATCAATAGTTTCACTTACATATCCATTGTGATTTATTTTCTTCTTCTGACATACAAACAGTTGCCAGTTTATGAAGGTTTGATATGCATTTTTTTGACCTTACATTGGTACAAAAGTGATATGCATTTAGTAGAAACCATACTCCAAGCACCCACATGGCAATTCTCAGTACAGTGTTTAATACATTACATGAGATATTCAACACTTTATTATAAAACAGGCTTTGTGTTAGATGATTTTGCCCAACTGTAGGCTAATGTAAGTGTTCTGGACACGTTTAAGAGAGACAAGTTTAAACTATGATGTTCTGGAGGTTAGGTGTATTAAATGCATCTTCACCTTATGATATTTTCAACTTAAGGATGAGTTTATTTAGCCCCATTGTAAATTGAGAAGCATCTGTATTAATTTTTACACAGTTGCAATTTCATGGTATATGTGCAATTGCATAGGCTGGTTTCTTAAAAATCTGTTTTTAAAATATCTGCTAACTATATAAAGCAGGAAAAATATCACTTAGAAGTCTGCCTCCCAGAGAAACTATCCCTTCCTTTAACATCTGGGTGCATTCTCTTATAATTCCTTTTTTTAAAAAAACATAATTGGGTTTATGCTGGATTCGTTTTGTTAATGTGCACAGATCTTGTCAGAAAGAGTTTCAAGAGGCTCAGTTGCAGATCATATCTGTTATTGGTGGTTTAGCAGTCTTTCCCAACTAAACCTCAATGACTCAGGACTCTCAGTATGACTTTTAAAGGTGCAGAAAACCATCCTTCTTGTTCCATGGCAGAAAAAAAGGACGATTATGTTGCACTACGTCATTCTACTTTTGTGCAGGGAAAACACCTTTTGAAAGTGATTCCCCTGGTTCAGTTTCTTAACAGAGTGACCCACATAGCCATTGTTAGCAAGCACTGGAAGAGAACACTATTAATTATGGCTTTAAGTGGCCACTAAATATGCAGAAGATTTCCTCTGAACTGAGAGTTGAAGAATATGGTGCAACAAGCCCATTTCCTGGCACTGGAAAGTGGAGAGAGAGCTGCAGAAGAGGCCGTGATGAAGGAAGCACTGCAGGGCCATGCTTGGCCCCCGACGTGGGCCTTCAGCTGGGCCTCGTGATTCTAGGTCCCAGCCTGAGTACACGAGGATTCCTCTGGCCTGTTAGCTACAACTTCCTCTTCTAGAGGTCATACTTGTCATCTATGTCTTGGTCATCTGCATATATTTTCTAGAAATTTCCTCAAGATACTGTGATGATTCACTTTCTGAGATGTCACAAACTTGAGAATGACTTACTATTGTCTTCATATATGTGTGTGTGCATAAGCACACACACATACACACACACGCACACATATTTATGTGCATGCATTCTGGTGTCATGACCCTTTCCCTAAAATCTTTATTGTCTTCTGAAGTTTACTATTATAGACGTCAAGACTGAGCAAAGCCTGATTTGTATCATTTTGTAGAACCTTCTGTTCTTCGTATTTTAATTTTTAGTTTAATAATTTTTCTAGAATATATATAATGTGGATACTTCTTTTGTAAACTCCTCAACTATACTTACTTTCTGTGTAATCCAATTTTTTTTCCCCTTTCTCCTGCAGCCCTTCTACCATGAAGGTGAGCCGTGAAGTCTATTGCCCAGGGATTGGGGACGTTTGTATTAAAGAAGGTTTTGGAGTACAGAAGCAGGAAGATGTGTTGTGGAGATGCTGTTGGCAGAAACAACTGACCTTGACTAAACAAACCAAGAGTTCCTGCAGGAGCAGAGGCCACTGGGTGGAGGCTGATGCCCTTGCACAGGCTTGGGCAGCTCTTCTCCACGTGTCCGTGTGGCTCACTTCCTCACCTACTTCAGGGCTCTGCTCACATGTCACCTCCTCGAGGAGGCCTTCCTTGACTACCCTGTCCTCACTCCCAACGCTTACCCCTGCATTCTCTGTCCCTCTCACTCTGCTGTGGTTTATCCTACCTGACATAGAACAGATTTATCTCCCTGTTGTCTAGCAGGCTTTTATCTAGTTCTGCTTTGCTGGACTGTATCAAGTAAGTCCCAGTTCCTGGACTTCATCACTCAGAAAGGGTGGAACACATGAAAATGGGATTTTCCTGTTCCCACTACAGCACTTTCTTGTGGATACCACATCTTCCCACATGCAATATTCCATTCCCATCTCACTCTTACCTCTTGCCGAGCTATTTTCTCAGCGCGTGAGTCTCTGAATGGAAAATCTACTGCTTTGTGCCCTCCTTGAGGATAAGCTTCACCAGAGCAGTCTATATTGTTGTTGCTGTTGTTGTTGTTTATTGCTGTATTCCTAGCTTCTAGAACAGTGCCTGGCATGGCACTCAGTGGCATGAATAAATTTATGAGTATATATAATGGACAAGTTTGGGAGAAGAAAATTAGTTTGGAAACAGGAGAGTTTAGTGGGAGAGACAAGGCCCTGACTACTTCAAAAAGCAGCAGTACTGTAAGAGGACAGAGTTTCTACTTTTCTGCCCGGCGTAGGACTTGTACTGGACTTTCAACTTGAATTCATGTAGCAAGATGGTGGTGGTAAAAAGATAAAGGCATTTCTACTTCGGTAGACAGTTTCTTTTTCTGGAGACAAGACTTGAGAAGGCCTACCAGATTCTGGCAGTGAGTTGACTGTACTTGTTTTCAGCATTATGAATTTTTGCCTTCATATGAATTTTAGTAGGGAGTTGAGCAATGCTTCCATCCAGATTTCCATTTCAAATTGGGTATCTATTTGCACCTTTAATTCATGTAACAAATACTTCACAGAGAATACAAAGTTGAACTATGGGCAGCTCAATTCATCCCCCAAAGGCAGACAAGAGATGGCAGGTCCAAGTTATGCCTATACTACACAGTAGAGATTGCATTTTAAGTGTTTTGTCATTGCTTCCAAGTTCATACAAATGCTTCTTACTAATTTATTTTGGCCACATTCACTATTCTTATTTGGTACTCATTAGTGAGTTTTTACTCTTTTAAAGAAAAGAAACCTCCAGATTAACTAAAACATTTAAATATGAATTGTATGTAGGCTTTATTCATTTATAAAATGCAAAGAAATTAAGATTAAAAGGAAAATCACATCAAAACCCAGAGACATAAATAAAATGCATTTAAATGATTCTTCAGTAGTTTATTGATGCTGAGATAGTTTTTTTTTTCCCTTGAAAATATATAAAATTTTCTTTTCATCTTTCCTGAAGCATATCCAAATAATTTAGTGACTACATAATTAATATCCAGGTATTCTGTGATATTTGGATATAGGCTTCAACTTCTTCTAAACTTATTTTATACTTCAGACCACACATTTGCAGTTCGTTGATAATGCTTTTGATTGCAGCCTGAGATATTTCCAGGTTTAAAGCCAGGTTCACATTTTGCTTTGAAGGGACAGAAATTCTAAACAAATACAGATGGTCAGGCCATAAACTTAATTAAAATTTCTGCTTTACTGGATGTTACATTAAATATGGCCATAATGCCAAGAGAAATACATGAAAAATCCATTTGCATCCACATCCTGCTGCTTCCACATAGAATGAAATAACAGAATGCTAAGAAGTATGTGTTTGTGTGTATGTGTGTGAGAACACATGTGTATTAAGCGAGTTCTCTCTTTTGGCTGTGTGGCCATACTAGTCTCATATTTTGACTAATAAAAGATGTTTTTTAAAAAAATTTTAATTAATTTTTTTTGTTTGTTTGTTTGAGACTGAGCCTCCCTCTGTCACCTAGGCCAACTTGGCTCACTGCAACCTCCGCCTCCCAGGTTCAAGCGATTCTCATGCCTCAGCCTCCTGAGTAGCTGGGATTACAGACATGCATCACCATGCCCAGCTAATTTTTGTATTTTTAGTAGAGATGGAGTTTCACCATGTTGGCCAGGCTGGTCTGGAACTCCTGACCTCAGGTGATCTGCCCGCCCTGGCCTTCCAAAATGCTGGGATTACAGATGTGAGCCTCCACGCCTGGCTTAAAAGATGAGTTTTAATTAAAATCTGGGATTGGTCAGCTCCATATCTGTTAACTTTCCCATAGAGTGCTGGAACACTAATTTAGAGAGATTTTGAACTACTGTGTGGTTTGTCTGTCTTCTTTTTGTGTAAATCTAGGACTTTTTTTTTTCTTTTCCAACTTGCCTGGAATATTTTCTTACTTAGAATTCTATGGAGATCATAACTCATCTCCAGGAGGGTGAACAAGGTCACTCATAGGAAGGTGGAGCATGGCTTTCTTACACAATTGGAAGGGAGGACGGGACGCAGCCCTGTCATTTACAGATGAGGACTCTGTGTCCCAGGAGGGCAAGGGAGCATGCAGAGTCTGGTGTGGTAAGCACAGGCCCAGCTCTGTGCAGATGGGGCAGTGAGAGCAGAAAGGACTACTGTGGCCACATTTGACAGGTCTGGTTGACCCTGCAGTAGGACACCATCCAAAATTTCCATTAAGTGCCTTAGTCCCAATTCCTCAGAAAGAAGGGCTTGAGAGCAAGCCTATGTATGAAGTCTTTATTGGCGAGTATGATCCCAAAGAGGAGTAGGGATGTAAACCAGGAAAAACGGGTAAGTCGGTCACTAAAGTCAACTGTTTGCTCTGCCCATCAGGACCCTGTGAGGAGCCTAATGAATTGTAGCCCAGGACCCTCCATCATGGGTTGAATTGTGTTTCTCCAGGATTCATATGGTGAATCCCTGACCCTCAGTATCTGAGAATGTGACAGCATTTGGAGATAGGGCCTATAAAGAAGTGATTAAGATAAGTGAGCCTGATAGAATGGGCCCTATTTTAATCTGACTAGTGTCCTTTTAGGAACAGAAAATCTGTACACACACAGAGACATCAAGGATGCATGTTCACAGAGGAAAGGCCAGGTGAGGCCGTAGCAGGAAGGCAGTCATCTGCAAGCCAAGAAGAGAGACCTCAGAAGAAACCAACCTGCTGACACCTTGATCTTGGACTTCCAGCCTCCAGAACTATGATAAAATAAATTTCTGTTGTTTAAGTTACCAGTCTGTGGTGCTTTGTTATGGCAGCTCTAGCCAACTCATACATTCTTTGACAGGGAAGAAGAAAGACTTCAAGTTTTGACTCTTAGAGGGTTCGTTGCCTCTGGGTTGCATGTGCTTGGGTATGAAGAAATTTCCCCTGGAGTCTCATGCACTGTGGTCAACAGAGATGTCCCAGGGCAGGAGATGACAAGAGCACAGCTGGGTTTCAGGTAAGGCCCTAGTAGGTGGCAGATGTTAGAAGCAGATTGGAGCCTGTGCAGAAGTGGACTGCAGGGGGTGAGAGGTGGGGAGGGGAGACAGGTAAGGCTGGGAGGAGCAAAAGCAAAGCTGAAGTGGTGTCTAATACACAAGGTAATAATGGTATTGATAATAGGGAGACTGATAATGGGTGATATTTATTGAGCATATTTTATGTGCCAGACACTGGGCTATGCACTTTACACAAACTATTTCACTTTCTATCTCACTAACTCCCCAGCAAACACTCCAGGATTTAGGTACCACTCTTATCCCTATTTTACAGACAAAAAAACTGAGGCATAGGGAGTTTCAGGAACTTATCCCAAGGTCATAACATCTACTAGTCAGTTGCCTCAACTCAAGTGATGTGGCTCCAAATCTTGCATTCTTAGTCTGCGTTCTCTTGATGCTGTCATTAAAAGAGTGTTCTAGAAAGATACATTTGAACAGTTGTTTTAATTCATTTAAATTTCATATACGAGTTATATTTTAATGAAAATATATGGTATTCTATGTGCAAGTTTATCACAAAAAGGTCAATATAATAGAGTGGTTAAGCAGTCCGACCACAGAGCCAAGTTCCTAGGTTCAAATCCCAGCTCTACTATTTTCCTGCTGTGAGAATTTGGGAAAGTTACTCCACTTCTCTGGGCCTCACTTCAAACCTGTGAATGATAAAAACAGCACCTACTTCATAGCATTTGTCCCAGTTTTCCAGAAAGGGGAGGATTAAATTATTTAATATACATAAACTGCTTTTTGTACATAGTGAATATTAGGGTTTTTTATTATAATCTTTAAAAATAATTTAGCTGAGCACAGTGGTGCAGACCCATAGTCCTAGCTACTCAGGAGGCTGAGGCAGGAGGATCTCTTGAGCCTAGGAGTTTGAGGTGTACAGTGAGCTACGATCACACCATTGCACTCCAGCCTGGTCAACAGAGCAAGACCTTGTCTCTAAAAAAGTAATAATAATAAAATAATAAATAAATGAGGAAAAATTGACCAGATGTGACTTTCAATAACTCTTACTCATATTAAATTCTTGAATTTTACATGTGGATCTCCAAATTTTTGCAACACTTCTGTTGCCGTGTAAGCTAAGGGACCCAGTTTTTTTGAAGTACTGGTCACATGTCAGCTGTTAAACATCACATTACCGGCATCATAAATGAAGTCACCATTTGGCAAATAATTTCTTGGCAGGAGTGGCTCTCACCAACAGGGAAAATGTAAAAACATAAATAAAATCCCTATTGCAATTATTTAACACATTTCAGACACACGGCTCAGCAAGTTTTTCAACTGCAAAGCTCTTTTCCTTCCATCTTTGAACTCAGATGGCTGAGCTGTGAGGAGGAATTGAACTGTCCAGTAAATCCATTTTTTTTTTTTTTTCTGTAGCTGTCACTTATCTGCAGGTGATGCTGTTTACCACAGGAAAGATAAGCATATTATGCAAACACACGCATGCGCTTTGCCTTAAAAGGCCATAGTTTGTTATCTGATTGCTCTAAGTTAACGTGGGGAACCCGCATGAATGGTTGCAATAGTTGTTCTTACGTCATTTCCTCCCTTTCAAGGGTAGATAGAGCAAGTTTCCTCATCTGAGAAACGAAGGGGGTTGGACCAGATATCCTCCAAGCTCCCTTTTCGCTGTGACATTCTGTGGCTTCAGATTCTCTTCTTCTTGGGCAGTGTTTTCGGTTTTTAGGGCACTGAACCCAAACAGCCCTACCTGCTAATTTCAGTTTGGGCTGCTATGAAGACAAAAGGAAAGGACTGACGTTTCAGTAAAGCATTATAACATACAGAGTGGCTTCACATATGCATCCTTTATGAAATCCTCACAGAAATTTCCAAGGAATTTTGCAGATGAGGAGAATGAGATCCCAGGAGGTTAAGTGACTTGTCCAAGGCCACACAGCTTGTAGGAAGTAAGGCCAAATTTAAAACTCAAGTCTTTTTATCTGTTGGTGCAGTGTTATTTGCAGCATGCCACAGTCCCTCACAATCCAAGAGATAAACCTGATGAGATTATGTAAACTTTCAGTTCCTTCAGCCAATGGGCCGGCATTGACTCTATTAGTTCTGATTGGGTCATGTGTATAACGCTGAACCAATCATTGTGGCAAGGGCAGTGTAAAGCTTTTGATTGACCGGACTTAGTTACAACCTCCCCCTGAAACGTGGGGAGGTTCCCTGAAACACAAAGCTAAAAATAGGAGATGAAAAAAAAAAAAAAATCAAGGGCCCTCATCAGACCAGACAGAATAAATGATGCACAGAAAAATAAGAAAATTCCCATTGTACACAGAGAAAGAATTTCCCCTAAAATACACTTCAAAAACAAGTTGTTTTAAAATGTCTTATTTTCTATTTTGTCTTAATTGAATTTAATTTTTGCAAAAGCAGTTTTTTTTGAACCGATGTCAAATCAAATACTAACTCAAGCGTGGTTGAGGGAGCACAATGATAAAAGCCCAATCATTTCAAGTACTGGGATTTCTGAAATTCACATTCATTTACTGCATTTGGGTCCCAGTTCAAATGAGATAAGCTCATTCTTCTTTGGGGAATGAAATAAGGATTGGAACTGCTCCCAATCAGATCAAATCAACAAACATTTCTTGGACACCTTATGTGTAAGGTGCCCAGGATAAAGAGAGGTGGCTGAGCCAGCCATGTTTCCAACTTTGTTAATTTGTTAAGTTTTCTGTTTCTTGTCTTGTGATCCCCAGATTTTATACCTGGGAGACATTTTACTTGTTGGGCGTGCATCATTCACATTCCCTTTGGCTTCTAGAAGCTGCTCAAAGGGTTTTTTTTTCTTTTTTTTTTTTTTTTTTAATTGCTTTTGGATTATATTCTGTTGAGCAAAACTTTCCCCTTGGTTGTTATGGCAACTTTCAAATTGCCAGAGTTAGATGTCAGCCCAGAGGTTTGACAAACAGATGACTTCCAGACAGAGGGGCTGATTTAGGAGTTTTGGATGGGGACACAGGGCTTTTACTGTACTCTGAACTAGTTTACATAATTTGCAAATTGTTTTGGTTCAAGTAAGCTAACCTCTGAACCAACCATAGAGTATTTGGTTACATTCCAAGTCCCTACAAGGAGCTACTCAATTCATTCATTAATATTCTATAAGTTTCAACTAGCAGCTAACTAGTTAGCCCGTATATGTGGGGGCAGTGGATGGTGTCTGCATCTTGCAGTTGTTGGCAAGCTGGGTTCGGTTGTGCTTTTGCTTCTCATGTTTCCTAACCCATCTTCAAGTTTTACTGGCTTCCAAAAACATGAATCCAACCCATTTCTAAACCTCTGTCCAGAAGCCTGACTCCTACACACTCTCTGGGACTATCTGGAACTCTTAGGGTGAATGTGATTGCAAATCATAATTTTCTCAGTGAAAGGAAGGTGTTCCTGGTTAAATTCAGGGTTGCTGCTGCCCTCTCCCCAACCCCCCACAAAGATTCTTAGTCTGCCTTTTCAATGAGAGTCTATATAGTTATTTTTTGTTTTTATTGTTATTTTTGTTTGTGTTTTCATTAGGACAACGAGTTATTTGTAGTTCCAGTTCTTGAAACTAAAGTCTATTCCTTTAAATTGTCATGTAAAGGAAATTAAAAAAAAAAAAAAAAAAAACTATTGAGAGGTAATTCACATACCACAAAAATTCACCCATTTTGAATATATAATTCAATAATTCTTAGCAAATTTACAGAGCTCTATAACTGTGATCACAATCCAAATTTAGAACATTTCTAACACCCCAAATACAAACCCAGTACCATTTTAATCACTTTCCAGTCCCACCCCAGCCCCAGGCAACCAATAAAGAAGGATGATTTATCCTTAGTCTATTTGGCTTCACTACTAAATCCTCAAGGTCCCTTTTGGGATTCGTGAATGATCATCATTCCAGGAAAAAAATAAAGGAAACAAAACCTTTATTATTTTTTTCCTGGTTACAAAAGTAAGACATGCTTATTGTGAAACAAATTCAAAATTTAAAGAAAAGCACTTTTAAAATATGTGATTTGTAGCAGAAAAAAACTACTGTTATATTTTGGCATGAAATATTTCAGGTTTTTAAATCACATTAGAAACAATAAATATTTATAGTGGAAAAGGGAAAATACTTAGAAGCACAAATAATTTTAAAAATCACTTAATTTCACTGTCCAGAGATAATCTCTATGTATTAGTTACCTTTTTCAGTATAACAAATGGCCTCAAAGATCTCAGTGGCATAAAACAATGAGCAATTATTTCTTGCTTATAGTTCTATGGGTAGGCTCGGGCAACTCTGTTTCATGCTACAGGCCAATTTTAGGTTTGCTTCACAGATGTCACTTTATTTCTTAAACTCAGTAATTACGTGGAACATGTCTACTCAGAGGATTAATGGAAACGTGATATTTCTTAAGACCTGCAATCAGACCTGCCATACTCAAGTCACATGGAGCAGTCCAATTTGAATGTGCAGGGAAGCATACTCCTCCCATGGTGATACTGGGGAAAGGGAACCAGTATTTGCTAAACAGTGTATTAGTACCCTGTAAAGATTATGATGTCTATTCTTTTCTTTTTCCCCCTATATAGTATTTATATAAAAACTTTTTTTCTGTTATGAAAACAGGTTCTTTCTAACAAGTACATGAAAAGATGCTCAACATCACTAATATTAGGGAAGTACAAATCAAAACCACAATGAAATACCACTTCACACCCATTAAGATGGCTATTTTCAAAAAAACAGTAAGCAACAAATGTTGGTGAGAATGTGGAGAGACTGGAACTCTTATGCACTATTGGTGGGAATGAAAAAGGGTGCAGTTGCTACAGAAAACAGTATGGCAGTTCCTCACAAAATTAAAACTAGAATTACCATATGATCCAGCTATTCCACTTCTGTGTGTACACCTGGGAGAATTGAAAGCAAGGACTTGAACAGATGTTTGTACATTCATGTTCGTAACAACATTATTCACAATAGCCAAAAGGTAGAAGCAGCCCACGTGTTCACTGACAGACAAATGGATAAACAAAATATAGTATATCCAAACAAGGAAATATTTTTCAGCCTTAAAAAAAAAGGAAATTATGATGCATGTTACAACATGGATGAACCTTAAGGACATCATGTAAAATGAAATAAGCCAGTCACAAAAGGACAAATACTGTATGAGTTCCCTTATATATAAAGTACCTAGAATAGTTAAATTCATAGACACAGAAAGTGGAACTGTGGTTCCTAGGAGTTGAGGGGAGGGAGAAACGGGAAGTTATTGTTTAGTGGATACGAAGTTTCAGTTTTACAAGATTAGATAGATTCTGGAGATGGGTAGTGGTAAAAGAGGCATAACAATGTAAATGTACCCAGTGCCACTGAACTGTACATGTAGAAGTTGTTAAAGCGTTAAATTTTGTGTTAATTTTATCATGATAAAAATGGTTTCTTTTCCTACATATGGTTTTAATTGCCTTGTTAACATTTCCAAGTCAATAAACATTATTTTGTAGCATTATTTTAATTATTTATTTATCTATTATTTTTTTATTTTTTTGAGATGGAGTTTTGCTCTTGTTGCTCAGGCTAGAGTGCAATGGCACAATCTCAACTCAATGCAAACTCTGCCTCCTGGGTTCAAGCAATTCTCCCGAGTAGCTGGGATTACAGGCATGTGTCACCACATCTGGCTAATTTTGTATTTTTAGTAGAGACGGGGTTTCTCTCTGTTGGTCAGGCTGGTCTCGAACTCCCGACCTCAAGTGATGCATCCACTTTGGCGTCCCAAGGTGCTGGGATTACAAGTCTGAGCCACTGCACCCAGCCTGTAGCATTATTTTTAATGATTGCTTATATAGTTTCTCATAATGTAGATATAATTTACTTAATTTCTTATTATGGGCATTTACTTTTTCAATTTTTTTCTGTTGTAAATAATACACTTTTGTTCCCACCTGTGATTATATTCTTTAGATAATTTTCCAGAAATGGAATTTTGAGATCAGTGATTATGACCATTTAAAAATATTTAAAAATCTGGATTCTCACTTCTTCAATTACTTGCCACTATGGCATGTTACTATCTTAAAAACCTTTTTTTTTTTTTTTTTTTGGTCACATGAAAAATGCTATTCCATAGATATTTTAATTTGGATTTCAAAGATTAGTAATGAAGTTGAACGTGTTTCGACATGGCATTTCTTTTTCTCTTCCCCTACCCACCCCCTGACCCCCATCTCTTCATTTTTTTTTTTTTTTTTTTTTTCTGTGTGTCAATTGCCAGCCCATGACATTTGCTCAGTGTTCTGTTGGGACAGACACACACTAAGGGCAGGACAATGGCATCAGTCTATCCTGGGTACAGGCCATATGGGGGTGTATTGACTGTAGGCAACTTAAAACCAGTAGTGAAACCTGTTAAAGGTCAACCTACACCAGCATTCTAAACAATGTCAATGTAAAATACTCCACCCAGCCCTCTCTTTTCTTTCCTTAATGGTCTATACATTCTTTATATATTGCAGTTATTAAACCTTTGTCTGACATTCATGATATTTGCCCTTTCATTTTGTGGATAGTTTTTAAATTGCTTTGAGTAAGTGATTCATTCACATGTTTAAAATTCAAAAAGTATGAAAGGGTCATCAGGGAAAAGTATCCCTCTCATCCCAGCTACCTAATTCTCCTCCTTTCGGACACCATTGTGATTAACTTCCTATGCATCCTGCCAAAAAACAATTTAGGCATAAACATTTCTCCTCTTTTAATCAAATAGGAGCATACTATAATAATTTCAGTGCCTTGCTTTTTTTTTTCACTTAGTAATAGAGACCGTTTTATAACACTACCTTAATAGCGTCCATTTTCAGTGCCCTGAAAAGTTAGATTTGTGCCTACTGCCAATGACAGAGGGAGACTGCTTTAGCATGCAAGGAGGAGGTGAGGGATAGAAGTACTTAGGAGACAAGACAAATTAACTTGACAAATCATTCTCAGCATGAATGCAAAAAAAATCTTGCATAATGAAGGATTGCCTCCAGCACCACCAAACATCCATTTTCTTGCTTTTCTTAACCTTGGAATTTGAGGTTCCAGAAATCCTCATAACTTTGTGTGGTGTTTGTAACAGTTGCACATTTTAGTATCAAACAATTCATATATATGTGTGAAGTGTGATATCTAATATTTATATGGGCAACCGGATGACTTTTGAACACTTGAATTGCAAAAAAAACCCCTTATTTCTATAAAAGTATGTAATAAGCTTTTACTAAGTTTTCAAAAAAGCTGAAATATACTTTCAGCTTTATTAAATACTTTTCATTTAACCCTACATAAAATTTTGATTTTTGTTAATAATAAATTGCATTTGCCTTTTTTTAATAGACTATTTTTAATATTTAGAAGAAGATATTTTTGGAAAGCACATATAAAAAGTAAATTTAAATTTTATATGTTTATATTTATTTAACTTATATTTTTTGATAAAATATTCAAATTTTGGATATTTTAATATGATCACATTTTATATTTTTAATCTTTTAGATTATTACTTTCTACAGGCCACAATTCATGTGAAATTATTCATTATAACAACCTAGTTAGTGATTTATTAAAGTGAAGTTAACATATATTAATTTTGTCAAATAAATATATAACTTATAAAACTATGTATGTCTATTTTATTACAACATCACAGCATAGCAATACAACATTCAGATGTGTACAATAATAAGGCCAAACACAATGGGTCACACCTGTAATCGTAGCACTCTGGGAGGCCAAAGTAGGCAGATTACTTGAGCTCAGGAGTTTGAGACCAGCCTGGGCAACATGGTAAGACCTTGTCTCTACAAAAAATACAGAAGTTAGCCAGGCATTGTGGCGCATGCCTGTAGTGCCAGGAGGCTGAGATTGGAGGATCCCTTGAGTCCAGGATGTTGAGGCTGCAGTGAGTCATAATCATGTTACTGCCACTCCAGTTTGGGTGACAGAACAAGATGCTATCTCAAAAAAAATAAATAAAAATAAAATTAATCATAAAATTCAGTTGTCTTTGACGTTTTTCCCACTTTCAGTTATCTAAAATACCTTGTTTGAAAATCATAGCTTTACATGCATCTTACATGCATTTAATATACATTATAAAGGTATATTTGTCAAGATATGAGAATAAAATGTACTTTACAAAGGTTGGTAGTTCAATTCATAAGTTTTAAATGTCTAGACAATGGCATTGGGCTTCTGTGTGTTCTTGAGCTCCAGGCCCTGTAAGTGTGGGATGAGCTGGTACACACACACTCAGGTTTCCCCACTGAATCCATCCTCAGGTTTGATTACTTGGTTAAGACTGGTGACCACTGAATCTCTCCACTGGCAATGTACAGTTTGTCTTTGTATTTGGTCGGTAACTGATGGGGTGAGACTTTGCACCATGTTTTAGCATCCATTGGCTATCTTTGCCAAATCAGTTATTACCTTGGGGACTAGAAAAAGATGATTTTTTTTCTACTTCCAGTATTGCTTCTACATGTACTAGATGACGTTGTTCTGTAACAAACAAAAAGCTAGGCTTGCCTTTGTACTTTCCCTGCCCTAAACTTGGAGTCACCTGGATCCTCAAGGAGCCTCTCAATGCAATTTAATCTGAAAATTAATGGTCCCGCTTTGAGTGATGTTGAACATTATTTTATTTATTTAAGGGTCATTTGATTTTCTTTTCTGGAACTGTTTGTTGATATCCTTTGCCCATTTTCATTATCCTTTAGTTTTTAAAAAGTTTGAAACATACTATCATGGCAGCCACAAAAATGTACTTTTCAAATCTCCCGCTGTGGGTAATGTAACTGACTAACATCGCAGCTACTGCTTTCTGAAAGCACCTCTGAATTCATACCAAGACCATGATTTCCAAGGCTGGTCCTAACCTGTGGCTGGGTATGACAAGAACACTGTCCCTGCAAAATGGGGACTCCTTGATGGGTGACTTTGACTCCTTATGGATCTGGTTGAAACTTTCTTAGAACCATGCTGCAGTCCAAGGCTCTGCCTATCTAATCCTGCTTCCTTCTCCTTCTCCTTCAGAGGTATCAGACCTGCACCGTGGTGCCTTCCAGGCATTTCCCTAATAAGTTTCTTGCATGTTTAACCCCATTTTGGCATCTGTTTCTTAGAAGACCTGAGCAAACACAATTCCATAAACATAAGAGTGTATAAAACACATATGTACACTTTATATAATAAAAAAATAGATGTATGAACCTGCCACCTAGGTTAAGAAATAGAAAATAACCTGTAACTCCCTCTTTACCCCCATCACTTCAAACTTAACCATCGTCCTGAATTTTGTGCTATTATTCCCTCACTTTTCATTATTGTTTAATCACTGATACATGTATTATTAAGCAAAACATTGTTAATTTTGTCTGTTTTGGAACTTTATGCCAATGGCATTATACTTTAGGTATTCTTCCGTGACTTAATTGTATTATTCACTCAACATCCCAGGGCATCAACGCAACATTCAGATGTGTGCACTCTAAAGTGCATAACTAAAGTTAATTGACTTCGATATTTGCCCAGTTTTTCTATTTGATTATTTGTTTTATTCTTTTGTAGTAGTTAATTGTATATTCTTGATATTGATTTTTTTTATAATTATAAGTGTTGGAAATATCTTATTATTTGGGGCTTGACTTTTCACTCTCTTTGTAACTCTTGACGAACAGATGAACAGAAGTAATCAAATATATCTATCTTTTCCTACATTGTGTCTTATTTAAGGAATTCTTCCCTACTCTAAGATCTTAAGTTATATTTTCCTGTGTTGGATATTAAAAGTTTATTTTGTCTTTTATGTTTTAATCTTTAATGTACCTAAAATTGATTTTTAATCTGCCATGAAATAGGAATCAGATTTAATTTTTCTTATTGAGGTGTGATTTACATCCGGTAAAATTCACCTTTTATAGTTCTATGAGTTTTGACAAATGCAGGTGGGTAAACCATTACCATTATCAAGATAGAGAACCATTCCCTCACTCCATAAAATCCCCCAACCTCCTTTGTCATCAACTTCTTCCCCTGCCTCAATCCCTGGAAACCACTGCTCTATTTTTGTCTCTATAGTTTTACCTTTTCTATAAGGTCTTATAAATGTCAGATGCATACACATGGCATTTTGAGTCTTCTTTCACGTTGTAAAATGCATTTGAGATTCATCCACATTGTATGAATCAGTAGTCTGTTCATTCCTTTTTTATTGCTGAATAGTATTTCGTTGTATGGTTGTAGCACAATTTGATCCATCATTCACTGAAGGATATTTGGGGTGTTTTCAGTTTTTGGTGATTCCCATCGACAATATAAGAGATTTCCATATCTGTGCATTCACCAGCACTTGGTATTATTGGTGTTTTATTTAAAAAAAATTCAAATGGATGTGTGCTGGTATCTCATTGTGATTTCAATTTGTATCTCCCTTAGGATTAATGACATTGAGCATCTTTTCATGTGTTTATTTGCCATTTGCATGTCTTCTTTCATAAAGCATTTTTTTTAAAAATTGGATTTTTGTGTTCTTATTGACTTATTGAATTGTAAGAATTCCTTATATGTTGTAAATAAAAGTTCTTCATGAGATAGTGGTGTGCAAATATTTTGTCCTAGTCTGTCATTTGCCTTTTCATTTTCTTAATCAGGTTATTTAAAGAGCAGACCTTTCTAATTTGATAAAATCTAATTTGTTAATGTTTTTCTTTTAAGGATCATGCTTCCTGTGTCATATCTAAGAATTCTTTGCCTCCCCAAGTTCATTAAGATTTTCTTCTAGATATTTTTTAGTCTTAGCTCCTGTTTTAGATCTATGATTCATTACAAGTTAACCTTTTCATATGGTATGAGGTCAAGCAAATTATTTTTTATTTGTATGAGGTCAAGCAAATTATTTTTTATTATACTTTTTAAAAATTTCTTCTAAAAAAACAAGATCCATGTGCAGAATGTGCAGGTTTGTTATATAGGTATACGTGTGCCATGGTGGTTCACTGCACCTATTGACCCATCTTCTAAGTTCCCTCCCCTCACCCCTCACCCCTCCAATTATTTTTTAACAATATATCACCATTCTGAAATATTCTGTTGACAGTTACGTAAGATATATTTCAACTACTTCATCTGAACTTGTTTTTGTTTTAGTTTGGGGTTTTAAAAATTTTATTTATTTAAAAAACTTTGAATTGACAAACAATAATTGAAACATTTATGGGGTATAATGTGTTGTTTTGATATATGTATATATCATAGGAGATTAAATCAAGCTAATTAACATATTTATCACCTCACCTGCTTGCCATTTTTTGTGGTGAGAATTTTAAAAATCTACTCTTACAGCAATTTTGAAATATACAGTGCATAACTGTGCTCACCTTGCTATGCAATGCATCTCTAAAACTTATTCCTCCTAACTGATACTTTGTATCCTTTGACCATCTCCCCTTTTCTCACCTCTCCCACCAGCTACCTCCTGGCTGAATCCCCAGCTTCCATTCTACTCTCTGCTTCTAGGAGTTTGCCAATTTCACATCTAAATGAGATCAGGCAGTGTTTGTCTTTTTAAACGAAGCAATGTGACTGCTTTCCCTAACTTATTTTTTTGAACTTTATTTATTTTTTGAGACGCAGTCTCGCTCTCTTGCCAGGCTGGAGTGCAGTGACGCGATCTCGGCTCACTGAAACCTCTGCCTCCTGGGTTCAAGCGATTCTCCTGCCTCAGCCTCCTGAGTAGCTGGAACTACAGGCACACACCACCACACCCAGCTAATTTTTGTATTTTTAGTAGAGACAGGGTTTCACCACATTGGCCAGGATGGTCTTGATCTCTTGACCTCATGATCTGCCCACCTTGACCTCCCAAAATGCTGGGATTACAGGCGTGAGCCACTGCGCTCAGCCTGAAACTTATTTTTTAACCGGACTATATGTCACAGTATAAATTGATCTACCCATTAGCCAATTTCCTTAGCAGCATGAAAACTACCAGATAGGATATTTCCAATGCAGAGAAACTTTTGCTTCTAAATATAAAAACACTTGATGTTACTGAGTTGAAAATATAGATCTCAAAACATGTTTAAGACAAACTTGCTTTATTTTTAAAATTTCAATAGGAATATTGTTTTAGTAATTTCCTTTTTCTTAAAATTCCTGTTTACTTAATGAATGCATTTAAAAACAAAACCCTCAAGTGGGGTATTTTGCAATAAGACTTATTTTGATATAGGCTCTGAGAAAGCTTCTACAATTGGTGTTGCCTGCCTGCAGTTTGCCCATGGCAAGTCGAGTTGACATAGCAGGTGCACTTAATTTTTCCCTCATCTTTTAAGATGGTTATTAAGATTTATGGGGCGTGTGTGCCTGTATATGCATGCCTGAAGAGACCTCATGGAAATGAAAAGCCTCTTTCACTTTGTGCACGTGGGGAGCCAGCCCTTTGATTAGTTACTATTGTGGAAGAGGCTGCTAGCTAAGGCCTTTTGCAGTTCATGATGCTATCTCTTTTCCCCACCATTAGCCTGAAAACTTTGTCCACAAACAGCAACTCCATTCAGCAGTGCTGAACTTGTGTCTGAAGTAAGCCTTTCTGGGGAAGGTTCTTCAAAGTACAGTTTGACTTACAGTTTGAAATGATAACCTTAGCAGGTGTCAAGCAGCACCCAACACTGCAGAATCCCACAAGTAAGCATTTCAACGGATAAATGATATTTTGTGTCTTCTACATAATGGATTTAATGAGGGGTTAGTGTCAAAGTCATACACAGAACAGAGGGAAGGATGTTATTGAATGCCCAGCATGATATCTACAAAAACTGTTTGCTGAATGCAGTAAATTATCAGTCTTTTCAGGACTGATAAAAGCCAAAATGGGCTGGAGTGCTGACATTGAGGGGAACCTAATAGAATCCCACTTTGGCTTCGGACTTGGCTATACTCTGTCTTCTTTTTAAAGTCACAGAGACAAACACCATACACAGGGTAATTGATATCTTTTACTTCTGCCTGTGTGAGCCTGCCACAACTGTTAGGGACTGGGAAGTTATGAAAAGGATGAAAAGAAAAGATGTACCTTGAAATTCCATGATATTGTTACCAATGCAAAATGGCTAGGATCTTAATGTCCTCGAAAAACTAAATAGAAGACTCTTCATGTCTAGCTCTGTGAATGAGTAAAATTTAGTTAATACATCAAAATTAAATCTTACTATTTAAAAAACTAAATAAGATTAACTAAATGCTTCCTCTTTCTCAATTTGGTTGGTTGATTTGTTCCTGGGTGTATCTAGGTGAATTCCTCTATTGACTAATCTCCCTATTTCTGTGTGTAATGAACTAGATTCTTCCCAGTTCTGCAGGTGCAAGCCTATCTCCTTTGTAGCAGAGTGAACTTGGGTCACAACCCGAAGTTATCCTGGTGAAGCGGCTTCGTTTGTCTGGGGTGATACCCAAGGTTCGTTGTCTCACGCCAAGGAAATCGAGGATGCGGACACACAAGGAGTGGGTTTAAGAGCAGAAGTTTAATAGGCGAAAGAAAGAAGAGAGCTTCCTTGTGCAAAGGAAGGGGTCCTGAACAGGTTTCTGGGTTCTCAGTGAGATGCGGTGTGTTTTATAGATGAGCTTAGGGAGGTGGTGTCTGATTTACATAGGGTCCAAAGATTGATTGGACCAGGTGTATCATATACATCGCCTGTGAAGAAGCTGGACGTTCCACCCTAATTTTTTATTATGCAGATGGAGTCTCTACCTGGCTGGCGCCATGTTGCCTGCTTTTTTACTGTACACACGTGGCAACAAAGAAAAGGGAAGAGGGAACCTCCATGTTGAATATACCTGGCCCCCAGGTAGTCTTTTCCTGTTGGCCCAGCCGCTGGCATTTACTTATGAAAGCTTCCAGCTTGCTTATCTATGTCTGCAGCTCGATTTTACAAGCTGGTCTTTGTTAGAAAAGAAATGATTTGGTGGCTGCTTTTTGTTAAAAGGAAATTCCACCGAGAACTCTCTTACCCTTACTAACTGCCTAAATAATTTTTGTTTTTTTTTAGCTCCTGTATCACTTGTTAGTGGCCCGTGTGGTTAGGTTTAAATGGTAAGGTTACAGAAAATCTCCAGAAGGGCCAATAGCTATTAAGGGATTATGTCTGCTTTTTGAGTACCGTGCTTAAAATTTTAGCTGTTAATGACTAATGTTTCTCAGAAATTGTTGCAATAAGCAGTTTTATTAATCATTTTATTAACTGAATTGTAGAAATATACATATGCATATATATCATACAATCTTTTGCATAAGTTCACTTGTGGATGCCAACTGTCACAGAACTTAGAATTCTCAAGAAAACAGTTTAACAGGTACCCAATGTCTTGTATTGCATTAAAAATTCTGCAGATAAAATTCTAAATTATCAAATATCTATAACCCTTTTAGAAAGCAACAAGGCAATATATAGTAACTGTGGGCTCATATTCTTTGATTTAGTAATTCAACTTCTGGGAATTCTTTAAAGGATATCATCCAAAAGAAGGAAAAGGAGTATGTACCTATATTTTCATAGCAAGGCTGTTTGTAACAGAAAAGAAAGGAAATAAATTTCTCATGAAAGATAGATGTTTAAATCAATTGTTAAAAATGCAATGGGTGATTATAGTTTTAAACTGACTCTTATTATTTCTATTTATAGACACGTAAAATGCCTATGATTTGATATTAACTGAACAAGCAAAAATGTGTGTCTAATATGATTGAAACTATATAAGGATATTTATAGGAGCAAAGAATGAAATGTTACTAAAAATAAAAGTGTGGTGGTGATCAAATTGTAGAAGATTTTTGAAATATTAAATTATTTTTTGCCTGTTTCTTTTTTTTGAGACAGAATGTCGCTCTGTTGCCCAGGCTGGGGTGCAGTGGTGTGATCTCGGCTAACTGCAATCTCTGCCTCCTGGGTTCAAGGGATTCTCATGCCTCAGCCTCCCAAACAGCTGGGATTTCAGGCACCTGCCACCATGCCTGGCTAATTTTTGTATTGTTAGTAGAGACAGGGTTTCACCATGTTGGCCAGGCTGGTCTCGAACTCCTGAACTCGTGATCCACCTCCTTGGCCTCCAAAGTGCTGGGATTACAGGTATCAGCCACTGTGCCCAGCTCATTGCTTAATCATTATTTTAACAGTAAAAGATATTAAAGTATCTTTAAATTGCAAAACCACAGAAATTTTGTGAAATATTTGTAATCTTAAACCAAAGTGATTCTTCACGTATTTTCAAAACGCCAAAAAAAGTACCATAAAAGAATCAATTACATCACTAAGTATACTGTTTAGTTCAGCTGCTTTTTTTTTTTTTTTTTTTTTTTGGGTGGGGGGAAGATTTTTTTGCCGAAAGAGCAGTACTTTGATTTATACGCTGGCACAAATCCCTTCCCTTGTTGTGGACAACCTGTTGCAGACAACGCTCTGAACAACCCTGCCCTGCCACACTCACCTTTCTGTTTCTCAAACATGCCGGCCTGGTTTCTGTCTCTGGATTTTACACTCACTACTTCCGCCTGGAATGCCCGTACTCTGGATTGTCCTGAGTCCTTCTCAACGTTTAGGTCTCAGAATATTATCATTTAAAAGGGATCTTCCGTTAACCTACCTTAGCCAAGGTTGTGGCATAAAATTTCTTTTTTCTTTTCCTGGAACTCTTCAGCAAGATCTCCAACTTTGGTTATGCATTGGGAGGTGGATTTATGGGTAATTTTTTGGATATTACAATGATATGCTCAGAGCATATTTCAGGTGGAACCAGAGCAAGCCACTGACAGTTACCAATATGTGGGAAGAGACCAGAGTCTTATGTTTGAAATAGGAAGACTCCAGAGATCTCACAAAGGATCTGGGAGAGCTCCCCACTTAGGTAGGACACAGGATGGAAGATCCAGTAAAGGAAACAGGATGAGACATGTGACTTCAGAGGCCTCTTTATTTTCTAGTCCCAATGAATGACATGCATTCTCATCCCTCTCATTCCCAAGTGGCCGCATACGCTTTTATTATCCATGTCTCAAGAAGTCCCAGATGAAGTGATGGTGGTGGTGGGAATTTTGCAAGGGCAATACTCCTGTCATGTAAAAAGCAAAGACACTATTTTAAGTAAATTTATTCTTGGTATGTCTTTCCTTTCAGCACTGAACCAAATCCTAGTACATTCTTTGTGATGTGGAGAGGCTGCTGCTCTGGGATTGCCTGGGCACCATCTTTCCTGGCACCCACCCTCTGTACCAGCCTTTTTTCTCCTCCTTAGTCACCAGAAAACTGACTTCTTTTGCAAAGTAGCAGTGATGAAAACTTTCCAAGTTTCAGCGGGTAGAGGATATCCAGCTTTGACCCTCAAAGTAAACAGAGCCTCAGAAATTCCATGGAGTAGGCAGGGACAAGCAACAGAGCTCTTCAAACTTTTTGAATTCACAACACTCTTTCTTTAAGTTTTCTGGTTAGCTAAATATATACTAGTACAGCAAAAATTAATATTGGTATAGAACCAAGAAGCCAGAGATTCAAAAAGGGTCTGAAAAAGCAGTAATTAAAGATTGAGAATAGGAGTTGTGGGACTCATAGTAAAATATTCCTCTCTACTTATTACGGTCCTTGTGTAGGCCAAAACGTGACAAACCGAGTGGATAGTTCATCTATCAGTGCAATTTGCTTTCTGAAGTGGTTCTTGGTTATACTTGAGGATAAATACACTGCCACAGGATGAAGATGATCGTATAATTTGGAAAAAGAAGAAGAGAAAGAAATTGCTTCCGAAATGCCTCAGTAGAGCCACAAAATCACCTAAGCTTAATATTTCTTCCGAATGTCCCAAGGAACTGTAAGATACATTTCAGAAGACTCTTTTAGCATCATGAAAATATATTTAGAAAGGCTCTAATTTTTGCCTCTAATGGTTGACTGGTTTGACAAGTATGGTTAAAATTCCTCAAAATTCAAATTTCATAGGTAGCTTTCTTTTTCCTCCCCCTCCCTCCCTCCTTGCTTCCCTCTTCCTCTCTCTCTTTCTCTCTCTCCCTTCCTTCCTTCCCTCTCTCCTTGCTCCTTCTTCTCCTTCCTTCCTTCCTCCCTCTCTCTCTCAACTAACTTCCTTCCTTCCTTCCTTTCTTCCTTCCTTCCTTCCTTCTTCTCCTAGAAATATCCCTTAAATAGATTTATTTCACAAAGTTTTTGCCCCAAGATAGTCTAGCAGTTAGGAACAGGGACTCTAGTGTGGCCAGGGTTGAAATCTCAACTGTCGTTTACTCACTCTGGGACCTGGGCAGGTTACTTAATCTGTCTCAGCCTCAGTGTTTTTATTTGTAAAAAGAGGGTAAAAATAGTACATATCTCATAGGTTTTTATGAAGACTAAATGAGTTAATCAATGTAAAACTCTTAGAACAGTCCCTGGTGTATTGTCAAGGTTTGGAAAGTGTTTGCTATTGTGATTTTAAACCTAGGGGATCAAAGCATTAGCTTAGGTATTTTTGGTAAAACATTTAGCTGAATTGGATAAATATTCTTAAATTAGTTAATATTAATTTCACTGTAAGCAGGTCCAAGAGTTAAACATGCAAATGTTGTTTGTAATAAGTTGTACTGATCAGTTTTCCCAGTACTTCAACAAAAGAAACTCTGGCACAGTAATTCTGAAACTTGAATGTGCCTCAGCATTGTCTGCAGGACTTAAGACGCAGGCTGTTGGGCCTCACTCCAGAGTTTGTATTTCTGTGGCTCTAAAGGAAACTTAGAACTTTCTTTTCCAGCAAGCCATCAGGTGCTACTCATGCTTCTGGCCCTCATACCACACTTTGAGAACCACTCACTGCTTTACAGGTTTGAGGAGCTCATGGTAATTGTATAGAGGGAAAATTCTCCTCTTTTCCTTTCTTTTTCTGTGAGAAACACAGCCTTCCTGTGGTTTCTTGGGAACTATAGTATTGTTTATAAACAACTTGATCTCTTTAATTGAATTAAAATCTCCATTACTACTTTACTTGGTCTCTGCAAGTACTTCCCAGACTGCTCATCTCTGGTCTAGAGCATTGGTGTTTTGTTTGTCTTGGGTTTGGTTTTGCTTTTTAATTTGGTGCGGAACATTAACTTTGCAAAAGACAGATCACTTTTTGCTTCCTGGTAGTGGTTACACCAGTTACTACAGTGTGATCTTGGGTAAGTTTTCTAATCTATCTTTGGTTCTGTCATCCACAAAGAGGGTATCATCTTCTGAGGCAGGAAAATAGGGTCCGGAGGCAGGGAACTTACGGCCGATTCACACTTCAGCTATGACAGGAAATATCCTCTCCATAGGGCATACGCCAAGTAAATGACTTTGTAACTTTACTTTATCCTCTTCATTTACATTGGGCGTACACCAAGTAACCAATGGAAACCTCTAGAGGACACTTAAAACCCCAACAATTCTGTAATGCGGCCCTTGAGCCCCTGTGCTCAGGCCCGCTCCCACACTGTGGAGTGTTCTTGTATGTTCAATAAATTTCTGCTTTTGTTGCTTCATTCTTTCCTTGCTTTATTTGTGCGTTTTGTCCAGTTCTTTGTTCAAGATGCCAAGAACCTGGACACCCTCCACTGGTAACACTTCTATTTCACAAGGGTGTTGTGGGAGTTGAATTAAATAATGTAAGGAGAGTCCTTAGTGTATACTTGCACAGAACAATGGCCCAATCAAGTGAGCTATTAGTATTCAATAAACATAACACAAAGCTGAGAACTGGATTTAAAAAGCAAAGTAATTGAAAAGTAATAGAAAAAATATATAATTTTTTACAAAAAGGAGATGGGAGTGAGGGGGATTTTAATTTTGATCAGATCACGGAAGCCAAGTCACCAGTTACTTCACTTCAGCACTTAATAATATTACACATCAGTTAAAGCCAATTTACTGGATTATTTTGACTTGTTTCAACTCGAGAGACTAGAAAACTTTTGCTGGGGCTTACCAACATGTTGTTGGAGGAATGTTGCTGCCTTTCTCTTCTCTCTATCAGTACTCTTTACATATAACTTCTAGGTAGAGGGAGTTAGTCCATTTTGTATCTTTTCATATTGTGAATGCAATCCTTTCTCTTTCAATTAATTTACTTCCCTGATGCATACATTTTCCAAACCACATTTCAGAAAATCACAATTTAACATAATTTGGCAGAATTTACCACGAGTGGGTAACTCACTTTTGCAAAAATTTAAGCTTCTTTGGAAGAAATTTTCAGACTCACTTTTGGCTGATATCAAGTTGATTCTTCTCATGCATACATATTTGTCTTTCTCACAGCACCAGATATTAATATAACAAAGTTATGTCTACAAAAATGGATCTCTGCAGTACATATATTAAAATTCTAAACAAGTCTCCAAAACTTCCTTTAACTATAAAACAAAGGAAGCTATTATTGTTGACATTAGTATTGTTGCTAAATAACTTTCAAATTTATTTTGGGTAGGGGGCACCACATAAGGAAAAGAACTTGGTGAAATATAAACTCTTATGGAGAGAATTTCATATAAGAACTAATTTACAGAGGCAATCCAAAACATAAATATTCAATAAAATGAAAGAAACAATAACTTTTGGCCTGGTAGCAAAATATAAGCCCAAAGCATTTTTCTTTTGCTTTTAGCTGAAATGTTCATAATGTGTGTATAGTTACCAATTTGCAAACACCTGACTTACGAATGACATACCAAACAGCTAACCTTGTTCTGAACCCTCAAACTTTTATAACCAGTATTATAAAATAACTCAGGAGAGTGATTTTTGGAAGAAAAGTCTAAAAAGAAAAAAAAAATCCAACTGGAGACTTTAGAGCAGTGGTCCTCAAAGTGTAGCCTGCCTCGGAATCACCCCCAGGGCTTGTTTAAACACAGATTTGTAATCCCACTCCAGAGATTCTGACTCAGTGGGTCTCAGGTGGGACCCCAAAATTTGCATTTTTACCAAGTTCCCAGGTGATGTTGATGCTGCTGATCTAGGGCTCCCATATTAAGAACCATTGATTAAGAGTCTTTGAGGTCAGCCAGCCTGGCTCGCACCTGTAATCCCAGCACTTTGGGAGGCCTAGGTGGGCAGATCACCTGAGGTCAGGGGTTCGAGACCAGCCTGCCAACATGGTGAAACTCTGTCTCTACTAAATATACAAAAATTAGCCGGGTGTGGTGGCAGGTGCCTATAATCCCAGCTACTCAGGAGGCTAAGGCAGGAGAATCGTTTGAACCTGGGAGGTGGAGGTTGCAGTGAGCCAAGATAGCGCCATTGCACTTCAGCCTGGGCAACAAGAGCGAAACTCCGTCTTGGGCGAGGGAAAAAAAAAAGAAAAAGTGTCTTTGAAGTCAAAATACTGGAAAAGAGACTAATGAATTGTTAGAGATAAATTCTATTACTTACCTTTGGAAACCACACAGAAAACAACAGAAACTACTTGGTAGAGTTGTGGTGAGGATCAAATAAGAAATTATATGTAAAGTACTTAGATGGCTAATGAATGGTAGCTTTTACTGATACTGTTACATTGTGGTTCCTCTGTTTTCAATATCTACTAAAGTATTACTGAGATGTATCTAGGCACTAGGAATATAAAAGTGAATGAAAGCCAGGCTTGCTCCCTGTCCTCATGGACTTTACTGTTTGATATCGATAAAATAATCAGTTGTTAAAAGGAAGACTTTTGACAAATTAAACTCAACAGAGTTTATGTGAGCAATGAACAATTCACAAATCAGACAGCTGTCAGAACCAGATGAAGTTGAGAACTCTGCTCTGCAATGTAGGCAGGCAGCATTTGTAGACAAAAACCAGAAATGAGGTACAGAAACAGCTTGATTGATTACAGCTCAGCGTTTGCCTTATTTGGACATGGTCTGATCAGTTGGCAGCCTGTGATTGGCTGAAGCTCAGCTTCTATGATTGGCTGAAGTGCAGCTATTTGTTATAAAATATACTCTTAAATTAGGCTTTTGGTTTATTTAGGTACTGAATTGGATTGCATTTGTTATTTAGGGACTCAGTACAGAGACAGCCTCAGGCCAAATTTGGTTTAATTTAACACAGTCAAATTAAATAAAATAACAGCTAGAGCAAGTACTAGGAAAACAAGGTACAGAGTGATATGAGCATATGTAAAATTAAACCTGACTGGTATTTTCTGACTGAATTTTTTCACTGTCTGCTTTACTGTATGAAATTTCACCAACTAGAAATTCATTTGATTTGACCATCATCTGTCCTCAGGGGACAAATAACCTCTGCAAGGTATTTTATATGGTTAGGGACACTGAAAAACCACAATAGACAATATTTTCCCACACTTAGTTTTTCTTTTTAAATTGTGGTAAAATACACATAACAGAACATTTACCATTTTAACCATTTTTAAGTGTACAGTTCAGTGGTATTAAATACATTCATATTGTGCAACCAATCTCTGGAGCTTTTTTAATCCTGCAAAACCAAAACTCTTACACTCATTAAAGAAAAACTTCCCATTCCTCCTCCCCTCAGCTTCTGGGAATCGCCATTCTACTTTGTCTCTATGAATTTGACTACTCTAGGTATCTCATATGAGTAGAATCATATTTTATTTGTAATATTGTGACTGGCTTATTTCACTAAGCATAATGTCCTCCAGGTTCATCATATTATAGCATGCCAAAATTTCCCCCCTTTTTTTCTTTTTTGAGATAGAGTCTCACTCTGTCACCCAGGCTGGAGTGCAGTGGTGCAGTCTCGGCTCACTGCAACCTCCGCCTCCCAGGTTCAAGTGATTTTCCTGCCTCAGCTTCCAGAGTAGCTGGGATTACAGGCGCCTGCCACCACACCTGGCTAATTTTTTTATTTTTAGTAGAGACAGGGTTTCACCATGTTGGCCAGGCTGGTCTCGAACTCCTGACCTCAGATGATCTGCCCACCTCGGCCTCCCAAAGTGCTGGGATTACAGGCGTGAGCCACTGAGCCTGGCCAATTTCTCTCCTTTTTAAAGGTCAATAGTATTCCATTGTGTGTACAGTATATACCACATTTTGTTTGTCCATTAATTATTTAATGAACACCTGGGTTGCCTCCCTGTTTTGGCTGTTGTGAATGCTTCTATAAACATGAGTGTAGAAATATCTCTTTGAGACCCTGCTTTCAACTCTTTTGGTTATATAACTGAAGTTGAATTTCCAGATCATTTGGTAATTCTGTTTTCAATTTTTTGAGGAATTGCCATACTGTTTGCCACATGGCTGCACCATTTTGCATTCCCACCAATAGCATATATAGGGTCCAATATCTCCTATTTTTGCCAACATTTGTTATTTTCTGATTTTTTTGATAGCAGCAGTCCTAATGGGTATGGGGTTTAGATTTGCATTTCTGTGATCATTAGTGATGTTGAACATCTTTTCATGTGCTTATTGGCCATTTGTAGATCTTCTTTGGAGAAATGTCTATTCAAGTCCTTTGCCCATTTTTATTTTATTTTTATTTTTATTTATTTATTTTTTGAGATGGAGTGTTGCTCTGTTGTCAGACTGGAGTGCAGTGGCACAATCTTGGCTCACTGCAACCTCCACCTCCTGGGTTCAAGCAATCCTCCTGCTTCAGCCTACCAAGTAGCTGGGACTACAGGTGCCCACCACCACACCCAGTTAACTTTTTGTATTTTTGGTAGAGCCAGGGTTTCACCATGTTGGCTAGGATGGTCTTGATCTCTTGACCTTGTGATCCGCCTGCCTTGGCCTCCCAAAATGCTAGGATTAGAGGCATGAGCCACTATGCCCGGCCTCTTTGCCCATTTTCAAAATCGGGGTTTTTGTTGTTGTTGAGTTGTAGGAGTTCTTTATATATCCTGGATATTATTAACCCTTATCAGAAATATGAATTGCAAATATTTCCCCCCTGCCTTTTTGTTCTGTTCCTTGTGTTTTTTGATGCACAGAAGTTTTAATATTTTTATGTAGTCCAATTTATCTATTTTTTTCTTTTGTGACCTATGCTTTCAGTATCATATCCAAGTAATCACTGTGAAATCTATTGTTATAAAGTTTTGCTACTATGTTTTCTTCTAAGAAATTTTTAGTTTTAACTCTTATGTTTAGGTCTTTGATTGATTTTGAGTTAATTTTTGTATATGGTGTAAAATAAGTCACTAATACTCTCTTCAGCTATGTCTAATTTCTGTTTAACTGATTCACAGTTTTAACATTTCAACAATTATTATGTTTTTACTAAAAATCTAATCTGATTATTTTATGAATCTGACTGGCCATTTTGGTAGTTTTTTCCTTGCTTATTTGTAAATACTTCATTTTTAATTAAAAAAAAACATTTCCAGATAGTTATATTTTGTGCTGATAACTTCAGTATCTGAGGTCTTTTGGAGAAGGGGTTCTAATGGTTTTTTTGTGGTTTCTGTGAACTCTCACTCATAGTGTCTTGCTTTCTTGCATGTTTGTTGATCTTTGTTTACTAATTCATATTTTATCTAGTCAATTATTTATTCTATTCATTCATTGAATAGATATGGAGTGCATACTCTCTCTAGCCTTTGTTTGTATGTCAGGCATACAGAAGTAAACAAAGTAGATAAAATCCCCTTCATGGAGTTTACATGAAGGAGAAGAAGAGCGAGAGAGAGAGAATAAACAAGATAAATATGTCAAATATATGTTATATGATGACAAATTTTAAGGATAAATTAAATAAGTGGGATATAAAGTGTGAAGTGTTGGGTTATGGGTTTTTTCGTTTGTTTGAAAAGTTGGATAGGATTGCCAAGAAGGCTTCATTTAGATGAATTTTGAGTAGGCGTCTCAAGTGAAGAATCTAGACAGGCAGATATTTGGGAGAACATTACATGGAGAATATAGTAGGTGAGAAGACCCTAAGGTGGGTTCTTGACTTCCAGGTGACAGTGAGGGGCAGAGTGGCTACCATGGTGAGCAATGGGGAACAGACTGGGAGATGAGGCCAGAGAGGCATTGAGGACCAGATTATATAGAGTCTTGTAGGTCAAAATAAGGACTTTGGCTTTCATTCTGAATGAGTTGGGGAGCCACTGGAGGATTTTGTTCAGAGAAATGACCACTTTAGCTTATGTTTTAACAGACTCATTTTGGCTTCTGTGTTGAGAATAGATATCAAGGAGGTACATGTAGAATCAGCGCACCTTGTTGGAACCTATTTCAGTAATACTGACAGGACATGAATTGGCTTGAAGCATGGTAGGGGCAACGGAGATGGTGAGACGTGATCACATTTTTCTACATCTATAGTTTTAAGTTTTACGGTGGAACCAACAGGATTTTTAGGGTTAGATGGGGAGCGTGAGAGAAACGAAAGAGTTCAGAATAACTCCAAAAGGGCCTGAGCAACTGGAAGGATGGAACTGCCAGGTACTGAGATGAAGGAGGTTTATGGGCAGAGAGGTTTGTGAAATGAAAAGAGGAAGTCAAGAGCTCAGTTTTAGACATGTTGATTTTTGATGCTATTAGTCATCCGTTTGGGGACGGCCAGTAGGTGGTTTCATATACGAGTCTGGAGTTCTGGTAGAGATCTAGGATAGAGATATAAATTTGGGAGTGGTGGCATAGAAATGGTACTTAAAGCAATAAGATTGAATGTGATTACTAGGCAGAAAATATAAAAGAGAAGAGGTCTAAAGTCTAAGCCCAGGAAGTCTCTAAAGCTTAGAAATCAAGAAAATGAGAAGGAAACAGAAAAAGGACCAAGAAAGACCAACCAGGAAAGTAGGGGAAAAACCAGACAGCTGTGGTGTCCTGCAATCCAAGTGAGGCAAGTGAATCAAGGAATGTCAAATGCTGATGACAGGCCAAGTAATATTGATAGCAGCGGTATTTGGGTCCCTGAGGTTCCTGGCATCTCCAAGCTTCAGGGTGCCACCATGTTCCCTGGTGCCAGCTGTGGAAGCTGCTTGCAGTGCACCTGGTCTAGTCACAGCCTTACAGAGAGCTGGCACCGGTACTGGCACCTGGAGCTGCCCACTCCGCTGCAGCAGCTGGCACTTCTGACTGTATGGTGACCAGACCCCATACTCACTTACACACCCCTTACTGCTCCACGCAGTCTCCCTTGGCAGGTGTGGGATCCATGCTGGTACCATGAGTCAAGAGCAACCTGCCAGGCTGAGTGGGTAGAATGAGTCCAGCAGGCCTGAGCAAAACTTGAGCAAAGGTGCCACTGACCACAGAAGTTTCTGGCCAGAAAAGCAACACCCCAAAGATTCTGTGACAATATGAAGACTAAGAAACATTCAATGGATTTAGTGACATCAACGATATTTGGGACCTTGATAAGAGTAGTCTTAGAGGAGTCACAGGGATGAAAACCTGATCAGAGTGGATTCAAGAGAGAATGAGGTACACCCATGTTTTTGGCAGGATTATTTGTAATAGTCAAAAGCTAGAAAGAACCTGAATGTCTATCAATGAGTGAATGGACATGCAAAACGTGGTATATACCTACAATGAAACACTATTCAGCCTTAAAAAAGAAGGAAATTCTGACATATTCTACAACACAGATAGAACTTTAGGACATTATCCTAAGTAAAATAAGCCAGTCACAAAATTATAAATATGGTAAGATTCCACTCATATGAGGTACCTCGAGGAGTCAAATTCATAAAGACAGAAAGTAGAATGTTGGAATGAGGAGTTGTTTAATGAGTGTAAGAGTTTCAGTTTTGCAAGAAGAAAAAGCTCTGGAGATTGGCTGCAAAATAATGTGAGTATACTTGGCACTACTGAATTGTACACTAAAAGGATGGTATGTTTTATGTTATGTGTATTTATCACAATTAGAAATTTAAAAAGTTAAAGAAATGAGAGACAGAAATTGGAGACAGAAAGTATAGAATCTTTTGCGGAGTTTTTCTGTGAAGGAAAGGAGAAAAATAGATGTAGAAATAAGACCAAGAGTGTTTTGTTCTTGTGATCCTAGGTTGTCTGCTCATATTTTTGAAGAGTTATGTTTATTAATCTAAGAATGCTTGCGTAGATTGCCTCTCTTTTAGTGGGAAAATTGAAGACAGCAGGGTGTGCATATGAATAGGTCTGAGTCAGGAATGTCCAGGTGAGAGATGGGCATATGAATTTTTGCATTTAGAAAAATGGAGTAATAATATTATCTACACCTAGGGCAGTGGTGATTATTAAAACGTATATGAAATGTATTTTCTTGAGCAGTTAGTGCTGAATAAATGGTAGGTGCAATTATTATTTGTTTTTCTTCATTATTTGCTACTTGGAAAAGGCAAAAGTTAAATCTTTTATATTACTTTTAAATGTGTGAATTAGGAGACAATGTTAGCTATTTTACTAGAGTGACTTATATGGTCAAACAGATTTAGTGGAGATTCCTTTGTCTATATCCCTGATACTTTTCTACTTGATTCCTGAATCTTTTATGAGGGAATTATAAGAAACAGGAATTTCCCCCTTCAAATTTGATTTGGTTGTGTTTTGCTATATAGGAAAAAATAAAACAGACTATTTTTGTAAAGCAATGGTTGCTTGTGAGCTAGAAAAAAAAATCTCCGTTTGACAAGAAAAATGTATAAATTTTCCCAATCCTTTACCATAGAGAAAAACAAAAAACAACAACAACAAAAAAACAACACAATTTGCTTCGACCTTTTTGAAAGACCCTAGTTATCTAGGCTCCAAGAAAAAGGCACGCTCAATTTTGTGAATTACCATTTTATGTGAACAAATTGAAGTCTTATAGCATTCTTAATTTGGTTTCTGAGAGATATTTAGATAATTGGGCAATTTACAATAGAGTATGTTCTATTTGGGGCGAAACCTGCTTTTTCTTTGGGTTGCAGATTCTCTGCCCCCTTGTGGCCTTTCTCCTTCCTCTGGGGGCGTGTGTGTTTAATGCTACTGCGTTTTGCATTTCCAGGCTGGTTTGAGAAGAGCGCGGCTGCCTGGTTCCCTGAACACCAGACGGGGTTGCTAATTACATTTGCCCAGATGGCAAAGGGGGTCCCTCAGCCTACGGACTTAATTTCGGAAATTTACTTTCAGAGAGAATCGAGAGAGAGGATTGCTTTCCAAATTAAAGAGAATTATGTTACAGGCATTTGATTGTGTGAGGAGACAGAATCACAAAACAGGAAGGAAATCCTCAGAAGTTATTTAATCCAATCTGGACTCCAGAAGACATTCAAGACAGATGGGCAATCTCCTAATCTCCATGTTTTGTCTTCCTGTCTCTTTTTGAAGATAATGAAAGGATTCTTTTAAAAACATTATTTATCAGAAATATATTTATTTTAAGATATTTGGAAATCGTTGAAAAATGTAATGAGGAAAATAAAAATCATCTATAACCCCATCACCCAGAGATAATTACTATTTAAGGGTTTAACTCCTCTTCATATTTTTTGATAGAGAAAAATTAAATATACACTTTTGCATTGTATAAACGATACATGTTTTCAGATGGGAGCAGAGGCTGGCAAAATATGGCTTGTGGACCAAATCCAGTCCACATTCTGTGGGCCTGTATTGCCTGTAAGCTAAGAATGGTTTCACAGTTTTAAATGGTTGAAAAAAAGAATGACATTTCCTGACATGTGAAAATTACATAAAATTCAAATTTCCGTTCCCATCAATAAAGTTTTATTGGAACACAGTCATGTGTATTCATTTATATATTTTCTGGGGCTGTTTTTGCAGCACAGTGGAAGAATTAAGCAGTTGTGGCAGAGACTGTATGTATTAGTCCATTCTCACATTCTCTGCTGTAAGGACATACCTGAGACTGAGTAATTTATAAAGGAAAGAAGTTTAATTGACTTACAGTTCCACAGGGCTGGGGAGGCTTCAGGAAACTTAAAATCATGGCAGAAGGGGAGGCAAACATGTCCTTCTTCACAAGGTGGCAGGAGAGAGAAGAATGAGGTAAAGGGGGTAAAGAGCAAAGGGGGAAAGCCCCTCACAAAACCATCTGATCTTGTGAGAACTCACTATCAGGAGAACAGCATGGGGGAAACGCCCCCATGATTCAGTCACCTCCCATGAGGTCCCTCCCCCAACATGTGGGGATTACAATTTGGATTACAATTGAAGATGAGATTTGGGTGGGGACACAGAGCCAGACCATATCACTATAGCACTATAAAGCCTAAAATATTTACCATCTGGTCCTTTACAGAAAGTTTGTCACCGCTTGGTATTGAATAAGCATTTTCCAATACCCTTAAATGCTTTTCAAAAATAGACAGCAAGGCTGGGCATGGTGGCTCATGCCAAAATCCCAGCCCTTTGGGAGGCCAAGGCAGGAGGATTGCTTGAGCCCAGGAGTTTGAGACCAGCCTGGGCAACAGAGTGAGACCCCATTTCTATCAAAAATTTAAAAATTAGCCAAGTGTGATGGTGCGCACCTATAGTCCCAGCTACTCAGGAGGCTAAAGTGGGAGGATCACTTGAGCCTGGGAAGTTGAGCCTGCAGTGAGCTGTGATTGTGCCACTGCACTCCAGCCTGCGCAATAGAGCAAGACCTTGTCTCAAAAAAAAAAGCAAAATTATTGTTCATATAATTTTGTGGATGAATTCAACTTTTATTCTCTTAATTCTCCTGCCTTTAAACATTTTTTTACAATGGTCCTTTAAATAATATTCAGTATAAAAAATTAAAATATACATAGAGAGTACAATATGGCCATATATCCCTCATCCAGATTGAATAGTTACCAAGATTTGGCCACATTTAGCTAATATTTCCCTTTGTTGAAATACTTTAAAGTAAATTAATAGAGATTGTAAAATTCCATCCCACTTGAGCAATCATTTTTTAAAAAAATTATAAAACGGTTTGCCAGAGATTCAGGTTCAAAAATATTATAAAACTAGTTCATGTTCATGATGAATATTGAAGCACATAAAAACAACACAGAATGTGTAAATACTTGAAGTAAAAAGTAGAAATCCCTCTTCACCCCTTCTCCCCTGCCAGTTTAGTGGGTATCCTTTCAGTTTTTTTCTTATGTATATAGGAATAAATTTTGTATAAATTAGATTAACTGCTTAAAACATAATTTTGGAATAAAGGAACAAGAGAAGAAACTTGAATGCAAGCACATATGACAGCACTCCAGATTGGTGCCTTAATTGTTGGAGAGTGAGGACTGGGCCCCTCCTAAGTTACTAGCTAGGGTGGGATATGTTTTCTTCTTCAAATGCCACTGATCACCAAGAAACACACATCAGAAACCAGGAATGGGAAGATGATATTGGCGTGGACCCTCCTTTTACTGCCCCTTGCCACCTCCCCACTTAATTTCTCAGGTAACAGGTGGATACACATAGTAAATTCGAGAGACCCTGCTTTAGGCTCCCTCAAATGAGAGTCACTGTATATAATCCACCTTATTACTTTTTGCACTTTTTATCTTAAAAGCAAAACTCAAATTTAGAGAAAGTCTGCATGAATAATGTAATGAGTTACTGTATACCCATAACCCAGATTCACTAGTCACTATTGCCATATTTATTTTCTCTATATATACATACTGATATTTATTAATATTGTTGTTATTGCTGAAGAATATGTGAATAAATTGTAGATATCATGACTCTTCTTGATCTTTCAGTGTGTAAGTGCATTTTTGGGGAAGCTTCTTCTTCTTCTTTTTTTTTTTTGAGACAGAATCTCACTCTGTCACCAGGCTGGAGTGCAGTGACAAGATCTCGGCTCACTGAAACCTCCACCTCCTGAGTTTAAGCGATTCTCCTGCCTCAGCCTCCCCTGTAGCTAGGACTACAGGTGTGTGCCACCACGCCCAGCTAATTTTTGTATTTTTAGTAGAGACGGGGTTTCATCATGTTGGCCAGCATGGTCTTGATCTCTTGACTTTGTGATCCACCTGCCTCGGCCTCGGAAAGTGCTGGGATTACAGGCATGAGCCACCGTGCCTGGGCTAGGAAGCTTCATTTTAATGTGTGCTGAAGTCTGGGGCAAGGACCCTCAGGGTCTACCGGATGCAACATTTCCATGTACAGTTTAGTTGAGTGGTTTGTGGAGTTACCAGATCATTTTTGTACTATAAATTGACAAATTACACAGTCTCTTCAGTTGTTTCATTTTTATAAAAGAAAAATATTTCTTTTAGAAAATAAATTTTGTAGTGTTAGAATTGGAGTAAATTTTTCCCATTCTAGTTTTTGTTTTTCTGAAACGTATACATAGTTTAAAAAAATAACAGCTTTATTGAAATATTACTCACCTAACATAAAATTCATTCTTTTAAAGTACATAATTCAGTGGGTTTTAAAAAATATATTCACATGTTGAATTGTCATCACTACTTAATTACAGAACATTTTCATCACCTCAAAAAGGTACCTGTCAGCAGTGATTTTTCCTTCTCACATCTCTGTAGTCTCTGGCAGTCACTCATTCTGTTTTGTGTCTCCATAGATTTGCCTGTTCTGGACATCTTATGGAAATGGAATCATGTAATATGTCGCTCTTTGTGTCTGACTTCTTGCATTTAACACAATGTCTACAAGGTTCATCCATGTTGTAGCATGTATCAAAACTTCAATTAATATTCTTTTATATAGGTAGGTTACATTTTGTTTATCCATTCATCAGTTGGTAGACATACACATTGTTTTCATGTCTTAGCTATCATAAATAATGCTGCTGTGGACATTTGCATACAAGTTTTTTGTGTGGAAATATGTTTTCAATTCTCTTGGGAATATACCTAGAACTGGAATGGGTCATTTGGGAACTACATTTAATCTTGTGAGGAACTTTTCTGAGAAACTGCCAGCCTGTTTTCCCAAGTGACTGTACTATTTCACAATCTCACTAGCAATGCATGAGTATTCCAACTTTTTCATATCTTTACTGAGACTTGTTATTGTCCACCTTTTTTTATTATAGCCATCCTAATGTACATGAAATTTCACCGTAGTTCTGATTTGCATTTTCCTAATGACCAATGATATTGAGCATCTTTTCATGTGCTTATTGGCCAAATTGTGTATCTTCTTTGGAGGAATTCTATTCAAATTCTTTGCCCATTTTTTAGTTGAGTTATTTGTCCTTTCATTGTTGAGTTTTAAGAGGTTTTTATATATTCTGGAGACAAGTACCTTATCAAACATATGATTCAAAACATGTTCTCCCATTCTGTGAGTTGTCTTTTTATTTTCTTAATGATGTTTTCTGAAGCACAAAAGTTTTTAATTTTAATAAAGTCTAATTAATTTATTTTTTATTTTGTCATTTGTGCTGTTGGGATCACATCTAAGAAACTATTGCTAATCCAAAGTTATGAAGATTTATACCTATGTTTTTTCTAGGAAGGTTGTATAGTTTTAATTCTTATTTGTAGATCTATGATTCATGCTGTATTAATCTTTGCATATGGTGTGAGGTAGGGACATATATTTTAAGAATAAAAGTATTTAAGAAAAAATATTTCAGAATAAAATGTTTTTAAGAATAAACAGTTTTAAAAATAAGTTTATGATCATAATGAACTGACAGCTTTCAAAGTCCTAATATTTGTTGTTTCAAAATTTGTATGCCTGTAGGCTAGAAATTTAAATTGATCATCATTAGATTGAATTAGAAAAAGATATACAAAAACAAAGTCAGCTTTTTCCTTTTTAAAAAGATTGAATAATGGAATTGTCAGATGGCTGCCATCTGTGTATTGTTCAATTAACAAAGTATATGCATGTGTTTTTGGCTCCTCCCAATAATCTCATTATTCACAAGAAAGCTAAAAATAGTCATGAAGATCTAGGTGATAAATTTTAAGCAAACAGGCAATTAAAAAATAACAGGATTGTGAAATATCCAATTAAAATCATATTAGAAAATGGTCCAGGAATCCCCAAATAACTTTTATGTACATTATATGGAGATAAATGGATCTTAAACTTTCTGGTTTTCATTTTCAGAGGTCATAGACATTTAAAAAAATTTTTTTGATAATGAAAGAATATTTATTTCCATGTTGTGCTCAGGCCTGAGCTAAAGTACATTAAGACATTGAATGATGTCACCCAGGGATATGTAACCAGACAATATACAGGACTAAGATGAACAAGTGGTGGTGGTGGTAGAGGGGGTTGCATCAGTAATTCATGTAGAAGGAACCAGGCAGACAGTAAAACAAAAATTTGCAAAACACACCAAGTGATCAAATCTCACATCTTCAGGATAGGCAAACTTGATTGCTGGGTTAAGAACTTTAGAGGGCAATTAAGGTGGGTAGTGGTGGCATTTTCTCAGCTTAGATTGTCCTCTGATATGTATATTTCAGCCTGTACATCTACTTGCCAGCACTGTACATTTAATTTCATGAGAAACGAAGTCCTCAATTAAGGGAAGGGAATCGCTTTGACCAGATCTTTTGGCTCAGATTTGGCAGGTTGGCAAGATCTTAAAGTCTCCATAACCAAAGTTAGAGAGAGGCTCTATATGCTAGAAGCAGTAACTAGGCACTGCATGTGGTCTGGGCCTTAATCCTCTGCAGGAAGACTGACTACAGCATCTGGCTTTTCAGACTCTACCTAGGAATTCCACCATAATTAAAAGATGTATAAACTTGACCTACATCCTCCAACTCAAATAACTTAAAGGGCCCAGGACCCTTCCCCATAGAGCCTAAAGCCCAATATCCTTCCCTCAAGGAATACCAGCAGTGTTCAAGTTTAGCTTTGTTACAGAAAATGAGTCATAACAGATTTCTCAGTTTGTGACACTAGTCACCTTGAAGAACACCTCTAAATGCATGAACTCATTGAGACTGGTCCAACCTCTAATTTCTGGCTCCTTGTTTTTCCTGCCCCTGCCTACCTTTAAGAGACAGAGTCTCACTTTGCCACCTAGGCTGGAGTGTAGTGGCATGATCATAGCTCACCACAGCCTTAACTCCTGGGCTCAAGCAATCCTACCATATCAGCCTCCTGATTAGCTAGGCCTACAGGCATGCACCACCAGGCCGGGCTAATTATTTTTTGTAGAGACAGGGTCTCACTATGTTGCTCAGGCTGATATCAACTCGTATCCTCAAGTGATCTTCTGCCTCAGGTTCCAAAAGCTTTGGGATTACAGGTTGTGAGCCACCATGCCCAGCCCCTGCCTACATTTTCAATATTCCACTCAACAAATAACATTGAGACTTCCTGGGTCTGGAAAGTAAAAAAAAACTAAGTACTATGTAGAATTAAGCAAGCATGTAAGTGATGTTTCAGAAGTAACCTGTTTCTGTTTCAAGTAAGGCCTACACCAATGCCCTAACTCAAACAAGGACAGACAATAGTTAATTAGTTTTTATTTCATAATCATAAACTTAACTCTGCAATCCAGCTAGGTATGGAAGGGGATGAAGAAAACATGGAACCCAAAGGGAACTGCAGTGGAAGCACAAAGATTCTAGGATACTTCCAGCAAATGGGGTGGAGGGGTGCTCTCCCGAGCTACAGAAGGAATGGTCTGGTGGTTAAGGTAAAACACAAGTCAAACTTACCAGAGCTGTCCACAGTCATCTATGGTGGTCTTCTTGCTGGTCTTGACATTCCTGGATCCAAAGAGCTCCATGGCCTCCACAATATTCATGCCTTCTTTCACCTTGCCAAAGACTACATGCTTGCCATCCAACCACCCCGTCTTGGCAGTGCAGATGAAAAACTGGGAATAGTTTGTATTGGGTCCGGAATTTGCCATGGACAAGATACCGAGACCTGGATGCTTCAGGATAATGTTCTCATCTTCAAATTTCTCCCCGTAGATGGACTTGCCACCAGTGCCATTACAGTGTGTGAAGTCACCACCCTGACACATAAACCCTGGAATAATTCTGTGAGAGCAGGGACCCTTATAACCAAATCCTTTCTCTTCAGTGCTCAGAGCACAAATGTTTTCTGCTGTCTTTGGAATCTTTTCTGCAAACAGCTCGAAGGAGACGTGGTCCGAGGGCTCGCTGCCGACAGTAAGGTCGAAGAACATGGTGGGGTTGTCCATGGCTGATAGTACCAGGACTCCTGGCGACAGTAGCCTCTGCAAAGCTGGTCATAGAAATTTGAGAGTTTCTCCTAGATGGAGGTTTTAGCTATTTATTTTTATACTAAATGGTAAATTCTTGACTGTAGGTACCTTGTCTTAATCCCCTTTGTTTTTATTTTTTTCCGTCCCCAGGGCAGCCATGTTTGCTTTTACGGATTGTGTAGTACACAGCTCTAAAGAGTGCCTGGGGTTGAGCAGTGCACATCTATCTCACTGTACAGGGAAGCCCTGACTGTCACAATAAACTGCAGGCAGCAAGTCTTTTTATTTATTTGCTGGGTTAAAATGATTCCCGTAAGTTCCCTCTAAAATTACCGACAGATTTTCGGTGGGAAGAATGCATTGGAGACTGGCATTAAATACTAGTCCAGGTTAATATTTGCATTGAATGCCTCTCTTATATCTTTTAGCATACATTAAAATGGACTGTAGTCTTGTTCTAGTAAAACCCACGACTGAGTGAACCAAGGACGAGACTGCCGGTTGGTCGTGCACACTCTAGAGGGTGCCAGGAGGCTGGCTTCACCCATGTTGCAGTGTTTCCTAAGGAATATCTTACATCTAGAGGCTATGGTGTCTCACATCTTTGCCCCCAGTTATCTACCTTGTGTGTACCTTGCATTCCTTCATTTTCAGAATGCAGAATTGAACTTGGCTTTGAAGTAAAACAATACTGTTTTTTGAGTGATCCAGCAGCTGTTATACTTTGGTGAGAGTTTTCTTCTCCACCCAAGTCTTGTTTTCCATTTCTCTCTCCACCACTTTCTCTTCTACCCCCACCTCTTCCAGCTTACTCTACCCAATTACCATGCCAGAAACAATTCTTGTCTATCTCCTTTCCCAAAGAGATGCTTCCTTTATTCAACTGCTTAAATAAGTAAAACAAAGTTTCCCTTTCCCCTGAAGCACCTGCTCAAAATACAAGCGGGAGACCAATTATAACCCAGGAGACAAATCCCCTTTGAACAGCTGATCCAGGGAATGGATTTGGAGGCTTATCTTCGGTCTGAATCACAGGGTCACACCAGGGTCATCCCTAGAGCAAATTGTCCCCTTGGCTTCCACTGAACTTACCCTGAAATGTGCACACTGGATCTCTTTTCCCATGGATTATGAAGCTGTTTGGTGAAGGCTGCTCATTTGATGTACTAATCAGCATCTTGACATAACACATGGGAAGAGTTTAAACGTTTGCTTTGGTACTGCAAGGCTTCTAGGGTACTTTCTAATTAGGTCCTTGTAATCACAGACAAAAGCCTGTGACTGTAAATCTGAAAAAATGACTTCCAAAGCATAGGGCAGTGCTTCTCAGACTTTCATGTGTGTACACATCATCCAGGTATGTCATTTAAATGCAGGTTTTAATTCCCTAGGTCTGAGGCATGGCCTAAGATTCTGCATTCTAACAAGGTTTCAGGTGAGGCTGATGCTGTGGTCTGCTGGACTGCACTTTGAGGAGACCCTACTTGATGGACAGTCAGCCAGGAAACTTTCAGTTTGAGGCATAATTAGTGAAACTTCATATTTCTTAACTACTGCCCAAGGGCCTTGAATGGTAGATGCACCTGTGTATGGTAGATGCACCTGACAGTGATAACCTGACTTCAGCACACCCTGAGAATGACCCTGCATGGTAGATGCACACAAATGTGTATTTGGAGTTCTGACCTAAGGAATTCAGAAGTTGCCAGCCTGGAGATTCATTCTTATCCGTAAGGAATATCTGAGCCCCTCACCCATGCCAAGGAACACAGGCTGTACAGGAGATCAAAGCCCTGTGTTTTGGGTTAAATGAAGGTTACCAGTTGGAGGTTGTTAGGAGGAGGGTGCTAAGTGAAAACGCTATTTCAACTGCATGCTTCTTACAAGCGGCTCTCCTGCCTTGCCCTTGCCCGCTGCCACTGGGGAGAGCAGTTCCATGTAGCCCACTGTCACTGAACCATCCCTATATGTAAGTAAGTTTCCCTCAATAAACCCCATGTCTGCTTTGCTGGCTCTGGGTCTCTTGTTCGGGCTCTTGAAGCTGGTGCATTCCCTATTGGAGCTGAGAGGGGTCTGGCATGATTGATTTCCTCTGTACAACTGCCCAAACTTTGCTGAGCATTCTTATTTTTGCCTCCTTTCTCTGGTTCAAATGTTTTACTGTTGTAGTCATCATTTGAATGATACTTATTTGTTTACATGCCTGCCTCCTAGACTCTGAGCATGTAGGGATAAGACAGCTAATTCTCATTCATCTTTGGATCAAGGGCACCTAGAACAGTATCTGGTAAAACACACACACACACACACACACACACACACACACACACACACACACACACACACACACAGAGTAGGCACTCAACAAATACTGGATAAAAGAAAAACTGATAGATTAAACTCATAAAATTAAAACCTTCTATCCATTCCAAACATCATAAACAGGATACAAAGGCAAATGATAAACTGAGAAATATATTTGCAGTGTATTAAGATCTCTTATGAGTTGTTACGGTTTGAGTTGGGTCTGTCAAAAGATATGTCACAGTCCTAACCCCCAGTACCTCAGAATGGGAACTTACTTGGAAATAGAGTCATTGCAGAAATAATTAGTTAAGCTGCGGAGTAGGGAGGGCTCTTAATCCAATATGACTGGTGTCATAAAAGGAGGAGACATGGACATACAGGGAGAACCTCATGTGTGGATGGAAGCAGAGATTCAACTGATGGAGCCACAGGCTGTGGAACACCTGGGGCTGCCAGAAACTGGAAGAGGCAAGGAAGGATCCTTCCTAGAGACCTCAGCAAGAGTATGTACTGCCAATGCTTTGATTTTGCACTTGCTGTCTCTAGAATGCTGAGAATACATTTCTGTTGTTTTAAGCCACCTAGTTTGTGGTATTTTGTTACAGCAGCCCTAGTAAACTGACACATAAGCAACAAGAAAAAGAATGATCTAGTAGCAAAGGGGGCAAAGAACCCAATCATAGGTAATGCACAAACAAATGCAAATTGCTCATAAACAAACAACGTTCAAGGGCTAGTAATCAAAGCAATGCAAAATGAACACAACATTGAAATGCTCTTTTTATCTTATTATATTTATTATTTTAATTAGGAAAAAATACAGTGTTGTGAGTTTAGGACAACCAGGCCCTCTTCTGCGCTTGAGCCACTAGTAGCTGTTGATATTACCTCCAAATATATCTTAAGTTGTTCCACTTCTCTCCATGTCTTCTGCCATTGCTTCCTTCTAAGATACCATTGTCATTGTCATTGACTTTTTAAAAATTTTATTATACTTTAAGTTCTGGGATACGTGTGCAGAACGTGCAGGCTTGTTACACAGGTATATATGTGCCATGGCGGTTTGCTGCACTCATCAACCCATCATCTATATTAGCTATTTCTCCTAATGCTATCCCTCCCCTATTTCCCCACCCCCTGATAAGCCCTGGTATGTGATGTTCCCCTCCCTGTGTTCATGCGTTCATGTGTTCTCATTGTTTAACTCCCACTTATGAGTGAGAATATGTGGTGTTTGGTTTTCTGTTCTTGTGTTAGTTTGCTGAGAATGATGGTTTCCAGCTTCATCCATGTCCCTACAAAGGACATGAACTCATCCTTTCTTTGGCTGCATAGTATTCCATGGTGTATATGTGCCACATTTTCTTTATCCAGTCTATCATTGATGGGCATTTGGGTTGGTTCCAAGTCTTTGCTATTGTGAATAGTGCCGCAATAAACATACGTGTGCATGTGCCTTTATAGAAGAATGATTTATAACCCTTTGGGTATATACCCAGTAATGAGATTGCTGGGTCAAATGGTATTTCTGGTTCTAGATCCTTGAGGAATTGCCGCACTGTCTTCCACAGCGGTTGAACTAATTTACACTCCCACCAACAGTGTAAAAAGCATTCCTCTTTCTCCACATCCTCTCCAGCATCTGTTGTTTCCTAACTTTTTAATGATCGCCATTCTAACTGGCATGAGATGGTATCTCATTGTGGTTTTGATTTGCATTTGGCTAATGATCAGTTATGATGAGCTTTTTTTCACATGTTTGTTGGCTGCATAAATATCTCCTTTTGAGAAGTGTCTGTTCATATCCTTTGCCCACTTTTTGATGGGGTTGTTTGTTTTTTTCTTGTAAATTGGTTTAAGTTCTTTGTAGATTCTGGATATTAACCCTTTGTCAGATGGATTAAAGACTTAAACATAAGACAATAAAACCATAAAACCATAAAAACCCTAGAAGAAAACCTAGGTAATGCCATTCAGGACATAGGCCTGGGCAAAGATTAAGCAACGGCAACAAAAGCCAAAATTGACAAATGGGATCTAATTAAACTAAAGAGCTTCTGCACAGCAAAAGAAACTACCATCAGAGTGAACAGGCAACCTACTGAATGGGAGAAAATTTTTGTCATTGACTTTCTAGACAACTGAATTAATCTAAATGGTGTTGTTACTTACCTTGCTTAGAGCTGGCAGAAGGAATCATTTAAAAAACATTAGTCAGACCACATGACTCCTCTGCTTAAAACCCTTCAGTGACAGCTTTCATTGCAGTTAGTGTGGTCCCTGCCAAGCTCCCGCTTTCTCCGTCAATGAGCTTTGGACCCGTGGCTTCTTTCAGTTCCTTTGTGGAGCTCTTCTTGTGGGGCCAGCACACATTGCTAGTCCCTCTCTGAGAATGCTTGTCCTGCCACTCTTCACGTTCTGATCTTAGCTTCAATGTCCCAGTGGAACTTCCTTGGTATTCCTCCTCAGGCCCTGCCTAAGTGAGGTCACTGTATTATATTTTCTCATGGTAATTTGTTGGTTTTGCTCATGATTTATTATTGTCATGAATGTTGGGTATTTGCTTATTGTCTCTCTCTCTATCTAGATTATAAACTTTATAAAGGCAAGGACTGTATTTCTGTTGTCCTCCAGCTGTAACTCAGACTTGGGTATAGAAGCAAATAGATAATAGGCAATCAATGTATATTTGCTGACTGAATAAATGGAGATTAACTTGGCAAAAGAGGTCAAAAGTCTTAGAAATGTTGATATCCTTTCAATCAGTAATCCCATTTCTAGGAATATATTTTAAGAAAATAATTAGGGATGTGTGTCAAGACTAGTCACATTGCAACTTAAATAACAGTAAAATAAATTTTAGCAATGTATTGGGAACAAAAATAAATACCTAAAAACGACCAGTATAATAAATTATGATTTGTACATTCAAAGAAATATCAGATAGATAATCAAAGTGGTATTATAGAAATATATTCATTGACATATAGTTTCAGTGAGCATATATTTTTGTAAAAATAAAATATATATTTTTTATATTGTTCTCTAATGCATAGAATATTTAGAAAACTATATACCAAAATATTAATTGTGGCTCCTTTTAAAATTATTTAAACTTATTTAAACATTGTATCATATGTATTTTTAAAACATTCCATAAAAAGGATATTTCTAGTATTATTAGAAGAATAAAAGATATTTTGAGTGAATGAGAGTTACCTGGAATGTTTGGTCTGAATTTGAAACCTTCATTCCTACAAAAAATAAAATAACTGATATAATCAAAAAGATACTTTCTAAATTTCAGATGCTGTCATTCACTTCCACACAAGCTTATGCTGTGAAGGAAGACATCCTGTCTGTAGTTAAATCCCAGGTCGTCACTGTTTTCCATGGTTGAAAGTTTATTCTGTATCTTTTTGTTGGATAAACTCTTTCTTTTATGTTGGAGTTTTTTTCATCTTAGGTTTTGGGTGAGAATTGAATGTAGAAATCTGCAGTTTCTCCTGTCAAAGAAATTTCAATACTTTGGTAGGCATCCAAACAACACATTCTACTATATAGACCAAATATTGTGTCAAAAATGGGCTCTGGATCAAATTTATGAAAACATATTGGATGGATTTTATAATCTGAAAAGTTTCCGAGATAAAATTATATCTAATCTTATATCTTCATTTCCTGATATGTCTTTACATTAGGAAGCCCTTAGGTTCTCTGGAGACCTTTGTTCTAACTTGGCAGAGGTGACCTGTGTTACTTCTTTATTTTCTCCTTGGACGTGGCTCCTTGGTTTTCATAGCCATGTGCAAATACAATATTGGTTTGTTTCCAGTCTCCAGATTCGACTGTGTTACACTATTTTTCACCAGAAAGAACAAGTTAAGGGAGCACATTAGTTTGTGTATTTACTTATGTACACAGACACATACACACACAAAATTTTTGTATCAACAATGAGTCAATGACAATACAACATTGGGCAATTTTTAATCAATCTCCTGCAGATAATGAAGCTATATCTATTTTAAAAAGTGGTACACACTCTCTTTCCTTTCTCAGTCTGAAATGTTATTACTTGAGGGAGTAGGGGAAAGAAGAGGGAATGATTTAGGAGAAATGAGGCAGGGTATGGGAGTGAATGGGTAAGGAGAAAATTCTTAGAGACACTCCCAAGTTCAAATTAAAAAACCAAATTAATAAAATAATTACTGCCCTTCCATGGCCCCTCTTTTGTATACTCACAGCACTTAGTCATGTGGGTAGGTATCATTGCTCACCCTGTTGCTATGATAAACTCCACTTCCAATACTAAAGACGTGTGTGACTGCTAGACCTCAATGTCCTCAATTACATCTCTGTGAGAATCAAATGTGATAAGGTATAACACTCTTGGCATGGTGGCTTGTAGATATTAACAACTGTTGCTATGTTGTGCTTCTATGTCTATCTTAATCAGGGGTTGTGTCTATTTTTCTGCATCTTCCTGGGTATCTAGCAAAGTAATCAGAGCATTACAGATGCTCAATGAGTATTCAAACAATTGAAAAGAAATTTTCCGAGCACAGTGGCTCCTGCCTATAATCCCAGCACTTTGGGAGGTCAAGGCAGGTGGATCCCTTGTATTCATAAGTTTGAGACTAACCTGGGCAATGTGGCGAAACCCCATCCCTTTACGAAATACAAAAATTAGCTGGGTGTGGTAGGGCATGCCTGTAGTTTCAGCTATTTGGGAGGCTGAAGTGGGAGGATGGCTGGAACCCAAGAGGCAGAGGTTGCAGAGAGCCGAGATCGTGCCACTGCACTCCAGCCTCGGCAATGGAGCCAGAACTCGTCTTTAAAAAATGAATAAATAAAAGAAATGCATAAAGCTCCTGTTTTCACTAAAATGCATTCTAATCTAGGCTAACTCTATATGAAATTACAACTTTTAATTTTCCAGTTAACATTTTTTGGGGATGTGGTTGAATGCAAAAAGAATTAACACCCTCTGGATTTTTTTTCCACATGATACATTTAATCATTTTCTTTCTATTTAAGTGAAGGAAAACATTTAAATTTTGCACATTTTGACTTCTGTATTAGATAATTTTCACATTGCTATAAAGAATACCTGACACTGGGTAATTTATGAAGAAAAGAGGTTTAATTGATTCAGAGTTCCACATGACTGGGGAGGCCTCAGGAAACTTACAATCATGGTGGAAGGTGAAAGGGAAGCAAGCACATCTTACATGGTGGCAGGAGACAGCCAGCATGAGGGAAGAGCTGCCAAACACTTTAAAAACCATCAGATCTCGTGAGCGCTCACTCACTATCATGAGAACAGCATGGGGGAAACCGTCTCCATGACCCAATCACCTCCCACCCACCAGGTCCCTCCCTTGAGATGTGGAGATTACAATTGGAGATGAGATTTGGGTGGGTACACAGAGTCAAAACATATCAACTTCAATCTTTCATTATTCATGTCTCTTCTTAACTGTTAACCCCAGATTCCACTAATTTTTATAATAGTGATTATGTCTCAGATTTTCTGGTTTCAATATTTAGTTTCTTTCTACTTTATTTTGATCTCCTCCTCCTCCTTTTTCTTTTAAAATAAGGACACAGCTAACCTAATGATTTTGCAATTCAGTATTCCCTACCCAGGACTGACTACATAAATTCTAGGTGTAGTGAAAAATAAAAATGCAGGGTCCCTTGTTCCAAATATCAAGAATTTAAAGACAGCAACAGCAGAGCATTGATCCAAGTGTGGGTCCTTCTGAGCCCAGGGCCCTGTGAGACTGCATAAGTTGTAGGCCCATAAAGTGCGTCTGTGCAGTGGGTCCTGTCCATAGCAAGGACATTGTCTTTGTACAGGGCAGTGATTAAGAGTGTAGATTCTAGAGTCATTAGATCTGGATTTAAATCCTTGCTTTGCTAATTACTAGCTGAAAGGCCACGGGCAAGTTACTTATTTTCTCTGGGCTTTAGTTCCTTCACCTGTGGAATGGGGAAAATAATATCACCAAACCGTATTACGTGAGCTAATATATATGTAAAGTGCTCTGGCATAGTATTGCTCAATAAATGTTTGCCATGTGTTTGTGCACACATGTGTGCATGTGTGTGTGTGCGTGTGTGTGCGTGTGCGTATGCCTGTGTGTGTGTGTGTGTGTATTGCCCTTCATTGTCTGATTGCCTGTAGGCATAGCATTCACATCTTTGAGAATTGAAGCTGCATCATTTTTCTTTCTCCTCTTTCATTTATTGAAACAGCTTTTGTGTGTGTATCACAGTTGTTAAGAGTTATCCTGCTCCTTCTCAATCCCAAGAATTTCACATGAAATCTTCATAATTTGTAACCACAGGTAAAAGTCAAATGCTCTAATTTGCCTGCATCTTGAAACAGTATGGGCTAAAGGCACCAGAACAGCTTGGCCTGTTTTCTGTTTCTTGCTCCATTACCTGGTCTGTGTGGCATCACACCAAGTACTTCCCTCTGCTCTCTTTCCATTGCACAATGTATGCTATGTAACATTTCTACATCCTGATCTTTTTGATATGATATTTATTTAGTTATAGGTGCTATAAAAACAGACAGATCAAGGTGATAATCATGTCTCCAAAACCAGGCCGGTGACGAAGAGTGGGTCTGACCAACTTCAAACTGAACCCATTTGGAAGAGGGCTTTCCCGAAGGGAGAAATGCCCCATGGCTCATTGGAAGTGAATACAGACTTGTCGGGAATATGGCCTTGGAGCATCTGCCAGTGGTGCTGAGAAGACAGAGGTCGGAGACAAAAGCCTAAGTCAGAATGAAGTCTGTGCCATTTAGTTGCTGATTGACCAAGTCCTTCCCTGGACCTTTTCTTGTCACTTAAGACATCGGGATACTATTTCCTGCCTCAGGTGGTTGGAATGAGGATTGGGAAAACATAAGGGAAAGTGTTTTGTAAACATAACCAAAGCTCCTGTACTCTGTCACGATCTCGAGGAACAGCTGAGGAATATATGTCTGGCTGGTGAACAAAAATCAGTCCTTATTATGATTCTTCCTTCAGGAGTCCCAGGGTCTAGAAATTTGCATATAAAGGAAACTAGTGACTTTGTGATACAGAATATTTATACCATGAAACAAAAGCTGGTGCTCTGTAGTCAGATAGACTTGGATTCTGGTCCCTATCCAGTCATTTACCAATTGGGCGTCTTTGTGTAAATTGCATAAACGCGGTTAATCTCAGCTTTCTCTTTGGGTAAATGGAACAAATAACAGTGACTTACATGGTCATAGGATTGTCATTTTACAATTAAATGAGATAATGCAAGGCCAGCCACTTGGTGCTGTGGAATTGCAGTTTGCAGACCACATTTTGAGTGGAAGAGACTAAATTACATACAGTGACAGAGGCAAGTTACAGTTTGTTATGACCAGCCCAGCAAGCATTCTTCCAGGAACTATTTGGAATGATCCCACCACCCGTGGAACACTCACTTTGGCTCACAGAGTCAAAGAGAATCTTTTAACTTTATTCCTTTACAAAACAAATTAATAATCAGTAGCCACGGATCATTTCCAAGGGGGCCTTTAAACACTTCTTGAAAAAGAGCTTGGTTTTAGCTGCATTTTAACCTATAAAAGCCAACTTATCAATCTATGAAAACCACATTCAAGTTAGATACATTTCAAAAATAATTGAGGTCAGAAGTAGCTCTTCTAATTTTCTTGGGCCGTTACAGCATTGGATTAGGAAAGAAAATTGTGATTGTGAAATTGAGGCTTTCTCCGGGTTTATTCTGAAGACAGCCAAGCTCGATCTTTATGACCATGGCCTCAAAGCAGTTGAAGCTATTCTGTTCTGATAGTTAATGTTGTGGTACTTTCTTCAGATCCCCCTTTCAGGACTGGGGGCTCATCCTCTCAACTGCCAAGAGCATGTTCACAGCTGGGCTTGTCCTGGGGAATGGCCCACTAATGGAAGAGAGCAGCCTTGACAAGGTCATGCCCATCCAATGATGGTTGGGGAGGAGGGGTAAAGGGGGAAGAACTCAGCTCCTTACCTGTATTTGGCTCCAGAGCCCCTCAAGGGATCTGTTGAAACCTTTATTGTAACTGCATTTCTGTTCAGTGTTACTCTCTGTCCAACCCGCTTTCTATAGATACTGTTCGTGTTACTCCCAATAAACCCCTTACACAGGGAACCTGACCTAAGATACTTCTCTAGGATTACCTTCTGAGACTTCAGTAACCTAAGACCAGTGGTCTCAGCTCAGGATAATTTTGTCCCCTAGGGCACATTAGGTCTGGAGACATTTTTGGTTGTCACAAATAGGGTGGCAGTGGGGAGAGGCATCTAGTGGGTAGAGGCCAGGGATGCTGCTAAACATTCTACAATGCACGGGACAGCCCCGATATGGTTTGGCTCTGTGTTGCCACCCAAATCTCATGTCGATTGTATTCCCAGTATTGGGGTGGGGACCTGGTGGAAGGTGATTGGATCATGGGGGCAGATTTCCCCTTGCTCTTCCTGTGATAGTGAGTGAGTGTTCATGAGATCTGGTTGCTTAACGGTGTGTAGCACATCCTCCTTCACTCTCTCTTCCTCCTGCTCCAGCCATGTAGGACTTGCCAGCTTCCCCTTCACCTTCTGCCATGATTGTAAGTTTTCCAAGGCCTCCCCAGCCATGCTTCCTGTACAGCTTGTATAACCATGAGCCCATTAAACCAATTTTCTTTATAAATTACCCAGTCTTAAGTAGTTCTTTATAGCAATGTAAGAACAGACTAATACAAGCCCCCACAACAAATAACTATCCACTGCAAAATGTAATAGGGTAGAGGTTGAGAAACCCTGGATTATATATGTTTTGATCATGGCTTTTTATATCCAAGTATAAGAAGGAAGATGGAAAATAAGTGTTGTAATTCAAATTATCAAATCGTGCTTAAGGTGAGAAGAAAACCTATGATCATGAGCTCCAGCTTCCCTCCTCCAGCCTCATTTCTTCTTTCCATGTGGCTGTTGACTGCAGATACCAGTTTGCTCAAAAAATGCCCTCTGTGGTAAGGCCCCAGAACTTCTCCTATTACCAATTACAGCAGACAACACTGGAAAATATGAAGCAGCACTTCTCATTAAGAGCGTTTCTTTACTTCCTTTTTGTTCGTTTGTTTTTAGAGACAGGGTCTGGCTCTGTTGCCCAGGCTGGAGTGCAGTGGTGCAATCATGGCTCACTGCAGCCTCAAACTCCTGGGCTCAAGCGATCCTCCCACCTCAGCCTCCCAAGGAGCTATGACTAAAGGTGTGTGCCACCATGCCTGACTAATTTTTATATTAATTTTTGTAGAGACAAGTTCGCCCTATGTTGCCCAGGCTGGGATAGTGTTTTTTAAATGAAGTTTTTCCTCCGCCAATCTGCTTCTGCTACCTCATCCTCCTTGTTTCCACATCAATAATGACTCTATTCACCTATTTCTTTTTGGGAAGGAATTTTTCATTAACTAAGAAATAGCTGATTTGCTCCTTGACTTAGTGCTGGGAGGTCTCATGCTTTCATGAACTGTAGCTATTTCTTGACCCAAATCAGGCCAGACTGAGTTTGCATTACAAATGTGCCACATTCAGCAAATAGTTGACATTGCAGACTGTGCTGTGCCTTTGAAGGCCAATGCTGACTCCCTGAGGAATCAAAGCCTTCACCCCAGTGAGGGCCAGGCACCTGGTGACTTCTGCATACTCCTCCTCTCCCATTTGTTCAGGAATGAGACACATTTGAGGGCTTAGACTACAGTTTCCTGAATTGTTTTCATTCAGAGGGTGAGATGGGCGAAAAGTATGTGGTGGCAGAAAATAAATGATGAGTTCTTTTTTGGATATGTCAAGTATAAGATACCTATTAGCCATTAAGTAGAGAAAGCGGGTGAGAGGAAACGAGAGGTCAGGGACAGGGAGAAAATCTGATTGACATTGAACCGCCCATGGGATAGAAGGAAAACTGGTAGATTGTAGGGTTAAGGACAAAGAGGGGAAAGCATTTTAAGAAGAAGAAGCTGGTCAGCCATGTCTAATGTTGAAGAGAGGTTTTAGTAAAGTGGGAACAGAGAAGGGAAGTTAGATTCCCAAACTCAGAAAATTAAATGAGAAAGGAACAGGCAGATAGGACACCCACCTGGCGATGGTAAGAGTTTGTGCCTTGGCTGCAGTACATTGATTAATAACAGTCTGCTGAAATGGCCCTTAAAGGTAACTTTGAACACCCTCTGCCACTGTCCCTGCCTTCTCTTCCTTCATCTCACCCCAAATTGCAAGGCCCTGAGCTTTTCATCATTACAAGAGTGTTTAATGCCCTCTCCTAACTAATCAAGAGGATTCCCCCAAATGAAACAGAAAGGGAGAGGTGATAGAACCATGGCCTTGAGCGATTTGTGCTCATGGTCCCTTGATTTGCCTCCTTTCCACACCACACCCTCACTACATTGGGTATGGGCAGAGCTGTTAGACATGGCAGAGCGGCAGAGCAGCAGAGCATTGGTATGAAGCCACTTTACCTCTTTGAGCCTTGGTTTATGTTAAGGGAGAGTTTGGGACTGGAGGATCTTTCAGGCCCCTTCAGGCTCCAATATTGCATAGATCTGAAGTGGTTCCATTTCATTTACCAGCAGTGAAAAGCAGCATGCACTCAGCTGTTCCGTCAGTTTAGTCAAAGCAACACATTTCCCCTTCTTGAATTTACCTTCAACAGAGGGGGAAATGTAGGCTGCATTATTCCCAGCATGTAGAAGCTCTGTTTGAGATTCTTAGTATTGCAGGGTACATTTACTTTTTGCTAATGATCCCTGAAGCTGACTGGTTTCAATCATGTGATTCCAGCAAAGCACAGACACTCTGATTTGTAATAACGACACCATGAAATCAATATCGAAAAACCTTGGGCTATATGAAACTGCTACTACTCAGTGAATCATACTATGCAATATTTCCTGAAAGATAATGGGTTTCAAAACCAAACATAAATCTTCAGTGACATGTTGGCTATTTGTCATGTTTTCTGGTGGTGGAATTACAGCAGCTTCAATAAAATCCATTTGGTGGTTGGGTTTTAGATTAATATCTGATACAATCATGGTCTTCGAACCACAAGAAGTAAAGCTTAGGGGGAGGGAAGCAAGTTTGCAATTATTCTAGGGTTCTAGTACCCCTTGTGCCAAATGTTGGCACAGAAATTGCTCAAAAATTACAAAAAAGCAATATAATGTGAGACTTTGAATACCAAGCACTGTAAAGTGATACTGTATTCTTGAAATAGTAAACATGACTTCCATATGTGGCTAAGTGTGCCCAAGACTGCCAACTGTAATGCAAAGCAAATTGATTCGCAACTGTTGTGTTCTTACCACTTGAACTCCTGGCTTTCCATTTGAATCCTTGACACAAACTAATTAACTCTACACTTTTCTCAACTTAGCAGAAATATTTCCCCCATGACAAGGAAAATGAAATTGATTTTCTGATTAAATGACTTCACTTAGTCCTTCTGAGTTAATATTGCTTCCCTGTGACAGATGAGTCAGCAACATTTATTGAGCCCCCACTGGGCAGAAAGTATTTACAAGGTGTTACATGAATCTATACGAACAATAACTTTCTGGCCTTCCTAACCCATCCATGTTTGGAATTAAGCAGCTATTTCTGTCTAGATGCCAGGCTGACACCTAATTCTCTCAATATTGTGGAGAAAGGGAAGGTTGTCTTGACAACAGTGTGGAAAAAATCAACTTGAAAAATGTATTTAACCTAAAACTGTAGTCTTAGCAATTGAATGTGGATGCAAGTTCTCTTGGTAATTTAGGCCAGTATCAGGATGGATACCTCTTTTTAAAAAAAATGAATAAAACGATAAGTAACATAGTCACAGGTTACAAAAACTAGGAAAGTACAAAGGATACACAGTAAAAAGCCTCCATCCCATCCCAGTCCCTCAGGTACCACTTCCAGTCCCCATAGGTATCCACAGTCCCCAGTTTTCTTTTATGTCCTTCTAGAAATATGAAATGCATAAATAAGCAAAAACATAAAGAATATCTGTTTTTTGTTTTAATATGAATAGTGGCACACTGTATACATATGCTTTCCAAATAATAATATTTCTTGGAGATTCTTGCATAACAGCACAAAGAGAAATGTCCCTGTTCTTTTTAATGATCCCCTAGTATTCCATTGCATTGATGTACCATGATTTATTTAACTTGTTCTCTATTGATGGATTCGTTTCCTGCCTTGGTTTTTACAAGCAAAGTGCAATGGATAACTCCATAAATGTCACCTTTCTTATACATTGGCATAGCGATAGGGGAATACATTACTAGAATTGGGATCACTGAGTCAAAAGGTATGCAACATGTATTTAGCAGATAAATGGAAAAATGAATGCATGGACAGATGGAGGATGACTTCATGTAGATGACTTAGTGTCATTTTAATTTACATCTCTCTTATCGAAAGTATACTTGAGGCTGGGTGCAGTGTTCATACCTGTAATCCCAGCACATTGGGAAGCCAAGGTGGGCAGATCACTTGAGGTCAGGAGTTTGAGACCAGCCTGACCAATGTAGTAAAACCCCATCTCTACTAAAAATACAAAAATCAGCTTGGTGTTGTGGCGTGCACTGTAATTCCAGCTACTTGGGAGTCTGAGGCAGGAGATTGCTTGAACCTGGGAGGTGGAGGTTGCAGTGAGCCGAGATCACGCCACTGCACTCCAGCCTAGGCAACAGAGTGAGACTCCATTTCAAAGAAAAAAAAAAAAAGTATACTTGAACATTGTGTCATGTTTCATGTCTTCATGGGAAGCAGTTTCCCTAAAAATTACAAATGGAACTATCATATGATCCAGCAATTCCAATTCTGGATATATTCATACATTTTCAATTTTGATAAACACTGACAAGTTGCCCTCCACAGGGGCTGTATTAATTTATTTTTCCACCAACAATGTATGAGAACGCCTATTTCTTCATATCCACCCTAACATAGCTGTAATAACATAGCATGTTAAAAGTATGTCAGCCATGATCGGGTGCAGTGGCTCACACCTATAATCCCAGCACTTTGGGAGGCCTAGCCGGTGGATCACCTGAGGTCAGGAGTTCGAGACCAACCTGACCAACAAGGTGAAACCCCGTCTCTACTAAAAATACAAAAATTAGCTGGGCGTGGTGGCAGGCACCTGTAGTCGCAGCTACTTGGGAGGCTGAGACAGAAGAATGGCGTGAACCCAGGAGGCAGAGGTTGGAATGAGCCGAGATCATGCCACTACACTCCAGCCTGGGCGACAGAGCAAAACTCTGTCTTAAAAAAAAAAAAAAAAGGTATGTCAGCTTTTTTTGACTTTTGCTAACTTGAAAGTGGAAAATTATATCTTAATGCTTTCACAGTGTTGGGAGAAGGCAGATCAGGAGCCGGATCTAGATAGAATCCAGGTCTACTGTCTTCTAGTCCAGAGATCTTCTCTCCAGAGTCTCATACAGAAGTCACAAACAACACACAGTAGGCATGTGATGTATGTTTACTGGATAAATAAAGAGGTGGATGCATGGGTGGATGGAGGACGACTTGATGTAGATGGAATGGTTAATGTCATTTTAACTGATATCTCGAATATACTTGAACACTGTGTCATATTTCATATCTTCATGTATGGCAGTTCCCCTAAAAATTAAAAGTAGAATTACCCTATGGTCCAGCAATTCCAATTCTGGGTACATACCCAAAAGATTTAAAGCTTATAAAGACTTGAACAAGTATTTGTGCACCCACGTTCATAGCAGCATTATTTCAACAGCCAAAAGGTGAGGACAACCCAAGTATCTATCAACGAATGAATGAATAAACAAAATGTATATCCACACAATGGAATATTATTTGGTCTTAAAAAAATGGGAAGTCTGACACATACTACAACATGGATGAGCCTTGAAGACATGCTAAGTGAAAGAAACCAGTCACAAAAAGAAAATATTGTATGATTTCACTTTTCAGAAGTACCTAGAGTAATCAAATTCATAGAGATATAGAGACAGAGGCTGTGGAATGGGAGGATTGGAAGTTAATGTTAATGGGTATGGAGTTTCTGTTTGGGAAGATGAATGATTTTTGTGATTGTTGTGTGGGTTCCACAACACTGTGAATGTCCTTAATGCCACTGAACTGTACACCTAAAATGGTTAAAGTGGTAAGTTTTGTATTATATATGTTTTATAACAATAAAAAGTGGGGATATTGATTTCTAACAAATATCTTTTCAGCATCTATAAAAAGGATCATATGAGTTTTCCCTTGTGCTATAGCTATATGATGAATTAAATCAATAGATCACCTAATATTGAGTCTTTCTTGGCATTTCACAAAATAACCTCAACCAAGTTATGGTTTAATTATTTTTAAATGCTGTTGGGTTCTTTTTGCTAATACTATATTCAGGATTTTAAAAAATTGAAGCCCACAAATGAGATTGTTTTGTTTTCTCTTCTTTCTTTCCTTCCTTCTTCCCTTCTCTCTTTCTCACCTTCCCTTCTTCTCTCCCTTTTTTCTCTCCTTCCTTCCTTTTGTGCTAGGTCTTCTGTTTTTCTCATGAGTCTCTCCTTAATAGCTACAGTATTTTTCTCTGACTCAGCTATGCCATTGCCAGAATAGTCCACCTATATTTCAACTTAGTCACAAAATTCTGAATGTTTTATCCTGTTGATAAATTATTTCTATTTTGAATAAAAAATACATTCTAAGGAGACTGAGCTTTTCAAATGATGTTGCTATTTGAGAAATTAGATAACAGTATTTTGAATCATATTAATACATTTCACAAACATTTGTTGGTCACCTTCTACGGGCCAGTGACTAAATTAGATGTGGGGAATAAAAATACGGCTGAGATAAGGCTTTTGTTTGGTGGCGACAGAGGAGTAAACAGGCAATTGGTAGGCTGTAAGATAAGGCCTATGGAAGAAGCATGTTCAAGATGCACAGTAGGGGGCGCCTGGGGGCCTCAGGGAAGCCTTTCTGGCTGAATCCTCCACCTCGAATCTTGTTTCTTATAGATTATGCTTCTTCACCTAAACTCAGAATTGGCACGTAGCCTCATATCTGGTAAAATCTCCCTCTTCTACTTATCCAAGGATTGTCTCAGGATCCAAAATACTTCCGGTGATTGTTTGTACCTTCTTTGGATTCATAGACGTCTCTGGAGATACGCCTCCAGAGCTTGTAAGTGGCCTGCCCAAGGACACCCAGACAGTAAGTGGAGTCAGTGAAGGACTGATTTACTGTCAAAAAACAAATTTGCTAGGTTCCCACTGTGTGCTGAGAACAGGCTCTGCGGATGACAATGGAGAAACTGGAGCAGAGCCCTTCTGAGAAGGACTTCAAAATCCTCAGGAAATAGCGAGACCTGGTGTGGGCCTCTAGTCCCAGCTACTCTGGAGGCTGAGGCAGGAGGATCTGTCGAACCCAGGAGTTGGAGGCTGGGACTATACCGCATCACTGCAGTCCAGTCTTGGTGACAGAAACAGACCCTGTCTGGGAAAAAAAAAACAAAAAACCAATTCAAGAGGTAACGAAGATCTTTGCACTACTTACCTAGTGCCAGTCTGTGTAATTGTGTTTGTTCAGTCTTTGTCTTTCTGCTAGGACTGCCAACAAAAGTATCAACACATGCTAAGTGGGTCAATGTTGTGTTCATGTCATTTTCTTAGGTTTAAGCTTGCTCTCTCTGCATTTGTGCCGGGGAAGATTTGCAGCTCCTGTCAATTTTTTATTTTTTATTTTTTATTTTTTATTTTTTTTTTGAGACGGAGTCTCGCTCTGTCGCTATCTCGGCTCACTGCAAGCTCCGCCTCCCGGGTTCATGCCTTTCTCCTGCGTCATCCTCCTGAGTAGCTGGGACTACAGGCGCCCGCCACAACGCCCGGCTAATTCTTTTTGTATTTTTTATAGTAGAGATGGAGTTTTACCGCGTTAGCCAGGATGGTCTTCGATCTCCTGACCTCGTGATTCGCCCGCCTCGGCCTCCCAAAGTGCTGGGATTACAGACGTGAGCCACCGCGCCCAGCTGCAGCTCCTATCACTTTAAAATGTCCCTTGGAGTTACATTTTGTAAGATCTTGAGCTCCAGCAAGATTCTCTGCCAGACTTAGCACAGTCTTGGGGCCTCTTGAGTTGTGGAAGCCGGAGGTGCGCCATCTTTACTTTACAATCACAATGAATGCTGTATGGAGCTGGTTATTTTCAGTTCCTTTTTTTTTAATTTCCGAATTTTATTTCAATTTCAGGGGTACATGTGAAGGACGTGCAGGTTTGTTACATAGGTAAATGTGTGCCATGGTGGTTTGCTGCACAGATTACCCCATCACCTAGGTATTAAGCCCAACATCCATTAGCAATTCTTCCTGATGCTCTCCCTCCTCCCCACCCATCTTCTTACAGGCCCCAGTGTGTGTTGTTCCCCTATTTTCAGTTTCTATATAACTTTCTGTTCCTTAGACATTTGCTTCTTGGAAACTACATCTATAAGGAGCTTAGCTATATTTCATATTGAGTATTTTTCCCATGAGTGGAAATTCTAAATTGAAACAAAAAAATCAACTAATCCTACATGCAATTCTGTAACAGTGTAGTCCAGGTAAAATGCAATACCGGAATGCCATTCAAATTCTTTACCCGAGAATTAGCTACAATAGCCAGAGACTAATGTGGCTTTTCAAATATTTAGGTTTAGCGTAATTATAAATGTACATAACTAATGATTCATGAACTCCCAAATTATACATCTGCGTTTAATTTTATGTTGAAGTGTTTTTAAATCCTCAGAAAATGATGTTACCAAATGTTTCTGGCTCACTAAATGTTCTATTTAAAAAAATTCTTAATCAAAGGCAAAGACTCATCCAGCACCTTCATATAAAATTTGATGAGTGGGAGATACATTTCTTGTAATGTAAATACATCGGGCTGAAGGAATTCAGAGACAATCTTCTGGAATCTTAAAAACAACAGCCCACCAAGATGATGATCACTGGTGTTTTATATTCCTTCTGAGAAAGGCTATAAGACAAAGCATGGATTGACTGACGATGGAAATGTGTGTGACAAAGTCACAGTGTGAATAGACAGGTTAGGTCCCCCATCCCATCATTGTCACTGTCTTACCTGACTGCTTACCGCTTATCATCGCGATGGTGCAGGATTCTTCCTTGGTCAGAGAGGATTCTGCTGGAGTCAGAAATTCAACCAACCATATTGCCACTGGGTGGCACAATTGGAAATCTCTAAAGAGGTCTGGGCTTTAAAAGGGCCTTTTTCCCTCTGTCCAAAGGACTGCGATTTATAAATACTAAAGCTGCCGGCCATTGTGATTCCTTTTACTTTGGGACTGTTTATAAAAGTGGGGGGAGTCTGTGACCGTTCAAAGAGTGTGGATTTCACAGTGGAAGCCTCTGTGTTGTTGTTCTATAGGAAATTAACTGGAATATTTTTTAGATTTGTCTTATTTTTGATCTGATGAATCCAAGGAGTGGAGCAAGAGGCAGATTTTGGACACGGTTATGAGAATGACAGAAAGTGCCTAAAGCATTTATGCTCTGGCATTCCTCCCTGTTTCTGGAGGTCCAGTATGGTAGGCAACAGCCATGTGTAACTATTTAAATTAAAATTAATTAAGATTGAATAAATTAAAAATTCAGACCCTCAGTCATACTAGCCACATTTCAGTTGCTCAACATGTGGCTACTAGCTACCATATTGTACAATACAGATATGGAATATTTCCCTCATTGCAGAAAGTTCTAGACAGGGCTACTGATATTCTTTTCTTATTGTCCTCAAAAGAATAGACAAATACTGGATGTTTTCTGTTCATGCTACCTGAAAACCTTAGGAAGTGTTATTCACTAGTATTGATGGTGCGATGTGACCCGACAAACATTTGCTTAACATTTACCCTATGTTAGATAGATATATTTTGCAATGCTGTGATGTTTTGTTACCAAAGCTTAGGAGCTAGGGTAAATTGGATAATGTGTTTGATGGACATCAACATGGTCTTGAAATCGAATTTGCCTGTTGCATATTGTAAGAATCAATCTATACCACTAAGATTTTGATAATTAAATGTAATTATTCAGTCAATCCTAATTTCTCCAGATCCATTTTTGTGTAATGTGTTGCCCTTTTCATCCTGTTTTCCATTTTGTTATTTATACTGCTTTTTAGCTTTATTTATTTATTTATTACTACTTTAGATGTTTCTTTTCAGTCATACAGGGAGGGATGCTCGCCTTGTCAAACTTTGACCCTCCTTTACCTGTACAGGAATTGTTTGAACTAGGCTTCTCTCTTTCCTTGTGTAGTGCTAGTTCTCAAGCTTTGGCTCCCATTGAGAATATCACATTTACACATCGACTGAATGGGCTGTGAGAAGATAATTTGCTTGTCTAATATTTGTGTCAACATTCAGGAGTTTTGGTTACATTTATATGCTGTCAAAGCAGCTTGGTGAAAAATGAAAATTTCAGGCAATTTTGTCCTTTTCTCAACAGAGCATATGTCCATCTCCAGGTGGCTGGTGTTGGGTGGACAATAAACAGATTCAGCTCTACAGTTATTGAACATGTCTATGTGCCATGCCCCCGTGTGTAGTACCTGTGGGGACAAAGGTACATTCAAGAAAGCCCATGCTTTTGAGGAGTTTTCATACTAGCAGTAAAAAAATACACATTTAAACAAAAATCCCACTGAACATTTCCTGTTGCTGAAACATTTTGAAGCCATGGATAGTCTGTGCTGAAACTGGTTGAGCATTAGTGTGTGTAATTTAATGTGATGAAACACATTTCACACGAAGTATGGGAACTAATATGGTTTTTTTATGGGCTCATCTTTCTCTAGGACAGTGATTATCAAACTTGGCTGCACATTAAACTCTCATGAAGGGGTTTTAAAAAAAAATGCTACTCTTCAGGGCCAACTCCTGAATAGTGGTTCTCAAAGTGTGGTCCACAGACACATAAAACCTTGGAACTTGTCATACATGCAGATTCTCAGGCCCTGGTCCAGACCCACTGACTCAGAGACTGGGTTTGGGATCCACCAATCTGTGTGTTAACAACTCCTTCAGTGATTCAGATATTTAGAAATTTAAGAACTACTGCTCTGGAGACTGTGATTTAATTGGTCCAGGGTAGGATCTACATTTTGATTGTTTTAAAGGCTCTTTTTAAAGGTGACTGTAATATGTAGACAGATTTGAGAACCACTGCTCTAGCAGAAAAGTCGTTCAAGCTTACTTTTTGATTGGGAACTGTTCAGGTTGGTGTGACATCAGAGAACTAGTTGTTTCAGCTGTCCTTGGATTGTGGTCAAACTGTCTGGCAGGGATTTTCATGCCTTTCAAATACATGAGGGGAAGAATCCACTCACTTTAGACTAGTGTGTGTGGGAGCAAACTTTAGTATTGACCAAAACCCATTGGAAAATAATTCCTAAACTGAGGTAGATGAGTGCTACTCAAACACAAATGTTCATACAGATTACCTGGGGATCTTGTTATTATACATGCAGAGTCTGCCAAGGTAGGCCCAGGTTGGCCTGAAAGTCTGAAAGTTTGCATTTCTAACAAACTCTGAGGTGCTAATGTTGTAAACTCTGGAACTTTGAGCAGTGAGTTAGAAATTACGACTCAGGTCCAACCCCAGATATACTCAATAAGGATCTACATTTTAATAAGATCCCTATTGTCTAGAGGGACTCTATATTCTAGAAGAAGAGAAAGCATTCTCACCTCTGGAAGACACAGCCTGGCTATGAATTTCTGTTGTCTATATTGCCAGTCCTGATCCTAGAATTAATTATAGCTTGTCTAATTCCAGATGTTTGTTCTGTTGTTCACAGGTTTGTTTTGTTTAGCTCAGAGGAGGAAGATGCACAAGGCACATCCATGTGACTGAGTTCCCGGGGTTACTAAAGTGAGAGAAACAATTGTTTAAAATTTCTTTGGATTTGATGTCTATTCTTAAAAAATTTCACCTTGAGACAAATTCTCTGGAGGTTTGCCTAATGGGAAAAGTGACTGAGTGAAGTCAGAGCTTTGATATCTGGAGAGGTGTTTTAAATAGAAGCTACTTCAGAAATAATAAGCAATTGGGTTGGAAATTCTTTAAAATAGATAAACTCAGAGAATATTTGAGTGGCCTATGTATCATCAGCAAAGTTAATTTCTTTCATAATAAATGTGGTATATTATTTAAGCTAAAAATAACAAAATGTGAAATTTCAGAATCCCTATATATCGCATTAAAATATTAATCCTCTAATTTTAAAGCACCAAATAAACGGCTGCTTATTTCCTATCACATTAAGTATTTCATTAATAATTTGAGGGTTTTTTAAGACTGATTTTTGGTTTCTACTGAGAAGACATACACATGTCAAATTAATTTCAAAACAAACATTTATGCAATTCTCTTTATTGAATATCACATGTTAAAAATCTGCCTTAGTTCAAATGATTCATACATGTTAAAGCTGAAATTGACAATGGACGTTAATGTATTTTTGTCATGTTTACTGTTTGGAAATCAAACTACATGGAACATAATTATCTAAATTGCAGGATTTTAATATGATGAATTCATAGGATTTAGAACTGGAGGAGATTTTAGATTTTGAATCCAATCCCTTCATTTTATATGTAGGGAAGCTGAAAGCCAAAAAGTTTTCATGCCTCTTTCAAAGTCCCAGAAAGGAGGATTTAGTATGTGATGGGCTGGGGCCAAAAGAGGCAGGCAAGGCCATGAACGTCCTGCTCAGGAGCTTGTGCACACCCCCTTTCACGTTCCATGGAGAGCCAGCCCTCTCTCCAGCATGGAAAACAACTGCTAAAACACCACCTTTAAAGACCAATGTGGAAAATCACTTTAGGAGAACAGAAAACCACATCTGTTTGGCTTTGGACCCACAAGAATTACATAAATCACCTCTTCTTTGCCCACCAATTATGGTGATTAAATTACTATAAAAATCAAACTTGAAAGAAAAGGAATGCTATTCACAGGATGATGGCAGAATATAGCGTTGCTCTCCCATCCCCCTTCACCAATTTTTTTTAAGAAAATTCAGAGCATAGGTCTATATTGCTAGTCCTAATCTTAGAATTAGTTGTAGCTTGGGAGGTGCCAGAAGGAGAATCGCTTGAACCCAGGAGGCAGAGGTTGCAGTGAGCCAAGATTGTGCCATTGCACTCCAGCCTGGGCAATAAGAGCAAAACTCTGTCTCAAAAAAAAAAAAAAAAAAAGAATTAGTTATAGCTTATCTAATCCCAAATGTTTGTACAATATATGTTTAGTAAGCAGATTGTGATGAACCTTATTTATTTGGGTAAGTGTGATTGGTTTTGGACTGCCCCAATTCATAGGCATAATTTTTGAGGCCAGTTGAAAATTTAGGTCTTCACTTAAATGTTGGCGCAGTTAACTAAGACCCAATAGAAAAACAAAGTAGCATAAGATTACATTTCATTTTACAAGATAAAAGCAATCAAACATTAAAAAATACTATAACAATAAGTCAAGAGGGGGAAATTAGCCAGCCTTTATCTAGTTAACATTTGAGCATTTTAATGTAGAGAGGCTCTTCCCTCTGCTTTTCTAACTTTGCTGATGTAAAAATACGTGAACACCTAATAAATGCATATTTGCTTTTTGATTAGGTTGCTTGACACAAATATTTGCATGGTTGCTGAAGATGAACAGGAATTGTATGTTGTGTTGGACCTTATATGAGGCAGTAAAATAATAGGATTGATATAAATATCTAGTTTTGCCTCCCTGTGGCCAATTTCTCACTTTCTAAAACTTTATGGATACAATCCAAAATATACACATATACATACATATTTAACTTAATGTTATTGCAGATAAGAATTTGAGAAATGTGGACCTGATTAATGTTAATGGGATTTTACAGTATTTTTTGCACAAGTGTTCAAAAATAAAATTTAAATATATGCAAAGAAAAACACACATTTAATTTACATTGGCAATAAAAATGGAATAAAATAAATACAGTTTTAGAATAAAAATCAGGCAACCTTGCTAATAAGAGAATAAATAGCTGAAAAGAACAGCTGCTTTTTTATGATTCCAATATTGGCATTTGGAATGCTATAATGTAGCTCAAATATATAAATCAAACAGTGTTATTCTAGTACCTAATGATAGCAAGAATAAACATAAGGCTTCATCCTGTTTTCTTTATCTATAAGTCTTCTATTAAAGATGTGAGTCTGGTCTCAGGGGAAAAATAAGTGAGAGTCCTGGCAATTTTTGTGTGTGACCAGGACATAGAAGAATATCATGGTTTAACCATCCACCAAACTATTATTTAAATAAATGAAGATTTATAAGAAAAGAAAATGAATGTATATATTTGGCTCTGTCTCAATCATAGACTCATAGTGCAAGAGGATATGTGAAAAATCCATCTAATGACAGGCATGTGGAAAAATGTTCTTTACAAGTAAACAAAGACATTACCATTTACAGTAGATATTTCATTTTCTCCCTTTTAAATTCCTCCTTTTCATCTCCCCCTTCAAATGCTAATACCCCCTTTGATTGGGGTGGAAGGATGGAAGGAAAAGCACTTTCTTAGCCTGCTGGTGGGAGTATTTGTTGATTCTTTTGTGGAGTACAGTTGGGCAATGGTTATGGAGAAGCACAAACTTGTTCCTATCTCTTTCACCTAGGAAATCTCAAAAGCAATGAGAGGCATGCATAAAGATTAATGTTTTTGTAAGTCCATAAAAAGAGAAGCCACATAAATATCCAATAATTGTGGACTAGTAGATAAATTTTAGTATAGTATACCCATACCATGGAATATACTATAGCTATTAAAACTCACGTTGTGAAAAATTGAATAGAATGGAAACATTTCCATGATAAACTATTAAGTGGGGAAAAGCCGGCTGTAAGACAGAAAATAGTGTATGGTTCTGATTTTTATAAAAATATGTATGTATTTGTAGAAATGAAAGACTGGAAGAATATACACTGAAGTGTGCACAGTAATTATCTCCGGGCAGTATACGTACTCTGGGAAGTATTTCTTCACTGAAATCTTTCATAGTTCCCAAATTTGCAACATGTTTGTCAAGTTTTATAACTAGGAAAAAATACATTTTAAAAAAAGTTTAGCTCCTCCAGCCTCTTGTTCTAAATTACAAAGCTATGAGTTGCCAATCTTGTCCTAAAACATAACTTAGGAATATTTAGCATCTCTCTTTCAGCGAAGTTCTTAAATACACTTCTCTTACAATTCACATTCATAGTCTCCCATGTTCTTCTGGGGTAGAATTGTCTTTATTTTTTACAATACCTTTGATTTCATGTTGAAACACAATTCTGAATCCACACCTTGGCTTTCTCATCTCCGATCTTTACAGTATCTCTTGTCCAGCCTTTTGCTCTTTCTTTCTTTCTTCTTCTCTGAGTCTCTCAGAGAACATCCCAGGAAAACCTACAGTCCACTACTGAACACGCCTGGAGGCCAACTCACTGTTTCCTTCAACAACAGTGTAGATGTCAGAGGAACCCAGCTTTCCCCTGGGAATTCTAGCTCTGTAGCTCAGTAGAGTTGCCCCAGTGCTGTGGAGGAGTGGGCACTTACCCCGAAGCTACTGCCTTCCCTTTGGGCATTCTTGGTCTGACAGTGAAGAGTGAGACTAAGAAGACCTCCTGAAGTGAGTTAATTGACTTGATGGGGACTCTGCTATTCAGAGCTCCTAGTAGCCACACTTTCTCATCCTTTCCTGGATCACTCAGCATTAGCCTTCATGGTGAATATCACCTGTCTGCTTGTTTTTCTATTTATTTATTTAAAAAAAACTTCATTATTTCATTTTAATTGACTATTTCATTCATTCAGTTATTTACTTTTGATTGATTCAAGTAACATATTCTCCTTGTGAACTAATTCAAACACCACAGAAGTATATAAAGTTTGCCCAGAGGTAACAACTAATATTATGCATGAACCCATCCAGATATTTGTCTATACACCAAAAATACTGTGTGCGTGTGTGTGTGTGCATTTACACATGTGTATGGACATGTATACTGATTTTAATTAGTGTTTTTGCAAAAATGATATGCTATTGATAGCAATTTAGGTTATTTTCAGTTTTTCATTATTACAACCAATGCTACAGTTATTCCTGGATGGTATCTTTGTGCCACCTGTTTGAGAAAGACAGACTCTCTCCTGGGCTCTAGCTGCAGCCAGCCAAAGCGTCCATAATTGTAACACTTGCTCTTCATGCCTAGGGTAGGCAGAAACCCACAAAGTGTGAAACTGAATACTAGTTGTAATATTTATTGTTTACTGAGAGCTCTTTATGTGCCTGCTGTGTTACTCTTTTCTACACACCCATTTTACAGAGGAGGACACTGAGGCTCAGAAGGTAATAGCTTGTGAACCATCACACAACTCTGAAATATCTGACTCTGACCGCTGTTATTTTTTTATTCCACCACTCCAACTTCCCTCTGAAACTACAGCCCATTCCTAATTGGGCTGATGTCCACCAGGGCAGACTCCCAAATCAAAAATCTTTTTTGCTTATAATGCCACAAGATTTTATTTTATTTTATTTTATTTTATTTTATTATTTTTTTTTGAGACGGAGTCTCGCTCTGTCGCCCAGGCTGGAGTGCAGTGGCGCGATCTCGGCTCACTGCAAGCTCCGCCTCCCGGGTTCACGCCATTCTCCTGCCTCAGCCTCCCGAGTAGCTGGGACTACAGGCGCCCACAACCGCGCCCGGCTAATTTTTTTTTGTATTTTTAGTAGAGACGGGGTTTCACCGTGGTCTCGATCTCCTGACCTTGTGATCTGCCCGCCTCGGCCTCCCAAAGTGCTGGGATTACAGGCGTGAGCCACCGCGCCCGGCCAAGATTTTAAATGGGCGATGAAAAAAAATTGGTGTCAGTACATACAGACACAGTTTTATAGATATAAAAAGGTAGTCATGAATACATATGAAATGTGAGAATGATGATTGGAGTAGGAATCTAATAGATGACAACATTTTGGTTTACTTGCTTTTGCAGTACAATGATTGCTCCAGCAGTTTTTACCTGTTCAGATAAGAGCCACCCTCACACTTTTTCTTTAAATTTTATTGACTGCTATGAAACCTAACAGTGTTTCAGGGAATGTTCACTCTTAGCCGATAAAGAGATGGATGTCAGATGCCCTTGTTCCTCCTCTAACGTCCCTTGTCCCTGGCAGATGTTGCTTGTGGTAGGACGCTTTCACACTCAGCCAGTGCTGTGGTTTGAATACATTCCCTCCAAAATTCATGCTGAATCTTAATACCCCTGGTGGTACTACTGAGAAGTGGGGCTTTCAGGACCTGATTAGACCACAAAGGCTCTAGCCTCATGAATGGATTAGTGTCTAATAAAGGGGTTTGAGGGGGCGAGTTTGCCCTTCCATCCCTCTCAGCGTGTGAGGACCCAGTGTTCATCCCTTCCAGAGGACACAGCGACAAGGTGCTGTCACAAAAGGGGAGACTGGGCCCTCACCAGATACCGAACTTGCTAATGCCTTGATCTTGGACTTCCCAGCCTCTAGAACTATAAGAAATAAATTTCTGTTCTTTATAAATTACCCAATCTAAGGTATTTTACTATAGCAGCACCAATGGGCTTAGACAGTTGCCATCTGACAAAGCTCCAGAATCCTTCTCAACCTGGCTTCTAAAATGCCACTGGAAATTAGTTGGACTTAGCTGAGAGCTGAAACCTGTCATCTCTAGATTTATTAAATTCTTGCAAACATGTATTTGCTGAGCACAATGTGCCTGGCACTGTGCTGGGTCCCAGAGGTTCAACTGTGAATGATGCAAACTTGGATCCCCAGCCTTAGGGAGCTGGGTGAGAAGGAAGACAGATAATGATTGCACATCTAATTCCAACGCTACTGATGATTGATGTGAAGAAGAGCAGGGGCTACAGAAGCATACCTTGGAGAGACTTTTCCTTAAACAGAACCCCTAATGATGCATGGGAGCTGGTAGGTAAGCAGGGCAGGACCCAAGGAGGGCTGCTCCAGGCATAGGTGACAGCACTGCAGAGACCCTGAAGATAATTCAGGGAACATGGAGAAACCTGGCAGCCCTGGTGCCTGGGGATCCCGGATGAGAGAGGTAAGAAGTGAGTCAATGCAGAGACACATCCAGAACAAATCAGGCAGCCTTAGAGGCCCTGATAAGAACATGAGTCTGTTTCCTAAGGCAACAGGAAATCTTGGAAGAGTTTTAATTAGGTAGCTTAAATAAAATTGCCTTTTAAAAAGACGGGACTGAAATATAAGACAATCTTTATATGGCTTAGTCCCTTTTTGTTTTGTATTATTTGAAGAAAAATTTCAGTTCAAAATTTCCCGAGTGCTTAGAGCACAATATATAAGCTGCTCTAGTGCTTTTGACTAATACTAGCAAACAGTTCCACAGCACTTCCATGTACCAGGCTTCACAAATATTATTTGTGCTTTACAATAATTTAACTTATTGAATTTAGATATTATATTTGATTTAGGTATTACCAATAGCCTCATTTTGCAGAGGAGAAAACTGAGATACAAAAAGGTGAAGTAACTTATTCAAGTTAGCAACGGGTAGACCTGGACTCAAATCCCGGCTGCCTGGTTCCTGTATTGTGTGCTAGTGGTGAATGGCTTGCTCCCTTGCTCCCTTCCCTCCAATAGCTTAAAAAGCTGCCTGTCTTATGTCAGTCCCCTGGCACCACCCCTTCATATCCACCCCTACAAGCTCGTGGGCTCATCCTTTCTTGCCCATTGCAAGAATCATATAATGACCTGGGTCTTCCTCCAGGTATAAGGCCTTTTAGTCTTCCAGTTTCTGCAACGAGTTGAGATCTTTTCTGTTTGTCCCTAATGGTTATTTTTATGTGTCCATTTGGCTGGGCCATGGGATGCCCAAATATTTGATCAAACATGATTCTGGATATTTCTGTGAGGGTGTTTTGGGATGAGATTAACATTTAAGTGGGTGGATTTTGAGACTTCCATAATGTAGGTGGGCCTCAACCAATCAGCTGAGTAGAACAAAAAGACCAACTATCCCCCCAGCAGAGAGAATTCTACAGCAGACTGTCTTTGTGCTCAAACCAGAATATTAGCTCTCCTGGGTCTCCAGACTGCCCATTTTGCCTTATGGTTGGAACTGCAGCATCGGCTCTCCTGGGTCTCTAGTCTGCCAGTCCCCCCTGCAGATTTTGGACTTGCCAGCCTCCTTTATCATGTGAGACATTTGTTTATTCCCTATAATAAATCTCTTTCCCTCAATGCACACATGCTATTGGTCTGTTCTTCTGGAAAGCCCTGACTAATACATCCCTGTATCCTTGGCATTTGGCTTAGAGTATGTGCTTAATAAATATGAGTGAAATTAATGCACTTAGAACACCTGCTCACAAAGCCTTAGTCTCAGGCCCCTCTTTTCTCTTGATGCCATCACCATGGCCAGTGAATTTGCCTGGCTTTCTGGCACATGCTCCTGATTTGTGTCCACTTTCTTCTGTATTTCCTTTCCAGGGATAGAGGCTTTCCTGGATCCAGGCCTCCTGGATGACATCCTGCTTAACCCTCACCAGCTTCCCAGTTTGAGAGCCTGGCTGGTACTGCCCTGCCCGGTATTGCCCTGCCCTCATTGCTGAGCTGCCTGACTTGATTTTGCCAATGCCAGGAGAGCCCACCTACCAGCCCTAACCCCTCAGACTGGCTCCTTTTGGATACTGATGCTCCCAGCTAGGAAAAGTTCAGGTTTCCTTCATACTCTTTAGAAATGATGTTTGGATCTTGGCCCAAACCTGTATCCCTCCCTTGCTATTTCCAGGACAAGCCACATCATAACTCCTGGCCCTACATGGCCTCTTTGCTTCTGGCTTTCTCCTTTTCTTCTCTGATTTCTGCCATTGCATCTCAGCATGCCTGACACGAGAGCATTGAAAGGGCAGGTCATACATGTGCTTAACCATTAACAAGGAAGGAGATAAGGACAATAATGAGGCTCAAAACAAGGGCTAGGGGTGTCCAGAGAAGGAAGGGAACACTTTCTACTGGAAAAGGGATGAAAGGGTTCATGGAGTAGCTGCATTGTCCTGGGCTTTGGAGCTAAGCAACGTTTTAGCAGGATAGGTTAGACATTGGAAGGTGGACACAGACACCCAAAGTTCAGTATGAGGTCAAAAGCATCAAAGAATGCAAGGATCCTGGAGGATGGAGTGTCCTTGGGGATGGAGAAAGGAGTGGAAGGGAGTGGGGAGGGGGTGAGTCTGCAGAGAATAGGGAGAATTATTTCATGCAAACGTTTACTCAGAATGAGCAAAGGAAGTGTTCATTTGGCCTTTGACCAGACCTGCTTCTGTAAAATAATCATAGTACCCTGTCTGAGAGTTTATAGCACAAAGATTAGAAAGCAACATTCTTATGCTTGTCTAATGGTGTTTGGTGTAGGAGCTCTGGACAGAAAGCCTAGAGAACCAGATTCTAGTCCTGGCTGGGCTATTAAATAGTTGGAAGAGCTTTGGAGTTCTGAGATCCCTCATCTGGAAGACAGGGATGGGTGGAGTGGACTGGACAAGGTCTAACATTCTTTTCAACTATGAAATTTTTAGAGTTTCACATCAATTTTGCTCTTAGGAGTAATTGCAAGAGCAGGATGATACATTTCTCTATATATTTGCCTAAGGATTTTTAAATTACACAATTTTAAACACACACGAATGTATGTTTACCTAATTGTTATGATCTCACTTTATTTGCTTCATCTATTCAGTCCTCTTTTCCTCTTTTCGGTTGAATTATTTTAAAAGACTGACTTCATGTCATTTTTACCTCTATGTGCTTCAGTGTTCTGAATTATGCAGGCATTAAAAAGAAGAATTACAAATAATTATTACACTCGATGAACACAGCTTTGTATCATCCAATATGCAGATCATAACCAAATTTTCCCAATTGTCTCAAGAATATCTGTTTACAGTTGCTTTGTTTGAATTATGATCTAGATAGAGTCCACATGGGACATTTGGTCATTATGTCTCTTTAATCTCTTTTAAAGAATAAATATTTTAGGCTGTGCGTGGTGGCTCACGCTTGTAATCCCAGCACTTTGGGAGGCTGAGGTGGATGGATCATGAGGGTCAGGAGATTGAGACCATCTTGGCTAACACGGTGAAACCCCATCTCTACCAAAAATCCAAAAAAAAAAAAAAAGAATAAATATTTAAATGCAAAAGCGGTTTTGTGAAACTAGTAAGAGTGAGTGAGCCTACACTGCATTTAAGGAGACAATGTAAACGGCATTGTGAGCAGACACCCCTGGGTTGGCTTCCTATCTAAGGGAGGCAGGTACTGTTTCTATCTCTCAGTTCCTTTTTCATGGACTCTTGAGCCCTTAGGACGTATTTTCAAAGAACTGTGCTGAACTTTAGCTGTGTCTGCATCATTAAAACCAATGGGAACTGAGCAGTTAAAACCCTGGGCAGTGCTTTGAAAACATATCCCCCACTGTCCTCTCTTCCCTCTTCCCGTGGAACATTGATCAGAAACAGACCTTTGGATCTGTCCTCCTTTTACACATTTAAAACGTTTTTCAGTCCTACACAGTGTACTTTATATTCTACCCCAGCAAATTATTGTAGCCACTATGTTCTTAGTCTCTTTCTTTAATGTTGACCAGTTTGCCACAGACTCTGATTTAATACTGTGTTAAGACACATTTAGAAAAGAGGGAGTCAGGAGCCCTGAGCTCTGGTCCTGGCTGTGCCACGCCTGGCCAGTATACTCCTGGCAAGGTATGACACCTCTCTGGACTTCCGTGGCTTGTCATTGAAGACCCTGACTAAACTAACCAGTGCATGGAGTCGCCGACCAGAACCTTCTCTGCAGCAAAAGCGTCACGTGGCAGGCACGGTCTCTGCTGTCTGCACTCCTCCCTCCCCAGTGACAGTCTCCCTGCTGATGCGGCCCCTCCCATAGGCCCTTTGTACTTCTCAGGAGGTTTGGGCTGTTAGGACCCTGACGACTTCTCCCTTCTTCCTTCCACCTCCTGCGGAGCCAGTCCTGTGTTCTGCACCCCTTTGTTCTTCTACCTCATGTGGAGACGATTTTTTTGAGTTGGAAAAGATCTAATTAAGTGAATTCACACCCTAAGATGTAATTGGCTCTTATCAACTTGATGTGCTCTTCCTTTGGGGTCATTTTCATTTCATTTCATTTTAGTGGAAGGAAATACTTAACTAATTGATGAAAAAGTGGAATTTTAGCTAGCAGTGCCTAGTTGGCTTATAAGGGTCTTCCTGGAGGCCCTCATATCACGACCCAAAGGCAGCCTCTTTTTCTGCTCATGGATGGTGAGTTTTGAGGGCAGCCAATGAAAGCATGTTTGCGAGAGAATGAAATACCCATGATACCTACTCGGATTTCACAGAGGGGGAGGCACAGAGTGGTGGAGCTGCAAGAAATGCTAGCATGAGCTGAGGGGGCTCAGTGACAAGACCAGTGCAGCCAGAGGGCAGCAGCACAGTGGCTTGGAGAACCATGGACATGCAGAAAGTCTCTGGTGTACAAAGGAGGAGGGAAGCAGGTAGAGGAGAAGAAACATGGGTGCTGAGTCTGGCATTTACTGGCTCTCTGAACTTGGACAAGTCACTCAACCACTTTGAGACTTTTTCATCTGTAAACACAGGGATGGTAATAACACCCATCTCATAAGGTTATTATGGAGACTAAATGAAATAATTAATATGAAAGTGCCTGGTAAAAAGTAGGTCCCGGTGTCATCTCCAGAAATTAGTCCCAGGTATTGGTATTTTGTTTTATTTTAAAGCTCCTCAGGCCATTCTAATGTCAGAGTTTATAACAATTGTAGTGATGTATTCCAGTTCTGTTTCCATAACTCATAGTGTTGCCAGTGGTCAAGCCTGAGTGTTGGTAGAGCATCAGTTCCTCATTCCCAAAAAGAAAATAATGCAGACCAAAGAACCTTATGAGACTCGTGAAACTACAGAACTGAATGGCCATCCAGTCCAATCTCCTATCCAATGGTTGAATGCTACCTGCAGTATTCTTGACCAGTGGTAGTTTAGGTCGGTGTTTCTCAAGCTCCAGCAGACACTGGAGTTACTAAAACCCACAGTGCTGAACCTCAGCCACAGAGTTTCTGAATTAGTGGGTCTGGGATGGGTCTTGAGAAATTTCGTTTCTAGTATGTACCCAGCTGTCTGGGCACCACCGTTGGAGAACCACTGATCTAGACAGTGCTGGAATACCTCTAGTGACAGAGAACTTCCTGCTTCATGAGCCTGCTCATGCCATCTTCTGAGAGCCTAAAGCACGAACACACTTAATCTGATGGAAAGTTTCTTCTCATATGAACTTGAAACCTGTTTCCTTTTACCTATAGGCTGTTTGTCTTGCCCTTTTGACAGTAGAGTTAAATTGTATTCATCATAGTTTTAACAGAAAGTATTGTTATTACTTTTGGTCTGTGATTCACTATCCTAAGAATAAAAGACGACCTGACTGTATTGGCACTCTGAAACTATGGCAAAAACCTCAAGCCATTCTAAGGAGAAAAGAATCTGATCTATTCCTGGGAAAACAACTTCAATTGAGCAAACGTATTTTGAGTGCCCAATGTGTTTGGGATGTGGGAGATGCACAGGTGAACAACCACTTCAGGGATTTCTGTGGAAGGTGGGAATAACCACTGAATAACCACTCCTCACTCAATGGATGTAGATTTCTAGTGATGGACAACTCAATACCCCTTCATGGTTTTAACACAGCTTTGTGGACTTGTGACCATTTCAGCAATGAAATGCATATTTTGGCACATATGCCACTTGCTGAAGAAATAAAAATTTAATAGTCATATATCTGAAAGTTTCTAGCACTTCAGGGAGATTTTGAGATTTATTCTAGCATACCATACAATGAGTTTTATTGGGAGCTGCAAAAATATATAATTTTAATAGAAATAGGTAAGCATAAAACATTGACACCACTGAAAAAATATTGGCCATGCCAAAGCAACTCCCATAAAAGTCTGCAGAAAGTTTCAGAAAAGAATCAGAGAATTATTAAGGGCTGATTTTTCTAGTGGAGCTTTGGCCAGGGTCTCATTTTTAAGGAAACATATCTATGTTTCCAAGGAAAAAGCAGATATTTGCTGCCTTTGAAGTGCAGCTATCCTGATGTTTCTTATAGCTACGTGAAGAAAGATCATGGAGATTGTTTTGTGCAGATTTGGTGAAAAAGCTTAATTAATGATTAAAAGCACAACAGTCCTGTTAAATCAGACATGTTTGAGGAAAACACTTCAAGATGAGATGACAGTGCCCTCCTACATTCAAAGGCTAGAAATTCGAGGATTAGAACATTCATCACTTTTTCATGGGAGTTGGTGCTGTCTTTATGATCCATCTTCATCACTTGCTCCAAGTTAAAATGGTTGATTTCTTGCTGCTGATTATAGGGCCTGAATCTTAGTCCTATGGAGCTTGAAAGCACTGTGCCTTTGTGTTCTTCAGTATCTCTGAGCTTCATTTTCATTGTCTGGTCAAAACCAGGAGAGTAACATCTGCCACTCAGATTATTGTGATACGACAACACACACAGCACAGTGTTTGGTGACCAAGACATGCCTCTGTCATAGTTCATATACTATGGGGTAAGGCTTAGTGAGCAGCGACACATCTACCCCAAGGCAAAGAAAACCAGAAGGGCACTTCCTGAAGGGGAATCTTGCTCCAGGTCCCCAGTGTCTCTTTGCTGAGAGTCTGTAGCTGTTCTTCCCCAACTGGATCACTAGTGTGCAATTTGACCTTAAGAAGTATGTTGTAGAAAAGTGCTGTGTGGTCAATAAATTTGGCAAATGCTGCTAATGGGCACATCAGCATGTTGAAGGCTGTAGAAAGCCTAATAGTAAAGAAACCTGTTCAACTTGGTTTAATGTAGCATTTTTCTAACCATATTCCAGTGACAGGAGCATATTTTCCTGCCTCAAGACTGGTATGCCTCAAAACACTGTTTGGGAGCTGCTAATCCAAGCCCTTGAAGTCAGTAGGTGATAAGGGGATCTTATCTTATCCTTGGTGTTTAGTGCAGTCCCAGCCTATAGTAGGTATGGAACAGACGCTGGGTGAATAAATGGCTCAATGTATATGTCAATTTCCTGATGATTCTTGCCAAAGCAATGACTTCCTGTGGGCAAAATTCATTTGAATTGTCACCACCAACAGGGACTACAGCACAAATCCTACCCACATAAGCTGGCATTGCTACTATGTTGCCAGTTTAATGAATTTTGTTAAACAGACTTCTGACCAGCCAGGGTCCTGATTTGACAATTTTATTTTTTCCGAAAAAGTCACTATGATGTCTCTGTTTGCAGCAGTTGTCCAAAGCTGAGGTCGCCTTCTGTTAGCCACTCCTCTTAGTTGGACCTGAGCAATGGGCAGGTGCCAGAGAACCCTGGAGAAGAAGATGCTTCCAGCTGGGCACTGCAGAAAACTTGTTCTGCAAAAGCAGACAGGAGACACTGAATGAAGTACTCTGTTCTCCAACAACAGATTTCGTCATTGCGAGGTTCACATGGGGTGTGTTTTCGTTTTGTTTTCCCCTACAGTTTCAATCTTCTTTCCTCCCAGAAAGGGTTCTTTTGTGTTTGACCTCGTCCCGACGCGTTGGAAAACTTCCTGCTGCACCAGCTCTTAATTCACCTTCCTGTGTGGACTTGCCTCTGTGGCAAAGTCACACTCATTAACAAGTTCTTCCTCCCTGCGCTCTGCACATCACCCAGCTATATATCTTCCAATGCGTTCCCTTCTGTGGGGAAATGAGCTATTGCCAGAGTCGGGCTCTGGGACACGGAGGACTGGCTCATTGGCTGGCTGCCCTAGTGATAATCTGGAAGTGATCAGTGGAGGAAAAAGATAACACAGCTGTGATTTTCAAGGAGACAGGTCCTGGTTTTTTTTACCTGCCAACCACGTTTCCTCTGGGGAGTTTTTCAGCAAGTGCTGTAAAAGAGACCTTTTAATCTTGTTTCAAAAACCTGGAGACCCAAGTTGTTCCAGATCTTGAGTAGAAAACAGGCCAGGGAAAGGTGCGTTGCCGAGGAGGCGGGTGGGATGCCATTGCGATTCCGTGGCTTAGTTTTGCATGTGCTTGAGAGGACTTGGTGAACTTGGCCTCCAAGTGCTTTCACCCACAAGTATGATATGGTTTGGGCTGGGGGTGGAGGGTGTTGCAGAGGTTGATGAACATAAATCTGTCAGTGGGTGATTTTCAGACATCTGCCTGGAGCACTTGCAGACAAACATTGGAGTCATTGGAGCCAGAGAAATGCCTGACAATGCCTGGGAAAACCTGAGCCAAAAAGCTGGCCCGGGACACTGCTGGGCCAGAAAAAAAGGATGTGTCAGTAATAAATAGTTTATAATTTAAATTGGGAGCAAAAAAAAGGACAGAGGAAAAAAAGAAAGAGACAAATCAATCAGGATTGGGAGCTTGGGAACTAAATATTGTCTTTGTTAGGAGGCAGTGAATGCTGCAGAAATGCACTGCCAGATCCTGGCAGTGTCTGCCATCCATTGGGCATCTCGTATCACTCCTGCCAGCAGCCTGGCTTTAGTTGAGCAACAAGGCCCAAGAAGTCCCCAGTGTGTGGTTTCAGAGATTTACTCAATTAGGGCATTTCATTTTTCTTAGTGTATAACTGGCAGAGTTACCATCGTATTTTCTAGCTGAAAATTCTACTGCTTAGTGTGGCATGATCAAGTCAACAGCTCTAACTGTGGTTACATTTCAGAATACTTTCAAAATCTCCTTGTTGATTCACAGTGCAGAATGTATATAGTAGATGGCAGCTGGGTTTCTGTGGCTTCCTCAAGCCTCAATATCCTAACCTTTAAAAGGGGGATGATAATACTTGTCTTGAAGATTGTTGAAAGAGCAGACACATGGTTAGGTCAACAATAAATATGACTTCGCCTCCCATAAAATGCAAGATTTTCATTCTGAAGGTGAGTCTTGGTTTACGGGTTGTCTTCTCTGGCTGGCATACTTGATACTTACAGAACTGACACCCACATAGGTATTTGGTAGAAATATAAAAGGAGACCCATCCCATCTCCTCCCTGACAGTATTTATCTGACGATTTTTTGATTTCTGCTGCCCATATTTCTGCTTCAGCTTCAGTTTCTCCCTGTTGCATGGTGTAAACTGGCATCTCACACAGAAAAGGAGGGTTCAGATTACCCTCGGAAAGTGTAATGCAGACAAATCGTCGTCAGGGTGAAACCAGGGTGGGCACAAGCAATGAAAACCTTCAAATCAGAGGTGAATTTCTGGCTGTTGTTTCCCATGTGACAAAGAGCCAACAGGTAGTTTCTCCCTGATTCCACCTGGGGCATCCCATAAACTTCAAAGTTCAAAACACACTTTGAGTGGGCAGGGGAAGGGGCGTCTTCCTAATAGCCTTGACCTTCCTCATCTCTGAATTTCTAAGGCAGCAATAGCTGGTGCTGTGGTATAGGCATCAAGAGGCAAAAGAACACGGGAGCTAAAAGCAATGGGCTTGCATTTATTCAGACAGACGTGGCTTAAAGCTCAGCTTCACAATCTACGATTATGTAATTTGGGGCATATTCATTTACTTGTCTGATTCCCATTTATCTTCTTCCTTCATTGTGCTGAGAGAATTAAATTAGGTAATGTATGTAATTAGCACAGTGCACTGCACATTGGTAAACATCAGTAAATATTTTTCAATAATGACGTACAGTGTGTTTTATATTATTGTTCCGTACCTGTCGGGCTAATCTCTTCATTTCAGTTCTAAGCACCTTAGGAGAAGGACTGTATTTCTATTTGTTGAGTTCTCTATGGGATTACTGCATTTCTAATTGTACCACATAGTAGATGGCCATTCAATATTTGTAACATTGACTATCAGCAGAGAAAGATGGATCTTGAATCTATTTAAAGCTCTTTAAGTCCTTTAAAGAAATTTCCAAATACACTTCTGAAATTTGCCAGTAATACCAAAAAAAAAAAAAAATCCCCAAATTTCCAATAAATTCTTTTATTTCTAGCCAACAGTTTTCCAAATATATGAAGTTATCTGATTTTAAAACCTGCCAGATATTCCTAGTATTTATTCCTAGAATTTTAAGTTTGGAATGATTCCGACATTCCAATCTACCACAGCCTATGTTTCTTCTATAAATCCTATGATATTAAGCTCATTCCCTCAGTTCAGATTACGACAGAGGGCTGTTCAATTTGATACATGAATGTTGTGTTATTGACGTAGCCAATCTGCAATGTGTTGGTTCTAAGAACAGGCGGCAATAATGATGCCTCAGCAAATAAGGTGCAGATGTTCTAGGAATATCCACACCAGACAAAAGTGTGTTGTAAAAATGAATAGGTGCTATTTGTAAAAGTATACAAAATTATTTTCTAAGTTTCAAAATATGTTTACTGTATGCCTTGAGGCATTGGTGGGTTACACTGAAAATGTATTATTCATTTCAGAAAAAGTATGACCAACAATACATGTATTTCCAACATCACTGATTCTCTATAGAGCCTCCCATCTCTGCTACAATGCCTCACTCTCAGGGTTGCCTGAGACGGGAGCTGGACCACATGGCTTGACCTAGGAGGCGTGTTCAGGCTGGAAGAGACCGAGAGACAGAACCATTTCCTAGTTCAGGGATTGTGCCCAAAATGTCCTGTATCTAGTTCTACAGAATGAAATACTAGACTCTTAGAAGAGGCACAGAATATCATCATGAATACAGCATCCTATGCTGCTGCATTGAAGAGGAAGAATTTCAAGGCTCACCAAAATCAAATTGCTTAGGCATCTGCAGATTGATAATATAACACCTGGAAGTAATTATGTGGGGAAGAAAAATAAAAAGTACCAGACAAGTCCTCCCAAATATTTACATCTACTCAACAGATTTCGATGCTGGACTGACATTCTATCTGTGACATTTCAATCAATTCGACTAAAGGAAGCCCGCTTATCTGTATGTTAAATGTACTAATTCAGTGGGTGGAGTGACACATGGGGTCATTCCAATACTCTTTTCTAGTTTCTTTAAGGTCAGGGCCTAGAATATACCTTGAGACCTGTTCCCTAGCTCGAGAAGGACAGAAAGCCAGAAGGAAAAACTCCAGCGGAGGGAAAGGAAGAAAATGGCATCTCCTATTAGGTCTGCCATATTACATGGCCTGTAGAGAAGACTGGTGGGTCAAGGGCAACTGAAAAACTCACTAGTAAGGGCAAAAGGGGCTTGTTTCTCTTATAGAGTAATTCCTGTATATCTTATTTATCTTTCACTTGTGCCACTCATTTACATAGAATACCTTTGTCCATAAGTTGGAGTATTTTTACCCCTCAATGTTGGCAAGTTGCAAGATAGCTTTAGTGTAAAAGAGAGCAAAAGTGTGTCATCCTTTGATTCTCAAGATTCCTAGTGGAAGCATTTTCTTTGTTATTCTCTGAACAAAAGATAAAGAGGAAGCTGGACTTTCGAGGATTTGTGAAAATGCAATTTCTAGCACTCCATCCACACGGCACGTTTTGGTATTCATCTGGAGGTGATGAAGGTGGATGCAGGTGACTCCGCTCTACCCATGCTCACAGCCCAGCCCACTCTTCTCAGGAATGCCCACTATTTCCCCATCAAGTCCAAAGGCAGCACCAGAAGGGTAGAGTGAGCATCCCCGGAGTCTGTGTCTTTATTACTTCCGTGGTCTGCTTCAAGTGTTATTCCATGTGCTTGTGGTAATGTGTTTGTTTAATTGGTGAAAACTCTAGGTTGCAGGAGGGTGGGAAGATGGCTAGGCTTTTTCATATTTATTCTCATGGAAAACATTCCCCTTTATAAATCTTTTTGCTACAAATAGTGTGTTTTTTTTTTCTTTTATGTAATTTTCTTAATTTTTTTTTTTTTTTTTTTTCAATTTTTGAGGCAAGGTCTCGCTCTGACACTCAGGATGGAGTGAAGAGGCATGATCTTGGCTCACTGCAACCTCTGCCTCCTGGGTTCAAGTGATTCTTATACCTCAGCCTCCCGAGTAGCTAAGACTACAGGTGTGTGCCACCACGCCTGGCTAATTTTTGTAGTTTTAGTAGAGATGGGGTTTTGCCATCTTGTCCAGGCTGGTTTTGAACTCCTGACCTCAAATGATCCACTTGCCTCGGCCTCCCAGTGTGCTGGAATTACAGGCGTGAGCCACCACACCTGGCCACTTTTATGTAATCTTGATGTAACACCAATCTCATGTAGTCAGCACAAATTATAAAGGGTGTAAATGGTGAAAAAATAATGCCCTTCTCAAAGAGAAGATAATTCCATTACAGAGAATCTAGGGGCCGTTCAATGCCAGAGGATCCCACCAGGAAAGCTGGTAGCTGCAGGGATAAAAGCCAGCAGTTTGGAAAGAAACACCTATAAGTACATGGACCATGTAGGAGCCTAGCTTCAAGCTCCCCTTACCAGGCTTCCCTTCCCCTTTGCTGAATTGCAGGTCCTGATCCTGCCTGCATCCTACTGGCCTGTCTTGCATAAAGATCTAGTTCCAGAATACAGGAAATATGGTGGAGGTTGTTCTATGTTAAGGTTCCAAGCCAAGTACGGGCCCATATCCTCAGCTAAGATAATTATTGGTGGGTGAATAAATTAGGCTTGCCGGCACTTGTTGTCTGTTTAAGCAAAGACAACATTTTAAACATTAGAAGAATGTCCACTTCACTCTACAGAGTCAACATTATTCAGCACTTCCATTAGCTGTGGATTACTAAAGCAGAAGACAATTCTTAAGTTAAGAAAAGTTTTATGAGTGGAAAAACAAACGTAAGCAAAGTGGATATGTATTCTGAAAGTTTTATGTGAAAACCAAGATGCAGGTGTAAGTATATGTAATTGATATATAATGCAGAGAGGCAGAATGGGAGAGCAGAGGAGAACACGGACTCGGGAGCGAGATGGCCTGAGTGTGGAGAATGGCTCTGCGATTGACTGCCTGGGAAACCCTGGGCAAATTACCTGACCTCTCTGGGCCTTGCTGTCTCCTCATCTGTGCAATGGGGCAATGATAGAACTTGTCTCAAAGGATTGTAGAGAGGATTAAATACCCTAGAGCATGTAAAGAACTTGGACACACTGCTTGCCACTTAGTAAGTGCTGTGAAAGTATTAGCTTCCTAATGCAAGCATTGTCTTTGCCCTCTTCATCCTCTTTTTCTTTTGTCCCCTTCATCCTCCTCTTCTTTTTCCTCCTCCTCTTTCTGTCTCTTCTCTTCCTCCTCCTCCTTCTTTATCAGCATGATTGTACATGCTAAATGGCCAGGGCTGGCTATATAATTTGTGGAGCACAGGGCAAAATGAAATTTCAGGGCCTCTTGTCCAAAAATCAGGGAAAAAACATTTCTCTCTCTTCTAGCTCTCTCTCATGCCCAATCTATCACGGGGTTCTTTGTTGGCTATTTATTGACCCATTTTCTCTCAGGCACAAGGATATTCTCTCGGCAAATATAGACTCACGAGTGCCCGGAGTCCCTCCTCGAAATTTGGTGTGTGAGTGTGCGCCCAACTCCACCCCTTGCTATGTTTGTGTCCAGTCTCTCGCCAGGGTGGGGTGACAGAGATCACTGGGCTGAGGGAAGCAGTGGGTTGGCAGAGAACCCATCCCGGGGAGGCAGGGAGGTGGTGAGCGGGGTACTGCACGGGAGCAGAGGCCCCAAGCCCTAGCCCATGCTTCATTGTTCCACTGGACTTCACTTAGGAGAAACACACTAAAAGGTAAAATTAGTAGGAATTTTCTTTTTTGTTTTTTTTGTTTGTTTGTTTTTGTTTTTGAGACAGAGTCTCGCTCTATCACCCAGGCTGGAGTGCAGTGGCGCGATCTTGGCTCACTGCAAACTCTGCCTCCTGGATTCACGCCATTCTCCTGTCTCAGCCTCCTGAGTAGCTGGGACTACAGGCGCCCGCCACTACGCCTGGCTAATTTTTTGTATTTTTAGTAGAGACGGGGTTTCATCGTGTTAGCCAGGATGGTCTTGATCTCCTGACCTCATGATCCGCCTGCCTCGGCCTCCCCAAGTGCTGGGATTACAGGCGTGAGCCACCGCGCCCGGCCAAGAATTTTCAACATGATCACAGAGCACTGATGCTCCAGGGGGTGACCCCCTTCTGAGTGTGGGACCCTGTGTCAGATGTCCATGAAGTTGGCACTGACAGTAGCAGAAAAGATTTGAAGTTAGCAATCAACTAAAGCCCCATTTTGGTTATTAAGCAATTCTTTGGTTTAAGATGTAGAAATTGAATTTTATTATCAGTTTTAGTGAGGCCAACACAAATTAGGTAACTCATTTTATCCATTTATTAAACTTGGGGGCGAAATGCACATTTTAACCACTGGTCTACCCCAGAGATGTAGTAAAAAAGTAGCTTTTACAAAGATCTTTGTGCTCTTCTACCCAAAAGCATTAGATGGGCATTTTCCAAAGTGTGTTACTTGAGAAAAGGGTTCTGTGAGGAACAATTGGCTCCTTGGGTAAAACTGAATTAACAGGTTTTTGAAATTCAGGACAACCACTTACTAAGTAAGTAGTATAACTGTTTTTCTGTTTATTTACCTTAGGTCTTACTCTTTTCTAATTAATCATCTTAGACTTTGGAAGGTGAGGGGAAACATGGAAGCAGAGTCCATTTAGCAAGCTGAGATATTGTCAAATTTCAAAATGAATTTTTTTAACTTAATTTAATTTTTTTATTTTAAAAATTTTACTTTAAGTTCTGGGATACATGTGCTGAATGTGAAGGTCTGTTACACAGGTATATAAGTGCCGTGGTGGTTTGCTGCACCTATCAACCCGTCATCTAGGTTTTAACCCCCTAATGCATTAGGTATTTGTCCTAATGCTCTCCCTTCCCCAGCCTCCCATCCCCCACCGATAGGCCCTGGTGTATGATATTCCCCTCCTGTCTCCACATGTTCTCATTGTTCAACTCCCACTTATAAGTGAGAACATGCAGTGTTTGTTTTTCTGTTCCTGTGTTAGTTTGCTGAGGATGATGGTTTCCAGTCTCATCCATGTCCCTGCAAAGGACTTGAACTCATCTGTTTTTATGGCTGCATAGTATTCCATGGTGTATGTATGCCACATTTTCTTTATCCAGTCTATCCAAAATGAATTTTTAATCTTAAATGTAACTGGCCTCTCAGTTCTTTCACCATGTCACCTCCAATGATCATTTTCTATAATTATCTACCCCTAAGACCATATTCTTAGTCCCCTCTCTCTGTCCTTTAGCTAACCAACTCTATACTCACTAGTAATTCTTCTGCCTTGTTGATGAATTGACCACCAACAAATCATTGACCAGCACTTTAATATCTCCCTTAGTGCCCTCATTTCCTTCTGTATCCAGCTTAATGACCATGCCCTGTCATTAGGGACATTAACACCCTAATTCTTTCATAACTTCCTCTCACCAAACTTGGCTGGGAGAGCCCCAATCCTGGTTACAACCCACAACCACCTACTCTGGACTTGGCTGGAGAAAAACTCACAACTGTGCTGACTGTTCTCACTTTAAATCCTTGCCCTCAAATCTCAAATGAACATTCAACGTAGCAGCAAATCTTATTTACTTCATTTTCCCATGCTTCAAAATTACTCTTTTTATTCTTTCTCCTCCTCCCTTCCTCCCTGTTCTTATCTTGGGACCCTGCTTCATTCTTCATTGGAAAAATAGAAACAACTAGATAGTAATTCTTTTGCTTTTTTCCAGCAGTTAATCTACCTACACCCTTTTCCTTTCCTTCTTGTGTCATAAACAAAGTGCCCCTTCATCCTCTCAAGGAGTTATTCCTACTCTGTACCACTTTTCAGCCCATGAACTCTTACCAATATCTCCCCTCCTGCATCACTTGCTGTGCCTCCAACATCCCTACTCTGTCTAGGGCAGTGAACCCCAGCCTTTTGGCACCAGAGACCAGTTTTATGGAAGACAATTTTTCCATGGACTGGGGGTGGGGAGTGAGGGATGGTTTCGGGATTATTCAAGTGCAGTACATTTATTGTGCACTTTATTTCTATTATTATTACATTGTAATATATAATGAAATAACTATACAACTTACTATAATGTAGAATCAGTGGGAGCCCTGAGCTTGTTTTCCTGCAACTAGATGGTCCCATCTGGGAGTGATGGGAGACAGTGACAGTTCATCAGGCATCAGAGTTTCATAAGGAGCATACAACCTAGATCCCTCATATGTGCAGTTCACAACAGGGTTCATGCTCCTATGAGAATCCAGTGCCCTTGCTGATCTGACAGGGGGTGGAGCTCAGGCGGTAATGTGAGCGATGGAGAGTGGCTGTAAATACAGAGGAGCATTGGTCACTCGCCCACCGCTCACCTCCTCCTGTGCGGTCCCTGTGGGGGCTGAGGAACCCCGGTCTAAGGGATATACAACTAGAGCCAAAAATGTGCTCTGAAAACTCCTGTTTAAGGAACAAAATACAAAACAAACCTTACATGATCCCATTTTATCCTTCCAGCTTCTGCTGCATTTCTCTGCGCCCTTTCACAGCAAACATTCTTTAAGAGTTGTCTATAAGCACTATCTTCACTCCCTCATTTCAGTTCTCTGCTTCTCTCATTCCAGTTGGGTTTCTGTCCCCACTCTTCGTCCTGAAACTGCTCATGTCAAGGTACCATTACCTCCATGCTCTCAAGTCCAGTGGTTTTACTTTATATAATATTGCCTCATTTTTGATATGCCTTTAAAAAAAATCTTGACTTCCATGATGCCACATACTCCTGGTTTTTCTCCCACATCACTGGCTATTCCTTCCGTCTCCTTCACTGGCTGTTCCTCCTGTCTCCTTCACTGGCTCTTCCTCCCTGCTAGAGCTGTAAATGCTGGAGGCTTTTGGAGCACATTCCTGAGCCCTCTTCTAATCCCAAGTAATATTTTTTTACTGTGGATGATATCATCCAACCACAAGGTCTTCAATATAATCTGCACACCAATGACTCCCAAATCCATGTCTCTAGCTCTTTGCTTTGACTTTCAGATTTTCTATATCCAATTGTCACAGACATCATCTTCAAGTGGATGTTTGCTAGGAAGCTCAAATTGCTATGGTCAAAACAGAAAGGCTGATACTTCCTTTCCCTCCCAAATCTGGTACTTTCACAATCATCCTATCTCAGTAAATAGCCCTGTCATCCACTTAGCTACTGAAGCCAAAAATCTAGGAACTATCTTGATGTTCTCTTTTCTTTACCTTTTTATGTCAAATGTATCAGCAAGACTTGTCAACACTTCTTTCAGAACTCATCCCTAAACTGCCCACTTCTTCTACCTCCTATGTATGACTCTACTACATACTGTCATCTTTTCTAATCTGAACAACTGCAATAACTTCTCGATTAATTTCTTTGCTTCTACACTTCTACACTTATAGTCCTTTCTCTACACAGCAACCAGAGAGATGTTTAAAAAATGTAAATCAAACCATGCTTAAACCATTCTGAAGGCTTCCATTGATGCTGGGAATAAAATCTCACCTTCTTGCACTGGTTATGCCCTACCTGGTCTAGACCCTGTCAACATCTCCACCTATCTCATATGATTCTTCCTGTGCCTGCTATGCACACTTCAGCCACTCTGGCCTTCTCTTTGTTCCTCTAATATGCCAAGGTCATCTTAACTAAGGGACCCTTACTCTAGGTTCCCACTGCCTGGAATGCTCATGCCTCTGATTTCCATATGGTCAGCTTCTTCTCACTCAGATGATGACTTAAATGTCACCCTTGTTATTTATGTCATTATGTAGCAATGAATTCCTGTTGTATTCAATGCGTTATAATCAATTACTAGCATTATGCGTTTTGATGCTCAAATTGTTCCAAACTTGGGTATTAGGAATCCCTTCAAGCTGGCTTCTGTGTCCTTTTGACAAACCTCTGTCATTCTTTGAGTACTTAATTATATTCTGCCACAGAAAGATGTTTCAGGCTCATTTTATTCTTTCTCTAGAATCAGTTCTTCAAGGAGCTTTAATTCCTTTCAGTGGAGGATTTAGTAACCAAGTCATGGACTCTAGATGTACTCATCGTTACTGTGATGTCATTGCTTTTAGGCCTTCTCAGCAGACAGAACTGGTACACACGCACATTATCTATCTATCTATCTATCTATCTATCTATCTATCTATCTATCTATCTATCTATCATCTATCTATCTTTAAAAACATGAGTTCACACTGATACCCACAGTTCCAACCTAATACCACATACTTTTTAAAACCAACCTCCTTTCCATATTTATAGCTTTTTATTTTTCCAGGAGTGAGAATCCTGGCTCCCATTATCCTTGATATATTTATTTGCTAAGTCCCTCCATATGTAGCCAATCTCCTTACCTGGACTGTCTCCTTGGCCCAGCACTGCTGGTTCACAAAGCTCATGCCAGTTGAGAATCCATGCTTCCAGCCCCACTGCTGTTTGATATTAACAACTTGTAACTTTCCAGTAGGTACGTTCATTCTGTCTGTTCATTCATTCGTTCACCTATGAAATATTTACTGAGTGTTTGGTCACATCAGGCACAATGCTGAATGCTGCATAGACACCAGTGAACAAGGCAGCCAGAATATCTGTCCTTATGGTTGCTACCCTAGACCTTGTGTCTCTGCTCTTGACAATTCATCTTTATTAAACTTGAAAGTTTGTTGAACATAAATAGGTTGAGGTTACATACAATCTTTATTATAGAATTAGGGCTCAATTATTTTTAATATACCCTTTGGATGTCCATACAGTTCTAAGTTAAAGAATATCCTAGGTAGACACAGGTGGATAAACATATAGAAACTGTATTTAGGCTGGGCGCAGTGGCTCACACCTGTAATCCCAACACTTTGGGAGGCCGAGGCAGGCAGATCACGAGGTCTACTAAAAATACAAAAAATTAGCCAGGCATGGTGGCAGGTGTCCGTAATCCCAGCTACTTGGGAGGCTGAGGCTGGAGAATCATTTGAACCTGGGAGGCAGAGGTTGCAGTGAGCTGAGATCACCCCATTGCACTCCAGCCTGGGCGACAGGGCAAGACTCTATCTCAAAAAAAAAAAAAGAAAAAAGAAACTGTAGTTAGTGGACTTTATCTGAATATGATTCTGGAAGGTGGAGTAGGCACAACCAAGTGAGCAATGCTTATTAATCTCTGCTATGTTATGCATTAGCCACACTCAAGAGTTGTAAATTTTGGCTCCAAGAAATGCTTCCAACCCATGAATCTGCATTTTGTCACGTACCTCAGAGTGACTTGATGACCTGCCTCATACATTGTAATAAAACACCATGGGCTGCTCTAAAGGAAATGAGATTTAAATATATAGGCCTAACACTCATCTGCAAGTCAGCGGTGTTCCTTGCACACAGTAGGTGTTGGATAAAAAGTGGTTATTTGAATTAAAATTTGTTATTATATAACTTATCTTCTGCTGTAGTATGTGTTAAGATACTTATTAATAGCATTGTTTATTTGTCTCTGCCCTTCCCACTTCTCCCATAATTGGGCGTTTCTGTTGCCTTTGCAATCTGATCCCTTGAGAGCTTTAATTCTTTTTTGCCTTTTTCTTTTTACCATGGCCGCACTTCCTGCTAAACAGTCTTGCCAAAAACATTCTTCCTCCTTTTAATATCTGTAAATATAGGTTCTCAGAATTTCACTGAAATAATTTTTGCACCTCCCCCTGAGAGAGAAAATGCTAACACAGATATTAGAAATTGTTTATGAGGCCTGATTTGTGGCAGATAAGATGGCTTCTTCAAGACTCAATTTGGGGATAAACGAGTTACTTTATATTCCATTTCCTTTTTCAAAAAACAAGTCTGGTTTTGTTCAGACCCCTTATTACATTTAGCCTCTGCTCTCATAATCCATCAAAATTACTAGCTGAAAGATCAAAAAATAAAAATCTTCTGGTGTAGATTGAGAACATTCCTCTTCTCAAGCCTGCTGTTTAAATAGCTGCAGCACCCCTCAAACACATGGGCCTATCTCCTACTTGCTTCTAGGATTTCCTGCAAACCAGAGTCAGTTGTCTGCGATATCAAGTGAACTTGGAAGAATGGATGAGAACAAGCTACTCCTTTTCCATGGCAACTTTTCATGACTGCTTTCAATCTAAGCCCATCATCCTCATTTGGTTTTAGCCTCCCTTCTTAGTAAAATCCAATTTATAAACTTTATTGTCGTGTCTATAGTTGGCCACAAGAAAGAACTAAGAAACAGAGCAGTTGAGACAGATTCCCACACAAAAGGGTTATGACTGTGTCTCAACTGTCATTATTGGTGAGGCACAGACCTCATTTTCAAATCGTTTCAAATATCTTTGGCAAGAGAAAGGCCTTCAAACAAGGTGTGTGAATGAATGACTAATTGCTGTATATTTTTAAGGTGTGGCCATGTTTCTACCTGGCTTTTCTTCTTTTCCATTAGGATGCCCTGTCAAAGGCTTTTAAATGCATTTTCCAAATAACAAAAATAATAGGAATAATATTTGCTGAGCACTTACGATCTGCAATGACTTCCAAGTTTAGAGGGATTCTGCTTTATGTACAGCCATATGTTGTTGTTAGGCACTCTGTTCTGGGAAGTGGTTCTCATACTTATCAAAAGTCATCAGCTGCTTAAAAGGCAGGTCACCACCAGATATCTGATTTGCGTGCTTAGGATGGGGCTCAGGAACCGAAAATGTTCAAAAGTGGCTGGCAAATTTCAGCTATCATGGGTCAAACTTTGAAAACCACTGTTTAGGGTATTGAGAGGGCTCTTGGCTACCACTCTATACACCATGATGTGATGGATAGTATTCCTGGAGAGTCATATGCAAGTACACTTTTGGTGAAGCCAGTTGAATTTTGTCGGTGACTTACCCTGCCTTTCTGAGAGGTGTGTGTCATCTGTTCTTTTGTTATGTCAAGTAACACAGGTGTCTGTAAACATCACTTCAATGTAACCCATGAAGCTCTCCGTTCAGAGGAATATCTTAGTGGTTCATTTTGTAAAGCTGAGAATCCATTTCTTGGGTAAATAACCACCCTTAATAGATGAATAGGGATTAGCATATGGGGAAATTTCTCACAGAAAGGGAACCACCATTCTGTCTCATGACACCATGACAATTGTCAAATCTATGAGCTGAAATGACTGGGGTTTCATTTTTTGGCATCATGCTCTTCATCACTACAGAAATGGTTCTAGTTTTGCTGCTAGCAGATCATAGACTGAGGTAGAGGCTGTGTTTGCATTTCCAGAAATTTCCAGAGTTGATCCTCCCACTGGCCTTCCAGCTACAGAATGGGGTAACACTGGAAAGAATAGACTGCACTGGGGCTGAAGCCTCTCAGGCTGGCTCAGTGCCCAAGGTTCTTGCATTCGGAAAACAAATGTAGATTCAAATTGTAAACATTCATAAAAATCAGAATGACATTTTTGACTTCTCGCCAACTTGTTTAAACTTTTCAACTTCTATCTTTTAAAAAATCGACTTGCTGGAATATGGTGTGTGAGAGATTTTAGAGCCAGCATTTCTCTCCACCATTGAAAAAAGTTCCCTAGAATGAGAACTTTTGCATCTGGTTTTAGCCATGAAAGGGTGCAGCGCTTTGTCAAAGATAACACTGTAATTCTCCCCCACATAATGTGATGATTTATGCCCTTGGCACCTTGCAGTGTTAATAGGACAGAGGGGCATGAATTCTCTGTTGTTAATACAGAAATAGTTTTCACAGCTTTAGCTGTGCCATCCCATGTGGTGCTGGTCAGAGAAGGAAACCAAACCAAACACATCCAATAAGAGCAGATGCTTAAATACTTTTTACACTGATGGGTTTCTGGAGCTGTTTTCTCTTAAGGATGGAATAATTTGAAACACCTTTCCCACCAGTTCATCCACTCTGGCAGCAGCTAAGCAGCTCCATGGGGCCTCACCATTCTTGATGCCTGCAACGTTAGGTCCCCTGAAGGGCGAGCGTGGCCCAAGATGCCCTTGCTTGGCTACAGGTTTCAAAGGACATCTGCAAATCATTGTGCAAAACTGAAAAGTACAAATTCACCACAGCTCGATTCTCTCGTGTTGAGTGTGATATTTCCTGTTTTGAAGGTTTCCTTGGTATCGTACACTGGCTGTGAAATGCCAGCTGCTCTAAGTGACTCAAATTTATAGATCCTTTGATCAATTATCTTGTCATGTTACTCAATTTCTAGATAATTGAGAGGAGGGTTAAACTCTCTCCTTATGTAAATATGACTTAATTGTTTAAAAATTCTGTCTTTTAGCATGTGCTAAAAGAGGCTTACTATTTTTTTTTTCATATTTAGTTTGCATCATCAGTGGAGCCTTTTCTCCCTAATGATATCTCATAGTGCTTTGCAGGTAGACCAAACTGGAAATATTATTAATGACAGATTGAAAGTAATAGAATGACTTATCTAAGTTTTGCGTTCTTTGGTGATTCATTTAGTTTGTAAGATCTGAGATCTTTGCAAAATAGAAAAGTGAAAGAGAAGTTGCGAGAAACAACCACAGACTATGAACTCAGCCTCCCAGCTGAAGGGCAGGTTGAAAGCAGAAGCACCAATTTTCATCATGTTCTTGTATTTTCCTTCGTGGTACAAATTCCAAAGTGATGGTTAGGGTGTAGGTATGGTCATAGAGAGACATTTGAATTTGCAATAATTGGACTTGTTTTGCCTGAGAGCCCAAATGGCTGGAAAAATATCCAAGGAAATTTATGGTGTTATGACATTGGTGTGTCATGTACTTGTGAAGCTTAATAAATATTTCCTTACTAATCCTGACACTTATCTCATGAAAATCGTCATCTAGCCTCTGCTTGCAAACTTCCAAGGACAGGGTATTTACTACCTTGTGGGGACAGACCTGGTTCACTCTGAGTCACTGTATCAGTTACAATGCTTCTCCTCATTAGTGAGGCCCACTTTGTCTCCCCGAAGTTTTATCCATTTATTCAATAATTGAGTTAACAGTTACTGAGCACTACTCATAAATGACCATGACATGGTTCTTAGTTTTGAAGGAGTTCTAGTTCAGTATTCCTCAACAATTTTCTATTATTGCTCCCTAAAGGAGTCTTTTCAGGTTTTTTCCTCCCTAATCACGCATCCACCCCATGAAAATTTAATACCATAGTTTGGTGCTCCTAAGACATTTTTTATTATTGTTCCCTTAAGGAACCTTTTTAGAATTTTTCCCCTAATTACCTCTCCATCTCATGAAAACTTAATATTATAGATCTGTTTATGTGCTATAGGTATACCTGTGCTTATTATATAAAAAAGTAAGGTTTTTCGCCCCTCATGAACCAATTTCTGCCCCTTGAGGAAGGGAATGCATGGTCTAATGGGAACTACAGACGTGTGTGCAAATGACTAAAATCCTGTATGGGGATGCCAGCATACTCTTCCCTCTGTCCTTATTCTTTTACTCCTGCATTTCCACTACCTTTCCTAGCCTCTGGTAACTATCATTCTACTCTTTATCTCCATGAGTTCAATTGTTTTAATTTTTAGCTTCCACAAATAAGTGAGAACACGTGAAGTTCGTCTTTCTGTGCCTAGCTTATTTCACTTAACATAATTCCCTCAAGTTCCATCTATGTTGTTACAAATGATAGGATCTCATTCTTTTTTATGGCTGAATAGTATTCCATTGTGTATATGTACCACATTTTTAAAATCCATTCATCTGTTGATGAACAAAAAGCAATCTCCTATTGTTTTTTGCACATGCTTTTAGAAAGAATTTTGGGAAGCCAAGATGTGTGGATCACTTGAGGTCAGGAGTTTGAGATCAGCCTGGCCAACATAGTGAAACCACATCTCTACTAACATAAAAAAATTAGCTGGGTGTGGTGGTGCATGCCTGTAATCCCAGTTATTCTGGAGACTGAGGCAGGAGAAGTGCTTGAACCCAGGAGGTGGAGGCTGCAGTCAGGCGAGATTGTGCCATTGCACGCCAGCCTGGGTGACAGAGCAAAACTCCATCTCAAAAAAAAAAAAAAAAAAAAAAAAAAGCCTGTTTCATATTTTATTTTAATTATTTGCTTAGCCATTTGTAGTGAGTTGAATGATGACCCTCCCCCAAAAGATATGGTTTACCCAGAACCTTTGAATATAACTATTTGGGAAAAGAGTCTTTGCAGATGTAATTCAGGATCTTGGAATGATATCATCCTGGATTATTTGGATAGACCCTAAATTCAAGGACAAGTGAGTGTCCTTATAAAAGAAAGGCAAAGGATATTTGGGACAGATACAGAGGAGATGCCCACATGAACACAGAGGCAGAGATTGGAGTGATGTGGCTGCAAGCTAAAGAATGCCGACAGATGCCAATAGCCACCAGAAACTTGGAAGGGATTCTCCCGAGAGCGTCTGTGAGGAGCGTGGCCTGGACTGAAACTAGACTGTGGACTTTTGAACTCCAGAACCGTGAGAGAATGCATTTCTGTTGTCTGAACCACCAAGTTAGAAGTAATTTGTTATGCAGCTTTAGGAAACGAATATACTGTCTCTCTCCTCCACTCTACCCTAGTCTCCAAAAGGCACAGCATCTTATTTATCTAAGTATTTCTAAGTGCATAGTCTGATGACTGGCATATAGTAGGTGCTCAGTTTACATTTGCATGGTAGAAACAGTGAGTAGGAAGTGACTCTAAGCTTGCTGCCTCACCTGCTACATGGACTTGGAAGTATTTGAAGATTACGATCATGTATACCTTCCCATCTCCTCACACTCCCAGCAACCTTCTCCTGGGCTAGAGGCACAGTTCCTGAGTCTTATATTTTAAGTTTAGAAATAAACGTTTAAAAAATGTCAAACTATATAGGCCCACAACTTTATACAAACTGGATAATAACATATACGTTTTTCTGTAGTCTGCTTTTTTCCCTCATTAACTAACTTGTCGTGGGCATCTCTCCACGTGAATAAGTGTAGCTCTACATCATCATTTTACTAGCTACTTGGTTTTCATTGTATGGATTCCCATAATTTATTTAACCAGTCTCCTATTGATGGATGCTAATGTCCTTTTTGAAATGGAATAGTCATTTTGACATAAGATACCGTATATTGGCTAGATTTGCCTCACCAATATAATGAGACTATTTTTGCTTTTGACTTGAACACTACACTAGTTTTAATGTGATTGACAGTTTCATTAGCTTTGAGAGATAGTTGCTACTTTATTTTGATAGCAGACTGCTATTGTCTTTTAACTCTGTAATTAACTAAAACCCCTACGACTTTTAACCTGAACAGCTATGAAGTGGGAATGCTCCTAACTTGTGTTTAAATAATTGATTATATAGTTAAAGAATTCATGTGGGATTTTTACATAACTGTAATGTAAGCTTCAGCATGGTCTTGTTTCTACTTTTATATTTTGTTTAGCATATTGGTTTTATAATTTTTAATTTTTGTGGGTACATAGTAGCTGTATGTATTTATGGGGTACATGAGATGTTTTGATACAGGCATACGATGCGTAATAATCATCTTGGGGTAAATGGCATATCCATCAACTCAAACATTTATCCTTTGTGTTAAAAACAATCCAATTATACTCTTTCAGTTATGTTAAAATGTACAATGAAATCATTATTGACTATAGTCACCTTGTTGTGCTATCAAATACTAGACCTCATTCATTATTTCTACCTTTTTTTTGGTGCCCGTTAACCATCCCCACTCCATCCATCCACTACATTTCCTAGCTTCTGGTAACCATCATTCTACTCTTTATCTCCATGAGTTCAATTGTTTTAATTTTTAGCTTCCACAAATAAGTGAGAACATGTGAAGTTTGTCTTTCTGTGCCTGGCATATTTCACTTAACATAATTCCCTCAAGTTCCATCTATGTTGTTGCAAATGATAGGATCTCATTCTTTTTTATGGCTGAATAGTATTCCATTATGTATATGCACCACATTTTTAAAATCCATTCATCTGTTGTTGCATACTTAGGTTGCTCCCAAATCTTAGCTGTAATGAATAGTGCTGCAAGGAGCCTAGGAGTACAAATACCTCTTCAATATACTGATTTCCTTTCTTTTGGGTATATACCCAGCAGTAGACTTGCCAGATTATATGATAACTCTATTTTTAGTTTTTGGAGGAGTCCCTAAACTGTTGTTCATAGTGGTTGTACTAATTTATATTCCTACCAACTGTGTTTCCTTTTCTCTACATCCTTGCCAGCATTTGTAATTGCCTGGCTTTTTGATATAAGCCATTTTAACTGGGGTGAGAAGATATCTCATTGTAGTTGTGATTTGCATTTCTCCGATGATCACTGATGTTGAGCACCTTTTTTTTTGTTTGTTTTGTTTGAGATGGAGTTTCACTCTTGTTGCCCAGGCTGGAGTGCAATGGTGCGATCTTAGCTCACTGCAACCTCCACCTCCCAGGTTCAAGTGATTCTCCTGCCTCAGCCTCCTGAGTGGCTGGGATTGCAGGCATGTGCCACCATACCTGGCTAATTTTTTGTATTTTTAGTACAGACGAGGTTTCACCATGTTGCCCAGGCTGGTCTCGAACTCCTGACCTCAAGTGATCCATCCACCTTGGCCTACCAAAGTGCTGGGACTACAGGTGTGAGCCACCATCCAGCCAACCACATTTTTATATAGCTGTCTGCCATTTGTATGTCTTCTTTTGATAAATGTCAACTCAGATCTTTTGCCCATTTTTAAATTGGATAATGAAATTTTTCCTGTAGAGTTGTTTGAGCTCCTTATATACTCTGGTTATTAATCTCTGGTCAGATGCATAGTTTGCAAATATTTTCTCCCATTCTGTGGTGTGTCTCTTCACTTTGTTGATTGTTTCCTTTGTTGTGCAGAAGTTTTTAAACTTGTGATCCCCGTTTGTCTGTGTTTGCTTTGTTTGCCTGTGCTTGTGGGGTGTTACTAAAGAAATCTTTGCCCAGTCTAATGTCCTGGAGAATTTCCACAATGTTTTCTCTTAGTAGTTTCATAGTTTGAGGTCTTAGATTTAAATCTTTAATCCACTTTGATTTGATTTTTGTATATGATGAGAAATAGGGGTCTAGTTTCATTCTTCTGCATATGGATATCCAGTTTTCCCAGCACCATTTATTGAAGACTGTCCTTTTCCTATTGTATGTTCTTGTCACTTTCATCCAGAATAATTCACTGTAAATGTACGGATTTGTTTGTGGGTTTTCTATTCTGTTCCCTTGGTCTGTGTCTTTATGCCAATACCATCCTGTTTTGGTTACTATAGCTCTAAAGTATAATTTGAAGTCAGGTAATGTGATTCCTCCAGTTTTGTTCTTTTTGCCCAGGATAGCTTTGGCTATTCTTGTTTTTTGTGATTCCATATAAATTTTGGGATTGTTTTTTCTATTTCTGTGAAGAATGTCATTGGTATTTTAATAGGGATTGCATTGAATCTGTAGATTGGTTTTGTAATGTGAACATTTTAACAATATTGGTTTTTCTAATCCACAAACCTGAAATATCTTTTCATTTTCTTATGTCCTTTTTTATTTCTTTTATCAATCGTTTATAGTTTTCATTGTAGAGATATTTCACTTCTTCGGTTAAATTAATTCCTAGGTATTTAATTTGATTTGTTGCTATTGTAAATAGGATTACTTTTTAAATTTCTTTTTTCAGATTCATTGCTTCATTGCTGTTGGCATATAGAAATGCTACTAATTTTTGTATGTTGATTTTGTATCCTGCAACTTTACCAAATTTGTCAGTTCTAGTTTTTTTTTTTTTTTTTGGTGGAGTCTTTAGCTTTTTCCAAATAAAATATTGTATTATTTGCAAACAGGGATAAATTGAATTCTTCCTTTCTAATTTGGATGCCCTTTATTTCTTTCGCTTTTCTGATTGCTCTAGCTAGGACTTCCAGTACTATGTGGTATAACAGTTTTGAAGATGGACGTCCTTGTCATTTTCCAGATCTTGGATGAAAGGCTTTCAATTTTTCCCCATTCAGTATGATACTAGTTGTGGGTCTGTTGTATATGGCTTTTATTATATTATGTTCCCTCTATACCCAGTTTTTTGAGGATTTTTATCATTAAGTGATGTTTAATTTTGTCAAGTGCTTTTTCAGCATCAATTGATCATGTGGTTTTGGTCCTTCATTCTGTTGATACGATGTATCATATTGATTGATTTGTGTATGTTGAACCTTCCTTGTACCCTGAGATAAATCCCACTTGGTCATGATGATTGATCTTTTTAATGTGGTATTGAACTCAGTTTGCCAGTATTTTGTTGAGGATTTTTGAATTAATGTTCATCAGAGATATTGGCCTGTAGTTTTATTTTTTGATGTGTCTTTGTCTGGTTTTGGTATAAGGGTAATACTGGCCTCATAGAATTGGTTTGAAAGTATTCTTTCCTCTATTTTTCAGAATAGTTTAAGTAGGATTGGTATTAGGCTTCTGTAAATTTTACCAAACTTCTGTTTGGTAAAATTCAGCAGTGAAGCTATAGGGTCTCGGGCTTTTCTTTGCTGGGAGACTTTTTATTATGGCTTTGATCTTGTTACTTGTTATTGGGCTGTTCAGGTTTTGGATTTCTTCATGGTTCAATCTTGGTAGGTTGCATGTGTGTAGTAATTTATCCCTTTCTTCTAGGTTTTCCAATTTATTGTCATATTGTTGTTCATGTAGCCTCTAATGATGTTTTAAATTTTTCTGGTATCAGTTGTAATGTCTCCTTTTTCATGTCTGATTTTATTTATTTGGGTCTTCTTTCTTTTTTCTTGGTTTGGTTAAAGGTTTGTCAGTTTTCAAAAAACCAACTTTTCATTTCATTGATCTTTTGTATTGTTTTCCTTGTTACAATTTCACTTATTTCTGCTCTGATCTTTACTATTTCTTTCCTTCTACTAATTTTGGGTTTGATTTGCTCTTGCTTTTCTAGTTCTCCAAGATGCATTGTTAGATCGTTTATTTGAAGTTTTTTTACTTTTTTTGATGTAGGTACTTACAGCTATAAACTTCCCTCTTAGTACTGCTTTTGCTGTATCTGGTAGGTTTGGATATGTTGTGTTTCCACTATCATTTGTTTCAAGAAATTTTCCAATCTCCTTCTTAATTTCTGCATGGACTCACTGATGGTGCAGGAGCATATTGTTTAATTTCCATGTGTTTTTATAGTTTCCAAAATTCCTCCTGTGATTGATTTCTAGTTTTAGTCCATTGTGGTCAGAGAAGATACTTGATATTATTTCAATTTTTTGAATGTTTTAAGACTTGTTTTGTGGCCTAACATATGGTCTAGCCTCAAGAATGATCCATGTGCTGAGGAGAAGAATGTGTATTCTGCAGCTGTTGGATGAAAAGTTCTGAAATATCTATTGGGTCCATTTAATCTATTGTGGAGATTAAGTTCAATGTTTCTTTGTTGATTTTCTGTCTGGATGATCTGTCTAATGCTGAAAGTGTGGTGTTTGATGTCTCTAGTTATTATTGTATTGAAGTCTATCTCTCTCTTTAGCTCTAATAATACTTTATACAACTGGGTGCTTGAGTATTGGGTGCATTTTATATTTACAATGGTTATATCCTATTGCTGAATTGACTCCTTTATCATTATATAATGACTTTCTTTGTCTCTTTTTTATAGTTTTGTCTTGCAATTTATTTAGCCTGATATAAGTACAGCTTATCCTGCTCTTTTTTGTTATTTATTGGCATATATCATTTTCCATCCTTTATTTCAGTCTATATGTGTCTTTATAGGTGAAGTGTGTTTCATGTAGGCAACAGATCATTGGCTTGGTTTTAATTTATTTTATTTTTTCATCCAGTTAGCTACTGTATATATTTTGATTGAAAAGATTAGTCCATTTACATTCAATGTTATTATTGATAAGTGAAAACATTCTTGCCTTTTTGTTATTTGTTTTCTGTTTTTTTATGGTCTTATCTTCCTTATTTCCTTCCTTCTTGTCTTTCTGTTAGTGAAGGTGATTTTCACTGGTGATATGTTTCCATTTCTTGCCTTTTATTTTTTGTGTATTTGTTGTATGTTTTTGATTTGAGGTTACTATAAAGCTTGCAAACAATATCTTATAATTCATTACTTTAAACAGATGACAACTTAATACTGATAGCATAAACAAACTAAAAAACAAGCAAAAAGAAAACTAATAAAAATTCTACACTTTAACTTCATTCCCCTACTTTTTTTTTTTTCTGAGACGGAGTCTTGCTCAGTTGCCCAGGCTGGAGTGCAGTGGTGCCATCTTGGCTCACTGCAAGGTCTGCCTCCCGGGTTCATGCTATTCTCCTGCCTCAGCCTCCTGAGTAGCTGGGACCACAGGTGCCCACCACCATGGCCAGCTAATTATTTTTGTATTTTTAGTAGAGACAGGGTTTCACCATGCTAGCCAGGATGGTCTTGATCTCCTGACCTCGTGATCCACCCACCTCGGCCTCCCAAAGTGCTAGGATTACAGGCGTGAGCCACCATACCCAGCCCATTCCCCTACTTTTAAACTTTTTGTTGTTTCTATTTTTGTCTTATTATACAGTCTATGTCTTGAAAAGCTATTGTAGTTGTTATTTTTGATTGGTTCATCTTTTAGTTTTTCTATTTATGATATTAATAGTTTATGCACCACAATTACATTGTTGTAATATTGGGTTTTTCTGCATACCTACTATTGCCAGTGAGTTTAGTTCCTTCAGATGATTTCTTATTGCACAACATGTCCTTTCTTTCAGATTGAAGAACTCCTTTTAGCATTTCTTGTAGGATTGGCGTGATATGATGAAATCCCTCCATTTTTGTTTGTCTGGGAAAGTCTTTATTTCTCCTTCATGTTTGAGGGATATTTTCAGCAGACATACTATCCTAGGAAAAAAGGTTTTTCCTTTAGCATTTTAAAAATGTCATGCCACTTTCTCCTGGCCTGTAAGGTTTCCACTGAAGAGTCTGCTGCCAGATGTATTGAAGCTCCATTGTATGTTATTTGTTTCTTTTCTCTTGCTGCTTTTAGGATACTTTATTTATACTTGACCTTTGGGAGTTTGATTATTAAATGCCTTGAGGTAGCCTTCTTTGCATTCAATCTGCTTGGTTATATAACATCTTGAATTTGACTATTGACATCTCTCCCTAGGTTTAGGAAGTTCTCTGTTATTATTGCTTTGACCTAAACTTTTTACTCCTCTCTCTTTACCTCCTCTTTAAGGCCAATAACTCTTAGAGTTGCCCTTTTGAGGCTATTTTCTAGATCTGGTAGGCATGCTTCATTCTTTTTTATTGTTTTTTCTTTTGTCTCCTCTGACTGTATACTTTCAAATAGTGTGTCTTCAAGCTCACTAATTTTTTCTTCCATTTGATCAATTCTGCTATTAAGAGACTGATGCATTCTCCAGTATATCAATTGCATTTTTCAACTCCAGAATTTCTGCTTGATTCTCTGTATTTGAATCTCTTTGTTAAATTTATCTGACAGGATTCTGAATTCCTTATCTGCGTTGTCTTGAATTTTTCTCAGTTTCCTCAAAACAGCTATTTTGAATTCTCTGTCTGAAAGGCTACATATCTCTGTCTCTCCAGGATTTGTCCCTGGTGCCTTATTTAGTTCATTTGGTGAGGTCATGTTTTCCTGAATGGTCTTGATGCTTGTAGATGTTTGTCAGTGTCTGGGCATTGAAGAGTTAGGTATTTGTTGAAGTCTTCACAGTCTGGGCATGTTTGTACCCATGCTTCTTGAAAAGGCTTTCCAGGTATTCAAAGGGACTTCAGTGTTGTGATCTAAGTTTTTAGTCACTGCAGCCATATCTGCATTGGGGGCACCCAAGCCCAGTAACACTACGATTCTTGCAGACTTTTAGAGGTACCAGTTTGGTGGTCTTGGATGATCTGCGAGAATTCTCTGGATTACCAGGCAGAGACTCTTGTTCTCTTCCCTTACTTTCTCCCAAACAAATGGAGTCTTTCTCTTTCTTTCTGGGCTGAACTGCCTGGAGCTGGCAAAAAGGTGACATAAGCACCCCTGTGGCCCCCACTACTTGGGCTGTGCTGGCTCAGACCTGAAGCTAGCACAGCACTGAGTCCTGCCAAAAGGCCCACTGTACCACTGCCCAGCTACCACCTATGTTGACTCAAGGCTCTAGGGCTATGCAATCAGCAAGTGGCAAAGCCAGCCAGGCTTGTGTACTTCCCTTCATGGTGGTAAGTTCCTTCTGGCCCCAAGCTGGTCCAGACATGATGTCCGGGAGTCAGGAACTGGAGTCATAAACTTTGGAAATCTACCTGGTATTCTATTGTACTGCAGCTGAGTGGACACTCAAACTACAAGAGAAAGTCCTTCCCACTCTTCCTTCCCCTTTCCTCAGGAAGAGGAGTTTCTCCCCAGGGCCAGCACCACCACAGGCCCAGGGGCAGTACTGGTAGGCTACCGCCAATGTTCACTTAAGGCCGAAGGGCTCTTTAGTTAACTTGTGGTGAATAATGCCAGGTGGGGGACTGACCCCTCAGGGTAGTGGGCTCCACTCTGGCCCAAGGCAGTTCCAGAAATACTATCCCAGAGCCAAGGCCTGAAATTAGGGACTCCAGGAGCCTGCTTTGTGCCCTACCCTACTGTAGCCAAACTCGTACCTAAGGGGCGAGATAAAGTCCTGTTTCCTCTTTACTCTGCTTTTCTCAAGCAGAAGGAATCTCTCCTCATAGCCACCACAGTTAGGAATGTTTTAGGTCACACCTAAAGCCAGCATGGCTCTGAGTCTTACCCAAAGCTCACAGCAAGTACTGCCTGGGTACAGCCTGGGTACTGCTGCTGATCATTTAGGACCCAACAACTCGTTAGTCAGCAGGTGATAAATCCTGTCAGGACTGACTGCTTCCATTCAAGGCAGTGGGTTCCCTTCTGGTCCAGGGTATATATAGAAATGTTGTCTGGGAGCTAGGGCCTAGAATGGGGGCCTCAAAATACACCTACTATCCTACTATGGCTAGGCTGGTCTCTAAATTGCAAGACAGAGTCCTCCGTACTCTTCCCTCACCTTAAGTGAAAGGAAGGAGTCTCTTTTGGAGCTGTGAGCTGTGCTGCCTGGGGTTAGAAGAGGGATGGTGCAAACACTTAGTTGGCCACTCTGGCTGGTATCTCACTAGGTCGTGTGCCCCTACAAGTCCACTGGCTCTGAGCCTAGCACAGCACCAGAACTTGCCTAGGAGTTGCAGTCCTTGTAACCTAGATTGCCTTTCAAGTTTATTTAGGATGCCAGAGCGCTTTAGCCTGCAGTAGTGAGGCTTGCCAAAACTCAATTTCTGACGGCTGGGATGGGTGATTCCCCTCTGGCTAGGGCTCATCTAAATGTTCCCTCAGTGGGCATCAGTTGAATTCTGCTCTCTGTTGGTAGCACTGAGTTCTAATGCCAAGTCCCACAATCACTGTGCTATCTCTCCCCACATTCTCTCTCTGCACAGCTTTTCTCTGTGTCACATGGCTGCTGCTGGGGGATGGGGAAGGAGTGGCATTGGCAATTGAAGAGTGTATTTCTTACCTTCTTCAGAGCCTCTTTCAGTGATACGAAGTTAAAATTAGGTACCGTGACTGCTCCTCTGATTGTTCGTTCTTATGAAGCTGCTTTGTTGGGTAGATAGTTGTTAAATTTGGTGCTGCTATGAGTAAGATGATTGGTGGAGGCTTCCATTTAGCCATCTTGCTCCACCTCTTTTAGTTTTGACTTTAAAATTTTACACTATATCATAAGCATTATTTTCTACTGATTTTCATTAGTTTAAACCTATACGATTTTATATTTATCTCTGTTTATTGTTGGAAAAATATTTCCATCATTTCAACTCACTGAGATAATTCTGGAACTAAACTTTGTTCTCAATTATACCAGTCATTCACACCCAATAAGCAGGTATTTTATATTTTTGTCTATGTTAGGGATTGCAGTGTTGACTAGTGCAAGGCAAGAGATGGAACTCTGGCTCTTACCTCAAGATGTCTACTTCCTGGTTGATACTAAATTCCTAATGCACATCTTGCCTTCATCATCCATATACTACCTCCATCTGATTGTATTGGCTTTCATCTTGGCTCATGTAGGAAAGGGCTTGCACTTTATTTTGTCTTGCATTCTTTGTAGTACTTAGTTCAGTGCTGGATGTGCAACATAAGAGGTACCCAATAACCGTTTATTGTTTTACATTGAATTGTCCTGGAGAATATAGTGAATTGTATGTAGTGGACCCACACAGCCACTTAACAATTAGTACTTTCTCTTGCCCTTGCTCATTTATCACTTATTCAATAATTCATTCTAAAATTCACAAGGGATTGATGCCAAGTTCACTAGAATATATGTACCTTTGCCCCTTTCTTGAAAGTCAGCAGTGAGGGCTGGGAAAGTTTTGTGCAGGAAGTGAGATTTTGAGTTGATATTGATGGACAGTTATAATTTGAGGAGAGGGAAGGAAAAGGCCATTTGGAAATCAGGAGCTCTTCTTAGTAAATGTGGTTGGAAGTCAGAATTGTTCACAGACACAGAGAATCATTTTATATTAGTGAAATTTCAGCTCAGCCAGCACCTGGACAATCTTGAAAAAGTGAAAGTTGTGTTGGAAGCAGAGAACGTCCTGTCCTCCTCTGCTCTTCTCCTATATCCATTGACACTCATGAGCCTTAAATGTAAGCCTCAAGTATGTAAAAATATTAATACATTTATTATCACCATTCCTCTTTTCCATTTGGTGCCTAGATGTGGCTATCATCCTTTGACACAGTGTGGAAGGATAGATGGGGGTTAGTAGGAAGATTAAAGTGGTATAGAAGCCCCCTTTTCCCATGAGCTGGTAATAGCTAAGAAAGTAACTATATAAGATATCAACTTCATTGATTCAGACTAATTACTACAAATACTAGTAAAAGTGCAAAGTTTGAATTACTGAATACTCAAGAAAAAAAAGGAGATTTGTAAGTGATCAGTAAATCAATCAACTCAATTAACAAATGCTTGCATCTGCAATGTTCATTATAATATAGCATCATAGTTACAAAATTAAAATGGCAAGATTATAAAATATAAGATTTCTGGAGTTTCAAACTTCTATATAGTAGTAAGAGCCAAAAAGTAACTCTTCATTTCTGTAATATCATTCCATCTATATTTGTAACTCCTCTCTCTGTTCTACTTCATCCTGGGCCTGTGTAGCCTTGAAAGGAACAGATTACAGGAGGAACAAAACCATATCCCAATTTCAGTTGTCACTTTTAAAAAACTGACACATAACAATTGTACATATTGATAGGGTACAACGTGATGGTTTGATAATGTATAATTTGTGTCATGATCAAATCAGGGTAGTTAGCATATCTCATAAATTCATCATTTCTTTGTGGTGAGAACATTCAGAATCCTTTCTTCTGGCTATGTTGAAATACGTAATACCTTTTTTTTTTTTTTTTTTTTTTTTTTTTGTTGAGAACGGAGTCTCGCTCTGTCACCCAGGCTGCAGTGCAGTGGCATGATCTCAGCTCCTTGCAAGCTCTGCCTCCCGGGTTCATGCCATTCTCCTGCATTAGCCTCCTGAGTAGCTGGGACTACAGGTACCCACCACCACACCCAGCTAATTTTTTATATTTTTAGTAGAGACGGGATTTCACCATGTTAGCCAGGATGTTCTCGATCTCCTGACCTTGTGATCTGCCCGCCTGGGCCTTCCAAAGTGCTGGGATTGCAGGCATGAGCCACCGCGTCTGGCCTGAAATATGTAATACTTTATCATTAACTGGAATCACCCTACTGGACAATAGAATACCAGAACTTATTAATTCTGTCTAACCGTAACTTTGTACCCGTTGACCAACCTTTTCTTATGCTATCCCCCGATGCTGGTAACCACTTTTCTGTTTTCCATTTCTGTGAGATCAACATTTTTAGATTTCACATATGAGTGACATCATACAATATTTGTCTTTCTGTACCTGCCTGGCTTATTTCACTTAACACAGTATCCACTAGCTTCATTCATATTATTGTAAATGACAATATTTCATTATTTTTAATGGCCAAATCATATTCCATTATATATATCTATATCTGCATCTATATCTATATCTACATATACCACATTTTCTTTATCCATTCATCTGCTGATGTACACTTAGGTTGATTTCATATCTTGGCTATTGTGCAGTAAACCTGGGAGTGCAGATATTTCTTTGACATACTGGTTTCATTTCCTTTGGATGTATACCCAGTAGTGGGATTGCTGAATCATATGGTAATTCTACTTTTTACTTTTGGGAGAAACTCCATAATGACTGTATTGATTTATATTGCTACCAACAGTGCACAAGGATTTTCTTTTCTCCACATTCTTGCCAACCTTTGTTATCTTTTGTTTTTTTCTTTTATTACAGCCATTCTAAGTGGAGTAAAGTGATATCTCACTGTGGTTTTTACTTGCATTTCCCTGATAATTGGTGATATTGAGCATTTTTTCATATGCCTGTTGGTCATTTGTATGTCTTCTTTAGAGAAGTATCTATTTAGAATTTTTGTCCATGTTTTAATGGATTTTTTTTTGCTATTGAGTTGAGTTCCTTATGTATTCTGGATATTAATTCCTTGTCAGATGTATAGTTTGTAAATATGTTCTCACATTCTGTAAGTTGTCTCTTCAGTATGTTAATTGTTTCCTTTTTTGTTGCTTTTGTTGCCTGTGTTTTTGAGGTCTTATCCAAAAAATTCTTTCCAAGATCAATGTCATAAAGCATTTTCCTATGTTTTCTTCTAGTAGTTTCATAGTTTTGAGTCTTACATTTAAAGCTTTTATCCATTTTGAGTTGATTTTTATATATGGTGAGAAATTGGGGTCTAGTTTAATGCTTCTGCATGCTGATATCCAATTTATTCAGCAACATTTGTTGAAAAGACTATCCTTTCCCCAGTGTGTGTTCTTGGTCCTTTTGTTGAAAATCAGTTGGCTGCAAAGGTATGGATTTATTTCTCAGCTCTCTATTCTGTTTAACTGGTCTATGTGTCTGTTTATATGCTAGCACTATGTTGTTTTGGCTACTATAGCTTTGTGGTATATTTTGAAGTCAGGTAGTATGATACTTCCAGCTTTCCTCTTTTTGCTCAAGATTGCAATCAGAAAACAACTAACAAAATGGCAGTAGTAAGTTCTTATCTATCAATAATTATTTTGAATGTAAACTGATTGAATTCTCCAATCTAAGGACAGAATGGCTGAGTGCATTTAAAAAAAAAAAAAAAAAAAAAAGACAAGATCCAATTGTATGCTGCTGACAAGAGACCTACTTTAGCCTTAACACAAATGGACTGAAAGTGAAAAGGTGGAAGAAGGCATTCCATGCCAATGGTAATCATAAGAGAGCAGGTGTGGCTATACTTATATCAGATAAAATAGACTTCAATTTAAAAAGTCCATGAGAGACACAGAATGACATTATTTAATGTATAAGGGGTATAATTCATCAAGAAGACATAATAATTGTAAATAATATATGCACCCAACATCAGAGTACCTAAATAGATAAAGCAAATATTAATGACCATGAAGGGAGAAATAGACAGCAATACAATAATAGTAGGGGACTTTAATGTTCCACTTTCAATGATGGGCATATCAACCAAACAGAAATTAATAAGCAAATACTGGAATTGAACTACACTTTAGACAAAATAGACCTAACAGATACATGCAGAACCTTCCATCCAAGTGCAGCAGAATATACATTCTTTAATGTAGGGAGACCCCCGGAAACTATTGCTATGGAATAAAAGATGAAATGCTCCTGATTATTGTAAATACAAAATTACATGGAGGATTGTGTAAAGACAATGCCAGGTTGGACTGCCAGAATGAGCTGACAGCACATGCTGTGCTTCCCCTTGCAGAGAGCCTATGAATGGACATGCAGTCAGGGAAGTTTCACATCACCAAGATTCCTATCCCAGAAAAGCAGATGTTCATAGCTCTGGGAATGGAATGCGACCCTCGTGGAGAGCCTATAAATGGACGCAAGAAGGGCGCCTGTCCATATGGATAAGACAGGGCTATAAACACCCTCATCTTGCCACGGCTCTTCTAGGACTCTTTAGGGTTAAGGCATACTCCCTTCTGAGAAATTCTGGTCTAACTGGTTGTCTAACTTCACGTCCTTTTTCTATGAATTGTTTGTAACCAGCTTTTGCTGTAACTGTTACTGCTGATTAATATCTTGCTAATCATAGGTTATGGAAAGACTGTGTTCCTGTTTTAAGACTCTGTTAGAAATTACTGATGCACACACTATATTTTAAATTCTTATCTCTGTATACTGTACTTCTGCATACAGATGCTATGTTAAAGAATTACTTCATCCCCATGTGACCATCTCACCTCATAATCAAATGACCCTAAATCCCTCACTAACCTACCCCCACCCTCACTAAACTTAATAATAAATGCTGGCATATCCAGTGCATTGTTGGCACTGCAGGACCAGAAGGCAGTGACCCCCCTGGACCCAGCTTTCACTATCTTGTGTGTGTCTATTATCTCTCGACCTGCCGATCTGCCTGGGAACAAAGAGAGAGCCCTGTTGCATTGCAGGCTGTTGGCCAGATCCTGCAATACTTCTCTAGAGCACATGGAACATTCTCCAGGATAGACCATATGGTGGCCCACAAAACAAGTCTTTTTTTTAATATATATATCTTTTCTCTCTGAGTGTGACAACTAACACAAAACAAGTCTTAACAAATTTTTTAAAAATCAAAATAATGACAAGGATTGTTTCAAGCCACAATGGTATGAAACTAGAAATCAATATCAGTTGTTACTTTTGAGATCCCACTGAGCTAACAATACCACTTACTGTATAACAGGGTTTGTTGTGATGGGGTGTGGGGATGGGATGAATGGTGCTGGGAGGGGCCAGGCTTGACCTCAATTTATCCTTTAGGGCAGGGCAGGACCTGCAGGCAGAGAGGTACAGAGGCAGGGATTGTGTCCTGCTCATTGCAGAGTTTCAACCCAGTGGGTGAACCAGACACACTGTTCAAGGGGACAGGAGTTAGCAATATCTTGTGTTGGTTCTGGCAGATGGTTAGCACTGGGCAAGTGGGGAGGTGATTGGGATTGTCCAACAGGATGGTGGGAGCTGCTGATGCCAGATGAAGATAGGCCAGAGGCAGGAATCCATGCAGGCTCTCAGCTATCATCCAGGGACTTGTGCACAGGTGGTGTGACCCCAACTGACACAATGGAGCTCAGGAACATAGGGAGTGCTGGTGATGAGGGTGGGTGGCATGGCAGGGGCTTATCCTCAGCAGGAGACAGGCAACTTTAGTATGGTGGCCCATCAGAAGCCCCACCCTACAAACTATAGGGCAAGGCCTCTGCTCAACTCAAGATTCAGACACAGATACCATGTAATCAGAAGGGGGGCACTGTAGTGATGGGTTAAGTGTCCCAGGTTGGGTTTTCTGGGGAAGTAGATTCTGAGATGCAAATCATCATATTTGGGAATGCTCTTGTGATCAACACCTGTGGAAGGAAGCAATTGGAATATTGAGCAGAAAAAGAAATTGACCAAGACACCATCTGTCTTAGTCTATTTAGGCTGCTAAAACAAACCACCATAAGTTGGTTGGCTTATAAACAACAGACATTTATTTCTCATAGTTCTGGAAGCTGAAAGTGTGAGATCAAGGCATCCACAGATTCAGTGTCTGCTGAGGGCCTGTTCCCAGTTGGTAGCTGGTGACTTCTTACTGTGTCCTCACATGGGAGAAGGAATGAGCTAGCTCTCTGGGGCCTCTTTAATAATGGCATTAATCCCATTCATGAGGGCTCCACTCTCATGAACTAATCACTTCCCAAAGGTCCCACCTCCTAATACCATCACCTTACGGGTTAGGATTTCAACATGTGAATTTTGGAGGAACACAAACTTTCAGGCTATAGCACCATCCCAACAAAGGCCTTAGCCAACTCCATGGGGAAACTTGAAAGAACCCCTCAGAATTGCCCTGAATTAGGGGAATCAGGAATCAGGCCTTTATACCCCTATATTGATTAGTCTGGATGCAACAGGAAGCAGGTGGGACTTTGGGCCAGACACTTTTCTTCAACAGAAGCAAATCTTAAAGGTGGTTAAGAGCTGAGGGCCATCTTCTGGCTGAGCTCCCAGGAGCTGAGAGAATAAGTCCTTCCTTCCTGTAAAGGGATCTGGGGCCTGCATCACAACATCCACCACAGTGGGTCTACCACAAGCTACAGCTTGAGAGATGTGAGTGCCAAATGGTCATGCATAATAGGATGGGGACATTACAAGTTTGATCAATATAAAAGGGAAGACATAATATTATATTAAGTACCACTGGGTTGGCCTTGGTAGGAGAAGAGGCAAGGACAAAGGAGGGAGTGGAAAAGAAAGAATGGGAGGAACGGGCCAAGACAATTTGCATATTTGAACCCAATTTCTCTGTGAATATCCATGGCACATTTCTCCCTGTTCATTCTAGCAAATCTTGTACACTATGGCCCTGGGGCTTATCATGCCCTAAAAATATTCAAACAGTCAAATCTGCTCATCATGTGCAAACATGCAATGTTAATTTTAAGAAGTATTTCTTAAGGCACTGATGTAATTTTGTCCCTTAGACTTAAATTAATGTTTTATTGTGGGATTTCCAGTGTGTTGTTCCAGCCATTTTGCATTACAAGACCAGAACAGGAGATTTTTGATTAATTTATTTTAAGGGAGACCTGTCTCCTCTCTGCACAGCTCAGAGTGGTCTTTGATTTAATGCTACTTAGAAGGCAGGAAAGAGGACAACAATGTTTAGATTGAGTTCAAGAATAGAAAATTCTTATATCAAAAAATCTTTCCCCTTTAAAAAATGAAGTGAGTAAGCAGAGAGGAACTCATATTAAAGCATATTTCGATGTCAGCATTTAATGTGTCACAACATTTGGCTCATCTTGGCAAATTATGAAATTTTTCTAAATCTTAGAGTGTCATTAAACAGCTGTTGTTTCTTTTCTAAATAATACTAACTCTGCCCCACTCCCCGCCCCAGAGTGTCCAGGTTTCAATAGCTTGAAATTTCAATGCAATAGCTTCAATTTCACTTTGGAATCCTTTCACAGATTATGTATGTCCACTTTGCATGTGGGGTGTGACTCTGCATGAGTCTGTTGTTCATGAAAAGATTCAGCTGTAGCAGCATATGGACAACACACTTTAAAAAACGTGGTTATTTCATAATTGCATCAACTCTGTCCAAGAAAAGGGAACACATTCGAATCCCCTATAATTCAAACCACTTGTTAGCAGAGCCCTCCCTCCTGAGCTGGGGAGGACTGGTGTCCTTGAGGGATTGTTGTGTTCCAAACCAGCCACCTGGTTTGAAAACTCATCCTGGAACCAGTGCCCTGGCCCGGGAAATTGTAGGTAGAGAGGGTCCCCAGGTGTGAGCTATGAAGTGCTGTCCTGGGTTGGGCATGGGTTATGTTCGTGTGCTGAGATTCCACGTGTTATTCAGCCGAACACTCTCACTGGTCAATCCAGAGGTTTCATGTGCACAGGATCACTGGTTATCCATGTGGCTTCTTATTCCACAAGGGCAGAAGCAGATCATGGCAATAGATAGCGTGACTCAGGGAGAACAACGTGGGCTCAGGAGCTGACGAAAACTGAGTCTGCATCTCATCACTGGCACATTACTAGCCTTAAACAAGTCATGCCAATTCTCCAAACAGCAGCTTCCTCATTTATAAAATGATCAACATGTGCCAGCTTTCTCTCTCTCTCTCCCCCCCTCCCCCCCCCCACACACACACCTTGCATGGTAGTGGTGAGAATTAGAGATATGTCTAAAATGCTCAGCATACTATCTGGCCCACAGTAGGGACTCAATGCTTGGAAGTTATTATTATTATTAGCTATTACTAAATAAGGTCTATGGAAAGAGTCTTTCTGTATAATCAAAATTCCCATTATGCTCATCTTATGCCCAATCTGGCTGCAAAAACAGCTTGCCAACAGCATCCATCTTTCGATTCACAAGTCACATGAAATATATGGCCTTTTTCCTAAAGGGTTCCCAAAGGTCTGCTAGCTTTCCTGGCAATGAGACAGCAATTCAAGCCAGTCCAGGTACAGAACAAAGTGGTGCCAAGAGCCACATTCCTTGCACAGAATACTCCCCAGCCAGGCCATCCACATGGCGGCTGTGTGTGCCAGCCTCTCAGGCCTGGCTCACCAGACAGCTGCATAAATTGCTTCAAACATGAGTTTATTTATGGCATAACCAACCCCGATTTTGGCCTAGCTCTTGTTCTCGTTTCTTAAATGATAGTATTAGTGCTGGGGAAAGACACGTGGTGTAGGAAACTGAATTCCACAGACAAACGTTGCCAGGTGCAGGCTTACCAATGCAATTGCATTGGGCCTTGTCGGTTTATTGTCAGCTCCATAATTCCAGGCTCTGGGGTGGCATTAAGTATCCTAAGTGAAGACAGTCCACTGCACATCAGTGATGCCTGGGTGGAGAGGAACGGTTTGACTTTTCTGTAATTTTGAAGTTTCAAGAGCTCTCAGCAAGGTTTTCGGACAGTGGTTATAACCTTATAAGTAAGGTCAAAAGAAAATATCAAAGTGTACCTATGATATTTTCCAATTTTTCCCTCTTAATTTACTCTTCATCTGAAGTTTAGACAGATGGAACAGTCTTTCTTTCTTAGCTTTCCCTAATTTTCAAGTCAAAGTAGCCATATATTGAAATCCAGAGTTAAAATTCAATTTTTGATACAAATTTCCCCCATTCCCATTCAATCTAGTATCCTGTTGGGGTGGGAAAAGGGAAAGAGGGGATATAAGCCATGGTGTTGATTTTAGGGGAAAGGGCCAATAGGGAAATGTGAACTTTCATAATTTTATAATTTTGCTTTTGCTCCAAGTTCTTATGGCCTATGGACCAACTAAGGAAGTAGGCCCACCATCGGCCCCTACAATTTAAATCCAATATAGAGACTTTTAAGCCATGCCAGTGTGAATAATTGTCTGCTTGACCAGGGACTTTAATTCCAGCGATGGAGGGACACCAGGGAGGATGTACAACTGGGGGGTGTGACAATGATGATTACTCCTTTTTACTTTGATACTTGTGTTTGTATCTTCAGTCATTCATCCAGTCAGATGACTATTTGTTCAAATATTTATTCTACTACATGACACACTGTGCTAGATACTTCAGAGGTAACTGTGAGTTTTGCTTCCTGTGTGGTAGCTCTGTGGTAAAGGTGATGTGATGTCACAAAAATCACCAATTCTGATTTTATTTGCAGTTGAATTACTGACATTATTGCTTTCAATTCTAGTCAAGGCCTTTTAAGTCATAGGCTGACTGCTATACAGAGGCAATTAAACAGGAAAGTTAGCACCTTGAATTTACCCTATGGATACAGGCATTCAGCCACCATTGGTGGGATGCAGGACAAAGTGCTTACTTTTGTCTTTCAGAGTGAAAATGGGAAAGGTTAACATAAGGAGTAAACTAAGAAAATATATCCATATCCATATTCATAATTATATCTCTGTTTATCTAAAAGATAGGTCATTTTTTACTCCTCCAACACCCTCCGACGTGTTCCATCCCATGCTGTCTCTGAGAGAGAAGACTGGCCGCCTGTGGAGGGGAAGCTGCCTCAGTAGAGGTGGTATTATTGCTTCCTGCTCAGCACGCGTTGCTTCTCCTCACAGCTTATCGTCCTTCACATTCCTTTTGGGAAAGTCCTCTTTCTCCGTTTTTATCATGTGATGTGGGTGGAATTTTTGCCTCCTTAAAACTTCATGGGAGAGTACTAACTGGCTTCAGCCAACTACTATACCTGTTTCCTCTGGCTATAGTGATTGGTTCAGGGAGAGGCCCTTAATCTAGTAGTCATTGAGATGGGAAAAAAACAAGCAAACAAAAAGCAAACAAAGCCTCTGCTAGAATTTCTGGAAGAGAGAGATTCCTCTCTTCGCTCCCTGGAATCTATTAGATTTCATAGTGTGTGTAAGCACGGAGGCCAGACATTCATTCTGCGATCCCAGGGAGAGCCCTGAGCTTCAAGGGTAGGCAAGGAGAAGAGGGCAGTGTGGGGAGCTGGAGGAGGAAGCCAAGCTGCAGAAGGAAGAGCTGGGAAATGGAGAGAAGTCAGATCACAGGTGATTACTGTTTGCGCTGCTAGATTCAGCCTTCTGTAAAGTCAGCCTTATCTCTGCTTTCCAATCATATGAGCCAATACATTTTGCTTTATTTTCTGAAGCCTGTTTGAGTTGGACTTTGTGTCAGTTATGACATAAAGGGACTCAACAGGTACCATGGACTTTGAGCTTTTCCTGAATGCCATCCATACAATGAGTCTTGAAATGACTCATTTCAAATGAGAATTTCCATCTGACATCTTTATGTAATGATAGAAGTAAAATGCATTCTAAAGATGGATTATATCATCAGAAGAAACAGACTTTTAAAATATTTTTAAATTACTTGGTAACTGTGATAAGTGGCTGGGATGGTAAGGAGAAACTAGAGCTGAACCTATGTGAGAGTGAAAATAGCATTTTCAATTTTGGGGAGCAATATTTGATTTTCTGGAATAGCTTCCATTCCCCCAAGTATCTTCATGAAACAAATCTATAAGAATGATCCTAAGATTATATAGATTTTTCAGTGTTCCATGTCCTCTTCCACTCATAGGAGATAGTTCCTATTCAGGACACACACCCGGTGCTTGCAGATCCATACTGCTAGACTACATGAAGGAGGAAGAAAGATGTTTGCAAAGGAGCCAAGGGGGAAAGCAGGTTGCCTGTGCCAAGAGTGGACTGTCTTTTGTGTTCTTTGATAACTTTGAGATTTCCCTTTCCTATTCCTTTCTTCCCATCTATTAATGAGCATGAACTACATCCTGGCCTTTAATCATTGATATCATTTCATATATACTTTTTCATTATCCTCATCTCTCCTTTGCTTCTATGAACATCTGTTTCCCAGACCTCTTGAGAATGGAGTGTGTACATGGCAGCTTTCCCCATCTCTGAGCCACGAAGCTAAATTTCCTATGCACTTTCAAGCATTACATTGAAAATTAAGCTAAATGTACCATATTTTGTTATAATTATGGTTTAGAAAAAAAATCCTTGTTAATTAGGTATTCAAGAAAGTTATGTGGTCCATATGCTATGGAGGAATTTATAGTCCACAGTAATAAAGTTTGGTAATAAAGGGATAGTGATGAGTGAAAGGGACAAATGTAAATTAACATCCCCCAAATAAATCAAGCAGTTTAGGAAATTGGGCCATTCATGGAAACCACATGCAACTAGTTTTAATTGCCAGTTTTAAAGTGTCTGATTTTTGTTTTTTTAAAAAAGTTATTTTAAAAAACCAAATAGACATGATTTGAGGCTTAATATTCTGTTATCGTTTGAAGGCACAGGGCTGCTATGTTATCATCAAAAATTATTCTGATGATTTTTCATAGAGTCTTTGGCATTGGGTTGGACAATGATGGAAATTAGCGAGTTTTACTGACAAGGTCCTTCCTTTGAGGAATTTATCCTCCACAACAATCTGCACTCACCTGAGCAGTGTTGGGAATAGTCTCTCTTCCTTGGCCTGGAAGAGTCCCCTGGGTGATAATGATGATGGACATCAAGTATCAAGGGCTTCCTCTGGACCAGCTCCAGCACTGAGCACCTCATGCTTACAGTCCTCAGAGGGAGTATGTTACCTAAGATATTTTTTAGTCACAGGTATGAAAAACATAAATCAGAAATTATATAAGTGGTAAAGAAATCTCTCTTGTAATAAGAAGTTTAAAGATTGGGCAGCTCCAAGATTGATAAATTTATCATATGACACTGTTAAGGACCTGGATTCTTTGTTTTTGCTCAGCTCCTCTCAGTGTATGAGTTTCTCTTTGGGTTGGCTTCCTTCAAAGTCACAAGATGACTGCCACAATCTCAGAGTCACATTCCTCATGTCAATCCCCAGAGGAAGCAGAGGGCAAAAACTTTTCCTGGCATCTGGTTTTCTTTATAGTAGGAAGACTTTTGCAGAAAACTTTCACAATAGGTAAGGAATAGATGTTGAGTAGGAAACCAACCACATCTATTGTAGATAGAGGCTACCATTATGCCCATTTTACAGACAAAGAAACTGAGTCTTGGAATGGTTCATTAATGTGCCCACTGTCTCCCAGCTAATAAGTGGAGAGCTAAGGTTTGAACCAAGGCATTCAGACTTTACACGTATTCTTATCCACCGCACAAACCACTTGGCCGTGGCAAACACATCCCTACCTCTGAATAGCACCATGGAGTTAGTCCAAGCGAAAGAAAGGGGTAAAAATTTTCTTCAATTTTTATCTTTGTTCTTTCCCTTAGAAGTGCCTCTTTTTCTTTTTGTTTCTTTCTTTCTTTTCTTTTTTTTTTGGGTTTTTTTTTTTGTGTGTTTTGAGAGTCTTGCTCTGTCGCCAAGGGTGGAGTGCGATGATGCAGTCTTGGCTCACTGCAACCTCTGCCTCCCTGTTCAAGTGATTCTCCTGCCTCAGCCTCCCGACTAGCTGGGTGGCCCGCCACCACACCCAGCTAATTTTTGTAGTTTTAGTTGAGGCGGAGTTTCACCATGTTGGCCAGGCTGGTCTCAAGAAGTGCCTCTTTCTTTCCAAAGTCCTGTCCTAGATCCCATACTCTGAAAGAGAAGTACAGGGTATTGGGAGGGTCTATGGGAGGGGCAGGTAACTTGGCCTTGGAGTGAGTGATGGCTTCTCAGAAATGAGTTACATTATCTCCAGCAAGATGTGAAGAACAAGGAAGACTAGCCGGGTGGAAAAGTATGTATGTGTACATATATAGGATAAAGTGTTTCAGGGAAAGGAAGCAGCATACAAAAATGGGAGAATGCGGTGCAGTTGGAAAACTGAAAGTAGCTTGGATAAGCAAGGTGTCAAGCACAAAGGGTGATGAAGTGGACAGACAAAGCTCTAGAGGTAGTAAGACACCATTAAAGACATTATTAAGCAGATTAAGGAGCTTGGACTATATCTGGAGATAAGCAGGAAGTCATTTGGAATTTTTAGCGGAAGAGGGACTTGATCAGAATAAAATTTAGGCAAGATCCTTCTGCCAGCAGGATAGAGAATGAATTTCTGTACTACTAAGGAGTGCTTGCATGTCTAAATTAAGTATGGAAGGAAGGTGTGATAGTTACTACTGAGTGTCCACTTGATTGGATTGAAGGATGGAAAGTATTGATCCTGTGTGTGTCAGTGCGGGTGTTGCCAAAGGAGATTAACATTGAGTCAGTGGGCTGGGAAAGGCAGACCCACCCTCAATCTGGGTGGGCACCATCTAATCAGCTGCCAGTGCAGCCAGGATATAAAGCAGGTGGGAAAACGTGAAAAGGTTAGATTGGCCTAGCCTCCCAGCCTCTGTCTTTCTCCTATTTTGGATGCTTCCTGCCCTTGAATATCAGACTCCAAGTTCTTCAGGTTTGGAACTCAGACTGGCTCTCCTTGCTCCTCAGCTTGCAGACGGCGTACTGTGGGACCTTGTGATCATGTGAGTTAATACTTAATAAACTCCCCTTTATATTTCTCTCTCTATCCTATTAGTTCTGTCCCTCTAGAGAACCCTGACTAATACAAAAGGCTACAGCCTAATTCAAGCTCCCACCTCACTGCAGTGCCAGGGCCCTTCCTGTGCCAGACTCTGTTGGTTGACTCATCAACTCTTCCCTCCTTTGCCCACATCCCACTTCAGAGACTTAAGAACCCAGATACTTGTTTTCCCAGCCATTTGGCTAGGGGTAGCCGTGTGACCCAGTGTGGCTGTGGGTTTCTGGGAAAGAGTTTAACTTGTTGATAAGAGGAGAGACGCACTAGGAGGCTGTGTCAGAAGCCTATGTCTGGACTCCTCTTTTGACCGTGAAGTCACAGACGTAAGGATGAATGCCAACTTGGAGCTAAAGGATGGAAAGAGCCTGGGTCCCAGATGACAGCATGACACCCTCCACCCCCGCTTGTCTTGTTAAGCAAACAGTAAATGTGCCTCTGGTGTAAGCCACTGTTGGTGATGTCTTCTGTTGCAGCAGAAAATATCCCTAGGAAAGTCACATGCATTAATGCAAGAGACTTGCAATTATCTATTTCATTTTGACTGTGTATGCACTGCCTGGATTCTTCAAGCAAAAGAAGGACATTTCTACAGTGCATTTGTTATGGTGACAGGTTACAAGACAGAGCTCTGTGAAGCTCCTGCTCGCTTTGGGATGAAAGCATATGCATGTGCAGTACTGCTCTGGACAGCACAGAGGAGGTCTGGCAGATACCTTCAGCCGTGGCTCAGTTTCCTTCTGCTGACCCTTGGCATGGCATGAAATAAAGCCCATTTGGTCTGTGATTTCATCTGAGACACCCATAGCCATAGTAGAGAGGATCATGAAAATTTTTTATTACGTGATTTTTAAAAATCATGTAATAAGACTTTATGTTTGGAGAAAAATATTACAACACACTTTGCCTTCAAGCAATTTATGTTAATAGAAAAGTGTCCTAAAGAAAAGATTAAACACACCAGTGGAGGCTGTTATATTTTTCTCAGACAGACACAGCCTTTTTATTGAAATTCTAATGAAATATATACCCATAAAAATGCTCCCCCTGCCACCACTTAAACGGTATTCTCATGTATAGCATACCCACGCCAACAGCCGCTGATTAACGTGTCATCTGAGGTCTGCCATCACCTGACAGGATAAAGCTAATCCGAATCGACTACCTGCCGCATTTTTATGACACGCGGCTATTGAAAAGTACAGGAATAATTAACTGGAAATGTAATAAGAGGAGGCTCTCTCTGAACTCGGGGCTGTCACAGAGCATAACACCTGATATGGCTTCCCTGAGCGCCAGGCCCGCTGCAATAACACTTTTTATGCTACTTTCTGAAGAAACGAGTGACTCAAGTCGTCCATCAGGGCAATTCGTTGTGAGGAGAGCATGACAGCTGTGGCAGGTATAAAACAGAGGTGCCTTGTTCCACTGAGTGACACTAATTACGGGTAAGGGCTTTGTAAACACGCCTCTCTGTTCGGGAGAAGTGAACAACATAGAGTAAAGCACCAGCATAACCAAAATGACGTCTATAAATAAATAGAAAAGAACAGCACTTTTCTAATTGAATGCAGATAGGTAAATAAATCAGGGGGCACTTAAGCCCATTTTAGATACAATGAGTCATTTTCTACTCTTCGACAAAGTGAAAGGCAATTGGCTCTTGGAGTTTACCCAGATGTAGCATGCTGGAAAGAAGGATTTCCACCTCCACAGCTGCTATCTCAATGAAAAGTGCGTATGTATTTGTATTATAACACACATATGTGTGTGCATACATGGGTTTGTGCAACACCCTCTCTACTTAGCAATAGGTTTTATTTTTACAACGTTGTTTTAGGCAATGGTTTGGTACTGTGAATGCATTTAACGAGAGGTGAAGTGATACATGTGTTGATCATTTACCCAGGCTGGCCCACAAATATAAACCCACAGGCAGTCTGATCAATAGGCTTTCGATAACCTACCTTCACCTGTTGTCTTGGTTAGCATTGCATTCAGCTACAAGTGAGATAAAACCCAAAGGAACCTCTTGAATAAGTTATTTTATGCGTCATGTAAAAGTACATGTAGATTGCCTAGGGCTGCTATGGTACTCCTGGAGCGGGGAGACAGGCTGCCCCTGCTGTGTGGCTTTGCTACGCCGAGTGCTGTGTTTCAGCCATAGGATGAGAATCGACAAAGGGCACACACACAGTTTCTTAATTAGGTTCCTGGATGCTGCCACATGGCACTTGTCGTTGGCCAGAGCTAAGTCACATGGCCATCTCTGGCTGCAAGGGAACTGACAGTGTGTTTCCTTTCCTGGGGGTTAAGAGTGTTATTACCATAAAGAAGAGCAACATGGATAATGGGGAACAACCAGCAACTCTGCCATATGTATATAGAGGAGGAAGCTGTTTTGTAACAAGTAATAAGACAAAAATGCCAGGGGCCCTGGCACACGCTCACTTTCTTCTTTCTTCTTTCCCTGCATCTTTCACTAAAGCCACAGAAAGAGATACCTGGTGTGGGTCAAGAAACAAACGCTAAATTGAAGAATATTTCTCACTCTCCAGAGAGGGTTAAAGGGAAGCCTGTGTTGCTGGCTTCTTAAATCTTACCTTGCTGATGTCCAAATTCTACAGCACGTCTTTCTTCAGCATGGATCTAGATTCTTCTTTGAAAGGCAGCTTCCTGTGGGAATAACTTTCAATGTCTATCAGCTTTTTACATTTTCATTTGGAAGGGTTTCTGAGTTTCCTGTCTTTTCTTGCAAGCAGACGTCTTTACTGGGAGAAACATCAGGTTGGACCTGCCCATATAACTTGCTGAAGATGAAGGGAGGTATAGTAAATTGGGTATTTAAGTGTTTGTATGATTTATTTAGGATTTTGCTGTTCACAGCCATTGGATAAGAATTCTATTAATCTGGATTTTTTTAAAGAAAATTTTGTTTTCATGTGTCTTTTTTCACTTAAGCAATGAAGAAAAAGAAAATAAAATTACTCTCAATCCTTCTTTCCCTTTTATCTTTTATCTCTCTACTTTAGAGATGCGTGACTTCACGTGTATGGATGTATGTCACTTAGCACATGCTCCTGGGGAACATTTAGCATATGCATTGGAGTTCTTCTATGTACAAGAACTAAGTAAATACAGTATTGCACCAGAAGTTAACTGTGGAGGCAATTGCTTGGAATAGCATTTAGTACCACTCTATGCAAGTCAGAGCTTTCATTAAGGAATTATTGGAAGTGGCTGTGGTTCATGAAAGAAAGGAAAGATCCTTAAAGTGAAAGGAGAGGGTATTTTGGGGGGTTATGGGCTGAGTAAGGTGGGTGGGGGCAGAATCTAAACTCATATCATTGGATTTAGTATGTGCTTATTGATAGCAGAGGAAGAGGCCAATGTGGAGAAAAGAGCCCGAGTTTTGGGGGTTCTATAGTGAAGGAGCTGGTAGCCTTCACTAAGCACCTACTGTATGTCATGCATTGAAGCATCTTGCATACACACATTTTTTTAGTCTGCACAACAACTGAAGTCCAAAAGAAATGAAGGACCATGGTCAAGGTCATGTCCTCTGAAAATCAGAAGGGGGGCTTAAATATGCTCCGCTGACCTCACAGCCTCTGTCTACCTTACCATAAACACTGAGTTAAAACATAAGGAGAAGAGCTGGTAAGCTGGTTTAACTGGGGGCTCCTGCTCACACGACTCTCAGATCTCCCACTCTCCCACCCGTGGACCCCAACCGTCACACATTCCCCAGCTGAGGCAGCTGCTGTGTCTCTGGGACTTGACATGGCTGCTTGTGGCTGGAGAGCCCATTGCTGGTGTGCAGTCAGCATCAGGACCATTAGTGGTTCTTGGATATCACGGTTGGTCACCACTTATTAGCAGATGGGACAGGTCGGGAGCTCTGGTGGTTAACCAAGGCATGTTGTTTTCTTTTTAGACATTGCCTTGATTGCCAATTAGCCAGAACTTTTGTTTTGCTTTTAAGTCACGAACATCCCAGCTGTCAAAGTCTTTCTTTCCCCAGCATCTGCAGCCATCCTGCCTGGGGCCATGAGCTCATCTGATCTCTTACTCCAAGCTGCCTCGCATTTGACCTGGTCTTGGCCATGAGACTGTCAATGAAAGACCAAGTGGTAAAGTGGTATTTGTGAGTCAGTCCTCCCTCTGAGTCAGAAATGAAACAATGCCTCAGCATGGTTAGAGGGAATGTAGAGCCATCCTGACATGAAGCCTAAAGGATTCTTCCCCCTTAGTTCTTTGGGGTGCAAAGTGACTTGGTATACATGCTGGGGAGTTGTTAGTAGGGGTGAGAAGAACTCCTCAGGGCAGCTAGATGCATTCTCATTTTTCCTTCTTTCTTTTCCCCTCTCCTTTCTTTTCTTCTTTCTGACTTTTCTGTCAAAATATAGAAGTTAATCATTCAAGGATGATTTGTTTCTCTTTAACACTTTGATCAATGAATTTATTCCCAATTTAAATTCTGTCATTTGTAAAACTGTGGTAGGTAGAAAAAACACTGGGTAGGGTGGGAAAGAAGGAAAAAAAAAATTCCAAACCCAGAACGAAAAAACAAACAAAAACCCAAAAAAGCAAACACACACACAAAACAAATAAACCAAAAAAAAAAAAAAAAGTTTTAAGTACTGGCTGGATAAAGAGATAGTTGAGATATGTTAAGCAAATCACAATCTCTTTGAAGCTGCATTTCCTCAAAAGAAATATGAAGACAGCCAAACTTGTCTTACCTCCCCCATAAGAGTGTTGTCAGACACTAATGAAATAATCTGTGTGAAAGTACTTTGTAAACCTGTGCATTTACGGCCAATTGATTTTTGACAAAGACGCCAAGAACACACAATGGGGAAAGGACAGTCTGTTCAATAAAGGGTGTTGAGAAAACTGGATATCCATGTGCAGAAGAATGAAATTGAACTCTTATTTCATACCATACACAAACATCAGCTCAAGATCATTTAAATACTTAAACATCATATCTGAAACTGTAAAACTACTAGAAGAAAACATAGCAGGGAAAACCACACAACACTGGTCTAGGCAATGATTGTTTGGATTGGACCTCAAAAGCTCAGGCAACGAAAGCAAAAGTAAATAAATGGGATTACATCAAACTTAAAAAGCTTCTGTACATCAAAGAAAACAATTGACAGAGTAAAGAGACAATATACAAATTTGAAAATATATATTTGTAAGCTACATATCTGATAAGGAGTTAACATCCAAAATATATAAGGAACTCAAACAACTCAATAGCAAGGAAATGAATAACCTGATTTAAAAAATAGGCAAAGGCCCTGAAGAGACATTTCTCTAAACATGACATACAAATAGCCAACAGATATATGAAAAAACGCTCAACATCACTAATCATCAGGGAAACACGAATTAAAGCCACCATAAGGTATCATCTCATACCTGTCAGAATGACTATTCTCAAAAGATGAAAGATAATAAGAGTTGGTGAGAATGTGTAGAGGGAACACTTGTGCACTGTTGGTGAGAATGGAAATGGGTACAACCACTGTGAAAAACCATATGGAGTTTCCTCAAAAAACTAAGAATAGAATTACCACATGATTCACAATCTACTTCTGATTATACATCTAAAAGATTGGAAATCAGTATGTTGAAGAGATGTTGGCATTTCCATGTTTTTTGTAGCATTATTCACAACATCCAAGTTATACAATCAACCTAAGTTTCTATCGGTGAATGAGTGGATTAAAAAATATGGTATCTGTCCACAATGGAATGTTATTCAGCCTTTGAAAAGAAATTCTGTTATTTTCAACAACATGGATGAACCTGGAGGACATTAAGCTAAGTGAAATAAACCAGGCACAGAAAGACAAATACTACATGTTCATAAGCCTATTTCATGCTCAGTGTTCCTGTTATGGCTCTTTCTAGAATCCTTCCTACATATTTGAAGTCCTTCATCATCAACCCTTCCTAATTTTACATGAGTCAATGTTCATATTGCTTTGGCTGCCTACTCTCCATTTCCCCTCTTCAATAGCACACCAGTTTCCTTTTTGAGAATTTCTTCTCTCCAATCATTGTGAGGCCTTGGTGGCAACATAAATCCAGATGCCTCTCTAAGGAAGCAAAAGAGGCCACATCCTTCTCCCTGCCCCAGCCCAGCTAGGCAGTGGGCATATGACCTGACATCGGCCAAATAATTTCTTCTAGAACTTGACTCTTGAGTGGAAGAAGTGATAAAAACATGCAGCAGTTTGCTGACCTCAGGGTTCCTGCTTGAGTTTATTCCTCTGGGGCCTGCTTTCCAGCTCCACAGAGCCTCTTGGTTTCTGTCTTTTTCAGGGCCTCTTTTCAGCCTCCTGCGGATTCAGCAGGGCTCCCACAGCATTCAATACATTTCCAGAGTTTGTTCTGTTGCTTGCAGTAAAAACTCTTGACTGATCACTTGCCCACCAATGACCCAATGCATAGAACAATAGCACTCTGTATTGTGTCTTTTGGTAGAGAGGATGGGGATGGAGGCATGGATTTGTAGCCTAACAAAACAGCAAAGAGCTTCTAATTGTATATTTCCCACTAGCACTGCAGCAATATTAAGTTCTAAGTTCTTTATTGAAGTAAAAGTTGAATCTTCTTCCTCCAGCCAGGTCCTTATCAATAAACATAAATTAGCAAAGTGTTTTAGCTCTTTCTTGCGGTGAACCCTTTACATTTGGCTAATAGAATTGGGCAACAATATGACTTAAAATATTGATTTAAGCAAATTCTCAGAAGTACATAGTATACTTATTGTAAAATATACATTTGAAGCTATCTTTTTTCACACCATTTTATCTTTAGTGTTTGCCAAAACCTGTTTTAATATCCGTATAGAATGGAAACTTACATTTTGTGTCCATCTGGGAATAGTCCAGCCAAGCAATGACACTGGCTAGTGATAAGCACAAAAAAGAGAAATTAGCAAACTCATTCATTAATAGTTATTTTTAATTTAGGTTGTTTCTCTGGACCTGAAGTATGACTGTTAGAAAAAGAAAAATCTGATAAGCTTCACTTCCTGTTTTGAAAAAATAGCTTAGTAAAAAATCACATGTGTTTAGTGGCTTAAAATACACCAGTCATTTTTAAGTTTGTAAAATAGATTGTGCATATGCCTTTTCTCATTATAAATATATACCTGTGAAACTCAAGTGCATGAGAGATTTAAGCAGCTTTTAATTTTCAAAGGCACAAAAGACAATATTTGGAATAGAAATAAGAAATACAATTGCAATTCTTGATTTTGTCACTAATTCTCAATACATAACACTAGCAGTTTTCCAAGTTTAGACCGAATTGTATGAGCTGTAATTAATAGGTATTTGTAAAATCAAATTATGTGTTTATACATGGCTATAGTAGTAGTTACCATCCTCATCGTCCTTGGGTAGAGGTACACACACGTGAAAATTGGATAAACAAGCTTTGCAAATATTTTTAAATAAAGTCATTATCTCTCTGATGAAGCTGGTTGAAAGTTTAACACCGCTAAGACTCACTTTTCTCATCTGGAAAGTGGGGATGATAATAGTAATTATTCCAGCTGGTTGTTTTGATGACTAAATGAGACCATGTGTGTACAGGGTTTAAAATGTATTTGAAGGGCTATGTTATGGGGAAGGATTTTATAATATCTAACACTAGGGGGAGAAAGCATTTTCTAAGTTAAGATTGTGCTAAGGATAAGCTCAACTAAGCACTAGAAGCAGCCATTGTGTATCACTTTGGGTCCATTTAAAGAAGGAACGTATTATGGATGACATTACTAGAGCAGCCAGATATTTCAGGAGGATATTTATGACTGGAGAGAGTTTGGTCATCCCATTATTAGTGACATCCTGGGGACAACTAACTTTCTTCACTTTTCTTCCCCCATCTTTCCCTAACATGGCAACACAAAGCAGGTGTTCTTGGTCCTGACCCATGAAGAAGGCAAGCACATACTTTTCTTTTGATCAGGCTGAATGCAAGCAAAGGAAATTGGCTAGGATGACCTAATTTTGGGATGCTGACCCTGAAAGGAGTGTGACTGCTGCTTCAAGACTGAGCCTCATGGCTGTGAATGTATCTTCTCTTGTCCACCTGCTGCCTTCTTGTCCATCCTTCGAAGCCTATCTCAAGCAGCCTCTCTTCCATGTAGTCTTTCCTGATCTTTCAATTAGCCTTGATCTCATTCACCGAGAATGGGTTTGAACTTCTCTATGGAACTTACTGTGAGTCTGAATCCCCCACTAGATTATAAACACCTTGAGGGTGAGAACTACATCATACTCATTTTTGTATCCTCCCTATTCACAATACACTGCCCCACATAGACTAGCACTGTGGCATCGAAGAAGAAGAATGGATTTTTGGAGGCAGCACAGCTGAGCTCGAATCTTGGCTTCCCATTACCTAGCTAGGGGACTCCAGAATGCTACTTAATCTCTCTGAAACCCTTTGTTCTCATCTGTGAAATGGAGAGAATAATGCCAGAATCTGAGGGGAGAATTGTCATTGGTCTCAAATATTAGTTTCATGCATCATATTCCCTTGATATGCATTATTTCTGAGTTGAGTTAACATGCACAAGGAAGTTTTGACCCCATATTTACAAGAGCAGTGTTTATAGTAAAAGTACATTCTAGTTAAAATCTATGAGCCAAATTAGGCTTACAACTAAAGTTTAGGTTAGTTGAAATGGATAAGTAAACGTTTATCTAATTGCTTATTTCTCTAAAAGTTTCTCTCAAGTCTTATCTGTGAATGGCTTAATGTTTGGTATTTTCAGTTTATCTCATAATGAACTTATGTTTCTTCAATTGGGTGTTAAAAACTTTTTGTTGGATATCTTCAGAAGCGTGGGCAGAAAGATCCCTGTAATAAACAAGAAAATGCTGGCCTCAAGAGCTTATGATTTTTGCACAACTGCTCCCTGGTGGTGACATACCCAAATTGCAGGAACATTAAGAAAACACAAAACTCTAGCTCTATGAGGAAAGTTATGAAGAGACAGTTCTTAAGTACAGTTGCTCTTTGACAAATTCCTCAACATCTATTGCTTTTTCTATCAGTGTAAAACAAAAACGTTGAGTGTCAAGAACACGTATCTTCTACCTAAATCCTCTGGACTTTAGAATGCACTGATAGTGCATCTCCCTTGTAGAGGCCAAAAGGGCAAATTCGTTCATTACTGACATCACCAGCAGAAGCTCAAGCCTCCTGGACCATCCATCATACTCCAGACCCCCTCCAATGTTCTTCCATTATGCATGCTGGTACTCTCAGTCTGTCATCAGCAAACCCCCTCCTATCCTCAGGCTCCTCTCTGAACTGATCTTGACCCTCTTGCTCCATTTGCACCTACCTTGCCAATATTTGTCTAAAGTGGCAGCTGCCTTTTCTCTTACACTCCTTATGCCTCAGATCATAGAGGTAGAATAGCTGTCCTCCTGGCTACCTATCATCTGCTAGAAACTATTTGTCTTCCTTCATCTTTCAGAAATCACAACTCTTCTAAAGCTCATGGCATCTTACTATTTCACTCAACTTTCTTTTATAGCCCTCTTTTACTGGCCTCCCAGTGATGCCCCTTTATTTATGAGATTGGTACCTGGTTCATGGTCTTTTTCATTCTACTCCTGTTATTATTCTTGGTGACATCAACATCCACTCAACACCCCGAATCTCAGCTCCTTAGCTTTATCACCTCTAATTACTTTTTCCTCCATTCCACCTCATCATTAATTTCCTTGACCAAACCAAGAATTGCATTTCCTCTAGAATATCAGTCTCAAACATTCTTATCTCTGGTCCTTTCTATTCTTCTAGCTCATTTACTCTATTAATGTCACTGCAATAATGTTTTGGACCATATCAAGATGGCCAATTCCTTACCCCTACAACATTTTCCACTATTCGTTATCCTTGTTATAAATGGACGCAATAGTACTGGCGTCTATACCCATACATCACACACCTTCCTTCTTACTACAATGGAAGGCATGTTCATGCTTCACTTGTGCTCTGGATCCCACACCCTCACCTTTGCTCCTGGAATTATCCCCTTTCTTCCATGCATTATCTGTTTTTCTATCTCTGTTGAACTCTTCCCATCAGCCAACAAATGTGTTGTGATATCTTTATCTACCTTTTCTTGATCCCATCTATCCCTCTGGCTCCCACCCCCTTTCTCTGCTCTCCTTCACGGCAACATTTATTGAAAGTTGTTCTTACTTGCGGTGCCTACTTCTTTACCTCCCATTCTCTCTTCAACAGATTCCAACTGGGCATCTGGCTCTTTCACCCACTCTACAGAAACTGTGCTCCTTGAGGTTGCCCATGACCTGTCTGTTGCCAATCCAAATGTATTCTCATTTTACCTCTCAGCAGCATCCAACGCAGCCAAACACTCCCTCTTTAAAATATTTTTTTTTCTTTTGGCTTACTTGTGTTGTTTTCAAACATTTTTACTCATATAGCACCTAAAAGAATTTTGTAAAATTTTGTAGACCGTTACACATTTTTAGAATTGACATCTATATTTTTCATCATAAGTTTAAATAGTTTCTAGGGATAGAGTTTCCAGTATGTTACAAATATTGACAACTTAAAACTGTTATATGATTCTTTTAAAATGTGCCCAGTGGAATCTAAACACCATAGAAATTTGATACCATAATTTGTGTAGAAAATACACAGACTTCTTTAAAGAATTTTTACATTGTTTCCTTTTCCCTTAAATTTATATTTTCATTCAACTTTCCCTGCAAAAAATTTTCCCAATATATTTTATCACTCCACCAACTTCTCTGCAACTAATCATGTAATTTGAAATTAGAACTTGAAAAGTTTCCTATAAGGCTCTATAAGTCAAAACTTTTAAAGATACAGTTATTATTGTAGTTATTTATTTATACACTTGATCAAAATAACATAAACATTATAGATTACAAACTTTGATGAAAAAGCATTACCCTAAAATACAATTGTATTGTAAATATAAATTCTTAGGAGTTGGCTAGGACTTTTTTCCCCACCCGTTTAACTTGTGTATCTGAGGATACTACTATTTATTGTTATTGCGAGACAGAGTTCAGCATTAATCCTCTCTATATTTTGTCTTTTTAAAAGATGTCAGCTCTGAGAAATACTGTTTATATACATAAGTAGATAGGAACTTTGTCATAGAAGTGTTATTCAATTCTTTGAATTCCTTTTGAATTATACATTCACAATCAGAGTAATTTATTTTTCTAATGATTTAGTTTTCTAATGATCTAGCTCTTAACTACCAACTTTTGACTCAAATTCTCCTCTGATTTTCTGGAAAGCAAAATATTGGACATCCTTGTGCAAGTCAGGTGATGTCCAATATTCATTACCTAGATATTACAGTTATTAACTTAATCAAACTGACACCAGTATTTCTAATTGCTTTGTTTTCATGCCTAGGATGTTTTACACTGTTGGACACTGCAATATAGTAAGATTTGGGACAGATGCAAGTGGTAGATGGGTAATCATGAAAGGAAGTTGGGATGGAGAACATCTTTATTTTATTAGGTACATTCTCAGGCTGAAAGGGTTTGGAGAGAGTACATAGGAAGTTGAAGATCTGAAAACAACTCTCCTTAAAACTATCTATGCATATATTCCCCTTGGAAATTTTCAGCATACTCTTAAGACCCCTGTTTTTTCTCTTCACTCCATAGCTTTCCTTGTGAGTTCCTTTGCTGGCCATTTCTTCCATTTATCCCTAAATGTTGAGCAACATGGGTATCATTCCTGGGCCCCTGTCCATCTCCTTTTTGGACATCTCTTCATCAGTCCCAATGCTTCAAGTACTGGCCATAGGCTAACGGTCATCCCACCAGCTCAGATTCATACATACAACTTCAACTTGTTTGCCCCATGTGAAGGCCCAATTGGCATCCCACACTGCTCATGTCTAAAAGAGAAGTCATGATTCTCTGGTACCACATCCAATCAACCCATTCCTCCACAGTCTCCCACATCTGAGAAAATGGTAACATCATTCTTTTAGCTGTGAAATGAAAAAACCTAGGAGTTATTCTTGATTTCTCTTTTTCATCACTTCCCACAGCAAGCTCCAACAGTGCTACCTTTAAAACATAGCCTGGGCCGGGCACAGTGGCTTATGCCTATAATCCCAGCACTTTGGGAGGCTGAGACAGGCAGATCACGAGGTCAGGAGTTCAAGACCAGCCTGACCAACATGGTGAAACCCTGTCTCTACTAAACATACAAAAATTAGCTGGGCATGGTGGTACGTGCCTGTAATCCCAGCTACTCGGGAGGCTGAGACAGGATAATCGCTTGAACCCAGGAACCGGAGGTTACAGTGAGCTAAGATCCAGCCACTGCACTCCAGCCTGGGCAACAGAGCAAGACTCCATTTCAAAAAAACAAAAACAAACAAACAAACAACAAAAACAACAAAAAAACAAAACATAGCCTGGATCCATCCACTTCTCTTCGTCACCTTCCCTGTTCCCTCCCTAGATCAAGATGCCACCATCATGGCTTGCATGGAGGACTCGAGGCTTCCTACTGGCCTCCTTGCTTTCATTCTGCCACATCCCACCAATGACCTATGCTCCACAAAGCAGCCAAAGTATCTTTTCATAATGTCAATTGGATCATGTTACTCCATTGACTAAAACACTATATGAAAAATAATTACAGGATGAAACTGGAGGCCATTATCTTAAGTGAAGTAACTCAGGAATGGAAAACCAAATACCGCATGTTCTTACTTATAGGTGGGGGCTAAGTTATGGATGCACAGGGGCATACAGAGTGGTATAATGGACATTGCAGCTTCAGAAGGGGAGGTAAGAAATGAAAATTACCTATTGGGTACAATGTACAGTATTCGGGTGACAGGTACATAGAAAGCCCAAATTTCAACACTATACAATTCATCTATGTAACCAAAAACCACCTGTACCCCTAAAGCTATTGAAATAAAAATAAATTCATTTAGAAAAAAGAAAAATATTCAAATTTTATATCTGCATCTGTAAGTGCTCTGTGGTCTGGGCCCTGCCTACCTTTCTGATTCCAGTTTCATGTCTGTCTTGCTGTCTTGCTAACTGAACTCCAACCACGTGGACCCTCTCTTGTTCTAAAACATGGCAAGCTTGCTTTTCACTCAGGGCCTTGTTCTTGCTGTATGCTGAACCTAGAAATTTCTTCCCTCAGATGGTCCCATTGCTACCTCATTTTCTTTCCTTAGACCACAGCTCACATAACATTCCCTTTTAGAGGCCTTCCCTGACCACCATGCTAGCTCATTATCATATATTTTTAAATAGCAAATATTCTACTAGAAATTGATTATATTGGTTGGGCCAAGTGGCCCACACCTGTAATCCCAGCACTTTGGGAGGCTGAAGCAGGAAAATTGCTTGAGCCCAGGAGTTCGAGACCAGCCTGGCCAACATGGCAAGAACCCCTTTCTACAAAAAGTGAAAAATTAACTGGGCATGGTAGTGCACACCTGTAGTCCCAGCTACTTGGGAGGCTGATGTGAGAGAATCACTTGAGCCTGGGAGGTCAAGACTACAGTGAGCTGGGATGGTGCCTCTGCACTCCAGCTGGGCAACAGAGAGAGACCCTGCCTCAAAAAATCAAAAACAAACAAACAAACAAAATAAATTGATTACATCTGTTGTTATGTATGTAAACTTCACAAAAGCAGAGATCTTTCCTGTGTTGTTTATCTCTGTATTCCCAATGCTAAAAATGAGTCAAACATGTAGTAGTAGGTGCTCAATACGTACTTGTTGAATAGATGCAGAAATTTTTACTGTTTGCTGCAGTTTTATGTAAGCACAGGAGCATGGCCCAGTGGTATTTCCAGGGAAGAATACATTAGTAATGCAGGCTTGGGTAATCACTCGCAGCTCACCCCACTACTGAGCATTGACCTGGAATTGGAGCTGATATCACAGAACAGGGAATGATCATGGGCTCTGGAGTCAAATGAGGCTTTTCAAGGATTTAACCCCTGAACTGTTAGTGTCCAGTTCTATGGACATTGTGGGCAAGTCACATCATTCTTTACATCCCAGTTTCCTCATATATAAAATGGAGATAACTTCTAGGATTGTTGTAAGAATTGGAAATAATGCAGAGAAGAGATTGATACATAGTAGGCATTCAACTAACAGTAGTTGTGGTAGATGCTGTTATCACCCCATCTGATTCCCCTGAGATTCCTTTTACTGTTATAAAATCCCCCCTAGGATAGGGTTATAAAATGCCTCAAGGCAGGGTAGACCCTGGGGAGTCCTGCAACAGGAGACCAAGACTTCTATGTCTGCAAATCTTCCTGCGAGTTCAGGCTAAAGCTAATCTTCACCAGACACCACCTCCTTCCCCTTCTCTATTCTGACTGCTTCACTTGGTATTACTTTCTCCTAGGAGCAATGCCTCAATAAGTCATGGGTACGTGAATCCCTGGCTCACGTTCTGCTTCTGTGGAACCTGAATAGGGTAGTGGTTATCAACTTTTGTTCGGCTAGAAAACCCTAGCAGCTAACTTTTCTTTTTTTCTAGCAATGCTGTCTATTAATTCTACTTAGCTGCTCATAGTAAAAACCATAGCTAGAAGTGAGAATTACTAAAATGTCTTTGCATTAGTTTAATGTTGATAAGAACAGCCAACTATTATTAATAGAAGAAAGAATGGGAAGGGTAAGTAGTTACATTTCTCATTAGTGGAAATGGGAGAGGCTCTATAACTTAAACGCTCAGGCCTTTCTATCTGTAAGGCCACGGTAGGACGTGCCCTAGCCTCAGCCTCAGGTATCCTGAAGCCAGGCCTCTGCCACTGACTGCTGAGCTGTGAGGTCTGGGAAGAAATACTCAACATCTCTCTGCCTCATTTTGTCATTTGTAAAGCGAGAAAAATAATACAGAGTTGTTGAGTGAAGTAAACGAACTCTTGTATGTGAAAGAGCTTGGTAATTATAAAACACCTCATAAAGGTGAGGTGTTTGAGAGGATAAAAGTGACGTCCTGGTTCGTTCAAGAATTGGAAGTAAATGCATTAAGATATTGCACAAAAGTGTGAGCCTCTTTAAATATGTAGAAATAGGGGAAATTGTGTTTGAGTTATGTGTATTATGTTTTAAAGAAATTACTTTTGGGGAAAATATATTTCATACTTAAATAGTAACAAATAAGGTAGAAGCACTTTGTAAATGATATAAAGTATATAAACACTGCAGAAAATGTATGCACACGAACACATACTCACTGTAGCTCCAGTGACTTCTGGGAACTATTTGGGGGAGTTGCAGTAACAGAATTTCATAGGATTTATTAGCAGTAGAAAGTTCCCCAGAGCTGCCTACATAAGGCTTTAATTATTCAAAGATTGCACTTTGGCACTTCAAACATTGCCAACCCAAGAAATCAGAAAAATGAGCACATTTCTGGTGGCAAAGAGAGGCATTTTGTGCAGGAAGCAGCAGTGAAAATGCAAACCAGAGCCTCTGAGGAAGCCATCCACTGCAAGGTAACTTTGAGGTCTGGGAATGAGTTCTTCCCTAGACTGAAGGAAAGAAGCACTTTCCTTCAAAGGATTGAGCCAGAGCCAAGAAGAGAAAAAATAAATGACAGGAGACAGCAAGTAAGGATGAGCAAAGTAAAGCAGGAGCGGAAAGGTTCAGAAAGTGGCAGACAGCGACAGCTGGGGGAAACCACAAGAGGTAAAGGGACCAGGTGGCAGCAGAAGATTCAGAGAGGCTGGGCCTGGTGGCTCATGCCTGTAATCCCAGCACTTTGGGAGGCCGAAGCGGGCGGATCACAAGGTAAGGAGATCAAGACCAAAAAAAAAAAGAAAAAAAAGAAAAAGCTGGGCATGGTGGCGCGGGCCTATAATCCCAGCTACTCGGGAAGCTGAGGCAGGAGAATTGCTTGCACCCGGGAGGCAGAGGTTGCAGTGAGCCAAGATCAGGCCACTGTATTCCAGTCTGGGAGACAGAGTGAGACTCCATCTCAAAAAAAAAACAAAAAAAAAAAACAAACAAAAAAAACAAAACCTAGAAACGATTCAGGGAAAACGGGGAGGTGGGGAGGCCAGGCCTGAGCTGGAACAGGTCTTCAGTCCTGGAGAGCCCTGCGGGCAGCACCACCATGGCCCCAGCAGTCGTTTAGTATCTGGCCTCCTCAGGCAGCCCTGCTTCTACATCCAGGAGGAAGGCTGCCGGTTTGAAATGCCTCCCTCTTTTGGTCCTCCAGACGGAGTTGGAAGTCCCGCCCCTTTGTCCCCTCTGCAGGTTGTTCACTGCACTTATTCTAAGACCCAGTGCTCATGCGTGTCCTCCAGCAGTCTCCAGTGGGAGCCCCAAGGGCAGGCTGTCTTTGCCACCTGAGCGCTTGTGGCCGGCCTGGTAGACGCCACGCTCCCGACGATGGTTAAGTAAAATCTGCTTAAGGCAGGAAGACTCTTCATCCCAATCTGTACCATTTGAATGGCCCAGGACTTAGAGGGTTAAGATATCAGCTATTCAAAGGACCTACGGGTCCGTCTATTTTTGAGTGAGCCAGACTCTGTTCTGGGGAGTAGCGAGCCCAGAATAAAGTCAGTAATAAAGATGCTGTTAACAGTGGGGAACATCAGGTCACGCTAGCTCTGTGCCAGGCGCTGGGCTAAGTGCCCCATATATACAATTAGTTAATTCTCACGGCAACTCTCTGCCCTCAAGGAAGGCAGATGGATTGGTGATTTAAAGAGGAAGGTATATACATACATTACTAATAAATGGCAAATAAATTATAATAAAATGCAGCAAGTAATATAAAAGAGTGAGAAACAGGGAGTGAGTTATTTTGTTTCTCTGAATTTGGGGAGGGTTTCCCCTAGAAGGAATGACCAAGTAATAGTGAAGATGTCCCGGTAATTTTAAAATTATTTATTCCTCAAGGAGACAAAGAGTCCAAAATAGACCAGGAAAAGTCCTTCCTTGTGTATTAGCCTGGTAAAAAACAAAATAAAGCTCAGCAATATATTTTATCTCACTGAAAAGCAAAAGTTCCACATTACAATCGTATTATTTGGGAAGGATATATGAATTGCATAAAGGTGTAAATATTATTTATGATGCTTATATTTAACTGGGCCGATAGTGTTATTGCTCTTATTTCTCCAGTTCATTATAGATTGGTATTAAGGCATGACTATAAAGCTCTTTGAATAAATCACTTTAATTGCCTGGTAATATGAGTGTTCATGTTAATTAAGTAGATATTTTGCACATGGCAAAGATAATTCTTTTCAGCTTTTTCTTTGGAAAGACAGCCTTATAAAGTGCCCTTTGTGGAATAAATGACTTTCCTATTATCAAACTGAGTACCATGCAACTCTCTTAAAAATTGCATTAAAACATTCAAGTTTGATCTTAAAATATAGAGCTGCCTAGCAGAAATTGGGCCCCAGATAGCTAGAATGTGTATGGCTTTGTCATGCTGCATTAGCAGTGTGGTGTGGTGGGGAGGGTGTTTATGTGGGGTAAGGACACACTACTCTGGCTCCTGCCTGGCTCTGTTTTGCTGAGTGGTCACAGGAAGTTCTCTGGGCTTCAGTTTCCTCACCTGTTAAATGCAGCATCTGGATTCCAGCTCTAATAGTCTTTTATCTGTGACTAATTCCTAGCATAAGACCTAGATTCTATCTTCTCTCATGGAGTAAGTCCAGACTCGTGATGTCTATCCTGACTGGACATCAGAAGGGGCATGTCCCTCCCATGACAGTCAGGATACATGAAAAGGCACAGAGAGTTCAGTAAGTTGCTCTTTGTTATATTGCAATTTAGAAGTATATTAGGAATTGCTGTTTGGTTTTTTAAATGGTACACATTATGTCAAAAAATGTACAGAAGTGACAAAATATTAAAAAGTGGTAGTATGATATGGGGTCTTTAATTTTCTTCTTTTTCTTTCTCCCCATTTTTTTTTTTTTTGAGACAATCTTACTCTGTTGCCCAGGCTGGAGTGCAATAGTGTGAACTTGGCTCACTGCAACCTCTGCCTCTGGGGCTTACGCCTCCCAAGTAGCTGGGACCATAGGCACATGCTACCATACCCAGCTAATTTTTTTTTCTTTTTGGTAGAGATGAGATTTCACCATGTTACCCAGGCTGGTCTCCAACTCCTGGGCTCAAGCAATCCACCTGCCTTGGCCTCCCAAAGTACAGGGATTATAGGCGTGAGCCAATGTGTCCTGCCTAATTTTCCTCTTAATACCGTTACATATTTTCTAAATTTTCTATAATGAGTGTATTCTACATACATATTCATATACATACATTCAGGAAAATGAAAGCACTTAACTAATACGTGTGGTTAATGTTCATAAAATGCCGGCAGTGAACCAAACTCTATCCAACACTGGTTTCTGCCTCCATGTATAACTTTCTAGTTTTATAAACACTTTTATGCCCGGCAGGGACACACTAGTACCTTAAGTGAAAAGGGGAAATTAGAAGTTACCAAGGTTACCACTGGTCAGCCTTTGTTCTTAAAAGCCTGAGTTTCAATGGATTTGAATAAATGCTTTATTAAAGAAGATATGCAGATGGCAAATAAGCATATAAAAAGTGCTTTACATTATTAGTCATCCAGAAAATGCAAATTAAAACTACAAGGAGATACCACTACACACCCACTGGCATGGCTAAAATAAAAAAGACTGACAATACCCAGTGCTAGAGATGATGCACAGAAATGGGAACCCCCTGCATTGCTGGTGGGAATGTAAAATGGTGCAATGGAAAAGTTTGGCTGTTTCTCAAAAAATTAAACATACATTTACAGTATGACCTAGCAACTTCACTCTAAACATATTTCCATGCAAATACTTGTATGGAAATGTTCATTGTGGTGTAATTAACAATAGCCCCAAACTGAAAACGAACCAAACATGTATTAACAAGTGAGTGGATAAACAAAAATGTGGTATACTCATACAATGGAATAACTCAGCAAGGATAAAAATAAGAACAAACTACTGATACATGAAACAATGTGGATGAACTTCAAAAATATTGTGATAAGTGAGCGAGGCCAGGTGCATAAGACTACATATGATTCCATTTGTATGATTCCATTAGTATAAAATTGCTAGAAAAGGTGTATCTATAAGGACAGCGGTTGGTTGCCTGGAGCTGGGGGTGTGAGTGGGTGTCGGCTGTTTGAAACAATTTCAGTTCCCAACTCGTCAGTCATAGCATTATAGCCTCAGAGCAAGATAGGCCTTTGGGAATATCCATCCCAGGCTGACCTCGTGCCCAGATAGCCCTTGATAGGAGCTTACCCAGTCTCAGTGAACATGCACAATAACAGAGAGCTCTTCCCTCACAAGGGAACTCATTCTATATATGGACAGTTCTGTTAGAAAGTTCTTCCCTCATTGACATCTATCGTTGGCTCTCTTCTGCCCCAGGAAGCAGAAGACTGTGAAGTCATATGTGGGCAGTAGGGGGAGGTAATGGAAGTGGTTTAAAACTGGATTGTGTTATTAAATCTTGTCGAACTCAAAAGGGGTGAATTTTACAGTATGTAAAGCATACCTCCATAAAGCTGTAAAAAATTAAATCCAAAATTACCTAAGACCTCCTTAGAAAAAAAAGTTTGGGGCATCTAAGATTTTGTACTGTTTGGTTATGGGAAATGTACCTTCAACATTATTTCTTGAAATAAGCCGGGCACAGAAAGACAAACATTGCATGTCCTCACTTATTTGTGGGATCTAATAATCAAAACAATTGAACCCACGGAGACAGAGAGTAGAAGGATGGTTACCAGAGGCCGTGAGTGGTAGTGGGGGTTGGGAGCGGGAATGGTTAATGGGTACAAAAAATTAGAAAGAATGAATAAGGCCTAGTATTTGATAGCACAACAGGGTGACTATCATCAAAAATAATTTAATCATACTTTTAAAAATAACTAAAAGAGTATCATTGGATTGCTTGTAACACAAAGGATAAATGCTTGAGGGGATGGATACCCCATTTTTCATGATGTGATTACAAATAAATAAATAAAAAGAAAAAAGAAAAGAAAACCAGATTTCTTGAGGGGTCAGGTGGGCGTCATGAAAATAGTTTAAGTTCTGAGATGGGTTGTCCATGCACCTGTCCACAAAGATACAGCCACTCTGATCTGGAAGTGAGTACTGTTCAAAACAGACCACTTCTGTTATTGGAAAAAAAAAAATCAAATATGGAGGCCTGGAGTGTTCCTAGACCAGGGATTTTTCAACTGACAGTAAGAAAAGAGACGGTGTTTAGTCTGTAATAAGTATTTTACATGGGTTATTTCCATTAATCCTCACAACTCTGAGATAAGTACTATCATTACTCTCATTTTACAGATGGGAAAACTGAGGCACACAGAAGTTAAATAACTTGTCCAAGGTCACATAATTAGTGAGAGGCATGAGCTTGAACTCATGTAGTTGGCCTCCAGAGGCCATCTTGTCTCCCACCATGCCCCTTCCAGCTTCTCCCAACTACTGTTGCATGTGGATTATAAGAGGCTGGCTCATCAGACTGATTGTTTATTCAGTTTTGGTCAGACTGACTATATGCTGGTGCCAATCATCAGCTGCTGCAGATGGCGAGGCCTGGGATTGTGACTTGGTTAATGTCACACAAGCAAATGGTCTTCCTTTGTGGACTGCTTTCCTTTTTGAATAACACCTTCAGGAGTTCCTCCAGAGAAGTTTTTGTGATTTTTTTTGATGGGGTCTCACTCTGTCACCGAGGCAGTGCAGTGGTGCAATCTCGGCTCATTGCAAACTTCACCTCCTGGGTTCAAGCGATTCTCCTGCCTCAGCCTCCTGAGTAGCTGGGACTACAGGTGTGTGCTGCCACGCCAAGCTAAATTTTCGTATTTTTAGTGGAGATGGAGTTTTGCCATGTTGGCTAGGCTGGTTTTAAATTCCTAACCTCAGGTGATCCACCTGCTTCAGCTTCCCAAAGTATTGGGATTACAGGCATGAGCCACTGCACCTGGCCAGAGAAGTACCTTTATATTCTCAACATGTTGATGAATTTAATGCAGAACTGAAGCTAAAGGTGAGCTGGTTGGATGAGTGCAGCAGTTAAGTGTATATGTTAGACACATGTTCTAGGTGGGTTATTTCCAGACTCACCTTAGCTCAGTGATGTGATAATAGTCTCTCTTCAGCCTCATATCAGAGCCTGAGCCAATAATATGAGCTGTCTTCTTGGATAGCTTAGGCTGGGCTCCACACCAGAAGAAGCAGGGGCAAATTGGCTCTGTTGCTGAGACCTGCCATGTATTTGCATAACTAGGTTGGCAAGATCTTCTTAGAAAAGGCTGGCTGGCCACTTGTCCCAGAATGTTATGAAGCTGATGATTCAAACAATTTCTATTCCCAATCATACAATTATAGACTTAGAGTGAGAATTAACTACAGGGTTATCCATCCTAGCCCATGCCTTCTGTGGAAATGCCTTAGTAACCCTTGACTCGTTATCTCCCAGTCTGAATGAGAACATATCCAATGACAGCCCTTTTTACCCTGCAAGGGGTCTTCTTTCATTTTAGATGCTTCTATTAGAAAGGTATCCCTTCCTAACATATAGGAATTGGCTCTCTTTTGCTCTGGGAAGGTACAGAGTTGTATTGTCCAGTATAGTAGCCACCAGCCACATGTGGCTGTATGGAGCACTTGAAAAGTGGCAAATCCTAATTGAAATATTCTGGAAGTGGAAAATACACACAAGATTTCAAAAACTTAGTATGAAAAAACTTTATACTGATTATATGTTGAAGTGATAATGTTTTTGATATATTGGGTTAAATACAATATATTAAAATTAATTTTACCTCTTCGTTTTTACTTTTCAATGTGGTAACTAAAAAATTTTTAATTGCCTGTGTGGCTAGCATTTTATTCCTACTAGATGGCACTACTATGGAATATAAGTCTTTACCCTCTTTAAAATGCAGCCTTCAGATTTCTGGAACACTGCTATTGTTTTTCCCTTAAAAATTTTTAAAGGGTAGACTTCTCAGGTTCTTTTCAATGTTCTTTGTTTAACATAACTTCCTTCACCATTAAGTGTGTTCTAACTTTTCAGTCTCTACATTGAGCTGAATACTGTAAGCTGAAGATTAGAATTAAGATGTACCATGCCCTGTCAGGCATCTTGGCTAACACGGTGAAACCCTGTCTCTACTAAAAATACAAAAAAATTAGCCAGGCGTGGTGGCGGGCACCTGTAGTCCCAGCTACTCAGGAGGCTGAGGCAGGAGAATGGCGTGAACCCGGGAGGTGGAGCTTGCAGTGAGTCGAGATTGCGCCACTGAACTCTAGCCTGGGTGACGGAGTGAGACTCCATCTCAAAATAAAATAATAATAATAAAAAAAAAAAACCAAAGATGCACCATGCCCTTTAGTGCTATTATCTCCCTTGTTTTAATATTACACTTTTGTTAAAACAGCTGGTTTGCTATAATTTGTATGGTAGCCCAATTATACCATCTATGAGTCCTTAACTTAGGATTTGTGAACCCTGGTTGGTCATAGATGGGCTCCAGGTTTCCATGATCCACCTGAAATTGTAAACAAAATTTTATGGCTATGGGCATTTGTCTATAAGTTAGTCTTTAGCTCTCTTAGGTTTTCAAAGAGATCTGAGGCTTTTAAAAGTTAAGACCTATTAGATTGTATTGCGGCTACAGTCACTTACAACTCCTGGGATTTTTTTTTTCCTCACAAAACTCTTTTTAATTTCAGTCTTCCATACATTTGCATTTAATTTTTCTAAATGGATGATTTTACATTTATTCCTCTTAAGTCTATACCTGTTCCTATTACCCTTCTATTTTAGTTTATTGATACCTTTTGCCTCTCTTGGTTTATCTGACATTTAATGAATTAGGCTTCTGTCCTGGCTTTGTCACACCTGCAATTTTGATAAGCATGTCTTTTGTGTGTTCATCCATCACTAATTGAAATTTTAGACTGCATAAACTATAGATAGCACTTGGGAGTCTGCCATAGTGACTGCCCTTTGGATAGGCAGTGATTCATCAAGTAGTCAACATTCCTTGGGTAGAGTTATTCAACCACCTACAAATCTGCTCCACTGTACTGGCATTTGTGCCTTCAACTTATCCAGTGGATGTCAAATTCTTCGCTGAAATGAAGATATATTTTTGCCTATGGTATTCCCCCGATCTTCCTGACCCATAAGCCTGTCAAAGAAGGAAATGTGGCTTGGTGAAAGATTCATTTGAGGAACCTATGCTGGCTCCCACTGATCGCTGCCCAGCGTCCTTAAAATAGTTAATTCCAATGTTACTAGAGGTTTGACATAAATCTTGCCAGGCCGCAGTTTCTGGCATCTGCTTTCCCCCATACTTTCATGGCTTTCTGAAAATTGGAACAATTGTCTTGATAAAGGGGTGGTTGAAAAATTACATTTATATTGGATTGAAAATGAAAAATAACACGCTTTTAAATTAGCTGAGCCTCAGTAACAAAGTGGTGATGCTGAGTAATGATGCATTCAGTCAAAGGGTAAAGTTACAGGATAGCAGGGGCCTGGATACAGACACTATCTACTACACTCATATGTTCTAACCACCAATTTAAGCTAATTGCGCTCCCAAAGCAATTCAATTTGTTTATCACAATGTGTTCTGCTGACCCTCAGTGTTTTAAGGTTCTGAGAGCTACTGTCTTTGAAATATCCATTTTGTTTTAAAACCTAGAACAGCTAAGTTCTTTTCTACTAAAAATCATAAACATGTTCTCTTCTATCAGATGAAGTAGATGTCAGATGCTTCCTCTGCTTAACTCTCAGGAGTTATGGAGAAGGCCAAGGCTCTGCTCTCACAGATCCAGGGCCAGTGGTGCCCAATCTTGGATGCACATGAAAATCACCTGCTAGCTTTAAACATCCTGGTGCCTGGGCCACACGCACCCTGAAAGGTTCAGATTTAATTGGTCTGGATGTAGTTGGGCATCAGGATTTTAAAAAGCTCTCCAGGGATTCTAACGTGCAGCCAACATTGAGAATACTGATCTAGGTCAATGGTTCTCAAAGCAGAGTTCCAGACCAGCAGCTTCAGCACCACTTGAATTTGTCAGAAATACAAGTTCTTGAGCCCCTACCTCAGATCTACTGAGTTAGAAATTCTGGAGGAGGAGTTCGGAAATCAGTATTTTGTTTTGGTTTGCTTTGTTTCTCACTCTGTCACCCAGGCTGGGGTGCAGTGATATAATCATAGCTCCCTGCAGCCTCAAACTCCTGGGCTCAGGTGATCCTCCCACCTCAGCCTCCCAAGTAGCTGGTTTACAGATGTGTGCCACCATGCCTGACTGGAAATCAGTGTTTCACAAGCACTGTAGGTGATTCTGATGCATGCTATGGTTTGAAGACTACTGCTGCAGTCTTCCTTCCTCCTTGGGAAAAGCTTCTCTGTCAAATGTTATTGACCCTAAGGACATCTGGTCTGAGGCCAGTGAAAGCTCTCTACAGCCATAGGTAAATTACGAAGGAAGCTTTGGGTGCTCAGTTTTCCACTCAGCCAGTGAGCTGGCCCTGCAGAAGGCGCTAGGAATGCTTTCATCTAGTATCTGCACACTACTGTGCTATCCTCCGTGGAGGCTGCTCATCAACATTTGCTATCTACTCCACTGTGCCTTCCCTTCCTGCCATTTATTTTATTCTCTGACAAGTGGTGTTGACCCATAATGGCTGATACCAGGTCTGCTGCGATGGTGCTAGATTGCTGCAAAGAAACAAAGGAAGAATCCCACTGTGGGCATTAAAACACAAGTTTTACAGCCATTTGAGGCACAAAGAAAGTAAACATCAGTATGCAATTAGAAATGAGTGGAAGGTCTTTGGCATCACATCCGAGGGGTGGGTTGTGGGGAGGCGGTTGGGAGAAACTCTGGCCCAGACTTGTAGTGTTTGTGGCTGCAGAGTCACATGCCTTAACGAAAGAAGGCAGCCACAATGGCCAGGTGGGCACTGAAGGAACCTGTCACCATTTTTGGCTCTTCCTTCTGGTAGTGTGAACTTGAATGGCCCACATAATTTTTTTGACCTAATATGTAAACATTTTCCTTCATGCGTAAAAATAGGGACAACGGTGCTACCTCGTGGGGTTGCTGTGAGAATTGGCTGAAATCCTAAATGTGAAAATACCCAGCACAGCAATAGTAAGGGGTGGTTATTTGACAAGCCTCCCATGCACGCTCCATGAAATTATAATGTTGTCTGTAGTGAGTTTTTCAGAACTAGGGCTTAGTATAAAACTAGGGGGCAGGTGGTTTGCTCATAGATGCTCATTACATCCTGGTTCCAGAAAATCCTTTTCCTCATGGCATCTTTTCTCCTTTTCAAGCTAGGATCTTGACCTCTCTTTACCCTCCTGAAACTCACCCTTGCTTATTGGTCAGTCAGAAGAGTGCTAAGGTATTAATCAAGATTAGGGTGAACATGACTTAGAACTATTTCATGTGTTAGTGTTTCAGAGTGAGATGAATGTAACAGTAGTTAAACATCTTTTAACCCCAAGGAGGGAAGGGAACCCGTGAAAATTGAGTGCCTTCCTCATAACAGGAAGTTTGCTTTCATAGTCACAGTCACTTAATCCTCAGAAGAGCTGCTACTATTATCCCCATTTTAAAGGGAAGGAAACCAATGAGAGTGAAATTTAAGAAACCCATCAGACTATTGGGAAATGGAGTAGACTTCCCAGAGCTCCTCAAAATATCATGTAGCTTTCAGACTTTGATTTCCCATAGGGTTAGCATAGATCACTGGAAGAATTAGAAAAAAATTGTTTTCAAATACAAGTTATCTCTTTGCCTAACTGTGAAGCATTACAGAATGATTAACAACAGCCCAGAAAGCACATTCCTCTACCCTCATTGTTTAATAAAACCAAGAATACCCTAGCAGAATGGCCGGGCGCGGTGGCTCAAGCCTGTAATCCCAGCACTTTGGGAGGCCAAGACGGGCGGATCATGAGGTCAGGAGATCGAGACCATCCTGGCTAACACGGTGAAACCCCGTCTCTACTAAAAATACAAGAAAATTAGCCGGGCGAGGTGGCGGGCGCCTGTAGTCCCAGCTACTCGGGAGGCTGAGGCAGGAGAATGGCGTGAACCCGGGGGAGCGGAGCTTGCAGTGGGCCGAGATCGCGCCACTGCACTCCAGCCTGGGGCACAGAGCAAGACTCCGCGTCAAAACAAACAAACAAACAAAAAAAAAAAAACCAAAAACAAAACAAAAACAAAACAAAACAAAACAAAAGAATACCCTAGCAGAATGAGCTATATGGGTTTGCTAATTGGTTAATCTCTGATAACACTGGAATCTTTCTTAACCCACCTGAGAAAGTAATCGCTCTTAAGTACAAAACAGAACCATAGCGAGGTGGATAATCTCTCTCCAAGAGGAACTTGGTAGTGGCTGAGTTTTGCTTATGTCTTGTTACATTGTGTTTTAGTCAGTGATCTCCAGAGTGACAGAACTGACAGGGTATTTATGGAGAGACACCATATATAGAAAAAGGTTTTATTACGGTAATTGGCTCACTTGACGACAGAGGCTAAGTCCCACCACAGACCGAATGTGTGATGAAGAACCAGGGAAGCCTGCTGTATGGCTCAGTCCAAGTCTGAAGGCCTCAGAACGGAAGCCAAAGGTGTAGCTCTCAATTCAAGGCAGAAGGCCCGAGAGCCCAGGGGCCACTGGTTGCAAGTCCCAGAGTCCAAAGGCCAGGGATCCTTGAGTTCTGACATCCAAGGGCAGAAGGAGAAGGGCGACCTGGCTCCAGGAAAGAGAATTCACGCTTCCTCTGCCTCTGTGTTCCATCCAGGCCCCCAGCTGATTGGACGGTGCCCGCCCAGGTTGAGGGCACATTTTCCCCACTCAGTCCACAGACTCACATGCCTATCTTTCCAGAAACACCGGGGCAGTCCAGTCATTCTAATCTAGAAGCAAAACCATCTGGGTTTCGCTTTCAGCAGAATCGTGGTAGGCTTGGGGCCTTCTGAAGCATTGAGAATAATTAATGCAATGATTGAGAATAAATAATGCTTTATCAGCTATCTAAGTACCCCTTAATTCAGTGAGGTAGACACCCAAAAGCAACCATTCCGCATTTTTTCACATGAGCATTAATAAAGTCTATTGATCATTGTAGAGTGTTCTGGAAAATGGTCACTTCTCAAAATGACAACTCATCTTTAAATCATCTCCTCCTTTCCAGAGTCATTCCTACCCTTCCCTCACCTGAAGAATCGATCTGCCAGCCCCGGTTGGTGCTCTCACAGTAGTCATTTACAATTGCACTTAAAATGCTGAGTAGCTTATTGGTCTGTTCTCAGCACCCCCCTCACCCTCGTTAAACCACAGACTTGTCAGAAAAACGGGTCATGATACTCACCTGGCAGCAGGGGAGATACCAGATCAAGAAAACGGGGTCATTGTCTTATTTAGCTTTGTCCCTTTCTCCCAAGTTATCATGAGAAAAAAAACTAAATTTAATGAATCAGTGAAAATTGCCTGGCTGTCTGAAAGAGGGAAGAAATGTTGAGTAGGAGTAGGGAACAAGGCTACATTCTACGTGGGGTTAAGCCTTGAAAACCAAGCAGAGGGATTTATACTTAAGGTTGAAGCAGCTAGAAGCCACTGTAGAGTGTTGAGTGAGTGGTGTGGAGATGAAGGCAGAAAGAGGCCTAGATTTTACAGAATTAAGCCAAGTGGGAGGATCTGGAGGCAGAGACCAATGAGCATGCTAGTGGCTGCATGGGATTGGCGGATTCATGTTAGGCATAATGTACACGTGTTAATGGGGAGAAAGATGGGATGCAGAGAAAAACTAGGACTTGGTGAGAACCTCTTCTAAAGGGCTAAATCAAAGGGAGAAAAAATGTGATTTCAAAGCAGCTAGATCAGAAAAGTGGCAGAAGGATGGAAAAGTTAGTCGGAAAAGGGCAGCTGTATTAGTCCATTCTTGCATTGCTATAAAGAAATAGCTGGGACTGGGTAATTTGCAAAGAAAAGAGGTTTAATTGGCTCAGGGTTCTGCAGGCTGCACAGGAAGCATGGCGCCAGCACCTACTCAGCATCTGCTGAGGCCTCAGGAAGATTTAATGGTGGAAGGTGAAGTGAGTGGAAGGTGAAGTGAGAGCAGGCTCATTTCACATGGCAGGAAAGCAGGAGCAAGGGTGGGAGGAGGTGGCACACACTTTTAAACAACAAGATCCCCAGAGAACTCACTCACTATTGTGAGTACAGCATCAAGGGGATGGTGCTAAACTATTCATGAGAAATCGCCCCCATGATCCAATCACCTCCCACCACGTCCCATGTGGAACATTGGGGATTACAACTGGACATGAGATTTGGGTGGGGACACAGATCCAAACCATATCAGTAGCCACTTTGGGGAGTACAGAAGATGGGGAAGGAAGTTAGGATACATTTTGTTAGTTGACATTCTATTTCTTTGAAGTGTCAAGTACACATACAAATCACTCAATATTTAAATTTTACTTTTTCCTAAAAGTGTAACGAAGGGGTGAAATAACCTCATTGCTCTTTACATTTTAAGGAGTCCTTATTTTATCTGCTACCAATGTAGGTTTTAATTCTCTTTGGAAAATGAATACTCTTCTGGGTCCCATGGGAGCTGTTCCTTGTGGCATTTGCACAGACGACCATCTGAGCTGAGTGCTTATTAGATCGGATGAAATATCGTTTAAGGTTAGCAGCCAGACATTACAGGCCACCCACTGGACATGCTGGGAATGAAAAAGAGGCCAAAGGACGAGTGTCTTTAGTTAGCAAAGTACAATTGCAAGATTAACAATGGCAACCCCGGTGCGCAGTACTGCTGGTGGAGAGCGAGTGCATGATATCATAACAGAGTAAGAAAAGGCAGAAAATTCACATTCAAAGCTCACAGTATGACAGCTTTACAACTGTCTTTTGAATCGTGTCTGTATTAGTTTCCTATTGCTGCTGCTGTAACAATTACCACAAAGTTAGTGGCTTAACATGACTTTGCCTATCCCAGTATTGTGGCATTATGCTTCCAATGAGGTTCCCATCCTCGCCCCTCAGATAACCTGGCATGAACAGGCATTAGGGTCTTCATATATGAAAACACATCATTTCATGTTAAAGAGAACCTGAGCTGTCAAAGCAGTTACTTCTCCTAATCAAAAAACCCCAAAAGATAGATTATTTGTTTAATGTTTTGGGGATGTATTAATTAATGTGTATACTAGATGCAGTCAGAGAAGGAGACAAGTTTAAGATAGTATAGTAATCATCAGAGTACTGACAGCATATTTGGTGCAAAGAGAAAAGCAGAACATTAAAATAAGGCCACTGCAGAAGTATTTATTTTTCCCACTGCAATGAATCAAAAAGATATTAATCTGAGTTCCTGTGAAACCCTTGCTGTTGAATGCTGTAATCAATTTAAATTGGTAAACATTTCCTTGTTAAAACTAACATAATGTTATGTGAAAATTCAAATGTGGCTCTCTGTCTTAGTCCAGAGATGTTTAATATTCCAAATTCACTTAAACGTACCAAACATATATCAGTGTTTATATAATTAGTTCTCTCTTTAAAAAAAATCAAAGTATTAACATTAGTTTTCTTTGAGAAGGGTGTTTCATTTATTATGTGCATCTGTATTTTTAAAGAGAAGTATATATAACTCATAGTTTAAAAGAAATAATGATAAAATAGTACTGTAGCATATACAAACACTTAGTTCCATGTTAACTTGTGTAAGTATGTATTAACCAGTTGAAAGATAAAGAGTATTTATGTCCTCTGAAAATAGTTCTTACCTGGCAGCAGAATTGTGCTTTTAAGTCATATTTTTACAAAAAAAAAAAAAAAAATCTTGCTCATATGTATCACCTTTGCTAGTTAACCAAGTATCTACAGATATGATTCTTCTGCAGGTTTGTTGCCTAAATTGTTCAACTTTGAAGTCAATGGAAGAAGTATGTATATGAGGCCAGGCGTGGTGGCTCATGCTTGAAATTCTAGCACTTTGGGAAGCGGAGGTGGGCAGACAGCTTGAGCCCAGGAGATCAAGAACAGCCTGGGCAACATGGTGAAACCTTGTCTCTACAAAAAATAAAAAATAATCTGGCCGTGGTGGTGCGTGTCTATAGTCCCAGGTACTTGGGAGGCTGAGGTGGGAGGATCACCTGAGCCTGGGGAGGTGGAGGCTGCAGTGAGCCATGATCGTACCACTGCACTCCAGCCTGGGTGACAGAAAGAGACCCTGTCTCAAAACAAAACAAAACAAAAAACAAACAAAAACAAACAAACAAAAAAAACTCTGTGTATAAGAATGAAAAAAGAGGTAAAATGGTATGAGGTTTTTTATAATTAGTTTTTAGAATAAAAACATACATATTACTAAAACAAAGTAACAGACATAGAATGTTAGCACCACATGGCTTCTCAGATATAATGCAGTCAAGTGAGTTTCTAGATCATTTTTTAGAGCCCTGTGGCTTCAAGGTCATAGCTTGTGGGTAAACCCTGCTGGTAGGAATCTTGGTCTGTGGCCCGCACTTCTATCAGAATGGCTCCATTTTATCGGATTTATATGTGTGTATAAACAGACTTCTACATCCACCAGTTTAATCACTTTCCTCCCATCTTACAGAATATTGTTGTCCACTATTTTGGGGCAATCTTTTTCCACTTTCCCAATTTAGACATTAATATTGTTGTTTTATACTGTCAATGTTTCTTTAGATTCACCCACTTACTCGCATTTTCTTTGTCTATTTTCCTTTCTGGCATCTCAGACCTTCCTTCTAGAACCATTATCCTTCTTTCTGAAGTACATCCTTCAAATTTCTTTAATTCAGTGGCTTCTGGCAGTAAATGGACTCGGTTTTAGTTAGTGTAAAATGTATTTCACCGTCATACATTTTCTCTATGTAAAATTCTATGTCGATCGTTCCTTTACACATTTTGTAGACTTTATGTCATTACAGTCTGGCTTTGGTTGCTGCTGTTGAGAAACCTGCTGCTGGTTTAACCATCCTTATTTTATAGATAATCTGCCTTTTCCTCCAGGTGCTTTCAATATTGTCTTTATGTCTGGTGTTTTGCAGCTTCGTTTTGATGGGTGTAGGTGTGAATTTCTTATTATTTATCCTCCTCGGGACTTGTGCTTTCTGAACTTGAAAATTTTTATCTTTCATCTATTCTCAAAAATTCTGTGCCATTTTTACTGGCATTTCTCTAAAACCATCTTTTTAAACTCCAATTGGACATTTATCAATTTGTGTTTCTATTCTCCATTTCTCTTAAGTATTCTCTTGCAGTTACCATTACTTTGTTTCCCTTGCTTCTGTTTTGGTTAATTTTTTTTTTTTTTTTTGAAACGTAGTCTTGCTCTGTTGCTCAGGCTGGAGTGCAGTGGCCAGATCTCAGCTCACTGCAAGCTTTGCCTCCTGGGTTTACGCCATTCTCCTGCCTCAGCCTCCCGAGTAGCTGGGACTACAGGTGCCCGCCACCATGCCCGGCTAGTTTTTTGTATTTTTTCAGTAGAGACGGGGTTTCACCATGTTAGCCAGGATGGTCTCGATCTCCTGACCTCGTGATTCGCCCGTCTCAGCCTCCCAAAGTGCTGGGATTACAGGCTTGAGCCACCGTGCCGGGCCCTTGGTTAATTTAATTTCTTGAGTGTCATCTTCCAGTTTCCCAATTCTTTCTTTAGTTTTGACTAATTTATTGAATTACCCTGTGCTTTTAAATTTAATTTTTAATTTTTAAAATATCTCTCTGTTCCTGCATTAGTTTTCTGAGGACAATGGCCTCCAGCTCCGTCCATGTCCCTGCAAAGAAGATGATCTTGTTTCTTTTTATGGCTGCATAGTATTCCATGGTGTGTATATACCACGTTTTCTTTATCCAGTCTATTATTGATGGAAATTTAGGTTGATTCCATGTCTTTGCTATTGTGAACAGTGCTGCAGTGAATATACATGTGCATGTATCTTTATAATAGAATGATTTCTATTCCTTTGGGTATATACACAGTAATGGGATTGTTGGGTCAAATGGTATTTCTACCTCTAGGCCTTTGAGGAATCACCACTGTCTTCCACAATGGTTGAACTAATTTACACTCTTACCAACAGTGTAAATGCATTCCCTTTTCTCCATAACCTTGCCAGCTTCTGTAGTTTTTTTACTTTTTATTAATAGCCATTCTAACTGGTGTGAGATGGTATCTCATTGGGGTTTTGATTTGCATTTCTCTAATGATCATTGATGTTCAGCTTTTTTCATGTGTTTGTTGGTTGCATGTATGTCTTTTGAGAAGTATTTGTTCATGTCCTTTGCCCACTTTTTAATGGGGTTCTTTGTTTTTTTCTTGTAAATTTGTCTAAGTTTCTTGTAAATGTTGGATATTAGACCTTTGTCAGATGGACAGATTGCAAAAATTTTCTTCCATTCTGTAGGTTGTCTGTTCATTCTGATGATAGTTTCTTTTGCTGTGCAGAAGCTCTTTAGTTTGATGAGAACACATGGACACATGTGAGAGAGCAAAACACACTGGGGCATGTCAGAGGGTGGAGCGGGAGGAGAGAGAGCACCAGGAAGAAGAGCTAGTGGATGCTGGGCTTAGTACCTAGGTAATGGAATGATCTGTGCAGCAAACCACCATGACACACATTTACCCATATATAAACCTGCACATCCTGCACATGTACCCCTGAACTTAAAATGTTTTTTAAAAAGAGAAAAAGAAAGAAAATATATGTGGTGTTTTGAGAGTAACTTATTACTTTCTCAGGTTTTTATTTCACTAACATTTTACACTTGGTTATTTTATTCTGCATCATCCATTTCAATATTTTAAATTCTTGAGAGTCTAATTCAGCTGTTGTTTTTGCTGACTCTCAATCATGGAATCTACTTCCTCATGTACTTTGTACTTTTGGATTTTAAGTTTCTATTCAGCTATATCTGGAAGAATCCAGGAAGACCTGAGTTGAGGGTGAGTTCCTAAGAGAGAGTCTACATCTAATTCTGCCAGGCCCTGCAGGTCACTACCCATCTGGGTCCACATTAGATTAATTTGTTGGCCTAAGGTTTCCTGGATTGAACAGGTAGTATCAATTTAATGGGAGACCTTTGAGGGACAGGCCTGTGATTATGAATTTTCAGAGAATATGTAATATTCTGACCCAGAGCCCAGGCTGAGAAGATTTTTCTTGTTCTCTTTATGTGGTTTCTATGGAAGTTACATCCTTCATTATTTTGGTTTTATGTAAGGTCTCGGTTCAACTCCTCATCTTGCTTAGGCCTTAGTGTGACCATTAAAATCCAAACCTCTTGGTTATCAAGATTGGCAGATGCAGGGCAGCCACAGATTCAGCTAATACCTGCTTTCCGGCTCGTAATGAGCTCAACTATTTGTTTACCTTTCCTTTATTATGAGCTCAACTATTAAATGATTGTTTAGTATATTTCATTCAGCATTTATAGGTACCTAGTTCCAAGTATTTCTCCAGACAGAAGCTTTTCATCATTTTTCTGATGAAGAAATTAAGGCACAAAAAAATTTGTTGACTCTAAAAAGACACAGCAATAGTAGAAAACCAAAACTGAGCCTCTGAACTCCTTGCTCACTTCTTTCTCAATCATGCATAATGCCTCAACTCTTAGAGCTGGCACTTGTTGTATCAGTCCTAATAACTCTTGAGGTGTCTGTGAAATCAGAAGTAAATTTCTCCCAAATTGTGATAACTGGCTAAAATAAGGTGAGATCAAATCATTGTTACAAGGTCATTTGATGTATTACAGCTGTGAGATGAGAAGACTGCATCTCTGACTTTCAAGGCTGTGGTGACATGGGTAGAAAATTTAGTTGTAACTATTTCTTCAAGCACATTCTGGCTTCTAAATTTCAATCTGAACCACTAATCATGGAGAGGAACTATTTGTAGTAATTAAACAGCCTTTAGTATTCATACATGCATAGTTATCAACAGCGTCAGAGCTCTCTCACGTGCAAAAGCCTCACATTCATTATTTACTGAATATTGGGGAAAGAATTTGAAAAGTCTACACATTAGTTACGTATGCATTCTGAAAACAGTGAACACTATTTGCGTCTTAAAAAAGATCTAAGTAATGCTGTATAATATTGCAACCAGCAAATCTTAGACTAGAGAAAACTAATTTTGAGATTTCAACATAAAGAAAATAAGGTGGATTAGGAATTGCAATTGACTTCTCTCAAATGACCCAGTGTTAACAAACCAACAACTATACACACACACACACACACACGCTAATCCAGGGCTACTGGCTGTAGTTTTATTTTGCTTTGTTCCAAATTCCCAAATCTCCATGTAAAATGGAGACCTCATGAACATTCCAAATTTTTCTTCAATTTAATCTTGTCCGCAGATGGTGTTCACCTTACTTAGCCTTTGTTTTCAAATTCAAGAAAACCAGTTGTGGGTTTAAAACTTCCTGTAGAGGGCGCTATTGATATTGCCAAGTATACTAAACTTTTTTTTTTTTTTTTTTTTTTTTTTTTTTTTTAAGGGTTCATAAACTACAGTTTCTGCTTAGAAGTTGTTAGATTGATATTTGGGAGTTAAATTTAAACCAAAACTCTAAGCGGACTAGTAACTATTAAGCTGTCTAATACTTTTGAAACAAGCGTCCCTCTGCTGGCTTATTTAACGCAGAAGCCTGAGAGGCCCCTCCCCTCCCCCTTGTATTATTTAATGAACAATTCCTCTTCTGGTCTGTATTAACAATGGTGCTTGGAACTCGGCATCGATAACACACTGTATGCCCTGTTGTGCTACATGTTGAATGATTTGTGTGTCTTTGAGAAAGTCCAGCTTCTCCTCTTAATCTGGTATCGTGGAGGCTCTGTAATTTACTCCTACAGTTCCCGGTCGTAACGTATTTCATGTCAAGTAGGAGGGTTTTTTTTTTTTTTTTTTTAAACTCTTAATAGAGATATTTTCAAACAAAGACAGAGGGCAAAGAGGATCTTCTTAAGATATTAAATGAGAACATAACCATCGCTTATTTTTCTTTTGTATTATTATGAGGCAATTGATGATTGCCTGGGGCTCTGCTGATGAATCAGACTTTTAATAAGTTTCAGCAAGAACGGTGTTCACGGAGATAAGTTAATTAATTGCTCTGCTGTGTGAAAGCTCATGTAGATAGTGTTTTATTCTACTGTGCTGCCTGTTCATAAAAAGGCACACAATTCTTTACTGCACTAATGCTTATCGGCAAACCTTCCCAGAAAACATTATTTCACTCTTTTAAAAAATAAACTGTTAACCTTATTAAACCAGAAATGAAATATGTTACTGATCACTTGCCAAACATGAAAAGAAATCTTTCCTTTTGGAGCCTCTGATGTCTTGCATCTAATTGTTCACAAAACTCTTCTAGATACTGACAGAAACTCCTCCCCTTATTACTTTTAACCGTGGGGTTTTGGCAAAGTGCTTCTTCTTCCTCTGCACCACTTGGCTGATTTCAAACCAGAAGAGTTCTCTATTTATCCTTTACCCTCTCTGTGTAGCAGCAGTATAAGGGACTATAGGAAAAAGACTTTGAAAGTGTCACATGGTAGTACAGTGGGGTTTTCTCCTGATGGCTACAATTTACATGCCAGGAGCCCTGTAAGCCCTCTAGCATTTTCTTGATGCTCTGAAGGAAAAAAAAAAATTCAAACAGTTCTTAGAGTCTGGAATGCTTTCCCTGGCAATTGACAACAGGGTTCAAGTCAAGTTTATGATTCGAACTCAAACGTGGAGTTTCCTTATGCACTTTTAACTCTTTGAAAGACGGGTTGAATATAATATAATATACACCACTTTCCTCCTGGTGTATTTGTTTTATTTTTATTGAATTTTCAAGTCTTTGTTGATAATTGTGTTTTGTAGATATTTTAAAATAGAGAAAACAATCCATTCCGTCTTGTCATCTTAGCACATTGGCTGTTTGTTTCTCAGTTAAAAATGGTCCACTAGGTAAAACAAATATATTTGTATCATCACTCAGTTTTCTGTTCTATTTCAAATTTAATATTATATCATAATTTTATCAAAATTTTTTTCACGTGTGTTGGCATGATCTTCAGACCTGTGGTAATTATCACACCTCTCTTAAGGGGTGGTGTGCTGATCAAATACGTTCAAATGTCAGTAGCCAGCACACAGCCTGGCACATAAGCACTTCACAGATGTTTTGCCTTTTCTTCCATCTTTTCTCACTGGTCATTTAATTGGATTTCATTTGTAGTTACTAATAGGCCATTATGTGCCATAGAATGAATGTTTTGAAAAGTAATCATGTGAGTAAATAAGACTTGTATTCAAAATGTTTTCATGCTTTCCAATGTAATGACAGCATGAAGTAAATGAAATCAGAACCACTGGCCATTGAAGAATTTCTCATTGGAGAGTCTGTGCCACCAGGAACTTTGCTGTGATATAAGGTCTACTCCAATTCTGATGGTCAATCACTCGGCATCCGTCAGTGTGCTTTTTGGTGACAGCCACCTATATGATTTGCTTTCAACCCAGTCTAAGTATTCCCGTGTCCTCTGGGAAGGATTGGATGTGGTTCTTCTCACCAAATATCAGAACAACAAATCAATCTTCCATCTCTGTCTCCTTTTTATATTTCTATTTCTCCACCCCCGATGTTCCTTGCTCTTTACCTTCTATGTAATAAGCAGCTATTTTATTTTCAGTTTTGGGGTCTGCTTCCCAGTAGCCTTTGCATTCCTAGCCAGGGTGCCTCTGGAGGACATCTCTCCATTCCTAATGTGGCTGTTCTAGGAATGCCAAAGGGAATTCTTCATGAAATAATGTCCTTTGCAGGGACATGGATGGAGCTGGAGGCCATTTTTCTTAGCAAAGTAATGAAGGAACAGAAAACCAAATACCACATGTTCTCACTTGTTAGTGGAAGCTAAATCGTGAGAACACATGGACACAAAGAGGGGAATAACACACACTGGGGCCTACTTGAAGGTGGACGGTGGGAGAAAGGAGAGGATCAGAAAAAATAACTGTTGGGTCCTAGGCTTAGTACTTGGGTGATGAAATATCTGTAAACAAAACTCTGTGACATGAGTTTACCTATATGACAAACCTGCACATGTACCCCGGAACCTAAAATCAAAGTTTAAAAAAACAAAGAAAAATTTCTTTAAAAAAGAGCATGCTTCTCCCCATTCTTGATCTAAGGGGCTGCTCTAAGCCTCAGCAGATCCTGGTTTCTGGGTCTCTGGCTGTGGCTGCCTCTTTGAGTCTTCTCAAGTGGCTGGGTCATTCTATTAGCTTGGCGTAAAAGTAATTGCGGTTTTTGCTGTTATTGTCAATGGCAAAAACCGCAATTACTTTTGCACCAACCAGATACATGTTATGCCTTGCTTCTGACAGCCCAGGTTTATGTGGGATTACATGTTATGGGTTTTGCAATATTTGTCTTGTGGGATTCACTTTGGGGTCTTTCTAATTCACTCTTGACTTTGACTGATGATAGATCAATATTTCTACTGCCTATCTACATTTCATAGACTTTTAGAATTTCAATTTAGAGTGATCTGATAGTTCATCTAGTCAAATCCTCATTTTTATACATACGGAAGAGGAGATCAGGAGGGCAGAAGAGATTTTCTAGGTACAGGCTATACCTTAGTCCCATAACTAGACCTCACCTGTCTCATGACATGATTTCAGCTGTCGTCAGGTCAGGTTTACTGCCACCTCAGACCCTCTTTGTTTACTCAATTGTCCTTTTTAATTAAAGCCATCTCTCTCAACCCACAAACCAACAATTTTTTTTTTTTTTTTTTTTTGAGACGGAGTTTCACTCTTGTTACCCAGGCTGGAGTGCCATGGTGCTATCTTGGCTCACCGCAACCTCCGCCTCTCAGGTTCAAGTGATTCTCCTGCCTCAGCCTCCCAAGTAGCTAGGATTACAGGCATGTGCCACCATGCCCGGCTAATTTTTTGTATTTTTAGTAGAGACGGAGTTTCTCCATGTTGGTCAGGCTGGTCTTGAACTCCTCACCTCAGGTGATCCACGCACCTCAACCGCCCAAAGTGCTGGGATTTACAGGCGTGAGCCACCGCGTCCAGCCATAACAATGTTTTTAAGTCAAGAAATTTCAAATATTTTTATTGAGTCTGACTCGTCTCTCAGAATCCTTGCTTCCTCAGACTGCATTTCACAAAGCAGCGAGCTAAAGGTCTAGATTTTCAAACAACTCTCCCCTATTTCTTCTCTCTGCTCTATTTTCGCCCATCTCTCCACTCATTTAAACTTTTCTTGGTTACTTTGATATTTTGATGATTGCTTGTGGATTCTGGTATCATTGCTTTTTCTTCTAGATCCTAATTACCTGTCCTATGTTCTCACCTAGTCTTATTGTGGTGAAAATTCAGGTCAACTTTTGGCTTCTAGTCTGACATAAAAAGAGCTTGGCAGTCATCACTGCCATCTTCATAACTGAAGCTCAACAGCTGTCTAACAAAAAACAGATTGTTCTAAATAATAATAGCAACAATATATTGGGGGACTATAGTTTAGGAATAAGTGAAAGGGATGAGAGCAACATTATAAGAGATGAGGGGAGAAATTGGGAATTCTCTGTTGTAAGATACCTGCATTAACCTGTGAAATGGTGTAGTGTTAAAATGGACTTGGGACCGGGTGCGGTGACTCACGCCTGTAATTCCAGCACTTTGGGAGGCTGAGGCAGGTGGATTACCTGAGGTCAGGAGTTTGAGCCCAGTCTGGCCAACATGGTAAAACTTCATCTCTACCAAAAATACAAAAATTAGCCAGGTGCAGTGGTGCACACCTGTAGTCCCAGTTACTGGGGAGGCTGAGGCAGAAGAATCACTTGAACCTGGTCAAGGCTGCAGTGAGCTGAGATCATGCCACTGCACTCCAGCCTGGGGAATGGAGCAAGACTCCGTCTCAAAAAAAAAAAAAGGTGGACTTGGATTGATTGTAAATGTATATTGAAAACTCTAGGGTGACCACCACATTTTTTTTAAAAAAAGAAATATAATTGATATTTTAAGAGAAGAGAGAGAATGGAATCATATAAAATACTCCATTAAATACAGAGAAGGCAGAAAAAGGTAGAAAGCAAACAAAAAACAAGAAACGAGGGTAATGAATAGAAAACAGTTACAAATAGGGTAGATATTAATCCAACTACATCAATAATCACTTTAAATGTGAATGGCTTAAGTAAGCCAAGTAAAGGACAGGGACCAACAGAGTAGATTAAAAAAAATAAGACCCAGCTATACGCTGTCTACAAGAACCCACTTTATATATAAAAACAAATGTAGGTTAAAAGTAAAGGTAGGGAGAAAGGTACACCGTGCTAATACTACTAAAAATAAAGCTGGAATCGCTATTTTAATTTCAGATAAGTTAGTCCTTAAGGCAAGTAACAGTTAAGCAGAGGCTAGGTGTTCTTAAGAGCCCTTGTTCTTTCCTTATATATAATTTATGTTAAAAGAGGGTCCCCCAGATTTTCACATTCAGCACAGCCAAATTTCCCCTACATCTGACAGTGTGCACACTGTAATTTAGTGATATGCATGCCTGTTTAGTGTTCAAGTCTGATTTGGCTTCACCAAGAATAGCACAATGTTTCTAAAAAGTTTGTCATGAAAAGAAGTCCATTTAGGAATTCATCTTCTAACCCTTGCATTTTATTTATTGATTTTTATAAAGAAAGAATAAAATAATTATCCTATTTTCCTATTTTGCTTTGCCACATCTTTTGCTTTTAGACCTTCTTTGAATTGGAGTGACTTCTATGTACTGGGAAATATTCATCAAAATTATCTTCCTTTCTGCTTTGAAAAGATACAGATTATCTCTATTCCCTGAAGGGGGAAAAGGACTACAGCTACTTCCCTGGGGGTCTTAGGAGAAAAAAATGTAGGGTTTAAAAATTTTACTATATATTCAAGAACATTGTCTAAATTTTCCTTGGAAAATTGTCTATAGTAGGGTCTTCATTTAAACAAAAACCATTTTAAATGACGTCTGTCAATCTCATCATAATCTCAGATTCCAAAATGCAATTATTTTGGAGTATTCATCTATTCTCAAGGGCAACAAGCCCATTCCAAAGGAGAGTGTAGCCATTTCTATTAGTGGTCAAGGACAGTTTCTTTCCACACTTGTTCCGTGATATGAACTTCCTTTTTATACAATCCTCATTCCAGTGACATGATTTACAGTGGGTGAAGATGAGTATTTGTTAGGAACAAAGTAAAGGAAGAAAGAGAGGCCCTGCCTTCTCACTGATCTTCCTGATGTTTCTGTTTTCAATTTCCTTCATGCTACAGCCTTAGCGCATGTCAGGACAGGGTTGGTGTTAACCCAGGTTCTCCCCTACACCTTTCTTTTTCCAATTAGCTTCATGGGGTAGCAAATATCTGACTTGCACTATTCTCCACGTTGCAACAGGTTGGTTTACATTGTGTACTACATGCAGTGGGATATGCTCCAATTACAGAGAACATCCTAAACAGGCCTCTGCTTTAATAAAGGCATAAAACCTTTTTACCCTAGTGGGACCAAGAATCTCAACCCAAAGGAAGCATTCTATGAAATGGTCTACAAAGTAGGGCAAGGAGTTTCTTTTTTCTTTCTATCTTTTTTTTTTCTGTAGTAACTCTAGGCAAATTCCTCAGAAATCAGATTGGCAAGGGAAAAAAAGGGGTGGGCTGGAACCCTGGAATTTGGGCTTGCTGAATGCATGCCATTCCATTGCCACATAGTACAATTCAACGCCAACTGCAGAAAGAAAGATCTAAGTCAGAAGTGGGATGCAGACACAAGGCAATCATCAGCTCAATTAAACTGGTTATTCTACAAATAACCTAGAAACAGCAGGATTGCCAAACAATCTCCAGCCCCTGAAACATTTGCAAATGAGCATGACGATTGAGATTTTTCTTTCTTTGTAGCCATACACTGTCACATTTTAATGATGAATTATAGACATGGGCTTTTGGCAGCAGACTGTAGCAAACATGATTCTACACTATTTTCTTTTAATCAGAAGATACAAAGGCTTAGAGATACATGGCACGGTGCCTGAGAAAGAGTTAGATAAAGCTCTAGAAAGAAGGATGTGGGATGGAAATATACATAGGCTTCCCCTTCTTTTTGGATGCAAGGCAGATATGCTTTTATTGTTATAAGATACATTATCTTTTGTTTTATTTTAGGTGGTATTTTTGCACCTGTTAGGGATGTTTATAATAAAATTTAAAACTAGCTGGTATGGCATATGTATCTAATTCTATAATATACACTAATCTATATCAGTGTCATTTAAAAATTGCAAATTAAACATATTTTTTCATAAACTAGTAATATAATCTCTTGATGTCATAAATATGAAAGTAACATATTATTTGTATAGTCATGATGTCAGGAGGATATTATTTAAGTACTTAATGGGATCAGAGGCTTAGTGCACAGGAAATATATTTTTTTCTATAAGTTTCCTGTGTCTGTTTTACTTAGTTTAATCATTTTAATTGCAATTTTTAAATTTTTAAAACAGGACTATAACTCTTGGCTGCTATTACTTCATTTTTATCCTGGCAAGTTCAGAAATACCCGGTAACATTGCAAGAATAAAGCCATAAGTTCTGAATTCTTCTCTGGCCCTGTCTTGTCTCATATCTTTTTGCCTTCATCTCCCTTTGCCTTCTCTTCCTCCTTATACACTGGATTATTTATCCCTTATTCATTTCACTAGGCTTTGAGTATAAAAAGAAGAAACAAACCTAAGTCTCTTTTTGTAAAGCAAGATTGCTTTATAATACATCTTAGATGCCATAAGGCTAGGTAGATATTTTCTTGAGGAGTGTTTTTGTTCATAACAATGCCTAGCATTAGAGGGTTAAATGATATGTGGAAACTGATTTCTCAGGAAGAATTTATTTTAAAAGAGCAGTGTAATGAGTTGAAAATACAGAGGAAAAAACTCCAACACGTGGATTGAAAAAAAAAAAAAGTCCAGAGCTTTGGTTTAGGTCCCATATGTGTGGATGTGTGACATCCATCAGTGGGATAAACAGTGCCTGGTGGCTGATTTACAGAGTGGTATTCCTCTACAAGAAGGCAGCCATTCACCCCTTGACAACGAAATGAGTGATGGCAGCTGTATTCCAGAAGGATCTATTTGGGGAAACAAAACTTGGGATAGGGTGGGACGGACATGAAAAGATAAGGAGACGTAAGGATCCCATCTGTTTGGCCCTCTTGGGTTGGAGCCAGCTTCTGGAGTAGACAGCATCTCCCTCTCCCCCTAGATTGTGGGGGTATTGAGAATTTGCATCTAGGAGACTCAAGCAGGCCACAGCTGCCCCTTGGTCAGTTTATTTGGGCTAGTCAATCATTGGCATCTTTTAAGAGTAATTAAACTCTCACATAAGATATCAAACGGATAAAAATCTGTCTTATAAGCAAAACTGAAATTGGTGGTTTGCACGTGAAATCCGACAAATGGAGGGCTATACCATAGATGCAAGAGAGTTTAAAACAGGATTCATACTCCTAGACCATCACAACAACACCTAAACTTGATGACTACGAACCACTGAAAGCCTGTCCCATGTGTCTCATTTAATCATGACAACCCTATGAAGTCAGTATCATTATCAGCTCTTCTATTCTGCAGACTAGTGCACTGCAGTGTAGAGAGGGAAGTGTATTAACTTTTGCCTGTGGAGCTAGTAAGAGGTAGAACTGGGATTCTTTCTTTCTGTCATTTTTTATTATGTAAAATATACATAACAAAATTCACCATTTTAGCCATTTTAAAATGTACAGTTCAGTGATACTAAGTACATTTACAATGTTAGATAACCATTTTTGTTATCTAATTCCAGAATATTTTCATCATCCCAAAGAGAAACTTTGTAACCATTAAATAATAACTCCTCATTTCCCCTTCCTCTTGGATCTGGGATTCGAATTCATGAAACCTGAGATTAAAGCCCCAAGTTTAAGCACCAGGCTCTACCACCTTTAATGGTACCACCATTTCCTCCTTCATTGTGTATTTGACTTAATTCCAGGTTTTAGTGTTTGCTTTTTGTGTCAGGCCTTGTGAGTAGAGCCCTGCATGGTGAAGGAATAGCAGCCGTAGAATAGTTCCAGAATAATGGAGGCTTTGTGGCAAAGGTAGACGTCAGGGTGCAAGTCAGCCTTAGCACTGCTGACTTACCATCACTTACTAGCCTGTGGGTAGTTCTAACAACTAAACAAGAAGGCCAGGATGTTGTGCTAGGCTGATGAATCAGTTTACAAATCTGAACCTTTGCTATCCCATATCAATGAATCATCAGGGACTTCAAATTTAAAAATCATTCAGTTTCCTATGCTGCTATTTCCATAGCTAATAGGGAGAATACATACTGCTTTATAGCAAATCGCATGCTGGACTTAGTGTCTTTCTAAACTCTATTTTATGCCTAGATGTTGAAAAGTCTTCTCTTGAAATTAAAGTAAATTTATGCAACTATATTATTTGGTAAGATCAGACAATTATTATTATTATTATAATTATTATTATTGATATAAGGTTTTGCTCTGTTGCCCAGGCTGGAGTGCAGTGGCATGATCATGGCTCACTACAGCCTTGGCCTCCCAGGCTCAAGCGATCCTCCCACCTCAGCCTGCCGAGCAGCTGGGACCGCAGGCATGCGCTACCACACCTGGCTAATTTTTTTAAAATTTTATTGTAGAGACAGGGTCTCACTGTGTTGCCCAGGCTGTCTCAAATTCCTGGGCTCAAGCAATTCTCCTGCAAAGACCTCCCAAAATGCTGAGATTACAAGCATGAGCCACCACATCTGGTCTAATATTTTTTCTTCCCCTCTGATGTTCTATTATACATACCTATCATTACGTTACCATTTTGCAGTTGCTAAACTAAGAGTGCAGGAAAAATGGAAAGGGCCAGGTAAAATGTAATAGAGATCTGATATAAGAGTGGGGAAGATCTTTCTAGAATCATGAACCCAAGTATTGACATCATAACAGAAAGTGGACTATATCGAAATTTAAAAGTTCTATATGGCAAAAGATACCATAGACAAAGCTAAAAGTAAAAAGACAAATTGGAAAAAAATCTACAAAATAAGTGTTAGGAAAATGGCTTTAGCCAATAGCCAAAGCAATCCTAGGCAAAAAGAATAAAGCCAGAAACATCACATTACCTGACTTCAAACTATATTACAAAACAGCATCATTCTGGTAAAAAAAAAAAAAAAAAAAAAAAAAAGACACATAGAGCAATGGAACAGAATAGAGACCCTGAAATAAAGCCACACACCTACAACCAACTAATCTTTGACAAAGTTGACAAAAATGAACAATGGAGAAAGAATATCCTATTCAATAAGTAGTGCCGGGAAAACTGACTAACCATATGCAGAAGAATGAAACTGGACCCCTACCTCTTACCATATACAAAAAGTAGGCCTGGCATAGTGTGTATAGTGTCTCACACCTTTAATCCCAGCACTTTTGGAGGCTAAGCAGGAGGATTACTTGAGCCCAGGAGTTTGAGATCAGCCTGGGCAACTTAGCAAGATCTTGTCTCTACTAAAAACAAAATTAAAAAATACGGCTGGGCGTGGTGACTCATGCCTATAATCCCAGTGCTTTGGGAGGCGAGGTGGGTGGATCACCTGAGGTCAGGACTTTGAGACCAGCGTGACCAAATGGTGAAACCCTGTCTCTACTAAAAAAAAAAACAACACAAAAATTAGCTGGGCATGGTGGCAGGTGCCTGTAATCCCAGGTACTCGGGAGGTTGAGGCAGGAGAATCGCTTGAACCTGGGAGGCAGAGGTTGCAGTTAGCTGAGATCATGCCATTGCACTCCTGCCTGCGTGACAAGAGTGAAACTCTGTCTCTCTCTCTCACACACACACACACACACACACACACACACGTTTCATAGGTAGCTTGCTTAATAAAGCTAAATAATGTTAAGCAGGAGGGTGAAAGGAGAAAAAAAGTGTCTTGAAGTAAAAACACAGCAGAGCATGATGGACAATGGGGATTCTGGAGTCAGGACTAGGTTTGAAACTCAACTTCCTTAATTATTACCTGTGTGACCTTAGTCAAATTAGCCTCTCTGAGCTTCAGTTCTCTCATTAATAAAACAGTAGTAATCATAATCATACCTTTCACCCAGAGTTGTCAGGATTAAACGTGATGGAAGATACAACAGCCTTGACCCAGAGTGAGTGCTCACAAATAATAGTGTTCTTTCCTTCCCCTCAGACTTTGACATAGCATTAAATAGCCACGGCAGTCCTGAAAATAGATGCTTTTGCTAAACAGCACAACGTCCCAGTGTACTGTTTATACTGCAGTCTCTTAAAGTGTAAAGTAAGGGCACTGTTATAAAAGCCATAGGCAGAATATTGTAAAACCAGGAAGGGGGAGGAGAGCTGGGTGGGGAAGCTTTATATTTTCTGATATCCACAATGGGTAATATTCAGGATCCAAATGAAGTTCACAGTAACTATCCAGATTTTAAATATTCCGTGTCATGTAAGAACGAGGAGGAATTGCTGATCAATTAGGTTTAAAAGCTACTGAAATTCTCAAGAATCATTTTAAAAAGGTACTTATAAATGCCCCTAAAGAGATGAGAATAACCTTCCGCATCAGCAGTACATGAGTTAAACATGTGGTTAATGATGATACAAAAAGAGGTGGTATGTGAAATATATCAGTTCCTGTGAGATGACACTCAATATTAATTTATGGGATATCAATAATGTTTTAGTCTAAACGAACCTTCCCTATATATAAGACATTCCTAATTGTTAAACCGTTACTTTCCACTTACCATTGATCTTAAGGAAATGACTAAAATTTTTGGAGTGTGCTGACATGGCATTATTATTCTGGGTCATTATTCAGAGCAGGTGTCAATCTCTTTCACTTAATCCCAAAGCAGAAAAAATAAAGACTAAGTAGTTTTTGCTTTAATCAAGTCTCCTTCAGAAAAAGAAAAACACTAAGATAAGAGCAACTTTTATAGGGATGTTAACATGCTAATACTCCTGGAGATAGGTGAAGCTTTTGATTTTCAGCCAGGTTCAAGAGAAAACATTAAATTTTATAGAGTAGTGAATACAATAATTCCCTATAGAACTAGGTCAAGCCACTAGCAGCCAATGGTCTTCCGGATGAGGTTCCCCAAGCTTAAGCCAGGTGATCTAGCTGTCTCTTGTTAAACAACATTTCAAAGTTGATACACACCTGCACCTCCAATGCAAGAGCATGGCATTTTTGAGTTACACCTGTTAGGATTTCAAGACGTGATTCTGAAAACTAAATCATACTGGAGTCAATAATTATACAACCACTGGTGTAAAATGCATTTGTATGTCAAGACTAGAAGGGTAAATTGTGATAGCTTCAACTAGAACATCAGCTTGTATAAAATTGCTCTGTTGCTCACAAACTCAGTGCAGATTTGTTAACCTAAAGGTACCATCTCCTTCAAATACAACTGGCTTATGCTATGACTCTCAAAAACTGGACTCAGGGCCAGTTGGATTGATTCCTCCGTCTAACCCCTAGAACTTCAATATTGCATCTTATATGCAATTTTATGTAACTAATATTTATTGAGCACATTCTAAATGCCAGGCACAGGGCTAAGCACTTGACATGAATTTTTTTAATTAAATTATCCCCAAAACCTTATAGGGCATAAGGATATGTAAGATGATTTTTCCAGTAACTACTAGTGCCAGGCATTGTTTTAAGCATGTTACATATATTAACTCACTGAATCCTTGCAGTATCCTAGGAGGTAGATGCTGATATTATCTCCATTTTGTAGATGAAGAATCTGAAGTTCAAAGAGGTAAAGAAATTGGCCCTGATCACACACCTAGTAAGTGACAAGGCTACGGCTGTCAAATCTCTTGCTGTCTGCTGCCTTTCCTCTCAGCATGTGAGCATGGAGCTGGGGGTCTGGTGGATCCTGTCAATCATATGTCTGGGCAGCACCTGACACATAATTTTTGAACCCATTGCTAACTGAAAATACAGCGCCTCTTGTTTAAAAGGCATGGGAAAAGAGCCATTGAAGACATTAAATAGAAAGTTTTTCCTCTCTTGCAAAGTCAATCTCTTGACTTGTCATGGTATGTTTTATTTGCTTTTTAATGTCATTTTAAATAGTGAAAACTTAAAGTGTTACATTGCTAGCATTAATTTTACTGTTCATCTTTACATCCTGCAATGCTAGTTTTAAATGTAAATATAAGATCACTTAACTTGTATGTGAAATCACTCAAATCCCACAATCTGTATGTCATGGCCCATACATGCATATGTATTTTGTTCTTACCAGAACATGGATACACTGTACAAAACAAGCTCAATCACCTTTATTTCACTTCTTGATGTGCACACGTTCTGCAAACTTTCTGCTTTCTGTTTACTTGTGATGAGGAAAGATGGAAAAGAAAAAGAACTATGGGTCGCCCATCTTTCTCTTGCTTTCTATGTCATCATTTTCAGTGTATGTGGTTACCTAACACAGGGGTCTAATGCAGGTAAGATAGGGTCCTTGGTTGTTTATGTTTCTTGGGATGCCATTGATTTTTTTCTGCATCCCACGAAAGTTCTGGTTTGAAAGGAAAGCGTGAACTCTCAGGGCTGTCAGCCTCACCTCTCCTCTCCCATCCCACTCAGTCAGAGAGATCATGAATTTACCTTGTATTTGATTTGAGTCTTGCTGGATTCCCATGCATCTTGGGTCCACTGGAATTTGGTGCTCCTGAGGCATTATGGGCAAGAAATAGCAGACACACCGAGATCACCAAACTCCTCTGCTCATGCACATGTTCCACCAGGCTTCTTTTACAAAGCATAAGTTCAAAGATAAAATTATTAAGAATTTCAAGATGATGACAGCAAGCCTTAAACCAAATATGGGACCCTTCTGAGCATGAGATGAGGCCCTGTGTGACCGGGCATCACAGGCCATGAAGCCAGTCCTGTCTCTCTGGAGTGGCTTTTGATTAATCAGGCACAGAGTTTGGATGGAGGCTGGTGGCTTTTCCTATTCACTGCCAATCTCTGGCTTGTTCTTAACTCTCCTGATTCTTGCATCCTCAAACTGACTTGTGCTCAGGACTACCAAAGCATGGAGTGCCTTCAGGCAGGCACTGGGACAGGCACCAGCAATGTAGGTTCTTTTCTCAGCTCGGCCATGCCCCAGCTGTGCAATTCTGGGTAAGTTACTCAGCTTTTCTAAGAGTAGATCTCCTCATTGCAAAATGAGAATGGTTCCAGCTGCCTCATAGAGACGTGAAGATTAACAGAGAAAATGCATATAAATCCCTTAGCTCAAGGCTTGGCACGGAGCAAATGCTTGGTAAATGTTAGCTCACCGTGTTGTGGTTTTGACGGTTTTGGATGCATTTTGCAGTTCCATTTATTTGGAAATCTTTATCCCTTCAAGTAAGGTAATGAAGAAACCTGGTGAAGACCCATTTTAGAAGGGATGGAAACTTCCCAATGGGATGATAGCTAGATGTTTAACCACAAAGTGGGCTTCAGCAGCATCCCTTTCCCCATCACTTTTAACTTAGTTAAGAAAAGCCTAAAATAAAATGTAAAAAGTGGGAAAAGGTCACTCTGAGTGATGTGCGCAGAAGGGATGATGAGAAGCCTTCTCTAGGGATATGTTCATCTTTTTGGGAAGCTGCTAAAGGATTGGTCTCTTTTCTTTTTTTGAAACAGGGTCTCACTCTATCATCCACGCTGGAGTGCTGTGGCACAGTCACTGCTCATCATAGCCTTGATCCTCCTGGATTCAAACGATCCTTCCATCTCAGCCTTCTCAGTAGCTGAGACCACAGGTGCACATCACCGTGCCTGGCTAATTTTAAAAACTTTTTGTAGAGACGCCCAGGCCAGGCCGTCTATGTTGCCCAAGTTGGTATCGCACTCCAGGGCTCAAGTTAGCCTCCCGTCTCAGCCTCCCAAATAGCTGTGGTTACAGGTGTGAGACACTGCGCCTGGCCTTGATCTTAAGCATATGAAAGCTTGGGTCATATTTTTGAGTGTCTCAGACTGACCTCTTTTCTTCTCCCTCATCAGCTTCCTCCTGGATCACTGCCCATCTATGAATTCATTAAACTAGAGTCACTCGAAGTATGTGTGTGTGGTGGTGGTAGGTGGGGAGTTCCCCAGACACTTGCATCAGAATCACAAATGCAGAATCCTGGACCCAATGCCAGCCCTTGGAACTAAAATCCCTGGGGAAGTCTGACTCAAGAAACTGATTTTAATAAGTTGCCCAGGTGTTTTTTGCTTACTCCACTATGTTTGAGAACTTCTGTGGGAGCCTAGGAGCTGGGAAGAAAGAGACCGTTTTTTGTTTTCTGTCCTCAGCACTGGAAGATCCACTAATGTTTGCTGAATGTTGGAGAAATGACTGAACCCAAAGTGGAGAGCTAAAGAATTTCTTCCCATCTGAGGTGTCTTGGGATGGTTTTATTCAGGCCTGATAAGTACTAGTAAGGTTGTAAATTTCTTAACATATTAAAATTCTTCCGTGGGAGTTGGTGAATGCCTAGTGCTTCCCCACTGGCCCAGCTGTCTAGTCCTCTCCCTTCCACTGCCCGCGATCCAGCAACTAAAGGGTTAATCCCTGGTCTCGCAGGGGTCTCACCTATTCTCATTGGTCACTGCAGGTGCCAGTCAGCTCTGCATAGGTCCAATCTCTCTGCCACCGCCAATAGTACCTCCAGGGCTGGTTGTGTCCCGCCTGTACTCCTGTTTTGTGGGGAGAAATGGGATGAGCCTGGGGAGAATGTTGGCTGGGTGGTACCCCAGCCAGTTTACCTTGGTTCTCATGTAAGCGTCCCTGTCTCCATAAGTCTGATAGGCCACAATGGATGGAGACCTGGTGGGTGAGAGGGCATTCCTAGTGGTGGTGCTGGCACCCCAGAGAGCAAATGCCCCAGGCCATGGCCACCACCAGCAAAGGCACCCTTAGAGATGCTCTGGCATAGCTGCTCTCAGTAACTGCAGCCTCCATGAAACTCTGGCTCTGAGAAATCCTGGGAGAGACTGAGTGAGCATGAGGCAGAAATATGAGTCCACAAACACGGGGGCTCTGCTGGCACATTTGACAGATGAGAGGCTGCTTGGCCCAGATGACACATACAGAAGGCAATGTGGGGCTGGGGGAATTACTGGGTAAAGGTTCTCTCTTCAGTTATTTAGTTAAGTTTGTAAAAAAAGAAGAAAAAATCACCGAATGCCCACCTATCACAGCATTAGCCAAAATACCTTTATTAATAAAAAGAGAATGAGTGCTTCCATCGTACTTGCCCTGTGCCGAACAAAAATCTTTTCTCCTCCTCCTCCTCCTCCTCCTCCTCCTCCTCCTCCTCCTCCTCCTCCTCCTCCTGCTTCTTCTTCTTCTGGCAGAGTTTCGCTCTTGTCACCCAGGCTGGAGTGCGATGGCATGATCTCAGCTCACTGCAACCTCTGCCTCCCAGGTTGCAGCCTTTTGAGTAGCTGAGATTACAGGTGCCTGCCACCACACCCAGCTAATTTTTGTATTTTTAGTAGAGAAGGGGGTTTCACCGTGTTGGTCAGGCTGGTCTCAAACTCCTGACCTCAGGTGATCCACCTGCCTTGGCCTCCCAAAGTGCTGGGATTACAGGTGTGAACCACCGTGCGCGGCCCCAAGCACAATTCTTAAGTAATAGAATTCTGAACTTGAGTCGCTGTGATTATCATCACCATCCTCATTCATAGTTGAGGAAACAGAGAACCAGGAATCAAGTAGCAGAGCTAAAATTTGAATTCAGGCAGGCTGACACTAGAGTCTGCACTCATAAATATCTCTTCTTTTCTTCAGTTTACATTTAGAAATGATTTGTGTGTGTGTGTGATTTAGTTGGTAACAGAGATCTGGAATATGTAAAAATCTCAGTCTGTAATATGACAGCTAGAAACCTTTTGCATTAAATTGCAATTATTTTATTTCTACAATAAGTAGAAAACTCAGTGATGAACTCTGAATAAGGCTGTGAGGATCAAACAGTCATCAGTCCCTGTGGTTTCAAGGAACACTAAAGGGCAAGGGGCCAATAGCAGAAGCTGAGGGAGGAGTCAGTATCATGAACAATACTGCTGATGTTAACAGAAATTCTCTATTTATTGAGACTTCAAGTAACCTAATGATTATCAAGTTATTGGAAAGTCATGGAAAGTTTGATGTGTGTTCCCATATGTCATGCTTGAGCATAACAATGCTCAAGCAGGAGCATTGTTTAGTTACAGCAAGTCAAACAAAAATCAGAAATAATTTATAAATACAGACAAATAATTTAGATAGTGTTAGAAATAGATGAACTACTAGCATTAAAACTTATATATGTATGCTTTCATGTAGAGAATATTGAGAATTAAATGTTTCAAATTTGTATTTTGATTATCTACTTTTAAAATATTTTGCAGGTCACCCAGACTTACTTATTCAATTCTCCATTCTATTCCTTTGTTTTGCTCCTATCAGCTGTGGAAAAAGATAAGCTCTTAGCCTGAGCTCTGGTATGTTTTGACTTTATCCCCTTTTTGCCTCTAGATTGCTCCTTTACTGGCTCAGACTTTTTCTTTGAGGGAGAAGATGGTAGACACCTGCTTTAGGTAGAAAAGGCTGTACTGGTCATAGAACTGATCCTGAGAGGGTATTGCTTCCTTCCATAAAGGAAATGTCATATTTCAAGTTTTATTGGTTAAGGTTCAGCTTAGGACTGGAGCCCTTCTTTTGTCGTTCCTTCAGGACTACATGTGGAAAACACTAAGTAGAAAACTCAGTGATGAACTCTGAATAAGGCTGTGAGGATCAAACAGTCATCAGTCCCTGTGGTTTCAAGGAACACTAAAGGGCAAGGGGCCATTTAAACACTTAAAAACAGAAATAACATGCTAAGCTCTTCCATTTAGTATGTCAAAACCAGCTCAGAAGTATGGACAATCCAGGCAATGTATTACAGTTTCTAGCCAGTCCAGTCATGATTCTCTGGCAAACTGCACCGTCATGGTTGTGATGCATTGGGATGAGAGGTACTATATAAATGTCAGATGTTACATAAATGTCAGAAATGATTATTGTTTATTAACGGGGGCTAAACTGTTTCTAAGCAAAGCTCCAACTCCCAGCCAATGTGTTCTTAGCAGAGGTTCCAACCACCAATAACCCACAAGAAGGGAATGTTTACCCCTGGCTCTATGAAGGAGCCCAGTTGGGATCTGGGCTTGAAAACAGGGATTGAGGTGGGCCCAGTGCCACCCCTTGCTCATCAAGTGATCTCAGGCCAGCCCCCTAACCTTCTGGTGTCTGCCTTAGCTCACCTGTAAAATGGGGATAATTATAATACCTGTCCTACTTATGGTACCCGGGTTGTTGTGAGAAACAAGGGAATTCACGTGGTTGCAAATGCTTTGTAAGGTGTGAGGGGCTGCGAGGTTGGCACTGGTCGTCTAGAATCGGGCTGGATTTAGCCTATGCCTTCTCTTTGAATCCTACTCAAAGGGAGAACTTCTGAAAGGAAATTCAGCAGGGGAATGGTGACAGTGATGGTGACGGCCGGATGCTGGAGACGCCAGGCTCCTCTCGCTGCAGACCAGGCGCCCGGATCCTGCAGTCTGGCCCTGGCTCTGCCGCTTCCCAGCCCGTGAGCTTGGGCCAGTTACCGAAGAGGCTCTGGAAGTGACAGCCAAGGGCCCTTTCAGCTCTGACGCCGTGTCTAAATCAGGCTCATCACTTGGCTCTAGCTGTGATTCACCTTTCGCCTTAGGAGCAACTCTCCCTACAGCTTCTCAGACGCACGAAGCAGGGGTCCCGCGAAGGGTGGGGGCTGTGTATTTCATGAGAGTGTGCACCATAAGGAAGTTATTCTCCTGGAGGAGGTGAGATGGGGGGCGGTGAAGAAGGGGTGACAAGTGAGTGCTCTGAGAAGCCAGGATGCAGGGAACACTGAAATGAGGTCATGACTGTCGCAAGCAAAAAGGAGCTGGACATCCTCAGTGGGGGAGGGAGGAGCGTCCTGCATTTCTGTTTGCAAAGCCTCTTCCCACATCCTTCAGCATCCCCCTCCCCACCTCTCCCCTAACCCCCATCCCTACACCTTTCAAACCCCATCAGGCCCTCCCCGCAGAACAGCCCACGCCCGCGCCTCCTCCGTGGTCCTGTCTGAAACCATAAGGATTGTTTCCAAGCTGACTCACACCACTAATGTCAGGGAGCCGTGTCACACGGCGCTGGGCTCTGCAAGCTGTTGCTTGCGCAGTCGCCCCCGCCGCTGCCGCTCCCCGGCGGGTGCACCAGGGTCCGCGCGGGCGGGGCGGGGTTTGGGCGGGGCCGGGGTGGGGCCTGCCCCCTCGACGCGCCGGCCCCGCCCCTCGCTCTGTCCCTCCCCAGCGGACCGCAATGATTTAGAAGTTCAGGAATCCCACGTGACGTCACCGGGGGGGTGATGTAATGCACTCTAAATAGAATGTATTGTAATCTTTGCTCAGTCCAACGTGGTCCCTTCACCCGGGCTCCGCTCTTGCCTTCTCCACACTTGTTTGGTAAGTTCCTAAAAATACGGCTCGGCCACTTCTGGGGCTTTTGCATTTAGCCACTTTTGTTGCACTTGCCGCGGGAGCCATCTCGGGAGCGTACTTGTTTGCAGGGGTTGGTTCTCGGCAGCAGCCGCGAGGTTACTTGGTCCAGTGGGCAGGTCACAGGGCAAGGAGTAGGGAAGATGCGATGCATTTTTTTCTGGAGGGTGATCTGTGTTTGTAAACATTTTGGCGGACCAGAGGGAAGTCCGGCCCCGAGTGCTGGTAGACTGTGGAATTCGGCTGTGTCCTGAGGCCACCCCAGAGACCCCGCGCCGCGTGAGTGCCGGAGCGCTCGGTGGCCGCCGCGCCGCGCGCCTGGAGGGATGCTAACGTGGAGCCGGCGCCGAGTCCGCCCGGCGTGCGTGCGTGTGTGGGAGCGCGCGAGTCCCCTGACGCGGGGACCAGTTATGAATCGGGGGTGTGTGTTTGCCTCCAGAGACCTGGCAAGGTGCGGAGTCCTCCAGAAGTGCGGTCAAGCGGCAGCGGAGACGGCGAGCCAGGAACCTCCCCCCGCGTCCCCAGCTTCCCAGCGTGGCGGCGGAATCCCCGGAGAAAGTTTGCAAACTTCCAGCGGGCGCGGCGAGGACTCCGGGTCACCTAGGGGGCGGGTGGGCGCGCGCGCAGGGGGCTCGCTCTCCCCGGTGCGGAGCTGCCGCTGCCACTTCTCCCGTGGGGCTGCTGGCTGCAGTGGGTTGGCGCGCGCCCGGGGAGGGGAGGTCGCCCTTGGAGGGCGCTTGGCTTTCGCTCCAGGCACTCCGGGCTGGAGAGCGGCGAGGCTCCGTCCGCTCCCGTCCACTCCTCCGGCCGCCTCCTGCCTCCGCTGCTTTCTCGCTGGCATCGTTACCTCTTCCCGGCCGCTGCCCCAAATGACAGCTCCGGCTCGAGCCTTGGCGGCGCCCAGGCAATTCCCAGGACCCGGCGGCGGAGTCTCCCCCTGCGGCAGATTCTCGGCAGAACCACTTGAACTTTTCGTGAAGTTCTTAGAGGGGCAAGATGCGAAGGAAGGAACCAAGGAGATGTTTTCTCTCAGCAGCTGCATCCACTTCTTTGCCATAGAGTTGTTTTTAAGGGACGTCTAGTAGATAAAGCCCCAGACCTTGTCCACACTCTCATCCCCGTCCCCAACTTTCCCTGGACCGGTGCCGCCCCCACTTGATGCTTGTTCAAGGCCGGGGTCTGGAGCGGGCTACTTGTATGTTTCGTTGTCAGTCTGCTTCTGATGTGTTTGATTTTTATTTTTCCCTCCTTCTCTGACATGTGTCAAGGAATAAAGGCTGGATACAGGTCCATTACGTCATTCTGCAGGCCAGTAAGTGTTTGATTAAAGGCTTGAGCTCCTCAAGGGTTCAGGAGCTTAGAATGCTGACAAAGCAACTCTGCTGTGCATCCCCCTACCCTCCTCACAACACACTCGTGCAATCGCCCCCTCCCTAGGCATCTTTATTGCCCTCTCTTCCCAACCCCTCCCTCTCCACCACTCCCCCGTCTACACCGTTATCACTCTAGCCCCGGCCCCGCCTTTTACAGCTTTCCCTGGAGCGAGCACAGTCCCTGGAGTGTGGGTAAAAGCTTCTGGGGTCTGAGGGGACCACTGTACCTGATCAGCGCGCAATCTGCCCTTTTGTATTTTTTAAGAAAGGCACCAGCAAGCCTTCTCCTCTAGAGCGAAAATGCTTAGTCCTGATAGAAAAGGCAAATCAGGAAATGTTTCCAAGCGTTATGATAATACTCTGTCCTCGTGGTGGTGACTTAGGAAGGCAATACACCCACTGCAAACAAAGTACTTCACTTTACGTATTGCCTGCCCTTTAGCAGAAGAGGGAAGACGAAGAAGCCAGGATGCTGACAAAATCAGGTTTAGCTGAAAGGATCAAGACTAAACGTTTCATTTCCAAAGTAAGGGAATATGAGTTGTTGAACCTAAACTTCCATACAATAAATTGGTGTGTGCGTTAGTTTCTAGCTTTTAACCTTAAGTTTCTATGTTGAAAGAGGAAGTTCAATACGTAAGTCATTGAATTGAGTCAGAACCTCCGTATCTGGCAGTTGAAATAAAGACCCTGTGTATGACTTGTTGCAAGGGATCAAAGTAAAAAGAACTCTTGGCGGGGGGGTGGGGGAGGGAAATGTGCAGAAATTAAATTATAAAAGTATTAACAGAGTTTTGGATAGAGCGGGAGAGGGAATTGGAGTGGTTCCTGATTTGGAGTTGGTGAAAACTAAATAAAGAAATATTTATATTGCCAATATGAGGAATTTCTTGAAGAACACATGTTTTCTTATAATTAGATCTACTTTCTTCAAAGTGAAAGCCATGCTGTAGGGTAGACATTTGTGAAACTCCTGTCTGGGGTCTAATTGACATACTTCCCCAAGTTTGTGGCAGGATTTAGTATTTATTCACATCTAGAGATGAAATAGTGTAACCTCCACACAATATGTGTGCATCGAAAATGTTGAACTTCTTGTTTGTGATGCATAGACTTAAAGGAAAAAAAAAAATGGCCCAGTCATGGGCACTGGAAAGTGTGATTAATGATCAGTGATTTAGTGATCAGTGATTAGTGGTTTTATTCAAACTGTTACCTCTGACCAGAAGCACACATCAGAGGATTAACAGGCTCTTTAGATAAATGCTCATTAGTGGAAGGGGAAAAGCAAAGATAATAGGCATGCACCCAGGGACAACTTTCGAAGAAAATCATTCCCGTCTTCAGAATAATAAGCTCTATTAACAGAAAGCCCTTTTAATTTAAAACTTGCTTTTATCTTGTAAATCAAAGTTAGATGTAAAAGTTTGTAGTGCCATTATAACCTAAATTTTCCCATATCCACTAGATGTGGATTATCTCAGTAGCGATATTTTTTTTTTATTTAAATAAACAATTGGACCTTTAGAGCAGCTGAACCCTGACAAGTTCTTAACTCCCAGGGTTTGAAAGTGTCCCCCCTTCTAGCATGGAGATTGCAGCTTGCTAACTAGATGGCGCACTGTTATTTGGTGTTCTCTGCTGCGTAGTGCAGGAGTAGAAACTGAGCATGTAGCTGCTTGCGAGGTGTTCTTCAACATTTACAACAAAGTTGATTCTGTGTAGGGTTGGAGGCTAGACAGTTCTACAAATTTTTAGTCACATTTTCCATGTCAGTTAAATCTAGGGAGTTCAAGGCTACTGGAAAAATTAGTCTCATTACTAAAAGAAACTTAGAGAACGAGGGAGGTACCAGAGTCTAGGAGGTACCTCTGGGTTGCAGAAGTAATTGTAAAATACCAGACCTCTTCTTTTTACTAAGAGCTAGTTTCACAGTCTTCTGGTCTGAAATACTGAGGCAAATACTCAAGACTTATTTTCTTCCTAATCTTGCTGGTGAAACAGAAGTTACTAGAAAGAAAGGAAGAAAAACCTTGATTTGGTGACTGCAGGAAGCAACACGTTGCTGCTTTTATTCTACAGATAATGGTAAGGATGATGTTTATTATGCTTATTAAGCAGAGAGAAAACTTTGCACTTAGTTAAATAGAACCAATGTTGTGTTTTCATAGATGGAATTCAGATATGGAGCTCTGATTTTGCACAAAATTTTAATGTTGCTTTTGTCAGTTTCCTGGGACTTGTAGCATTTTATGTGGAAGGTTGAGTGTGTGTGTGAATAAGACTATTATTTCCCGGGTAAAATATATTCAGGAGCATATGAACTGCAGTGGGGAAGCTATGAAGCATGTTAAGTAATGTGTCAAGCATGAATTCCCCTTTCTATGAGGTTTCATGGATCACTTCAATAAGTATTTAAGTTTTAATAAGAAAGTTCTTGAAAAAGAAACTTAAAAATTAAAAAAAAAAAAAACAAAACAGTTTTCTGCATTCAAACCTAGATGTGTATGCCCCCAAAGGATGATGCTATTGGTTGAATATCAGCTATTACTTTAGTTTTAAAACTTATAATAAAAAAACTCACTTGTGTCTCCCCAGAAATGTTTCTCATTTTCCTTTGCTTATAGCATTTTATATAGATCTCTTATTTTTAAATCCTTACTGATTATAGTGGTTTTTATTTTTCAACTTCACTCATAGTAAACATATTTGAAAATATCTCCAAGCCCACTATTTTTTATGTAAATTGCTGGTGCCCATAAATTGCCTGTCAATCAGTAGTCAGTCACAACCTTATATAGTTTATACCTGAGAAGATAGTTTATTGGAACATTCCAACAAAAAATTGGAAACCATGCCTTTATTTCTAGATCTCTGTTATGTCGCAGCTTTTATTTGAGTAGGTGGCTAAATGAATGGTAGTTTGTCAGAGAGACTTTTCCTGCATAGATTTTCAATTCTAGTAAGTTGAATATTTTTGTTACAATGATTTGTCAGTTTCCCACACCTACACGTTCAAAACCAATCAATCATGGAGTTTCCATGATGGCAAGTTCCGAGACTCCCAATTTCTTACTATAATCTACTTTTTAGCAATGAGGTATCACAATCCTATAATATTTTCTTGTCATTGGAGTTTACTTATTACCAAGCTAAAAATTATTTGTGGGGGTGTCATGTTCACTAGATCACTAAGATGTGAACTTTGTATTTGTAGTTTGTTTTCTTCTGGTTGTGTTGTTGGATTAAAATTGGGATTTGAGTGGACTTATTATTTTTGTCATCTTTTCTTTTTTCTTCTTCTTCTTCTCCTTCTCCTCCTCCTCCTTCTTCTTCTTCTTCACTTCAAAGCAATGTCGGTAGTCACAAAATTAATGTGATCCTGGCTGGTGTTTCCCATCTATATGCTTCTTACAAATTGGATTTCTACAGCAATTTAAGGTCTTTTTTTAGAGGCAGCTTTCTTGGATGAAGATGAAACAGTGATCTCAGTCAATTCATTATCTTGTCCACTTTGACTACCAGCTATATTATGGGAATCAACCAATGCTTTAGTAGTGTTTAAAAATTTAAATCTATGACTATTTCTCTGAATTCTATTTAAGAAAATTAAACAATTGAGATAAGGTAATAAACTGGGGGGCAGTTGCCTTAAATATCTAAGTGTGAGGAAGAAGCACTTTCAGATATGCTAAACAGACTTAAAGACACAGAAGACCCGTTTTGTGTTGCTATTTGTAAACTAAGTAAGCTATCTACTTTGTGGCAATGCTTTAAATAGAAAGTCTGGCACTTTAAAAATGACATCATGTTTAATGTTTTCACTAAAGAATTATTACATTTTGTAATTAGGAAAAAATGAGCAATTAGTGTTTTTTGAGTATCCATTAGTATTCCATTGTTGGACACATCGTAGATTTAACATAGGAATTTTTTTTTTTTTAAAGAGAGAGGCCTTTTAGAAATTTCCAGATAGTAATAGCATTCTTCCAGAAACCCAACTAAAATTTTTGAAGCTCTTATTGAGGACTCTGGGACTTTCCCAGTAAAAGATAAAGTTTAGGATAAATTCTTGAATGTGTAAGATATTATATTGACATTTCAATATTTATTTTTTCCAAGTTCACTGTATTGCCTTTCCCTCTGCCCCCAGAGAAATAGATCAGAATCAGTTTATCACTTTAAAAATATGTATTTCAGCTGCTTTCTTCTATTTCCTTAAGGTCACATTTCTGATCTTAACCCTAAAAGGATTTTAGGATTTCAATCCTTAACAAGGATTGAAAACTACCAGGCTGGCATTTGACTAGAACTGATTTTAGAGGGAGTTCCTTTAGGCCTAGAGATTCTGATGGTGAGATACAAACGCTTATGCCTTTATGGGGACGGTAGGGCTAGGGGAGAGCCTCAAATTGATAGACCAACTTTTTCATTTTACAGAAGAGACTGCTGGCTCACCCAAGGCCCAGAGCTAGAGAGAGCCAAACCAGGCTGAGAAGCCTGGTCCCTGCCTCCAGGTCGGGTGCTCCTGCCATAGATGCCCTTGTCAGAAATGGGGCATAACCCATGACTTTGTATCCTTTGCTCTTTTCAAACCTTTTGATGACTAATCTTTCAAAGACAAATTTTTTCAGATCTTTGGAATGAATACCTTAATCATAAAAGCTGTAGTTTCATTTATTCTTATATAATATCTGCAATGTTATTTTTTCTAATATGGGCCTCCTTAATTAATTTTAACTTAAATTCTCCTTTTATCATCATTGTTATTAGACATACTCTGTAAAACCACACCATCCAGATTTCATCTGAGAGTAAAAACCAGGCAGAGTAAAAATGGTCCGAAAGACTGTCTCAAGAATAAGGCAGTGACTTTCTCTACTTCCTGTCTTTTCTTTACCATCTATGAGGACAGGATCTGAAATATTATTTAAAGTTAAAATAAATAACCTTTTTTGTCAAATAGAGAAGTGGGTGATGTTTTCACTCTAGAAGGTGTACTTTTGCCTAGGATCTGTCTGTAATACATTATCTTTCCAGGTGGATATATATGAGTGTGTTTGGAGGTGGTGAGAAGTGAATTGAGTCTGGAAGTATGTTCTTTGAGGTTTGACTGGCAAAACTTGACCAATCATAACTAAAAAAATTCATGCATGCAACACAGAGGGCTCTAGAGCACCACGCATTTGATTTAAGATGATATTTAGGCTGTGCTGTATTTAAGATGGGGAATAACAATGTCTAAATAGAAATCTTGAATGCATCTACTGTATGTGTTGTTCGGCCTCACCCACAGGTTTCCTCTCCAGCTGTTTGCATGAGGTTTTAGATCAGAATTCAGGTCTCTTTTTATTCTTTTATTACACTGAGGAGCTCCTGTGTTGCAGGCATGATTTCTCAAATATAGCACATTTCAGCCAGTTTTATGCAGTCCTCTCTCTGTTGGCTTCCCAAGGGGAAAATATATGCAACAAAAAAATCTTTGTTTTTGTTTGAGTTAGCTGACTACTGGAAGAAATAGGTGTAATCTCTATTTGCCAGATCTGGTAGGACCATTTCACTTTAACAAAACAAGATTTTCTTCTTTAAGTAAGTTGGCTTCTGACTGGCCAGGTATTAATTCATGCATCAGAGAGTAGAAGGCATTGGGATAAAGTCCGTTTCCGCCAGGGTATCTGGCTATGGTGTGGTGCACCATTACGGAGGGTCTGATTTGCCTCACTGCAATGACAACATTGTGCAGAAAAACACTGACTCCTAGGAGGAAAAACAATATTATAGGCTCAAGCTTCTAAAATCATATCAGGGAATGATCCTGTGTCGAAGGTGACTGTCAGAATGCTGGGGGCCTCCAGGGTCATCTTCTAAACTACAACATGACAAAATGTTTTCTCTGTCTATTCTCTGCATTTTCCTTCTGCTAGTGTTTCCCTAGATTCATTTTTTAACATACATTTCAACTACTCTGCCTTGATGAATAATCCTGCAGTAACAAGTCACAAATGTGTACACAGTAGAGCAGGGATATTTTTCCGTAAGGAAAATAGATTTTTATGTCAAATCTTAGAAGAAACAGTTAGGAAAACAAAAGGGGGAAAGAAGAGTTGAAATTCGACTGATGGCATAACAAGCTTTGTCCATTCGTGGCTCTGCAACAATGCGAAGCCTGAGACTGCAGGAGGCACGCAATGCCCAGAGAGCTGCCTTGAGCTATTATGCATCTCTGCCTCAGTTTCTTCATTTGTGATGAGAATGTTGGGCTCACCCAGCACTGTCCAGTAGTGAGAGCCACAAATGTGAGCCACATACGCCATTTTAAATGTTTTAGTGACCGCATTAAAATGGTTAAAAAGAAACAGGTGAAATCATTTTAAGAACACTTTGATTTAACCTGAGATATCCAAAATATTATCATTTAAACATATAATCCGTATAAAAATGTTAATGTACTACTTTACATTCTCTCTCTCTCTCTCTCTTTCTCTCTCTTTGATATGAAATCTTTGAAATCCAGTGTGTATTTCACAACTACAGCATATCTCAATTTGGACTAGCCACATGTCAAGTGCTAAATATCCATGTGTGGTCAGTGACTATGGTATCAGACAACACAGGGTAAATCAGTGGTTTATGATCCTGGCAGCCCAATAGTACCACCTGTGGAACTTATTAAAACACACCGATACCCTTCCACTCTGACATTCGGCTTTAATTGGTTTGGGGTGAAGGCCTGGGCCTCTGTCTCTTTTAAAAGCTCCACAAGTGTTTCCAATGTGTAGCAGAGGTTGAGAACCACAGTTCTAACTGATCTCTGAGGAATCTTCTACCCTAATATTCTGTGATTCTATTTAAGGAAAGGGATTGCAGTAAAGCGTTCATTCAGAGTTCAAGGGCAGCAAGCGGTTGTTACAAGCTTGCCGTATCCTGCAACACATATTTAGGAAAATATAACTGATAAAGATTAAAATTTACAGAATGAATAACTTAGACAATAATTCTTTGCACCACAAATGAGCTCTGTTTTGTGTAACTTTCAAATGTGGGTGTTTTAAGTGGTCTGCTTCCCTAGAAATCTTAATTTAGGATTTGATTTACATGTAGCCTCGTAGAAACTCTCTGTTTTGGAAAAGGTCAGGATCCTCACATTTCAGTTACAGTATTTTGCCAGCTTACTCTTTTGCCCCAGATACATGCCTTTAGTTGTTTGGGGAGGGAGATTTTTACTCCAGTTGAGACATCTGGATCCCCCGGAATTTTCCTCCCTCCAAGCTTTTAACAAGCTTGTGTTATTGTCTAGACCAGAATTGCTCATGTCAAGATGTTAGTTATAACCTCCTAGACTTAAGGTATTCATTTTTATTTATCACCTTTTAAAATATTAGAAGAATCAATATTTTTCAATGCACATCAGAATGCTTTATTTTAATATACCTGTTTTTAATAATACACCAGTCTGTGCATTCACTAAAGGATGCAAAAAGTATAAAATAAAAAATAATTTCCAAACTCCTCACGCATCTTCTTGCGAAGTCTACAAACAGAATTGTTTGTGAAGGGGAGGAGAGACCTTGGTGTCAGTCCCTTGTGACTTCATGCTGCGAGAGCCTCTGCATCCCCAAATTCATGAGTCGTTTCACTCTGACCCTCACTCTCCTTATCCCCTGCAGAGCCATCTATTTCCAAATACATGTCTATTCGACCATATCGCCTTTAAAGCATGACTATAAACTAGTTTTAAATGTAAAATTACATGTTTTTCTACATTTCGTGGTGATATTTGTGTTTTCTGTAATGTCATTCATTGGAAGAATGTTAGCCTTCGTTTATTAACACATAGCTCTAATCCCCATTTTATAGATGGGAAAACTAAGAGATTGCCAAGGCTAGGCATCCTGCTCATTGATTAGGTGGGTGGTCAGTAGGAGAAAAGAGCTCACATTTATTAGTGCCATGTATTCCAGATATGCCAGATAGAAGCATTGCTTTGGGTGGCTTCCAAGCAGGGATTTTCCAATTGCTTGTACTATTGCACTTGTCTTTGTATTTATAAATAACATTCTTTCTGATGCTTTCCCATGCATTCTTTGCAGTTAAATGGTTTCCTTGCTAATACCTCTTACTTCCCAGCTTCAGGCTACATGTACCTGGATTGATTAGTAAATACACAAGGATATATTAACTTCTTAACATGGAATCTGTTTTAAAAGTTGCATGGAGACATCTGTTGCAAACCTGTGTTTTTGGTAGTATCCAGGGAAACTTTCTCTCAGGCTACTTTGTGATTGACTGTTAAAAGGATTGTGTGGAGAGACAATGAGATTAATGATGTAAGTTACTCATCTGTTTTGGGGATTGAAAGCAAAGGCCTGTACGTATTCATTTATTGAGCAAGATAGACTCTAGCCCTAGCTCCTAAATTATCTTTTATAAAACACTTTAGCCCTTGTCGTGCCAATGTACTGTCTTCACACTTGGTCTGGAGCCATCTGTGTTTGAGTATTTGGTTTTTGTTTTCTCCTAATAATGATAATAGGTTGGGCTTGGCCATTTGCAGTCTCTGTCTGCATTTGTGTGTCTTTGATGGGTGAGATATTGATTAATAGTGCAATTTTTGACCAGTGCCAGGGAACCGTTATTTTGGCTTCTTTCCTCCAAGCATCATGCTAAATTTAAAGCAATTTTAATATTTATACATATACATACTTATGGTGTTTATGCTTATATGAAAATAAATATGTGTATACATAGAAACCTGGGCCAGTGAGGACCACAATGTTAGTAGGGCATATACTTGCAAATGTACTTATCATCTTTTTTAGGAAGCCCATGGACAAACTGTAACTCCTATTGGACAAGTATCTATTTGTAACATTGACTCAGGTACATATTGTTGATTAAAAGATATAGTGAAATTAAAAAAATTGAAACCATATTTAAGACACTCCTTTTTTCTAAGAAGGCCTGTCTAAGCACACATTGTTTACAATTTTGTCTTCCAGTTTTGCAAAATCGGATGACTAACCACCGCCATTCTTAGGGCTGTGCTGTGTTGACGTCATCAAAGATGAGGGTGCAGTGTTTTGGCACCATGCAGCAGCATGTAATTTGGAATTGTACTTTTTGCTAAACACCCGTGCTGATCTCCAAACCATTCAAAACACTAAAAACCCAAAACAAAACAGTAATGTCTGCTGATTGGATGGAGGCAGCATGAGCAAAGTACAATTTTTTTTTTTTTTTTCATGTGCTTTGGAAGTGCTTACAAAAATCAGGGAGAAAAAGAGTACGTATAATTACTTAACATGCCCTTTGGAAGGGACATTCTTAAGACAGACAGGTTGAGTCTTTAACCTAAAGTTCATTTTTATCCTTTCCAGGAAATGTGCTTTCTTTCTTTTTTCCTTTTTTTTAAAGCACAAACGTGGTTGTATCTTTAAAAGGAAGGCTTAAGAGTAAATCATGTGGCTGCTTTATCTTTATTTAACGTTTAGAAGATATTTTAGGAGATCTATTTAGAAGTCTTATATTCCTTCACATAGTTGTAGTTATTTAATGCTTGTTAAAAAACATAGGGGGTTTTGGAGATTGGTTGTACAACAGTGTGAGTATACTTAACACTACTGAACTGTACACTTAAAAATGATTACGGTTAGGCTGGGCATGGTGGCTCACGCCTGTAATCCTAGCACTTTGGGAGGCCGAGGCAGGAGGATCACTTGAGTTCAGGAGTTCAAGACCAGCCTGGCCAATATGGTGAAACCCCGTCTCTACTAAAAATACAAAAAATTAGCTGGGCATGGTGGCACACGCCTGTAGTCCCAGCTACTCAGGAGGCTGGGACAGGAGAATCGCTTGAACACAGGAGGCAGAGGCTGCAGTGAGCTGAGATCGCACCACTGCACTCTAGCCTGGGCTTCACAGCAAGACTCCATCTCAAAAAAAAAAAAAAAAAAAAAAAAAAAAAAAAAAAAGATTAGAGTGGCAAGTTTTATGTTATATATATTTTACCACAGTTATAAGAAATCGGGAAAATGTTTCCTTGTACCCATTCCCCAGATGGGGGAAAATAGGATGTACAGACCATTTGTTTCAAGCTAGATGCATCCACTTTAATTTTTGTATTGTTTTGTTTTTTAAATTTGCATTCACTGATTTTTATTTCAATAGTTTTAGGGGTACAAGTGGTTTTGGTTACATGGATGACTTATGTAGCAGTAAAGTCTGGGCTTTTAGTACCTCTATCACTGGAATACTGTACATTGTACCCAATAGGTGATTCCTGTTCTTCACCCTTTCCCACCTTTCCCCCTTCTGAGTCTCCAATGTCCATTATACCACTCTGTCTGCCTTTGCATACCCCATAGCTTCCACTCATAAGTAGAACATCCAGAAATTTGGTTTTCCATTCCTGAGTTACTTCACTTAGGATAATGGCCTCCAGTTCCATCCAAGGTGCTACAAAAGACATGATTTCATTCTTTTTTATGGCTGAGTAGTATTTCATGGTATACATATACCATATTTTAAAATATTTTATTTCCATAGGTTTTGGGGGAGCAGGTGGTATTTGGTTAGGTAAGTTCTTTAGTGGTGATTTGTGAGATTTTGGAGATGCTTCCACTTTACTGTCATAATGGGAAGGTCAAAAATCTAAACAGGACTTTTGCACTTTGGGATAATGTAGAGAGATGACATTGGTATGTGCGTGATGTGATTTTGACGCATAGGAGTATCCAGGGTAGCTAAAAGCTAGGTACGTAACACTGCATGCCTCTTTTCTGGCTTGGATCTGGGTGAGCCCTCTGTGTAGAAAGCTGTATCATTCCATTTGAAAATGCATTTGACCTTATTTGAGCAGTTTTTAAGAAATTTACTTGATTGCCTTTGGTGTGTGTGTGTGTGTGTATGTATGTGTATATATATATATATATCTATTCAACTGAGATCAATGAAAAAAGTCAGGCAAAGTAGCCTTGTAGTTTATGTCAGGGAATGCAAACCCACACTTCACAGTAACACTGACCAATGAGAAGTTGGTTTGTGGGGGACAACCTGGGAGTTGAAAATTTTGGAGACAGATCACAGGGGGAATGGTGGAGGAAATTAGAGGTATTTGACTCAGAAAGGAGGAGACCCAGGCTTGTGCATAATATCAAGGAACAGTCTGTGGACAAGAGGATACTATTTCTGACTTCCTCTGTGCTTCAGGGAAAAACAGTGAAAATTGCGGGAAGGAGACAGTTTGCTGTGTGGAGAGATGGGGTTTGCTGTGTTTGCTCTTTTGGCTCCGAAGAGTGAAGAATTTTGGAACAAGTGAACCTATACATCCATGGAAAGGACTGTCTCAGAAAGCAGTGACCTCCCTGGCGTGGGGTGTCAGAATTATTATAAGAAGAGTTTCTGGAAGCAGTAAGAAGCAGGGCTGGGTCAGTTGCTCCTGGCTTTGTTGGATTATGAACACTTTAAACAATTAGGTAAAAGCTACGAGCTAGTTTACAGAAAAGTAACACATCGGCAAATGTTCATGAGAAGGTTCATGGACCCAGAAGCCATGGACTCCAGAATGAAGAAGTCTCTGGGCTCAGTGATGATGCTTACCAATGCACTGGCTATATGGACACATCAACTTAAAATTGCTGTGGTTGAATGAATATGATCAGTTTCATGTGGTTCATCCTACATGTGTTGGTGCATACATTACATGTATTAAGCTAAGAAAGTAACCAGAGCTAATGAACTTCCGGTGATGTGTGTAATCAGGAATGGAAATTCATATTCATTGGATTCTCATTTGTGTTTCTCTATGAGAGTAACTGCCTGTTTGCCCAATAGTCCATACCTAGACAACCACTGATTAATAACACCTTACATTGTTTAGGAGTTTCAAAGTTATTTAATAGAAATTGTCTTATTAGGGTGATATGACAACACAGTGAAATGTGAAGGACAGATATTATCCTTCCCATTTTAATGGATGCAGAAACTAAGAATCTCAGGGCTTAAGTGGTATGTGCAGTCCCAGCTAAAGTAAGTGCCAGACATATAACTGGAATTCAGGTATCCTTCCTTGCCTTCTTCCTTTTCTCCTGCTTCTCTTTGTCCGTCCCCTCTGCCTCCATGCTAGCCACATACACTTATGGAACCAAGTGTGCTCTTTGTTACTAAGAAGCAACAACAACCGCAAATAAACCAAGCAGCTCCTTTCCAACACAAATATCAGCACCCTGTTTGAGCCTAAGTTCCTTTCCTTCCTTCATCCCTTCCTTCATTAAATATTAACTGAGCATCTATTATGTGCTGGGTACCAGGGATACATGATCAAAATCAGACACAAACCCACTCCTCATAGAACTTGTACCAAATAAGTCACTGCAATTTAGTGTTTCAGGAGGAGGCTGAGGGGGTGCAAGCCTGGAGACAGAAAACCCAGTTAAGGGCTATTGTGGTTATCCAGGCAAGAGGTGATGAGGGCTTGAGCTATGATGGTGCCAGGTTCAAAAGCCATGTAAGAGGCAAGAGCAGTATGACTTGGGGATTGATTAACTGGAAGATGAGGGGACCAGAGAGTGGGGGAGATGGAGTCAGGATAAGCCTGACCCGGTAAGAAAGTCTGGGTCATCCTTTGTGGTGCTGAACTGGGGGATGGGTTCTGGCCCAGTGCCCATGGGCTTGTGTCTGCATCCTGAGAACAGAAAATGGCTGTGAACAGAAACGCCAAGAGCAACTCTAACTGAAAGGTACAGTGCATTATTGGGTTCCATGGAAGTACCACTTTGATAACTTCTCCCAGAGTGGCTCCACAGGGAGAGAGGCACCCCCTCCGCCTAGGGCAGCCACAGCTCTGGCACTCAGGGGGTCTAGGGCATGGCTGGGAGTGTTAGCTTCCTGAGGCTGCTGTAGCAAAGTAGCACAAACTTGGGGACTTAAACAACAGATGCTTATTCTCTCACAGTTCTGGAGGCTGGGAGTCAGAAATCTAGCTATTGGCAGGGTTTGTTCCTTCCCAGGGCCCGTGAGGAGGAATCTGTTCCAGGCCTCCTTCCTTCTTCTGTCTTCTCTGTGACGTCACGTGATCTTCCCTTCGTATAGCTGTCTCCAAGTTCCTCTTTTTATAAGGATGTCAGTCATACTGCATGAGAGCCCACCCTAATGACCTCATTTTACCTTAATTACCTCTACAAATACTTTATCTTCAAAGAAAGTCACTTTCTGGGACTTAGTTAGGACTCCAACATATCTCCTTTAAGGTTAACACAATTCAAACCACCACAGCAGGTATGCCCAGCAAGCAGGCAGCACCCAGGTCAGGTAATAATGGGACTCTAGAACTGGCAGATTGAGAGTGATATGTTTTATAATCAGACTTTTTTTAGCACATGCTGAAAATAAACCTCAGATAGATCCCTGGAAAAACTTGGAACAAGTCTTCGGAGATGGGGATCCACATGTTAATTACCAACTATGGACTTAGCTAGCAAAACACAGGAAAACAAGCCTACCCTTAAAAACAGATACATACGTGTTGCACTGACTGACAAAGTTTTGCTAATGTAAGCATTATCCTTGGTTTGGCCTTGAATTTGTCCCCAGGAGTTTTAAAAGAGCAATGCTGAAAGGGTAACACCAACTTTTAACCTTAAGAAGAAAGAATTAAATACAAGTATAGTCTGCTACTCTGGCAGCCTTAACAGTTATTGTTTGGATGTGCTAATATTTCCTGACAAGGACAAAAATCACCCATTCCCATAAACACACACACACACACACACACACACGCACACACACACACGCACACACACATGATTAGGTATAAATGTTTCAGTGTGGGAAGGAAAAAAATTCTGATTTTCTGGTTGTTGATGAATAATTTATGTGTATGTGTTACCTTCGTTTTGTACAATGAAAAGAAAGGCAAAATTCTGCATTTTAGAAACACATCATAATGAAAAGACAACTCAGTTTAAAATGGACAAAGATCTGACTAGACAGTTTTTAAAAAAATTTTGTTTTAGGCTCATGGGTACATGTGCAGGTTTGTTGTATAGGTAAATTCAATGTCTCGAGGGTTTGTTGTACAGATGGTTTTGTCACAGAAAATTTTTAAAAGAAAATACACAAATGGCCGGTAAGCACATGAAAAGATGTCCAGCATCACTACCTATCAGGGTTATTTTTAATGGCCAAAAATGTGGAAATAACCCAAAGCCCATCAACTGTTGAGTAGATAAGCAAAATATGGTACATCCATATATTGAAATATTACTTGGTTACAAAAAAACTACTGAAATATACTATAATATGAATGAACCTTGAAAACATGCTCAGAAAAAGAATCCAGCCATAAAGGACCATATATTGTATAATTCCATACATAGGAAATATCCAGAATAGGCGAATCCATAGAGACAGAAGGTAGAGTCATGATTGCCTAGGACTGGGGGTGGGGTGGGGAGTTCAGGGGTGACCATTGAAGAGTATGTGATTTCTTTTGGGGGTGATGAAAACGTTCTACAATTGTAGTGATGGTTGCACAAATCTGAATATTCTAATGCCATTAGATTGCACGCTTCAAGTGAGTGAATTGTATGGTATGTGAGTTAGGTCTCAACAAAGCTGTTAAAAAAAGATAACACATCATGGAGGAAAACATGGGCTGCTAAATTCAGTCAGAATACATGCCAAATAGGGTATTTTGATCCAACAGCTTCTCTGCATATTTGGTATGAGTAGGTGTTGATAGAGCATTTCAGACCACAGTCTTGCAGCATTTATTGTATGTATCTCCAGCTTGCACCTCTCTCCTGGGCAATGGCCTTCGCTTCCAGCTGCACCTTTGACATTTTCCTCTAAATGGATTGCTGCTTTTCCTTAATTTTCAAATTGTTCAAACACAAACTCATCCTCATACTAGTTCTCCTTCTGGCACACCCATTTCAGTGAGGGCCACCACTGTCCTCTGGGCCCCTAGATTGAAGCTTCATGCCCCTCACTGACTTGGCCCTTTTCCTTGGTAGTTGTGAACATATCGTTGTCACATCTTCTGGACTCTGCCTTAGCAATGTCTTTGCCCTGTCTCCTTCTAACCCAATTCCTCCTGTTAACTGTAGGGAGAATTATTTACTGTGTCCTTAGTGAGACTCCTCTCTTGCTCTACTATGTCAACCTTCATAACAAACTTAGCAAAGGGCTACAATTACCCCTTTTTATAGCTAAGGAAAATAAGGCTTAGAGGTTGAGGGACTCGACCAGTGGGACAAAACCAGTAAATGGAGGAGTTGGGTTTGGTTCCAGTTTTGTCTGGTCCCTGAACTCATACTGTGTCCATTCTAGCTACCAAGAATTGCTCTCTTGTATAGATTTGAACATCCCATTTCCCTTCTCAAGAACCTTTGCTGGTGCCCTGTTTCAAGGCCCCTAGGCCAGTCTTAGCCACATCCTTGTAGGTGTACCCCATATTCAAGACAGATCCACTGTGGTTTGTGTTGAGTGCCTCTCTGGCATGTTCAAAATCTCTTCTTCCCCGGAACATCTGTGATCCTCTAGTACAGTGGTTCCAGACACACACGCGCATACATTCACCCAGACGTGCTACATTCACCTCCTGCCTGTGAAAACAGTACTCTCCAAGGCCCATCTCAGTCATCATCTCCTGATCTGCAAAACCAAAAGCAGAATGCAAAATTAATTAATTCCTTAGTGCTTTGTTAATCTTTTTCTTATGGTTTTTAAAAAAATGTATCTTCTATTGTGATTATTTTTGTGTTTTTCATAAATTCCCTCTCCTGGATTATAAGCTCCATGACAACAAGAACTGAATCTTGCTTAGTTTTGACTTCTTTCATTGAATTAGCATAGAGTAGATGGTTACACATAGTAGATGCAAATTAATTTTGCATGAACTGACTAAAGAGACACTCACTCATTGTTGCCATAGACTTCCTAGAATCAGCATTAGATGTTAACCAGCCTAGTGAGTGTTCCTGGAGGACCATCCTAGGAAGATTTTTTAGGTATACTGATGAAGTCCCCTTCTCTCAGTATCACTTTAATTTTAAACTCTGTTGCTTAAAGACAACTGTCATAATATTTTAGAAATCAAAAATGGAGGCGAATGAATCCATCACCGAGAATCTTATAACCCTAAGGAAAAACTCATTTTTCATTTTTACATTCTCTTGCATTCTTTGTCTAGAGAGGAACATAATTTGTAAATAGTTTTAATCAGAGCATAGACATATTTTAAAATTCTGCTTCCTTCACTTAAAACTACACCACAGACATGTTTTCATGTCGCTACATAGTTTTCAAAACTATGATTATGCATAATATTCCATTGAGTTGCTATGCCATAATTTCTTAACCAACCCCTATTGTTTGACATTTAACTTTGCTGTGGATTTTTAAAAAATGGTTGTAAAAAACACATGACCCATCTTTTGGCAAGAGAAATGTATACTCTGACGATATTAATCTCCTTTCCCTTAGGCTGGTTGAAAACTCTTCCTTTAGGGTTGAGCTTAGGCATAATTGTGACAGAAACCGAGTTTGTTTTGGATACGTACACTTTATTCCTTCTATCTCTGCCTTCCCACCTCTCAATGCATTCTATGTCCCCATGGTGCCTGTCCTGGGGACTTGGGGTCTGCGTTCCTCCTCTAGAGACTGACCTACCTCCCATGAACCCTGACCTTCTCCTCACTCCTCCTAGCCAGACTTCTCTCTCCTCTTGCATTTCCAAAGCCTCAATCTTAGTAAGACACTAGGCACTCAATCTATTTCCTTTCTGGGTTTATAATATTATACAAAAGGACTTCCGGAGATGGCTTTGTGATAATCCAGCCAAGGGCATCACTAAAGGTGGATCTTTGCTCTCTTTAGCTAGGACTCTTCCAGGTTCTAAGGATATGGCAGTGAACAAAACAAACAAAATCTCCATGTAGATAGGTAAATAATACTTAATATAGTAGTAAGTGCTAAAAAGAAAGATGAGGCCAGGGAAGTGGATCAAGTGTGCTCTTTCATGTTGCAGTTGGAATAGCCCAGGAAGATGAACTTTCAGATAAGGTGACATATGAGAGGAGAGCCACCGGGGAAGGGAGGAATTCCCATGGAGATGCGGAGAAGGAGCTTTCTAGGTAAGGGGCTGCTTGGTACAAGGGCCCTGCTGTTTTGGACGGTGAGCTTGAGGAACTGCAAGGAAGCAGATGTGGAGACAAGGAGGGAAGCAGTGGGAGCCGCTGGGTGGCTGATCATGCAGGGACTTTAAACATGCTGTGAACTCTGTATATTAATCTCAGCTAGGTAGGAAACCATTGGATAGTTTTGGGTAGAGCATCCATCACTTATAAAGTCCTCCATTGTGGTTGGAAGATCGACTGTGTAGGAGCAAGGGTGGCAGCTGGGAGACCCATGGGGAGGCAAGAGACAATGGTGGGCTGGACTGGGTAGGTTCTGGGAGAAGTGGTGAGAAAGAGTTGGATTATGGCTTCTTTTAAAGGTAAAACTAGCAGGACTTGCTGATGGATTGGCTGTGAAGATAAGTAAGAAGTCAGGGAAGATATTAAGGTGCTTGATCCAAGACACTGGAAGGATGAAGTTGTCATCAACTGAGACGGGGAAGATGGCGGGTAGAACAGGGTCAGTGCGGGAGACCAGGAGTTCAGTTTTGGGCATGTTGTATGTAAAGAGATGCTGAGACAACGTGAGACGCTAAGAGCGGAATTCAGGGAAGGGGTTTCAGCTGCAGATAAGAGTTAAAATCAGGATCATAGTCTCAGGCATCAAATAGGCCAGCCTCATCTCACAGCATACAGCCCTTTCCGCAGTGAGCCCCAGCCACACTGGGATATCAGCTCCTCACAGGGACCACAGCTTCCTCAGCCTCAGGGCCTTGGTCTGTGCTGCCCCTTCTGCCAAGACCATCCGTGCTTTCCCGGGTTTCCCAATCTCAATATGTCCTGAACTTTTCCTCCATGGCACTTAAATCAATTTTATATTCCTTTGTGTGATGTTTAGTTTAATTAAAAAAATTTTTTTTTTTTTGAGATGGAGTCTTACTCTGCCACCCAGGCTGGAGTACAATGGCGCAATCTCAGCTCATTGCAACCTTCTCCTCCCTGGTTCAAGCGATTCTCCCTGCCTAAGCCTCCTGAGTACCTGAGATTACAGACACCCGCTACCACGCCCAGCTAATTTTTGTATTTTTGTAGAGATGGGGTCTCACCATGTTGGACAGGCTGGTCTCAAACTCCTGACATCAGGTGATCCGCCCGCCTAGGCCTCCCAAAGTGCTGGGATAATGGGTGTGAGCCACTGCACCCGGCCTAAAACAATTAAAATCCACATTCCCACCAGAATCTAAAATCTGAAATGTCAGGGATCAAGCATGTTTTGTTCATCACCATTTTCTCAGCATCTGGCACATGGCAGACACTTCTTCAATATTTGCTGAAAGAACCGATGACTGTTATTAATGTAATACTTTACACACAATGCGCTGCACCTCCTTTCCTGGTAAGAGAAGCATCCTTACTGGTTTTCTTATCTTCTTAATTTAATGGCTCCACATGCCTTGGGAACAAATGCTTTTTTAATAGGTACTATTTGAGGAGGGACTGGGCTGTGATTGGGAATTGAATTCTTGCTTGACTGAAACTCTGAAAAGAAAAGGAATTTAAGGTTTATATAAACTTCCTAATCAAAATCCCCCACCTCCTGTTTCCTGGTCAGCTACTTCGTTGCATTTCTATGGACACCTTTATCTAGCATCGCCTGAGGCTATTTTATAGTGACCTTTGACAAGGCCTATTGCTTTCTAGTTGCCAAGTTTACCAAGGTGCTGGGGGCACAGAGAAGCATTAGAGGCATTGTGTCGGGATCTGAGCTGGCTGGCACCTCCTTTGCTGCCTCCAGCCTCATCCTGGGAGATGACAGGAAATGATAATGAAAGAAAGAGATTTGATTTACCAGGAAAGGCTTGTTAGCTCACAAAAGAGCTCTAGGTCTCTGTCTTTGGCAGCGCAGGGCTGTATGTAAAACAGGATTACATGAGGGAATGATCTCTTTACTGTCTTTAAAAAAGCTGGAGTAAGCTTTCAGAGGTGCCTGTGTTGTTTGGAAACACACACCCTGGCTCCATGGGTACATATTTGTGTATTACACATTACATGTGTATGTAGAGACATTATTGATCGATTGATGTATGAATATGTTTGTTGGGGAATTCATGAAAGAGGCCCCATCTTTATAGTTAACATTGCTGTAGGAGGCATCCACTCCATGAATGTGTATCGAGTTGAGCATTTGCAGTGCTAAGCGTGGAGCTAGGCACTGGGAAGCGCTGGCCAAGAAGAGAGAGGAGGTCCTTGCTTTCAAGGAACTTTTGAAATCGAATGAGTCTCAATCTCTTCTTCTGTAAGATGGGCATAATAATGATACCTCCTACTTCACAGCCTCTTCAAGGTGAGTCAATGGCCGTGAATGTGAAAACACCACTTGGATTTTAAAATGCTATACAAATTATGAGCAGCTGTTATGATTGACGTAGCAAAATATAGCTATTTGGGAATAAATACTGGTTAATTTTTTCTAGTTCTGAATATTCTTTATCCCCATACAATCTAAGGTTTTACCCTTATAATTTAGGGGGTTAAGTTTTCTTTTGCTAGCATCCTAATTAAAAAAAAAAGAAAGAAAATGACAAGTATGTAACTTAGTTTGTAAACAATTGAAACAGTTAGCTATTGCTGTATGACGAATTAGCATTGTCCCCCTAACAACATACATTTATTATCTTAGAGTTTCTGTGGGTCAGGAATCTGGGTGTGGTTTCTTTGTGTCTCTGCTCTGGATCTGTCACGATCAGAGCAGTGATCAAGATACTTGCCAGGGCTGTAGTCACCCCAAACCTCAGTAGGGGAAGATCTCCCTCCAGACTCACCTGGTATTGCAGGCCTCAGGTGGTCCACACCAAGCTCACTTGTGTGGCTGTTGACTGGCTTCCGATTCTTGCTGGCTGTTGACCCAAGACATTAGTTCCTTACTACTGGGGCCTTTCATAGGGGATCACAGCATGGCAGCTGGCTTCCCCAGGAGCAAGCAAGGGTTCCAAGGAGGAGAAAGCAAGAGATGGGAGTCTCAGTCTTTCTTTGGGTTCAAATCACTGAAGTGACATCCCAACCCATGTGCCATATTCTATTCATTAGAAGCATGTCATTGGGTTTAGCTTGTACCTATGGCAAGGAGATGACACAAGTTTGTACCAGAAGACAGGTCACTGGGAACATCTCAAAGACTGCCTGCCACAGCAATACATGTAAACAGGACTATGAGTTAATGCTGTATCTATGGCATTCATAATGTCACACTATTTGAAATGAAAGAAATAAAAGAGGTAGCGCCATCGTTCCCCTGAGACAGTTAAAGTTAAGACCGACAAGGAAAATTGGTGTTAAAGCCTTCTAGATTTTGAGTTGCAATCAGTAAACAACTCTGATTTTTTCTTTTGCTTGTGGCACTGGCTCATGCTTGGGCATTTACACTCTCTATTTAGCAAGAAAGTATTTGCAAGGTACCTTTCAAATATTGGAGGTAAACAAAGGTCAGTCTTTCCTAAGCAGGAGTGACAAAATTAAAAATATTTTAATTTTAATTTGCCAGTTCACAGATTGATGTATCCTCCATTCACTTGATTACTTTTTTTGACAAACACCTGAAAACAAAGCTCTTCCAATCGCTTGAAGACAAAGAAAAAGAAAATTTTAGGTACAGAGGAGTTCTAGTGGTATGAGAATGAGCTTTGCCATGGTTTAGAAAAAGGAAAAAGGCCAGTGTGGGCAGAATGTGGTGGACAAGGGGAGAGTGTGACCAGATGAGTTCTGGGTTGGGGACCTGGGTCACTGGAGGTGTGGTGAGCAGATAGCTGTTTAAATTTACATCTAAATGCAATGGGGAACCTTTACAGGATTTGAGGTGACTGCAAACAGCTATGCCTTTTTTTGCTTTTTTTTGTTGTTGATTCTGATTGCATTAGCTATATTGCAGTGAGCTGTTGCTGAAAGAGATTCTGATGTCTATTAACCAAAAGCCATGTTTGGGCAAAGATAAAAACATGCACTGAAACTTTATAATAGGGTGTTATAATTATGCAATGTGTTTTACACGGAGTTGGAGCATTGTATATTTTGCCCAGCCAATGGCAAGGACAATGTGGTAGATGCATCTGGAACAAGGTTCTTGGATCATAGGGATTCCTAGTATTAGTTTCATGTGACAGAACTTACAAGAAATTCATTCAGAAAAACACCCAGTGTAGGAGTCATTTGGCATAATCTGTGCATATTTTCTCAAACAAGCAGCAATCATTTTTTGGTTGTGTCATCTACGGCTGTCACTTGTACGCAGTTTTGTGGCTCTTTTGCAAGCCGGCAGGCACATAATGGTCATCTGGGATTTTCAAATGAGAGTGTGCCATTTAAAATTAGTGGTCTTGGTAATTTCTCTTTCCTCCAAATTTCCCTTGAAGCTGACCTTGTGAGAAGAACACTCTGCATCTATTTTTCCTGAAAGAGTAACTGGGAAGGAAAAGTTCTTAAGTCTTAACACTGGAATTCAACCAGTTCTAATCCTAAAATCTTTCTAGTGTGTTTCTGTCTGAGTCAGAAAAGAATAAAGGAATTTTAGATGGCTTGAACAAAAATCATGAAAAAATGATAACTATATCTCAAGTTCAGGGATTCCCTCAGCTTTCTTCTTTTTCAAATTTAAAGATAAATTTACCATTTTCTGATTCAAAAATACTCATTGTAGAAAATAAAAAAGAAGAAGAAAATTCTAACCAAAGATTATCACTTTTGGTGATTTTGATACGTATCCTTCATATATGTCTTCATCCATATCATCTAGTTATATTTCATAGAGTATTTGCAGTTTTGTGTTTGAATTTTTTCTACTTGTTATTATTTTGTGAACATTTCCCCAAGGTCTTAATTTTTTTTTGAAAATATGATTTTAATAGCCTTAGAATTTTCTGTTTGTTATAATTTACTTAAGTCATTTTCCTTAATATTGGTTGCATCATCTATTTTGATTTTTTCCTGGTAATAAATAATGTTGTGATAAGCCATCTTGCACATAACCCTTTATCTGCATCTCTTATTTTTCCAAAGGAATTATTCCAATAAGTAGGTGTTGATACATTTTGCTAAATTGCTTTCACAACAGCTTGTACTGATTGCCTCACAAATATCCAGGCTATGCAATAGTGCGTATCACATCTGATTTTCAGCCAAGAGTATTGGGTATTGTACTCAAAAAGAAATAGTTGTCAATTTGTTAGGTCAAAAATTGTTTTAATTTGCTTTTATTTGATTTAAAGGAGTATTGAACATTATTTCCATTTATTTGCTGGCAATTTATGAATTGTTCATCTTTGTCTATGCTTTTTGGCCATTTTTCTCTCAGGGTATCAATATTTTGCTTATCAAAATTTACAATTTAAAAATGTTTTTTAAGATAGGGTCTGTCTACGTTGCTCGGGCTAGATTTAAACTCCTGGGCTTAAGGGATCCTCCCACGTCAACCTCTTGAGTAGCTGGGATTATAGGCACGTGCCACCGCACCCGCCCAAAATTTACATCTTTTTAATATGGGAAGGATATGCACCCTTTATCTTTAAAATCTAGAAGCACCAGTATAGCTTGTGTTTTCAGTATAAAAAGATTTTAAAAATTTCTTGTGGTTCTTCATTTCTTGTGGTTGATTTATGAGTCTGTGAATATGTGAACACAGTTTACGTTTAGAATCACGCCACTTCTGCTTCCTGTAGCTTCATTTATAATCTTCCTTATATTTTTTCTGTTTTCCTCTTTCATCCACTGTAATAAAATTTTTAAAAGATCCAGACTTCTACTTATCTCACTTTACTCAACTCCACTTTTAGATGGCAGCCTGCCAAAGAAACCACAGTGTGAAGAGAATCTCCTGTGAGACCTCTAGAGGGTCAGTAGCACTAGTTGAGAGAAATAGTTGAGGAGAGGAAAGGACGGCTTCTGGTTTATTCCGTTTAACTAATGACCTTCCTGATGCCGGCTCAGAGTGAGCGGAATTAGTTAACAAGGGCTTGGGGGCTCAGGAATTCCAGGTATCTGACATTCCACTTGCTGCTTCTGCCTGTGGCCAGAGGCGACTCCTCATCTCAGCTCCATCTCCACCACCTCATTTTATAATAGAGATAATAATACTTCAAAGGTATGCACTAATTAATTATTCTTGGAGGCTCTGAAAATATAATTACTAATTATTATAATGATTAGATTATTAATTTCATTCCTTTTTTTAGAATTTTAATCAAATGCCAAAATTCAACACCCAGATCCAGTTATTTGTAGACTTTTTTTCAGCCTATTATCTTAGCAGCTTCTTTATAATGATTATTTTACCCCATGCTAAATGAATTTCTTAAAATATAGAAACAACAGGATTTTAAAAGTATTTATAAATTTTGGAGCTCCAAGAAGAGAGAATACAGAAAAAAAAGACAAAATGTTGTATCTCCATAGATTATTGTAACTCAATAATTAAATAGCTAAATATTTGAGGCTGTTGATTTTTAAACCACATTAACTTACTTTTCCTTCAATGTGAGTCATATAGTCTGAGGTGGTTAGTTTACTGGTAAGTAATTATACCTAAGACTATTACAGTTTACCTAGATATTCAACAGGAAAGTCATATGAATACAAATAATTTACAAACGACATGTGCTGAACCATGGCCCTGGCTTTTATTGTGCAATTTTAAGTTTGGAACTGGATGTTAATTTATTAAGAATCTTTTCATCAATTTCACAAATTCATAGAATGTGACTCTGAGTTGACAATAGTTAAAACAATGTATATTTGGCATTGATGATTTTTCTTGAATGGCGTTGTTTTAATGTTATTTAATTTAGCACGCGAATGTCTTATTTTTCTAATTAGATCATATGCACCTTAAGAGTAGGGACTATGTGTTGTAATTCCTCTAAAAGCAGAGGGATTCAATGAATACTGGAATTATCACCTAGGCCACCTGGCTTTCCCCCCGACTCCCTTCAACCTCTAACTAGCTGTGAGTTTTGGACACTTAGGTAACTGCATGCCACCTCAGTTTCCCAATCTATAAACTAAGAAATGATACCTTCTCTAATTTACAAGGCTGTTGTGAAGCTCCAATGAAGGGAACTCCCGAGGAGGGGGTGGGTGGTTAGAAGCCTTGTGTGGGCTTGTAAAAATTCAGTGTCATTTGGCAACGTTATTTTGTTTCCAGATGTATGATGGTCAGCGGGAATGTGCATTTTGACCTTTATCCCCTCCACTTTTTTTTTTTTTTTTTTTTGGCCTGGGAGATTTTGCATATTGATAAGAGCTGAGAGTTGATTTAGCAAAGTTATCATCAGATGTTTCCAGTTCTAGTGGCCTTTAGCTTCTGCTGGGCGGGCCTTAGAGGGCCATATAATCAGCCTCTTAAATTTAAGTGTCAGCTGCATCGTCTTCATCAGCAGAAACATTTCAAACATTTATTTTCTTTGCAAAAGGCAAGTTTTAGTGGTGGAGTCAATTTATTTCTGAAACAATCTCATTTACCTGAATGAGGAGCGCATGTTTATTTTCAGGGTAAGTGGTTGGGTTGTATAATTCTCATGTGACAGATGAACCAAACACTCAGCTGTAAATTACATTTGGCTGGAAGAAGATGCTCTGGTATGAAACTACATTTCTGCCATTGCTCGCTTGTTCTTCTTGACTGAGAGCTGAAAGATTGGTGACTCTTGGATCTACCTAGAAAATGAAAAAATATTCTTTACAGAAACCAGAAAGGGGTGAGTAATACCATATACACATATTTATATAAGAAGATTGGAAGAAGCAACCTGGGTGTAACATTTCTCTGTCCAGCAGACTGAAAGTGTCACAGAACATGTCGGAGTGGCTTGTGGCATGATGGTTTATTTTCAAAGACCTTTTGAAAACACCATCAAGCCTTTTTCTTTTGTTTTATTTTAAAGTGGCCTTTCACTGGCGTCATTAATGTGTCACAAAGTGGATTTTTTTTGTTTCTGTGAGCCATCAGTCTCATAAAAATTAAATGTGTGCATTCCTGCAACCTGATATGCCCTCTCCAGTAAAAATCAATGCCTCTTGCCCTTGCGGCTCAAGCTGCAGAGGTCTTTGTAGCCTGTGTTGTGTGCATTTGTGCATATGGCCTTTCCACCCATGCTTTCCAATGTTTCTTAAACATATCTGAGAACTCAGTCCCAGTTACAATGTGTTGGCTTGTGTTTAGCCTGTGTGTGTTTGCCCCAAAACAGCAGAGTGTGGTTCCCTGCCCCCCATGTTTGCCCTATTAAGTGGGCACAGAATGGGGCCCTCTTACTACTTATCTATGTATTATTCCTTTGGTTGGGTGGCAAGAAGACCTGTTCAGGGTGGATTTTTGGAGGGATAGAAAAGTTTAAAACGACTTAGTTCCTTTTCAGGCTTGAATGATACTACCTTAACTATACCAAGTGCAAAGATTTTGACACTTATGATGGCAAATTATTTACTTGTAGTTAGATGCAATTGCCATTTTTTTTCCAACCAAGTACAGTTTCCAAGGCATTTTCTTTCTAGAAAATAATCAAATGTTGAATTTTAGGATTAGGTTTCAAATGAGAGTAAAGACTGAGATTCTCTGAAGTATTACTTGAACTAATCGTTGCCTCTGATAAATGGGACCAGCCCCACCTTTCACACCATTTGATTGTGAGATTTAAGAAAGTGTTAGCAAGCTAATGGGATTTGGGGGGAACAGGTTGCATTTACTCTGCTACATAACATTCTAAAGATGGAATTGTGTACTATGCTCTTGAGGTAACTGAAAGATTGCATTAGAGGCAAATGATGAAAAGCCCCTGGCTCTACTTTCCCCAGGTTTCAAAGGAGAAGCAGCAGCCAAATGTCTTTGGTTTGGTGCAATTCAGTCATGATTTCGTCTCCACTTTGGCTGCATCCATTAGAGAACTCAGCTCACGCTCATAAGGTCCCGCTCCCAACCGGCAGTAACATAGATGAGCACCTGTTAAGGGCCATGGCTAAGGACTTCACGCTACTGTTTGTGCATGTTGAGAAAATAGATAAGCCAATTAAGTTAATGCCTACTGTAGGCCAGGTACTATGTCAAATCTTACATTGTCTTATTTAGTAGGTGTTATTATCTCTGATGAGGAAACTGAAGTTCAGAGAAGCTGAGGATTTTACCCAAGATCATGCAGTTATTAAGTTGCAGAGCCAGGATTCACTCTCTGTCATGGGAGCCTCCTTTCTTGGTACCCCGAGTCACTCGAGAAACTTGCCAAGAGAGATCATCATTTCATTTTCTTCAGACGAAGCTATCGTGTGGCCCAAATCCCACTCAAGTCTTAGTTCCATAGATCTTCCTTCTATAACCTTCTACCAGTATTAGATGCTTGTTGGTTCAATTTGTTACCAAATATTTTAGTGAGTGCCTACAAAAACCTAATTTTAGTGACATTAATTTCAAGAAGTACCATAAGAGCACAGCTAATTTTACCTAACAACAGGAAACTTAAGGTGTAGTTAGTACTATAATCTAAATAAATGGATAGTCCTATAATCTAAATAAATGGAATTAGAACTACAGCTATTATTAGGAATCACATTATTAACAACCGTATTTAAAAATATGATCCAGTTAACTATAAACAATGCCATATTATCCTACTTCTTGAATGCAGTCACTCGAAGTTTTAACATTTTCCCTATTCTTTGTATGATATATTTGGAATTACAGTTCTAAATCTGTTCTGGAACAGAAAAGATGATGGAGACATTTGCAAGATTAAAATCTGATGACTTTCGGACTCAGGGTGAATTTACAAACACCGGTCATTTATCCCTATGTGACATTTTCCAGTTATCCAACAAGGCTTTTATTCAGGAGCCATTTGTGGTCAGGATGCATCATGATGCATCATTTATGTAGTGTCTTAAGTGTTTACTGGGCACAGCATGTGAGAGACAAAGCACAAGAATCCTGCCCAAAGACCTTACTACCTAGGGTCACATTGATTGTTACGTAACAGAATTTCATCCAAGAGTAGATATTGCTTAACTCATTCATTTCTTGAGAGCTAGAGTTTAGGGTTTCCTTTAATATGTAGATGACCTTAACCTACTGATTTGTATTTTCACTTCCAATAGATATTCACACTAAAGAATATGATGTATACTCCAGAAGCGGGCAGGGTATGAGATGGGAATGAGAGTGTAGACTCTGAGTTGCTGTCAAAGGTGGGTGTCGGGGCCACTGAGGATGGGCTAGAGATCACTGATCCCCCAACTTGACCATACAGGGCCTCTTTGTTTTCCTTACTTTTATATTTGAAAGATTTTTTTCTACCTGACAAGTATTAATTAATTCATTTTTCTTTTTAGATTAATGGTATTCATAATTATCAATCAGAAATTGTGATAAACATGAGATGTCTGATGTTACCATACTGAATCAAAATAATTGCAGCCAACAGTAAAGAAAGTTGACATTTTACTTGACACGTGAAGCTTCCTTATGTGTGAATAACTAAAAGTTTACATACACGTTAACCTTTTGGAAATACTGAAAATTGAACTGATCTCTGTTATTACATTCACAGACTTCCTAGGAATCCAGAGGCCCCCAAGTGGGGAGCAGCTGGATTTAGCAATTGCCTTAAATTCCCATCTACTTCTAACATTCTGTGATTTGTGAACACAACATTCCAACTAATAAAATTGACCAGTACAAATGTGCTTCCAACAGCAAATTTTGAAATACAGGTCCAACATTTTTGTGGGAAAGGAGCAAACAGAGATACTGCTAAAACTTGGAGAGCAGGGGAAAGATTGGGAATAGCTGCACTTGACTATGTCTCATGGTTTTCCTTGGTGAGCAACCAAAAGTAGCGATGTGTACTCCGTTGTCCTTGACCAGAGACAGATCTACTTGTGATTTAAGAAAAACCCCAACCCCAAACCAAACCAAACCAAAACAGCAGACCCTTCATGTGATGCTTTGTGTCCACATCCTGAGTAGACCTTTCACCATCCTCTGTAGCCTAGGCTGTATACTGTGGGCAGAATGAAAAACCAGAACTGACTATATCAACCCTCTGTTGGGTCTCCACTGCCCATAGGATAAAATTTAACCTCCTTGGCTTGACGTACAAGGTTTGCATTATATGACTATCATCTGCACCTGATTTCTCTCCATGTATACTTTATGAACCTGCTATACTGAATTTTCCATCATCCTTGCAAACTATCAGACCTTTCTTAAAACTCTGCCTTTGCACATGCTGTTCTGCTAACTGGAATATTCTCTCTGCTCAATATTTGTTGGATAAATCCCTATAATAGCCAGTTAAGACAATAGCACTTATTATGTGCCAGGCATTCATTTAATCCTTACAATGAGGTGGTTGCCATTATCAACCCCAGTTTGCAGAGGAGGAACCTGGCCCAGAAGTGTTTGGTAGACTTCCCAAGGTCACAGAGTCAATAAATGAGGAAGCTAGGATTCGAACCTGTGCAGTCTATCACTCAGGACCTGTATTCTTAATATCTGTCCCACACTTCCCATCTCCTAAGATGGCACTTTCAAAGGTGAAGGAAGCTATTCCCAGATGCCTCAAATCGGAGTTAGCGCTTCTGTTCTTAGGATTCTCCAAGTGTTTTCTAAGGCATCCTTGCAATAGAATTTATCAAGTTGCATTATTATTTCTCTCTGTGCCTGTGTGATCTGTGAGTAATTTTGAGTACCATTCAGCCTTGTATGCCCAGGGTCTAGTAAAATGCCTGTCACCTGGTTCAATACTTTGTAGCTATGTCTTGAATGAGTGAATGAATGAGTGAAGGAGTAAAGGCAGAAACACTTGTCTGTGCTTAGATGGAACAGGCTCATCTTTCCGTCTATAACATGCTTCTGGGATATCAGTTGAAAAACACTTTCTTCCAATAGACTTTACCTGTCTCAGGGGCGCAAAACATTCCAACAGGAAAGCTTAGAGCTCTCAGTTGTCCTCTCCACGTGACAGTAAATTATTGCCAAATCTTGCAAAGATGCCCATGAATTCTGCTGAGTATCCACGTCGCACTCTAGTCCGACAACATTGATTTATTTAAGTATAGGTTTGGTGCTCTGTGAGGGCTCACCATCTGCTTAAGTTGTGTTTACTTTAAGTGCCAGTCAGCGTTTTCCTGACGAGTTATAGAAAAATGGTAGTTCAACTTAATTTTTAAGCGAGGCCTGTTTAAGAATAATTTGTTAATTACTAGTTGGTTGATTCCATTTCCTTAAATTAAGGGCTTCAGTTAATATCACATGCTTATTGCCAGCTTGCTGGAAGCCACTGCAGTGGTGCCGCCAGTTGCATGATATATTGCAGCCTTATTCTCCCAGGCCAGCCGTGCCCTGGCTTTTCCGTTTATCTTTAGCTAATTTAACAAGCCTGAAAAGTAACCCGATGGTTTACTAGCTTTAGGACTGCAAGTTGGAAGCTTAATTTAATAGCCACTTATAAAACCACTGAGGCAGAAATTGGTTATTAGGCCTTCATAAGATGGGGCACACAGAGCCATCTGATCAAGGCTGATTCTTCCAGATACAGGAAGATTGGCGTTCACACCATTTGGGCTGGAAGCGTTTTATCAACTACACACGAGACAGGATTTGAACCTTGCCATCAGGTGGTTTGGAGTTCAGTGGATTTCTTTTCTTTTTGGCAAGAAAGGAAATATTTGGCAGCCTATTACTGGGGAGGTCCATGGAGATTGGCCACAGCCATCACAAGAGGGCACGCTAAGGTCGGGAGCATTGGGATATATAATGACTTTTGTAAATGTTTTGGTTTCAATAAAATCCCAAATGTATTTTATCAATGCATTTTTCCCCTTAATTTTTAGACCCTTGTGTATTTCAAGGGAAATTTAATTCATATGGTTTTGATTCATTTATACTTAACTCATCGAAATGTTGTTTTCTAAGAGTTATTTGATGTCCAAGAAGACTTTGGAGCTTGATTTAAATACCTTCCAGTGTTCTTTCCCCCTCCCTTTTAAAAATAGAAAGCCATCTACTCTTGGCAAAACCTAAATGCACACACTCTGAAAGTTTGCATTTGGTTGAAAGCTCCAAGCCCATGAGGCTGTCGAGCTGGGCCAAATGCATTCTCCAGCTCCTGGTAATGTGTGAGCCTGTTACTCAAAAGCACAGAGAGATCTTTACCACTTGATAATCTCTGGTGGCTCTCCACATGGAAAGAAACTCTAAAATATAAAATGTCTGCCATTTGCTACATCTTTGATCTTGGAAAAGCCACTTAACCTCCCTTCACTTCAGTTTCCTGTCTGTAAAGTTGGGCTAAAATTTATTTTGCTTACCTCCCAGAATTATTGAGAGGATTAAAGAAGCTAATATAAAAGTTCAAAGATACCAAAAGCATCACATCTCTTTTCTTGATGTTATTGTTCTTTGAATAAAATAATAAATACTCAACCTTTAGTGAATATTTGGTATGTGGCAGGTACTATGTTAGACATTTTACAAGTTACCATCATGTTTAATCCTCATAGCACCAGGTGAACTGGAGCTACTTCTAATCTCCACATTTTGGAAGATAAAACCTCTGTGTCATTTGCCCAAAGTCTTGTAGTTTATGAGTGGAAAAGCTGGAATATAAACTAAACTCTTTATGGTTTTTAAAAACTTTTTTTTTTAGTTTTAAAATAATTATACCTACAGGATACAGAGTGATATTTTGATACATGTATACAACATAATGATAAAATCAGGGTACTTGATCACCACAAACATTTATCATTTCTCTGTGTTGTGAGTATTCAAATGCCCTCTTCTGCTTTTTGAAAATATACAATAAATTACAGTTAACCGTATTCACCCTATAGTACTGCAGAACACCAGAACTTATTCATCCTAACTCTTTGTCAACCCACCTCTCCCACTGTCCTCTCCTCATCAGCCCCTTCCCAGCCTCTAATACTGACAATTCTACTCTCTACTTCCGTAAGATTAAACAAAAATATTTTTCTTAGCTCCCACATGTGAGTGAGCACATATAGTATTTATCTTCCCGTGCCTGACTTATTTTGTTTCGCATAATGTCCTCCAGGCTTATCCATGTTCTGTGAATGACAGGATTTCATTCTTTTTTATGGCTAAATAGTATTCCACTGTGTATATATGCCACATTTCCTTCATCCGTTCATCTGCTGGTGGACATTTAGATTGATTCTATAGCTCAGCTATTGTGAATAGTGCCACAGCAAACATGGGGGTGCAGGTATCCCTTTGATATACTGGTTTCCTTTCCTTTTGATATGTTTCTCAAAATCTTCCAGTACTGGAATTGATGGATTATATGGTAGTTTTCTTTTTGTTGTTTGTTTTTTGAGAAACCTTTATACTGTTTTCTATAATGGTTGTACTTATTCACATTCCCATCAACAGCGTATAAGAGTTTCCTTTTCCCGCATCCACATTGTCAGCATGTGTTACTTTTTTGTCTTTTCAGTAATAGCCATTGTAACTGGGGTGAGATGATATCTCGTTGTGGTTTTGATGTGCATTTTCCTTTATGGGTTTTAACCATTAAATTGTATAGTAAATGGTTAAAGTCACATTAATCACTGTAATGTTGTGACTCAGTATCAGAGTTTATCTTGAGTCAGTATCATTCATAATTAAGTCTCTTCATATTGTTAAGTTCACTTAGTCACATTTTTCTATTACATTCTCTTTTTGAATAATTAGGGTAAATGCATATGTAAAATATGCCATTCAAATATACAGATATTCAAAGATCGTTCATTACATAGGACAGTAATAGAAGCTAATTTTAATTGAACACCTACTTTGGACCAGGCACTGCAGAGCTCTCTATAAGCCTTATTTCATTTAATCTTCAGAACAACTCTATAAGGTAAAGACTGCTATTGTCAAGAACTGTGAAGAGCTGAGATTTCCCCCTACTTGCAAGCTAACTAGTCTGCCAGCTTCATGGATGCTGGCAGAAGCTATGGGACTCCTGGGTCAGACACAAAGTTCTTTATTACTCCTGGCTGGCAAGCAGCATCAGCCTCATGTTCATATCAGTTCCTCTCGTTCCTAGGTCCTGTGAGAGTGTTGTGGAGTGACCCAGGTGGATGCTGAACATGCAGGGAGTTTACATTATGGCTGAAGAACTCTGGGCTTAGAAATCTCACTCTCTTTTAATGTTGTGGGAAGCAACCTTGCCTGATCTTTGCTCCTGAGGGAGATATCTTTATTACACTGGACAGTAAGCAAACCTGCCTTCTGCTCCAGAGGGACACACTAAGTCTGTCTTCTAACTCTGCTGTGCAAGTGTATTTGAAAAGATTCCAGAACCAAGGCCATCTGTGCCTCTGCTGCTAGGACATACATAATGGCGAGAGACCCATGGAGGACTGTCTCCCAACAGTTATTAGCTCTATTTTACAGACAAGAAAACTGGATTTAGGTGGAATCATTCATTCATTCATTCCAGAAATACGTATTGAATACCTGTATGTGTTAAGGTTGCATAGCTAAAAATTGGAGAAGGGGGAGTCAACACAGGCTCTAGGCCACTAACTTGTCCCCTTACCCATTTAACCCCTCTCCTCCTCAGCCACTGTCTCATCTTGCCTCCCCACCTTATGACTAATTATATAAAATGATAATTCACTTACGATGATGATGACTCTTTGGGACACATGTTTCTCCTGCCCTCAAGTTCCTCCTCTGAAGGTTGACCCAGCCCCAGATACCCAAATGCCATAGGTCATTTGCCTGAGATGTGGAAGTGGTGTTGGTAGATCCTGATACAAGTCAGAATTGTGTTTTGAGGTGGAATTTAGTGGCACATAGAAGACAATGGTGCTAGTTAGAAAGTTAGATTAAACATAAAAATGTTGTTATGGAAAACTTAGTTTTGTAAGATGGAATTAATATGGTGTCTTTACAAAACTCAGAAGGTTCCTTTTCCCTGTTGCCCCCTCCATCAATTAATCAGTACTGTTTAATGCTTATATAAAGGTGCAAACCATTAAATGACTTTATAAAGATTTTGGTAGTGCTCATGCTAGCTTGTGCCTGAATTTATCTGGCATAAAATATTAAATGACTATGAATTTGGAATCTGGGGGAGAAAAATAAGGTCCTGGCAACAGAAGATTGGACGCATCTTTTCCAAACAAAGAGGTCTCCTGCGGCCCACAGAAAGGAATCTCAGGCTGCAGATTCTCTCCTCTCTCAACACAGGCCCAACTCAGGAAGCTAGTTTGCCAGTTTCCTGGGAAAATAATAAAGGTGGACATGGAGTAATGAAGAGGGTTGGTGGCTAGAATACATGCCTTTGAACTGTGGTGAGGAAACAAAAGTGAAACTGAGCTGGTCAATCATTGCTCCTTTCAACCAAGTCACAGCAGGAGAAAGACTCTTCCACTGGCCTGTCCATCAGAGAAGAAGCCATGCCTTAAAAAACAGGAAGGAAAGAAGCCTGACTTGGTGCTTATTTAGCCCTGCCATTGTATTCATGGATTAGTATAGCACAGAGAAAATTTCTCTCCTGATGGTCTGCCCCTGTCGGTATCTGAAGCTATTGGCTCTGTTTTCTAGGCTCATTTCAATTCCCCCTGATGCCAGAAAAATATCCCATTAGTGAAAAATTTTAAAGAAAGAATTCTAGAGGAAACTCTATCACACTGAAACCATAGCAGAGTGGGGATGTGATGACTCTTGTGGGGTCATAAATGTCATGGGTTTCTTGCTAATCTTAAATGTTAATCCAGAAAGTTAGTTTGCTGATATGGTTTGGCTATGTCCCCACCCAAATCTCATCTTGAATTGTAACTCCTATAATCCGCATGTGTGGTGGGAGGGAGCTGGTCGGGGGGTAATTGAATCATGAGGTTGGGTGTTTCCTATGCTGTTCTTGTGATAGTGAATAAGTCTCACGAGAACTGATGGTTTTATGAAGGGCAGTTCCTCTTCACATACTCTCTTGTAAGACGTTCCTTTGCTCCTCCTTCACTTTCTGCCATGATTGTAAAGCCTCCCCAGCCACATGGAACTGCGAGTCAATTAAACCTGTTTCTCTTTATAAATTACCCAGTCTCAGGTATATCTTTATTAACAGTGTGAGAACAGACTAATACATTTATACTCAGACTTTCTTTGATGGAGCCAGCCTCTTCGAAAGCAGTTGTTTTTAGATGTTCTGACAGCCGTCTGTCTTACAAAAGGATTTTCTCTTCAGATAGGCTCTTCCTATCAGGTTCTAGAGTAGGCTGTGGAAAGAGGAAATTACTTTGACTTTGCACTTTAACAGCAAAGTCAAGCGGAAGAAGAAACTAAGAATCCTTGGACCTCGGAGCAGGGTTTTACTGGAGAGTGAAAGTGGCTCCCGGGAGCCAATATTCTTCTGACATACTTGAGAGGGTGAGGGAATGATTGCAGCTTTGCTGAGGATGTCCAAGGCCTGTTCATGGTGGGGGCAAAACAACCTCAACAAACAAAACCAAACAAAAAGCCAACAAAGAAAGTGAATGTTACTTTCATAATTTTCTGATTCTGTCCCTTTTCCCGGAAGGAAGCCCTTGGCCCTGAAGGAAGCCCTTGGCCCAGCTGGAGCACCTTTCCTGGAGTCAACTATACCAGACACCCGAAAATACAAGTGACTCCAAGGGAATCTTCGGGCAGACCATCTTCCGCTCCCACTTCGTTCCCTTTGACAGTCTGCCCACCGTTTCATTGTTGGTTTTGGTTGGTCTGTTTGTTTTGAGTCCCCCCTACCCCACATACACACTCATCTCCTGCCTCTCCAGCTCCAGGAAGCTATACACAAACTGGAGCATTTGGAGCTAACTTGGCGGAATGATGTGGCTTCTGGCAGCTCCCACAATATGACACCAGTGAAAATGCAAACCAAATGTTCCTTGTGTTCTAGGGTGTGAAGTCTTCATCACCCTTTTCTTTGAGAGCAGAGAGCACAAAAGAACTAGACATTTGGGGGTTTCTGTCCTGGTTCTGCCTTTTAATAGCTGGGTGACATCTCTGAATCCAATTCTTTATGTATAAAAGAATAGTTGTCTTACCCACTTTATACAGGTGGTGTTGGTGTTAAACAAAGTCATTTATTGAGAGCCTACTATGTGCTAGATAGCGTGTGTTGAAGTATCTCCTCTACTAAGCCAAGAGCACCTCAGAGGCAAGACCATTTCCTATTCCCACCTGTGACAGGTAGTAGAATCTGACTGGCTGAGCTTGGATCTGGACTCTGCACCTTGCTAACTCTGTGTCCTTGGGCAAGTTACTAACTTCTCACCTGGAAGGTGGAGATCAGGACACCACCTACCCTCTAGAATTCTTGTGAGACCTAAATAAGATAGTACACATAGCACAGGGCTTGCAGGGCACACCATGAATGTTAGCAGTTGTTCTGACTGTATTTATAAGCCCAGTGCCCGGCACACATCTGTTTTTTGAAATATGGTAAATGTAAATGCTCAACAAATGGTAGTTCTATTTTTCATAAGCTTTCTTTAAATAGTCTTCCAGTTCACATGTGATAGATCATGGTGGTATGTTCCACTGGGACTGATCCCAAGAAATGAAGATGAGGTTTTCTGGAGTTTAACTCTGCAAGTTCCCTTCAAACACGTTTCTTTCTTCATTTGGTAGGTGCACACCAACAGGGGAGTGGATGGGGGAATTTGGACCAACTCATTCAGTGTCTTAGGGTATTATTGTGTTCATGTAGTCATTTGCCTTAACTGAGCCCAACCTCATGGACGCTACACATGCACCTGCTAGGGGAAGAGAGTGATGGTGTGTGTGTATGTGTGTATTGTGGGAAGTGGTGAGGTGGTAATATAGCTAGGAGAGCAAGATAAAGAACATGATGACTCAAGGGTCCTTTATTTTATGTGGCATTTCCAAAACATAGCTTCTGGTGACACAACTGCCCCACATTCCCAAGCCCGTCTTAGGTATGCCTCAGGCTTTCCCTTCTTCCTATTGGCTTTTTCCTTTTTACATAGAGCAGATATTTGTTAAGGTTGAAATCCACTAAAGAAAAACACAAAAAGTAGCAAGAAACCACTTTAGTGAGAGGACTTTTTGGGAGACTGTATGTGATTGATGGTTAATACTGAGTGTCAACTTGATTGGATTGAAGGATACAAAGTATTGATCCTGGGTATGTCTGTGAGGGTGTTGCCAAAAGAGATTAACATTTGAGTCCGTGGACTGGGGAAGGCAGATCCACCCTTATTCTGGTGGGCACAATCTAATCAGCTGCCAGTGAATATAAAGCAGGCAGAAAAACGTGTAAAGGAGAGACTGGCCTAGCCTCCCAGCCTACATCTTTCTCCCGTGCTGGATGTTTCCTGCCCTGGAACATCGGACTCCAAGTTCTTCACTTTTGGAACTCAGACTGGCTCTCCTTGCTCAGCAGCTTGCAGACAGCCTATTGTGGGACTTTGTGATCATACAAGTTAATACTTAATAAAGTTCCGTTTATATATATATATCTATCCTATCAGTTCTGTCCCTCTAGAGAACCCTGACTAACACAGTGTATGTATAGTTTTATTTTTTATTGCTTCCAATATTTTCTAGATCTGCTTAATGTGGTGTTGGAGAGCTCAGTTTGGCTGTGGCAAGACACCAGTGCAGGCTCTTGGTTCTCTGGGCTCTTTGTTTTTCTTCTGGGCCCAGGAACCTTTAGTGTTAGTGACATGTAGCTGGTGGGCTTGGCTGTTGGATTTTAATACTCTTTTCATATGTTCTCGGGAGGACTTTTCAGATATTGAAGTGAGTCTTTAACCTCCTAAATTCTTCAGGTGGCTTGGCTGGTCACCAACCATACCTTCCAGAACATGTAAGGCCTGAATATTTTAGTCTCTGCAGGGGTAGATGGAGTCACAAGAGGAGGAATTGACCAGCTAGCTGAGTTTTCAGGTTTTCAGTGTAAATCCAGGAACGTGGGCCCTGGGGCCAGGCGGTGTTAGAGATGATTTAGTCTAACCTTTTCATTTTACAGACATAGAAGCCGAGCCCAGAGGGGTTAAATGACTTGCTTTTGTTCACACTGCTGGGAGTAGCACCATGACTGGGATGCAGGCTGTTGTGACTTCTACTTTGAGGTTCTTTCTATTCTCTGCTCACACACCTAGCCTTGATGAAGTAGAAATGAAACTCTGGCTTCTTAATCAATTCATAAGCATTACCATCCCCTCTTACCTTTTTTAAAATGGCATTTCCCTCCTCTTCATTTTGGCCAAGTTTCTTCTTCTTCTCATCTTCCATGTAATATGTGCACATGGAAGCAAAGTAAATCATATGCCGAAGAACTTAAGTTAAATATTATCATTTCCCCTGACCACTCACTAAAGGCAATCTTTTCTAAATTTTTGTTTCGTTTTGTTTTTGTTTTGAGAAGTTACTGCTAAACTCAATAACATGCTTCTGTCTTTGTTTCTTTATTTATTAGCTGTTATAATATCTCGTAAGTCTCTGCTTTGCCAGATGGGGATTCAGCTCAGTTGTCCTGTGTCTCCTCTACCTCTGCCTTCTCTTATTACTTTATTCCATTATTGCTTTCACTATTGGCTGTACACTTAAACCTTCCCTTTGTGGCCCACCAACTTTCCGTCGTTTTGCAAAAGATGGAGCTCTAAGCTCTCTTAGGATCCTTTCCTTGTCCTCCTGTCTTCTACATTCCACCTTTGGCATCTGCATAGTTACTTCCACATTGTTAAGTGATTTTCCTTTATATTTTGTCTTGCAACCTCAATGATATCTTCTGTGCTTTTGGCTAACTCTAACAGTGAAAAACCAGTAAATTGCATTCATAATTATGACTATGCAATTTGTGTTTGTTGCTTGACCAAATCATGTGTTAGGATCCTTCTCTGGGGGACCTGAGGTTGTAACTCAAGGGCTTCTCAAAGAAGAATATACCTAATGTCAATGTCACATTGATTAGCTTTTTAAAAAACTTCATTGGTTGCTTAAAATTGTTTGACTAAGGTTGATTACTCTGTCAGTCTCTCCTAAAAGGGTTTCTGTCAGCCTTTCCTCTTCCTCCTATCTCCCTCCCATCCTTTACTTCACAGTGAAACAGTCAAATACCACTGAGTTTTCTTAGACTTAGGAGCTGTCAGAATTTAAGGGTCTAGCCTGTGAGAGGAGCTCGGTCAGTGGAGAGATCGAATCTTTGGACTTCGTTTGGACCACCGGAATTAAATCACACATTCCCTGCAATAAAAAGAGAAGATGTTATTTTGGAAAATCGATGGACATTGCTAATGAGTTTAAATTTTCTTTGTCTTTATTTATTTATTTTTGGTCTTTTCTTCACAAAGGAGAATGTCAGCATAATAGCTGCTGTTTGATTAATGAATCTTCTTGTGACTGATAATAATGATTCTAATGCTTTCTGTTGAACCAAGATAATAAAAACCCCAAGGGTACTTATAATATGCCTAGCTGAGTTTTAAATTATGGGCATCCGAAGGCTTTACATAATATGACACTAGAAACAGCTAGTGAAGGAAGAGCCTGGAAGATCTCAAAAATTATCCCAGTTTGAAAGTGTGATACCTGCTGTTCTAAACTGCCCTTTGGATGCTTGACTCGCATATGATGCAAAATATTGAAATAGATAATTTACCAAGCTTGCAATTTCTCGTGCTGAAGAAAATATGCAATTAGGAAATGCCTAACACAGATTTAGAAAAGAGTCATTGTGGCAACTCAAATGGTTGATGTTAAACCATAATTTTCCCCAGATAATGGATTGCCACAGGAGCTGAATCCATTTGGCTTGATCCTCCACCTGTCACAACTTTTCACCCCCTGCTCTCTGTCTGTTTGTGGGTCCTAGATGGGAGAAGGGAAACACAGGGTGGCAGGAGATAAGCACTGACTTTCTAGATTTGTCTCAAGTCTTGGCAAAATTTATACAGTGGATTATAACATCTATTCTCTGCAATTCATGTCTTTTTGAAATAGTAATTTTCTTTCTGATGTGATGGGGTGTTTGGAGTGATTGGTGATGAAGTAGATGCATATCTTTATGGCATTATAACCTGGAGGCAGAGGAAGCCCTGAAATGTGGCGAGTATCCACCATTCTTGACCATTTGCAGGTCTAGAAGGAACTCTAGGTCTATAGAGGGGAACCTGGCTCTTTGTGCCTCAAGTCAAGGTGATTTGGGCAAAACATGTTACTGATTTTTCAGTTGCTGTAACAGATGTAAATGATGTAACAAGTACACCAGCACTGGCCGTGATCTGGAAAACTTTAAAGGGGTCTATGGTGTGTGCCTATGGAGTGGGTGTGAGGTGTGCAAAGGGAAGTAGAAGTAAAATTATGATTCAGAGGGAGGGTCTCTGCTTGGTAATTCTCCTCCTGAAAGAGCTCCCCCTTAATTTGTGCATTCATTACAATAACTTGATTGGAAAGTAGCTATTCTATACTGTGGCTGGCATCTAAGATTCCTCAGACCTAAAGTTATCCCAGCTGTGTTAGGCTTTCTGTAAGTCTTTCTATGGTTTGGGCATAAACAAGTAAGGCCCAGGTTATTTGGGTATTTTACAATAGGTCTGGATTCTAGCCACTTTTCTGGGGTGCTATTCTGTCCCTTTGCCAAAGTGTGTGTGTGTGTGTGTGTGTGTGTGTGTGTGTGTGTGTGTGTGTGTGTCTATATCTATATGTACCTTTTTCCTGGAAAATTATTCTTGAGTGAAGCTGGTTTGTGAGGTTGTAGCTTACAAATAGGGTGTTTTGAATCTGCCTAGAGGTTTCATGGTACATCTGTGTGTATGTGTGTACATGTGCAAACACATATGCTGTAGATATACTGTGGAAGTGGGACAAGGGAACCAAAGGTTGCATGTGTACAGAAGTATGGCGGTCCTACAGGAGCATCCCTATGTGGGTACCATTTTCTAGAGAGTGTTGCTAAATTAGTCTCTGCATCCTGGGTCCTGGGAACTTAAATGTAAAAGTGGGCTGGCTTTACATGCAATTCACTTGCCTTACTTTAAAAGTTATCCCTGAGCTCACATTCTTGAATAAGCTCCACAGGGTTTCCCAAGCAGATACTGCATTTTAAAGTATATTCACATTGAACATATACATATTGACAACAATGGAAGTTGCATGAAGGTGTCACTCTGTATGGTACTAACTTTAGCTGCCAGCTTTAGCTGCCAGGGAGAAAGGTCCCTGCTTGGACTCTGCTTTTCCTTCATCGTCTATTGGTCCATTTCAGTGCTGCACCACCCCATCTTAGAGTGGCGATTTCTTTCTATCATGGATGTCAGCATCACTGCAGAATCTCAGCACTTTGTAGTTAGTCAGAGTTTTGTTTCTCCCTACCATGCCTTCATTGTCACTAGCCCTATCTGATTCAAATGGTCTTTCTTTATGACAAATATTTTATAATAAACCATTATAAGTTTTCCAATGAGTTGTCTAGATTAAAAAACAAACCCTATCAGAGTCAAATCATTCTTCTTTATGACAAATATTTTATAGTAAATCATTACAATTTACAATGAATTTTATAGACTAAAAAACCCACCCTAGACACATGATTATAAAAATGCCCTAAATGTAATATAACAAAGAAATAAAATAAATGTAATTTTAATAAAATAATTTGTATTTGTATCAGTCAGGGTCCTGACAGGAAACAGCATGGTAAAAAGAGTTTAACTATAAAGAACTGAACGAAGGTGAGGGTAGGATTAGGAAGGATCCAGGCACTAGGAACAGCTTGAAGTTGTTACCATCCCTAGCCCTGGAGGAGCAGCGGAGGGAATGGTGTTCCCAGAGCCCCTTGAGAGCTGGGGCCTAAAGAGGGAAGCGGCAAGATGTGGGGCAGGGAAGGAATACTCCAGCCTTTCTCTCTTCTTACCCTCTGGTCTCTTGCCACTCCCTCTTATTGGCAGAAAGCTGGAAACAAGTGGGAAAAGGCCTGGGGGACTCAGTCCATAGAGCTCAGCCTCTGGCAGAGAGAGCAGGACAGAGAAACACAGAGAATGGATCAAAGAGGGGTGGGTCCAATGGGGAAAGAAGCACAGTGTTTCATGCAAACGCCAGGCTGCCACACTGGAAGACTGAAGGAAGGGAAGATCATCCATGAACAGAAATTCGCAGCTATCAATGTGCAGCCTGACGTCGGTGCCTTGTGTTGGCAACACTGATTTTCCCACATGGTGAGTAACTCTCTGGAAGGTTCTAAATTAAACCAAATACAATCTTCTCTTAATTTCCAGGTTGCAGTTCTGAACATTTCTGTTTATCTTAAAATAATGCAAAAATACATTTAGTGGCCAGGCGTGGTGGCCTACACCTATGATCCCAGCACTTTGGGAGGTCAAGGTGGGAAGATTGCTTGAGCTCAGGAGTTTGAGACAAGTCTGGGCAATATAGTGAGACGCCATCTCTACAAAAAAATCAACAAAATTAGCTGGGCATGGTGGCACATGCCTGTAGTCCCAGCTACTCTGGAGGCTGGGGTAGGAGGATTGCTTGGGCCTAGGAAGTAGAGGCTGCTGTGAGCCATGATTATGCCACTGCACTCCAGCCTGGGTGACAGAGCGAGATGCTGTCTCAAAACAACAACAACAACAAAACCCACACAGAGACATTTAGCTTATACATATAAAATTGAGTTATCTCCTCACATGATTTTAAATGTATGTTTCCTCTACATGAATGGCACTCGAGAGTTAAGTGGGTGAGTGCAAGGCAAGGGCCTGGCAGGCGTGTCTTGCTTATGACAGAACAATTGGCATCCTTGATCCTTGCCCACTAAAGGCCCATAACACCCCTCTAATGGTGGTAAGAAACAAAATGAAACACCCCAACGATTTCCCCAAGGCCCTTGAAGCAGGGCCTGCCCTTCTATGTGCTACTGTTCTAGCTACATCTGGTATAAATACCATCACCCATGAAATTGCTAGAGGTGCAAGCTGCCCCCAAGGGCATTGCGATAAAACAAAAGGAAATCTTTGTAAATGAAAATGCTGCCCTCTTTATTTTGTTAGGGGTGCGAGACAGGTTTTTTAAACCTTTTTGCTGGAAGAGGCTCTGGTCCAAAGTAGTTGCTAACTGAAAGAGACTCCTCTCCAATTCTTTTTTGTTTGTCTGTTTGAGAGGGAGTCTAGCTTTGTCGCCCAGACTGGAGTGCAGTGGGGCGATCTCGGCTCACTGCAAGCTCCGCCTCCCGGGTTCATGCCATTCTCCTGCCTCAGCCTCCCGAGGAGCTGGGACTGCAGGCGCCCGCCGCCACGCCCGGGGCTAATTTTTTGTGTTTTTAGTAGAGATGGGGTTTCACCGTGTTAGCCAGGATGGTCTCAATCTCCTGACCTCATGATCCGTCCACCTCGGCCTCCCAAAGTGCTGGGATTACAGGCGTGAGCTACTGTGCCTGGCTCCAATTCTTATTCCTGTGTAAGTTTCCTCACAACTTCTGTTGGAAGTCATTCAGATTGGCCTGAGTGTGGCTCCAGAGGCACCTGTGAGGATAGTGAGGCAGCATCTGACCTTCTGCCGTCTGCTGTCCTATGGCATTTCTCAGGACTTCTCTTTTCCAGTTTTCCTCCTCATCCATGTTTGCCAAATTACTTCCTGGTGCCACCTCTTAGCACTTGTGGATACCTCACCTTCTCCTGAGTCTAATGACCAGCTTATGTCATGATAGGTCCACCCTCACCTTATTTCCGTGATGCTTGGTTGTCAGTGAACGTAGGTATTGGAGCTAAGGCCAGTGCTTGTCCCAGGGTCCCAGATCCAACTGGAGTGAATATTATTTCTACAGGTGCTATTAAGCATATAAAATGTTTTTGGAAAGGACTGAGTTGAGTTGGTATGCCACCATGAACAGTAACTTCATCACTTGGAAGATCCGACCTACTCTAATGGAATGTGACCCAGGGCTGGTGGGCAGTGGAGAGCAGAGTATACTGGTGCCTGCTTCCACATGGGTGGTAAAGTTGTGATTTCACAGTGACCTCAGCACACCACCTCATTTGTCCTTAAATGGAGCTTCCCCTGTAATTGTGTGGAGTGGGATCTGAGCACCTCCCTGACATGCGTGAACATGGTACCTCTACTGACTTCTGTTCTTTTTATCAAATAACGAATAGAGGTTTTTAACACAGCTTTTGACAAAAGAAGAAGAAGGGGGCAAAGCCACATGTGAAACCTGCTTTAAGTCATCAATTACACGTTTAATCTTGAGGCATTAAAATCATTCATTTATCGGTAGGCATAAGTCAATTCCCAGACACATTTAGAAATGCTTACAATGTGGAAGCCCTGAGCCGAACTGCAGGAGCTGTGGAGATGGATGGACAGACTGAGAAAGCTTCCCATCTGTTGGAGGAATCAGAGAGAGCAGTTCATGACGATTTGGGAGTGGAACAAGGGGGAAGGTGGGAGGCTCCGAGATTTCCTCATGATGGCATTTGAACCAAGCCTTTAAGTAGAACAAGATTTTACTAAACATAGAGGGGAGAAAGGGCACTGCTGACTAGCTATTTGAAGAAAAATGCTATTTGTAAATTAAATCCTGTACGTATGTGGTAGGCTCTCAGGTAGTGGCAAGAGATTCAGGATCACAGATAGGAAGGAGCCTGGCAGGGGACACAAATCAAAGTTACAGAGTGGAGCACCTGGACCATCCTACTCAGGAGTGAAGACTGCGCTTTGGGGCTTTGAAGCTTCATGGGGGAATGCGGGGTTAAAGTGGTGGGGGCGGTGAAACACAGTAAAGCCAGTATTTTAGGAAGATCCCCCAGGAGACAGTGTAAAGGAGGAATGAGAGAGGGGAGAAAGCAGGAAAGAGATTGATTACAGTCTACTGTCCATGGCTCTGGCCAAGAGGGTTGGGTGAACGACCTATATGTGCTTGTGCCTGACACTGGTGGATATGGGTAGAGATCTGCATGCATTTCACTCCTTGGTAAGGATGGACAATGGACGGATAACTTCCCTTTTATTTCTTATTGTCTGAGAAGTGTTACTGACCTGATCAACTTTTAACCTCAGTCCCCATGAGGCCAGGCCACAGAAGGGACCATTGCGTTTTCTCTGTGCTCTCACTGGTATTGGGGAAGATAATGTGTTATAATCTTTTAAAGTGAAATTACAAATGGACTTTAGATCATGCTTAGGCAGGCTGCTGACTTCATTTCGTAAGCCATAGCTAGAGTTTACATCCTCCTCTTGAGAGGAAAAAAATGTTCCCTCTGAAGCATGTACTAAAGAGAAAGGCTGAGAGGATTGATTTTTTCCCCCAAAGAATCCATAAATATTTACATAAGTGCACGTTACAAATCTGTGGCTTTGAGATTATCGAATTTCACTGCTTTTACACTCACAGCATATAAATTTCCAGCAGGCATTTTCTGGTCAGGAAGGTTCAGTCTTTGGAGAATTGTCCCCTAGTTTGTTTCCTTTGCTCTTGGAAAACAAATCTCTCTTGTGCTGTTTCGGATGCTCTCACTCACGCTTATGGACTGGGCATTGAAAGCCATGTGACAATGGTCTTTTGCTGGGATGGGGGGCTTCATTGTGAAGGATTGCCTGCTAATGGGGGCACTACTCCTCCAGCCAAGAGGCTGCTTCTAAAGACCTTTTTGGTAGCACAATAATTCTCTCCAGAAAGGAGCCCTGGATGGTGTTGTAGTTCCAAAGTCTTTGTGAAATTCTTAGGTAAATAAAAAATCCTCTTTAAAGATGAAGTCCCTTTCACTGGGGCAGGTAAGCAGGTCTTCCTTAAATATGGGTGTTGTGTCTGCCATTTTGCATATAGACAGACTATTTTATTCTTGCTCTCTCTTTACAGAATTGTGCCTGGGCACAACCCCTTCTTGTTTGGCAACAGCCAGAACAAGAGTAAAGCTTTTTACTCTGTAAAGCTGAGTGAAGCTTTCTCTTATGTCTTAGTCCATTTTCTGCTGTTATAACAGAATATTACAGATGGGTAATTTATAAAGAAAGATTTAGTTGGCTCATGGTTCTGGAGGCCGAGGAAGCCCAAGAACATGGTGCTGGTATCTTTTGGGGTCCTTCCTGCTACTTAATAATCTAGCAGAGGGCATCACATGGCAAAGAAGGGTGAGAGAGAGAGTGAGAGCTCTCAAGACAGAGAGAAAATGGGGCTGAATGTACTCTCGTATCAGGAGCCCACTCCCACGACAACTAACCCACTCTTGTGATAATGCCATTAATTCATTCATGGGGATGGAGCCCTCATGACCTAATCACCTCTGAAAGGTCCTGCCTCTTAATACTGCCACAATGGCAATTAAATTTCAACATGAATTTTGGAGGCAACATTCAAACCATAGCACCTGCGATTATGAATTTTACCATTGCTAGATTTTGGACTGACCTGGTCATTGTAAGGACCTAAATTTGTATACGCTGAGAAGGAAGTCGCTGAAATAAGCAGAGGGATGAGCTCCTCCCCCGTGTCCTGCATGGGTCAGGCAGTTGCTACTCATTGGTGGATCTGGAGAGTAGCTGACCTGAAAACAGTCTTTATCTTTCTACCAAAATAATTTTAACACTTAAAAACATTTTTTTTTTGAGAAGTACTAGACAAGAAGCAAATAAAATGAATTCTACATTTCTGACAGTGGACAATTCCAGGGATTGGATTTTATGTTGATGTGCTTAGGAATATTAGATACATGCAGAAAAGCTGATGTTTGTAGGAGACTGGCTTTCAGACAGAGAAACAAAGAGACCACTTCCATCTTGTCCTGGGAGTCAGCTGGATGTGATCTGGTTACTTGCTAAGGTAGGATTGGGGGTAGGCAGGCTTGGAACAGGGTTTGTCCCTGCCTCAGGACAGAATCTTGGGCCAGACCTATTGAGAAAAGGTTTAACCTGGAGCCTGTGGCAGTAGCTGGTCACAGTCCTGTTGAGAGATTTGCAATGGGAGTCCAACATGAGGAGGAGGGTGTGCCAACAGGCAGGCACACTAAGACCTCAGGGTGAACAGGAGCTGTCGCCTCAGATTTCTTGTCATTGAACAGGACTCTAGGCCTGGAAAGGGGACTGGGTGGAGCACAACAGGGCCCTATCCCCCATAAGAGGAAGCTGTGTTCCTACTCAGGTGACTAGAACAGAGACTCAGAAATAGGGAGCCAAGACAGAACCCTAGAGCAGAAACTGAGAGTTGGCAACAGACTTAGTTTTAGATCTTGAGGAAAGGCCTGAGACTGTGTGTTACTTATTTTATATCTTCCAGTGCCTAGCAAGATGCCTGACCATATAGTACTCACTAGACAAATATTTGTTGAATAAATGAATTGGGAGGGGGGTGATGAGAAGATATAAACTGACTAGGATCTGATAACTTCGTTGTGATTCCCCATGTGGCTTGGTACAATTTCTAAAACAGATGGGCAGAATTGGGGCCTAGTTTCGTGGATTGCAAATGTGCATGACATGGGTGTGCTTTGAACATGTCAAAGAGCAATTCACACTTATGTAAAGTTGGATTTAAGTTTACAGAGACATTTAAGAAAAGACCTTTTACCATTATTGAATTTTAAAAGGCCTTTGACTATTATTGAACATTGAAGTATATAATCGCAAATATAGGCAGGCAGGAAAGGGCTGTGTCAAGAGAGGGATCCCAAAGTTACTGTAGATGACATGTAGTTTGTTGAAAAAAAATCACATGAGCTGTGGTTTCAGACAGATCTGGGTTTGAACCCCACTTTTATCACACACTGATTGTGTGGTCTTGGTCAATGACTTCACCTCTCTGAGTCCAACCTAGTCACCAGTGAAATATGGATGTGATAGTATTCGTGGAAGAGGTGTCATGGGAATTAAATGGATTGACATAAATGCAATACGTAGGTGGTGGTTGAGACACAGTGGGCCTTGGAAATGGTAGTTCCTGCAGGGAGTCCTGCACAAGCCATGAAGGCGAGAAGCCAAGGCTTTGCATGCTGTGCTGTGGGTGTGATGACCCTGGTGGGTCTGGCCTGTATTGCTCCCTGAGTGATGTGATTCTTGCTGATGTAATGGGCTGGGTCGATGTCGTGCAGATCTGATGACAGGACACCCACACCCTGTCACTCTCCCTGCCAAGATGGACTGTAGCCGTCGGAGCCTCCATTCTACTCCCCACACCCATCCAGTGACCATCCACTAACGCCCCAGTGAAACTGGGCTTTATTTGAGTCTTCCAGAGAAATTCAGCCTGAGTGGTTTGTGGTGGTCATGCTCTTGTGTGTGTGTGTGTGGGCGTCCATCTTCAGAGCTTCCATTCAGCCACCCCCGCACACCCCACCTGTCTCAGTCTTTGTCCAGTGATCCAGTTTTTCTGTTTGATCAGTCAGAACTTGAGTTTTCAGGTTGACTGTCTTTTCTTCTGGGTTGGAAGAGTGGGAAAGCACTGAAAAGAAGGATCAGGCAAAGGAACATTTTCCTGTTGCAAAGACCTCCTAGAAGAGTGAGGCTCGTTGTCGGATTAGAGTCATGTAGCACTGGTGTTTCTTCATTAGGTCATGGAAAGACAGGGTCCATGGGGTGATTTTAGGTTTGGAATCTTGTCAACATGAGTTGCCTCATGGGTTACATCCCCTCTTCCGCACTCCAGCCTCTCTCCCTACTTCTCTCCCTTTTTGCTTCAGCCCGAGGCAGACAGCAGACATGGATACACATTTATGGATTGGCTGATGTGTATTGGAAACATGAGGAGGCTATGTGCAGGTGGGAAAGCAGGATGACATGGTGGGGGGCAGAGATTCCCACTTGGGTTTATGCTAGCCTCATCTTTGACTGGCTCTGTCATGTTGCCCTTGTGGGGTCCTGCTGTCATTAATTAATGTTTACTGAGTGTTTTGTATGTTTCTGGCGCTGAACACATGCTTCATGTATATTATCTTGTTTAATCCTCACCACAGTCTTAAAAAGTAGGCATCATTATCCCCATTTTATAGACGAGGAAAACAAGGCTCAGAGAAGTAAACGAGTGACATAAAGAGGACTTTGAGGCAAAGGATTTTCCTACAGCTGCAGGTCCTGTCCTGCGATCGCGTCTTCTGTTACTCACACCAACTTCACTACCGGCTGATTACAACTTGTTCCACTACTGTAATGAGATGTATAAAGACATTCGATGGCTCTATAAAATCATTTCTCCTGCCAACTTCCCAGAATTGCTTTGAGGAAGAAGAATTTTGAAAAGGGATTACATATTTTACAAGTGTCATGGAGTCATATTAATATCATTATGTTTATAAAAGGAAATAAAAGTTTGCATGAAGAGCAGAGACAGAAATGAAAAAGGGCAAAAGGGAGAGGTAAAGAGGAAGATACTTACCTAGAAATATATACATGACATATCTAATTGCTTTACACATGTCATTTTATTTAAACTTCATCATAACCCAATGATATATATGCCAGTGCTGTTATTTCCCCTAATTTACAGATGAGGAAACTGAGGCAGAAAGAGACAAAGCATAGACCCCTGATTGCATACCTGGTAAGTGGCAGAACTAGAATTGAAGCCCAGCAATCTGACTCTAGAGCCTGAAGTTTTAACTCTGATGTTAGTATGTTTTGCCTTCCAATGGCTTTCAGGAGGGTAAGGGTAAAAGGGCATGGAAGGTCACAAGGGGGTCTCCTAATTCGTTCTTCAGGTGGGGTATCCGTCGTGAAGATGGTGATAGCTAAGATGACTTCTAAAGAGCATAGGAATTGGCAATAAATAAGACAGACGGGTTAAGAAAAACATCATCAGTAGGGTTACTGTGAGGATTAAAGGAAGGCCGTTTTGCACAGTAAATTCTTCGTAAAGGTCAGCTATTCATTAGTGAGATGTGGGGGAGTTGTGGGTGGAAGAGAGAGGAGAAAGAAGGAAGTGAGAGGGGAGAAAAGTAACTGGAAAAGGAGAAGAAAGCCTGGAAGGAGTGGAAGAAAGTGTGTAAAGGAGATGTGGATCTTATGGGAGGCATAGTGGCTTGTGCCTGTAGGCCTAGCTACTCAGAAGGCAGGAGAATTGCTCATGCCCAGAAGTTTGTAACCAGCCTGGGCAACATAGTGAGACTCACATCTCTATCGACCACACAAACAAAACAACAAAACGAAATCCCCACAAAAACTTACCAGGTTTGGTGGTGCCCACCCGCAGTCCCAGCTACTCGGGAGGCTGAGGCAGGAGTATTATTTGGGTCCAGGGGTTCAAGGCTGCAATGATCTGTAAGCTATGATGGCACCACTGCACTCCAGCCTGGACAACAGAGCAAGACCCTGCCTCTGAAAAAAAAAAAAAAAGATATAATCCCCAGAGAAGGTGTATAAAGGAAAGACAGAGACAAGAAGGAAGACCTAGGATTTGGTGAGAGAATTCACATATTTGTTCAACAAATGTTTATGGAGTGCCTATTATATTAGACATCCATGAGCAAGACAAGATCTGTTTCCTGCAGTCTTTGATGGGTGTCTTTTCTAGCATTTATGTTGTTTAGATGTTCAGACTCTGAGTTTAGAGTAGACAATAGGCGGTATTTATTTTCCTGCGTAAAAGCCTGTTGGTAGTCATAATATTCCATTAATTCATCATGAGTGGAGTCTATATATTAGGGTATGTTTCTTGAGTAATGAAATATGTATATCTCATGTGAGCTAATGGCTGACTTACATGAAACTGTACCTCTAGGATTTTCTGTGACAACTCTAATTTCATGTCATTGTAACACTTTCCCAACAGATGATTAGTAAAATGATTTCCTGAATGTGATTGAGTATGTAGACTTTTTCGTTTAAATAAATTAAAAGCAGAAAATTCTCATGTCACAATGTGTTCTGATTTTGTTTCAGAAGATATGTAAATCCATTGTCATTTTTCAAACAGGAAAACTGGAGTACAATGTAGAGAGCCCACTTGTAGTTTTGTACATATATATGAATATAAATATATATGACAGCTTTATTGAGATATAATTCATATACCATAAAATATGCCCTTTTAAAGTATACAATTCAGTGTATTTTAGTACTATATGATCACAGAATTGTGTAACTATCACCATTATCTCATTTTAGAACATTTTCATCACCCCAAAAAGAAACCTTGTATCAATTAGCAGTCACTCCCCATTATTTTCTCCCCATAGCCCCTGGTAACCATTAATCTACTTTCCGTCTATTTGGGTTTGCCTATTCTGATCATTTCTTATAAATGGAATCACCCAATACATGACATTTTGTGTTTATGTTCTTTCACCTGGCATAATTTTTTCAAGGTTCACCCATGTTGTAGCATATATCAGTACTTCACTCCTTTTCATAGTTGAATAACATTGAATGTATGGTTATATCACATTTTGTTTATCCATTCATTAGTTGTTGGACATTTGGGTTATTTCTACTTTTTGGCTATTACAAATAATGCTGCCATGAACATTGATGTACAAGTTTGCAAGTTTTTATGTGAACATATGTTTTCATTTCTTTTGGGTGTACACCCAGGAGTGGAATGGCTGGGTCATTTGGTAAGTCTTTGTTTAACATTTTGAAGAACAGCAAAACTGTTTTCTCAAGTGTCTGCCCCATTTTACAAACCCACCAGCAATATATGAGGACTCTAATTTTTCTGAATCATCACCAACACTTTTCAGGTGTCATTTTGATTTTGACCATTCTAGTGGGTATGAAGTGGTACCTCACCATGCTTTTCATTTGCCTTTCCCTAGTGACTACTGATGTTGACGATATTTTTATGTACTTATTTACCATTTGTATATTTTCTGTAATGAAGTATCTATTCAAATCATTTGCTCCATTTTTAATTAGGTTATTTGCTTTTTTATTGTTTAGTTGCAATAGTTTTTTTAGTATATATTCTGGATACTAGACCCTACCAGATATATGAATTGCAAATATTTTATCCCATTCTGTGGGTTTTCTTTTCACTTTCTTCCGGTGTCCTTTGAAGCACACAAAAAATTAATTTTGATGAAGTCCAATTGACCTATTTTTTCTTTTGTTGCTGGTAATTTCAGTTTCTTATCTAAGGATTTTTTTTTTTTTTTTTTTGCCAAATCCAAGATGAAGATTTATGTCTATGATTTCTTCTAAGAGTTTTCAGTTTTACCTCTTGTATTTTGTTCTATGGTTCATTTTAAGGTAATTTTTGTGTATATTTTTAATTAGGGATCCACCTTTATTCTTTTACATATGGGTACCCAGTTGTCCCACCATCATTTGTTGAAAAGATTGCTTTTTTCTTTCATTGGATGATCTTGGCATCCTTCTTGAAAATCAATTGATGATAAATGTAAGGGTTATTTATGGACTCTCAGTTCTATTTTATTTGTCTATATGTCTATCCTTATGCCAGTACCACACTGTCTTGATTACTGTTGCTCTGTAATGAATTTTGAAATCAGAATGTGTGAATCTTCCAACTTTGTTCCTTTTCAAGATTGTTTTAGCTATTATGGGCCCATTGAATTTCTATATCGATTTTAGGATCAGTTTGCCAGTTTCTGCAGAGAAGAAAGCTGGGATTTTGTTTAAGGTTGTGCTGAATGTGTAGATCAACTTGCAGAATATTGCCATCTAATGATACTAATTCTTCCAATTCATGAATGTTTTTCCATATATTTAGGTACACTTTAGCTTTTTAATGATATTTTGTGGTTTTCAGTGTACAAGTCATGTGCTTTTTTGTTAAATTTAGTCCCAATAATTTTATATTCTGATGCTTGTAAATAAAATTGTTTTCTTAATTTCATTTTCTGATGGCTTATTGCTGGTGTATAGAAACACAATTGAGTTTTGTGTATTACCTTGTATCCTACAAGGCTACTGAACACATTTATTGGTCTTAATAGTTTCTTTTTTTAGTTGGATAATTCCTTAGTTTCTTCCATATGCAAGAATATGTCATCTGTGAATAGAGATAGTTTTACTGGGTCCTTTCCAATCTGGATACCTTTTATTTCATTTTCTTAACTAGTTGCCATAGCTAAAACCTTCAGTGAAACAGTAATAGTCAGAGCTGATATCTTTCTCTTATTCCTGAGCCTGAGTGTAAAACATTCAGTGTTACACGCATGTGATATCAGCTATAGGATTTTTGTTGTGTGTATTTCTTTTTTTTTTTTGGTAGGCAGCTTTCATCAGATGGAGGAAATTCCCTTCTGTTCCAAGTTTTTGAAGTGTTTTATCATGAAACTCTGTTGGATTTGTCAATGCTTTTTCTATGTCTATGGAGATGATGATGCAGTTTTTATGCTTTACTCTATTGAGTTTGGCTATTATGTTGATTGGTTTTCAGATACTAAACCAACATTGTATTTCTGGGATGAATCCCACATGGTCATGGTATATAATCCTTTTTATATGTTGCTGGATTTGGGTTGCAAATCCCAACATTTATTTTGTTGGAGATTCTTGTATCTATATTCATAAGAAATATAGCTGTGTATTTTCTTTTCTTGTGATATTCTTGTCTTGTTGATTGCCTTGATATCAGGCTATAATGGCCTTATAGAATAAGATGGAAATTGTTCCTCCTTTTTATTCTTTGGAAGAGTTTGTGAACCATTGGTGTTGATTCTTCTTTAAATGTTTGGTAGAATTTAGCAGTGAAGCCATCTGGGCCTGATCTCTCCTTTGTGGAAAGGTGTGTGTGTGTGTGTGTGTGTGTGTGTGTGTGTATGTGTGTGTGTGTGTGTGTGTGTGTGTGTTTTACTAATGCAATGTCTTTGTTTGTTGCAGGTTTATTCAAATTTTCTATTTTTTCTTGAGTATTTTTGGTAGTTTGTGTCTTTCTAGAAATTTGCCCTTTTCATCAGGATTGTCTAACTTGTTCACAATACAGTTGTTCATGCTACAGTTGTTTCGTTATTATTATTATTTTTTTAAAAAAAACTGTTAAACTTTTTGAAAATACTACCATGAGGGCTCCTGAATGATGCAGTTATGCAGTTCTGGGTTCTATGCAGTTCATGCCTTGTGATAATAACTATTATGAAATGCTTACTGTGTATTGGATATGATGCAAAATACTTAATATACGTAGTTGTTAGTGTCACAACAACCCTTTGAGATAGGTTCTATGTTATTCTGGAAAGAGAGGCACATATGATTATATAATTGGTATGCTATGGGACTGGTAATTGCACTCAGATAACCTGGACACTTAGAGTAGAAACTACTGGTAGGGGTACTCTCATTCTCTCCAAGGCTTAGCTTAGGAGAAAAGAAAATTGGAGGGTGCTTCTTTATATACAACATCAGAGGTCCAGAGGATAGGATGCTAATGGGAGGGATATCAGGACTCCTGCAGTTTCAGGTGAGCTCTAGGGACCATGAGACTCTAGTAGGTACTGTAGAGGTAGAGAGTAAGGAAGACATTTTGAATTTCCACAAATTATTCCCTCGAGGTTGCCTCAAACTTAAGTGTAGGGGTTGTGCTAGGAGCTTGGACTGGGGATGCAGTGCTGAGCAGTTTGCTGCTAGGCCGTGGAAGGGTGTTCGACAAAGTTTCTCCAGTCTCCAGGGCAAGGGGACAGCCTGAGACCTATTCTTTGGAAATAACCTATAGGACCTAGAGCCTTTTGGAGCAATATTCATGTATTTATATCATAAATGTATTTCCAGGACTCACAGGTGCTTAGATTAATTCCACGCAGTGCAGAAACCATCCCAGGGTACTAGAAAATGGGTTGTTCCACTCTGTTCTCAGAATAGTGTAGGATTTGGGGGTAGAGGGCCTGAATTCAAGTCCTAGTTCTGCTTTTACTGATGGTGTGACCTCGGTCATATTACTTTCCCTCTCTAAATCTCAGATTCGTCATCTGCAAAATGAGGGGAAAAAAATACAACCATCACATAGATCATTCTAAGAACAAAATTAAATTAATGTTTGGAAAACGGCTTTGTAAACTGTTAAACTCTACAACGGTTAACTAACAGCTATTTTTTTTCCCCATGTGGAAAAAGCCACTGAATGAATAATCTTTCGCATGAGTGTCCATTTATGTCAGCCTGCTAACGTCATACAGTGTGGCTTTGAAGTGTAGAAGGTGTGACTGTCAGGTTTTAAAGGGGAAGCAGAGAGACTATTTCTCTTGCCTCTCTGCAATGAAGCAAGCACAGCTGCAAAAGTAGTGATTTCACAGGATCTGTAGCACCTCACTGGGGCAGAAACAGTCAAAATAAGGACAACTGAGAAGCCAGACTCAGGTAAATTGAAGAAATGAAATAAAAACAGACCTGAAGGGCATAATAACACCTTCATTTAGAAAAAGTGTTATTAACATAAGTAAGCACTTATGTTTCTCTTGCGGTCTTTCTAGTAAATTCCATCCAGTTTTTACCCAATCACTTTCATCCTAACATATGACTGGAGTAAAAAAAAAAAAAAAACCAGTTCCAAAATGTTTAGCTTAGTTGGTACTTCATAAAAATCGAAAATGATAATGTTCTCCAAGAAAATGTCCTATCTCTCATCTGATGCAAGGGAATTTTCACCTATTGTGTGTTTGGTTCCTGACTCTCTCTTGCTATTGTTTACCTCAAATTTTCTCCTCTGTAAATTGGGGATAATAAAATACTTTTCCAGTAGGGTTGTGGTGAGGACAAAGTCAATGGCAATAAATCTGAGTTGCCTTCTTTTTCTTCTTTCTGCCTAAGCTTTTCATATCACAAGACCAATGTTACCAATCAGGAAGCATTTCCAAACAAGTCCTTCTGCCTCATCCCAAATATGCCCTGAATGGTCTGACTTTTCTTGGTTCAAGCGAGTCCCGATTCTGAAAGATACTGGAAGGTGCTTAGATGACATCTCTCCAGTCTGTTGACTCCTCTGTGGAACCTGAATCTCTCTGAGCCCCAAGGTCAAGGCTTTGCAAATCTGGGCTATGATCCGGAAGATGTAGTGCTCATATGGTTCTGGGCATCAGAACATGATTACATATTCCTCAGTCATAGACCACTATGAGTTAGGGTCCCCATAGAAACAGATGGCACACTTGAAGGGGTAATCAAAGAAAATGTAATGTATACAGGCCAACTGGGGACTAGTCATAGCCATAGCAGGGGACTTTTCCAACCCCTGAGGCTGGAGGGACAGGGGGCCAAGGGAAGACCCCATGGGGGAGGGCCATAGCTGTTGGAGGGGGGCTGCCTGTCAAGCGTGGAGAGACACAGCCACTACTACCCAGTGCTCAGCAGGCAGTGTAGGGCCTTCCACCCTTTAGCCCTCCAGTTGAAGGAATCTGGTAGTCAGGGAGGGGCAATCGGTAGAGGGCAGCCTCCTAGGGCACAGAGGGAAGAGAAGAGAAGAGAATGGATCTGGAAGGGCAGAGGAAGAATTGCCTGCAGAAAGACTTGCCATCCTCTCAGGGAGGGAGGGTCATTAGGACTGGCCATGGCATTATGCAGAATTACCCCACTTCCTGGAACTACAGGACAAGGCATCACAAACACATCCCATTAGTCCGTCCCTGTTTTTTTCTATAGTTTTGCATGCAGGGAAAGGAAAATACGTAATACTTCACAGGTTTCATTCCAATAAGTCCTATCTACTGTTGGCTGTGCATTCTAGGGCACAACTCTGGCAATACATATTGCAGACCTAGCACCTGTTCACAAGACCCTGCCCAGGATTTTTGAAAATAGGTTGCTGCTCCTGGTGATGTTTGCAGTTCTTTGTTTTAATTCTGCAGGCAGAAAGAGAAGTTGCTGTTGTGGGGCGATAGGAGGTATGTCAGAATTTCCCACATTATTGTGAAGCTACCATGCAAATGTAAATGTTCCCTAGGATAGATAACAGAAAAGCCATCATCTTCCTCATGTCTATATCAAGTGGGCCAGGACAGCATCCCTGGAAAGAGATGGAATTGATGGGAGACTATCCCAAGATAAACTGCAGAAGGAACTTCTTCAGGACGGCCCCTAGGATGGGAGTGGGCATGATAACTCCAGTTACAGGGAGATGGGTTACAGTTCTCTATGAGGAGGAATCAACAATAAGAGAAAATGATGACAGGCAAGTGGCCTTAGGAGGTCATTAAAGCTACTGTAAGGAACAGCTTAAGACAATGGTCAGAACTTCAGAAGTCGTGACCAAGAGCAGATCCAGAACACAGTGCATGGGGACAGTGTGAGTTGGTGCCCAGCCTCCTGAACGGAAGTCATGAGTTTCTGAGGAGGAGCGCTTACCAGTGGAATAGAAATGAGCCTGTGAACGGCTGTGGCAGAACAAGCCATGGATAGGACATGGTGAGCTCATTTCTGGGATGCAATTTACCTGCCACAGGCTCCTTCCAAGGGCCAGGACCAGGTCTTGTCTGCCAATAGTGCCAAGCACATTAAAGATAATGCCCAGTCTCTCACAGGGAAAGTTCACGGTCACTGCAGTCTGCTGGCTGCACCTGGATGGCAAGTTCTTTGGGATGTTGTCACATAGACTAAAGCATCAGGGGTGTGGTTGAGTAAGATAACCTTGACTGTCCCCATCCATGAGGATGAGGGCAAGCTTAGATGATTGGGTCTGGGACCAGAGACATGGAACATGGGGTCTTACCTGTCTGAGACAGAGACAGATCTGCTCAACCAAGGATCATGGGCAATGGGTTGAGCAGGCACCAGGGTGGGGACAGGAGGTGCTAAGAATAATAGCATTTCCAGTTCTCCTTTGTTAAATCCTGACTCCTACAGATCAGTTGAACTCCCTCTTCTGTGCTCCCATTGTCTCCCTTGAGACTGGATCTCACTTTCACGGAGATGTGTAGCTATCAGCTTGTGTCTGCCTGCCTTGAAGGCCACATATCAAGAGCTAACATTTATTGAGAGTTTACCATGTGCTAAATGCTTTATAGCTAGCTTCTCCTTCCATCTTCACAACAGACCTCTGAGGTAGTTGTCATTATTCTTCTTCCTATTTTGCAGACTAGAGAATGGAAATTCAGAGAAATTCAGTAGCATGTCCAAGATCCTGTACGTCTTAATGTAAAGACAGATGGGATGGAGCTCAAATTCACAATCCCATGCTCTCAACTACTATGTGATCTCCTAGAGACTACATCTTTCCTTCATTTAGGTCTCCTCAACACCTAGCATGGTTCCAGGCAAGATACGCAGCTGACAACGATTACATTTGATAAATAAGTAGGGCCAGGCATGCTGGCGTGTGCCTGTAGTCCCAACTACTCAGGAAGCTGAGGTGGGAGGATCGCTTGAGCCAAGGGGTTCGAGGCTGCAATGAGCCATGATTGTACCACTGCACTCCAGCCTGGGCAACAGGTGAGACCCTGTCTCTAAATGACAAATAAATAAAAATTAAAAAGATAAGAAGTGGACCACCTGTGTACCTGCCATGCTGTGTGATCGCATAATCTAACAAATACGCCTGTGGATTTACTGAATCCTGTTGTGCCCTGGGGAACAATGCAGAGACAGAGTGATGGCAAAGAAAATACTCGTTGGAGAAATTAGCTCAGGCAATTAAGAGTTTGCTGGGTAGTCCTGAAATTATAGCTTGTGTTTAAATATATGGAAACAAATTTTAAAAATTAGGACTTTGATTTTTTTTTTTTGCCACATAAACATAAGTTCATACATGAATAAAAATTAATGTCTCTGCCAATGATTGATACTAAAATGCCATGCTATTCTTGCTTGTTATTTTTGTCACCAGAAAATAAACCATATTTACATGATTATAGAACCATATGCTTTTCTGAAGTTTTAGATTCAGATTTCATAATGTAATAAGAGCTGGCAGTTACATAGCACTTACCATGTGCCAGACACTGTTCTCAATTGTTTACAGATGTTAACTCTTTTAATCCTCACATACTAATAATCCTTAGGAGGTAAGCACCATTATTATAAGATGCAAGGAAATGGAGGCACAGAGAGGTTAAGTGACTTATCCAAAGTCACACAGCTAATTATTGAAAGAACCAAGATTTGAACCCACATACTCTTTTTTTCCAACGTGATAATGTTTATTTATTTATTAAATATAAAATTTTTGTGAGTACACAGTAGATATATATACTTATGGAGTACATGAGATATTTTGATATAGGCATGCAATGTGTAATAATCATCACACCATTGAAGATGGGGTATCCAGCCCCTCAGCATTTATCTTTTGTGTTACAAATAATCCAATACTCTTTTAGTAATTTTAAAATGTACAATTAAATTATTATTGACTATAGCTACCTTGTTGTGCTACCAAATATTAGGCTTTATTCATTCATTCATTCTATTTTTTTGTACCCATTAACCATTCCTATCTCCCCCTGACTTCCCCACTACCTTTTCCAGCCTCTGGTAACCATCCTTCTACCCTCTATGTCCACGGGTTTACTTGTTTTGATTTTTAGATTCCATGAAGAAGACAGAACATGCGATGTTTGTCTTTCCATGACTGGCTTATTTTACTTAACATAGTGATCTCCAGTTTCATCCATATTGTTGCAAATGACTGAATCTCATTTTTTTTTATGGCTGAGTAGTACTTCATTGTGTATAAATACAACGTTTTCTTTGTCCATTCATCTGTTGATGGACACTTAGGTTTCTTCCAAATCTTGGCTAATTGTGAACAGTGCTACAACAAACATGAGAATGCGGACATCTCTTCAATATATTGATTTCTTTCCATTTGGGTACATACCCAGCAGTGGGATTGCAGGATCATATGGTAGCTCTATTTTTTAGCTTTTTGAGAAACCTCCAAATGGTTTTCCACAGTGATTGTACTAATTTACATTCCCACCAACAGTGTATGAGGGTTCCCTTTACTCCACATCCTCGCCAGCATTTGTTATTGCCTGTCTTCTGGATATATATAAGCCATTTTAACTGGGGCAAGATAATATCTCATTGTAGTTTTGAGTTGCATTTCTCTGATGATAAATGATGTTGCACACCCTTTCATATGTTGGTTTGCTATTTGTATGTCTTCTTTTGAGAAATGTCTCTTCAAATTTTTTGCCCAATTTTTATTGGATTATTAGATTTTTTTCTAGAGTTGTTTGAATGTCTTCTATATTCTGATTATTAAGCCCTCGTCAGATGGGTAGTTTGCAGATATTTTCTCCTATCCTTGGATTGTCTTTTCACTTTGTTGATTGTTTCCTTTGCTGTGCAGAAGCTTTTAAACTTGATATAATCCCATTGGTCCAGTTTTGCTTTGGTTGCCTGTGCTTGAGGGTATTACTCAAATCTTTGTCCAGACCAATGTCCTGGAGAGTTTTTCCAATGTTTTCTTGTAGTAGTTTCATAGTTTGAGGTCTTAGATTTAAATCTTTAATCCATTTTTGATTTGATTTTTGTATATGATGAGAGATGGGGGTCTAGTTTCATTCTTCTGTGTATGGATTTCCAGTGTTCCCAGCGCCGTTTATTGAAGACACTGTTTTTGCTCCGGTGTATCTTCTTGGCCTCTTCATTGAAAATGAGTTCACTGTACATGTGTAGATTCATTTCTGGGTTCTCTCTTCCGTTCCATTGGTCTCTGTATCTGCTTTTATGCCAAAACCATGCTCTTTTAGTTACTATAGCTCAGTATAATTTGGCTATTTTGGGTCTTTTGTGTGAACCCATATACTCTAAAACACTACACAGTACTACAGAGCTGGGACCTATTGGGCATTCACCACATGCTGCATTTAATCTTTATCACAATGCTGTGTGAAAAAGAATTGTTTTGTCCATATTATAAATAATAAAATTAAAATTCAAAGAAGCTTAGACATTTGTCCAAGATAAAACAAATGATCAACTGCAAGGAGTGAGGCAGGCCCTACAGACTCTCCTGGTATCCTTGCCGTCATCACACACTTCCAGATATACTTGTTTTATCTTACACTGAGTTTTTAATTTATCTTGAACAGAGTCAATCAATGTTCATAATAGAAAAAATATAAAATATAGATACAAAAACTGCATTATCTCATTGTCCCGCTGTAACCACTATAAATCTGTTAACGTTTGGCATTTCTTACATATAAAATCACAATAAGATAAAACACAATTTGTCAATTATTAAGTTTTTGACCAACCTTCAGTGGATAAACCAATTCTATAATTTTACGCAGTTCTGTAAAACAAACCAAAACCGAAACAAATCTAACCTATGGAGAGAGAAAAATTTTATTTGACATGCTTTCCATCCCAACAAAAACAATCTCTAGCCACTAAACCCAAAATATGCCGTCTTATAGTCAAAGCAAAAAAAAAAAGAAAGAAAACATAGTAATTGAGATTGTCCTAGGTTTGGTTATATGGGATTGAAAAGGCTTTCACATCTTGTTTTCAAGGTGAATAAGTGTCTTCTGTTAGGAGAAAAATTTTATTATTGTAATTATAGCTAATGTATATTGTATATTTACTATGTACTAGAAATTATTCTCTGCACTATATGTATATGTGTATGTGTGTATATGCTCATTTAATCCTCAAAAAAGCCTATGACGTAGGTATTATCTCTATTTATAGATGAGGAAATATGTGTGGATAAGTTAAGTTCCTCCCCAAGGTTACACAAGTGATTTGACCTCAAGCTGCAACTACAGAGCTGGCTGGTGGTAACTATGTCACAGGGCTGTGTTCTTTCTGCTCCTCACCCCTAGGACAACATTCTTACTTTGCAGGGAAGTCTAAATATTTATTTATGCATGGGATAGGCTGTGTGATTTATTTTATGAGAAGGTGAGCATCTGCTCTGTGTCAGTCTCTATCTTGGTCCTGAGATGCCTTTAGCCCTCCCAGGATCCCCCAAGTGAATTACTAGGACCCTCATGTTTCACTTGGGGACGGAGGAACAGGTACTTCAATGACCCAAGGTCTCTCTCTGCAGCCTGGAATTCCTCAGTGCTTTTCTGTGCTCTGAGAATCAATCCTAGTCCTGGTTGATTTAAGACTTGCCTGCTTTTTTCTCTTACTTGGGGCTTCTCTCTCCCTGTGGGCCATGCTGCATCCTTGCCAGCCTTCTTTCAGTCCCTCAGACATGCCAAGCTCTTTGCTTTTGCTGTCCTTTCTGCCTGGACCACCCTCCCCTGCTTACTCTTCAAACAGCTCATATGCATTTGTCAGGCCTCAAACTAAATGTCAACTGTCCAGAGAGGTAAGCGTTACCTCCTCCTTCAAAAAACTTCCCCAGGCCAGGCGTGGGAGTTTTTCTTGAGGCCAGGAGTTCAAGACCAGCCTGGGCAACATAGTGGGACCCCATCTCTACAAAAAATAAAAAAATTAGCCAGGCGCAGGGGTGCACACCTATGGTCCCAGCTACTTGAGAGGCTGAGGTGAGAAGATTGCTTAAGCCTGGGAGATCAAGGGTGTAATGAGCTGTGAAGGCACCACTGCACTCCAGCCTGGGTGACAGAGCAAGATCCCATCTCCAAGAAAAACAATCAAAAGCTTCCTTGTGCACCTTCCTCTCTTTATCACATCACCCTCTTTATCTCTTTCAATGAACTCTCCAAAATGTGCTGTTACTTTCCTTGGTCACTTTCTTGGTTTCTGTGCTTGTGTTTTTGCTTGTTTTGTTTTTTGTCTCTTTGCGTTATAAGGTAAGCTCTGTGAGAACAGAGGCCCCATCTTTCCCATTCAGTGTTTTCTACCCTACATCTGATACAAGGCCTGGCCCTGGTAGGTCCTCGGGAGACTTTTGCTGGAAGACTGAGTCTTCTGACAGAAGATGGGGAAGATGAGGAAGACAGTGGCTTTCCCAGATGCCTTAAGAACGCTGACCCTGCACCGTGCTCAGCTGAATGAGGCTGGAAGCAGCCAAGCCCGGGCAGGGATCTGAGGTCACTGGATGAGAGCAGACAAAGGCTGCTGTCCCGTGTCTGGAAGGGCCCAGTGCCCGGCTTATTTGGCCAGATGTTCTTGGGAGTGTCTCATTGTCACCTTTGGGTCCATGACCCTGGCCTGTGGCAGGGAGCCTCCCTTGTTCTTTGAAGATTTCTAGCGAGTGTTTTAGGGTGTGCCTTTAAGTGGCTTTTGTGCACTGTGGAATTTGGCTCCTGACAGCCTCATTTTTTAACGGACTGTCTGAAGCCTGGTTTTGTTGTTGGATTTCGCTTTCTTTTCTTATCTTACTCCACTGACTCTCCTGTTTCAGAGGGCATCCCATGCCGATACCAAGCAAATTCTCCCCCTCTGAGAAGTCTGCTGGGTGTTGGGCAGCTGGGGAATGAGGCTCTGTGGGGAGGGGAAGTTTTCTCTTACGCTGTTCTTGTTGGAGCTTTCTTTGAGTATTACTAGTAGGAGAGGGATTGCAGGAATGACTTGGGACGTCAGGACTGGTCTGTGTAGGAAATCTGGAGAATAAGTGACTTTGGACTGCAGGGTGCATGCTGGGGAATCCTGACCTCAGTTTCCGCGGGTGTTGACTGGTAACTATTGGTTTCAAATGCGAGATGGGAGTCTTGCTCTCCCCATGTGTGGGATGTGCCCCGTGGGGCTGTGTTTTGTAGGCAGTGAAGTTAAGGCTTGCCCAGAAAAATAACATGTTTTCCTTGCCTGGTGCTTGAGCTGTTTGCCCGATGACTGGCTGATTGGCGGTTTGGGAAGAAAGGAGACACTGGTTAACTGGGGTGTCCGGAGGATTTTTGTGTGTGTTTGTGTGAGTGGTTTCTTCTGTTTCTTTGGAAACAGTAGAGGACGGATGAGGAAATAGCAATCATACTACTACTTACAACTGAGTTTAAGGTCCTTGAGGCATCTTCCAAACATTAACTTGATGTCACTATTTAAATAATGCTATCACTTCGAGAAGACCAGAAATCCTTTGATGTCAGTATTGCAAAGGGGGATAGGAACACTGAGGGCTTTGGAAATAACTGGAAATTTTGGCATCCTAACTCATATTCTAACGACTTTACCCTGTGCTGTGTTTAGTACAGAGGCACTTAGTGGAGGAGATAAATCAAGTCCGTGTCTAATCAAGGCTTTCTTTCAGCCTTGATGGAAAATGCTTTTTTGAGATTAAAAATGCCTGACACATAGGATGTGATGGTATGTGAAAGATATGCTTTCATTATATAAAATTTTGACTACCCCCAAGCAGTAAAAAATTCAAAATCTGTTAGGCTTTCCACATGTATAAACCTTTCTGCCTCGGGAGGTGACCAGATTTTAGGGACAGAGGTATTGGATTATTCATCTTTAACTCCCCAGTGCCCCAAGTTAGGAAATGTTGCTATTATTGAGACATCATCTCTCCATTTTCTCAAGAGGTTGAAATGACCAGATCATTGATTATATTATGACTTCCTTTTTTTCACAGCTAACGGACACTTCATGCATTATTCAGAAGTTTCTTGTTTTTGGCCAGGTGTGGTGGCTCACGCCTATAATCCCAGCAGTTTGGGAGGCTGAGGTGGGAGGATTGCTTGAGTCCAGGAGTTCAAGAGCCTTCTGGGAAACATAGTGAGACTCCATCTCTATTTTTTAGAAAAAGTAGCATTTTTAGAATTAAATATCACATGGGATATTTGGGGAACAAAAGGAGAGAAAGAAAAGAAAAAAATAAGGAAGAGTGAAAATAAGAATAAGTGTTAAGATTAAGAAAATGTAGTGTACTAACGAAAATGTAATAATGAAAAGAAGATTGGACTTTTTTTTTTTTGATAGTTCAAGTGGAGAGTAGGTATAAAGAGGGTGTCACAATCTGTGTCAGTCTTATATCCAGTGCCTCCAGGTAAGCCTAAAGCACCTACTGATAAGAAGGCTGAGTTTCTCATCTTATCCAGGGGCCTTCTGAACTCTTCCTGCCTGGCTGGGGTTGGGACTGCAGGGACAGGGTAGCCAGGCACATATGGGGACGTGGCCTTGCCAGCAAAGCACTTTACTTGTATTCTATGGCCAGGAGCCATCTTCAGGAAGGAAAACAGACATGTGCAGCTCCATCCCCAGCCCCTCCAGCCCAGGATGAGGAGTTCCTCTTGCCTGGCTTGCTCAGGTTCCAACAGCCACACTTTACCCCAGAGTCACGTGACCTATTACACCCGTCTGTAGGCTGGCAGCGATTTAACTTTTATAACAACTGTGAGAAGTAGGTATTGTCATTGTTGTAAAAGACCCCAATGCAGTGAAATGAAAAACAAACACACAGACAAAACCTACCCAAGCTCATAGGTTGACTGGTATGTGGCAGAGCCAAGTTGGAACGCAGACTTGTCTCCAAGGTCCTTCTCGAGATCACGTAGAAGATAAAATAATTCTACTTGGGAACCTTCAAGTAAAAAGTTGGCAGATCAGGATTTGCTTGATAATTGCTAGATTATCAGAGAATCATCAAGTCAGGACCTCTTAAAAGATCATAACCTTGAACGTCCTTTGGAATCTTCAATCTCTCAACATATGCCACGAAGTGTATACATAACTCTGTGCCATGCGCCACCTCTGCAAGTCCATGTCTGCAAGTTGAGTGTACTATAAAAACAGTAACCAACATTTCACAGCACTTTACATTTATGAGGTGCTTTCCTAAATATCCCACTTGATCCTCCCAATGTCCCTGAGTCAGATAAAATCAGTATCACCTGTAGTGTCTTTTTATAGGAGAAAATTAATATTCAGAGGAGTTAAGTAACTTGCCTAAGATCCCATAGCTAATTAGCAAAGGAGCTGAGATTTAATTGTTTATTTTCTAACATAAAATCTGGTCTACTAATCACAATGTTAGGCTTACCATAAATAATGCAGTTTTACTTTTTCAGCATTAAAAGCAAAATAAAGCCTAAATTTAAAAAACAAGCAAACAAAATCCTTACTCTTAAAAGAATTAAAATATTGCTCCAGGGGTTATATGTGTGTGTGCAACTTGAACTGGCATCTTATTATGAGAAATATTTAGCTGTAAAAAAAGAGATGATATGATATTTGATGTAGTTAATGAAACAGTCTTGCTTTCTCATGGCCTCTGAACTCTCAAAGTACTTTACTAAAAGTACTTTATGGTCATTAAAATTCTGCTTTCCACCATAAACATCTGGGCACGCTTCCCTTTCCTACTGGAGAATCATTGCCCAGGGGGCAGGGACTGTTTGTGCCAAGCCTTCATTCTCCTAGCATGGGGCCTCATGCATGGTAGGTGCTCAGTGACGATGTGGGGAAGAAATGAATGAATGAGACCCGTGTCCTTGCTTTCTGATTCTGCCCCTGGTGCGTGCCCAAGTTGAACCGTGTTTGAACAAGTTCACTGTGATGGGTAATCAATCACTGTCCACAGGCCACTTTCCCTGAAGCAGTTTGTGAACAATGCCCCATCAAGGGCAGCCACAATTTCCCAGTGTGGATTTGGGGGCTGGCCTTTTCCCTTCCCCTTTCTTCAGCCTTTCAGTAAGCATGTCTCATAGGCCTTCTCCAATGCCCCTGCTGGGTGCTGCCTGTACCCTCTTCCCCTTTTTTCTTTCCCTTTCAGAAGGATCCAGGTTCTGGGTTTTTCCCAGCATGTGATCTACACTCCCCTGAGCAAAGAGACCATATTCATGCCTAGGAAGGACTCCTAGGTTTGGGAGCACAGGGGCATTTAAAGAAATCCTCTTTCCCTTTTCATGCTGATTTGAAGTATGGATTTGAAAATGGTGCTGTTGTTTGGGGACCTGAGCCCTGGGGCATAAAAAGAAAAGTCCCTGCGTTTGTTTGTTAATGGCTTGGACCTTTTGATGAATTGGAGTCTGGCACAGTGTTAACCTCCCGTGGGTGGTGGGGTTCAAGGAAAAGGCCTTTTCCTTCCATGTGCTTTTCCCAGAGTGTTTTAGTGGATTAGCAGGCTTTAGTGAGTGATTCTTTTGTTTAGTAGGAAGTTGAGAAAGACATGAAGGACTTTTCTAGTCCATGGAAATACTCTAGGAATCCCCCAAAACACAACTTATTAGGTGGGCATGGTGGCTCACACCTGTAATTCCAGCACTTTAGGAGGATGAGGCAGCAGGATTGCTTGAGTCCGGGAGTTTGAGACCAGCCTAGGCAACACAGGGAAACGATATCTCTACAAAAACTAAAAAATTAGCCGGGTGTGGTGGTGCACACCTGTGGTGTCCCAACTACTTGGGAGGCTGAGGTGGGAGGATCCCTTGAGCCCTGGAGTTTGAGGCCACAGTGAGCTATGATCACTCCAGCCTGAGTGACAGAGAGACCATGTCTCAAAACCAACAGACAAACAAAACCCACAAAACCCCACACAGCTTATTTCTGCACTTTAAAAATGTTTAATGATCCTTCACTCTGGTGAACCTTGTGCAGAAAGGTGGGCCTAGAGTTTTGTAGTTGCTTCCTTATGCAATCAGTATCCTCCTCATGTTACAATACGAGCTAGGCATGAGTTTTGAGTCTTAAGCTTGTTTATCAGGATGAAAGAATCCCTGTAAAGTGTGTGAATAGATATACATATTTATATATATTATATATAAACTTCTCAATAAGAAAACAGGCCAAAAGAAAAAAATATGTATATGTGTGTGTATTTTTGCTCTTTTGGACTGATTAAGCTTTCTTACTGAGAAGTTGGTTAAGAGGCAAAAGTTTCCCTAATACGTATTCTGTGAGTGGAGGGCTAATGGTGCCAGCAACGTTAAAGCGGAATTTAGAAGCTTGTGATGTTTTCTATTTAAGTACAAAAAAAAAAAAAAAAAAAAAAAAAAAAGGAAAACACATTCTTTATGTTGGAGCTGTCCTCTCAGTAACAATAGAAAATCGACAAGGCAATTATCACAAGTGGAAAGGCATCGGAGCAGGAGATATATTTGTATGTTAGGGCAACTCTTTCTTTTGCTACTGTTGAGTCAACACTGCTCTAGATAAAGGTTATCTGGACAGTGGGAGCTGTAGGTGGCCAAACCAGATCATTTACCTAGAAAAAGCCACCTTAATTGATACCAGCTTAGTCATCTCTCTCCTCTATGGATTGAACCTGCAAGAGTATGCTTATGCTTAGTTTAAGTGTTGGCAACAGACCCCAGCCCTCCCTCACACTGACAGGGAATGATAATTTCACATACTTTTTTGAATATTCATAAAGTTTTAATTGGCATTGAATCTGGCCTTGTCATAAGCTTAACTTTGCCCGAGTTTTTTAGAGCGCTTAGAAAAGTATAAAGAGGTGGGGACGCACTTAGTCCCTTTCATCTCTTCTGTATGTGGTCTTTGTTTTCATTGCCTCACTCATCCTGTTGTCTTATTCTTAATTTGCCTTTTACCCTAAACTGGGTGGCATGGGCGAGGCAGTTGTGGGTACTTACACTCTAATTATTCTTGCAAAAGCCACACTATTGGCTATCAGATCAGGAGACTCCAGTCTTGCACAGATCCAGCCATCCTGTGCATTGCGGAATATCCCATATCCCTGGCCCCCTCCCACTAAATGCCACAGTGACCCCCTCAGTAATAATAGCAGTCAATAATTGGCTTCACATATTTCCAAATCCCCTTACTGGGCCACCCAAGGAAATGATGCCTTTTCCAGGCAGACAGATGAAATGTGCCTTTTGCTAACATTTAGAACGAGAACCTTGTTTGAATGATGAGAGCATCTTCGGATGGCATAAGATTTTTGCCTTAACACGGCCTTTAAGTGACCTCCTAGTACTGTCAATTGTTCGCACGCTTGACATTTGAAGCAGAATGTGTGAGGAAGCTGAAACAAGGCTTCGGTATATTTTTACCCTGTGTTCAACGGACACCGTGAGCTGTCGCAGGCTCAGAACACAACTGCTGGCTACTTTAGAATACAACCTGGGAATGCCCCAGCTTTCTGCTGGGATCAAGGGAAAAAAGCACCCAGTTTGATACCATCATTCTCAAATGTCTTTCAAGAGGAAGTCAGTAGATGTCATCATAAGAGTTAATGGTAAGATGAAATAGTCTCTTCCCGGTTTCGCCGAAAGCAGAGTGGTCTGGCTTGGGCCTCACTGGGCTTGATGCAGTCTCACGTGTGGTAGCTCACATTCATGCAGAAAAAGACACATTTTCAGATGTTTTGAGTATGACTTCAGCCCATACATTGGATGGACCAAATGTATATTGTTGCTGAAGATATAGATACTTATCTAGAATAAAAATCCAAAAAAACCCCCCAACAATATCCAATAAAAATCATCTGCATGTGTGAAAAGAAAACTAAGACTAGACTGAAAAGTTGTGACTCTTAAGAATATTTAAAGAGATTTATTTTACATGAAAATTGTTTAAAAATCAAATGCACTCAAAATGCATTGAAAAGTATCTATCTCGAGGCAGAGTAGTACCATTTGGGAATGTGTTCCAATTCTAAAGAGGCAAATTTTACTGTAGTAAGGCACAAAGGGAGAAGAGAAAACTGTACAGCTGACCTTTTTCTTAGATTTTCCAAAATGCAAGCTGCTTTTCACCAGTATGAAGAATGATCCAGTTTTGCACTGAATTTCTTTGCTATCATAGTCTTTTCTCTCAGGAGTTCATGGGGGCAGTTATTTTAAATTACAATGAAATATTTTCTTTTCTGGAAAAATAAAGATGACAGTATCAACCCAAACCTTGGCTATGTTTTGTTCTCAGTTTTCCTTTTTGTTTTCTTTCCTTTTTGTGCACGGTGACAGCAGGTAAAAAGGAAGAGAGTTCGCCACCATTCGGCGTGTTTTCTGAGGTTATGTTAAGTCCCATTAGAAACAAGCCAAATTATTTGGTTACATTTAATATTTCCTTCAAAACCTAAGAATCTCTACACTAGTGTTTTGTTAACCACACACATGTCAAATAAACTTTTTTTTTAGAGATGTGATGTCAAATAACCTTTTTTTTAGAGATGTGATGTCTTCTGCAAGAAAGTGTATTGTACTAGATGGCAACAAGGGGACAAGGACCTAAATGCAGCTCACATGCATTCAGCGACTTACTCAACAATGTCTCTCATGCTTCACACAAGTGCTTATTACCAAGTATGTTCTGAACTATTGAACCCATAGAGAGGAAAGCTATAAGACAGGATTATGCGAAACAAAAATCAGAATTAGCCAGTAACTTTGAAAAAAATACCTCCGATCTAAAGAAACATATGGAAAACTTAAAAAAAAAGAAAGAAAGAGGAATCTAACATATGAAAACCCAATCCCACTGGAATGTTTTTCTATACACAGCATAAACGCCACATAAATAAAACCACAGACCTCTGCAGAAGTACGTGAGAGGAGGTGAGCCCCCAGCACTCTCTCCTGTTAGGGCCCCCTCTGGGAAGTAAGACCCGGGTTAGTTTCCAGAGACAAAAGCTGTTTGGAAATCCTTCCTCCTGGGAACAGTGGGCCTCATTGGAGGGGAACTTCTGACAGCCCCTAAGCATAACACAAAGTGTGACGCAATCCCAAAGGGGGCTCTGATTCAGGTTGTAGGATTCTGAGCTTTTGGGATACCAGGGGATGGCAAATGTCTTTGAAGAACAGGGATATTTTTCTGGTTTGAACAGAATAGTAGTCTTTAACCACAGTGTTATGTGTCAAGTTCAGGCCTTCCGGGGGGAGACTACTGGCTCTAAGCTGCCCAGGAACACATCCTCTTCACGCCAAGTTCTGGTGAAATGTTCGCTTATAAGGTATAGTCCCACTCTTGGTCTTGTTCCCTGTGTAAATCTCTGGTTTGAAAACCTTGTAGCATTCAGGCGTTTCAAGCTTGAGGGCTGAAATGTCACTTTTAAAGCAGGGTTAAAAAGGTCACACAGCTGCAAATAATAATAGCCCAATGAAATTCAGATTCTGACAGCAGTCCGCTTCAAGAATAACACTGCAACAGGAAACAAGCCCACTAGATCCTTTTACCAGTAATGCGGTAAGAACTCTACTGATAAAATGAGTATATGCGTGTGTCTGTGTGAGAGAGACAGACAGACAGGCATAAGGAAACAAACACACAAAGAGAGGAGAGAAAGGCACACACTGAGAAATAGGCTCGCAAAGAGACAGGGGAGATGCCCACAGAAACAGAGAGAGACACACACAGACACACAGAAGGATTCAAACACACACACAAAGTAGCTGATTTTCTTGGATGGAAATTCAAGGTGTTTATTTTTCTATTGGAAATTGTGATATTCAGGTTTGAAAAATAAAGATATATTTGAAATCCAGAGGGCTTACTTTTCTCTTAATTTACAGTTAGCTCCCAATAGTTATGTTTTCACGTAATACCCCTTTGAATGGTCCTGTTCTACAGTGTTTTACTACAATGGCACTGTTTTGCAGATGAGCAAATAAGATAATGAAAGATGCAATATCCCTCCCAAAGAAAGACATTGTTAGCTCCAAATTGCATATATAATTCCTTCCCAACAGCTAGCCACATGTGGGGATAACCTACCTGCATCCTTGCTTTGCAAGTAGAACCAGGCATCTTTGAAGAAAATAAATAGAGTGTGTTTTCGGTGAATGTGTGTTGGGTTATTATTGTGTGTGTCCCCTTGCCCTTCTGACAGATGTATTGAGATAAATATTTGCTTTGTTTCAGAAACACGAAGTGCAAATTGGCCATGGCCTTAACTAATTTAATTAATAAACAACATTTGTTCCCAGGAAGAAAGCAGGATTGATGTGGAGTGTCACACAGTGTGACTGACTTAAGGTGCTCCTGTTTTCCAGCTGTTTTTGGCATTTCAGGAAGGTCCAGTTTCCTCCTCTGGAACCCTTCTGAGGTCTCATAAGCTCAACAAAGCAGCACGATCTGTTTCATGTGAGTCCTGCCAAGAAGGCTCTTCCCACACTCACAGTAGAGTGATAAATGCTGACAAATGTTGTCAATATCACAATTAAAATTCAAGCCCCCCTTTCAGATCTATAATGCATTCATTTCCAGATTAACAATATCATAGGTGATGGGGATGTAGCCATATTATTGTTAGTGCTCACTGATACTCACGATTTCAGGTCGTAACTTTGAAGTTCCTATAACTTTGGGTATTTAAAAGAGTACATGCCAGGTTTTCAGATTAGAACAGCCCTTGTAGTGTCTTACTATTTACTATTGCAAATTCAATATCACTGTATGAGTCCATCTGCTGTGAATGGAGGAAACTTGTGCCATCCCACTAAGATTAGAGTTTGATGTTAACTAGGGATTAGTAATGACTTTCTACAATTTACATGGGCAAACATCACTCTTGGCTGATTACTGCAAACCAGATGATGTCAATTTTCCCCCTCTTTGGGCTTAGTTGTTACCCTTAAGTTTACAATAGGTATTTACAGTATACTGTGTAGGCTGTCCACGTTTTCAGTATCATTTGCTTTTTGCAGTGTTTGCCTTTCGTGAAATGGTATTTCCAAGTATATCCCTAAATGGCTGGCAAAGCATTTGAATGGATTGCATGAGCCATTGTGGACGATTTCCCATTTTAGACCAGGAATTTGTGGGGTCAAACACTGAACAATGAAAGAGATTCTTGCTCATTGTGAGGCCAGAGGAATCCAGTGGCAATCGAGGGTTTGAATTGTAAATCAAGCTTGTCATCTCCTTGTCAACCATGAAAAACCTCAACTCACTTTATGTACTATTAGGGTTTGTTATCAGAGTTTTTTTGTTATCTTCCCCAAATTTGAAGGAAATTAAACTTAGGGGGCATTTTTTCTAATTGACTATTGAATCTGAATTTTGGAAAAGAGGAACAAAAATGAGTACTGTTTAGAAACTGTTAAATGATGAGGCAGCATCTGCCACAATTATGACAATGTCTAACCAAAGAAATCAGACTACTCAGTGTCTTCCAAAGGTGCTTCATGGGGGTCATACTCAGCCCACATGTGGTTAATAAACTGGACTTTAATGATGTCAATGTCTATGGCAACATTAACAGACAATTTATAATGAATTAATATGTTTACTTGTGAGATTGAATAAAACTAGATTCACTCATTGTTTCTACTGAAAGCACCTTTGACTTTTTTCCATGAAATCTGGAGAGATTTCTTCTCTGGCCATAACTGTCAACAGGTAGACTGAGTGGTCCCCAAAACTACCTTCCTCACCAATAACTTGATTCAGGGCAAACACTGTTTGAAAACCACTGCCTCAGGAGTGGAGAATAGGCAAACTGTTTGGGGCAGTGTATTGTGATGATTCAGGATCATTATCCATTCCACAAATATTTATTGAACGCCTACTATGTAAGCTTTATGCAGTGGAGCTTAGGGTATGGCAGTTGCCAAGCAAAACTTGGTTCATTAAAAAATCCAAGCCAGTAAAACAACTGAATGGGAAATGAGAGGATGAGGACTGAGAGAGAACAGCCTCGTTCAAATCCTGTCTGAGTAATTTGCCCCCACCTGATGAATGGTTAAAGAATCTATGCAGGGCTTTATTTAATAAGAGTCTGTTTGAGAGAATAATTATTACAATATGTGCTAGAAAAGAACCATAATAATAGACCATAAAAATAAACCATGGTTCTTGACTAATACACTAGACCAGATCATACTCGTTGATAAAAGTAATAAAGCCTACATGGTAGAGAGGTACCATTTAGAAAAACTATTGCAAACACCTACACAGAAAGGAATTAGCAAGAGAATGCTATTTGCAGAGGGCTAAATGTGGGAACTGCAGGGCATCAGAATAAAGCAGTTGAAGTTCACACACTTATATATACACACCCACTCACTTCAGACCTTATTAATCACTGAAAACTTATTTTAGCAACTGCCACTCCACTTGAAGACTTTTATTCCAGTATTATGTTGCTAAAACATATTTGGTCCATGGGATCCATGGCATGTAATACATTGATACAGACTCACTTATGTTTTAAAATAAAATAGTAACATAACAATTGTAACTCAGTAGAACCTATCAATGACTAAACTCTAAGTGATTTGAGGACAAATTGTATTTCTCAACTTGTGTCTTCTGAGGCATGATTTCTTATACTGACATATCTCAGTGGCTAACAGATTAGATTGCTCGTATTCCTCTAAACATAACATCCACATCATGAAGACTCAATGAAGACAGTAGAATCTATGTGGCTGAGCCTTTTGTTGTCTTCAAGCACCAGCATCATCCTGTAATTCTAAAGTATTTGCTGCAGCTCATATGCAAATGCAGCCATTAATTAAGATAAGGCAAACAATGTTGACATCAAAAAGAATTGCCAAAGTATTAGCATTATGGGCCTGAATTTCTGGGGAAGGTCAGTACTTTGGTGGGCCGGGGATTGGGATGGGGTTGGATTATGGTAGAAAAATACTTTCTCCTCATACTTAAGTGTCTGGGCTTGGTCAATCTCTTCCCTACTTTGGCTTATTAATGAATCTCTTTAAACTTTCAGCAGTAGCACTTCCAGTCTTGATCATTTCTGTTGCTTGGACATTAATCTAATTATTATAATTAATTACCACTTTCAGATGTAGGCCATAAATGTGCACATATGAAACTTTCTCATTTTACCGTCACATCATCTAATGTTACCTGGTAAGAATAACATTCTACATTAGCAACTAAAGCTCTTAAGTGGCATCCAAGAAAGACTCATCTTAGGCAAATAAGATAGTACTTTTTATTTCGTAATTTTATAAATAGATAATATTTAATATTAGAGTGAGGTTTCAGTAACACTTTCCCAAAAAACCCCGGCAAACAACACACGAATATACAGACCTTTCTCCATAATTTGAAAATATCTACCAGGCTCCATAGCCAATATTAAGAGGAATGAGGTTGCTGAAGGTTGGTTTTTATACCCCTCTTATTAAGGTATGGGCCTTAGGCATGGAGTAATTAAATGATCTGGCAGTGGTCAGGCAGAGGAAGGCTACAGAGACAGAGAAGTTCCAGGAAAGCATTTACATGAATTTACTAGAAAACTAAGATGTAGTTAATTAATGGATAGCCCGACAACTCTGTTGTTTATTTTGTCTTGGATCAGAATCATTTTCTCAGCTTTAAAGTCACCCCTTATTTTGAGACTTAGTAGTATGTTCTCAGTATTCCTAGTGGGGAAGAGAGATGCTGTATGATCACAGATGGCAAAATCAAATGAACAGTGAAAGGTGAGAAGTTATTTTAATTGCTCAACACTCCCCAGACAAGGGCAAGCAGAAAGATCCCAAAGATACTTGTGTTTCTTTCTTCTTCTAAATATAATACAGTAAAGGATTTTAAACAATATGCTTAATACAGGAAAGCTATAAAATTATGGTAATCTCTGTATTCATGGGTGGCCAAATGGAGAGTGAAAATGCGTCGCTCTGTGAAAGTTGTATAATTGTGAGAAATAGTGGTTTGAATAGGTTTACATTTTAAAATTTCCTTTATATTGCTTTAAAATATCTGACTGACAGTGTTATCTAAGGCAAGTCTTTTCACTTTGTGCTTCAGAAAAGTGAAAGTATACATATATTTTCCCAAAGAATATTGCCAAAAATATTAGTGTTTGGGGGGGGGAAAGGTGGTAACAATATACAAAGTACCATATAATTGGTTTGGGTTGAAAGATAATGAAGCTTCCTTCAGACAAAGGGTGATTATTCTATGACTCCAAGTAGAACTTCCTATTTCAGGGGACAAGGTGACTTGTGAATCCTATTGGAATCACCTACAAGTGGCATTTTAAAGAGGCAAATTACTTCCTGTGTGCACAGTAGAAGCAGTAGGTTTTAATTCAGTAATATAGCCATATACTGTTAGCAGTAATGTAACACACAAGTATAACTCTAAAAATGGTAAAAAAAAAAAAGGGGGGGTATGACATAGAAAATTATTTAAATTGTGTAACTTAAATAACTAAATGCGTATTTCCTATTATATATATACATACATACACACATATATATATATATATATGTTACTGTGTGGATTGGTAACCACAAAACCATGTATGCTATACTTATATTGGCTTTTGGGAGGATTTGCAAAGGTAATTTTGACTACATTCAATTTTTGCCTAATGTATGTGCCTTAGAACTAACTACAGCAGGGTGTGGTAGCTCATGCTTGTAATCCCAGCACTTTGGGAGGCCAAGGTGAGAGGATTGCTTGAGTTCAGAAGTTCAAGACCAGCCTGGGCAACATAGCACGACTTTGTCTCTATTTTTATTAAAAAAACGAACAAACAAAAACTGAACTGCTACATGAGAAAAGACTACAGTGTAATTTAACGTGTGTCTGATGTTTATTTTTGAGATGGAGCAAGCTCTGTCACCCAGGCTGGAGTGCCCTGGCGTGATCTCGACTCACTGCAACCTCCGTCTCCCGGGATTCAAGCAATTCTCCTGTCCCAGCCTCCCGAGTAGCTGGGATTGCAGGTGTGCACCACGATGCCTGGCTAATTTTTGTATTTTGAGTAGAGATAGGGTTTCACCATGACGGCCAGGCTGGTCTCAAACTCCTGACCTCAGTGCTGGTTACCTTAGTGATCCACCCGCCTCAGATTAGACTACATTAGCAATCCAACATTATGATCCGCCCGCCCCAGTATCCCCTCATGGGATTACAGGCATGAGCCACCATGCCTGTCTGATTATAAGATTTTTTTCCTGAAAGCTACCTTATTCCAGATGATGTATTTGGATCAGGGCGCAGCAACCTTAATCTGATATTAATTTCAAGTCAGCTTATGAGGCCAAATTAATGAAATATCCAACGTAATGTTTTTGGAATTTTTTGAATTTCTATTTACTCCTGCGTAACTTGGATAACTTTTGTTGAGGCACATCAAATGCCTGAGATGAGAGGGAATTGAGGATCACGGTTCACCACCAGAATTGCTTGCTAATCTGGCGCCACAGCTACTCTGTAGTCCCTTGGGAATGCTGAAGCTTGCTGGGGTGATTGTGGGCGTCTCATTTCGCCTGTTGCTCAGGGGTGGCCTTTTCACACTGGCAGTTACCCAGTGATTGCCACCCCTCTTGCTGTCCTAAGGAGCAAATCCCAAAAGCTTTCAGCAGTACTGAACAAGGGTTGGTGTGCGCTTTGCCTGAGAACCTTCCTCCACAGGTGTGGTCTTCCCTGGTAGTAACACCCACCAGGTGGTTTTCCACAGGGAGGATTTCTGCTGCGACCACCCCCATAGCAGTTTTCTCCCAAGTACAGTTAGTATGCACTCAAGTAAAGGACAATAGGAGCCCAACCTAGGTGAGCCCAAAGAACTACAGCCAATCAGGGCCTGTGCGCATTCGTGTTAATGTTCTGCTCATCTAATTTTGGTATTGGCATAGAAAGGGGGCTCTGAGTGATTGCCTTTCTCATGTTGCTCAGGTGGAAGCAGAAGATATTCATGGATTTCTTTTTTCCTTCCTCCCTTTCCCTCTGATCCTTCAGATTTATGAGGAATCCAAGATGAATTTGGAGCAGGAGAGGCCGTTTGTCTGCAGTGCCCCAGGCTGCTCCCAGGTGAGTGTGCGGATCCTCCATGCTCTGACATGCAGAGCCTACTTTCCAAAAGGGAAGCAACTCTCACCCGGCAATCATGCCCGCCCTGGGCTTTCCTTTTTTACCAAGACACCACCAAAGTCCCCCTCCCCATCAGTATCGTGATCATCATCATCTTCATCGCCATCATTATATTCTGTTTTGAATAGTTTGAAATACTTCCCTCTCATCCCCTGAGAAGTAGCAGTGTTGGGCATTTCTGCCCTTAACTTCCTCCTGGAAGCAAGCCAGGTGTATCCTGCCCAGCAAATATGCAGGGCCATCATTTCAGAAAGAGGGAAGGAGAGTGCTTACTTTTACAAAAGCCACTTGAATATACTGGCTGGGCTTCGAGATTACTGATGAAATAGCTTAACATCACAGGTTAAATTTTATTTTGTTTTATTTTCCAATTTGAGTAAAAAAAAACCCCAAACTCCCTATAACTCTTGTAGAGTCTATAGTTTTCCTACGTATGTAAACTTTAAGAGGGAAATTGTCCTGCTGTGTTGGACTAAATCTCTTTTATGCTCTGATGGCTTCCATCAAGTGGAATTACTGTGGGAATTCGATGAGATACTGCCAGTAGACTGTTTAATATAGGGACTGCACACAATATGAGCTCAATTATTGTCCACTGTTGTTACTACTATTGCTGCTGCTACTATTATTATATTGGAATCTATCTCTTTGAAAGAAATTAGAAACATTCATCACCTAAAATCAGAGTTTTGCACTTTACCTTTGGAACGTGACAGTGACTTTTTCTACTCTTGACCCTTTGGGTATCTCCACATTCCAGTCATTGGAAAATGACTACACGTGGTTACTCTCATGCCTAGATCTTCATTCTGTGGGATATAGGACAAGTTTGGAACCCAGAGCACAGGGGTCTTTCAGGTGTGGCGAGTTACACTCTTTGCCTCACTCTCCTGGCTGTTCATGTGGTGGGGTTGGCAGTAGAGCGTGGAGCAATGCTTAGCAGTCAGATGAGAGCTTACTAAGAAGGGTTCATTGAGGACCCTTCTTATTAACCTCCCCAGGGAGTTTGTGGAGGATTCTGGGAGCCTTTTGGAAGGAAGAGGTCATTGAAATATAAGACATTGTTGCTGGTGTTATCAACCATTGACTGAACAACCGGAGTCCTTTGCTCAGGTTCTAGAAGTTATACCAGGGGCTTTATGTCAATGCTTATTTCCAACTTATAAATAGCAAGAGCAGTGCAAAAATTATTTTGAAGCAAACTGGTTAGGAGATGATTTTGAAGAAGAAAACACTAGGAAAAAACAGAGTGATAACTAACTGGTAAAAATCCTGCTAGACCAGGACTCTTCATTGTGGATACAGAGTGTCACTTTACTAAGTTACTAGGGTAACTAAGTTAAAACTTAATTCCTAAGGTAGAACGTATTCCCATTCAGCTTTTAAAGAGAAGTCTTGATAGCTACAGGGAATCAGATAATTTGAGCAATTTGCTTTGCTTTGGTGGTGAAAATGTCACACTAAGTTTGATTCAACTCAAATCTCTCAACACACTTTTTGGGAGCCTACTATATGCCAGGCAATCTGATTGCTCTGGGGAAACTATAATCACAAGACATTTGTGTCTGTGTCCTCACAGAGCTTCTAGTTTAGGAATCAAGTCTATAGTCACATGATCGGTAAATCACTTAATTAGTCAATTGCAATTTTCCATGAAGGAAGACCATAGGCCACCTTGAAGAGTATAATACAGGGATTGACTTTACTTGGGGAGGTAAATGCCAGTCTCTGCTAAGGAAGGGGCATTTAATGGAATGGGACTCTCCAGAGACCCAGCAAAGGCAAAAGAGGGTTCAGGGTGAGTTAGGATTCCCAGCAACCTCCAGGGTTGTGGAGGACAGTAGAGGACAGTGTTTCAAGGAAGGGGCTGTAAGCCGTATCTAATATTTAGGTAAGTCAGAGAGAAGAGAGCTGCACATTAGTCATTGGACTATATGAAATAATTTTCCAAGCTTGGCACCGTGAATATTTGGGGGCTGGATAATTCTATGTCTTGGGTAGCTGTCCTGTGTGTTTTACGATGTTTAGCAGCATCCCTGGCCTCTACCCACTAGATCCCAGAAGCATTCCCCAGTTGTTATGACCAAAAATGTTTCCAGACATTGCCAAATGTCCCCTGTGGGCCCAGATTGCCCCTGGTTGAGAATGACTACCCTCTGATTTGCATTTTGGCTTTAGCCTTTCTTTCTTTTGGATCTCTTCTCTCTTGGGGTCATCTACTTCTAATCCATGTTCTCCCAAACTATTTTATGTATTGCTCTAAGCCCTTCTTCTTTCTGGCAACAGGCAAGGTAGAAAGAAATGAATGCCACAGACATGTGGTCACTGGTGTCAGGCACTGCTAGAACTGGGACAGCTAGAGGCCTGGGCACAGGCTGTTGGCTTTGGCAGCTGGGTGCTTGCCGGCAACCTATGAGAGGGGAGCAGGGGCGGAGGCCAAACTGCAAGGGATTAATGAGTGAGTGGGTGGTGAGGAAGCGGAGGTGGCAAACATAGAGGACTCTTTCAAGAGCACTAGGCAGTGACGGGAAGCGGAGTGATATAATGGTAGCCTGAGAAGGAAACAGCTTTTTTAAAATTAAAGGATAGACAAGAAACCAGTGAGACAGAAGGAGTGAGCATGCTGGTTTACATGGCTAATCCGCAGAAGATAAGGGGTATAGATGAACCTGGGGAGGAGTGGGGGTGCTAATTCCTCTGAGAAAGGAGGGGTTGGAAAGAGAATCAAGGAAGTGACATGAAAATGCTGAAATAGAGGTGGTTAATAGAGGTTGAAGGGAGTTCATTTTGAATGACCTTGAACTTCTAGGTGAAGGAGCAAGTCATTTCCTTGAGAAGCCTGAGTGGACCGAGGAAATGGTTAGACCGACATGGAAATTGGGATTGACAAAGTTTCTTGATTTTAAGGAACAATTCCAAGCTTCCCCCACTTCAGATTTAAATGTAAAGATGCTTCTAAAACTCGATGTCTTCATTTAATGTGGAAGTGTATTTTTTCCTTGACAAGCTGTTATAAAAATATGTGCATCTTTCAATGGAAGAGGTGTTAGAATTAAGAAAATGTAACAGTCACCCAGGAGTCACAAAGGTCTCCTGGGGTATTAGAAACTCACAGTCAAGTCAATTGTTGCGGCCATGGTATTTACTTTAGGGACATCCCACAGCCTGGGAACCTGCACTGAGAAGACAGGATGACTGAGAATTGGAAAGGGGAGTAAATAGAAGTTATCAGTGCTTGCCCTGTGCTGGGGGCAACGAAAGGATTTTTCTCTCCTTTTCCCCCATGGTAAAGAAACTTAGCTCTATTAGGAATGGCCTATAATACAAGGGAGACTTTTTTTTTTTTTTTTTTTTTTGAGGTGGTGTTTCACTCTTGTTACCCAGGCTGGCACGATCTTGGTTCACTGCAACCTCCGCTTCCCGGGTTCAAATGATTCTCCTGCCTCAGCCTCCCGAGTAGCTGGGATTACAGGCACGTGCCACCATGCCTGGCTAATTTTTTTATTTTTAGTAGAAATGGGGTTTCGCCATGTTGGCCAGGCTGGTCTCAAACTCCTGACCTCAGGTGATCCACCCGCCTCGGCCTCCCAAAGTGCTGGGATTACAGGCGTGAGCCACCACAGTCATGTGGGAGATTTTTTATGTTATTGTTCCTTCGACACTATCTTTGTCTCAGAAGGAAGAGTTTCTCTTGCTCTTTGTAATCTCACAGAGCTCAATGTTAATTTCACTCTCTCTCTGCCTTCTGAATTAACCACGTTCTGAATTCCAGTGGCCTTTCTCAGCTCTATATCTGTTGCAGACTGTATATTTTCGTTATTTTCAATTTGCTGCTATGTTCCTGCTGAATTAAAAAAAAATCACGATGTCCTTTATTATGTCACTTGGAAGGTAATTATAGTCAGTATGTTGTATTATGGAAATTATTGTTATTTAAGAAGTATTCTGGTTCATATCCTACTTTAGGCTATTATTTTACAAAGTCAAAAAATGGCTTATAGATATGAAATGAAGGCTGTTACCATGTTGTATATTTTTGAATATACAAATACATATAAAATATAGTATATCTGAAATATAGTATATATATAAAATATAATATTTTTATAGTACATTATATATGTATATGTGTATTTCATATATATTTTGTATATATATGAAACAAAAATCATAATTAGTTGTTTGGCAGAAAGACTAGGCAACCCAGTCTCTAAATCACACGTGGTACTGCTACAAATTTGGTGCAGTCATTATACAGTGTTATAGACCAAGAGAGTGGATGAACCAGTAGCAAAAAAAAAATCATGTCATATAAAGCAAACTTCAGTATATTCAGAAATCTGGCATAATTACCATGTTTTGCAAAAGCCAGTGCTCTCCAATTTATATAATACAAATGACAAGTAAATAAGTGATATTTATGCAAAGAACTACTTTTAGAATATTTTACATGATTCAGCCCAGAGAATTCCTTCATTCTCATGAACATAAATCCATGCCATTTGCAGAAAACATTTCTACCCTAGTGAACAAATGTAATTAAAACTTATATTGACTATCCCGAGGAATTAGGAAGCTCTGAAAGATTTTCTAAGTTGTTGAAGATTTGGAAATGTTCAGCAGAAAATATCATCCTCTGTTGTATTTTCATTTGACATTGATAAAGCAGATATTCTGTTATGTTCAGTTACTACAAACATACTAGTCTGAAGCAGGATAGGCTAGGATCTGCTACAATAACAAATTATCCCAAAGCTTCAATGGCTTAGAGCAACAAAGGCTTATTTCTGTTCCCCAAGGATACATTTCTATTGTAGATTGGCAGGAAGTTCTTCATAATACTTTAGAATTCAGAAATGCTTTTCCTAATGCCTCAGAGATTTAGGATGATTGGGTAGCCACTATTTCCAATATTGCTAGTTGCCATGTTAAAACAAAAGAGAAGGGGGAATGCTAGAGGGTCTTACACCAGGAATTAGATGCTGGCCCCTGGGTGACATGTTACTTTCATTCATTACTTAATAGGCAGAACTAGTCACATGGCTTCATGCAACCACAAGAGGGCCAGAAAGTTCAGTCCCACCATGTGACCAGAAGTCAGACAGCCAAAAACATTTGGGAGCAGCATTTTTGACAACCATAATATCATTCCCTGAAACTTAAAAATAAGCATTGGTTTATTACGTTGCACAGAACATAGAATACTAAAAATAATTTGTCATGTTACTCCAAAATTATATGTGTAATTTTAAAATATCAGATAATAGGTGGGCAAAGTCTTCATAAATGGAAATGTACTGTACAAATTTCACAGTGTACATTTGTAGATACATATGTCAAATAATTAGGCATGGCATATAATTCTTTCCCAAAGTCTGACTTGAATCACGATTCTTTTCTTTCATCATGCCTTTCTCCTATTTTTGGTTAATTCATAGATAATGTCTAGCATACTTATCATATCTTACACTTAATTTTTACACTATTATGTAAAACATTAACTACATTTGAAAAGTTCCAAGTGATTTTGCAAAATTCCAGTGCTACTCAGGTCTAAAGTCACTTTCATGTTTTGGACATGGTTTTCTCATACGTATAAGAAGAAATGGAAAAATTTTAACTTGTCATGTTGCCATTATTAGTTATACTTATGACCACAAATAAGCATTCATTTAAACACTTTTTTTTTAAATGCTGCCTACTTAGGTAGGCATTAGGGCACAGCTCATTTTTTGTATATATGTTATTTTAATACCTTCAGTATTGTTCATTTGCTTCCTCCTGTTTTATTCTTTAAATACAAAGTTTAAAGTGCAAACCCATAGCTCCTAAAGAAATATATAGTTTACTGATTAGTCAGCATAGTTGGATATATCCAGGGAGTATCTATCTAAGAAGTAGAGTCCTTTCAAAAAAGTTCCCAGGGAAGGTATAGAAGGCGAAAATTTTCTGCTTATTATTAGTACTCAGCCAGATTTTTCTGCAATTGTAGTTAACCCCTTTGGTAAACTTTAATGAAAATTATAATGCATATATTTGGGTGTAATTTAAAGGAATATCCTAGCACATTTGCTTGCATAAAAAGGCTTGCAACTTCACTTACTCATGCTTTCACACTTTTTCAGAAATGTTTTTTTTTTTTTGTTTTGCCTGTCATGTTTGCAATGCTAAATAAGTCTTTTTCTCAATAATGGTAAATATGTTTTTTAAAACTGAATGGCTCCTCTTCTTCCCTCCCTTTTTTTTTTATTTGTCTGACAGCGCTTCCCAACAGAGGACCATCTGATGATTCATAGGCACAAACATGAAATGACTTTGAAGTTTCCTTCAATAAAAACAGACAATATGTTATCAGGTAAGGAGCCATCAGGAAAAGAAGCTTTGGGTGATCAGATCCGTTCCATGCAAGGTACTTGTTCTTCTTGGTAAATTGTGCACCTTGAAAATACACGTTTCTAAGGTATAGCAGAAATATAATCAGGTAATATTCACCCAAGTGATTGAAGAGCAGCAACTTCTCATTTTCTAGAAAGTGAAATATTTATTACTATGCAACTTGGCTCTATATAAGTTGTTTTAAAAATTACATACCTGGTTGGGCGCTATGGCTCACACCTGTAATCCCAGCAGTTTGGGAGGCTGAGGTGGGTGGATCACTTGAGGTCAGGAGTTCGAGTGAGACTAGCCTGGTCAACATGGTGAAACCCCATCTCTACAAAAAATACAAAAATTAGCCGGGCATGGTGGGATGCACCTGTAATCCCAGCTACTCGGGAGGCTGAGGCACGAGAATCGCTTGAACCCGGGAGGTGGAGGTTGCAGTGAGCTGAGATCAGGCCACTGCACTCCAGCCTGGGCAACACAGCAAGACTCCATCTCAAAAAAAAAAAAAATTACATACCTGTAATCACACTCAAGCAACAAAGGTTAATTGGGCATCTATGCACACTGCACTGTTCTGTGAGCCATGGGAAATGTAAAGATTGATATGCTTCCTGTCCTCAAGGATATCACAATATAGCATGCATATGAAAACTTAGCTAAAATAAAGGATCATCCATGACATATACAAATGAGTATTTTAAGGAAAAGGTGTTATGCAACTTTGGTAGAATGAGCTCTCTTTTTGGATTGAGATGGTCAGTGAAGGTGTCCTTAGGAAACAATACCTGCCTCATATGTGGGAGATTAAATGAGAGAATGTATGGAAACGGCAAGTGCTCAGCAAATGTGAGCAGAAATAAATAATACCAATAATCCATCAGCTAATTGTGATTTCTTCTGATTTTGAGAGTAGTATGGTAAATTAGAAAAAGTGCAGGGACAGGAGTGAGGAACCTGAACTCTATCCTGGGCTTTGCCTCACCTGGCCATGACCTTGAGCTACTTATTGAACCTTTTTGGGCTTCAGTTTCTTTTCCCAAAAAATGGGAATGATTGTATCTGCCAAGTCTGTTTCACAGGCTTATTGTGGAGATTCAATGAAAGAATGTAAGGAAAAGTGTTGCATAAATCCTAGCAGGATAATCAAACAGTTTCCTGTTACTCTTCTTAGGCTAGAAATTTTTCACCTTAGCCCTTCTCTCCTTAGCACACCTATGGATATGTTTTAAATGTATTAGAAGAGAAACAAACTGTACTGCCAGGCCTGGCTCATGTAATTTAGTGTTTCTATGTTACTTTAATTTTAAAAGTGCTTTGTTATTACAATTTTTAAAAATTCTTTTTAAAAAAATTTATTTCAAGTTCTGGGAAACATGTGCAGGACATCACTATTATCAATAATCCTCTACGAGTTTTGTCAGACAGGTTATTATAACCCATTGTTACTGACAGAGGAGAAAGGGCACAGGTGATGGAGCTTCTGTCCCAGGCTCAGAACACAGGGAAAAGATGAGGGCCCTTGATGCTGCAGTCCTAACCCACTGACCCGCACATGGCTACTGCATCATCAGACTTTGCCACTTTATAGACACGGTCAAATTCTCCCAGTACCCCCGGTGTCAGAGCCATCCACACATCCAGTGACTTGTTGATAGTGCCAATGTGCTCTGGCTTGGAAGACTCCAAGTTCAAAGGCAGCCTCTGCCCTTCTCTTCACCCACCACTCGCCACCTGTCAGCCTCTGTTCGTTGTTGTTTTTCTATGAGCTTGCTCTTTAAAAATTGTTTGTTCTTTCTTTAAGTCTACAAACAGAGATGGAGAAACTCAAATTCATAAGAATTATAACAGCCTAGAAGGATTAGGAAGGATGGCCTATTCTTTTGTTTTGTATCCGTCATGTTCTGTAGAGTCCCTGTAGTATAACTTAATGGTTCATCAGTGAGCATAGATACACAAGTAGCAAGCTTGTAGACTCTGCAATTCCCAATATTTAAATTCAAAAGTTCTCCCTTTATTTTTCCCAAATTGGATCCCTCAAATAGGTTGCCTGGTGGTAAAGGAGTGGGAGGTGAGTTTAGGGAATGATGATTATGTAGAGAGATTACTACTATAGTGTAAGTACCAGAGCAGTCTTTCAGGCAGGCTGCCAGGATGGTCCTCTAAGGAGCCCCATCTGAAAGTCTGAGAAAGAGCAGCTGAAGATGTGTGAACACTGAAATGAAGCATTTTTCTATATAGTGCCTAAAGCAGGTTTTTTTGGTTAATCTCTTGCAGCTTTGCAATTGTTCTTACCGGATCCTTATTAATTTGAGGCTGTTGCTGCCAATCACTGGCAGTGCCAGGAGGAAAATTATTTGGAGAAAAGTAACTCTAATTTTTATTATGTCAAATTTAGAATGAGAAAATGAAGAGAGAAATAAATATGAGGAAAAACAGCATAAGTAATATATTGACATATTTTCTTTTGCTTTCTCATGGTTTATGTTGAGGTTGGTGTGAGGCCATTTAATACTCCTAATGAAATGAAGTGCTAAATTTTAAAACTTGCTACCCACTTTGCATGTTCTTAGTTTCACAGAATTTTCTTACTGGAAGGGAATGCAGAGCTATACAGTCTGGATGAATTTCTTTGCACTTAGAGAACTCGATGTAATATACCAACATTGTTCATCCTGAATTATAATAGGCTATTGTGTTGGGCATTTTTAGTTTGTTATTTTTTAATTTTTTGCCTAGGAAATCCTTCAATGTTTATTTTCTCAAGCCTCATTTTCCATAATGCTAATTGTGGCATATTGGATTATGATTACACATATGACAAGATTTTACTTGACTGTTGCCTGATTTAAATTGATTTATTAAAAGCTTCAGAGTATATTTTTATTAAAACTATGTTCATAGGCCAAATTACTTTGTAATTATATTTTGTCATACTGTCCATGATGAGTTTTAGTATCTTATGAGTTTGAAAATTAGTTTCTCTTTTATTTTATGTGTTTATGTGATATTAGAATACTTTTTTTTCTTAAAAGATTGCTAGAACTCACACTAAAGCCTTCTGGTCCTGGAAAAGAAACAAACATGCTCATTAAAATTTTATTTACTTTATCATGTTTTGTGGCCTCTCATGAAGATGAATGATTTTATATGACTTGCAATATAGTAACAATGATAATAAAAATAATGTAAATCAAAACATCAGGGCAAAAATCTTCAAGTTCCTCCTGGACTATTTTTTCAAGCAATATTCAATTACACATTTTATTTCAGATGAGTTGAGGCTTGTCATATTTTAAGAAGATAAAATATAATAGATATTTATATGACAAACTTCAGAATATCTGGTTAACCTTTATTTTGGAAAATTTTGGAAAATCACCTTATCCTTAATTAGTTGTAACTATTGTAGTTGGGGAAGGCATTAATATGTCACAGATATACTCTAAGTTTCCAACAGGTTGAAAGATCAGAAATAATTTCACAGCTTTATCATAAGGTCCATTTCATTTAGGCCAGGTAGAGTCACTCCTAAAAAGTGATTGTAAATGATTTTTGACATGCCATCAGGTAAGGTATGAAAAGGGACAGTCTCCGTGTTTTAGTAGAATAAGCCCTATCTTCTGGATAGACAGTAAACATAAACCCCTTATTCAAAGGGACAGAGTAGAGACACAAATGGAGACGACAGCGTTGGACTTTGAGAGTCCAAGACTCCCTTTGAGAGACTTGCACAACCCTTCGCCTGGGTCCTCCCATCTTTATTTGGTCCATGTGATGCGTTTCTAGAGTCCTAATGTGATGATGGATGTGAATTGTTCCCTTCAGCTGTTCTCATTGTGAAGAAGGATAATTTCATAGTAAGGGAAGTCGTGATGTAGAAGGTTTTTGAGTGCCAAGTTTGAAGTGGGAATGTGTAGAGGACAATGCACATCCGCAGGCAGCTTTCAAAATTAACAGCTATTATGTTATGCAATGTTTGGTTTGAAAATCATGATCAAATTTCAGTATAGTGGTAAAGAGGGTGGTGTTTGAGTCTACTTCCCTGGTACTATGGGTAGGTACCTAGGAATTTGCAAATCTTGCCTTGTTAAATGTCCCCACCCTGAGTTCTTTATAGAGTTCCTGGGTTCTGTGTGGGGGCGGGTGCGGGGAAAGACCCAGAATGAGAATCAAAGTGCAGTCTTATTTATAGCTGAACAAACAAATAATATTCCAAATAAGAATTCCTATTAAAACAAAAACTCAAATGGAGCACATGACTTTTTCTCCATCTCCACTGTAAATCTTGATACCAGCAAGTTCAATCTTTCCTGTGGAGAAAGATTGAGACAGCCCTCCAAGGTAGGGCTGTGTGTGCACATGTGTCCTCTCATGTGCTCACACGTGTGTGTGTGTGACCTAGAAGATGATAGATTGTGTTGCCTTCAGGGAGAGGGGAAGATAAAGTTCAAGGGTGTTGTGGATCTTTCCCACAAGGTAAAACCCAATTGACAGACATCTCAGGTGGGAAGCGTAAGATAAGAAAGACACACGTAACTGTGTGTCTTTTGTTTTCTTTTGTTTTCAGATGGAGTTTCCCTCTTGTTGCCCAGGCTGGAGTGCAATGGCGCTATCTCAGCTCACTGCAACCTCCGCCTCCTGGGTTCAAGTGATTTTCCTGCCTCAGCCTCCTGAGTAGCTGGGGTTAGAGGCATGCACCACCACACCCGGCTAATTTTGCATTTTTAGTAGAAACGGGGTTTCTCGATGTTTGTTAGGCTGGTCTCGAACTCCCAACCTCAGATGATCTGCCCTGCTTGGCCTCCCAAAGTGCTGGGATTACAGGCGTGAGCCACAGCACCTGGCCAACTGTGTGTCTTTTAAATGCCTCGGTAGCCTACCTGCTGACATTCTGGCCCAGCTAATGCTACAGGCAACTGGTCTGTGCTTGGAAGGAGGTTAGGGCAGGCACCAGTCAAGGCATAGGAAGAGGGACTGAAGTTGCTCTTCTACCGCCATGTGATTCGTTCATTCAGCAAACACTCATTGAGTGCCTACAATAAGTGTTAATTGCTGCATCGAACAAGACAGGTGAGGTCTCTTTTTTCATGAAACTTACTACTCAAGTGGGGTGCAGAGGAAGGGAGATAATAAATAACAGCAAAAAACTCAGATAAGTAAATAAGTATCAGTTAGTGACAAGTGCTATGATGAAGATAAAACATGATTGTGATAGCAAGTGACCAGCAGGAAAGGGGATCAGGAAAGGCCTCTAGGTACTTTAGGCTCAGGGGTCCTTTCTCCCTGACCCCTGAATGTGGTGGGACTGGATGTGGGTAAGACCACAAGACCAAGTGTGGCACAGCTGACTACATCTTGAGCTGACACTGAAGAAAGGCAGGAAAGACTGGCTTCTTCATTCCATCTTCCTTCATTCATCAGATTCTCAGGACTCACCATTTGATAGGGAGCATCTAACATGAATGACAGTATAGTCCTTCAGAACCCGACTGTGTCCCGGGATTAGGTCTAGAATCAGGGCCCAGCTCTAGCTCCAGGCTCTAAACCTAATTCTCACCATGGAGAAAGCAAGAAAGTAATTCAGGGAAGTAAAACATTTGTTCCCAAGAGGCTAATCGTGATCCAATCACAGAACCCAAATCCACTGCTCATGGTTCTTTGCCACAAGAGTCTATTTAATAATCCCTGGCCATTTTAAGGGGGAAGCCAGAGGGAAGATGGCATATCTCACTCCAAATTCTTTTTAGAATGAGTTAGGATATTGTAAAAACTGAGTAAATAAATCACACGCACACACGTGCACACACATACACACACACACGACCCATACTTACCTCTTCTTCTTGGCAATTCCATTGATAGTAAAGGTATATAGTAACTTCCCACTGTGTGAATTAATTGGATCTTTATGGAGCAGAGGGTGGGGGAGATGGCTTGCACCAGAGGGCAGCATGGTAATAATACTAGCTACCATTTATTGCCTTCCCTTTTACCAGTCATTGAGCCCTGTGCTTTACATACATTAGGTCATTCAATCCTTACCACTTTTTTTTTCATATGAGGAAACAAGATCAAAGGAATAAGTAGTTTGCTCAAAGTCCATATGTGTCTGTAATTTTTTTTACCATACACCTAGATGTGTGAGCTATACATACTAAGAACACATTTTGGTCTCAGTTGTATGTTTGGATATAAATCCTGAACTACTTTTTCTTATATTATTGGTATCTCTTTAATAGTTATCCAATGGAGAAAATAATCAAAAGTTTTTAGGAGATTCTTCTAACACATAAGCATTGCAAAGAACAAAGAGTTGTGGTTTAAAATCAGATTGTCTCATCCATTGTGACAAATAGAATGTAAGTGGTACTGGCATTTATAGGAATTGTTCGTTTCTTGTCCATGTTCTTAGCTGGTCAAGCAAAATGGAATTTTGAATAATTCCCCTGAATCCTTTGGAGGCCTTGCTCTGTAGTATTCTTTTTTTATATGAAAAGCTTGCTTGCAGTCTTTGTTCTACCTGGAAACCAGTCCCCTTTGACTAAGAGTACAGGAGAACTCAGGCAATCAGGGACTCAGTGGAAAGTTAAGCATTAGCTTCTGCTATTTAGGACAATTTTTGATAATAAAATCACCTTGGGTCCCCTAGTTCACTCAGCCAGCAGACTTGATCTCTTGGTGTTAATAACCCTTCTTACTAGCTTAGCCTCAGTAAAGCAAATTGAAATTGTGGCTTGATTGCAGTTGGAACACTTGGGGTAGCTCATGGTTGATCGTGAGTAGGTGTAGAATATAAAATTGGTTACTTTAAATCTAAAATGGTGTATTTTGGAGCTAGTTAAGCATGTGTTGTAAGAGACACCTTTGTCAGAGCATTGTCTAATGGACTCACAGGCACTTGCAAGAACATCTAGTCCAACAGTTATCTATCTTGGCAATGAATGGATGCCAGCATATGAGTCAAGAGTGTGAGAGGGTGTTCCATCTCCCAACTGACCTGGATCACCCTGGCCAGGATGGTTTTTAAGCATTCCACATCCATTGCTTAAAAACCAGGTTTGCCTTGGTTTGTCCCATTGTAGCACTGCCTTTCAGGACAGATGCAGGGAAATAGTAACATCAGTGTTACTGAGAGACTCCTATTATATATTCACACTCAATAAAAGGCACATTTATTGCAAAGAAGTCTAAAGTTCCATGGAATTCTGTGAGTTGTTATTGATTATCGCTCTTACAAAGGATTATGTATATTAAAATTCATTTAATGTAAATTATCCTAAATTAGGACTCTATTAAAATTTAGATAGGGACTAAGTTGGAGTATTTTAAAGAAACCATTTGCTGAAATATTTATGAGATAAATGTAACCAATAAAATAATATCAAAAGTACCTAAGAAAAATACCTTTTTAGATAACTCTAACTCTTACTAAAATAGATATACTAATTCCAATATTTTTCTCCATTGATTTGAATGGCCCTCTTGAGGAATTCCATTAGCCCACATTTTTGTTTGGTTGAATCTGAGTCATGCAAATAATAAAAATGCATCGCCTTTAAAGAATATCCTGTAATTACATGGCCGCTAATTCAAAATAACCTTTATTGTAACTAATGAGGCCTTTTACAGTATTACTAGCCACTATCAGTTTCATACCATATGATGTAACATTATTTTCACAGTCCTTTAGTAATACCATAGTTGAGAATATCAGACCAATAGGAAAGAACATTTTGCTTAGGAAGTTAATATTCTTTTCTGGTATATGATGGGGACCCTGCATTTTCATTTCTTTTCTTTTTTAAATTGGTGATTTGTCACTTTGACTTTTTTAACCATTGAGAAAAATGAAACAGAAAAACACATAATTCAAATGCAGCTTGGAAAGGGAGTAAGGTAGCAATCTATTATTAAATGTAGAGCAGACTAAATGCTTTTTAAGAGAAGAATCGGATTTCAGAATTTAGCATTTTCCTTGTCATTTAGTTTTATGTTGGAATAATTGCACTTGGTGGGCTGAAGCTGCTGGTGCTAGGCAGACTATGAACTGATAGGAAGCGCTGAGAGTCGCATATGCATTTAGCCGTATGCTTGTCTGCCCAGCTGATAATGTGACTGATCAGGTCATTCCTAATTCATAAGGCCAAGTTTGTAGCACTCTGCTGGATCAATGCACAAGTAGTCTCAGCAAGGCAAGTATCCTGTACCTACCAATTTACAGAGGCAGTGATTCCATGATGTGGAAATTGTGTCATATAATTTGATTGGTAATTGATAATCCTAACAACTTTTGGTTCTTTTGAAATATTTTGGAATCATTCATATCACTCACCAATAGAACTACATTGCAATCCTGCTGACTCCTATCTTACAGGAACAGTTTTGCAATTAAAACACCTGAGAAAACATCACATAAGATAATGGAAATATTAGACTTCCCATGATCAGTGGGAATGGAGTTTGCCAGTTTTTAATCTTCCTTTTATCCCTTTATGCTTCTTTGCTGGAGATTTAGAAGTTGAGGGCCATGATTCACAGAGAGGTAAAGAGAACAGTCATCCTAGCAGCCTCTCTCAGGCTCCTGAACTCTGAGATGAGGTCATGAGATGGTCCATGAAATTGAATTCAAGCTGGCATGTGAGAGCCCAAGCCCCAAGCAAAGTTGAGCGATGTTTTCTGTCTGCTCTTAAAAATATTACTCCCAGATACCAGTATACACCTACACACATGAACAAAGGAGGCTGCGGGAGGATGGCACAGGCATGGGATTGACACAGTCCAGCATCAGCAGTCTTTTCAGCCACGGAGAAATGAAAAGCTCTGGGGCCAGGGGAGCCACAGACAGCAAAGACAACTGCTTCCCTCCCACCCCCAGAGCAGAAGGACCAGAAAAAGGTCCCAGGGCTGTTACCAAATGTGATTTTCTTTGCTGTAGGATATAGTTAGAGAAAAGCAAAGTTGATATCCACATTTGGAATAGATAAGGCACACTGTCCCAAATTTTTAATTCATTTTCTTTTTGTGAGTGAGCTATTCTTTCCAGTTACAACAAGAAACAGAAAATGGGGCTTAACTTTTGTTTTAACATTTATAAGAATTAATACAAGGTCTCTTGTTATCTTTGATCTCACATGGTACCAGTTCCAAGTAAGCCAGAAAATGTGCAGATGTTGAAAAAAGGGGGCAGCTAAATCTATCAACACACGAATGCCTTGTCAAATAACCATTTCTGCTGAAATTAGACCTGAAGATGGTGGGCAATATCCATGGCCAAAAATTAAAATTCTTGCAAATCACACCTTCTTTAGAGCCAAGAAGGCACCAGTCGGCTCCAGCACCAGTGATTTCTAGATCCTAAATAATAATGGCGGATACTCTGTTGGTGGATAATATCAAACGTGTGCTCATTGAGTAGGGATAGGAGGCCCTTGGGGGGTTTACAGGAACTGGTTTCAATAAGAACTCAAAGCCAAGACGATTTTTTCAGGCCTTCCACCTTCCACTCACTGTTCTTTTAGTGCTTCAACTACGTGGGGACCATCTGAATGAGAGAAGGGAATAACCCCAATCTCAAACCAAACTAAAAACAAGTAACTTTTGAGTTTGAGAATTGAAAGTTTTTTTGTGTGTGTTATTGCTTTTGTAAATCTGAAGTGGTACTGCATAAACACCTGTGTGTTACCCTCTCCAGAGAGTCTGCAAATAGCACACCAGGTTCCCAGGAGACCCAAGCACCAGGGCAAATGCGAAAAGGAACTCTTACCCACTTCTCTCACTGTCTCACATATCTTTGGGGATTTCTTTGACAAGAAAGATTGGCACCAAAAGGAGTTTTAAAAAACCTCCTTTGCAACATTTGTCATATTTTGGTGTTTGGTTCCCTTGCTGAGTTGGTTTGCTGAAAGAAAGGAGTGCCTTTGCATGGACTCACTGCCTCTGTAAATTGGTAGGTATGGGATACTTGCCTTGCTGAGACTACTTGTGGATCGATCCAGCAGAGTGCTACAAACGTGGCTTTATGAATTAGGAATTACCCCATCAGTCACATTATCAGGCCTGGGGCAGGTCTCATTTTCTTCATATGTAAAAGAGGAAAAATAATTTTTACATAATATGGTTGGTGTAAACACTAATTAGATGCTGTGTGCAAAGCACTTAGCATCATGCCTAGCATGATGTAAGCACCCAATAAATGGAAGAATATGTGCTTATGCACATGTGCACACACACACACGCAGACACATGCACACATGCACACACACACGTGCACACACATGCAAACACACACACCCTTTTATTTTCACTCTCAGACCTTGTCTATATACCTTCTATTCAGAAAACTTCTTTATCTGTATAGCAAGCCCTTGCCTCTGACCTATTAGTATCACACTTCCAGCTGTTACTTTTGTTCCCATTTCACTATCCTTTAAATAGTCACATATTTCTTTGGCCTATGAACAGTGACTTTTAAAGCTAACCCATTATGATGGTGATTTTAGGATTTATAGGATCATATAACTTTAGAAATTTTTTTGAAAGATGAGGAATATGAAGTCCAGAGAATATAGGTAAATTCCCCCATATTACAGTATTCTCAAATCTAGATTTCTGGGTTGTCAAAATTGTCTTCTGCATACACAACAGAGCCCTTTGGATCAGGGAGGGCAAAGCACATTTAGATAAAGAAGGGATTGTGTCTGAAGGTAAGAGAGGACTTAGTAGTGATAAGATGGTTGCAAATTGTGTGACCTTGTACAAGGAAGCTTGTTTCTTCATTTATAAAATAGTATCAACACTTGCTGCCTCATAGAATCATGCAAGATCTAGATTGTAGACAATGTGGGTGAAAATGTTTGTAAATTGCAAAATCCTGCATAAAAAGTTTTTCTTCTATAAATACACAATAGTTATATGTATATATTAGGGACCTAGGTGTATATTTGTGCATCTTAATAAATAAATTAGTTGCTAATAAAACAATTTTCATCAAAACCCACTCTTTCACACATCCCTTATCTGTAATGCCGAATTTATGAACAGCTGTGGTATGCTCTCTGTGAAATGCAAGGAGCTCAGTATCTTGGAGATCAGGTCAATAATGGGAAAAAATACAGATGGAGATTTTGCTGCATGGAATCCAAGTAAGCCATTTGGGTGCTGAAAGGTCCTTGCCCATAGGAAATCAAGAGACATTGCCTCTAAAGGGTTGATTCGATGGGGGATATTACACCATTTTCTGCTTCACGGGTATTAAGATATTCTTTGAATCAGACATTTACTGATTTACTGGGCTTAACTATTCTCTGTATGATTTAGAAAAGTAAATATAATTCTAGTTTCTTATAATATAGGAATATATAAAGAGAATGCAGGAATGGCAAATTTGTTTCAACTTGAGGGCACCTCTTCAGTTGACTGGTTAATGGCTTAGAGAACTATGCAGAGATTTTGAGAGTGTTAGATCAAGCTGGGAAAATGCCATAATCAATCTAGTAGAGTCTACTACAGGCTTAGGTGGGAATAATACATGTACACAGTGCAAATAGGATTGAGGTCTTGATTATAATCCTGGTGTCTCCACCATCTACCTGGGAGACCTTGAGCAAGACCGTTAATTACTCTGGGCCTCTGTTTTTCTGATTGGTAAAAATTTAGCATGGCTAGGCTTTCTTCCATGGTCCTTTCCTGGTTCTAATATCTCCTGTTTCTGAGAAAAGACAATTTACACAATTTTATTTGTCTCAACTCAAGTACATCTTCACCAAGGAAGATGATTGTACTCAATGATGAAGAAAGCGCAATTCTACTCTACTTACTTTCTATTTAATAGAATCTTGTGAGATCTAGATTCTCAAGAATTGTATGAAAATATTTTATTAACTGCAAATGCTGCATATATATTAAGCTACAAATAATGGCTTCAGATTCTTCAGTTTTATAAGTAGAAAGCTCTGTAGAGTCAAAAATGTGAAAGAAATTCTTTTCCTTTTAAAGAGCATTTAAAGAACATTCTTTTTTTTTGGCTATAGCAAAGGAAAATAAAATTAATAATGACATTTTTAAAGGATGAAAGCTGAATGTGTTTGACTTGGAACCTTTTATCATCCCTCTATGATTTTCAGGAAGAGAGATAGAATTGTTAAGTTTACTTTCTCCATTAAGAAAAAGGAATTAACATGCTTGTTTGTTTCTTTTTGTTTACTCTAAGAATTTGCAAAATCCTTTTTCTTTCCAGCCCCCTGAAGTCAGGCTTACCATTGGGTCAGATTTTTTTGGCCTTATTTTAGCAAAAATCATTTTCTTTTTCAAGTTTAAAATAAATAAAGAGGGTCATTCCACATGTTTCACTGTGTATTCAAATGGTACAGACTTCAGGCAAGCGGAGAGTGAGATCTCCTGAAGCTGTCTGGAGGGAGTTCGGCAAGCCCTCGCAGACTGCAGCCCTCTGTCTACTGTATTCCTGCTTCGGAATTTACGGTGCTATTTTCTTGCATATCGTCATGTTACTTAAAGGGTCAAGAGACTGTGGATGGCTAGTGGACATTTTAATTAAGGCAAGGGGAGGGGATTAGTGAATCTAGCTCATGCTTGCTACTGGCTTTTGAGAAAAAAGACCCATTTATTAGCTTTCTGACTCTGTTTTCAGATCAAACTCCAACCCCAACGAGATTCCTGAAGAACTGCGAAGAGGTGGGCCTCTTCAGCGAGCTCGACTGCTCCCTGGAGCATGAGTTCAGGAAGGCCCAGGAGGAGGAGAGCAGCAAGCGGGTAGGTTTGCCTGGATGGACGCCTTGAGAGGTGTCCTGCTAGAAACTTCCACGAGGAAACTAGGTGTCTCTGCACTGCAGATTGTGTTGATGTGGCCTTGAAGTATTTTAGCCATTTGTGAGTATTTGTCTAACATTTTTAAAAAAATGATTATTCCCTGATTGTGGCAGAATTCAAAGCTAGATAAATCATGTGAAAAATAGGTATCTGAAATACGAAATTCTAGCAGAAAAAAAAATTCAGAATCTTGAACCAAAGTCAAACTTATAGATTTTTTCTTTTCCCCACCAGTTGTTTTACTTTGCTAAGTATTTAATAGCAAACCTTATGTGAGCAGTGAGTGCAGAAGAATAGAGTCAATGGGTGAGAGAACAGGCGAGTAATCTTCATGGCAGAAGAGAGGATTTCATCAGACTTTGGCCCATGTTGTAACTGTCTGTTTTCTATAATCTTTCCAGTCATTCTGCACCAAATTCATAATTATTTCCTGGTCATATTACCTTGTCCTAGTATTGAACATCTGTTGTTGCTGAAACAAATAGGTTAAGTACAACTGTGAATCATTTGTTCTTAAAAATGTAGGAAAATCACTTGATGAAACCCTTCAGAATATATTCGGTTTTTATAGGAATGTGCTGAAATTTAAAATCACTTTACAAGATTCATGAAAGGAGATGGTGGTCACAAGTCAATGTGATGAGGATGCTTTTTGGTATTTTGTTCATTGTTATTATACAGCATTATTCAATGCCCACATTGTATTAAGAAACAAATTAGATACAGTCTGTGAACAGAAATTCAGAATGTGAAAGGTGATTGAAAGGAAAGACCAGTTAGGTAGTAATGAATTCTGAAGTCCAGCTGTTCCATCCGGAAAAGAAATTTTAAAAGGTTCTGATATTTCTCTAAGTGTTTCAAAATCCTTTTAGTCCTTGTCTATGTGAAATTATAATAATCCCCCCTCCACCAGATTTTTCCTGTCACATTCTCATGTCATAATAGTCAAGGGCTTGTATTTAGCCTGTACAGCTTCAGGAAAAACCATGAAAGTAGGTGATGCTTACAAGAGGGGTATAAAATCTCAGTCAACTTGTTTTATTTATTTATAATTCATTTGTCATGTATGCTTGACTGTCTCCTCCACTCCCCTCTCAAAGGATACGAAGTGCCTTTTTTCTTTTTCAAACAAGCACTTATACAGCAACTATTATTTGCCAGTCAAATAATAAAGTTCTGAGCACTTTAAAAAATTAATAAAAATAAAAGACATGCATTCTATATTTTGTTGTAATAGAAATATACATATATTATATATATATTTTTTAAACCATGAAAATAGTATGCAAGAGAGGAAGAAATTCTCATCATCTAGTCAACTTCCTTTGGTTGAGTAACAAATTTAGTTTTTTTGATAGACATGTATGTAGAAGACTAAGGAATTAAGTTCATTCATTCCTCTAGATATTCAAAGCTGGCTTCTTAAACTGAACTATAAGAAAGATGTGCATTTTGTCCATATTGTCTTCATTTCTGATAGAATGGTTTTACCTCAAGTGTATGCCCTTGATTTTACTAAAGGCATTTTTCCTAGAACAGTTTCATGAAGCCCATTGTCGGGGTGTGGTTTTAGATAGTCTCCATTGCATTATTCATGATTTCTTATATGAAGCCCTGTATGAGGAAATTCTTGCAGATCTGAATTCCAGGAAATGGTTTGCTTCCCCGGAGGAACTGAAATATTTTTCTCCTCATGGACATGAGAATCGTGTAACTGGTTCTGTTTCTCTTTTCGCTTTGACTGCTAGGTTAACACAAAGCCAAGTTTACTGCTAAACTTTGAGAACTTTTTCAAACGTTGTGATGAGCATATTTTACTTCCTCCCTAGACCAGACTTTCAGTTCTAGTTTATATTTTCTCTGGTTCTGATTTTTAATTTAAAAACATTGTCATGCTGTACATGTTTTATGAGTTGCTTTAAATTTCTTGTGGGTTGAAAAAGAATATAGATAATTAAATTTTAAAAATTAAAGTAATTAAGCAACCAAAGTAAGAAAAGGAACTATTGCAGCTGTAGAAACATGTTATTTTCTCTCTTTTAAGTGTTGCTCATAGCCGTGTGATGCTTTCATGATAGGTGTGTGGGTGGGGAACAGCCAGCCTCCCCATGGTCTGGGGCCAGCATCTCAGGACACCACCATCTCATGCCCCAGCCTCACTTGCACACATGGGAGGCTGGACAATATTCAGGCTGTTGAAGCTTCTTCTTCCTTTGCCCCATTCAAACCAAGCCAAATATAGCCTCAGGTGGCCATGGTTACACGAGAGGGCATTCTCTTGAGGTCTAAACCACAATGACTCCTCTGGCAGCAAAGAGGGCTGCGTTGGTGGCTTTGGCTCTGGCATTTCTTTGGAAGTCACTGGTCAGGGAAATGAGGAGTAGGAGTAATGCTCCCCTACCTGACAATATTCTTTTACCTACCCCTTTGACCAGGTTTTTCCAGCTGTCGACATCCTTGGCATCCTGCCACCCCAGCTCTTCTTTCCCTGCTTAAAAAGAAAAAACACAGGTTCTTATTCAGTGACTATCTTATCAATTTTTAGTATTCTCTTCTTTTTCCTTTTGGTCTACATTCAGACAATTATTATTTTTGTTTTAATTCTACATCTCTAGCTCTCTTCCGATTTCTTTTCCTTTGAGTCTCTAGACTTGCATTGGTTCCCTCGTTAGGTTTTAGTAAAGTGGAAGATGGATTAATTTATCTGGAGAATTTGGCTAAAGAAGGTTCTTGCTAGAACTTTCTATGTGTCTTATACAAAAATATTGGAAAGATTGGGCTGGTTCTGCACACCACCTTTAAAACTTCTAGCTGCAGTTGGTCTAGAAAATTCTGTTAAAGAGCAAATAGAGAATTGATCCTTACTTGGCCCATGTGGCTGTCCATTGGAGAAAAGTCTGTTTCACAGACTCTGTCTCTAATCCCAGCATCCTTTTCCAGAAGCGTCCCAATGTGTATATAGAATCAATGCAGGCTGTAAGCAGGTTATGTCCACTGGAGAAAGGCCTCATTATCTGTATTAATACTATATATAGTAGACAATACGTTCCATAATAGCCTCAATTTCCATATTAATAGAAGCTTATAACCTCATAAATCTTTAGTAAGAGGATTGTTTCCCCTTAGAAAGGCATGTTGTAATTCACTATCAGGTATCATAAATCTCAACTTGCCAGTGGCTTAGAACTCAGACTAGCTCATATCCTGAAACATGTAAGAAACTTTTGTTTATTATTTTTCATTCAAGAAATATTTTCAAGTGCCCACCACATAGCAGGCACTGTCCAAGGCATTGTTGAATATACCACTGAATAAAGATGATAAAAAACAAACAAAAATACCTGCCTTCATGTAGCTTACCTCTAGGGGGCAAGAGAAACAATAAATATGTGAAAAAAAAATGTATAACATGTCAGATGGTGATAAGTGTGATGCAGAAACATGTAGCAGGGAAGGGGCACAGGGCTTGCTGGGGGTGGTCAGGCAGGCATCACTGGTTAGTAGATGTGTAAGCAGAGACCCAAAGTGGGAGGAGGCCTGAACCAGGTACATACTGGGGAGAATGTTCCAAGCTGAAAGCACGTAAGTGCAAAAGCCTGGGGCTGGAGGATGCTCTGCATGTTGGAGGAATTACAAAGAGACCCAAAGAGGGTGTAATAAGGCTAGAAAGCTGGTCTGGGAGGGCAGATCCTGGGGGGCCTTGTATACCATTTAAGGGGCTTTGGCTTTAACTGAGTGAAACTATAGGACAATTTTTTGTTTTTTTGAGACAGGTTCTCACTCTGTTGCCCAGGCTGGAGTGTGGTGGTGCAATCTTGGCTCACTGCAGCCTCGACCTTTTGGGCTCAGGTGATCCTCCCACCTCAGCCTCCCAAGTAGCTGGGACGACAGGTACCCACCACCATGCCCGGCTCATTTTTTTGTAATGATGGGGTTTCACCATGTTGCCCAGGCCAGTCTCAAACTCCTGGAGTCAAGTGATCTGCCCGCCTCAGCCTCCCAAAATGCTGGGATTACCGGCATGAGCCACCATGCCCAGCCAGGACAGTTTTGAGCAGAAGAGTGAGAGGATTTGACTTACGTCTTAGAAAGATCACTTTGGCCGCTGAGTTGAAAGCAAACTATCAAAAGGCAGTGGCTGAGAGAGAGAGACCAGTTGAGAAGGTATTGAAAGAATTTAGATTAGAGATGATAGCAGGTTGACTCAAGGTGGAGATAGAGGCAGTGGGAAAATTCTGGATACATTTTGAAGAGAGAGCCAACAGGATTTGCTGACGGGTTAGACTGGGAAGTAATAGAAGCAGCAAGACTAAGGATGAACCCAGGTGTTTGGCCTGAGCAACTGGAAGGATGGGATTTCCTATGAGAGGAGTGGGTTTAAGGGGAACATTGGGGGTTTCTTTTTAGATTTGCTAAGTGGAGATGCTGGATCAGCAGATGGATATATAGGTCTGGAATTCAAGGGGGAAGACCAGCCTGGAGATGCAGATTTGGGAGTCACTAATGTAGAAACAGTGTTTATATATTTGAGATTGGGTGGAGTCATCTGAGCCAGAAGTGAATAGAGATGAAGTAGAGAAGTCTGAGCATGAGCTGGGCAGAGTCTTCCAGAATTCTCTGACACAGAGGATTGCACTCCCCTCAGTGGCCAGAGATGACGCAGGAGACCATGAGGTATGAAGAATGAAGTCAAGTAACAGAAAAAGAAAAAAAGATGTAGGTGAATTTTCCTTTTATGTTTAATGACTAAAAAAAAAAAAAGAAATTGCATAATGCACATCTAGGAGGTGGGAAATAGCTTCATCATATAATAATAGTGGGGGTGTGTGTGTGTTTGTGTGTGTGTAAGGAAGGAAGGGTAATTGAAGGGACTAGAAATGAACTCCTTTGTCTTGCTAAGAGAAATATAACATTACAGCCTAACGTGGTTAGAGACCCTGAAGATGAAAAGTGTGGTGTATAAGTGCTAAGTGTTGTTATTCTCCCATAGGACCTAAATCGGACTCATTATGCTGATGCAGCAATAGGAAATTAGGACATTTCCATGCTCTAGAATTCCTATGAAAATGATTAAAAGTGAAGTCCATCCCCAGAGAGTATTGACTGTTTAATACATGGAACAAGGGACAAGCTACAATCTTAAGATCTTGGATCCCAGCTCAACAGGAGTCACAGAACAGGGCATGGTGGGGTCAGCCTCAGCTCCGCAAAGCGGGCTGTTTAATCTGATTAAATTCTGTATCTGGAAATCATGTTACCCGATGCCACCCATTACTTGGGCAAGAAGGTGCGGAGAGAGAGGCACTTTGCCTTCTTACACTGTCTTGTGCCTATCAGCTGCTAGCCAGCATCGCTGCTCCGTGGGGAAGGTATGAGTGGTGCTGGATGGAAAATAAAAGATGCCAAGTTGAACAAACTTGCAACAGCTGCACATTCACATTTCCGGTTATGCTAACATGTTGCTTCTCTGATATTTGTGTAAAACAATCCTTCCCTCCCCATCGAAGTGTGGAGAAAAAGAATATTCTGAAACCTAAACTTGGTTTTATCCAGGTTTTGAAAATGTCCCCATGTTTGCTTAATCCTAGCAGATGAGGCTGCTTTTGATCTTTCCATTTTTTTTTTTTATCAGCATGACTGAAAGGAAACACCCATTGACAATGATATTGGAGATGACAGCCTCTTTCTTCCACCACCGCAATGACTGAAAACCCTAAGGCTTATGTTAGAAGGATTCTTTTTGTCCTCCCATTTCGGTGCACTACAAATGTAAATCACGTTCAACTTTCTCCTTGTAGGTTAAAATTATGCCCTCATCTTAGGCGGAATTTGACGCTGGAAGGGAATTTGGCTTGATCTTTGCATCCCACTCAGGGGAATGACTAAACCAGTGGATAAACTGGAAGCTATTTCATGTGTTTTAGGTCACTAGGATTTAGGAATAATGAGTACAATCTTAGCAGAGATTATTAAGAGTTGGTATTTACTTCCACATATGTGAATGAATGTGATCTCGGGTTCTGCTTCAACTTTAAAATGGAGTGGGGTTCTTTTCAACTCATAGGAGTTCATTTTTGGTTTGTTTGGGGGTTTTTTGGTGAAAAGACAGGGTATCCTGAAAGCTGCAATATACATAGTCTATTTGTCTTGCAAAGAGTGAACACTTAATATTAAGTGTTTGATGTGGATGATAAGAGAAGCTCAGGAAGCTGACAGCTTCTTAGAGGAATACTGACTGAGATGGTGACAGATATTTGTTCATCATCTCCCTTGGTGAGTTTGCATATTCAGGTTATTTGGATCTTAATTGATGAATCCTTACAAGCTAATTTTCACAGTAAAAAAAAAAAAAGTATTTTATCTCTTGCGACTGGGGATTCAATTTTGAGTGCTTGATTATTTGGCAGCTGGTGGCTCTGTCTTCAACCAGTGTTATCAGGCAAAGTGAAGGGGGGAGGTGGTTGTGACAGTAATTTCAGACGAATGTCTCCTAGCCTGTGGCAGATTTCATTGTTCTCTGAGTTCAGTATTAATTATTTAAATTATTTATCACAGGTTTTATTTATATTTGCTATGACAGGACATTTGTTCTGGCAAGATAGAAGTCTCTGTCTGATGTCTTCTTGAGAACTGGCCCAAGGTTTTCAGAGGCTGGAGTCTGAATTAGAAAGGTTGCGCATTCATGTCACGCCTGTGGTGTTATCATCAGAGGTACTAAAGTCTCCCTTCAAGCTACAGAGTAGGAGGAGTAGGAGGGACTGGAGAATGCTTGGACCCTATTTTATTTCTATAATGATGATTGCTAGAGGAAGCTGGACATTAATTTTGGGAAAGACTATTTGTGTTGGAAATATTGCAGAGTAAAATCGTGTTTTCTTGCACCAGTATTTCCTGTTCAGTTGTGATTGGGGATGGTAATAATCAAAGGACTTACATATTCATAAAGCATATTCATGTCCACATATGGACATGAATTAATGTCCATTAAACATGCTATTAATGATAATTTTATTTGGGCCTCTTCAGTTAACAGGGAATAATTGAAAGTGGTTATACTGGTAATATTTTTCTCCATTGGAAATGCAGTGAAATAAACTGTTGAGAGACAAAAAGGGAGCCAGTGGTTTACGTGGAACGTCCAGGCCTTTCTCTGACCTCTCTGGGTGTCCAACTCTGCCTCCCTGTCTTTTGGATGTATCCACTCTCAGTTGGCTTTTGTTTATACCTTCTCTTCAGAAAACCCATACATTCTCATAGTTTAAGAGTCAAGTCCACCCAGACAATTCCTTTATTTGTACATCTAGTCCTTGCACGGGCATAAATATTGGCCTCTAGCCTCTAGCTGTTACTGATGTTCCCATTGAACATACCACTGCTATTCCTCACTCAACATGTTGGAAACCATACCCAGGGCTTTCCCATACAAACTCACCACCATGCCCTACTCCCCTGGTTCTGTTAGAGGCAAGTTTCACCCTCCCTCAGCTCCCTCCCTACCCTCTTTTGTTCCACTCCCAATCAACTTTCTTAAGACACGGTCCTCAGATCTTCCCTTTATTTTCCATTTCTATTACCTCAAGCCTAGACCATTCTTACTTCCTACTGGGTTATTGCTGCAAATTCCAAGAGGTTTTTGACCTTTAACATAACTTTAAAGAGATACCTAACAATAAATATTATTGTAATAAGTATTATTGTAAAATTGAATGTATTTTTTTTAAAACTAACGGAAATGTTTAAAGTAAAAAAAAAAAAAAAAAAAAAAAGTGTGACCAGGTATGATGGCTTACACCTGAAATCCAAGCTCTTTGGGAGGCCAAGGGGCGAGAGGATCACTTGAACTCAGGAGTTTAAGACCAGCCTTGGCAACACAGTGAGACCTGGTCTGTATTAAAAATGAAAATTAAAAAATTATCCAGGGTTGGTGGCCCACACCTATAGTCCCAGCTGCTTGGGAGGCTGAGGCAGGAGGATTGCTTGAGCCCAGGTGTTCAAGGCTGCAGCAAACTATGATCGCACCACTGTACTCGACTGACAGAGCAAGACCTTGTTTTGTTGTTGTTGTTTTTTTTTAAAGTAAAGAAAACAATTGTTCTTGAAGTTGTCTGCCTTTTCTTTGTGGCTAAAGGAAAAGTTCCTCCAAATATCATCATTGTTCAAAGTTAGAGAGGTTGGTGTGGGACATGGTGGGCATGAAAAGGGGATATGTTGGAAATTTTATAAACACAGCCTCATGCTGTATTTTACTACAGCAGCATGTGGTCAGCTGATCCTGGTGCTACAACATTGGGACTGAAGTAGGGGCAATAAAAAAAAAAAAAGACAGAAAAAACAAACCCCAAAACAGCCAAAACCACAGTGCAGCCCTGAAGCTCTGCAGGCACCGCCCTCAGCTCAGCTGCAGCCTGTAAGGGCCACTTGTTGGGCCCACCCTGCCCTCCCATCAGGCAGCCTTACTGTAGCTGAAAATCACTCCAAGTGGATTCTGGTGGTTGGGATGAGCCTCACTAAAACAATTAGGAAGCTCCGCCTTCTCTCCCAGCAGAGAACTTTCTCATCAGGGTGATTGTTTTAAATTCCAGGTTGGGTCGTGTTCTCGGCTTGTTTAAATCACTTCTTACCTGTCCCAAGGCAGGCAAGCCAGCCTGCAATTTCAAGGTGTTAACCCAAATGGAATCATAACATCGAATGGACACTCTTCCCCGAATGAATCCGTTTCCAGCTGTGAGTAATTCAGGATTTCTAATGTGCCAGACAGGCACACAGAGTGGGGTGTGTACCTGGGCTCAGGAGGCCCTTGCATCTGCAGAGGAAGCGCACACTGTCCTCCGCGAGGCCCTGCATTAATACTCCCAAAGGCATGTGGGAAAACAGATCTGTTTTCTGGGCCAGATTAAAACGAAATGACTAAAAGATGAAGCTTCCGTTCTAGGCAGAAAACAGCACTCACATTTGGAAAATTGGACCAAATGACAGACTCAGTGAGCATCTGTAGCTAAGTCACTTACCTGGGCCCCTCACAGAGACGTGAAAAAAAATTGGCATTGTAAAAAGAGGAAGGGAAAATAATATAATAGTTGCAAGAAACCGTCTCTGCCTCCATCATCTCATAAATCCAGGTGAACATTAAGTACGGCTAGGAGCAGGTATGGCAGTGATTTACTCTGAGAACTCTGCTCCAGCATTTGTGTGTTGTTAAGTTATTTCCATACTGAAAAGTCTGAGGCCAGGAACTGGGATTCCGAGCATTCCTCCCATCCGCATTTCCAGCACGTTGGCTGTCAGCTCAAACCTGTGGTGCAATGACTGATTTTAGCTTCAGAACCATGCAGGGCCATTTCCCTTGTTCTTCACCCAAGTACCACCAAAGTCCAAAGACTTAGGAAAGTTGATCAAACAGTGCATTTCCCCCCCTGGATTACTGGTACCATGTTCATGTACTTTTTGGAACTAGCTGTTCTGGTGAGCCAGATGGGGCTTACGAGCCGGTTGGGTTGGAGAGGAGGCTAGGCTGTTTTCCTTGGGTGGCCATGCACAGTGTCACCTTCCTTGCTCCTCCTGTGTGCAGTGGGATTATCTGTCGCAGGCTTCTCTGCTTGACTGTTGTTAGGTTTCCCTTTGTGCTTTGCTTTCTGGGATGTTCAAAGCTATTGTTCAGTTTGTTAGAACTTGTGACTCTGTTCTGTGTGACCGGTCCAGTCCTCTTGTTTGGCTCTCGGGTGAAGTAGAATTCCAAAAGGACTTGACTTTCAGCATCTCCTCTAAGCACAAATTTGCTAATAGACCTCACTTGCTGCTGGCAAGACAAGACCATTTGAGCTATTATTTGAGAGTTCTGAAGCTAGAAGGAGGCTGTCCCACCTGCAAGCTTTCCCTTCGTTGTCTGGCGCTGGGGGTGGGGGAGCAGCTTGCTTCCCAGTCCTCTCTGTGAAATGAGGACTTCACATTTTGGATTTAGTGTGGCTGCAGTCAGCAGAGTCCTTGAGATCTAAGGTTTGTGCAAAATACACCATCTATTCTAAGAAAACTTTGAAAGTTAATCATAGTGCTGACCGAATCCTGCCTGAGTTGGTGCTGGGGACAGCCTTTTCCTGGGCTTTGTGCTTGGGTGGGGGCTTATTCAGGCTCTGCAAGCAGTCACCTCCCCAAAGAAGAAAAGCAGTCATGTTTTGTGTGAATGTCAGGCTGATTGACTACAGGTGATGCAGGACTGGGCATTTTGAATCACAGCCTCTCTCAAAGAAGTCATCCCCCTTCCTGCCTTCTCCCGGAATGATTTGTTATACACAGAGCTTAGGAACTTTCCCAGACGATTTATGAACATAAGGTTATTGCTGAATTTGTTGGCATGGTTGGCCCGGGCATCCTTGTCCATTGCTCTCTAACCAGAGCAACAAGCCTTTGGGTAAGGAAGCCTGGGCTTCTCAGTGCTCTAGAACGTGGTGGGCATGCGAGTCCCACCCTTGTAGCTCTACTTGGTCCTCAAATGGCTAGAGAGAAACAAGATGGCCCAGAATTCTGGCAACCCCTTCCTCAGTGTGTCGTGCCAAAGAGCTCTTCCCCATGCTGCCAGGCCACCGGAAACTGGCCTCCGAACACTTCCTGTGCCATCCACACTACCCCCGTGTGGATTGTGAGGATGTGACTCGGAGTGTGGGCTGAACTCAGGACGAGGGCAAGAAGTCAGCTCCATTCCATCGCTCTCTAAAAGTCACACATGACTTTATTTTCTCGCCGGTAAAATGGGCCTTTTGACAACTTTGAAGTTCAAAACATAGGAAGTTAGAATATGTCGAGATCTGAAGAACTGACATTAACACTGGTTCCTAGGTAGGGCTTGCTAGATTCATACATCACTAGAGCATCTCACTTTGGACATTCTTTCTGATGTTGACTACAAGAAGTGTCCAAAAAGGTGAGCAGGAAACAGGAATCCAAACTCCACATTCACAGAGACAATAACACCGTTGTGACATTGCTGCCTGGAAGAGGTGTCTTTTTCCTGCGTGCCAGCAGTAAGGAAATAATTCCTTGATCCAGATCTCTGCTAGATTTTTTTCTTTATTTGTATTACAGCAATACACACATACATGTGTATATGTTTTAGGCAAAGTTGGAAATTGAGACTTTGGGAACAATTTCATGCCAATTTCTAGGAAGTTCTGGCAGACATTCTGATTACACCTAAATTGTTTGTAATGTTCAATTCAATGCCAGCTTTAACAGATAATTGCTATCAAAGTATATCTACCTGCTGCCCTTTGATTTTGAAGATGGCATCACTGATTTACCCAGAAGCTGGGGGTGAACTTAGAGTTGATTTATTCTTGGTGGTAATGGATTTGCACAGATCCAAACACACATGCCCTCCCACAGACTTCTTTGCAACCAGAGGCACATATTGTAAGACAGCTGGCCAGGGCCAGGGGTGCAGCCTGTGATGGTGGGAGAGAGGCACTACTTTGACCTCATTAAAGTAGTCCTTCTAATTGAATGCAACAGTCATAGACCACAACTGCTCAGTGCTATACTTCTCATACAATGTACTGGTGTATTTAGCAGGAAAAACATCTGTTAATAACACTGATGGAATATTCCCAGCATTATTTTCTCTTCCATTTTACATTTTGCTCTTCTTAAATTTGACTGCTTTTTGACAAAATCTCAGGATGCCAAACATAACTAAATCATGTAACAGTGGTTTGTTGTTATACAAAAGCATCGAGAGCTCACATAGGTGCATTAAACCAAACTGAAAATGGACAAGAAACTCATAAAGAAGGACATGTGTGTCTCTGATCTTTGCATATGAGTTGGTGTTAGAAGGGAGAATAGGAATGGTGCTTTGGTGTGTGCTAGGAATGGCTTGAAAGGAACTGATCCACTAAAATACTTTGTTTAGTTGCATTGTGGTATGGGTTCTGCTCATCCGCCTGGATTACTGGCTTTTCATCAAAGGTTAAGTAGGTACTACTTCAATAGAGCCGTGTTCCTTCAGTATGAAGTAGCTGACTCAGGTCAGGTTTTAAACATCAGTTTATAACTTGCTATGCTCACACACTTATGCCAACTTCCTCCTTCGTAGTTTCCAAGTGGTAGCACTTGCCTGCTCATCCTCCTGCCTCAGGCTTTTGGGAGGCCTCTTCCCTTTCACATTTGTCACTGAGACCGTTTGACATATTAGCCAGTGGGGGCATGAGGTCCAAATGAGGATTACTCATATTTGCATTCTCCTTTCCTATCCATAGAAAAGAAGAGACCAAGTCCGAATTTTGAAGTGATCCCCACTTCCTACAACTCCCTGGCAGAGGTAACTTGCTCCTAGGGCCAAATCCCCTTCCCAACAGCTGTTTGGCGATTCTGTGTCACTGGGCTGACTGTAAAATCAGGCATACCCTTTTAATTACCTGTTCATATTTCAGCAAGGCCGAGCTCTGTGGCACAGAGAGAGGGGATAAGCCTTCATTGTAATGGATTTTTAGAAAGACTATCTCTGAGATAAGAGTTCTAAATCTTGGCAGTCTCTTCAGAGCACACACTTTGTGATTGCACAGAAATTCTTGGCTCCCCAGAGCCGTGTTGTAAATGGAGTGCAGTGTACAGGGTTGGGTAATAAGATACTGCAGATACATTTTAGAGCAAGGTGCACTTTTGCTTTATTTATGAAGATAGACAGGCTGGTTGAGGGCTTAATCACAGCTGATAAATCATTTTAAGAAAGCCTATTAGAACCATATGCTGATTTCTTGCATTAATATAGTGTGTCTGTTTCCAGTCTAATAAGACAGGGTTTTTTCTCCTGTGCTCTGGGTCTCTCCAGTGTAGACTATTTATCTGTTTAAGTGGTATCACTTGTGTGGGAGCATTTATCTCCTTAAGAGGTACCATTAATAAAAGAAGGCAAAAGAAAAGGGGGAAGCAAAAATGAGCCAAGGTACCCATTGCACAGTGCATGTGCATGTGTGCATGCAAGTATGCCTGTGCACGTGTGTATAAGTGTGTGTGTGTGTTTATGGTATTACAAAGGAAAGAGTAAAAAAGCTGAGAACAGGAAACATCTCAATTAGAGTTTCGGAAGGCCATGGATTGGTCTTCACTTGGCATAAGGTAGTCATTTCAGCCCAGGTGGTTATAATACTGTAGGAAAAGATTATCTGAAGTTGGAAGAGGGTGTGCACTGACATTTTGGTTACCTCACTTCTCCCCAACCTCGCGGAGGTCTGCCCCGAGAACAGGTCCCAAGGCTCTTTAATGAGAGCCACATTGGAGCTCCGACTCTGAGCCAAGCTCTGTTTATCACTAATTGCAGGGGTGCCTTGCAGATCTTTCCTATTATTCCCTGATTATACCCCTGCTTTTTTTATTATCTTGCCAAAATTCAAACAGTAATAATTGCATGATTTATTGTTTATTTATAATCCTTCTACTGCTTCAATCCCTGTATTTAATAGATGTTAAAACAGCAAATAGCTCTTACCAAATGACTGGACTTTTTTTTAAAAAAAAACCTTCTACAGAGAAGTCATGTATATGCCAATCTTACTTGGCATTCTTCAAGCCACTTCCATGGTACTTCTGCACAATATAGTGTCTCTGACCAGATACAGAAGGGCTGTTTTTTAGTGCACAGAGAGTTTGTATGCCAGGAGAATGTGTTAGGAAAGGATATTAATTTATCCTATAGGATTACATTCAGTTGAGTTATATTAATATGACTCCTACTTTCTTTCCAACTCACAATTTCCAAGAGAGAGATAAATGAAAAGCCTGTTTTATACACATTTAGACATAGTAGGGAAATATAACATCACATTATTAGAATTGAGATAATAAACTAGTAATAATAAAATTTGTCATCATTCCTTGGGCTCCTACTATTTGTCAGGTGCTGTTCTAGAAGTTTTGTTTGTATTATCCCCTGTTCATCATAGCAATCCTAGAAGATGATATTTTTACCCCCATTTTACTCAATGAGAAGTTAAAACTCAAGAGTTTAAATAATTTGCTGAAAGACACAAAGCTGGGAAGTTGCAGATTGAGTATACAGGGCTGTCTGCTGGAAAATTAGTGTTTCTCGCTACTTCAGACTGCTTCTTCCTGTCTTTCTTTATGTGTGCAATGCATTTTAATATAATTTACTTGAAAAAATGTCTGGTGGAAGTTTTGCAGAACATTAAGCCATGCTTGACCTTGACAAACACATGAAAATATCTTGACTGCACTGACTAAATTTTGGTCTTTTTTTTTTTTCTTTCTGAGATGGAGTCTCACTCTGTTGCCCAAGCTGGAGTGCAATGGCACAATCTCTGCTCACTGCAACCTCTGCCTCCCAGGTTCAAGCAATCCTCTTGCCTCAGCCTCCTGAGTAGCTGGGATTACAGGCATGTGCTACCACGCCTGGCTAATTTTTTGTATTTTTAGTAGAGATGGAGTTTCACCATGTCGGCCAGGCTGGTCTCGAACTCCTGACCTCAAGTGATCCACCTGCCTCAGCCTCCCAAAGTGCTGAGAGTACGAGTGTGAGACCACCATGCCTGGCTATATCCTTGTCTTTTAAAAGTCCTTCGTAAAACTTCTGTTGAGTTTCATCTTAGCTCTGGATTTGCCTGCATTCTGCAGATGTGGCTGCAGACAGCGTGGCTGGCCCTGAAACCTAGCAATGAAAGGTAGCTTGCTGTTCGTAATGCATTCTTCAATGCCGCCAAAGGCATGCAACCCACCATGACTGCTCTGCTTACCAAGATACGTTAGTTCCAGTTCCCAACCAAGCATGGGAATCCTCTCGTCTCCAGAGTTCTGTGAGAGACATCTACATGCTGTGAGGCATTTTGTTCTGTGCCTGGTTGTACAGACTGCCACCTTCCTAGAGTAAAATGAACATTTGGTGAGTGAAGATGTATTTGGGGCCTATGTTAGATTCTAAAAGAGCACTATCTGCTTGAATGACTGCCTTGAGGAGAGCATGCTTAGGTGAGCACTGCCCTGGGTCTCTTAGAGCATAACCTTAGGATTCAGGGAGTTGCTATGCCATCACTTTTGGGTGTCATAGGATTTTTGGCAGTAGGATAAAGATTAATCACTGGTATTTAGGCTGTGCTATGTATTAATTTGTTTAAATGTTGGCTCTTAAAGGAAACTGCCACACACCCTCCCTATACCTATGCCCAGCTTCTACCACTGGGAATGCTTCCATTGTGTTCTCCCAATTCAGTCGAAAAACGTGTATTGAGGTCTTAATGTGTCCCAGGTGCTGTGCTGGTTGGGCCAAAGCCAAGGCTACATTCTAGTGGAGGAACTGCTAGTGATATAAAGGAAAGTTTGACTTTTTTGATGGGTCCTAAACTCTTCTGGGATCATGTGTACAGTAGGAATAGTATTGGTGGTGGCTACTCAGTTTAACTGGGTATTCTTCATGTTCTGAGCACAACTCAATTTTCCAGTTTTCTTTCCCATTTGTCTCTCATGTCTTTTCTGCTCAGGAGAATGAAATGAGCCATCCTCCCTGAAACCGCTCTGTGGCTTCACCACCTTGCTGTGCTTGCCCATGCAGTTATTTCCTCTTGCAAGGTCTTCTTCCCTCATCTTTGACCAAATCTGACCCATGCATGAAAGCTCATGTCAGCTGCCACCTACGTGAAGCCTTCTCTGATCTCCCCTCACCTGATGCAATCTTGATCTTTCCTGGATTCCTGCAGTGCGTTTTCAACACTGCTTATGGCACACCTCACCTCCTATCTTGTGTTTTGATATTTGCTGAATCTGCCCCCTGGGACTGTGAGCCATGTTATCACAGGGCTCTGCCTGTCTCCACCTGTCATTCTCAGCACCATTGCCTTACACGTGGAAGAAGCTCTGTGAAGAATTACTGGAATAAGTGAATGAATGAACATGTAAGAGTGAATGAATGTCCTCACTGAACAAGATTACATTACTCAGTTTATCTGAGACAAGGAAAACTGAAGTGCTTTCTACCTCTGAAGTAAGATGCCTCTTAGACAGCTTTAGTATACATTTTCTTTTTTAAAAAATTTGCTGGCTGGGTGCAGTGGCTCATGCATGTAATCTCAGCCTTTCTGGAGTCCAAGGTGGGCAGGTCACTTGAGGTCAGAAGTTCAAGACTAGCCTGGCCAACATGGTGAAACCCTGCCTCTACTACTACACACACACACACACACACACATGCACGCACACACAAAAGGCAGATGTGGTGGCACACGTCTAATCCCAGCTAATCAGGAGACTGAGGCAGGAGAATCGCTTGAACCTGGAAGTGAGCTACAGTGAGCTGAGGTCATGTCACTGCACTCCAGCCTGGGTGACAGAGTGAGACTCTGTCTCAAAAAAAAAAAAAAAAAAGGAAAAGAAAAAAAAGAAAAATTTGCCAATTCATGAAAGAGCTAGAATTATTAAGGATAAAAATACCTAATGACATAGTTACTGGTTAATAGCCATGCTGGATAGAGAATCTTGAATTGAAAGCAAGAAGAATTTTAATTAGAAATGCTTATGTTCATTCAACAGTTTTTGTGAGTTTAAATTTTTCTTTTTATCTATTTAATTTTCTAATTGATACATCATATCTGCACACATTTATGTGATAGATGTGTTATTTTGATACATGCATAGAAAATGTAGTGATTAAGTAGCATTATTTAGGCTATCACCTTAAACATTTACCATTTCTTTGGGGAACATTTCAAATCTTCCAACTATTTTGAAATATACAATATATTGTTGTTAACTATAATTACCATACTGTGCTATTAAACAGTAGAACTTACTCTTTCTATCTGTGTGATCGTGCCCATTACCAACCCCTCTTCATTCCCCCAACCCCACCCCCTGGCCCTTCCCAGCTTCTGGTAACCATCATTCTGCTCTCTACCTTCATGAGATAAACATTTTAGGCATCACATGTGAGTGAGAACACATGATATTTCTCTCTCTCTGCCTGGCTTCTTTCATTTAACATAACAACCTCCAGTTCCACCCATGTTGCTGTAAATGACAGGATTTCTTTTTTAGGGCCCAATAGTATTCCATTGTATATATATATATACCACATTTTCTTTATGCATTTATTTATTGATAGATTATTAGATTGATCCCATATCTTGGCTATTGTGAATAGTGCTGCAATAAATATGGAAGAGCAGGTATCCCTTTGATACACTAATTTTATTTCCTTTGGATAAATACTCAGTAGTGAGATTGCTGGATCCTGTGGTGATTATACGTTTAGTTTTTTTTGAGAAATATCCATTCTTTCCTCCACAGTGGCTATGCTAGCTTACATTCCCACCAACAGTGTGTAAGAATTGTTTTTCCTCCACATCCTCACCAGCATTTGTTATTATTGTTATTATTTATAGTAGCCATTCAAACTGGAGTAAGATGATATCTCATTGTGGTTTTTATTTGCATTTTCCTGATAATTAGTGATGGTGAGCATTTTAAAAAAAAAATGTATCTGTTGGACACTTGAATGTTTTCTCATTGGCATGCAGTAAGGTACCACTCAGACCACAGGCACTTATTATAAGGTGTGACAAATATTTTGTACCATAAATATAATAGACATAAGCTAAAGATTTCCTAACCCAGTATTGTGTATGTGTGTGTGTCTGTGTGTGTATGATGGGGAGGGTGGTGGATATCAATGGCAGATCTTAGTTAACTAACCTAACACTCTAAGCCTCAGTCTTCTCGTCTGTAAAATAACATTAATAATTACTTAGCTCACAGGATGCTATATATATAAAGTGTATATATATGTATATATATGAAGTATATATATGTATATAAGTGTATATATAAGTATATTTATATATATAAGTATATATATAAGTATATTTATATATATAAGTGTGTATATATATATACACTCATATATAAAGTACTGTAGCTTGTATTTAGGGGTTCTCAATAATTCTAATTCTCTTTCCCTTCACTGTATGTATATCCAAGAATCAGAGACTGCTGAGATTTCAGTGCCAAATCTGGGATGGGGAATTAGGCACATACTCTACACTCACAATTTTTCCTGGATTTTTAGGTGGTAGTTGTGACTCAGAAATCCCTTTCATCACTGCAGTGAGCCCAGAGACTAAAACCTTCCAAAAGCCTTAGTCAAAACTCAGAGGTGGGTTAGTGTCTATGAGCCATACTGAGCAGGAAATAATCTTTCTGTTGTTACAGGTGATTATTTTATAAATCAAAAGTCCAAGGGCTTCCCCAAAGTTTTGCTTTACAACCTAGGCAATGCAGTATACCCAATATTTATTTTTAGGAAGATTTGGCAGATGTTAGGTAGGCTGACTTCCAGGTCAGAAAAAATGTTCAGAGCAATATAATAGAAGTCCCCGTGGGACAAACTGAAGTGAAACGTTGTCATCTTTGGAACACATTCACCTATTCAGTTACTTAGCCTCAAAACTGTGGATCCTGCTTATACCATCTTACTTTGCCTTCTTTGGTGGCGTTTAAGTAACTTCCTGGAAAGACGTACTTCTTACTGTGTCTGGCTGTTTAGAGTTACCAGAGTTTTGGTTACTACAGAACATTGTTAGGAAAGAAAAATAAATCCTTGCTTTGGGAAGATTTACCGTCAAAGCAGAGTCCATGATTTAGGCAAGCTCGAACTGCCTGGAGAAAGCAGCCTGAGGAGCCACATGGACTGGCCATGCTGAGAAGCTGCAAGGCCAACTGTGCACAAAAGAGGTGCTGCCTGCCTGGTGATCCTGTCCTCCTGGGATGGGGTCTGTGCACAGGCCCCAAACAGTTTTGGAGCACAGGCACTGAATGATATAATTCATTCATTCCTGTTTTCTTTCTTTGTCAGAAATGTCACAGACCCAGGGAGGTCCTCTCTTCTGTACTCATGGTATCTAATTCATCCGTCTCTTATTACTCCTGTGACAGCAGGTGCTGAACACCTGGACACGTGCTCTACACCCCTTGTGAAGAGTGAAATATTAAACCAAGGGTGGGTGGCAGAACCTTGACCTCTCCATTGTGTATCTGAGGAGGACAACTCATCAGGGAATTAGAGCTGAGACATGACATACACCCTTTCGTGAAAACCTGGTTAGTTGCAGTGAGCCATGCCTTAGCATGTTTTTCCAACATCCAAGAAGTAGTTTGGGTCTATCACAACCACCATGACTACCACTCCTTCCTAAGAAAAAGCTAGAAGACCAACTCTCAGCCCCAGTAAGAACCCGTCCTGTTGTTCTTGTTGTTACTGAAACTGAATATTCAAAGATCAGTGCCATACAACTGCTTTTTATCTCAGTGCTTACCAAATGCCTTCTTTGGAACAGTACTCCTGAGAAATTTGCTGCATCGGAATTACCAACATCACCTGGGACTGTGCTACAAATACAAATTCTGGAGCCTCTTCTGGACCAATTCACTCTGTCCAGCCTGTGGCAAGTTCCAGACAATGCTGATGCTACTGGTCTGGGACCACACTTTGAAGACCACTGGTCTAAAAATTCTCTTGACAGCCAGGTGCAGTGGTTCATGCCTGTAATCCCAGTGCTGTGGGAGGCTCATGTAGGAGGATCACTTGAGGACAGGTGTTTAAGACCAACCTGGGCAACATAGTGAGACATCATCACTACAAAAAAGTTTTTAAAAAATTAGCCAGGCATGGTGGTGCATGCCTGTATTCCTAGCCATTCAGGAGGCTGAGACAGGAGGGTCTCAGCCCGGGAGTTTGATGTTACAGTAAGCTTTGATTGCATCATTGCACTCCAGCCTGGGTGACAAAGACAGACCCTGTCTCAAAAAAAATTCTCTTGTGAAATATACTTATTGTTTGTTTAATATTATTCCTTTCTTGAAGCGAGGATCTTCTGGAACCTACTTTACACCACTGTAATGGAAAGAGCTTGAGCTATCCATACCTACTGGCTATGTGGCCTTATCAAGTCATTTAACTTTTTCTGAGCCACCATGTTTATCTACCTTGCAAAGCTATAGTGAGGTTTGGGCATAATTACATGTGCAGGTCCAGCAAATTGCCTTGCACATAGAATATACTTACTAAATGGAAAGCATGTTTTGTTTAGTTCAGACCAGAGCTATGCTGACATTTGCTGCACCCACAATTTCTTGGGATGTACTGACACTTCAAGACACTTTGAATGTACAGTCCAAAGATTTCTTGAAACTTGGGGCCCATTGCTTCTACCTGTCTGCAAGTGAGCAGATCTTCCTGACATAGGCTATCACTGAGTCAGCATTAATTGCTCTGTAATTGTCAAGGGGAATATTTCATGATGAAGAAAAACAGCCAGCAGGATAGTGTTTGAAGATGCTATGACATCCAGAATGCTTAATATTTTAATTCTCGATTATGTAAAAGCAGTTTAAAAACTTCAATGTGCTATAAAAATGAGTATGTGCTGGGTGCAGTGGCTCACGCCTGTAATCTCAGCACTTTGGGAGGCCGAGGTGGGAGGATCACCTGAGGTCAGGAGTTTGAGACCAGCCTGACCAACATGGAGAAACCCTGTCTCTACTAAAAAGACAAAATTAGCCAAGTGTGGTGGCACATGCCTGTAATCCCAGCTACTCGGGAGGATGAGGCAGGAGAATTGTTTGAACACGGGAGGCGGAGGTTGCGATGAGCCGAGATTGTGCTATTGCACTCCAGCCTGGGCAACAAGAGCGAAACTCCATCTAAAAAAAAAAAAAAAAAAAAAAAAAAAAGAGTGTGATTATAATTGTTACTGCCTTAACCAATGTTTTAGGTTAAAAAAAGGCTTGCCCATGCAGAACAGGTGTGTTTCCCGCTTTTAAAGAAGAATATGATATTTATTTCCCTTCTTTGGCCTTACTCTGAACATTATCTCAGAATCTCTCTGGGGGCTTCCACAACTTCGGGGATATCCTGACCTTGTTGCTTTAAGACTGGACCTTAGGGAGGTCATGAGAGGGCAGAACATCAATTGACTTTGCAATGAGTCCTCATAACCAAGGAGACACACCAGTCCTTCTGAGGCAACAAACTTGGAGATGGGAGAATGTGATTCATAAGGAAAAGCAACAGCAACAGTTCCTGATTCTTCCGTGGGAGCAACTGTAAAGCCATGACCTGGAGCACAACTGGTTTCTGTCGCTTATTCCTGCGGCCTGCTGGGCTACATCTGGAGGTTCTGGAGACCAGCTGACCCCTGGAGGGATCTGGGCTCCAGTTTTTCCACCCAAGAATGCACGAGAGAGGTCACTGACTATGGAGCTCTGCTAATTGACCACTCAGGCAATAGCCAATGCCCTGAAGGAGGTGCCAAGGTGGGAAGGACTTCCCTGTGGTCTCCCTGCAGAGGACCCTGTTGGCAGGCAGAAAAGGGTGGACCAGGAAAGTAGGGAAGGAATGAGGCAAGAGAAAGAAATTCACAGATGTCCCAAGTTTCCACAATTTTATCAAAAATTTTTCCATGACTCATCTTGTGACTTCTCCCCAAATTTAACATGATAAAACCACTGGCCTAAATATAATTAAACTGCAATTACTCAAGAGTAAGAGGGTGGTACATTTTTATCAACCCCTTCACTCCCTCAAACATAGAATCCAAGGTGGGACAATAAAGAACAAAAACCGTCTCTCTCCCTTCTTCCCAACCCGATTTCCTTGCTCCATGGCCCCCTGAGAGGGAGAGCAAGTCAGGATTTCCAGAATAATTGATTCCCACCCAAATGTGGAGAAGTCAAGTGGAAGCTGCACAGAGACAGCTGGAAGACTCATGTTTTGCTTGTTTGTTTCCTTAACCCAACTTCAAGACGTGCTCAGCTCCAACACACTTTGCTTTACCTTTCTGTATGTTAATCTGCCAGGAAAGTTTCTTCTATGGTGAGGCTATTTGGGACACTTGATAATCACACCAGCTATTGTTTACTGAGCACCTACTATTTGCCAGGTATCTTACAGAATTATCTCTTGACATCATCACAGCTCCATGAGGCAGGTTTTATCACTTGTAATTTTACTGATAAGAAATGAGGCTCAGAGATTAAGCTATTTGTCCTTAGTCATCCATTGGCAGAGCTGGGATTTAAACTCAAGACTGCCCAATTCTAAAAGTCCCCTCTGATGTTGGAAGGAACAGTGTTGAATACAACAGGAGCAAAAGCAGTTCAGAATCGCTTTTGTGATTGCTTTTGAATTGGTACACACTGTCACAGGCTCCAGATCCAGGCTTCTGATCCAACCCACATTGGTTTTCCTCGCTTGTCAGATAAGAGGAGCCACGCTTGATCTGGAAGGTGTTGAAAGACGTGCTGCTGTGTGCAGCTTATCGACGGGAACAAGGTTCACCATCACTGAGACCTAGGAAGGGGCCCTGGTCCAGCTGGACCCCAGTCGAGCCGCTCAGGGGCAGCTTGGGCTGTCGTCCAGGGTGCATGAAGCCATAGCCAATGTCAAGGGCTCCTAATGTCCAGGCAGGAAACTGTGACTGAAAAGCTGAAAAAACATATGATCCCATAAAAAGCCGCCTTTGGGGAAACAAGCCATTAGTCAGCCTTATTTATTTATTTTTCCTTCTTGCTGCAAAGTTCAATACAGATGAAGGAGCTGCGATTATCATATAAAAGGCTATGCAAAATGGTCCTCCCTCTACACTGCTGAAGCAAACTTTACCCTGGCTTTTCGCCATAGTTAGCTTTGTTTGTGTTCTTCAGATTCCGAGTCCTTTGACCACGGTTGTGATGGCCCAAGTAGAAGCACAAGTGTGTCTCAAAATAAACAAGCAGAGCTGGAACTCTCTAGAGTGGCCGCTCATCTCCACCCGCACTCCTGCCTTTTATCCCGGCTGATGATGGAGGCCGGAGGAAAGGGATAGTGGTGGCCTTATGAAGACAAGGTCTTCTGCGGGAAAAAATATGCTTAATGAGCTTAGGAAAAAACCTGTGGTCGTGGAATGTAATAAAATTGCTGTTTTCTTGGGTGAGATCAGGAAACCTTGACTGTCTATTCTGAGGTTTTGCCAGTTTTACTGGGGAGTGTGCTTTTTGAAGGTCAACTGGTTCTTTTTTCTTCCCAGTGGGTGGCAGGAAAGAGGCACAATATAGTTTTGGGGAAAGCCCCATGGTCAATCCATGGGTGCAAAGTAGCCAGGCCTGCTTGTCCTGTATAGTCTCTTGGACTCTAGGTCTTTTTCTTTTCATCTCTGTTAGTGCCCCGTGGCTTCGGTAACAAAGTACCCTAGACTGGGTGACTTAGAACAAGAGAAATTTGTTGCCTCACAGCTCTGGATGCTAGAAGTCCGAGAGCAGGATGTTGGCAAGGCTGATTTCTTCTGAGAGCAGTGAAGGAGGCTCTGCTCCAAGCCTCTCTCCTGGCTTTGAGTGTTTTGCTGGCCATCTCTGGTGTTACTTGTAGATGCATCACTCCAATCTTCACCTTCATGTTCATATGGTCCTCCTGTGTGTGTCTGTGTCCAAATTTCCCCTTTTCATAAGGACACCACTCATGATAGATTGGGAGCCTACCCTCCTCTGGAATGACCTCATCTTAACTAATTATATCTGTGATGACTCTGTTTCCAAACAAGGTCACATTCCGAGGTCCTGGGGATTAGAACGTCAATATATGAATTTGAAAAGGAGGGATACAATTCAACGCACAACAGCATCTCACAGACTTCATCCAACTTTTATTTTACATAGGAATTCTGAAACTAGGCCAACAGAGAGGGGTAGAGAGACTCTAACTAAAAACAGGCTAGCCGGGCCCAGTGGCTCACGCTTGTAATCCCAGCACTTTGGGAGGCCGAGGCGGGTGGATCATGAGGTCAGGAGATTGAGACCATCCTGGCTAACATGGTGAATCCCCATCTCTACTAAAAATACAAAAAATTAGTCGGGTGTGGTGGCATGTGCCTGTATTCCCAGCTACTCAGGAGGCTGAGGCAGGAGAATCATTTGAACCCGGGAGGCAGAGGTCGCAAGGAGCCGAGATCACGCCACTGCACTCCAGCCTGGCAACAGAGCAAGACCGCGTCTCAAAATATAAATAAATAAAAACTGAGGCTAAAACTTTATCAGTGCAAAATTATTAGTTCAATGCAAGACACCAACATTTGTTTGTGAAACAGGGTTCTGGAGGGTTTGGGGAAGCCAGAGCCATACCATGAGGACACTCGAGCAGCCATGTGGCCGGGAGCTGAAGACCCCTGCCAAACAGCTATAGGAGAGACCCACCTTGGAAGCAGATCCTCCAGTCCCAGTCAAACCTTCAGATGAATGTAGCCCTGGCTGATATTTTGACTGCAACCTCATGAGAGTGCCTGAGCCAGAACCACCCAGCTAAGCTGCTGCTGAATTCCTGACATAGAGAAACCGTGAGATAATAAATGTTGTTTCAAGCCACGAAATTTTGTGGTAATTTGTTAGGCAGCAGCTGCATTGCAAAATTGTTATCCAAAGATCTAATACAGCTCCTGGCACCCCAACCCTGGAAAAGCAAATCTGCCTCTACTTTGTGAACAGTATCATCCTGACAACTTCAGAGGGAAAGAGTCCCAGACCCACAGTGCCTCCGGTCTCATGGATAGGAAAGTTTTCTTTTTTGTTTGTTTTTGTTTTTCAAGGATATGGAGAAAAAGGAACTAACAAAGTAATTGAAAATTGGTATATTTTATTTACTACAACTACAAACACATTAGGCTAAAGCAAGAACTTTGTCCGCTTGATCAGCAGGATAACATAGTGGTAAGAGCACAGAATTCCAAGCCAAAAGATCTATGTTTATATCCCAGCTTTTTCCAGCTATGTAATCATAGGAAGTTACTATACCTCTCACCCTAAGTGTTCTCATCTGTCAAATGGGATAACAGTAATAGCACCAACCTCTTAGACAAGAGTTAATGTGGGGAATAACTCAGAACTGTGTTTAGCACACAGTAAGATGTGAGAACACAAGAGTGGGAAGATCCACTTAGGACGTAAAATGTCCCATGGTTAGAGACATAGGATGCTTGTTGAAAGAGCTAGCCTTGGATCACGAGGTCAGGAGTTCAAGACCAGCCTGGCCAAGATGGTGAAACCCTGTCTCTACTGAAAATACAAAAATTAGCTGGATGTGGTGGCGCATGCTGAAAGGTGGATGTAGCAGTGAGCTGATGTCGCACCACTACACTCCAGCCTGGGCAACAAAGCAAGACTCCATCTCAAAAAAAAAAAAAAGAGCCAGCCTTTAAGGAAATGAGAAGTCAAAGCTTGTATAATAAAGCAAGACCACACTTTTTAAGTCTACCTCCCTTACCTTATAAACATGTGAGCATCATAAACTTTAGGGAAAAAAGTAATTGCCCCCAGTGACAGTGACAGAAGGGATGGCAAGACCAGATAACTTGTTCCAGGCCGTGAGACACATGGACACTCTGGCGACCATACCCGTCCCCGCACTGTTGCTGTCCTTTCCTGTTGTGCGTACCTGCACTTTGCATGGAGACCCTGACTTCAGTCATACTGTCAGTCATTTCAGAAAGCACCATAGGATTTCCTGAAGGACATAGCGTTTTAAAATTCTATTGGATAAGAACTCAGTTCCCCAATTATAATTTCTAAAAGGCTAAGGGTTATTTTTATGGGTTTTTGAGCTCTCCATTTTACATGATGTCCTCTGAGAAGTTTTCAGTGAGTTCAGTCCTGTATTGGGCAGAGGCTGCCTCCTCTTCTGTTTTAAAGCAGCTTGAAATTCTTTTACTTCTTGATACAACAACCAAACCTGAATATATTGTGAGGTTCCCATCCCAAGTCAAATCTCTCATGGGGAGTCATCCTTGTCCTCCTCTTCCTCCTCCTTTTCTCCTAAATGGTGCTACATAGGCTGACTTAACATCTTTTTTTGAAATAAAAACCAAGAGTAAACATGAGTCAGAATGACAGGTCATATGCGGGACTCCAACGTTTACTTTTGACACGAGTTGGTTTTCAGTTATGTTCTGAGAAGCTACATCCTGTCACCCCAATGCTGGAAAAGCAAATCTATCTATTTTGTGAACAGTATGATCCTGACAACACTGGGGGAAAAGAGTCTCAGACCCACAGGGCCTCAGGCCTCAGGAATAGGAATTTCCAGAAGAAAAAAATAAGGGCACTTTGATCCACTTGCCCTTCGTATTATTGTCTCCCTGTGCAATTTGCTGGAGAATTTCCCACTGGCTCTTGGCTCATTTTCAAATTGGAGTGCAGTCTTTCAGAGATTACTCTGTGTGCTGAAAAACAAGGAAGTCTTTCTTTATTGAGTAGAATGGGGAGGCCCTGCCTTCTAGGAAGGGCAGATAGATGCTCTGGCCTCAGTGTCTCAGCCCACCCTGCGTCCTCCCCGCCGAGCCCTCTCCAGCTCAGCTACTCCCTCTCCCAGTGGAGGAGAAGGGCTGGGTGGACCCCTTGCCTTAGGCTGAAGGAAAAACATCTTATAAGCTATGTCGCTATTGAGGCAATCCCTGCTGTAATCATGGGGCCTCTCAGAGAAATTACTGCAGCAAGATGACAGTTCCAGCTAGCATCCAGTGTAACAGGGTACTTCTTCTGCACCCACTTTTCTCCAAACATGAGAATTTTCAAACGGGAGTAGAAGTCTCAGATAATATTTCCTTCTCTTCATCTCGACTTCGTCTTTCATTTACCTTACTTTTCTTCACTTATGCCTGTTTTAAAACCCTGGATTTTCAGACACCATCTGTATCATCATCTTAATGAATATTTATGTAGTGCTTATACAAATTAATTTTTGTAATCCTCACAATAACCCTATGAGGTACACACTATTATCTCCCCCATTGTGGAGATCAGAAAACAGGCCGAGAGGGATAAAGTGACTTTTCCAGGGTTACAGGCCTACCAAGTGACAAAGCCCAGGTTTGAACCTAATAGTTTGACTCTGGAGTCTGAGTTCTCAAGGCCCTGATGTCACCTCCCAGTTATCTATTTCTATTTAGAAATGTACTCATCCCTGGCCATGTGTTTGTTATCAGAGGGCTTGCGGACTACGGCTCGCATCTCTGGTTCCTCCTGGTCCTGGGTTAATTAGGAACGGGATATTGTGGCCCCTGTGCTGTCCCATGGTCACCCCATCTACACCTGCTCTTTAAATAAGGCCCAGCGTGGTCACACGAAGGCAGCCTTACTAGGAAGGCTAGGTTGGGCCCAATTTGGTAACAAACTCATGTCTTTTAGCAGGAACATTCATACTTGAGGATTACATAGTAGAGGCTTTTCCTCTACTGGCTGCATGTAGTCCTCCATGGTTAAACCAATTTCTTTAGGAAAAATGGAAGAAGGGAGGGAGGGAGGGAAGAAAGGAAGGAAAGATGGAAGGGAGGAGGAGGGAAGGAAAGAAGGAAGGAGGAAAAAAAGGAAAGAAGGAAGAAGAGAGGGAGGCAGGGAAGGAAGGAGAGAAGGAAGGAAGAAATGGGAGTAGAAGTCTCAGATAATATTTCCTTCTCTTCATCTCGATTTCCTCTTTCATTTACCTTACTTTCCTTCACTTATGCTTGTTTAAAAACCTTGGATTTTCAGACACTGTATCATCTTAACAAATATTTATGTAGTGCTTATACAAATTAATTTGTATAGGAGAGAAAGAGGGAGGAAGGAAAAAGGGAAGGGAAGGGAGAGAAAAGAAAGGGAAAGAAAGAAGAAAAAAGAAAGAGAAATAATGGAAAGGAGAAAAGAAAGAAGAAAGGGAGAAAATAATGCTATTGATGCGAGCATGAGTTTTCTAGGAAAGATATTCTTTCCACCCTCCTAGGCTAACCATTTCTATTGCATTCCTTTTGTCTCCTTGGTTGGGTCATGCTAACTTCTGTCCCACCCAGAGCATACATGGTACAACTTGGTTATGCTCTTCAGGTTTTCAATCTAAAAGGACGGAAAAAGAAAAAAACTATGTTGCAACTTAATTAAACACATCAGATCAAATCATAATTCTGAGCCCAGTGCTGAAAATGGGTCCCTCAGAGACCCTGGGTCTTTCTTGTGCCTGCTGAAGTATTTATTGTCCAAGTCACTCCTCATAGAGTGTCCTGATTTCCCCATCTATGTTGCAGAAAAAACACACTGCCTGCCTACGTCTGCTGAGAAAACCAGCAAGCCAATTCTTAAAAAGCACCTCGAGCCTATAAGGTACATGAGCGGGGATGCTGTTTAGTTTCCTCTTTCTATTTCAAAGTCACAGAATAGTTTCAAAAGAACAGTGGGAAATGCGTGCCTTGGACTTCACAAAGGCCGTCTAACATTGCACCTGTATTTCCTGATCCCCTCTCAGAGTCTGTTTGTTTCCTTTCTCCCACTCTATCACGAGACGCATCTCCCTGGAATGTTGTCCTTGCTGCCTGCCTGCCAACTGTAGAACTCCCTTCCAGCTCTGAAGCTCAGTGATTCTCCTAGTGGTAGGAACTCGGTCCCTGCTGTTTTCAGGCCTGACCCAGCTCAGACCTGAACTTCTTTGCGTTAGGGTTTAGCGGCTTCACCAGGCAGCACTGTACTGGCCTGGCCAGCCTGGGGCTTGTGGAATCACCTACTGAATCAGGTTGACCTCTGGCATTCCAGGCAAGAGCCGCTCATCAGTCCTAAATTAACATTTTTTATAGCATTAGTGCCTTTACTAATAATATCTACTACTGTTTACTGAACATTTACCAGGTGTGGAACATATACCAATGACTTGTGAGTGTGACATGTTGTCCATCAGTATTGTCTATAGTCACAATCTTATTTGGTTTCACTTAATTCTCACACAACCCTAAAAAGTAGCTATTTTATATCCATCTTACAGCTTAGGAGACTGAAGCCCAGGGTGGTTAAGTTACTTGCCTAAGGTCATTCTACCAGTAAGTGGAGAAGCCCAAATCTAACTAACCCTGGTTTGTTTTTTTCCGAAAGTGGTACCACTGCTTAACCATGCTGATCCCCTACAATATTAGCTGTACTGTGCTAAGCACATACTACATACCACAATTGTGCTGGAAGCTTAATGCCTACAGTCCTATTTAATTCTCACAGTCATCTTGCAAGATGGGAGGATTGGCTCCGTTTTTAAGGTAAGGAAACTGAGATTTAGAGAGGTTGAATTGTGCCATTCTTGTATATTCATTGAAGTCCAGTCAAATTTTTTCTAATACATTTTATTGTCTATATTTGAGGTATATGACATGATGTTATGAGAGACATGAGATGCACGACACATGATTACTGTAGTGAAGCAAATTAACGTATCTATCATCTCATATGGTTACCCATTTTTTCCCCAATGAATGTTTAGAACAGCTCTGAACTTCACCAGCAAAACACAAAAGAATTTTGTACAACATACACTTAAAGCCTTTTTTTTTTTTAACATAGCACAGTATCTGCAATTATGTTGAGCATATGGCCATTTAAAATTACACTCTGAGACAGCTCACCTGATGTAAATGCCTCAGAAATGGACATGGAGATGTACAAGGATGGGAGATGGCAGAGACAGCTGGGGTTACTGGATGGAGTTGAAGTATAGCTTATTTACATGAATACAGGGGGAGTTAACAGAGGCAGAACTTGGGAGCTGCTTGATGTTCTGTGGGGAGTGAAAAGTAGGAGGCAGATTAAAGAAATGTGAATTTAGAACAGAGTATGCTTACAAATCCCAAAAATCCATAACCAATCACAGTAAAAAATAAGAAGAGTCTGTCATGAGAAGGGAGAACTTCATGTCAGTTTCAAGCCCTGCACATCGGAGTGAGTGTATGCACATCCTTCTTTTTTACATCCATTCTTTGTTTATATGTAGCAGATTTGAATACAGTTTGGGTTTCTACCCACATACCTACTAGCCTTACTCTGTCTTGATGTACAGGAAGGTTTAGACCTTTCGCTAGTAATTCTCTGTAATTGAATGTGACCAAGTTCAAGGGAAATGTCAATTACAAAAACACTGAGGGAAAAAATCTGCATTTTGCCTCCATGGTTTCTTAACTATTGGTTTTTCTTGTTTGTTGTTTTTTTTTTTTTTTTCGGTTATTGTTTTGTTTTTATTTTTGTTTGAGACAGAGTCTCCCTCTGTTGCCCAGGCTGGAGTGCAGGGGTGCAATCTTGGCTCACTGCAATCTCTGTCTCCCGGGTCCAAGTGATTCTCTCACCTCAGCCTCCTGTGTAGCTGGAATTATAGGCGCTCACCACTATGCCCAGCTAATTTTTGTATTTTTAGTAGAGACAGAATTTCGCCATGTTGGCCAGGCTGGTCTCAAACTCCTGACCTCAAGTGATCTGCCTGCCTCAGCCTCCCAAAGTGCTGGGATTACAGACGTGAGCCACCATGCCTGGCCTCTTAATCCATTTTAAGTAGGCACATGGACTCTGTCCTGTGATGAAATCTTTATTAGCTTAAAGTCTTTATCTTTTGGTGGCATATGTAGCTATGTCCCCTATTTTATTCCTGATATAATATATGACTCTTCTGTTTTTTTCTTTCACTACTTTGCAAGGGATTGATCAATTTTATTAGTGTTTTTAAAGAATCAAGTTTTGGCTTTGTCAGTTTTCTTTATTGTATGCTTGTTTCTTAATTCATTGATTTCTACTTATTTTTTATACTTTCTACTTTCTCTGGGTGAAATTTGCCCTTCTTTTCATAACTTCTTAAGATGGATACTTTGATCATTGATTTTCAGCCACTTTTCCTTTCTAAAATATGCATTTAAAGCTGTGCATTTCCTTCTAAGCACTCCTTTAGCTGTATCCCACAAACTTGATATATTACATTTTTATTATTCAGTTAAAATAGTGTCTGTTTTCACTGTGATTTCATCTGTAACCAATGAGTGATATAGAAGCATCTTGTTTCAAGTCCAAACATTTAGGAGTTTTCTAGGTATCTTTCTATTATCGATTCTAGCTTAATTCCATTGTGATCAAGAGAATGTATTTAGTATGATTTTGATTCTCTGCTGTTTGCTGAGACATACTTTATGGCTTGAAACTAATAACCTGCTATTGCATTTTACTTTAATAGTTTGACATCTTTTTGTACATCTACTGGAGAGTTATTGCATATATCACTGGAAAGTTGCTTAATCTCTACGTGTCTCAGTTTTCTTTTGTGTACAATGGAGATGACAACAGCGTCTTCCTCAAAGAGGTCCTGTGGCCATTCAATTTGGTAATACATTAAAGGTTTTCAGAACAGTACCTGGCACATAGTAAATACTCAGGAGATGTTAGCTATTATTACTTAGTTGATTCAAATTATGACTGATTATCCTGCTGGATCGAATAGAAACATCCACTGCCTGTCACCAGCCCACCTTGGCTGTCTGCTCTTACTTGCTGCTAAACTTTAAGACATATGTCTTAAATATCACTTAAGTATCATAGAATTCCCAAGACACTGTAAGTATTATTTTCCGTGTTTTACAAATAAGGGAATTTAGGCACAAAGTAAGTAAAAGACTTGAATGAAAGCCTGTTTCTCAAGATATTAGCAATAGCCTGTTATCTAGTTCACATCTATATTCCTTGCTCATCTTTTATTCTATACAAATAAAAGAAGTAATAGTTTTGCAATTAAGTGTTTTTGTGGTTGACGTCATTTTCAGGTGTTGCCTGTGGACTCCTACAGCCTTCAGGCCATGGGAAGGTCTGCTCCCTAATCAGTAGGTTAGCCTAACCTCAGTCACTAAGTTTCTGTCTGAGTAAAGGCACAGTCCCTGAGGGCTGAACACATGTCAAGGTTCCCAGCTCTTAACATCCTCCAAAGACAAAACCTACCTTCGTCACCTTGTGGGAACTCAACAAATGGTGGTTGATGAACCGTCATGGTATCAGTTTTGAAAATAAGCACAGACATTTTTGGTAACCAGCCCACCATCACCTAAGTTGTAAAGCAAGTGAAATCAACATTCTTTCTCATTCACTGGGCATAAATTGTTATGGCTGTTTCCAAGGATGCATGGTACACGTGTAATGTGGGGTCTTTCAGGGAAATTTGACATCAAGCCTAGAGTCTTGAGAGACTAGTTTATATTTTTAAGGAACATTGAAGACTTTAGCATATTTTATAAAGGGCATTTCTAAAACCGTACCAGTTTCTCAGCCTATTTTATAATATCGACCACCTGGTCTTTTGCTCAGTGTGATTTCAAAGGGCCTAGTATAATTTTTCTGAGTATCTTAAATCTCCTTGGTTGCCCTGTAAATCCACAATTTGAAATTTGTTCTTTTAACATGTCGTCTTGATACTTTGTTTATTGGGTCTAATATACAATCCCTTGGGAAAAATAATATCAAGTCCCATTAATTGTTAATACTGTGGGTGAATGAGTTTATTCGACTGGCTCCTAAGAACAAGCATTGAGTTTGATTGAGGAGGGCAGGGTGGAAGGAGGAGATGATGGCTCTAATAGGCATCTGTATTTGGAAGTACTGGGTAAAAGAGCACAGTAGTCTGAGGCTGCACAAAGGATACAGGAGGAGGCCTCATGTTTTCCCCTGGGCTGCCTCTGCCCACATCTTCACACCATACATCCAAATGAATTTTTCTACACCATTCCATTAGGTAATTATTGTAAGCCTTTAGAAGTAACACCATTACTCTCATGTCACAAAATTCTGTGATTATATTAAAAATTGCTCTTTTTCTGTTCTGGCACGTTTGTTTACCTCCCTGGTCTTAGATAGCTTTTAGGGTCGTATTAGGTATTGATGGAAAAGAAGAGTTGAGATCAGGAAAGTAAGGTGGGATTGTAAGAAGGTCAGAAAGGAGCTCTTGCAGTGAAAGACACCTAGAGCTCTTTCAGCCCAGTTACCTCCCTCTGCCATGATACTCATGAGCATGTGGAAGAGCTTCTTTTCATGGACCCCCATGGAGTCCACCTGCTGAATTAATTGATGCTCTTCATTCTCTCTTGAAAACATACCCAGTGATGCCCATGTCACCTTGAATGCTTGCAACCACCAGTCCTGTCCTGTGCTTACCAACATCAGTTGTATTTCCGAACTGTCAATACCAGTTGTGTCTATTGTTGTAACTCAATAACTCAATTAAATAATGTGTAAGTGAATAAAATATGAGCATGAAAGGAAAGACCTAATTTGATTGCTTGCAAAAACTTGATACAGGAAAAACTCTTAGAAATGCTATTAAATTAAGTATGGATGAGAAGTGTAAAAGCTTGTGAAAGTATTTAGGGAAATACACACAGGTTCTGCACTCTCACTGGTCTTTACGTTCTTGCTCTACTGTCAAAAATCTAAAACTAGAAGTCATCGGCCATATATTAGGAGTGTGACTTATGCAAGAAAGAACATGCAGAACCCAGTCAGCAGACCACACTCAGAGAAAAGACCTTAATCCTGGCCAGGTGCAGTGGCTCATGCCTGTAATCCCAGCACTTTGGGAGGCCGAGGCAGGTGGATCACTTGAGGTTAGCAGTTCGAGACCAGCCTGGCCAACATGGCAAAACCTTGTCTCTACTGAAAACACAAAAATTAGCTGGGCGTGGTTGTGGATGCCCGTCATCCCAGCTACTTGGGAGGCTGAGGCAGGAGAGTCACTTGAACCTGGGAGGCAGAGGTTGCTGTGAGCCAAGATGGCACTATGCAGTGCTGCCTGGGCAACAGAGTAAAACTCCATTGCAAAAATCAAACAAACAACAACAACAAAACCAAAACCTTAGTCCTATATCAGAAGATTGGCAGTCAGGTGCTTTTATACATTTCAAGTTAAAAAGATGTTGAAAATGTACACCCGTCATGTTTATGGTATCTCCCCTTTATTCAACTTTTTAGTTAACCAATTAACAACTTTGTCTCAATGGCTTCTACTGTGGTTGAAAAGGTCATCGTTGTTCTCCTTTATGCTGAATTCAAAGGTTAGGGCTATCCTGACCATTCTCTCTAGTTTCTATGGAGAATCTTATTGTGGATCCATGATTCTTAAATTCCTTAGTGTGTGACTTAAAGCTATTTATGGTTTTGGCTTATATTATAAAATATGCTTGTTTGCCACTAAGCAAAGAGAATAAAAATGCAGCTGATGTCATCACAGTAGCCAACGTGTGACAAGGACTTACTCTGTACCTGGACTCTGTACTAAGCATTAACTGATATTATTTTGTTTAATCTTCACAACTACCAAAGAGTAAGTTTCATTATTATTTCTGTTTTATGGACAGTTGAGGCACAGAAGGGCAAAGTAAGTTGCCTAAAGTAACACAGTTAGCAAGTGGTGGAGCCAGATTCCAAGCCAGACAGAATCCAGACCCTGTGCTCATAACCACTGTGCTATTTATTTTTAGATACCTTAAGTCGTTGTTCCTGCTTAATATGTTTATGACCCCTCTTCGGGAGGCAGGGGCAGAGGGAAACAAAGATTGATTACCTGCCAATGTTCCTTTATGTCTAGAAGGTGGTAAAACACTGGTTGTTTTGCACAGTCACTGTTATCTATGAACAACTCTGTTAAATCTCGTAAGAGACAGTGTGGAAAATGTAACACTTAACACCTCAGACCAATCATCAGTAATGCAGAGGGACGTGAGTGCACGGGTGTGTGTGTGAGTGTGTGTGTGACCCTCTCCCTGCTGCTCACCAAGAAGAAACTGGTATTTTAGTGCCCTTTTGTGCCACTGTGCTTTTAACTGCTGTTAAGATAAGGAGTAATGTCCCTCCAGCTGTACATAATAGTGTTGTAATTCCATCAAGGGGCTTTGATAACTTCATAAACCCTGACAGAAAAGCTTGAGTGGATTTTCATGTCACCATAACACCAAGATGGAATTACAGCCTTAATTTACTGGGTGTACATTTTGGGGGGTACATTACTTAATGTTAAATCTTGTTAAAAACAAATCAGCTGATGCCATCTGGCTGTTCCCATTCCACAGTGGTCTCCAAGCCGCCCCCTGATTTTGGGTTTTTGTTCTCCTTCACCCTGCTTCTCCTGATTTTTATTTTCCTTATTATCATAATTGCCCTGATCATCATCATCATGCATACCTTATACCCATATAACTTTTTTTTTAAGTTTACAGAGCGTTTTGCATATATGATCCTATGAACCTCAATACTTGCTTTCTTCTCTCTTCTTGAACATCTGAAATTTAGTTATTTGTGTTATATGGAACAAATGTCTGCTGGCCATTTTTTAAGAATAAAAGCAATCTGTGCACATTGAAAACTTTCAGACAGTGCAGCACGGCATAAAATGAAAAGTAAAGTTTCCTTTCCTTCTGCCTTCCAAAGTGCTTCTCCCCACAGGTGATCCCTGTTAAGGATTTCTTTCATATCATTCCAAAAAATGTATTCATATACTAAAATTTATAGCATTCCAGAAAAAAGTGTTATGCATTTATGTTTGCCTGCCTAGCCATTTGTCTATCCACTTCTCCTTTTCGATTTATGCAAATGGGATTGTTTGCCCAATGTCTTTTTAAAATACTTAATTATATATCCTAGGCATCTGTCCATATCATTACAAGTAGCTTTCCATCAGTTTTTGTACATAACAATACCAGCCATTTAGAGGTCTGTTTTTCAAATATCATTTTAGGTTAAAAAAATGTGTGAGTTAAGGATGACTCTGGTTGAAAAGACGGGCTTGAATGAGCCAGATTTTAACAGAATAAATCTCAACCCAGTCCACTGAAGAATAAAGAAAATGGAATTTTTGTTTTGAAAATTGTTTTTCATGCTCTGTGTTTAATGTAAAAGCAGGGCATTCTGCAAATGTTATCACAGTGCCACGTTCCTATGAGGCTGGTCGGAGTCCACAAGGGGAGTGGGCATGGTGTTGAGGGAAGCACTTTGGACCAGGTGCCTGGAGACCGGTCACATAACATGCGATTCACCATGTTACTTAGCCCATCTGAGCTCAGCTTTCTCCCTTGTAAAACGAGGTTAATCATATCTGTCTCATATGAGTGCCATGAGCATTAAATGAGATGATTATTTTTGCCTCGATAAATGGTGAGTTTTATGAGTATTCTGAGGCTTCTTCCTACACTATAACTGATGAAATAACTTTCCTTACAAGAGGCTCATTTTTTAATGGTTATTGTCTTTTTATAACTTAGCATTTATTGTTGTCCCATAGATTGCATGCTTCTAATGTAATGAAAGTGACTTTGAAATGTGACTTATAAGAGCTGGTCTCATTGATTTATAGTTACGTTTTGCTTCATTTGCTTGTCATTTTCTCTCTCACAGCCTGGCACATGGCCGGGGCTTTGTAAATCCTGGTTGATCCAGAGATATGTGAGCTTTGGATGTTGTATTGAGAGGCTGGCTACATGAGACTGTCAATGAATTGGCGAATTTGGAAGAAAAGTTCGCATTCTCAAATGTGTGTTCCAACCTGCCCTCCAAAGCCCTGGCACTATCTCTTTTTAATATAACAACAGTCTCCTGCAAATTTCCTAGTATGCACACCTTTTAAATTTAACTTGTGCTCCATTAGACTTCTTGTGAAGTGACATGTGCTCCATAAAACACAGAGACTTCATCAGGCTGACACACTTGCCTAGTACTTTGCAATATGGTTTTGTTGTTGTTGTTGTCGTTTTTTAAGGCAGTAATATATTTTCTTAGAAAAACAAATTTCTCCAGAGGACAGAGTTCCTAAGATAAACAGTACAATCTGAGGAGCCATACAGGATAATGCCCAGGCTCGCCTCTACACAGCACTGAGCCTGCAGAACTGACCTTTGGGAAGCACGCTGTTGCCTCTTGCAGATGCTACCTACTGCGGAGCATCCCCAGGGCTGGAAACAGAAGGGAGCTGGAGAGGTGGGAGGTGTCGGGGTAGGGGTGGGGGAGTATGGAACGGAAAGATCCATTAACCCAGTCAGTGTGCAGAGGCTGCAAGAGACAATATAAATCTGGGAACAGCTCTGCTTAGTGAATGCCTCTGCCGGAGTTAGAGTAACTGACAAATTAGCATAATGTAATTGGCTGGCAGGGTCAGCCCCTCTCCTGGAGCATTAGCCAAGGGGATGGTAGGCAGAGGCAGATAAAGAATTGGAGGGCAGTGTTTTGTCTGTCACCAGGAAGGAGTTTTCATTTCAGCACTGCTTAGATCAATATTATGGCCCTGGAGACAGCCCTCTTCAAATTAGTAAAGTTTCCATTTTTGAAAAATTTCTTAAAAATAAAATCTAAGAATTCCACTTCACTGCCCATGCCAAGGTCTAAACCAAAACCAAACAAAATAACCGAGAAAGAATAGAAGGTTTTCCTTTTTCTTTCTACTCTTTCCCCCTACTTTTGGAAGTTCTTCCTGGAACTTGGGGATTGCATAACATCTTTTGACTGACATTTCTCAGAATGATTGATTTGTGTAAGTTACTTCATTGATTGCCTACTTATTGTGCAGGCAGTACCTTATCCTTTCTAAGCAAAGCTATGATACGTTTCTTTTCACCTAGGTATTACATTAGCCTATACAGAGAAAGATTCAGACACATTTCCTTGTTCTTCCGGGGGTGTTACACCTGGGTCATTTTGTTGTTCATGCTATTTTCAGAAACTTAGAAGATCATCCACGCCTACCGCTTCTTTAAGAAACTATATATATATGTGTGTGTGTGTGTGTGTGTATAGTTTATGTGTGTATATATGTATATATGTGTATATATATATACACATATATAATGTCTTTTACATTACTTTATTAGAATTGTTTTAATATTAACATTTAATATTAACATTGCCCACTCCACATGTGGACTCCGACCAGCCTCATAGGAACGTGGCACTGTGATAACATTTGCAGAATGCCCTGCTTTTACATTAAACACAGAGCGTGAAAAAGAATTTTCAAAACAAAAATTCCATTTTCTTTATTCTTCAGTGGACTGGATTGAGATTTATTCTGTTAATATTTTAGTATTAAAATTGTTTTCAAACCTCAAGTACAGACAGTTGAATTAATCAACACTATAAACTGACTTCTCAGATCAGAGATCATTGTCATCACAGATGTGAGAAAATGCCCACTCTTGCTCTGTTTTCTCCTATCTTCAGTTTCTACGCCCATTCTCTTCTTCTGCGTGTTTCCATGTAAAATAGCTGTGTATGTGAAGTGAATGGTAATGTGCATTTCTTGTGCTATTACTTTTTTCATGCAACACCATTTTAAGGATTTCTTTTTGTTGCACACTTCTTCATTGCTTCTAACTGCTCTGCAGCATTCCATTGTCTGAATGCACCCATTTTATTTATCCATTTCCACAATCGATCTTGGAACATTTTCAGCCTCCCCAAAGGAAACTTAATGCCCATAGGAGTCACTCCCCATCCCCATCCCCTTAGTCCTAGGCAACCAGAATCTACTTTCTGTGTCCATGGATTTGCCTATTCTGGACATTTCATATAAATGGGAATCATACTATATGTCATCTGCTGTGACTGGTTTTACTTATTTAGCATAATGTTGTCAGGGTTCATCCATGTTGTAGTGTCAGAATTTCATTCTCTTTAATGCCCAAATAATATTCCGTTGTATGGATGTACCACATTTTGTTTATCCATTCCTCAGTAATGGACATTTGGGTTGTTTCCACTTTTTGGTTATTATGAATAATGCTGATAGGAACATCTGTGTACACATTTTTGTATGGACATGAGTTTTATTTCTCTTGGGAATAAACCTGGGAGTGGAATTTCTGGGTCATGTGGTAACTCTATGTTTAGCTCTTTGTAGAACCTCCAGACTGTTTTCTGTTTTTCAAAATGGCGGCACCATTTTACAATCCCAAGAATTTCAGGGTTCCTGTTGGGATCCAGTATTGTAAGGACAGACTGCATCACTGGCCTGAGTAGTGGCCAAGATCTGCTCATATGAGGGATGTGCATGGATTTTGTATATGTGGACTGCCATTTGTTTATGGCAATGATTATCATCCAGGGTTATCCCACCTCATCTTGATAGCTCAATTTTAGGACTATTTTACGAGCAATTCTCTGGTTAAATTTGTTCACTGAAAATAACAGTTTTGCAGGATTTGGAGTCAGGAAACCTAAATTCAAGCCCAGATTCTGCTACTTATTTGGTGATCTTGAATAAATTGTCCAAGCCTCAGCTTCCTCATTTATAAATTGCATGCAAACACATGGGGCTGCTCTCGCTGTGGATAGATCTGGGGTTGGGAAAAAAAGCAGGGGTGTGTTGGGGGTCAGAACTAGAGAATAGGGACCCCAAGGAGTTGCAATTACTAATTAAAACCTGGCCTTCCAGGCCATTATGAATGTATATATTTGTCAAGATTGAAGGTAGAATATATTTGTTACTTGATTGGTAACTTTAAATAATTTAGTTATCTGGGATGTGGGCTTCCATGTGTATTCTTGCCCTGGGCCCCACAAATGTTGGAGGGGTGCTTTTTCTTGATCACCATTCTTATATGGACCTGTGTGAGAATATAGGGACAGTTAGTCTATGCATATTTAATTTCCCTGAGTTCATCTAGGTCAATTTCCAGAATGACCATAGAAATTTACATCAATAGTAATAGGATTCTTAGATCTCCATATCAGGACCAACACCTGTAATTATTTACCTTTCTATTTTTTCATTGTTTTCCTTGTTTTAATTTGCACTGTAAGTTTGAGCATCTCTTCATGGACACAAAATATGAACAGGAATTCAAAAAGAGAAAGTCTAACCAAAAGATATTTCGACTTTCTGTTTTTTGGATTCCTAATTACATTTTGTATCCATTTTCTATCAAGTTTTCTATCTCTTTCATGTTTATTTTCAGGATATATATATCTTTCCATATATATCAGGATATATATATATATCTTTCCATATATATATCAGGATATATATATGTCAGTGTGTGTATATATATAGATACACATATATAAAGAGAGAGAGTAAGGAGAAAGGGAACAACTTTTAAATTGCAATGGATCCAGGAAAAGCAATGACTTCCAATAAATGTCAGCATTGACTTGACTTAGAAACATCACCCACATGTATATGAGAGAAATCGGTGGCAAATCATCTCCAACATGGATCCTAAGGAATTCTACTCCTTACAATTATGAGGATTCAGCATGTGACTTTCTAGATTGCTGCCTTTACAATTAAGTCATGTTTTCTTTCTTAAGAATAAGTTTGAGAATAGACTTGTATGAAACTTGTGTGTGTGTGGTAGAGAGTGGGGCATCTCTCCTACACTCTTCCCTGCTTATCACTGGTGCTTACGAAATGGTGTTTGCAAAGAGTGGCAAAAATGCTGTCAGATATTGGTGGATATTGCCTTGCTCAAATTTGGTGAAAGGTCAGTGAACACCAAGGAAGCTGCTTGTGGTAACCATGTCACACTGACCGGAACTGGAGCAAGAATTCAGGGAGAGCCCTTCTCAAGAATTCTTTTGACATTTCCCAGTTGTATGTTTGGCCCATGTGACTTGCTCAATCTTCCCTTTGGAATAGGATCCACTTGAAGAGCTCGTCTTATCTATGTCGTCTTTCTTTCTAGGTCAGGAGGCCACATCTTACATTATGTTTGTTGTTTGATTCCTTAACAGTGAGTGTGGCAGCAAGGAAGTGCATCTTGATCTAAATCCCAGGTGATCTTCGAGGCCCATATCTAGTTTAGCCTTCTTATTAAAGGGTTCCCTGACTGTGCCAATCAACAGTCACCTTTTATTTCCTCTTGTGTTCACTGGGTTCTCCAAAGAAACAGAACCAATAGGGGATATACCTATACCAATACCTCTCTATCTACTATTGGGGGCGGGGGGGAGGGGCGGGGAGAGAGAGAGAGAGAGAGAGAGAGAGAGAGAGATGAGAGGGTGGGGGGCTGGCAAGTCTGAAGTCTATAGTATAAGCCATCAGGTCAATTCGGATAAGAGCTGATGTTGTGGGCTTGAGTCTAAAATAGATAGGCTGGAAACTCAGGTAAAGTTTCTATGTTGCAGTCTTGAGGCAGAGGTGTTTCTTCTTTGGGAAACCTCAGTCTTTGCTCTTAATGCCTTCAACTGAGGTATTATGAGGCCCACCCACATTATGGAGGATAATCTGCTGTATTCAAAGTCTACTGGTTTAAATGTAGACTTTAAATCTAATCTAATCACATCTAAATAATTCCTTCACAGCAATGTCTTGACTTGTGTTTGGCCAAATAACTGGTCACCATAGCCTAGCTAAGTTGGCACATAAAATTAACCATCACACATCTGAACTCTTGCCTGAACCACTTATTTGTCTTATAATTATATGAAGGCAGGCTATCTCTCACATTGTCATCTTTTGGTGTGTAGCTTTGGAAGTGTATAGGTTTGCCTTTCCAACTCCTTGAAGACGAAGACCGTATCTTATACTTTTTATGGGGTTCCTGGAATGCCTAGTGAGGTGCTACACAGATCTTGCTTAATAAACTAGTGTCCAAAAATGAATGCACAGGAGAAGTAGCTTTTTGATGATAACATCAAAGTAAATATTTGGAGTTAAGAATAGAACTTGGGTATTTTGCATCCCATTCTCTTACTCTTCAGTTATAAACCAAAAGACTTCAACACATTCTTCAGTTAGTTCTTGATTGGAATTTTAATGGGGTAAATTTTGTGAACAGGCAGGCTTTTCATCAGCTTGAGTTTAAACTCTTTGAAATTGGCCCATGAATTTGATGCTGTTTTCTTGGTCTTTTTCACAACTGAAACATTGGGCCATTGGTGGGACGTTCTGAAACTTGAAATTTCCTTTTAATATGTGCAGCTCCATCTCCTCTAGCACTTTTTAGCTTCCTAGTCCATACATTTTACAATTGAACGCATAATGCCCCAATAGACTTTGGGATATTGGATCCCAACTTCAGTAAACTCCAATAGACCTGAGCTCTGTAGTTTTCTTAGCTGTCAGTGAAATGTCTTCTAAATGTGTTAAACTGTCTCAGGCTTGCCCCAAAAATGACCATGTCAGTGACAGATGACATTTATGGTACCACCCTAAAAGCAAAGAATAATTATAGTAAGATAATTAGGCATTAGGGCATTGATGGGGCCAAATGAATGTGGAGAAAGTTAAACATGCAGAAATATCTGGCTCCAGGTCTTATATGTGTTGGGAACTTTCCAAAATTCAGAGCATAGAAATTCCCATGCTGCTAGCTCAGTAAATTTTCAAGCCTTTGGAATCTCTACTGACCTTTGGAAAACATAGCAGATTCTTCTTTTAATCACACAACCAGCTGTCCTAAGGGCCAATTAGCCTGAATTATGTTTTTTTTTCTAATTACTTATTTGTTAAATATTACTGTTATTAATTTTCTTTATCAGTTTTCCTTAGATCAGAGGTTCTCAAACTTTTTCAGTTCCAGCCATCCTCAGTATTTCAATAACTTTTCTTCTGGTATGCCTAGGCCAAAAGAAATACCTTACTATTCTGCTTATTAAATAGTTAGGTCAAAACTATTTAATAAGCATGGAAGCATCTATGTAGATATTTGAAATAAATAATACACAGATATTAAAAGATAAAGGAGGAATAGTCTTATTTCATTCTTAAATAAGTGTAATTACTTCCTAATGGAATACGTGTAGGTACCTGTTGAGCTCTGCACAACTTCTCAAATCTTAGAATCGAATTGGACACCACCACCCTCATCTCCATTCCACATTTATTTTTGCATGCTATTGGCTTTTAACAGCAATCACCAAAAATTCAGCTTTGTGAAGATGTGAAATAATCTAAAAGTATATAAGTATGATTTAATGTTGAAATGCTGATAATCTTGAGTTTTCTCAGTGTCCAACAGATGTCAAATATTGCTGTGTATTCTTCAAAATGCAACATATTCTGTGTCATCCCTGTGAGTTCAGTACAGCATCCTGGGGCACACAGTTTGGAAACTGCAACCCTACACATTAAACATGAATGATTAGGTCCAACATTCAAATCTGTCAAATTTACAAAGAATGGGAATTTCTGATTTATACTTAAGCCTGAAATTTCTCCTAGGGATCACATCTGGTATTTAGTACCTACACACCTAGCTGTTCTTCACTTCCTTAGGAAGCTATGTGCTTATGTTCAGGATAGCATTTTCCCCCCCTTCTAATTTTCTACCTTTGGAAATGCATGCAGTCTGCTGTTTCCTTCTCTAATTCCTCGTCAGTAATCATGCTGGCCAAGATGGCCTGGTGAGCAATGTTGTTTATTTCATTGGATGCCTGTTTTTTAACATCCGTTTTATTTTGGTTATTAATTATTATCGAGTATCCTGAGTATGAGAAACCTAGTACAGAGCTTACATAAGTGGGAAAAAGAATGCTATTTTCTCTTAGAGGTTACATGCTGCAAAGCTTGTCACTGCCGATCGCTTGCTTCAAACCCTTAGCCCTTTGTGAGCAAGCAGATGTCACATGAACTAAGACCCCAGAGCACATCAGCCACTTGGTTGGTTTCTCATTCCTGTTTTCTAGCCTCTTCAGTGGATTTTAATACCTTGGCCTTTGGCTGCTTTTCTGAAGAAGCCTCATGACATCACTAAGCTTCAGGCTCAAATATATTTTATCCATACTTTATGGCTCTCTTTAGTCTGAAAAAGATTTTGCTGCTTCTCCTTCTTCCTCTTTCTCCTCTGCCTCCTTTTCTTACTCCTCTTCTTCCTCTCTTCCTCCTCTTCTTCTTCTCCTCTTTCTTCTCCTCCTCCTCTGCCTCCTGCTGTTCTTTTCCTCCTCTTCCTCCCTCTTCTCCTTCTGTCTTCTTGTTCTCTTATTAACGTTTTCATAGTTTCCCTTGGAATATTTTAGCCCTGAAGAGCTAAACACTAAACATCAAGCCTATTTGTTGAGTGATTATAGTGGCTGGAGGTCAGGGCTGTCTCCCAGACCCCTAGATGCAGGATATCCTTCTAAGGGACACGGAGATTGGGAATTGGGAATGGAGCAATGCCTAGTTGTAGAAGAGGCTGAAAGAGAAGTTGGAATAAAAATGGCCACCATTGCCAATTCCTTTGCTTTACAGTTTAAAAGTGACTCTATGGTCGAGCTCTCCTCAGCCTCTTCTCTCTTCCCTGACTTCTTTCCCCGCATCTCTGCCTCTTCTATCTCTCTCATCCATCCCTTACTTCCTCACCTTCTCCGCCTCCAGCCTATAAAACGTTCTTGGGCTGTCCCCAGTCAGGTGGATGTTGCCTAACTCGTGTGTGATACCAATAACCCATGCTAGTGAAGCCAATGAGGTAATTTTCCCTGAAGCTCTAAATATAATTTAACAAGTTAAACACTGTAACATTGTGGTGAATGCGCTATTAAGGGACTGTAAATTGCTTACATAGCATCAATAAACACAGTGCCCTAAAGCCAGGGGCCGTTAAGACTTTATAATCTAAAGCAGCACTTGGAGTATCACCCTGAGGCTTCAGCTTCAAGTCAGATAAAAACAAAGCTGGCTGAAGGCTTCAGTTGATGCCAAATGTACATAAGAACACAACAAGCTTTAGGGGGTAATTACTTTCTGAATGCTTGATGTGGATTTGCTGAGAAACACATCTGTTATCAAATTTACCAGTGATTAATTTGATTCTTCCATTTGCACAGAAAATGGGGCAAGTGGAGTTGATGGTTACCAGTGCCAAGCCGACTGGTATATGGCCCCTCCCACAGATTCAAGTATCATTTTCTTGGGATAGGAAAAAAAAATCAGTATAATCTACTCTCATACATACATTGGATTAAACCCTACAGGATTATGTGTATTGAAAAAAATCTTTCTGTAATTAAATTATCTTTGGTGTTGTTGAAAGGGTACAGAGTTTTAAAAGTTTATGGCTTCTTTTGGAAACAGAATAGTTCGTGTTTCAGATTTTGCAAGTCCCCAAGCTTCCTTCCCCTTCTTTTTCCTTTCCTCTGATGTCCACCCACCCCTGGCCAAATCCTTTCACAAAACACACCTCCCCTCTGTAATTCCTTCCCGGGTTCATATTCTCAGCCAACTGGTGACTAACCCTTTTTGTGTTTTAACTATTATCCAGAGTATTTGGTCTAAAGCATTTGCATTTGAGCTCTGGAAAGCTCTTAGCATTTTACAAATGTTACCCCATTAATCACTGCAGCCATCAGCCTGACAGTGTTTACCTTATATTTAAAAGTGGTGGAAAAAAGAAAGCTCTGAATGGTCCCGAGACCTGACCAAGGTTGCTTGGTGAGTCGGGAGGGGACAAGGGAGGAGAACTCACTGTCTCAGGCCTCCCAGCTCTCACACCTGCCATGCCACACACTCCTAAAACCTGCATAGGACCTTTGGGTCTGCAGGGTCTCAGGGTCACCTTTATGATTTCTGGTCTTCCTTCCTTCCTTCCTTCCTTCCTTCCTTCCTTCCTTCCTTCCTTCCTTCCTTCCTTTTTTTCTTTCTCTCTCACTTTCTCTCTCTCTCTCTTTCTCTTTCTCTCTCGTCTCTTTCTCTCTCTCTCTCTTTCTCTCTCTTCTCTTTTCTCTTCCTTTCATCTCACTCTGTCTCCCGGGCTGGAGTGCAATCGTGCAATCTCGGCTCACTGCAACTTCTGCCTCCCAGTTCAAGTGATTCTCCTGCCTCAGCCTCCCAAGTTGGGATTACAGGCGCCTGCCACCACGCCCAGCTAATTTTTGTATATTTTGTGGAGACGGGGTTTTGCCATGTTGCCCAGGCAGGTGTCAGACTCCTGAGCTCAAGCGATCCACCTGCCTCGGCCTCCCAAGATGCTAGAATTACAGGCATGAGTGAGCCACCGATTTATTTCTAACTAGCTTGCTGAGTTATGCTTTAAGCCTGAATGGAAGTTCCTGTGCAGATTCATCTCCTTTTGTTGTTATTGAGGCCATCCCGAGACCATGGAGACTTGCCTCTCATGTGTCTGGTCTCCGGTACACCATGCCCATCCGCTGAGGAGGGACAGTAACTGACAGAAGGGTACATCACGGGGGCTCAGAACAACAGGTAAAATGCCCCACGCTCATAAATGGCCATCAGCAGACAGCAATTCATCTGTCTCCTGGGCAGTCTTGAGCCTTCCCCTTGACCCTCTTTAGCCCCATCTTTCAGCCACATGTCATGTTGTCTTGTGACTTTACTCATTGGAGTGCCATCAGGGTTCATGCTACCTGGCTTCACTGGCAGAAAGGAATTTAAAGATGGGAAGACAGAGAAAGAGGGAGATGGTACAGGATGATTTGATCCAGGGGTCACAGTCCACTAGGGATGGCTTTTGTTCCAGGACAAGGTTGAAATGAATTATCTGCAGTGAAGTACGAGGTAGGCACGAACCTAGAGATGCTTCTTCCGCATTAGATTACTAAAACTGCTTCCAGCTGGTCTCGACATCTCTGTTAGGAAATAGGCCACTCTCCAGGAGATGTTTCCACTGATGATAGTCAACCAGGCTAGCCATTCATATGTCTCTGAGGGTGGTGGGTGCAATTCAGTTTTCTCTCCCAACTTGAAATCTTCATGCCAATAATACACCTTCAACATGGGCTTCTTAGGTCTTGATGGTAAATTATAAAAACACTAAGATCATAACATTTTCTAAACAAGAGCAATTTCATCCTACTTCTAAGCAGCTTCAGTTAATTTCTAAATTCCCCAGCACTGCAGGGACTCCCTACTTTCTACCCCCCCCCATTTATTTTTTATAAAACACGATCCAAATATATCATGGGAGATGCACCGTGCCTTTTCCTGTCTTTCAAGTAATGCATTTTTATGTAAACATGTTGTTTATGAAAGAGCCTTTCATGGATGCCTTGTGTTGCCTTTGCTCAAGAAAATACATTTTAAAAGAATTCTCCCCAGCCTGGCATGTAATGTTTCATTAGCCAACATAACCTTGTTTATTTGCTTTTTAAAATTTTATTTGGGAAAGGAAATCAATTTGCACCCCTGACATGCTGCCAGGTTCCTGTTTATATGCACACAATAGGCAGCTTGGAGGGGGTAAAAATATATAGTTTATGATTTCAGCATTAAGTGTGACACAATCTGTATATGAAACCATAGAGGCAGTCCTGTTTTCCTGTCCCTGCAGCCACGCTGCAGTTTAAGCTTTTTATCAGAGTATTAACCCAGTGTGCACAGAGGGAATGGTCCTAATCATGCTGGGCACTTTTAGTATGAGGAAAAACTGTCAGAATGAAAGAGATTCTTTGCTGGATTTTGTTTATATTTTCTTATTTGTTTTTGGGAAAATACTTTAAGTGACCGACTGGGACTCGGCCTTATAGCTGGGCTGTGTTTTGGGTGAGCTTGAATGTCTTTCCAGTATAAAATGTCCTCAGGCTTCTGTGGTCAGAGATTCCTTGGCTGATGGGAGGTTGACAGGACCCTAAAGTCAGTGTGTCTGTCAAACAGAATTCCTTTCCCTTCACTTCAGTCCCCAACAGTGATGTCCAACAGATGGATATCTGCTGAACTTGACCCTCACTCCTGCCTCCTTTGAGTGGACCCCCTGGGCTTTTCTCTTCCCCAAAGTGAAATAATTACCTTACTGGTCCAGTGTATGGAGATCCAAATATGAACATGAAATAAAGTCGTTCCTTCCCCTTTGCAGAAATGACACTCTCTAAAATCACCCATCGTAGCCAAAAAAAAAAAAACTGAATTAGTAGTCAAGAGATCTAGATTCCAGTCCTACTCCTGCCCCCGTTTAGATGTGGGCCACTGGCCCGGTCACACCATCTCTTTGACCTCTACCTTCTTCTCTGTCGAGTCAGGGAGTTGGATTCAAGGCTCTCCGTGGTATAGTTCAACTCTGAAGTTCTATGTGCAAGTACTGACAAGTTTCATTTAAAACATCTTCACCTCAGACTTGGAATTTCTTCCTGCCTGTCTCGGAGCCTGCATCCAAGCCAGACCCCCTGTTTTGGGTTTATCCGTCTGAATTCCTGTTTCTGTTCCTGTTGGGATGGAGCCTTCTCCCCTCCTTTTCACTGCCTTGGCTTCCTCTCTGTTAAGAATTATTGTAACTTCCATGGATCTGCTTTTTTCTTTTCATTTTCCTAAGTTACCACTGAAACCTAACAATCAAATCTTGCATATTGAAAATGTAACTCTACTGGGCAGCACCCATTTGGTTACAGACGCTGTGTCTGGAGGCAGGACAGGGTCCCTTTCCATTCCACCCTGCTAGTCACAAGGTCGGCTCTGGGCCACAGCCTCTTATCAGAGGCCCGGAGGGCATTTCTAGTTTTTTAAGTGACCCTTTATTTGGCTGAGCATGCCACAAGCTCTAGGTATGCTCTATATGTGAATCCAGACTGTTCACATGAGCAAGCCAAGGAGGGAAGCAGACTTGGGGAGAGCTTGAATACAAGGAGAATCTTTCATTATTCATCTCCACTAGTAATTAGAGGGCACTATTGAATAGATATAATTGGATCATGTCACAAAAATTAAGATAAAAGACCATAAGCACCCCATTCTGGCTCAGTGTTCCTCCCCTCTCCTCCGCCTTCACTGGAGTTTTATTCAGCTGGTGGTAGGACTCAGCACACTAGAGGTCTTCCAGTTGTCATAGATCTGTAAGCTGCATTGTGTGTGTGTGTGTGTGTGTGTGCACGTGTGTGTGTGTGTAAATAAAAAGCTTCCCGCATATAGGCTTACCTAAACCTTTATCAAACATGGTGGTGTGCAAGGATGTTAGAATAAATGGAGCAACATACGAGACAAGGCATTTATGAGGGCTGGCAACTGTTCTCTCTTCCTGTGCCAGCAGATGTGAGATTAGTAGTTAGCTACCCAGATAAATCAGTACTAGGTACAAATGCATAATTGACTCATAGGCAAAGCCACTTCACCAACATAAAGATAATATAAGAAATTCAAATACTTTGCGGTTTATCTTTTGCCCTGACCATACCTTATATCAATGATTATAAACCTTTAAAAAGGCGTTTTGTACTGAGATTCTATTTGACTTTTTAGGGCAGATTTAAATTTCTAAATCCATTTATAGGTTTTGAAAATTATTTCATAAAGTGACTAGCAAACTATATAGGTGTGAAAAGACATCTGAAAAACGTATTTCTTTACATATAGGGCTGTAATTGGATTTCTTTAAAAGTAACTGGACAACACTCAAATATTTTAAAAAAAACAGATCTTAGAGCAAAATAAAAAAAAAACAGTCAAACATATAGATATCATTAACATAAGAACATGAGCATCATCACAACGGGAATGTTACAAAGCCTTTTGTCCAGGAACTCACTTACTGAAAGCTCCAGCAATATGGGTGTGGTTCTTATGTGAATCCCTGATTCCCCTGAGATCTCATCTAGAGTTTAGGTTTAGAGATATTATTTCTTAGTCTATCAAATAATCAGTAAATTTGTTCCACATTGAAGTTATCAGTAGAGCACAATAGAATGAAAATGAACTTAAAATGGAATGTTACAGCATGTTCCAGTTGCCAAAGACCAGGGACCTGCAGACTTGGTGTCTTTTCACAGGAATGAGAGGTTGCCAGGGAGAGTGCCTCAATAAAAATACGGATGTCACTGACATTAGCGCTTCTGCTTAGTGAGTCAACCCATATATCCTGGCTGTCTTAGGTAGAGAAATGCAGCTTCTAGATGTGCTCACTTTCCTCCTGCTCAGTAATTTTGGCGGAAAGTGGAGTTGAGCTCGGCACGGTAATGGCTTTACGGTACATAAACACCAGGTGCCAAATTCTACCTTCTGTGACTCCCACATATAAAGCTGTTCTTATTCTAAGCCCAATTGTTTCACCGGGAGGAATGTAGACAGATAGGAAGCTGTGGCCTTAAAGTGAGACCTGGATTTCAGGGCGTGTAACTGGGTTCAGAGAAGCCACGCTTGCCCGAGCTCATCTTTGTGGGGTGGAGCCAGGTTACTTGGGCACACCATGGGATGGGTGCGTCTTAGCTCTGCCATCTATTGTTCTTCTCAGCCCAATTATGATTTTTTCGGTGCATGGGTCAATGCAGAGCCAGTTTATTTTTCTGCGTGTTAGGTTGATGGATGATTTTTTTTACGCTTCTGACTTACCTTTTCTTGTATAAATTTTCTCTAATGAACATGTGTATTATGGATATATTGGTGATAAAATAAAAATAACCCACGTTTGATGAACACATAATTGTACTGGGTATTTTCTGATCATCCATCCAAGCCCATTCTGTCCCTTTTTGATTCTGCTCTTGCCCTGAATGGCTGGCCCATACACACCATCTAATGAGTACCTTTAACTGGTGTTTTCCTGTTCCGTTTGGGCATATGGCCATGGAGTCATCACTGTAGGTTCCAGGAAGAAAGCAGGGAGAGACTGGGCATCTATTCTCCTAGCTCCTTCAGTTGGCTGCTTTCTTTGACCAGGAGCCACAGGTCTGGCCAAGCGCCGTCTCCCCACATGGTTCTCTCTTCTTCCCAGGTCTTGCTGACTTCTCCCTGGCTTCCTCTCTCCTGAGTCCTGGTAACCTCTTCCTTCTCTTACTCTTGTAGCTCCCTGCTGAAACTGGCCCCAGGGTGTTACACCATCTGTGGCTTTCCTACAATCTGTTTCCACCTTTGCAAAAAGTCTCTTTATTAAATGCTCCTCACATTACCCAGTTTGAAGGTACTAGCTGTTTCCTACTGGGATCCCAGATGTTAAAGTAGTCAAACTCTCTAATTGAAATTGTGCATTTGTATGCAGTCTTCTCAGACTAAAGCATCACCTTCTTTCTGTTTGACTGCAATTTTAACAATACTGAAAAACAGTGGAGTCTCACGGTACAATGAAGTGAAATGAAATTTTAAAAATTAAGGAATATGATAGACTCAGAAGGCAGGGGATTGTATAGAAAAATGAATTCATGACTTTTAAAGAAGTATTTTAAAGATATGAGATCCCAGAGAAAGAAATCATAAAAGAGATCCTTGATGGTTAAGAAAAAAATAGAACCATTAGGTTTTCTGTTTTTTGTTTTTGTTTTTTTAATTCTTATTTGAAGAATAAGGATCAGAAATGGTCTGGTGCTTTTGGATCAGAATAAGTGAGGGAGGATGTCATGAATGGGAAAGGATAGATTAAGTAAGGGTGAAATTGATTTCAAGGAGACAGAGCTACAATTTCTGATCAAGTGGCCAGGCCTCATATGTGAGCCTCATTGGAAGGTAACATTTAAGGAAAGACTTGGAAGAGATGAGGGAAGGAACTGGGGATATGTGGGAAGAAGCCTTCCAGTTTAGGGGAACGGCTGGTGCCAAGGTTCCTGTGTATTCACAGAATATCAAGGAGGTCCTTATGAGTCTGCAATAACAGAGTGATGGGGTAGAATAGCAGGAAATGAAATCACAGTGGTAACAGGTTATAGCATGCAGGTTTCTGGGGTACCTTGCAGGAGCTGTAAAAATGAAAACTACCTCAGTGACTCCTATTGCACTAGGGACCCCTAAGGATCCAGAGAACGCAAGTTGTGCTGGGAGAAATTGATGAAGTTTGTTTTTAATATTCAGACAGGATTTCCAGAGTTGCTTTGGGCACTATCATGCCCAGTTGTGGCCAGTGTATTGTCCCCTGTGCTATATAACAAATGCTGTTTTGTTCGCTGTGATGAAGGAAAAATGTTATCTCTTTAATTTCAGATGTCATAAAATAAGACAGACTAAGCCTCTCATTGAGTTTCTCTGTTGCATTACTTAGTTTGATTTTTGCTTTAAGAAAAAAGAAATACTGTTAATGACGATTAAGTTTGGTTGGAAGCAACGGTGGTTCAAAGGTACTTATTCCCCAGTGAAACAACCACTTCCCAGGATAGAAATAGGCTGCTGAATTAACACTGATCATTAGAACAGCACAGCAGTAACTTACATTTGCAAGTACTAGACAATTTACAATGCAAGGCCATTCATGAAGAGCTACCTGACAGGTTCCACCAGAAGTGAAATGAAGCAGCAAGCACCTCTTTTCTTTATTGTTTTGGAGGAGGAAGTCTAACTTGTAGCACATTTTCCTTTCCACTGAAGATAGCATTTCTATTTTATGTTAAGAGTATAATTTGCCAACTATTCCAGAATGCAGGTGCCCAACCAAAGCTCCAGGCAAGGGAGTTTTCAAGCAATTTCAACTTAGCCAGCCCTACCCTCCAGCTGTTTTGGCCAGGAGAGAACAGGAGCTGAGAAAGGGGGGCTTGGGCAAGGGAAAGGCAAAGGTGAGTCTCTTCTTAGATCTGTAATATATCATTAGCAGCTTTCCAGAGAGTGCTACATTTATATTTCTGGTCATTAAGTAGGTATGCATTGGAGTCTCTTTGAAATGCTGAAGAAATAGACCCTTCAGCATCCTCGTGGTAATTATACGTGTCCTTATTTTTAGTAACTTTGCAAATTTCTGGTAAGGAAGGGAGAGACATTTGTTTAGTAATTCTAGAATGGGCCATTTGCCTCTTGCACGGCCAGACTAGATTCGCAGTGTGCAAATACTCAGCATTTCTCTGCACGCGCTGCACCCCTTTTGTGATTTTTAAATACCCTTTCGTCTCCCACACTACACAGGTGTGAGAGCTTGGCAAGGTCATTGTTGCCTTCTGTTTATCTGCCCCACACCTGCCTCGGGACTCCTTTCCTCACTTGTTTCTAGTCACGTTGCTTTGGTTTTTCCTGTCAGTTTTCCAGTCACTTGGAAGGGCCCTCACTTCCATCAGTGGCTCTGGTTGACCAGACACGTGGTAAATTGGGGAGACTGTTAAGCTGCCTGCTGGCCTCTGGCCTCTGCGTGTTGATATGACTTAGGATAACACAAATCAGCAATTTTTTTTTTTTCTGAGACAGAGTCTCACTCTGTCACCCAGGCTGGAGTGCAGTGGCATGATCTCAGCTCACTGCAACCTCCACCTCGCAGGTTCAAGCGATTCTCCTGCCTCAGCCTCCTGAGTAGCTGGGATTACAGGCATGTACCACCACACCCAGCTAATTTTTTGTATTTTAGTAGAGACAGGGTTTCACCGTGTTGCCCAGGCTGGTCACAAACTCCTGAGCTCAGGCAATCCGCCCACCTCAGCCTCCCAAAGAGCTGGAGTTATAGGCATGAGCCACTGCACCCAGCCAATGTTATCTTTTCATAGTAGGATCACAGGCTTAAGATGACCGTGTTCCTGACTTAGACAAGAGGAAATTGTCTATCAGTTGCTCTTTAGTCACATTTCAACACCTCAAAAATCACAGTTCATTTATCTATCCAACCAATGGTAATTTATATAGTTCTGTGCCAGGCACTGAGCTAGGTGCTAGCGATAGAAGAGAAAACAAGAGAGGCTGTGTTCCTTTCTTCCTGGAATTTATTGTACAGTGAACTGGAAATAATAGTAATGACAATTGCACACTGTGAAACATGCTATAGGTGAAAGGATTGGGCTGCTGAAGTAGAAAACAGGTGGAATACCTTTAGCTAGGGAGGTGACGTTTAAGATGAACTGGAAAAGGGGAGAGAAAGGAAATCATTCTAAGAACAAGGATGTCAGAGCAGAGAAGCGCAGGGTTGTACAATAATATGTATGTTACTAAAGCTCTTTTCAAACCATTGCTATATCTTTACTTTATAGGTCAAAGGAAGCAAGGGTACATGATCCTCATTTTGTACTTGAGAAAATGTCATTGATCAATCAACACATTTATTGCTTAGAGGACAGGATTTAGCTAGGCAGAGAGAAGGAGAGGAAATTCTAGGTCTGAGGCATGTACAGGCAAAGGTATGAAGGTGAAAATTTGAAGTCACCTGTTGCATAATGAATAGACCAGTGTGGCTGGAGTTTAGGGTTTGCACAGGGGATAGTGGTAGGAGATGAGGCCGGAAATATGGGGTCTTGAAGGCAAGGCTAAGTGTGGGTTTTTACTGATGGTAATGGGGAGCTATAGCAGGTTTCAGAGCTGGAGAGTAGCATTAGGAAAGTGCTGAATTACATCAATTAATTGGAGAACAGGGTCTGGAGTGTTCGGGGAGGGACTAAAAGGATTGGAAGCCAGGAACCAGGCTCCTATATCAGTAGGAAGCAATTGTATGATCAGGACAGGAGGTGACAGACGTGTAAAGCTAGTGGGAGGGTCAAGAAAAGGCAAGGCGGATGTGGGAATCATGAAGACAAAATCGACAGACTGGAGAAGTTCAGCAGGATCATGTGTTTAGTGTTGGAGTTTAGATGAAAACACAGACCTGCTGACCAGCCCCTTGCCCTTCAGAACATGGAATAATTGGCTCTCGGTGACACATCTTTCTCTGCTTCCACTGTGTGTGTGTGTGTGTGTGTGTGTGTGTGTGTGTGTGTGTGTGTGTGTGAAGGTATTTTTCAGATTCATGTGTTTTTCATCCCTTCTCTTCCCTACTTTTCATATTCCTTCTAAGTTGGAGGCTCACTGTTGTAAGGAGAGGGCTGACTTTTTATTTTCTCTTGTTCCACAGCACTCATTGTACTGTTCTGTATACTCACTCAGCAAACATCTATGTAATGGGCATTGTATTAGGCCCTGAGGACAATGATAGGAAATCAGAACCTGTCCCCATCATCAAAGTGTTCATAGCTAGAAGGAAGACTGACTTTAAACATAATACATATACCAGTGTGTTCTAAGGGCTTTGAAAGAAGTGTGTGTGGGATAAGGTGGAGGACCAAGGAATACTTAGCTGATACTATCTGGTATTAGCAATGATAGTAATGATGATGAGAATAGTGATAATTAGAATAATGGCTGCTAACATTTATTGGACAGTTAATTGTCCAACATTGCATTAAATGCTATGCTTGTATGACCTGATTTAATATTTACAAAAACCTTATCAGATAGGGTTGTCTCTATTTAACAACTGAGAAAACTGAAGTACAGAGGTGCTATAAGCTTGCTGAAGATCACGTATCATTCATTTATTTGCAGAATAATTGAATCCATTGCTATCTACCAAGCACACAGCATGGAGGCAGGCACTGGTTATTTTCAGGTGAACACAGCATGTTTTCTGCTCCAGGAACAGTAAACAGTTATGTCATTTTTATTTTTCGAGATGGAGTCTCACTGTGTTGCCCAGGCTGGAGTGCAGTGGCGTGATCTCGGCTCATTGCAACCTCTGCCTCCCAGGTTCAAGCAATTCTCCCTGCCTTAGCATCTCGAGTAGCTGGGATTACAGGCATCCACCACCATGCCCAGCTAATTTTTGTATTTTTTAGTACAGATGGATTTCGCCATGTTGGCCAGGCTGGTCTTGAACTCTTAACTTCAGGTGATCCACCTGCCTCGGCCTCCCAAAGTGCTGGGATTACAGTCGTGAGCCACCAGCCAGGCCAGTGACGTGATTTTTAATGGCATGAGACTAGTGTCTGACGTCCAGGATTTTGGTGGATACATCAATCAAAGAAATTTGCTCAATCTTGATTCCAGTAACCTGAATAAAGTACAGCTATTTCTCTCCTTTTAACCCATATGATTGTATTTAGCAAAGACAACCAAGACAGTAATGTGGGAGATGAGAACAGAAACATGGACAGTCCAAGGCGTTAAGAAACTGACCAGGAAGGGGCAGAATCTTTCTTTGAGAGACACTTGGAAACTGTTTCTCACAGTCAAGGGTGGCACCTGAGAAGGTATTTGTTGTCTTGAGTATTTGACTACAGGATTAAATGAACAGCTGTAAAATGCTCACAGGGATGGTTCAGGGCTCCATTGCCTCAAACCCAGTATTAGAAAGAATGACAGAGCTCTGGGGATTGGAGGGGAGCCTCAGCAAGTTGGACAGATCTTGCTGCTCAGGAGCTGACAGCCTCAAGTCTAGAACCTCCCTTATGGGGGCTGTCTGCTTCTGGCAATGGGTGAGGGGGCTAAAGCCACTAATGATTGTATCAGTGTGCAAGCTGCCTCTCTACCTACTGTGATGTCTTCCCTCAAGTCAAAGGGGAGCTGCCTATGCATGCAGCATGACTTTTAGATAAGGGACACTCATCAGATATTTTGAAATGAATTCACGGTGTATATCCAAGCTTTTCCAGCTGTGAAGGTGGTGGTGATGACATTGATCCAGATTAGTGGTATGCCAGATATACTGTTGTGTATTTCTCAGACCACATACCAATATTAATTAATCACTCGTTTATAGTGCCCATTGTAAGAATAGCAGGCATACCTTAGTTTTTGCCAAGTCAATTTCTACAAAAAATATTTGTACAACAAGACTTTAGAAGCAGCAGGACTTAGTGGTGATGTGCCTGGTTAAGAGGTCTGAAGCCAAACTGCCTAGAGCTGAGCTTTTCCACTTATTGGCTGTGTGATTTTGAGCAAGTCACTTAACCTCTTTGCATCAATGTCCTCAACTGTGTAGTAACCATATACCTACCTTCTAGACTGATGAGAAGGGTTAAATGAGTTTTCTGACATACAGTAATGCTGTATCAGTGTTAGCCATTATTAGTATTACTAATACTAATATCAGTCATGGGGAGTAGCCACCAGACTGTGCGTTTTGTCTCTGTGCCTCATGTTCTGGACTTTACTGAAAGGAAAGAAGTACATTTTTGTTTTCAGACACTGTGCTGGGACATCCGTCATCTCACATGATTCTGATGCTAATCCTGTCCTTTAGATGATTGTCTCCATTTTAAAGATGAGAAAGGTATGGCTCAGAGGACTTCAATGATGTGCCCCAGACATGACGGAGCTGATGCAAACTTGATCCTAGGTCTGGTCCATTCTAGTGCTTATGTTTTTCTTTTATGCTATGGTACCTCTTGGAATTTGTCAGAGTTAAATAGCAAACTGAAAAAGCAAAATGAATGAAAGAATTAACTTCCAGACAGGGTCTCACTCTGTCCCCCAGGCTGGAGTGCAGTGGTGTAATCATGGCTCACTGCAGCCTCAACCTCCTGGGCTCAAGCGATCCTCCTGCCTCAGCCTTTCAAGTCGCTGCGACCACAGGTGTGTGCCACCATGCCTGGCTAATTTTCTTAGTTAAAAAGCAGAATGTAAATGTGTATATCAAGGCTAGAGTTTTCATAGTCCCCTGTGCTCTCCTCTCCCTTCTGAAGAGATGACCTGAGATGCTTTCTTACCTTGTGTTGTCCACCTTGCCCTGTGTGACTGTGCTGCACAGAATGCTAGGAGGGAGAGGTGGCCTGCATGGTCCCTGGAGCCCTCCTCTACTCCATGTCTCCTCTGACACCTCACTATCCCCTTGGTCATGGGGCGGCCTGTCCTCTTAGTAAGATCCAAAAAATACCTGTCCTGATAGATAGCTCCTGAGAGCACAAAACGCGGGAATCAGGACTCTCTAACATCCTTTCTATACCTCCAGAAAGCCTAGTAGCTTCCAGAGGGTTAGAACCTTCGTTATTCTGTGAATGTCTTGCATATCTTTTGGATGCAGTTCAGGGATGTTTACATCTGGGAACTTCTGAAAGTCTTCATAACTGCCCAGGCATCATTAAGATGCAGACAACTCTAAGATTGCACAACTCGTAACTGTGAGTTAAGATGACCCTGGCTCTTTATGGAAAATCCCATAAAGTCTCCCCACAGTGGCAGTTGGATGGAATATAGATTTGCAGATAACATTTTGAGACCTTACAGGAATCAACATCATGTTGCCTATATGCTCCAACCTTCACTTTCAATTGTGGTCCATTCCCTTCATCCTTCATTACCACACCCTAAAATTATAGTTATTTTTAAGAACATGGATGTATACTTATGTGCATCAGATTGTTTTTTTTGCATTTTGTATACCAAGCCCATGCATGCAGAAAGACAATTACCACTCTACCTCAAGCTCAGGAGTATGCAATCAAGACTCATTATTCCCCTGCTTCTCATTTCATTCACACCCTTTATGTCTCAGAACAATAATGAATGGAGAGCAAAGCATCCCAAAATACTTGAGGAAAGGAAGAAGTCAAAGGACATGCTGAGAAATGTGAATCAAAGAGGGAGAAATTTCGGTGAAGATCGTTTGTTTAAAGTGGAGCTCTCATCTTTGGTGGTTGAGAGATTGTACTTTTTCTTAGATCTGTTTCTTGAATCATGATCCCTTGGGGTTTGGCAGAAAGCTATAATTTTTGGAAGGCTCACTTCTACAAAAGCTTATGGTTATGGAGAAAAATCAACGTTTGTAGGTCCATGAATCAGAGTCTAAAAGTCTGTTTGGATATTTAGTGTCTCATAAAATATAACATAGGAAGAGACTTGTGGAGTATCAGAGCTGGAAAAGATCATGAAGACCATGTGGTCCAGCCCCCTCCTTTAATGATGAGGCTACTGAGCCCAGCGAGGTTGAATGATTCATCCAGGTTACATGACTACAAGGAACGGTAGACAAACTGGACTAGAATAGACCTCTTAACTCCCAAGCCTGTATATTTTCAACACTATTACACATTACTAATCATTTGGAAACAGTTGAGCCAAAGCATGAACCATGTATCATAAATGAGAGAATCTTAGCAATAAAAGAGACCTTGGAGGTCATCTGGTGCCATCTCCCTTCTGAGGCAGGAATCCTTTTGGTGACATAGCTGACAAATGGCCACTCATCCTGGCTTAACTCTAGTGCCAAGAAGTTCAGTATGTTACAGGCAGCTTGTTGTGTCTTTGGATATCTCTACATATTGGTAAATTTGTTCTGACAGAAGGTCGTATCTGTACCTTGAAAGTATCATCCCGTTAGGAGTGAGGGTGGCCAGAGGTGAGTGGCATGGTATTGGTGTTGGTGAGGAGTTTACTCTTTTTCTCATCTTAAAATAAGGATAGTAATGCCTAACTCTTAAGGGTCATTGTGAAGACTAAAGATGCAGTTTATAAAGCATCTACCATTGTGCCTGCTTCAACATAGGTACTCAAAGTGTAATTATTATTGACTTTTATCATCATTATTACATTTTTGAAGTTATGCACTCTGGCTGGGTGCTGTGGCTCACACCTGTAATCCTAGCACTTTGGGAGGTGGGTGGATCAAAAGGTCAGGAGTTCAAGACCAGCTTGGCCAACATAGTGAAACCCCATCTCTACTAAAAACACAAAAATTAGCCAAGTGTGGTGGCATGTGCCTGTAGTCCCAGCTAGTCAGGAGGCCGAGGCAGGAGAATCGCTTGAACCCAGGAGACAGAGATTGCAGTGAGCTGAGACCGTGTCATTGCATTCCAGCCTGGGTGACAGAGGGAGACTCCATTGAAAAAAACAAACAAACAAAAAACAAACAAACAAACAAAAAAAAAAAAACCAAGAAAAGAAATGAAATTATGCCATCTGGAGCAACACAGACTATGTCTAATCTTGCAAATATTTTAAAGCAGTTAGCATGACCCTTTAAGTCTCCTCTTCAGACTAAATATTCTCTGATTCTTCTACTACTCTTCCTGTGATACATTTTGGATGCCTTCATTCACACTAATTTGTCAATTTTCCCCTTAAAATGTGGTGGCCAAATGTGGTCAATCCAATGTACTCTACAGTGGAATAATTACTTCTCTAGATCTGGATGTTTCACTTCTCGCAAAGCAACCTAGATTTATGTTAGCATTTTTGGAGGCCAGATCACACAGTTGGCTCAAGTAAAACCTGATTATCCTATCCAGAACATTAGCTATGCCTCCCAACTTTGTGTCAACTGCAGATTTGACAAGCATGATTTTTACCTCTTCATCCAAACTGTTGATAAAAAATGTTGAACAAGAAAAGGCCAAGGGCAGCTTCGAGGAACACCTCTGGTCCTTCCCTGCATACTGACATCCATCCACTAGTTTGGTGATGTTGTTTCACCAGCTTCACATCTACCCACCTGTACTATCAGAAATAACTCAGCAAGATAGAGTTACTCTTTGTGTTTTTGAAATTGGAGATTTAATTTATCTGGAGGTAAAATGCAATTTTTTTTTTTTATCGATGAAGACAGGTTTTGAACCCATAATTGGGACAATGTGAACTCAGGAAGTAATTTTGTGTTTGAGTTACTATGTAATGCTTAAAGAAAAAAAAATTGCCTTCTCTTAGTGTGAAATGATAATGCTTTTGCTGGGTTGTTTATTTTTCCAAAATGTTTTGAAATTACTCTCTGGATCTGGGAGAAGACTGGAGAATTTGCAGATTTTATGCGCTGGGTAAAGAAGAGATTACAGAAGAGCTAGAATATGTCTTTCAGGAGCCTTTTCCATTTCTGTAGAGATCACAGAGATGAAGAGATGCCTTTAAAGTGTTGATGAAGGAGAATGTTGGACATATTCCTAGATAGTGATTAGTATTCCTTTTGGTGATTCTCAGAAAGATTCTTAAGCTTTTTTGGGGAGAGGGGATTACTTCTTTCTCTTATTTAACATGCTTTACTCTGAAGAAATTAAACCTATTCTTTGTGCTGCAGCATAAGCCAGTTTTCTTTGTCTTTTTCCATGGTGGATGTAAGGAATGGTGGTTGTGTCCATCATTTGAGCCAAAGTGCTCAAATATTGGAAGCTCAACTCTCAGCATCTTCCTTCAATGGCCCCTTTAATATTTTTAAAAAGGTTTTACTTTTTTATATATATACAAGGCTTGTGGCTTTCTTCTTAATCCTGATCCTCTCTATTTCCTCAGCCCACAACTGAACCATAATTTAACAATACCTTAATATCTAAAACTGCATTATTGCATACTTGCATATTGCAAGGTGAACAGACAGGACATTAGCACTCTCGAAAATGGACCAGGGAACAAACAGGTAATGTTTCATAATATGGAATATTCTAGGAATGTTATAGTTCACCCATTCACTCAATAGTTATTGAACACTCTGATATGTCAGGCACAAAGCTAGGCAATGGAGACATAATGGGGAGTAAAATCAGATTTAGTTTCTTCTCTCATTGGGCTCATGGGCTCACAGTCTAGGGGAGAAACAGCTATTAATCAAACAATCAAGAACAATTGTAAGCCATTGTACTGTAAAGGAAAAGGAGATGGTGCCCATCACTTGGGTGGGTGTGGGCGGGAAAGGCTTGCCTACATGATGATTGATTCTGAGGTCTGAAAGTACAGGCAGGGCAAGGGCATTGGCGTTAGAAAGCAGCATACAAGGCCCGATGCTGGAGCGCAGTATGGTTAGTGTGAGGGTAGGAAATTAGAATGTGGAATGAATCACAGGGAGCAAGAGTAGAGGTGGTGTGAGCTGAGCTGGGAGGTAGAAAGAGTCCTACACGGGCTTCGGAGGCATACAAGGAGTGCTGCCAGTGACTTCCAAACCGATGGCTTAGGGTGTATGTTCTGGGGAGGGAGTGGGAGGTGAACCTCACATACGCCGTGTGTGATGTTATGACTTTTGCATTTTGAAAAGATCACAGTGGCTGTAGTAGGGGAAAAAGGAGGAAGAGAAGCCAGAGTGCATGAAGGAGACCATTGTCTAGACAAGGATAGAAGATGATGGCAGTTGGTTATAGGTTGGTGGAAGGATGGATGGAAAGATTGGAAGAGATGAGGGACACTTAGTTAAATTTGTAGGACTTGGAAACTGCCTAAGAGGGTGATGGAAAAGAGGCATCCAGGATAATTCAAGGAGAGTCCATATGTTTTATAATTTTCTTTGTGAATTTAAAGATTGTGATCTTAAAAATTAAATTGTACAGCATCAATAATTCTAAAAGGAGAGTCAAAAATGGTTCTGTGCCTTGGATCTATTATTGATAGAGCAGGTGACTGTGAGCTAGATGAAAAATTTTAAGTGTCTTTGAACTTAAACAATAGACAAAATAATACCTCTAGTTTCTGACCTCATTAAGACACAGGGAAATAAGTTTGTCAAGGTTCACTTTCAAAAGAAATAACACAATTTTCTTTATTTTCATTATCATTTTTAGTCCAATTCTCTAAATCTCTAGATCCTATAAAAAGAACTACAGTGTGTTCCTGCACTGCCACCAATGCAGATCGCCATTTCTTTTCATCTTACTTTACCCAATCACAGTATTTTCCCACGTCAGAAAAATTTTCCAGTGTATAAGAGAAGCCTTTGGACTGTGAGTGTATATATAAGCCTGTTCCTGCCTTTGGGGTCCCACGACAACACAGTAGGCTCACAGTCTAAGCCAGGTGCCCAGTTTCCATCTGGATTCCTGACAAATTGTGTGGTCAGGATTTAGAAATCAGAAACCTGGGAAAGGTGCAATGTGATGGACACAGCCACCCCAAATACCATATATGTTATCACCATCATTTAACACGTAGTGCAGGAAATCCTTTTCTTTGCAGAAGAACTTCAAAGGACCACTTCTAGTTCTCTTGGGTAACATTTATTTTTTCTTTGCTAACAACGAAGCGCAGACAGATATATGTATTTTTTTTCTTTAGTAAATTGCTAGTGACACTCCATTTTCCCCCTCCCATCCTCAACCTATTGTCTAATAGACCTCTTAAATTTCCCCACCCTTCTAGACTGAAGAGCTGTACCTTGCCACTTGTAGAGATTTACTTATTGCCCTTACCTATTACTTTTTTGGCCAAGAACTTTCTCTTTCTCTTTCTTTTCTTTCTTTCTTTTTTTTTCTTTTTTCGAGACAGAGTCTCACTCTGTCCCTCAAGCTGTAATGTGGAGTGTAGAGGTGTAATCCTGGCTTACTGCAGCCTCAAACTCCTGGGCTCAAGTGATCCTCCTGCCTCAGCCTCCTAAAGTGCTGGCATTACAGGCATAAGCACTATGCCGCTTTCTCTTTCTTTACTGGTTTCTAAATTTCTTTCTGACCTTTTGGTCCCAATGTGTTGATCAGCCTTCTCGGCTCAATGTGAATTTTCTCTGGTTGTCTGAGTAACTTTCTTTTCCATGAAGAGCTCTCTCACATATTTTACTTACTTTTGAATTTTAAACAAATAAGCCTTCATTTGAAGGCATCAGAAATAAATACATGATATTAGGTCCTGTCAGTGACTCAGGCATCTCATGTTCTTTCACTGGTTTATCCATGCTGTTAATATACATCTGGCCTGGCGCAGTGGCTCACGCCTGTAATCCCAGCACTTTGGGAGGCCGAGGCGGGTGGATCACCTGAGGTCGGGAGTTCGAGACCAGCCTGACCAACATGGAGAAACCCCGTCTCTACTAAAAATACAAAAATTAGCTGGGCCTGGTGGCACATGCCTATAATCCCAGCTACTAGGGAGGCTGAGGCAGGAGAATTGCTTGAACCTGGGAGGCGGAGGTTGCAGTGAGCCGAGATCGTGCCATTGCACTCCAGCCTGGGCAATAAGAGTGAAACTCCACCTCAAAAAAAAAAAAAAAATATATATATATATATATACACACACACACACACACACACACATCTACTGAATGCCTACTGTGGTCCAGGCACCATGGGATACAGCTGTGAATACAAACATCCTATGTTCCAGAGGAAAAGACAGGGAACAAGTAACTAGATGCTTGATTATTGTTCTGTGTTTCCATTACTCCATGCATTGTGAGAGATGGATTTTATGAAAATACAGCAGAAAGTGGTAACTCTTGCTCTAATCATTGGATCTCAGATGTCTTGTCATGTATTCCAGTCATCCAACCTCATTCCACAGGTTACTGAGCTTGTGTCCTGAGTCCTCAGATTATGATTTGGAAAGGTAGTCGTTTTCTTTAAAATAAATTTTTAAAAAATATATATATATATGGTTGGGCACTCTTATAGGACTAAAAATGAAAGGAAAAAACCAGTGTGCTTGTCATGCAAAGCAGGATGCAGAATGACTATTCACTAAATCACAGTATTATGCACTTATCACAAAAATCATTTTCAAATCTGATATTCATCCTCCCAGTCAGAGAAGGCACGCACTAAAAGTCTCTGATGCAAACCTCACATCAGGATGGCAGGACAGTGATAAGGAAACTTTAAGGCATTTTCTCACGTGCTTTACTCTAAGGGTGAGTAGTTATTTTTCATCTCCTCGTAGCTGTATATTATAACAAGATGAATGGGCCTACGGCTTGCCGGAAGCCATAACTCTCTATATAGTTGACATGACTAGATTCCCAGTTTTGGCCTTTGAGAGCTTGAGAGTAGAATAAAAACATTGACTCCTCCTGACCTTTCCACTGTGTCTTCTCTTGGCAGAATATCTCAATGCATAATGCAGTTGGTGGGGCCATGACAGGGCCCGGAACTCACCAGCTTAGCAGTGCTCGGCTGCCCAACCACGACACCAGCGTTGTGATTCAGCAAGCCATGCCGTCACCCCAGTCCAGCTCCGTCATCACCCAGGCACCTTCCACCAACCGCCAGATTGGGTAAGGAGCCCTTCTCGGCTGTCCCTGGGTCCTGGCTGGAGCTCAGGAAATGTTCTGGACTTTCTCCTGGTTTCTGATGCTCAGATTGGTTGGTTTTTCTGGCCGGCATGATATTGCCTAGAGCACAGAGTGATGCTTTTGATGGGAGAAGGGAGGAGTCTCCGCTTGGTAGAAGCTGTTTTGATCCTGGACTTTGGGTGGTAGGGGTGGGGTGGTGAGGAAGTCATTCTGTGTCATCATTTCTTCAGACAAGATTTGTGAACTTTAAGATGACTGTGGGAAAACCCACGGTTGTTAAGGAGACCAGACTATAGTGCACAGAACAAACATGGTGGAGGGAAGTTCTACCAGCTCAGCCTTGTCTCCAACAGAGTGTGCCCTTCCCTTCCTGGGAGCTGCCACACTCATCACCTCATCTTCCGTGTGCAGCAATCCCTCCTTGTCCGTGAGAGATAAATTCCAGGCTGCCCAGTGGATACCTGAAAGTGCAGATAGTACCAAACCCTGTGTATAATATGTGTTTTCCGTCTGATAACTGAGATAGCTATTAAGTGACTACTGGGTGGGGCGTGTCCACAGCCTGGACATGGTGGACAGGGAGATGATTCACATCCTGGGGGGCATGGCTTGGGATGGCATGAAGTTTCATCATGCTACTCAGAATGGTGAGCAGTTTAAAACTTGTGAATTGCTTATTTCTGGAATTTTCCTTTTAATATTTTTGGACCATGATTAACTGAAACTGCAGAAAGCAAAACCACGGATAAGGGGGACTACTGTATTTCCTTAGTCGTCCTGCCCTTTGCTCATTCTTCCCTGCTTCTTCTTCTTGTTACTGCCTCCTTATTAGCCCTCTCCTTCCTCTACGTTGGTCCATGCTGATTCCCGGAGTAGACAAAACAAAGAAAGCAGGCCCCTCTCTCTCATCTATGCAAATAGACAATACTGAGGCATTGAGGAAAAATTGGTGGAAAGATCCTGTCATTGAACCCCAGACACTCCATGTCATGTGATGGAAAGAGCTCTCCCTTCTGGGTATCCTCTATTAGCTCTAGCCCCTTGCTATGCGAAGTGTGGTCTGAGGATCCATAGCGGGGACATTTTCCAGGGAGCTTCTCAGAAACGCAGTATCTCTGGCCCAGCTTCCTTATCCCCAGAATGAGGATGGTGTCTGTTCTTTCCAACTTCACAAGAGTAAAGATGAAATCAAAGATTTAAGAGCACATGGATTCTTAGGAAGAAAAGGTAATAAGTTTAAGCCAAAGAGCTGTGATAAAGTTCTGTTGCTGGCTGCTGAGAACTGGCTGCTCTACGCTCCCAGAATTCTCTGTTTAAAATGAGAAGGGGCACTTGCTGTGTTTGGTATGTGCATCAACATTCAGTTTGAATTTTCAGTCAAATATTGGATGTGATCATTAAAAACTTAGAAACTGCTCCACAATTTGTCAGTAGGTCTTTTCCTTCTTGTTTTTCGGTGCTATAAGAATTCCAGACCCGCAGGGAACACTGGCTTATTCCTCCCTAGGATCTTCCAGAAGGGGCACCTTGTCTCACATTTTCAACTTACCACGATGGGCTGTGACACATTAAGACACACCTTAAGAAATGAGAGTAATGGGTAATGGGTAATGACCATTTTGTGAGTTTGCTGTGGGTGCATTTGGTTTTCTATTCAAGAAACAGAATATTAACCTGGCCCTTTGAATGCTTGGCTTTGTTGAAAGGAGTCAATGCTAGGTTGGTAAGTATCTCTGCTGAAGATTTCTTTTCTTCTCAAATGACCATGAGAGCAAATGTTGCCGCTCTCTAAATCAAGAACCCATAGTATGCTAAGAGAGTGGGGTGGATTCATTAAAGACAGCATCTAAATCTCCAGGGACTTCTCTCAAGTGGCTTGGCTTTCAGCAGACAATTCACAGTTAGGCCAGCTAATTATAATTATTTTATTTTTCTTTCAAGGGGAAAAAACATAAAATGTGCTAGAGTTTACTAGCGGTTTTACAGCATTCCTTCCCCCCTGGAGTTCTCCTGCCTCCCTCTCCCTGCCACCCCCCACCAACTACCCTTTTGGAGGCCTTTAGTATTCAGCCATTGTTAGCACAAAGCTGGTCTTTATGAAACAGTCTTTTGAGGGCTAGCACTAAAGTTTAAGATGAGTGCTGACTCTGTCAATAATTGACGCAGCTGGCCCAGGACTGTACATTTGGGTGACATTTGTAGGCCGTGTCACCATGCCTGGATGGAGGCGGGTGTTTCTCTGGTATGGATGCCTTTTGGACACACTCCATCTTCCCATTTATTCTCCAGCCTGGGGTGTTGTGTGTCGCTCCTGGTGTGTTCTAGGAGATAATTGTCACTTTTAGGACTCTGTCTCATTGCCAAGCCTGAGGGAGGCTATTTCTTTCATTCAGATTCCTCCCTGGTGTGTTTGCCATGTTGATTCAAACCCACACATCTTGTCATTTCCATTTTTCTCCATCCAAAACCTTGCCCAGATGATCCTGGAGACTCAGCAAGAAATAACCCAATCCATCTCACCAGTGGATTCAGTATGAAACTCTAGGTGGTAACATTTGGGGATGGTTGACTCTTTTATTTCTCTCAGGAAAGAGGAAATGAGTACTTATTTGAAAACATGAGTTCCCTCTGGGGACTGTGTCTTTAAATGAGCATTTGAAATTGCAGATAGCTTTTTTTTTTCTTACTTTATTTTATTTTTTTGAGGCTGCACAGAACCATATTGTAGTAATATTCTGATTTTTATCACAACCTCAAATATTTAAGTGTCAAAATCTGGCCAAGCCACCTGCAAATGTTTGCCATGGCTACTGGCCAAGAAAAACAGCAAACAGCAATGAAAGTCTTCATTCAGGCTCAGCGCTTAAGCTGCATCCAGCCAGAAAGGCTGGGTCCCACCTGTGCCCACGCACAGTGCTCTTGTGCTGCGGCCAGCGGGTGTGTCACGGCTGAGACTGTGTGGGAGAGGGGGCCGCCTGGCTCCTGCTCCCCCATCTTCCCTTCCCTTCTACCAGTGCTTGGCTGCTGCAGGCAACCCCCTGTTCTCGCTCTTCTCTGTCTCCCTCTTTTCACAGTGCAAAATTTAAGCTTGGAGGCTTGAATGTATTGAGAGAGCTATCGACATAAAAGACTTGAAAATAGGAATAGTGCCAGTTATCAGGGAGGACTTTGGGGACAAAGGGTAGGCATCCTTGTAAGCATTTGATTTTCATGCTTTTGAACAGGCACTGAGCCAAACCAGACCAAAATGAGTGCAAATGCAAAAATCCAAAGAAGTAATGTTAAAAGGAAGTAGACAAACAACATGTGCAACTTCCATTCCATACCACAGCAATTCATACCATGCCCTGTGCTCAATTCTGTGAAAGTAATGCCATTACCTCAATAGAAACCAGAGGTAAATATGAATATCTCAAATTGCTCTTGTGTGGTTGGGCAGGCTAGAAAAACACACAACTATAGAGAGTGTGGGAGGCATCCCCAAACTAGTGACTACTTGTGCTTATTCAAACTGGCAGACGCTCTGCCGGGAAGAGTGTCTCTGGCTGACTGATGGTAGCATTTTCAGAGATAAGTTTCCCAGATGGAAAAAAGAGTGAGCCATGGGCTGTGGGGAACACAAGTGAGACAGAAAACAAGCATGTATTAAATAGAGATAAAATCGATTCAGCCTTGAACCAAATATGTGGCAGAATCCAAACAGTATCTCTCCTCCTGTCATTTTTATTAGCTATCATGTAACAGGCTCATTAATTCAGGCTCAAGTCAGCAAAGCCTGGGAAAATGGCGGAAGGGTAGGTAGCACTATTAGAAGTTCACACACTCTCTGTCTCTCAGTTTCTTATCATCTAAGACATTTTTGTAGGAGTCAATAGTCAGTTGAGTAGATGGCTGTAATCTTAATAGATCCCAGCTTTCTTAACTAAGTTGATTCTTCTTTATGGATAAGTTATAGTAGATAATTTACACTCAGTAATTCTTCAGGAGAGCAATGAAGATAATATGGAATTTGGAGTTCTACAAGAATGGATATCAATACAGAGTTCTGATGGGTTATGGGAGACACTTCCAAAATATTCTACACATTTTTTTCTTACCCTTTACTTCTTTGTAGGGCACTGGCCAAATATGTCTAACATCAGAATATACAAATGTGGAGTATTCTGGTGAAGAGAATGAATTGGCCAGCTGTATCAGGAAACTCAGAAATATGTTCAACAGAATGCATATATGAAGACATTTATGTGAAAAAATCCTCCCTGATTTTACACCAATTTTAATCCTGGAACATATATTTCCACATGATGCGTGGCTTAGGCATTTGGTTATAAACCCTATTTGCATGGGGCTGTAGCTAGGCAGTAGAGACATAATAAAACTTAGCCAGAAATTTATACAAAATATCATAGAAAAAATCTTGTTTTATGTAAAGATAAAGAGGTGCCAAGATTTACCATAAATTGTACCTCCTCTTACCTTTTCTGTGCCTCTTTATCCCCTTTCTCTTTGCAATCCCAGATGCTATGTGTCATGCAGAATATTAGATGTAGTTCAGTTGACATAACTGAGGAAAACAAACAAGCAAACAAAAATAATAATAAAAAGAAAAGCTGATTACATCTCAAAATTTGTTGGTGGCAAAAGCAATGTTACGAATCATGTGGCTTTGCTGTGTGAGTTAACGTTCCTGCCCAGTGTTCCCTCAAGATGAGAATGTTAATAGATTTGAGGGGTTTGTGTCATCGTTGCTGGGGTTGGGGGAAAGAACAGTAGAAAAATCGGTAAATGATGCCATCACTGAAGGTCACGGCTTAAAGAAGACCTAAATAACAAAGCAGCTTACAGGTTAAGAATGTGTTTGCCTTGTCAATGCGTATGTGTATGAATCCATTTTTAAGAGCTTTCTAAAGCTCCTCGAACCAAAGTGAGCATAAGTAAGACTGTCACTGTCTACTATGGGCTAATGCTGGGGACATTCAGGCCAGCCTCCTTCCTGCTGGAGGCAGCGGGGCAGCAGGTCCCGGCTTGTCACTGGTCCTCAGCCCTTAGCCAGGACAACTTGAAGCCCCTTTGAGTAATGCAGACCAGAAGTCATTATTTCCTGCTTTGTGTTTTGCTGAGTATCACGGCTATGAACATAGCTTTATTGTTGGAAAGTTGCTGGATCTTTCACAGCCCCAAAAACATTTACGAGGGCCCTTCCGGGGGATGCTTTCTGGGAGGGTTGACAGACTTAACCATATGGCTCCCGTTAAATCCCATGCAGAGCCTTGAGAAATTACCTCTGACAAGGGGGCCGGCAGCCTTCCACTCACAGGGTTTTATGTGTGGAACGAAACATTAAGTACTGATACTTGAGGAAATATAATGTTTCTTAACATTCAAAAGTTGTAACACCACATGGTATTGTGGTCAGATGAAGGGGGTAGAGCCAGAACATGGGAGCACATGGCTGGGTATTCCAAGAGGCAGAAAAATACCCCAGCTCTCATCTCTGAATCTGGTTCTTGCCTCTGATTCTTCAGGCAAGCATTGTGTCTTGGTGTCGTCTCAGCTCCCACCTGGAACACAGTAAGCCTGCTTTACTTGGGAGAGAAAATCGGAGGTAGCTCCTCGATGGCTCAAGCCCTTCATTAGAAAGGGCCTTGATACTGACACTGAAGAAGAGAAAGGAAGCTAATATTTATTCAGGACCTACTATGTGCCAGGCACTGAGCTAGCTTTGCATGTTATTTCCTGTAATTCTTCAATAGCTCAGAGAGGTAGCTGTTATTTACCCCAATATTAGTGCTCCAAGAAGAAAAGTAACTTGTCCAAAGTCACCCAGCCAGGGAGATAAACAGAGTTTTGAATGAGTCTATTGGACTCAAAAGCACATGTTTCCCCATGTTCCTGACCATGGCAATACCAGTGCCATGGAAGACCCATGAGTGGGCCTGAGACTGGCAGAATCATCTATGCACAGGAGTTAGCTAATGCTCAGTCTATCTGGTTAGAGTGACAAACACTTCATCCCCTCATGTTTAAGGAAACCATAGCATCACAGAGAAGTGACAGCCCTGTTGCCAACATTTGGTTGCTCTACATTTGGCTTCTTAGCCTGCAGGAAGACCACTATTCCCTGCCCAAATGCAGTTCAACTTCCAGATTTGTTCCACTTCCTGAGGGGACAGGTGACTTGGAGGAAGACTTCATTTCTGGAACTCCTACACAGAACCTGGCCCTCGGAGTTTCTGAAGCTTCCATGTAAGTGTCTCAGTGTGCATTTCTTCCCTCCTGTTTTTGGAAAAGATAGGCACAAATGAGGGACTACTTCTACAGCAACTAGCCTGGGATTATTCTTTCTGTGCTTATAATAAATCTAGACATTTGTTCTTTTGTGCAACGTATTGAAAAGATATGCCTGGAAGACAAGAGCTTGCTTGGAGCAAAACCGTGTCAGGTCAGAGGGGAGTCAAAGAAAAGCATTGTCATGGGTTTTAGACATTCAGGCTCTGCCATTTAAAAGATTTGCCACCTTGGCTAAGCACTCAGCTTCCCCAGACCTGGTTTCCTTTACCTACATATAAAGGGGTTAGCCAATTAATTGAGTCAGTCTCAGCTCCAAAATTCTCATTCACTGCCTCTTTTCTGTCTCAAATTTATTCTCTCTTTTGGTTTGTTTTCTTCCAGGAGCCAAGTTTGGCAGAAGCTCTAGATTATCTGACTTCCTAGATATGTTCACATAGCCCAGAGAGTGAGAACAGAATAGGGTTTGGGAAGAGAAGCCCACAGCAGTAAAAGGGAGGGGTCCTAGCATATGACATCAGAGAGACTTGACTTGTAGGCTCAGCTCTTAGGTGAATAACAGCAACCTCTTCTGTTTGTCAGGTGCTGTTTACAAGGCACATCTCTACTAGTTTAGCATGCATGATTCTGTTACCTGAGAATTAATACACCCATTTTGCAGTTGAGTAAAGTCAGGTTCAGAGATTAAGTGACTTGCCCCGGGTCATAGTGATAATGGCCAGAGCCAGAACTCGAATCCAGACCACCTACTCCATGCACTATCCCATAGTTCCCAAGAAACTTAACTTGCCCAGGTTTAAGTTTTATCACCTGTAAAATTAGGGGGGTGGGTACCATTAGAAAATTCTCAAAATTCTTTTCAGCATTAAAATGTTAGTGATTTTCATAACAAATTTAATTTTGTAAACTACTTGATAAGGTAACTTCTCTGGGGACTCACTGCTGCGTGCATGACTAGGTATAGCTTCCTCTCTTGAAGTAATCTTATCAGGAAATTGTTCTTTTATTCTCACTTTGCTAACAGTGGCTTATTTTTGGAGCTTTAACTAGAAAAACACCTAAAATAGTAAACATGTGAAACAAGTCCAATCCAACATAAGAGATCTAGATGATGATTTTGCCAGACACAGTTCTATGGGAAAATGCAGTCCACCGTCTTATATTCTTGAACTATTATTATTTGGGGAATTATTTTGTGGAAGATCTGAAACAAAACTTTAGCTCATATCACTGGTTAGTGTCTTCCTCTGTGTAAGCGATAAGGTGCCTTGTGAGTGAATATTTGGGAATGAGAGTATGTAGTCTCCCGTAATGCAAACTGCAAAAATTAACTGCTCTTTTCTGCACTTGTCATAGTTCCTACATCAAGAGTGGCTCAGTATTTCCTGTTTACAAATCCAGAAGCAAGAATGAAAACCTAGCAGGTTCACATGGCTTGTGGTGTTTAGGGAGAGGCCCATGACTGAGGATAATCATTTATTGAAGGATATCAAAAAGAGTATTAACATGGGAAAATGATTAGTATGTGCAGTCCCCTGTGTGAACTGAGCATGTTAGGAGAAGGTTGAATTGAACCTGGTAATTCAGAGCTGGTCCTTTGGAACTGGAAGTACACTTGGCTTTTTTGAAAATGGAACATGTCCAAGTAATAGGGCAATGTCCCAGTGGGCATTTCAGATATTTGGAGCTTTTATATTCTATAATACTATATGTCTCACAAAATGTAAATAACACTTGTCTGAACTGTTTGATAGATTCTGAATTAAAAGCGAAGCATTAATCTAGAAATTTGGAGATAACCTATGATGCCCTTTGCATGTATGCTATATTCATGTAATCAGATACTTTGAGATTCAAAAGATAGCTCATTCAACAGGTTCTTTCCTATGCATTTTTAATTTATGTTTCACCAAATAAATTTTCTCTACAATCATCTTTTATATCCCTTCTAATGAAGATTTAAAGATTACATAAATACCATTAGCATTTTACTCTGATTGAATCAGAATAACACATAAACATCCAATTTGATCTTGAATTTTGAATGTAAAGGGAATCATTGATATTAAGATTCTGGTATATACAGATGGAATCCTATTTCAATGAGGCAGTGCAACACCATTGCTCTAGGGATAGAAAGCCAAGGCTGATGACTCTGACTGTACCATACATGAGCTCTGGACTTTGAACAGGCTTCTTTACCTTGCTGGGGACCTGACTTTTCCATCTTATAAAAAGAAAGAATGAAACTAGGTTGTCTAATAAATGCTTTCTCCTATCTCAAATTCCCAATAATTCTGAAACAAGCTCTTAGGAACAAGTGTGTTTCCTTATCATGGCTCACACCCTACAACAACACTGCTTGGCTGACCTAGACTGCTGAAGAAGAATTCTACAAAACACATTCACATTTAGCAGGTAGTCTAGTAATCCATTTGCCAGGTATGTTGTGCTTTTGGCAAATATCAACTAAAAGTTCCTGCAGAGTAATAAACATTCTTAATGGTACCAGACACATTTAAAGGAATTTGGGGTTTTATAGTTTTCCCCCCTTTGGCAAAGTGCATTCTGGCTGATGATTAGGCCAGTAAAGTCTGTAAAATGATAGGACCCTTGTGAGCATTGGGTAGCGACATGATGGAATGTGCTTGGTTTGCTTTTGCAGGGTCACAGACCTTTGCAGAGAACAGATGGCCCCAAACATCTTTGAAATGCTAGAAATGACTTCCTGAATAACCATATACCCATCATATCTTGGTCCAGCGATGGTAATTCACAAGCCAAACACACAGCACTTTACAGCTGACCCCCAGTGTATTATTTTTAGTCTATGGAACGCATTAACATTTTCTACATGAATAATCATAATGATAACTGGAACCTGTAAGAGCAAATACCCATCCCCAAATCACTGAGCCATTGAACACTTGTCAGATGAGCAATGACATTCTTAGAATCTGTCGGGGCAGGAGGCTAAGCATTTGACAGACTCTCAGGGATCTCTGCTTAGCATGTCACTTCATCTCATTTTTCTCAAGAGTCTTGCTCAAATTGCATATTTAAAGAGATAAGCAGTAAGGTACTAGATTAAAGAGAAGATAAATGAAGTAGTAGCTGATTCCTTTCCAGTATTGTTTGGGTTGTGGGAGGGAAGCCTACTGGATGAATCTGCAAACTCAATGAAACCAGTCTAATTCTCACTTCCTTCCAAAGCCCCATGTTGAGTCAGTGTATATTTTAAATGCCAAAACTAAACAAAAGGCAAACTATAGATGCATATTCCAAATCATAGACTTTATAAAGCGTTGAAAGAATTAATTTCATCCAACTAGGCTTCATACTGTTAGAGGTGACTGAGGAATTTTACAGACCAGGTACACCCAAATAAAAATCTGATGAAATAAAAGTCTGGAATTGGAGAAAGTTGAAGACTTTTAACTAAAAGGAAAATGAGGGGTGTGGGGGGCAGGGCCATGTGGTGTAAATTGCTAGATTTGTCCCAATCCCCCTGCCCCCACCACACACACACGCACACACACGCACACACACACACATACACACACACACGCGCACACACACACACACACACGCGCACGCACACACACACACACACACGCGCACGCACACACACACGCACACACACGCACACACACACACGCACACACACGCACACACACACACACGCACACACACGCACACACACACGCACACACACGCACACACACGCACAGACACACACGCACACACACGCGCGCACACACGCGCACACACGCGCGCACACGCGCGCACACACACACGCGCACACGCGCGCACACGCGCGCACACGCGCGCACACACGCGCACACACGCGCACACACACACACACATACACACACACACACGCACACAGTAGATAGCTGCTACTTATTTAATGCAGCTCTGTAGTCAGGCACTTTGCAGAGAATCAGAGGAGTGAGTTTGTTGAAATCTCATTTGGCAAATTGGTATGTGTGTGTGTGTGTGTGTGTGTGAGAGAGAGAGAGAGAGAGACAGAGACAGAGAGAGATTTTTATGAAAAGAGTGTGTGAAACTTTGGCTGCCCCACCTGAAGCCACAGACAACCAGCCTTATATTGGGGCCGCTGCATTCCATAATTATTATTGCCATTAGGAATAATTATTATTTGCTTGGTTGAGTTGGCAGTTTGCAGCCTGCCTGAGACAGAGGCTTCTCAAAGGAGCCACAGAACACAAAGTCCCAACCAATCACCCACAAGTGCTTCAACATGTTTGGACGACGTCCTTCTCTTGGTTCATTTCATTGGGTTTCATACCCATTGAGCTTCAAATTGAATGAAAAGTGCATCAGATACAAAACCAGCATGAATGAGTGCCGGCACTCAGGAAGCTTTTCTGATTGGAAGTCTGGATTCGTGGCTTTTCTCAAGTCTGGAGATGAAAGTGAACTTTTTTCGTGACACTGTGTTCCTCTAATTAAAAATAGAAAAATAAATAACAAGATGGGTCTTCAGTTAGAGGCTAGGTTCAAAATAGTCTGAGAGACAAAGTGCAGAAGAATGAGGAAACCCCAAGCCAAAAAGCAGCAAGGCTGTTTAGGAGGCAGAACAGTGACAACTTGAACTTAATTTTTTTCCCAATGTGTTTAACCTTCTTGCACACAAACTCCAGATTCCAGATTTTGTATTATTTCTTCTTTCCTTTGCTGTATCATTTTGAAATAACTGTGCCTGAATATTCCTCCAACCCTCTTTAGGGATCTCAGAAAGTGTGGTCAGGGGATGTTTAACCAGCACAGTGTTCACAACAGAAGCTGTGCCTGGTGAAAAGCCTCCCCAAGCCACTAAAGAGAAAAGAATATGACAAGACATTCTTCCAGACGTTATTTTTCCTGTAGATTTGGTTGATTCCTTGCCAAGGCCTGTACCACAGTCACAGGCAGAGGCCTGTGGGTGCTTAAAGAGAATAGCACACGCCCTCAAGTGCGGGTGTCTCTCTCCTCCCCTTTACCTCTTCCTCCCATAGTGGTTGTTTGTAGCTCAATGGCTGAATCAGACCCTTGAGAGCTTCCTAAAAAAGGCTGAATCAGAAGAAAACACCCAACAGCCTCCAGTTACTGTGTCAGGCCCACCTCAGTACAGTGAATGTTAGCTTTGTCTTCACAGGCACCCAAACGATCTGTCAAGCATCGCAAAGCCAACTGTGATTTTTAGACAGGGCAAAGAAGACCTGGGTGACCTCACTAGAAGCGAGGGAGGTGCCATGTCTGGGTAATCAATGCCTTGTCCGCCTGTCAAGAATGCAGGTGACTTGGTGCACACCTTCTCACAGATGTACTGCCAGAGTGGGGTGACAAAGAAGAACCTCCTCTCCCATTCTAGGCATTGGAAAGATACTTCTTTTGCTATTACCCTTGGCACAAAAGGTTCTTTGGGTGAATGCCCCTGTAAGAATAAGAAGTAAATGAAAGTTGTACTGTAGTGATTTCCGGGGATTTGTGGTCCTGGATATTATATATAGAAAAACTGTTTAGTGGGAAAATATTACAAAGGAGCATTCCTGTCTGGATTTTTATAAAAGATGACAAAATAGTGCTGTAAAGAAACAGAAATCCAGCACTTTCTCAGTAGTATTAAAGCCTGTCCTTAGGTAAAATTTCATGGGAGTGTAGAGTTGCTGCTTTTTCATTTTTCATTTGTTCTTGGAATTTAAGGGTAGAGAAAGGCCAAGGGAAATGGGCTTCATCAGCAAGGAGTTTAATAAAGACAGAACTTTAATTGGTTCATTCTCAATGGTAACCTTCAAGAGGAACTGAATTTTTACAAAGTCACAGTAGTGTATTGTTTGTATCAGTACTTAATGAGTTCCATTGTTAACTTTTACATCAAAGACCCTGTTGCATCAACTTCTTTTTAGTCTTATGATAGGAAGTGCTTGTTTTCAAGGTGTTTCCATGAAAGCATTTGATCCTTCATGTTTCCATGATGGATTTCTCTGGAAAGCTGGGAGTTTTCCAAAATCTAACAGTTATATCAGTTTTTATGGTGATGGGTCTCATTTTTCTTCCAGTATACATTATCTTCTCTACTAATTGACTTAATTTTCAGTTCTTATTTCCAGTCGAGAAATGAAACAAGCTTGCAAATTTTGTTAATTGCACTGAAATTAGACGTGTGGTGAGTTTTAGAGGAGTGTCCAAACAGAGCTGGATTCCATCAGAGCCTTGAGGAAAATTAGATGGCAGACCCCGAGGGAGAAAAGGGCAGAACACAGGCTGACATATGACAATTCTTGGGAAACTATTTAAGTTTCTTGGGGAAAAAAAAAAGATAGCTGATGGTTTTTAAATAAATAAATAAATTAATTAATTAATTAATAGCAGGCAGATCCCAGAACATTGTAATGTGAAATCTGGGTACCATAATATAAAGATGAATTATTAAAATATGGGCATCTCGAATCCACTAACCTGGGCCCACCAGAGCCTGCCCAGGGGCTGCCAAGGATGAGGGGTGTGGAGATTGGCCAGGTGGGCAGGGCTCCCCATCTCCCAGGTATGCCTTCAACCACCGCAGCTTCACATGTGTGAACTTAGTTGGGTTTCTGCATAAGCATTTCTTTGAACAAAGGGCTCTTCAGCAAGAACATAGTTTGAAAACTACAAAATTGGAAGATGCTTTTCTCTCTATGTACCACAAACAAGAGGAAAAGTGAGTTATTGGGTTATGATTAAGTAGGTACCATCTTGTAGATCAATTTCCGGGAGAACCAGTGATGCCATCATCATCATGGAAAGTGGATGAGATTGGACAGGCAAGCTGTAGCTTCCAAGGTGACTGGAGAGAGAATAAAACATGAAAGAACTTTTAGCAATTGGATGCGAGGGAAGAAAATCATCAGAAGGGAAACATAGAGACTTCATGGGGATCTGTCCATTTCAATCTCTCAGGAAAGGGTAGAACAACAATAACAAAGGAAGTTGTATCATTTCAATCTACCCTTTTAGGCAGGGTACACTCACACATGATTGCAAGGAGGTGCCCATGGCACTAAGCCCTAAGAGGAGCAGAGTGGCAGCATTCATGGGCAGAGCACCTGTGCTTCAGCCTCCACCTTCATTTTTATTTTTATTTTTATTTTTGAGACAGAGTTTTGTTCTTGTCCAGGCTGGAGTGCAATGGCATGATCTTGGCTCAATGCAAACTCTGCCTCCTGAGTTCAAGTGATTCTCCTGCCTCAGCCTCTGGAGTAGCTGGGATTACAGGCATGCGCCACCACACCCGGCTAATTTTGTATTTTTAGTAGAGATGGGGTTTCTCCATGTTGGTCAGGCTGGTCTCGAACTCCCAACCTCAGATGATGTGCCCGCGTCAGCCTCCCAAAGTGCTGGGATTACAGGGGTGAGCCACCGCACCCAGCACAGCCTCCACCTTCAACCTGCACACCTCTACTCCACATTTCAGTTTAATCTGCCAGGATTTCACTATTATCTTTTCCTCTCTCTTCACAATTTCACCTCTGCCACAGTCAAGCCTGAACTCTGCCGGTGGGAATACCTCATGGAACATAATGATGACTTCCTGAGACCTGCTTCTCGGTGCCCAGGCCCTGGGACAGTCCTTTACTTCCTCCTTCACAGGCTCAGTATGTCCTCATCTCACAGGCAAGGCCCCGTGGTTTCCCTCTTTAATTATTGCATGTATGTTGTCATGAATTGAATTGTGTCCCCTCAAAAATATGTGTTGAAGTCCTAACCCCTGGCCCCTGTGGATGGGACCTGATTTGGAAATAGGGTCTGTAATCAGGTTAAGATGACATTGTGGAGGATTTGGGTGAGTCCTAAATCCAATGATTGATGTCCTTATAAGAAGGCCATGTGGAGACACAGGGACTCAGAGACACACAGGGAGAGCGCCATGTGTCTGCAGAGGCAGATATTGGAGGGATGGAGCTGTAAGCCAAGGAACACCAGGGACCACTAGCCACCACCAGAAGCCAGGAGCTGGGCATGGAGCAACTTTCCTTCAGAGCCCTGAGAACCCCTGCTGCTGACACCTTGATTTCAGACTTCTAACCTCCAGAACTGTGAAAAAAATACATTTCTGTGGCTTTTAAACCACCCAGTTTGTGGTAATTTGTGACTGCAGCCCTAGAAAACGAATACATGTGTCTCCATGTAATTATGGATCTATCTGCTTTGCCAACGGAATCGTGGTTTAAAAAAAGAGAAAAACTATCACTCCATTCTCCTTTTATTGAACTGTAACAGATGTGGGGGATAAATACATTAAGAGAAAAAGCCAACTAAGAATAAAAACAAGACGACTCTCTGGAGAGCAGCTATCTTGCTGTTGGGACCTGTTTGGTGAGATGCCCCCAGTTCTCAGTTCTCCATTTGTACAGAAAGGGAATGAAGAGACCTGCTCTAGATCAAACAGATCCACCGTGACAATCTTCTATGAAAGATCTTAGTAGAGATGCATTTTACCTGGGCTGCACACCTACACTGCCATAAACATCCACTTTGAGGCAAACAAGAGAGTTTTTTCTTTAGCCTTGAATGCTCTGCTCAGTAGTATTTGCTGGATTCTGAAGCACACACTTCTTGTTGATTAAGCTGTCTGCCCTATAATTTGCAAAGAATGGAAAATCAGCATTGCAGAGAGGTATGGGAGCTTTTCAACTTAGCCTTCTAAGACGTTCTTAGCAACTAGTGACATTCTAGCAGCCCTGAACCAACTTCCTGTGTGGACACAGAAGGAAAGGGCACCAGGGACTTACCTGAGGAAGGAGAGCCCAGGGTGGGCCTTGTTTTTCCGTGTGTGTGTGTGTGTGTGTGTGTGTGTGTGTGTGTGTGTGTTTCTGCAGACACTGAACTTAATCACTGAGAATTTTCTTTCAGGTGGTGCCTAATGCATTTCAGCCCCTCAGCTGGAGGGCTAGGGCTTATTTTCATGAGCGATCAGAGTTTTAACTGCTGCACTCCTAATACATGTTTTTGAAAAAGGAAGTAGCTTATGTGACAGGACTGTTCTTTTGATCTGTTAACTTTCCCTAATTCTTTTTGAAGCATCCTCTGCCTCCTTCTCTGGCTCTGAGTGATTTAAAGGCAAAGTCCTTGAGTTTATATGCTCCCAGAAACCTAATGCTCCGAGAAATCCAATAAAGCCCCACCACCAGAATTGTTCTGGGGCACGAGGGGGCAAGAGATGACCACCCAGAGTGAGCCCGCATGGGAGGGTGTTAAAGGCAACGAGACATATTCATTGTCTGAGGCTCTCATTGAGTCAGGATGGGTGCAGGCTGCAGACACCTGTGCGGTCGGAACTAGGTTAACAATTACTTGAACATTTGAAAATTTAATACTTTCAGTCAGGGAAGTGTATTTACTTTTGAGCATTAACAGGTAATAAAGGGGCCCCTTTGGCTGCCTAACCTCCCTGTTTGTTTGAATTCTCCTATCTTTAGAACTTTGCATTTGTTTTTTGGACGGAGTGATCCTGGGTTTTTATTTCTCAAGGGCTCATCAAATCACTATGTCATCTTGATTCCCTTACTATTTTCAATAAGCCAGAAAATGGAAGCACTTTCCCCCAGTCAGACCACTGAGTTGGTTTGAAGAGACACCTCCGAAAGCCCATGCTCCTTGTGGTCCTCACTGTCATGGGCCAGAAATCTGCATGGGCATCTTCCAAACCCATGTTTCTCTAGAGTCCTGATGAAAGACCCCTCAGTGAGTGTGGTGGCTGCCACGACAGGATGACAAGGAGAAGGGGCAGCGAGTTCCCCAGAGAAGTTCAGAGCTCTGGGAGAGGCCCAGGGTGTTCTTTTAATCTTCCTAAAGTAGGAATTAGCAACATAATAATAATTGTAAAGAAACTTCCTATAGTTCTACCTCAGTAAAAGCAATAGGGTACCTGTCCCCGCCAGCCCTCTGGACAGCCCCCTCCCCTTTCCAGTTGAAGTCTGACCTTGGGCTCTTTATTCTATTCTTTTGGAGCTTTCTCACTTCCATAAAGAGTAGAGAATTATAAGGGTGAAGAAAAGAGGTCAGAGTAAATTTAATCACATTCACCAGCAAGCATTTTCCTGTGGTGTGATAGAAGTAGGGAAGCAACATGAATTCCAGACCTCGAAATCATTAAAAAATTCCAAACTAAATACAAAACAAGTTCTAATTTAATAAGCCTTCTAAAAGTGGTTTGTAAGCAAACTCCAGTAATAATCACGTTCTGTCTGGCAGCAACAAGTGGGAAAGAATGGGACGCCCCAGCGTGGCCTCAGGGAATGTTTGTCCATCCCACTAAACCACCCTTTGGTTTGGCATCACTTTTCCCACCTGGCAAATGCCTGGCTCAGAAGGGCTGCAGACCAGAGTGTCCTGGCAGCATCCCACAGGGCATTTCTGATGGCAAAAATCCAGACCCGAGGTAGAAAGAGTGGTCCAGCCATTGCTTCTGGAAGTCTCTTGCTATGTGACCAACCAAGATAACATCGGATCAACTCAAATGTCATTACAAAAGGTGGACTGTTACATTGATGGGATTCTAAATTGTTCATGTATTTATCTATACTTGGCTTCATTCCAAGAAAAGGATTTGAGGAGATTCAGAGGAAGTACAGTACAGCAAGATTAAAAGCAAAACAAAACAAGTCTACAGAAAAAAGGAAAGTAGTGTTAGAGAATTCTGAGACTGAAAGACACTGAAATGGTTTGCTGCTAATGACATTTCTCATAATCGCTGTCATCTTTTATGTAAAATCAGCCTTGAAATCCACTGGTGCAGGGATCACACAGTGGAGCTTGTCTCTGGTGCTGCAGTGGGACTTTTTGGGTACATGCTCAGCCTCACCTCACCATTGATGCTGTGAGTCATCAGTGTGCTGTTTGGGAACATGTGTTAATGAGCACTGAAAGAGCAGGCCAAAGGTAGCAGGATTCTTTGGGAGTTAAAAAAATACATTTTGTAAAACTAAGCAGACCATTGTGGAGTTGGACTGGGCTGGGGGTGGGGGTGGGGGAGGACAGACTCATATTAAAATCCTGATATAAAGTTCTAAGCAATGAATAAGAGGCTTAAATACATAAAGAGCAAGGCTAAATTTGGACCAATTTCCTGTGAAATCTCTTGTGTAATATTTTCAATTTGTGCTTGTTTAATGTGGTTTATTTTCCTAAGGTTCACGGTATAGGTTTTAAATTCAGCCTTGACTACACACATGTGTTGAGAGGTTATAAAATGAGAGCCAGCTCAGACCAGTCTCCAACTGGATGCCCTTTAGTGGAAAACATTACCTCCTTTTCAATACCTAAAATGTCTCCATGGGCACAGATTTTGCCCTTTCCCCATCCCATTTCCTGACTGCTTTTCTACCACCTGGTTTTACCAGTACTTGTCTAGTTACATTAGTGTACCCACGTATGCTATGGGGGCTCTTCACTGCAGATCAGGGGCCCAGGGCCATTTGGGGCCAACTCTCTGTGCAAGATCATGTTCTTGACACAAAGGGATAATTCAACCCTTTGGGTTAAAATAGAGGAAAGATCTCAGGCTCTCCAGAAGACTCTGATTTGCAGTACAGAGTTCTAAATTTGGTCTCTTGGTATCCTGGATCACACCATCTTTTGGAGGGGGCCGTTTCCTATATGTAGCTGTACTGTTTCCAGTGACTTGAATACAGTATGTAGGAGCTATATTGTAAAGTCAGGTCTTAACAAAACAATATGAGGCCTCTGTTGTTCATGGTGCTTACTACATCAGATCCCATGTATTATAGTTACATGGGGTTTGTTTCTACCTAGGTTTTAAGTCTGTAAAGCAGAAATTGTGCTTTATTCATTTCTGAATCTCCTAAACTCCCAGCATGTTATCTAGTACGGAGGAACTATATTGGTGTAAGTATGCATACACATATGGGCACAAAGGGTTGAAAAGAGACATCACATATGTGCAGCTTCTTAATTTAAACAGGAAGAGATCAATAGGTAAGATAAGTTGTTGCAAAACCGTTTCTATCTTCTTCAGTACCTTTCAACAAAATGCGCATCCTTTGTTCAGCAAATATTTACCAAGGACCTGTTTTTTTCTAGGGATACACAAGCCTTAGAGCCTTCCAAGTCTAGGTTCCAAAACCATACAAAACTGTACACAGTTCTAGCTTTCATGTGCAGCTCTGCCTATGACATAATGTGTGGCGATGTTGAAATCTGGCATCTTCTCCTTGCCCCTGCTGTATTTTCTCACCTATTTTTTGGCTTCTGTTTTCTCTTGGCATGAGAATATTTTTGAGATTGCGAATCTGGATTAGAAGTGGTCAAGCAGTTGTTCTCCAAGCCTGTGTTTTCCCTGGAAGGGACAACATTATTATTGGCCAATGTTGGCTTTCTTCCCAGCAACGTAGCTCCTCTCTTCCCACCTGCCCAGCTTTCTAAATAAGTGTGGAGTTAGGAAACTAGCAGCTTAGAAATGTAAGACTCACTCTATGGTCACTTTTCCCTGACATGCTACTGTGAAACATTTCAAACACATAGAAAAGCATGAAGAATTGTATATTTGCCACCGAACATTGTACAATGGCTCTTTGCTATACTTTCTTTATCATATAGCTGTACATCTATTCATCAATCTGTCTTATTTTTTGATGCTTTTCTAAGTAAGTTGCAGACATCAGTAACTTTACTCCTAAGCATATATAACATTAATAGAATTCAGCATATATAACATTAATAGAGTTGATTTTTTTTGTGGTTCTTTTTGTTGCTGTTTACAAATAGCAAAATGCATAAATCTTGAGTATATTTACACCACTTTTCATATAGGATGTCATTTTCCTTTCTAGAGTCTCTCATTATCAAAAGGTAATCATTAAGATGAAAAAAGATTCTATAATACCCACAGTTTGTATATTTAGGTAGTGAGTATTCCATTTTTTTCTCTGCCTAGGAGTTTTTATTCTAGTGAGGAAGAAGCAGGAAGAGAAAAGAACTGTGTGAAGCTTCCATGTTAAGGGCCTTACTCTTGCAGACAAACTATGTCAGCTCCTCACTCCCTCTGTATCATCTCCTTTGTCTTAAGTCTTTTGTTGCTGTGACAATAGGAAAGGCATTATATCTGGTGGTATGGGACTCAGCTTTGTCATCATAAAACCCAAACTGAAATCCGAGTTACACTGACTTCGGAAAAGTTGTACTTAATCACTCAGGGCCTCTGTTTCTGTTCCCTAGTGTGTTAAAATGAAGATATTGCCCTCCAAGGCTTGTGGTGATGATGCCATAAGAATGGATAAAAATATCTGGCATATAGCAAAAGTCCTCAATGACATTATCGTCTTTGTTATCACTAACTACCTGCTCAGTGTGTGGTTAGGAGTAAGTGTATTTGTGTGTATAGTTAATTTAGAAAGACTTTGATGCCTTTCAGATTGCCAAAGTTAATTTTTTGCATGATCAATGAACTTTTGAGAAAATACTGAAAATGTCCCTGTTCCCCACTGTTTTAATAAACATGAGCACTGTTTATTCTCACATAAAATGTCTACTTTTACTCCAAACAGGATGACCATCTGATTTTCCTCACCATGTCTCCCTCTTGTGTCCCTGGAGACTTAGCAAGGGAAGAGCAATGGCCAAAGGGCATCATGTTTCCTCTACACAGTTTCTGGGTCTTCCTTTGTAGCTTGAAGTCACAGCGTGATTTATTTTTCACCCAAGCATAATGCCATTCCTTCAAGCAGTCGGGCTAAGAGGAGTCCTCTCTGGCTTCTCATGTCCATTGCCCTCCCAATTAAATCAGCCACAGGTTCAATTGGCTTTTTTTCCCCTCAGTCCTTCCCAGGCCTCATGTTTTATGGTGGTTTGCTTAGTACCTTGCTTGTAATACTCAGAAAACATTTGTAGATTTGCTGTATCCTGAGACTATTTCTTAGAAACCTACATGGAGGAAGTTCAGCTCTTCCTAAGAACTAAACCACAGTTAATTGCTGCTTCCACCTGCCTTCAGAAACAATAAGGGGAGTCCAGTTTAGGACTGGATGTTAGAAGCTACAGCAGCTCTTCCAGAAGGTGGACAGGGGCCAAGGGAGGCTGGTTGGTAGTGCTATCAGAAGACCAAAAAAGGGACAATCTGAGCCCAAAGCTTTCTTTTGTATTGTGTCAGAAAAGGAAGAATATATGGCCTATCTGATTGTGGGGTGTAGGGAGTGGAGGTAGTGCCAAATCTGACTATATGCAATGCTAATATAGTATTGGTAATACTATTATATTAGTAATTTCCCAGCACTTTGTGCTTGGGACTCATAGGCTCTCTGTGTGTGCCAGACACTTGCTAGAACAGCAAGTGAAGAAGCCCTGAGGGGGTATTCTGAGATTTCCAATTGAATTGAATTTGGATAGTCATAAATTGGATGAAGCTATAATGCAGAACCCATGGTCATTGGTTCTGAAATTAGAGCTGAAGCAATTCTGATTTCTCAGACCCTTTAAGTTAGTCTTATCAGATCAGGCCATCACAGAGCAGATAGACAGGTAAGTCTCAGAGACCTCTGAACCCAATTAAAGTTATACCACAAAGAAATCAAACTCATGTGGTTTGCATTTCAGAGAGCTACATTTGGTGGGCTGTTCCTGTTTTAATTCAGTAACCTAATGCAGGCCATGTGAACATTTGAAACGCTTTTAACAGTTAAACCAGCTCAAATAACACAAAACCAGAGCAGCAATAAAGAATGAATTAAAGCTGATTGCAACTGTGGCCAACATAATTTTTGTCTTGCAAAGAACTTTGGGGGAATAGAATGCAGAAAGAGAGACCGGTATCTCCATTTTCAACTTGGAGTAAAGCAGCAGGCGCTTTTACTTCTTTTATTTCTTAAGCAAATGTTTGAAACAGATTAACTTAGAAAGTATACTTAAATCTTGAAGGGATTTTGGATGAGGGAGCAAGGGGGGTTGACATCCTTTTGAACTGAGAATGTGGTAGTTAGTAGCTCTACATCACCCCCACGCTGCGGGGATGGTAAGCTCAGTGGGCAGGGGCTCAGTGCTAAGTTTGCAGAGGTCGAGAGTTCAACCATGCATGGATCAGTTAGTCTCATATGGAGGAGGTGGAGAAGCAAAACCTGTTCAAATGCTGTGGTCTGTTCTTCCCGAATGTCTACAAAAGGGTCACCAAGAAGTGAGAGGCTGAGATAACAATAGTGATCAGTTGATGTGTTCTGTGTGCCAGGCCCTGTATTAGGTGCAGTCAGTGCCAGCACATAACCTAATTTGGTAACCTAATTACCAAATCCCTCTGTATCTCCATTTTCTTATTTGTAAAATAGGGATACTATTATGATTCCTATTTCACAGATGAGGAGACTTAGGCACAGAGAGGTTAAGTTACTTGCCCAAGGTCATGTAAATAATAAATGGCAAGACCAGCATTCAAACCCAAGTAGTAGGGTGTGCTTGGCACAACCACAACATATCGCTCTATCAGGTCAAATACTCAAAGATAAATCCAGTTGCAGATAATGAGAGCAAATGGCATAAGCCTCAACCTGAGGTATTGGTCTCATGCCAAGAAAGAATTAACCATGATGATAACCACACTCACACATATCACAGCATGCAGTGTGTGCGCCACCATAGCTACTCAATTTGTGTTGGTTGAATCAAATTTTTTCATTGTATTTATTTTTAAAAATATTTTTATTTTATTTTATTTTATTTTTGAGACACAGTCTTGCTCTGTTGTCCAGGATGGAGTTCGGTGGCGTGATCTCGGCTCACTATAACTCCATCTCCTAGGTTCAAGCGGTTCTCCTGCCTCAGCCTCCTGAGTAGTTAGGATTACAAGCATGCGCCACCACGCCTGGCTAATTTTTGTATTTTTAGTGGAGATGGGGTTTTACCATGTTAGCCAGGGTGACCTCTAACTCCTGGCCTCAAGTGATCCACCCACCTCAGCCTCCAAAAGTACTGGGATTGCAGGTGTGAGCCACTGTGCCTGGCCTGAATTGAATTTTATACACACATAGTAGTTGCCTTCAGAAGAATGGTTGGTGTGCTCCATCCATAAGTGGAGACATTTCTATGAATATAATATAAAGAAATGGCAAATGAGTTTTGCATTTATTTCCACATGATTCTAGTCACTGGATGGGAGAGCAGTAGGTGTGATGAGAATAGCTTGGACCCAGCCCCTCGAGATATGCCATAGGTGGTAACGAACTGCCTGCCACATTCCCCAGAATGTGCTGACTTTGCCAGAGATCCAAGGGAGGAAGGGAGGGAGGACCCATTAATTTCAGATCCATTAGTGACATAAAGCCTGCCAAGTGGGAAAGAGTAAAACTACAGGAAGAAACTTTATTTGCAAACTTTTGAGAGGTTATCCCCAGCAGCAGGGAGCCAAGTAACCACTGGTGGGCAAAGAGGCTCTGCTGAGCCCCTGAATTTGGGTTCCTTCCGGAGCAGTGGGAAACTGCCTTGTCAATCACTTCTGCGGGCAAAGCCAAGTTCATCTCCCTGACTTTAGCAAATACTCCCTCAGGCCCCCTGCCACCACCTCCCAGTGGAGGAGAAATCTGCCTCCTTTTTCCTTACAAAATGAAAACTGGTGTTGATGCTACCCGCTGTACTCTCCCAGCAAAACTTAGAATTGTGAACCATATGTAAAAAGGGAAAGCTTATCATTGGTTTCTTTCTTAACCTCATAGGTGAAGTCAAATGGTTAAAGTATCTTACAATAGGTAACTGTTTTCACAGCTTCTGTTCTGTTATTAAGAGGGAGGAGTGGATTCAAACACTAGATGAATATGGTGTCTGTTCAACTTAAAGGTAAAGTAAATCTAGTTACCGCCCTCCACAACTCTGGTTTCAAGGATTACAGCCCACTTAACTCTCTTTAAGGCCTGGATAAATATAGGCTGCCTAGTCTTTCAAACATTCCTGGGGTTATTGGTCTAGTTGCAGTGAGCTTTCTAGAAAAATTTCAAGCCCTCCTGATTCCCCCAGGCTGACTCTGGCTCATTCTGCCGCATGCCTGTGTGACTTTAACATGTCAATCACTCAACTAGACTGTGGACACATCGTGTGCTTGGAGCTCAATAGACAATTAAGTTAATAATTATTGAAGAGTAAATGGGGAATGGAGCAAGGCAGAATAGAATGCTGATTAACATTAAAGATAAAAATCCATTTTATCTCTAATAGTTTTCATATTAGACTCTGTAGTAGCATCTGCTTTCAGAGAACCCCGCTGGAGAGAGGGCCCTTCATACATGTGAGACCCAGCTAATTGGTTCAAAGGAGTTTTTAGTGAATTCTTCCTCCTCCTTCTGTTTTCTACAAGCCACTTCCACTATACAAGGGCACATGGTTCTCTGAATTTCACATGGTTCAGGAACATCAGTTGCCTTAGATCGATCCGCTTACACCCTGCTTCAGACCCTGAACATCCTTTGGGTGTTTCTAACTTTAGTCACTCATTGAGTATTTGCTGAGCCCTCCAACTCCCTGAGCCCCCACAATGCAATGTCTGTGTTCTCCTCTATGCCTGCTACATAGTAATACAAGACCTTCACTTCTTAAAGCTAGGGCAAGCTTAATGTGGTATGGTGATTTTCCTCAACTTGCAATATTTCTCAGAAAAATCTTCCCTAGCCTTCTTAACAAAGACATGCCCTGCTACTAGATACTCTCATAGCAGCATGGATTGGTTCTTTGGTGCGTTATGGTTTTATAGGTATGTTTGTAAATATTCAATTAATGCCCATCACCCTCACTACGTCGGATGTTCCGTGAACTCAGGGATTGTGTCTGTTTTTTTTTCCCTCCATTGTTTTTATAGAGCTCAGCATAGTGCCTGACATATAGTTTCTTTATATATAAATGATGAATGACCAGTCAATGATCAAATTTGAAATAAAGTTTTAAATAGCTCAACATTTCTGTCTGCCTCTGTCTCAAGTCCCATGATATGTACCCCTTTCTCTGGTGGATTCTATTTATATCTCACAGTTGATATAGCAAGTACCCCACTGTGCAACTAAAGAGGTCTTTTAGGAGTAAATCACTTTTAATTTTAGCCAAAGTCTGAATGAAAAGAGGTCCCTTCTTTTTACTTCTCGACGCTCCTCACCAGCGTGGTCTTAATTTCAAAGCTGATGATGAAGATGGAACATGGAAATGGGTCTGGCTTATGGCTCTTCTGGCAGCAGCAACCTTGGGAATAATTGAGAGATCATATTTCAGACCCATTTTGCACACCATCAAAGCAAAGTGGATAGGAACTGAGGCTTTTGAAATCAGAGGGGTCAGGCCAGTTTTCATGCTACCCCAGTTGAAGTTCTCTGGTATCTTAACCTCAGCAGACAGATACCATATGCCTCCCTCTGGTGTGATGTTCTGGATTCCTTGAGAAATACGATCTTTGGTCTCACTTTCATCGTGCTTACCATCGCACTCCAGGCCAAGACCTCCTAAATCACAATATCATGCGATCCCCTCTAGCTGGTGAAACCTAAATGTTGGGGTTTCAATGCCTTCTCCCCAAGAGGCCACCTTTTTGACCAGGTGATTCTCCTCAGTGATGATATGGTATAATTTTTATGAGACTTTGAGGTGTGAAGCAGCTCTGTAGAATGAGATAAGTGAGCAGTCCCCTAAATCAATTATGATGAATACTCTTCCAAATCACTTTTACTAAATATTTGAGCAGTCCAGTCAGCATCAAAGTCAGAGAAGCTGTAACTCAAACAAACTGAAATTTTACTCTTTCCAAAGGACAAAAGAAAGGAGCCAACTACCTTGGATATCTCAGAACTGAATTTCTTGCATTGCATTGCATATATTAGAACAAAAGTATGATCTACACTGCAACTTATTTCCATAACAGCACTCTGGGATCCAGAAGGAGTGAGTCACAGATGCTGAGAAGCATCTCAATTGCTCATTTGAACAGTTCATATTAAATTATTGAAAGGAGAATGCACTAGAATTGTCTCTTCCTGTTTTCCTATCCAAATGAAACAAGTTCCTTTTGCTATAAGTGAAGTCTTTTGAACCAGTTAAAAGCATGAACTTGTACCCAGCTAGACCTGGGTCTAAGCCTGGGCCCTGCCAGTTAACTGCTATATGACCTCGGACTTGTTTACTTTCTTCCTGCTTCAGTTACATCATCCCTAAAGTGTGGATAAGCAACCAACTCACATAGTGGTCATCAGAAATAAATGAGATGATACATATGTAAATTAGCCTTGTGTTCATTATAAAGATGCAAAAGTATTAGCTATTATTATTATTGCTATTATTATTAGCACATAATAGTGATTTTGAGTAGTGGGAAGGATCCCAGTATGTTTAATGTCATGTGAACCTTAGAGCCAAGATAATACCATAGGATGCTAGTCCCAACACACTCAGTGCTTCATTTGCACTGGGACCAAGCCCATGATTTGGTGTGAATCCTGACATGTGTGATATTCTAGCCCGAGCTCAAGAGTGTGGTTAATGGATAGTTAAACCTTTCTGAGGCAAACTCAGAAATTACTAGTCCCATTATGTACTGGTTCCATTATCTCCTTGGCAGGATAAGCAGTGCAGTTCTTTTCTTTTCCCTGCTACAAAATGCAGATTGACAGAACAATCCTGGAACCCAAGAGTTGGATAAAAATGTGAGTTGCATGAGGCCTTGCATTTGATCCTCTGTTATTGCTCTCTGATGAGGCATAGCCATTTAGCCACCAGGAGCAGCCATCCTCTCAGGAGCGACACAAGAGAAGAGCACACCTCTTTGCGAATGGAAAGCTGACCTCCTGGTTCTGGTCTCGCTTATTCTACCACAATTGTTTTCAGCTGTCCACTGGGGACCCTGAAAGAGATGTCATTTCCAGTGCACTCTCCACCAATAAAACGTGCTAACGGTGCCCTTGGGGAATGTTCGGAGGGACTTGATTCCAGATCAGGAAAGATAAACAGTGATCTGGAGGGTCTGGTTTAGACACAAGTCATATTTCATGCAAATAATCCTGGGAGGAGTCCAAGGTCAGTTTGGATGTTTCTTTTAATTTGGTATTAGACCAGATTGAGGCAGAATTAATGATCGATCCTCTTTGTCTCATCCTAGAATGACATCAACCTCTCTCTCAACTCTAGAGCCTCCCCAGTCTCCTGACTTTGGGCCCCTGAGGAGCCACAGCTTAGCTGAATCTTTCTGGGTTCACTTGGGGAGGATTCCCACTTGATGTGGGGACCAGGATGGTCTCCAAACACGAGAGAGCAAAACAGGAGTAGAGGAACGTTTGTCATCAGACATTTTCCTGCCACAGGGAAAAGAGACAATACATGGTCACTACATTTGAATTCTGAGAAGGTAGAAAATGGACCTGGAAATATATATGTATATATTTGGCAAACTAGTGTTGATTTCCCTCAAAAGGAAAAGGCAAGGAAGAGAGCTAGAACTAGGATGTATTTATTTATGAACTTGGCCCATGTAAGAGAAGACATGTGATATGGTTTGGCTGTGTCCCTACCCAAATCTCAACTTGAACTGTTTCTCCCAGAATTCCCACATGTTGTGGGAGGGACCCAGGAGGAAGTAATTGAATCATGGGGGCTGGTCTTTCCTGTGCTATTCTCGTGATAGTGAAGAAGTCTCATGAGATCTGATGGATTTATCAAGGGTTTCCACTTTTGCTTCTTCCTCATTTTTTCTCTTGCTGCCACCATGTAAGAAGTGCTTTTTCGCTTTCTGCCATGATTCCCAGGTGGAACTGTAAGTCCAATTAAACCTCTTTTTCTTCCCAGTCTTGGGTATGTCTTTATCAGCAGCGTGAAAATGGACTAATATAATGTGTGAAAGCGATGAGCAATCATTCTGAGGGCTGGGAGGGTCTTTTGTGTGTGGTGGGGTGTTTTTAAAGCTACCATCAAGCATCTTTGGACACTTGGCCTGTGGATTATTTCTTTTTTTTTTTTTTTTTTTTTTTGGAGACAGAGTCTCGCTCTTGTCGCCCAGGCTGGAGTGCAGTGGCCGGATCTCAGCTCACTGCAAGCTCCGCCTCCCGGGTCTACGCCATTCTCCTGCCTCAGCCTCCCGAGTAGCTGGGACTACAGGCGCCCGCCACCTCGCCCGGCTATTTTTTTGTATTTTTTTAGTAAAGACGGGGTTTCACTGTGTTAGCCAGGATGGTCTCGATCTCCTGACCTCGTGATCCGCCTGTCTCGGCCTCCCAAAGTGCTGGGATTACAGGCTTGAGCCACCGCGCCTGGCTTGTGGATTATTTCTATGATCGTTAGACTTGCTTGAAGAATTATAGCAGCTTTTCATGATGCATTTGGTCATTCCTTGTGTCCCAGGTTAATTAGCACTGGTGAGTCCATTAAGCTATTGTAATATCACTCACCCCTAACCTAGAACTAGTGATGGAACATCTTGTGTGCCAAACTCCATCTTCGCCTCACTCTATCCATCATTCCTTTATCCCTCTGTTGAGTTGGCCTGGCTCAATTTACATACTGTGAGGTGGCCTGATGTTGTTAAGAAGAGTGGCATAGGTAGAGCTGGTAAGTTTTCCCTACAGAGTTTAGGGGGATGGGGACGGGGGAGTCTTTGTTTAAAGTAAGGCAGAATTACTTCTGTGCTGTGTTGTATTTTAAAGAGCTTTCATTTTTGTATATGTGTAAACAAGGGACACCTCGCTTTTTCTTTGCTGTCTTAAGTAACTTGCAACAGGCAAAATGAAATTCATTGCTTTCCAACTCAGTATGTTCTGATACAGAACTTCAGCTCTCATCCTGTTTTGTTGGCTGACAGATTTCAGCAAAAAAATGTTCTGTAAGAAAAAGATGCTTGCCTTTGTATAGTAAATTACATGAGATTAAAAATACTCCCTTTTCTTCCAATCATGTTGGCAATTTGATCTGTAGGATGTGATTGAAGTCCCAGCTTTGAATTAAATTTTTATAGCTTAAGCCTCTCAAAGTTTAAGTTCATTTGCCATATATACAGAATATATATATATATATACACACACACACATATATATAATATCTATAACATATATACATGTGAAAGAGAGAACAAGAGATTGTAATGAATGTGTTGTATTATTCTAGATTTTATTTGGGATTTTCTTCCTGAAATAATGCTAATTATAAAGGATGGGAAAATAAGCCCATAAATACATATACTTGGATTTTATCTTTACCCACAGATTAAACTTCCATCCATGAGAGTGTCTGGAAATACCTAATAGTTTCATAAGATAGTTGCAGGCACGTTGGTCTAATAGTAACGTGGGACTGTATAGGCCAAGACAGATGCCCCATTTCACAGCATGGCCTCCAGAAAGCATGTGCCCCTATGTGTATAATAAAGACAGGCATAGCTCTGCACTGCTGCAAATTAGTAAAATTCCGACACCTATTTCTAGCTGATGAATGAGTAACTTTAGTTCTGAAAGTTCCAGGCAGGCCCAGGTGTTTTTGTTTTGTTGTGTTGTGTTGTTTATTGTATTAGTTAGAACCGCATCCTGTCATCATCACATTGTCCTTTTACACAATCTAAGAAGTCAGGGGCAGCCAGGATATGAGAATGTTACACAGTGATCTTTAGGATACTATTGACCATCCTTTTGTGATGTGACCTGCAGCTATAGCAGTGTCACCTATGGCTTAATTTCTGCTTTTATAAAGATCACAGGGGATCAATAATTGAGTTATTAAAAGCAATTTTGGTGACATTGAGAGGGTGAAGAGCTCTGGGTGTAGGAGTGGGAGTGTGGTGAGGGGTGGACAGCAGCACTTAGATTGTAGGGATTCCTGCTTCTCCACTGCCTTTCTTCCCACCTTCAATTCAGTACCCCCACCCTTTACATCCCTGTGTCCCTGGATCTTCCTTTCTCCATGGTCCTCATAGCCTCTCTTCTCTTACACTTACCTCTCCCTGAGCTCCCTGATGTGCCTTGATGGGTTGAAGGAAAAATGCTATTTGAATGGAGGAGTTGCTGAGTAGGAAATGGAGAATGGGTGCAAAAACCGTCAACTGTCCTGACGTCTCCTCCCTGTGTCCAGCCAAACTTGCAGGTGCAAGACCTAAATTTAATCAGAGCAGACCAACCTCATGAAGCTCAGACAGTGAACCTGATGAGCAATTCTTATATGCAAAATCTTTTTAGCATGGCTTTCCTGAGGATCCTTTTTGGGAGAAAACTCGATGTTGCAGGCAAATGCCAATGTTTGTTTAATTTAATTATGTGAAAACTGAGGATGGTGGGGAGGGGATGATGATGAGGAGGGGCTGGCTAATGCGCTATTCATGGAAGAGGTAAAAATTGTGCAGGCCAGACAGGCTTCTGAAGATTTTAGTTTGCAGCAAGATTAGGAGTGAGGCAAAAGCAACATTTTCAGTTTATTTATATTCTATTGCAAATAAAAGTTAAAATGTGAAATAATTATACCCCTAGCACTATCCACATTGTGTCAAAGCCAAAGATATGAGGGAACAGGGACTGGAGCTATCAAAAAAATAAGTTTAAAATTTAAATACATATCCTAGGGTCTTTAAATATGTGTTTATTCCTATAGGAGTTGTGGGACTCAGTCACCATTCAGGGAAATAAATAAATAGCTCACCCCAGATGAACACGTTTCAGCCAAGAGTTGTGACAGCCTCTTTGGCTTCCCTGCCCCCCTAAGATTTTCATAAAGGGTCATGTCAACCAATATTAATTTCATGGTTTCTCTTTTTTTCCTCTGTCCACTTTCCAGTTGGGGGCATTCAATCACAAAATGAGAGAGCAAAAGGACCAAAGGAAAGGAGTATGTAAAATTCTCAAGAATGGATTATCCCCCTCCAAATCATCACCATGTTGGTCTTGATCTTGGGAGAAACTTGGGCCTTCCTTCATTTCCCTTATTATAATTATTTTTTTGGAAAGGAGGACTCCACATAGTTAGCCTGAGTAGAATCTATTTTAGTGTGGGGTGGTGGTGGAAAAGGGGATTTGTTCTACAGACATGGAAGATAACAAGAAGCAAAAATCCATAAAGGCAAGAGTGGGGACAAAGAAGGGAGGAATTAGTTGGAAATGAAAAAGGTATTTGCAGGGATGAACTTTTTGAAGTTGGCAAGGTAGAAGTCATGCAGTGTTAAGGGCATGGGCTCTAGAAGCAGCCCCTCGGGTTTGAATCCTGAACACACCATTTGCTGGATGTAGGCATGACCAGAGAAAAGGTACCTCCACCCCTATGGGCCTCAGTTTCCTCATCTGTGAAATGGAAAAAATAATAGAGGCAATTTCAAAAGGTATTTGTAATATGTAGAGGAGTTAATCCACAATTATTGGGCACATGGCAAGGGCTTGTCATTTATTTGCTATTACATATCTTAAGAGCTTAAAATGACAGAAGAGGAAAGTCAGAATTTTACACTTGAAAATTCTGGTTGCACTGGAAATATTTCAGCATATAAAGTGGCTGAAGAAGTAAGCAAGGCAGATCAAAACCACTCAGCAGTCTTGGAGATTGTTAATTCGGTTCTTCTATCTGGAAAAAATAGATACCTTTTAAAATTCTGGATTCTGTGGAAGTCATTGAAGCATTACAGTAGTTAAGTTACTGAATAAAAGTCTAGGACAAAAACAGGATGTTTGGACAGAAAGCTTTTGCTACAGGTTTTTGTAAGTACAATAAGATTAAGACATATTCTTAAGAACTTCACATGAAAGACATAAAGTGAATGTGTATTTTTTACAATTAATTTCTGAATAGATTAGGGTGTGGTATATTTTCCTGAGTAAGGGCAATCATATATATATATATACTAATTTAATCTGTGTCAAAATTCACAAATTTGGACTGTTTATTTATTTATGAAATGGTCTGCTGGAGTGCCCTGGCACGATCTTGGCTCACTGCAACCTCTGCCTCTTGCCTTCAAGTGATTCTCCTGCCTCAGCCTCCCGAGTAGCTGGGATTACAGGTGTGTACCGCCATGCCCGGCTAATTTTTGTACTTTTAGTAGAGCCAGGGTTTTGTCATATTGGCCAGGCTGGTCTGAAACTCCTGACCTCAGGTGATCTGCCCACCTCGGCCTCCCAAAGTGCTGGGATTACAGTGGACTATTTTAAAATAAAGGTGTTTGCAAATATCCTTCAGTGGGTGAATGGTTAACCAAACTGTGATACATTCATATTTAACCAAACTGTGGTACATTCATATCATGGAATATTATTCAGCAATGAAAAGTAACAAACAATTGATATACATGATAACTTGTATGGATCTGAGAGGAATTATACTTAATGGAAAAAGCCAATCTCAAAAGATTATATGCTGTATGATTTCATTTATATAACATTCTTGAAATGACAAGATTATAGAGATGGGGAGCAGATTAGTGGTTATCAGGAGTTAGGTTTGGGTAGAGAGGCTAGAGTTGAATCTATGGGGTATCATGAGGAATTCTTGTGGTGATGGAACAATTTCGTGTCTTGATTGTGGTCATGGTTACACAAATCTACACCTGTGATAAAATTTCACAGAATTAAATACACACACTCACAAAAGTGCATGTAAAATTGGTGAAATCTGAATAAACTCTGTGTATGGTACCACTGTCAATTTTCTAGTTTTGATCTTGTACTATAATTATGCAAGATGTTACCATTGGAGGATACTGGGTGAGGGGAACACCCAACCTCCTTGTACACTTTTTTGCAGCCTCCTGTAAATCTATAATTTTCTCCAAATAAAGTTAAAAGAATTAAGGATTTGTTTATTTCTTTTTTTTTTTTTTTTTTTTTTTTTTTTTTTAAGACGGAGTCTCGCTCTGTCACCCGGGCTGGAGTGCAGTGGCCGGACCTCAGCTCACTGCAAGCTCCGCCTCCCGGGTTCCCGCCATTCTCCTGCCTCAGCCTCCCGAGTAGCTGGGACCACAGGCGCCCGCCACCTCGCCCGGCTAGTTTTTTTTTTTTTTTGTATTTTTAGTAGAGACGGGGTTTCACCGTATTAGCCAGGATGGTCTCGATCTCCTGACCTCGTGATCCGCCCGTCTCGGCCTCCCAAAGTGCTGGGATTACAGGCTTGAGCCACCGCGCCCGGCCGGATTTGTTTATTTCTAATTTGATTTTTAACTTGGTCGATTTCCACAATCGTACCATGACAAAATAAGGTAATTCCCTTACAGGGACTCATGATAATCACTCAAAAGATGGCCTAATTGACTGACTGACTGCTCTTTGAATGTGAGCATCCAAAGGTCGGCAACTGCATCCTATCCCCAAACTGATAAATTCACTGTACTCCACTACCACCGGATGAGTAGTCAATGGCAGAAAACTTTGTGTATAATTGAATGAAATCTAAAAAAATATGCAGAATCATTTTTCCCACAGCCTTTGAGAACTTAGCCAACATGATCTGGTATGTTTTGTTGTGATCACAGCCTATCTGTTAAGGCCTTTTGATCACACTGAAAGTAAAATTGGGCAGTCACTCATCTGAATCCTTGTTCCATGTCGTACCAGCTCCCTGTCACTATTCTTGTAACCTTTCTATCTCAGCCAGATGCAGAACAGGGAGGTGGATACATTTAGCATGCAGCAGGCTGTGCAGAACTTGGTCATCCCAACCTGGTGGAAGTTATCTCAAAGGAGGTCTTTGTTGACAGTGGCTGCTAATGAGCAATGACTACAATCTGAATGTGTCACACACATTGTCCACATTTTTTATTTGAATTTATTTTCCTCATTGTGGTTCAAAACCTGGTAAGCTTTATACCCCTACACTTTAGTTTGTTACTTAGTCTGTTAGTTGGTTGGTAAGTTATAGCCAGCAGTGCTTTCAGTTTAGAAAACAGTGTGGAAGTTTTGCTGTGGATTTAGGAGTCTTTAGGTAACATAAAAGTATTCACAGAAGTGTAACCATTGCTGACGTGAGGAGGAATGTGTCCTCAGGGGATCTGTGGCTGAGAGCTGGGTTGTTTCACAAGTTTAAGGGCAGTGCTTATGTAAGAATACATGTAGCATACAGTATTTAGCAGGATGGGGTGCATAAAAGGACACCATCCTCCGCATCTGTGTGACACTCGAAAGTTTTCAAACCAGCTCATGTGCATCTTCTAGTTTTTTCAAAATCCAGGTAAGGCAGGATTTCTTTTAACAAATAAAGGGGGAAAAAAAAAGAAAGTTAGAAGGATTGTGACTTATTCAAGGTCACCACCACAGGAAATGAGGACTCAAGAACTGTTTATGAAGTATTGGCTTTGGTGCCCTTTTGACTAGATCTCACCACCTCTGCATACTTGATACTAAAGAAATATGATAAGTTCCATTTCTTTTTCATATTAGCTATAGATATCTGAGGGAATCTATGCTTATGGTGAGATTTGGGTTTATTTTCTGCCACCATATACTTCTGTGGGTGAAGGATTAAGAATAACCATTTTCTTATAGAACTAGATAATAGAAGGCAACACTGCCTACTAAATAGTGGTTGGTGCTAACATTTCATTCAGAAGAATCAAAACTTTCTTCTTTTAAATAACCACTTATATTTCAGTGGTTGGATTAACCTACTCCTTGCTTCTTTCATTGGTCAGATAATCTATCCAGTTGAGGAACTTCTCTACCTAGGGCAAGAACCCAATAGATAATTTCTCAGTAAATAATAAAATATTAAATAATAAAATAAAATAATAAGATAATAAAAGTCATGAGTACAGCCCTCGCTGTATTTCTTCTTGATGTATATCATGTTGACTGTTTTCTGTTTCTTGTCCAAGATTTTTTTTTGTCCATTATACTACAGATCAAAATAACCATATCATTGGGACCAAAATTGTTTTAATTGATGTAGAAATGTTTTTAATGATAAACATTACTCTTAAATAAACTGTTTTTAAACTAGGAGTCTCCTTTGTTTTATTTTTTAAAAGATGTAAATGATTTAGTATTTGCATCCTACCCCAGGGAACTGGGAGAATTAATATATTCTCTTCCAGTCACTATGTGACAGCAGCTTGATGGAAACTAGAACCCAGAACTTGATGGTTTATATAAGGGCTTAGGATACAGAACAATTTATGCCTTTTCTCATTAAAAAAGAGATATATTACACAGGAAGGTATTGAAGGACATGAAAAAACAAGAGCCTAAAACTTTTAATAATTTGGGTTCTTGTAACACTGAAATGACTTACATAGCGAAGACCATGTCCATAAAGAACTGGATACCTTTGCCTGGTTCAGAAACAGAAAGTATTCATGTTTGGTGGACGTGATGGTAGGTAAACTACTAATTTATAAACATAGGACATTTTTACTTTAAGTGAGAGCAATGTTGATAGATTCAAAAACAGCTCATAATTGCTTTCTACTTTTGTGTTTTGCCTGAATCCATCTAGATATTATGAGAAGACCCACCTTTTCCTCTGATTCCATCATCAAGCATTTATCTCTCATTTGTTTTGTCAAAGACATGACATTTCAGGACTGTGTAGAAAAGAGTATCCAGTCTTCTTATTTTCTATTTTTGGCCTTCATGCGTGGAATTCCCTTATTTCAAAAATATCTTTTTGGGGAAACCCAAACAATGTGCTAAAATTAATACTCCAAGAGGAAATGAACTGGAGTTGATCTTCACTGCTTCCTGCTCCTTGTTTCCTGCTATTTTAACAACTTTCTCAAAAATGGCACTCGTCCATCTCTGGTCTTGTTATCAGAGTTGAAGTTGAAGTTGATTTCCCGCCTATGACACAAAGAAGTGAGGGGCACGGGGCTTTGAACAAAATGAGGGGTTTGGTAAAATTGAGATCAGACAAGTCAGACGCAAGAGTGCATTAGGTCCTTGATTCCACTGACATGAAACCCTAAAACAGGCAAAATGTTTTCAAGTGACAGAGGCAGATCCGTTGAGGCTGCCAAAGGGCAGGAGAGAATTTTTGGGGGTGACAAAAATGTCTTATATTTTTATCGTGCTGGTGGTTACACGGGCTTATACGTTTGCTAAAACTCAATGACTGAACACTTGACATGGATAAATTTCACTATATGCAATTTTATCTCAATAAAGTTGATTTTTAAAAAATTGCAATTAGAATAAGATTGGAAAAGCATTACTGCCAACTCTCTAATTGTCCTTTAATCTTGCCCTCAATACAGAGAAAATGGTTGTGGTAATATTTTGATAGCAACCACCACTTTTTACATTTCGTAAGATTAAAATGTCCATGAAATACCACTGAAAAACAAGTTATCTCACCAAGAAAGATTGTCCTACTTCACTAGAGATGTTTGCATTCTCTGCTTCAGGATATTCATGCGTGTAGGTAGAATTATTTATTTTTTACTTTACAAAAATTTATTTACGATGTTACAATTTATAAAATTTACAATTTTATTGCTGTCCTGCTTTTAAAAAGTATGAATAATTACCTGATGAGTTACCCCCACATCCTCTTGATTCAAATCACACCTTCATGTGAGCCTCCTGGCAGATATTTCTGGTGTGTTTGTCCGGTCTTCGTGTGCGAACAGTCATCCATCCCTGGAAACAGGACCCTCAGCAGTCAGAAGTGGTTCATGCCCATCTTCCCTCTGCTTCTCAGTAATAAAAAGCTGTTATCAGAACTGATCTCTACTTAGCCCCTGCAAATTCTGTTGCAGCATGGCTTTTTTATCTATGTGCCTCTTTTCATTTTTTCCTTTTAATTGGCTCAGGGAGACCGTCTTATGTTGCTCATACAAGATTGTCAGAAACAGATACAGGTTTATCTGGTGACAAAATGAGTGATCGTTTTGAAAAGCTGGATTATGATTTCTCTAGTTAGGCTTCTGAGACAGATATGAAAGTTGTGGTCATATTTTGAAATTTAATTTTTAATTGACATGTAATTGTACATATTCATAGGGTACATAGTGATGTTTGAATATATATAAGGTGTAGTGATCAGAGGGGGGAATTAGCATGTTCATCATCTCAAATATTTATCATTTCTTTGTGTTGGGAACATTCAATATCCTCCTTCCAGCTATTTGAAACTATATTTTATTGCTAACTCTCATCACCCTACACTGGTACAGAACACTAGAAACTATTCCTTCTATCTGGCTGTAAATTTGTATCCTTCAACAAATCTCTCCCTATCCTTCCCTTCTCCCTGCCCTTCCCAGACTCAGTATACTCTCTTCTACTTCTTACTTCTATGAGATCAACTAGAAGTTGTAATTGTCTGGCCATCTTTTTAGACCTATTTTAGAGAGATTGTAGCTAACTGACAACCTTTTAATTAATATTCAAGAAATCTGAGCTTGTGGATAAAACTAACCGAGAAATGTGTACAGTGTGAGGCCTCAAGACTGAATGCAAAGAGAAATAGGAAGAGGAATACCATTGCACAGAGTATCCCTTGAGTGGGCATGAACGAGTGTTTGCATACACGCACTGGGGGCGGAACGAGGCCTTCCAGGCACTGGAACGTGCAAATACATCTGGAGCGCGCTCATTGACAGGAGGGTCCAATCCATAAAAATAAGTTGGGTTCACTTTGCTGCCATAGGAGAAAGGTGTGTGCTTCACCATTTGCCTTATGGATTTGAAAAACATTAAACCAGATAGGATTTCAGAGTTTAAATGAAGTACACAACGCTCAGTTTGTTCCAGCACAAAACTCTGGAAGTGAAATGCTTTGGAAGGAAAGTGGTTTAATGTCTTTTTATCTGTTAAACCACAAAATGATAAAGAACATTGACTCTTACCCAAAATAAGACCAGTGCCCACAGGGCCGTGTGTGTGTGTGTGTGTGTGTGTGTGTGTGTTTGTTTTGTTTTTTTACCATGTGCATACTTGGAAAGATAGTATTCTAACAAAGCCAGCCTTGGGATTTGGCTTGCTTTTAAGGTTCAAAGTAGAAGAGTTAAACTGAATTTCCCTTCCTTCCTCTGGCTTTTTCTGTTTTCCACCAGACTTTGCCCTTGAAAACAAGCACTGAACAGTGCCGTACATTGTATTTCCTGGGTAATGTCATTGGCTGTGAGCTTTGTTTATTAATTGTGACATCAGGGCACCGAGAGATCTTATATGACTTCCCCTTACACCATACAGATTTCACACCCATGCATCTTTCTCACACACACACACACACACACACACACACACACACACACACACACACATATTCAAGCTCTCTTTGCCCTTCATTTTGGTTTGTGTCTTTCCCTACTCCTAAAGGAGAAGGCAGGACCAAGACATTTTCCCCCTGATATGTATCCATGTTTCATATTTTCCCGTGTTCTTTTCACTTTTCTTTTGGTTGTGAGTTTTTGATAGGGGTAGGGGGTAAGGGGTGTAACTGGTAAATAAAGGACTTCAGCAGTAAAATACCAGAAAGATCCTTTTGGGAATTCTGTTTTGTTTTGTTTTTAAACAGATGGGAGAAAACTGAGTTGTTAAAGGGGAAACAGTACGTAGTTGAAACTGTTAATGAGCCTGTGGTCAGAGCCAGCAGATTTTGGTTGTTAAGGATGATGCTCTGAAACGTCATATTATTCAGTCCCAGTCTCCCTGCCTCCCTGGCTCCCACTCTTCCACCCTGCCCCCAATCTCCCTCCCCACCAGCATAGCACATTGAACAGGCTAAAGTCCAAGGCATAAGGACTTACATCAGTAACTTTAAAACTATTTTTAAAATCAGACTTCATCGTTTACTCCTTCAGAAATCATTACCATACAAAACCAGGGCACTGAAGTTGCTCAGACATGGCCAACGTGATGGTTGACATGTGTTGATGTATGAATAATCCTTAGGCCAATAAAGGCTAATGATAGGGACTGTTGGTTATGTGTGAGGCTAAGTATTGTCTGGCTCAAATAAGAGAAGAACAGGATCGTGACATTTCTTCTTAAATTATCTTAATTTAACAAGGAGATTTTGCAATTATTGGCATAAACATTAACCAGTAGCGATTAGTCATCAGTGTTCATTCGTAATCTATGACCTGCTTGTATATCACGGTATATCTGTAGTTGTAATAAGAAACTCAAAGAACTCGTCTTGGAGCTTACCATCTAAGACAGGATGATAGAAGTGCAGCTTTAAATAGCCTTGCAGATACATTTTTCTAAAAATGCAGACCTGAGGTAGTCACTGTTAAGGATAAGCAACAATAATTTGAATTAATATGTAGATCTTGAATAGTAAGTTGTATGTTAAATTACTTTTTGAGAAACATGTGCTTCTCTGACATGCATTTTAGATATGGCTTAGTTTCTTTGGGGTCCTAGGTCTGTGGGGAAGTCTGTCCATTGCTTTGGACAGTGCTGGGCTTCCTAAGTTCTTTGTCTTGTTGAATTTCGGAGCCCTGACCTTATCTGCTTCTAGGTTTATTAGGGCCCTAGTATGAATGTTATGTTTAACAAGGGCCTGTTAAGAATAATATTTGTTAAGTGAATGTAATCCCTGGAATGTATAGAAAATATCTTGCTAGCCCTTAGCCTGATGATAAAAGGTAGTTTTAAAATAGAACGATCCTCTTGCATGTATTTTTATTTTGATTTGAGTTTGTCTTTGGGACAATTGTATGAAAAAATTGTGTTTTTCTGTCTTCCTGCATTTCTGTTCAATGAGCTGGCTTTTTCTTTTGGTTCAACTCTGGCAGGACCCAAGGCTCCCTTGTTGAGTTTGATGCACCAGGTGCGTGGAGGTAGTTTGGTCTCTTGCAGGGAAGAGTGGATTCTGAGCTGCAAAGGTCGTGCACTTGTCTGCTGGAAGCCTACAGCTGTTGAGCACGCTCGCCTGTGGTTGACAGGGCTCTGGCACAAGTGCCAGGGAGGCTGATGTTAGAGAGGTGGACACATGGCATCAGAAGAGGAAGGAGAAAAGGTCAGCTAGCAGGCCTTAGATTGTCTGAGTTACTATTGTGAGGGGGACTTTGAGGGGCCAGGAATCTGTGCCCTGAGTGCCAGACAACATTGATTCAAATGGTTAAATGTCAGCATGGTTCTCAACCAAGAACTGGAAGCCTTCCAGGGCCTCTTAAGGCAGACTTTGTAGCTTTTCTTTTCTGAAGAACTCCTTCTCTGGCTTCCCAAGCATTGTAACTCATGCTGTTAGATCTTCCGTTCTGTTCTTCTGGGCCCTGGGGTACAGCTTTTATGGTATACGTTCAGAGGTACAGGGATGTCTCCTGTTCATCTTGGGGTTCTTTCCGTGTTCCCCTCTGCCAGCTGGGTGAACAGTGGGGAGCTGGAAGCAAGGGGAGGGGCTGGAGGGAAGGCGGTGAAAGGCATGCTCAGAGGTATCTGAGCTTTGGGTTTTTACAGAAGTTGATAGCACTGGGCTTAGTGACCACAATTCAATTATAAGCACCACGCGGCCATCCTGAGTGACTATATACTTGCCAAATACTGCTGTGTAAAGGCAGCTACATTTTTGTTAGCCTGGCCTGATGGATTTTTAAGTATATTCACTGCATACATTCACACAAAGGGGAAAATTTACTGCCTAAACAGAGGGACCTTAATCCCCCAGGCTAAATAAACCCAATGAAAACACAAGAACTGCATTTACAGGCTTCCCCAAGATAAGAATTCAACCTTTAAAAAGGTTTCTTCAAATGAAAAATGGATGGCTGAGCTGCTAATGGCCCAGTAACCTAAAAATTTAACTCTTCCCTAATGCTCAGGGACCTCAGATAAGTTTCACTTTCTTGGAATGGAGGCTTTTCAACATTGATTTCTGCACAGGTCTGGGCCTGGAAAGTCCAGTCAGGGGCCTTGGAAAGTTAATGACCACTATAGAGAACAGATTGCCTTAGCAGTTTTTGTGTTGCTTCTTTTTTTTGTTTTGTTTTTGGTTTTTGGTTTGCGTGTGTGTGTGTGTGTGTGTGTGCGCGCGCATGTGTGTGTGTGTGTGTGCGCGCGTGTGTGTGTGTGTGTGTTTGTGTGTGTGCGCATGTGTGTGTGTGTGAGAGACGGAGTTGTTTATGTATGGTTGTCTGTGGGACGAGAGGCATGGGCCAAGATAGGGGTGTCTGTGTGAGTCCCCAGCTTTTCCCTATTGGAATCTGGTTGAGGTGAGACATTTAAGAGAACTGTCTTTCCCTGACTTAGTGGGGAAGTAGATCTTCCTCTTAAACTTACAGGAAGAGTTAAGAAGTTAAGAATTTACCTGTGCAATTACTCCTGCATGTTTCTCTGTGGAAACAGGTTACATATTGGGACAAAAGTGAGGCAACAGGTCTCCCCTGATGTGTCCTCAATCTTCTGGTAGTATCAAAGGTCCCAGAGCTCATCACCGGTAAATCCCACCCCTCTACTGAGGATAAGTTACAAAGATGTTCATGAATCGACCTGCAGATGAATCTGTGCCTCTCTTGTAAGTCATCTGAATATTATTTAAATATGTATATGCCAGGTAGAAGCTGGGCACAGTGGCTCACACCTGTAATCCCAGCACTTTGGGAGGCCAAGGCGGGAGGATCACTTGAGGCCAGGAGTTTGAGACCAGCCTGGCCAACATGGTGAAACCCCATCTCTACTAAAAAAATTAAATTAAATTAAAAATATATATTAGCTGGATGTAGTGGTGCGCACCTGTAATTCCTGTAATTCCAGCTGCTCAGGAAGCTGAGGTACGAGAATTGCTGGAACATGGGAGGCCAGAGGTTGCAGTAAGCTGAGATCGCGCCACTGCACTCTAGCCTGGGTGACAGAGCGAGACTCTGTCTTCTAAATAAATAAATAAATAAAATACATATGTGCGAGGTAGGGAGTGGAGTGAAGAAGGGGTCAACTACAAAGGGGGAAAGGGAATGACGTGAGGAAAGTGTTCTATATCATGGTTGCAGTGGTTGTTACATGGCTGTATGCATTTGCCAAATCCCATAGAACTGCATGTTGTAAGGGTGAATTCTACTATATGTAAATTATAACTTGACAAACTTGACCTCCCTAAAGCTACAAAGAAAAGAAAAGAAGAAAGAATAAGTAATAGTTTCGCATGTCCCCTTGCTGCTTTGCCAACCAGCAGGCCATTTGGATGATGCCCCCTCTCGAAGGAAGGACACCATATAGTCAGCTCCAACCTCTGAGCTCATGATGCCAGGAAAGCTGTTCTAGAAAAAGCAGAGATGGTGTGTGTTTCCTTCTAGGGGAGATGATTCAGCTCTCCAGGTAGCAATGCCCTTGTATGGTTAGCATAGGTAGGGAAATACCTAGCTTCGTGCTGACTCACCAGGTAAAAAATCATTTCTCTGAATGAGTCAGAATCACAAATATGTTCTGAACAGTCTCCTACGTCCTGCATGGGGAAGGGCCTGAAGCACCAATCAGAATGGCTGTGTGCAGGTCTCACTGGCCCTATATGGGCAACATCTACAAGCCGTGGCTCTCTCATTTCCCAGAATGATAGTGGTAAATTCAAGCCCTGTAGCTCACTTAATCACATACTCAGTTAGGTACAGGAGACAATTTTAAAAAATGTATGCTGTGCCAATGATGTTGTTTATTCAGTTATAGGTATATCCAATAATGGTGAAATAAAATCCTTCAATGTTAAGTGTAGTCCTGGCCATTTAGAGAAGAGGTGTGTGTGTGTGTGTGTAAGGATACAGTTAAAACAGACTTGGGTAATGTAAAATACCACAGAAAGTAGGGGTTTCCAAGGAAAACATGGGGGAAACTCTGTATGAGAATCTAATGTATGCTATAGCTTTTAAAAGGAAACATTAATAGTGAAACATGCCCTCAAAGGGCAAGCCAGTAATAAATTTCGTGTCAGAAATTACCTGTCAGTAGGATTATGTTAAATAATGTTGAATTGTTATTAGTCGAAGGGGAAAGAGGAGAGTGACTTTCTAAAAAATGTTCAAAGAGTATAATGTTTCACATACAAATCCCATTATTGTTTAATGGCATTTTTGTACTTAACCCTTCTCAAAGATGTATTGAAAATTTTGGCCATTTTAATTCATCCCTCAAATGTAGTCATTATGGGAAATGAAGCCAAACTTCAAGCAGGAATTTGGAGTTACCCAGGGGACTAGTGTATCTGATTGGACGCCCACTGTAGTATGTCCTAATCGATAAACATATGTGTGCCTGCTTACTGGGGCTACAGAGGAAAACGGTTCCACCTCTGTACGTCAGCAAACCATTCATGAAGTAGCAGGGGCCCCTCTATTTCAACATTTTGAGCAGTTTTGCTTGTTTTGGCCAAACAACTAAAAATATATTTTTCCTCTTGAAAAATATTCTCATTGCAAATATGTGACCGTCTAAGAAATTTTAAGGTTCATTGCAATATATTGGGTCTGAAACTGATGGCACTTGGTGAGGCTGGGCCCAGATCCTGCCCCAGGTGCAGTGAAGACAGAAGCCTGAGTGGGAACAGACTGTGAAACAACTGAGGCTTAAATGTGACCTAACACATTGCCCCCCGGCTTGAGCCTATCCTCTTTACAACGGGGCCACTTATGACTCATAGGTGTCAAACCATCAAGTGATTACACCCAGAATGAAAGATTATTTTGACTTTATGTGAATTGAATGAAGAATGATTGCTACCTTAGGTTTGGGTTCCTGAAGGACAAAGTTAGAGGTAAGCTCTGGGTCTGTTCCTTCTGCTTTGATTTTGTTCACCGATTACTGGTCATTACCTGCCCTGTGTCTCATTTGAAAATTGCTGTATTTGATATTTCTTGATATTTGGACCAGATCTTGCCAACAAACTCAGCAGGCATTTATGGAAATCTTGATTTCTTTGGGTCATCAAATCTCAAATCTCAATTTCAGTAAATGGCCTCCACAGTAGTTCACAAATGGGTTCAGGGTGGCTTAGAGTCAGAGTTCAAAGTGCCAGAAAGTGGATCCTTTCAGGGGAACTTCAGAGAGGCTTCTTCCAGTTGGAACATTTAGATCAGCTTCAGGAATGTTATGTCTCAGGTGTTATTTGAATGACATTTTATTCTTTATTTATTAATTTTTGTTTTTTTGACACAGGGTCTCACTCTGTCACCCAGGCTGGAGTGCAGTGGTGCAACCACAGCTCACTGCGGCCTTTGAACTACGAGGCTCAAGAAATCCTCCCACCTCAGCCTACTGAGTTGCTGGGACTACAGGCACACAACCCCACACCCAGCTACTTTTGTGTATGTTTACAGAGCGGGGTTTCGCAATGTTGCTCAGGATGGTCTCAAACTCCTGGGCCCAATCGATCCGTCCTTCTTGGCCCCCTGAAGTCTTGGGATTATAGGTGTGAGCCACTGCACCCAGGCAGAACATTTTAAAGCTTGTTCAGATGGCAGTCATTTGTGCTATATCCATTTGGGATTTGATCTTTTGGTTGTGGGATGATCTTTTAATGACATTGCAAAATGTATGTTTCAGAATGTCCTATAAATAGTTTAAAGATACAGAGCCAAAGCTGCCATTGTCACTTATAACATGGATGAGACCAAGACTAAGTGAGACTATGCCCTTTCCCATGAGACATCACCTTCCCCACCAGTAGGTTCCATGTTCTGATCTAGTCTGGCTTCAGTCAGACTGGAAACTTTCTGAGAGACTCCTTATGCCTCACCCCTAATGAGAGCTCCTTGTACTTCCAAAAGCCTCTTACTTTCACGCCAGATTCTTTCCTAGCTTTCAGCTTTTTTATTTAATTTAATTTTTAAGAATTTAGAAAAACAGCATTCTGTTATAATTGTGGACAAAGTTTCTTAATTTTTTTTCTTATGGAATATTTAAAACATGTTATGCAAGTAGAAAGGTTAGGCTAATGACCCCATCCCAAGAACTCCATCACCCAACCTGAACAATTATCAACTTACAATCATATTTCATCCCTGTCTCTACTCGCTTTTAGCCTCTCTCAAGGTCATATGAAGCACATCCCAGTTATCACAGCATTTCATTCATATTTGAACATGGATATATAGAAGATAAGTAGTCTTTAAAGAAAAGTAACCGCAATACCATTTTTCCACCTAAAATATTACCCGTAGTATATTAATGTTCTGAATACATCCTTCAAATTTGCTTGATGTCTCTTTTTTTGTCCTTTATTATTTTTTAAATTAATTCGCTTTATTTTTCTTGTGTAAAAACACCACATGGTGGCCACAGTGGGAGCCCAGGTCCTCTGCACTAAGACTTTGGTGTGAGTCTTTAGGAGTCAGTCAGTGAATTCCTGATAAGAGGCTCTGTTAATGTGGTCTCTTTCCAGAGGTGGGTTGGGAGGTAAAATAGCCGAAGGTCTTAGAGACCGCATCAGAGGTGGCTGTGGTGAAATTGCCCTAGGTGGCAGTGTAGCCCCTGGCCAACATGTAGCATTCATAGATACCGGCCTTAAGCAGCAGTTTCTTGGGCACGGGGATTGAGATGATGCCAGTGTCTCTGGAAGCCAGGAGATGCGCCAGAGCCACGGAGGCCAGTCCCCTTGCAAGGGACCACTTGGGGATTGCCTATCTTGTTCTCCCCAGTGTCCTCGAGCAGACAGGTGATGGAGAGCTCAACCAGGATGTTGGCCTTGCCCATGACAGCAGCTACTCAGGCTGACATGGCTATTAGTTTCTGAGGGTAACAAATACCTTGAACCTGGTCTGCTGGCTGGCACAGGTCTGCTTTCGCATGAGCTTAATACACAAAACTTCATCCTTGAGGGACCTCCCCGGGAAAAAGTCAATGATTTTAGACTCCTCGATGGGCAAGGAGAAATCATGGCTAACCTGCAGGGCCTTGATCTTCATTCTTTGGGCAGGCAGTCCTGCATGGTGGCCCAGAACCACTCCTTGGCCTTGGCCTTGCCTTTGTGACCCAGGCCAGGTTCGTGACCCTGACCCTGGACACAGCTGCCAAAGCCTCCACAGAGCTGTCATGACCTCTCACTGCAGGCCCCGGAGTAGCAACTATGTCATTGTCATTGGTGTTTTCTCAGAGAATCAAGACTGTAATAAGGTTCATACTTAAAACTGGTTCACATGTCTTCTAAGACTCTTAAATCGCAGATCTGAATTCTCCATTGCTTTTCCTGACAATTTATTTGTGGAACAGCCTGTAGAGTTTTGTATAATCTGAGTATTGCTGATTGCATTTCCATAGTGTCAGTTTTGATAAGTTTCTCTGTTTCTTGTATCTCTTGTAAACTGGTAATTAGGGGCTTTCTAGGTTTGATTTAGAGTCAAGTTCAAATTTTTGGCAGGAATACTTCCCATGTGGTGTGGTACATTTCTATTAGGAGGGACCAGTGGTTGGCTTGGTTTTCTCTTTGGGCCATTGGCAGTCACTGACATGGTGTAGATCTGTTATTTCTTTAGGGACTATGAAATGGTGAAGTGTGGTTCTGTCATTCCTGCTTTGTTTATTAGCTGGAGTACTTCCATGAAGAGAACCTTTTCCTCGTCAACTCTTTGGTTACCCTGAAGTCCATTTCAATACTTCTTCAAGCCTCTGACCCACTTATTCTAGTTTCAGAGAGATGCCCTTTTTCTGGGTACCTAACGGGTACCCAGAAACAACTATAGGAAATAAAACCTCACCCATAAAGGGAGGTATTGAGCAGCAGAAATACCCCAGAACAGGGGTCTTCAGGCTCTTGGTTCAACCTCTGGCACCTGTGTGATGTTGGACAAGCTGCGTAATTTCTCAGAGTTAATGGACTGCAGGCTTCTATCTACACTCCAACCAGAGAGGCAGTTTTTTTCTATTTCATTTAAATGGATAAAGCTACAGCCTTAAAAAAAAACTGTGTGCAGTTTATTACTAAGGTATCTTTCAGCTTAAAACAGTTTATGATTTTCATTTATGATTTAAAAAAAACAAGTCCATGTTAGGAAACTTAGCAATCTGATGACCAAGAAGAACCAAGTGTTATTTCTAAAGATGCATTATTTCATTTATTAATTCAATAGTTCATTTATTTGCCCATTCTTTAAACAAGTGTTTATACTATCTAAGTCCCTATAAAGCATAAAGCTTAGGTGTAGACATTGTAGGCACTAGCATTTTGGGGATCACTTGGAGGCACCATTCTTGAAGCCTCAGCCTGAAATGCACAGAGTTGAGGAAAGGATGCTGGAATTCTTGGAAGTCTTTCTAAAAGTCATCCACAAGAAGGATTCCAGGTACATGAGAGCTAAACTTGGAATTTTCCCCACGGAAAGTCTGTTTGCTATGCAGAGCCAGCTTAGGGAATATTTAACAACATCCCTGGGAGGGAAAAGCAATTTAGAACATCTGGAGACTGCTCATTAATTGTTTATATGATAATGTTGATCTGAAACTGTAAAGACAAAAACCTCATCTGTGATTCCTCCGTCTCCACCCATTTTCCATTTCTTTTTTACCCATGCAACTGATGAATGCATACAGGTCAGAAGCATGAAGTGTAGTTTAAGGACAGTCTCCGGTTCCAAATAAGGAATATGGACCCTACTTTCTCATTAATGCATCTTATATTCCACTGTGAGTGTGTGCATTATTAACAGTCGCTAAGGTTGAGAGGCTGAACAGGGAAAGGAAAGCAGAAAACAGAATTCCAGAATCCACCATTTGAATCACACTGGTTTGTGATGGAGGAAGCACATAAATAAATCTACAGTTCTCACCTCCGAAACTGAGAGCAATGGGGGCTTCCCTTCTTCACAGTTTCACCCAGTTCTTATTCATAGAAGGTGCTATTCTCCTAGCACTTAATAATTCAATAATGAGAGTTGGAAGCTGTCCCTGGCAGGAGATGTTATGAAACAACCTTAAAGAATAGTAGACGGGGAAAAAGAGCAGTGCTCTATTTTTAAAAAACAGAGCCTTTCTTGGAGGCCGTGAAATTCTAGGTTCAAGTTTTCACCAACAAATATTTATTCATGTGATGAATATTTGTTGAATGACTCCTTTGAGCAGTAGTATAGGTGTCATAATGGCACAGAGATGACAGGAATCAGTTCCTTATAAGCTAGTAGGGCAGAGACATTTGACATAACTCATTATGAAATGAGGCCAATTTTGAAAGCACTGCATTAAAGGTACACAGAGAAAAGCTTTATGAGAACGTGATAGGAAGAGATCCCTTCTAGGTGGAGGGTTGCAGGGCAGCTTAATAAAGGAGATGATATTGATGCTGAATGTGAAAAATTGGATAGAACTTCAGCTGGGGGAGCTGGAGGGGACCATCAGTCCTGAGGGTACAGCGAGTCAGGAAAGGTTGTTGGAAACAACTGTCCTGCTTGGCATCCATGTCTTTCTTAAAGACCATTAGAGCTTGGTGTCCCTGTGTGTGCCACTGGGTGAGACCGTGATACAAGCTGGGACAGAGCTAGAGAAGAAGGAGATGCTTTAAAAATTTCCCTCATTTGCACCAACTGCACTCCTCCTGATCCTTTTAGAAATAACGTGTTACTCAAACTCTGGAAAAAAATCAGTTTCATCTATTTTTTTTTTTACCCTGAGTCAACACATCTGCTTCCTTATCAGATGCTGTTCTGGTTTCAGGCCTCGTATCGCCCTAGGCTCCTCTGAGTAGCCACCCACACAGTAAACAGTTGTCCCACTTTTCGGGGCTCCAGGCGGCCTCTTGGCTCTGGCTCGGTAATCCTGCGGGACCAGTAGGGCTCTCTGATTCCAGATCTATACACAGATACAGTCACATGCAGCTGGGACTTGCCTCCCATCCCAGCAGGCACGATCTCTGTGATCCTCCCCTGGGAGGTGGAGGCCTACTAGGCCTTGGGTGAACACCCACACCTGGCTAGACAACACCCCCAACCCCTTGATTCCTGGATAACAAGCTACCAATGGAGTCTGGCTAGCAATCTTAATATAAATGACTTTCTTTCTCAATTTAATGAGAAAGAATAAATTCCTTGCAAATAGGAGGTTAGGTATGGTTCCGATATTGCAATGTTCTCTTCAGGTTAACAGCAGGCATTTAATACATGCTCAGAGAATTTTATGATTTATAAAGAACTTTCCAAAACAGGATATAATTTGATTCTTGTTAGAGGCTCGATCATTCTCACTTTATAGATAAAGAAATCAAGGAATTCGTTTGTTAAGATAACAAAAATAGCCTCTCTTGTTGGGCACATGGCCAAGTCCTATTCTAAACACTTTAGATTTAACTCATTTAAGCCTTTAAATCATCTTATGAGGCAGATACATCATTATTGTCCCTATTTTGCTGCTGAAGAAAACAGGCACGGAGAAGTTATGAACTTGCTCAAAGGCCTGCAGCTAGTAAACGGTAGAGGTGGGGTTTGAGCTCAGCCATCATGGCTCCAAGGTTACACTAGATGGCCTATAGCTTGGGTCTGGAAGAGAAGATCTTTCCAAATCTGCCATTCACCCAGCAAAGAAGACACCTGGATCTCACAGGGAATGTTCCTCACTGGTAAATGTTTCTGCTGGACAAATGTCTTCTCTTTTATTGGCCTGTTATAACTAGAGTGGACTTTGAGAGCGCTAAAAAGAGAACATTGTTTGCTGCCTGTTTATTTTTCCCTGTCATTCTACGCTGAGACAGGCACCATCCTCTTCAGTGAGAAAACCACACAAATAAACCCCCTTCTTGAGCCAGGCATGGTGGCTCATGCCTGTATTCCCAGCTACTTCAGAGGCTGGAGGATCACTTGAGGCCAGCAGTTTGAGACCAGCTTGGGCAACATAGCAAGACCCTCATCTCTAAAATAAATGTGTCACATACATAAAACCATCATTTGTGAAATAAAATAAAATAAGCCCATCCCTGTTACTCCAGGATGACAATGAAGGAAACCCTGAGAATCAAGAGGGCATTTCCAAGTCTTGTGGGGAGTAGAGGCTCATAGGAAATAGCACTGAACACAGAGCCAGACAACCTGGATTGTGGTCATGTGTTACAGGTGAGATCTTAGGTTAGTTGTATTTTCTGAGCCTCAGGTGTCTTAAGGAAGAGGCAGAGCCTCTTCTGCCCATTTTGTTATAAAAAAAAGATGTAAAAATTATTTGAAATACTATACATTACATGCCATACTTTTAAAAATGAAATTTGATGGGTCTGTAAGCCTCTGCATAATTTGGGCATCATATTAATAAAATAGACTTGATGAAGTGAAGGTTCTCAAAATAATAACTTTTAAAATGGTACAGTTTTAACTTGGGGTATATTTAATCTGTATAGATAAGGGAAACAACTTTTGCAATCTTCTCATAGATTATTCTAGAAAAACTCAGGACAAACCAAACTTTTTAGAATTTGTTTCACTTTGTTCTTGTTTTATTATTATTATTTTTGAAGAGACAAGGTCTCACTATGTTGCCCAGGCTGGTCCTTTAATTTCTTCCATACAGAAGTCCTTTTATTTCTTCTATAACTAAATCCATTTGGAAAGGGGGGGTCCCACTCATACCTAGTGTCTCAGTGAACAGTGCTATAAGGGAGTTCTGTGATTAAAGAATCATGGAGCTTCTTTTCCCTGTGCAAGCACACCTCTAAGGCCATGTCTCAGCATCTCCAGATCTTCACACTCTGTTGCCTAATAAAAGATCATCATTATTTCTGGAGGAAATTTTCTCAGGTAGTGAAGGTAGGCAGAAGGTAACAGTTTCTAGATACAAATTATATTTGGCCTCGTGGAGATACTAGGAACTGTATATCCAGGAAATGCTTATTCCCTCCTCTTTTCCATAACTGGCCTCAGGCTGGCCCCATTTTAACCCTTTCATTGACATCCAGAGCCACTATGGTCAAAGAGAAGGAGGCCACGAATTGACCTGAATTCAATAATAAGCCTATCCAGTCAACCACTTTAGAGTCAGGAGTTGTCTATACAGATAGCCAAGTCTTCCTAGAAATCCTGTTACCAAAGAGAGAATAAAATGGAAAAAACACACAGTCTGTGATCTAGTCAGTATTAAAGAATAAAGGAATACTTGCTGGAATTAACATTTCGCAAACCCAATAAGAAGTCCCTAAAATTAATTTCACCTAAATCCCAGCCCCAAATTTGGAATTGAATGCTAATCCAAAAAGTTATGTTAAATCTCTACTTCCAAAATAATTTTAGAATGATGTGACCATTTCCACAGGCCTAATATGGCAGCATCTCCCAAGGGCCATCAGAACTGAGTGGCCTCGGAATTGTGCAGTGAGACTAGGACAGCCCCTTGAGACATCCAGATTAGAATCAGTCATAAGGTCCGATCTAGTCTTGGCTTGCCCTGGGGATTCGGGGTTAGGGGGTGGTGATCACAGGGCATCCACATCTCTGGTAGCATAATTCTTGCCAGGTCAGGTGGTGTGCAAAAAATTATAGGCATGCAGGGTCACTGGAAAATGTTGAGAGCCAGAAAGTTTGGGTTATGATAGTTATGAACAAGGGAAAGTATTTACAATACCCCTTTTGCCCCAAAATAGATTTTAAACACTATACAAGCACAATGGAATGCGTTCATTCATTTCTAACTGGATTGTCTTCTACTCCCATGTTTAGGTCATAGCTATTTCTAGGCTTTCATGTGACAAGACCTTCACAGACTAAATTCAGTAGTGTCACCTTCTGAACAAAGTGGCCACATGTGCTGTGGTTTTCCCTTGTTTATTTTGTCTGTTTTGTTTTACACAGCCAGTATCACTAGCCTCCTGATCAAGGTTAGTAGATAGAATTCAACCCTGTTCATTTAAAAGAGTGATAAATTTATGCCAGCCCATGATCTCACTCCCCTGAGTAGCAGAATGTGTCTGTGGTGCGCTCTGAAGTCAACCTTCCGGACACAAGTGTTCTGTGTGACCCTGAAACCACACCTGAAAGACAGGATGATGTCGTCATACCAAGCAAGCATTCTGACTGCAACTTAAAGTATTAAGGACCACATATATCCAGAGGTGAAAAGAAAATGAAAATGGCTGATTTATTGTTTTAATTGAGGAAGAGTCTGTAATCCAAATAAACCATGTTGATGGAAAAGACTCACCCAAACGCCAAGGTGGAATTTCCTAATACTTCTGCCAATCTGTTAGCAAATAGATGATTAGGAAGTCTCAGGTGGATTCTACTTGTACAAGGCCAAAAAAGATCTTATTACCAGGGTGGAGGTCAATGATTAACACTGTGATATGAAGTCATATTTCTTGTAAAGCAGCTCTTTGCAGTGTGCCAGGTTTGAGATAGTGTGCAAGCAGTGTGACTACCCAACGATTAACATGTTTGCCTGTGAGCGAAACTTGGTGAGGAGGGTGGCAAATTTCTCTTTTTGCAACATGAATTCTTATACATGTACACACATTCTCTCTCTCTCTCTCTCTCTCTCTCTCACACACACACACACACACACACACACACACACACACACCCCACACACACCCTTCAATCATATATCCCCTTAGAGATGTTCATTTCATCAGCCATGCAGAAGGAGAAAGGAAACCCTTACCCACCTGTAGCCACCAGATGTGCCCTCTAAGGCAGCTATTTACATGACTGTGAAGACATGCTCTAGAAATGAAGGGACATGCAAAGACATAGAAAGAACAAAACGAAATTACACTATTCTATAACTGCCAGGGCTGAGGAGAACAGAATACTAGCTGACATTTCTTAAAGTTGTGTTCTGTGTACTGAGTACTTTATATGCTTTCTCTTATTTAATCCTCACATCAACCTCTTGAGGTAGGGATTATAGTTATTACCGTTTTACAGAGGAAGAAACTGAGGCTCAGAGATGTTCAATGACTTATTTATGGGCACACAAGCCATTCTAAATCACCATGAAATGCAAGTTAAAATACTCCCACCAGCTGGGTATGGTGGCTCATGCCTGTAATCCTAGAACTTTGGCAGGCTGAGGCGAAAGGATCACTTCAGCCCATGGTTCAAGACCAGCCTGGGTAACATAGTGAGACCCCCCATCTCTATTTTTGAATGTAATAATAATTTTAAAAATACTCCCACCTTCTTCTGTTTTTTGTTTGTTTGTTTGTTTGTTTTTGAGACAGAGTCTTGCTCTGTTGCCCAGGCTGGAGCATGCAGTGGTGCGATCTTGGCTCACTGCAACCTCCGTCTTCCGGGTTCAAGCGATTCTCCTGCCTCAGTCTCCAGAGTAGCTGGGATTACAGGCACCCACCACCACGCCCAGCTAATTTTTGTAGTTTTAGTAGAGACAGGGTTTCACCATGTTGACCAGGCTGGTCTTGAACTCCTGACCTCAGGATCAGGTGATCCGCCTGCCTCAGCCTCCCAAAGTGCTCAGATTACAGGCATGAGCCACCGCACCTGTCCCCGTCTACTTCTTTATAGGAGAATGCATGGAATGGCAACTTATCACTGCGTCCAGCCCATAGGAATAGAGGCATACCTAGAATACGTTCTGAGCATGCACATATAGATGTACCATGTACAGTCGTGCCAATCTTCCTGTGACCAAATGTTTTGACCTTGTGATTGCCTCTAGGCATATTCTAATATTTTTAGCCAGAGTCATTATTAAAGAGTCTTTATATGTCAAAATAGCTTTATAGATCAAACTCTGCACGATCTGAAATGCCGCTTCTCTGTTCGCGAGGGTTAAATGGTTGTCTCAGGCCAGAGTTAGTTCATCTTCTATAAATGGCTCTTACTCCTTGATCTGACTCACTGTATGTATTACAGCAAAGTCACTTACAGATCAAGATTTATTTTTAGAATCTTAAAGAAACAGATTCTACAGGGAGTGTTTGTGTCTGACCACAGACTAATTTGAGTGAAAACATATCTCAGGGAGGAACTTTCTTTCCATTTGATTCCCCTGCCCATGGTTTAATGGTAAGTCTCTTCATGTCATGTTAAACCGTTTTGAATTATTTAACAGCATAATGACAGAATTTTATGCCAACATCTTACATAGCAGAGGAGTTTTGTGGTATGCAAGTAAGAGAATCTTTTTGATTTTGAACAAAGTAATGCATCAGAAAACTATGCAGAATATTAACATTCATAAAGATGGGGGGAGATTGTATTGTCTACCTTGCCACTTTGTAACAGAGATTTTCTCTAAGATCAAAACCCAGGGATATGATAGGAACAATGATGATGATGGTGATGATGATGGTGGTGATGATGACTACCTCCATTATCACCATTAACAGAGATTCTGGATTCATCCCTTAAATAAATATGACATGCTGCCCTCTACAGGTATTCAACCTAAACCAGATAGTCTGAAGCTGGTACAAATAGATAAAGCACTCTGAAATACACAGACCAATACATAAGTGCAAAAGAAATATTGAGGCCAATTAAATAAGGAAATCCTTTAGACTCTGCAGGTCTAATTTGCATGAATTCTAAAGCCAAAGAAGAATCGAGCATTTACTATTTCATTTTAATATTCTCTTCCAAGTTCTTGAGTGCATATACTCGAGGCCTATGTCAGAAGCAGGGAAGAACAGTTGGGAATTTGTGAACCCATTTTCTGTTTACTCTTGAAAAAGCTAATTGCTCTTTGGTTTGGCTAAGACCTATTTGATAACAGATGCTTAATGAATGATTAATAAGTAATAATCAGTGTGGAAATCTCAAGTTTGTTTGCAATTCAAAAAAGTTGAATTTCATACCATATGTAGCCAACATTTTTAAATATTAGCAGGCCGTGTACAAAAAGAGGGTCTATCTGGTTCCTCCTTTAAGCCTCCACTTCTGCCTCACCCCAGTAAATCCTCTTGTTACTTTGGTGTCTAAGTTGAACATTTTTCTCAAATTGCGCTTTGCTCTTCCTTGTTCCGCCAACAGAGGCAGAAAAAAAAAAAAAAAAACCTTGAAGAACTGATTTCTTATGCCTGCCTCCTACCCTGAGTTTACTCGCTGAGCTTCTATTAATTGTAACTCTTCCCTATAAAAGGAAAAGCTGGCCCAGATGGTCTGACAGCCCTTAGTGCTCACTTTGTGATATGGGTCAGTGAGTGCTTGGAGCATCAGCTTCAGAGCCAGGCAATCCTGGGTTCACGCCCAGTTTCCTACACTGATGTGCCTGGGTGACTCTGGGCCAGTTATATAATATCTCTGAGCCTCAGTTTCCCATCAACAAAATTGGTACAATAGTATCTACCACGTTGGATTTTTTTTCTGTGAGGATTTAAAAATACAGGGTAAGATAAAGGATTTTATAAGCAGCATTTCATTTAATTCCCATGGCTACATTATGAGGCAGAAACTATTATTAACCCCGTTCTACAGATGAGGAAATGAGGCTTAGGGAAGTTAAGCAACTGAATTCAAGTTACAGGGCTAGTACTTATGGAGTCGGATTCAAGCCAGGCCCAGGCCCTGTTTTGACCTCTGTGCCACTCCATCAGAGAGCTTTATCCTCTACCCACACATGTTGATAGAATGAGAAAACGATGTTTCATTCTACTCTTTAAGATGGCCCTTTCCTCCATCATTCTGATTTCTCGCCAGACTTTGATACCTCCAACTACGGGAAGTGCAAAGGACAAGAGAGTTGTTCTCTCCTATCCACATTCTCAGCGCGCAGGAGACATGGAAGGAACTCCAGAAAAAAGTCATTCTACCCCATGGCTCTCAGAGTTGACTTATATAGTCAAAAAGAAGGGGCTCCTTGTTAGTGGCTGGAGTTAAAATCCCAAAGCACAGTCCGCCAAAACCTCATCCAGATGCGAGTGTGTGGTCACTGGTCATGCATTTCTGTTTGCTGAATTCCATACAGCCAAGGCAACTGCCTTGCCTTGCTGAAGATCCACAGGGGAAAAAAGTTATGTGTGCTAGGATGAAAAAAACATGCAAGCAGAGTTCTCCCTCATTGTCAGGAATGTTTGATACAGCAATGTTTATTCCATGGCCTCCATCCATGGAAAATGTGCTATCAGCCTTTATGCGGAGTAAATCAACACAGGTCTTCCTTATTGGCCACTCATTTTGTTAAAATGACATAATATCATAGAGGATCATCTATTTCAATAAAAAAATAATTTTCTGAAATTATAATAGTACATGCATTTTAGTAAAATAACTACTGTAAGAGTCTTTTTAAAAAGTATCTAAGTTGTCATTAGGTACCATATGCTTTTCTTCAACTAATTTCTTACACCCTCTGGGAAAAGTTTATGATAATGATATCCTAACCGATTGTTGTCTTTCTTCATTGGAGTACATTCATTTTATGAGGTCATTCTTTTCGGGTGTGTCATTTTTTATTTAACGTATGTATTATTCACATTAAGGTAGTATAATTTATTGTTTCTGTATCTTCTTAGTAGAGATCACTACAATAAGTCATTTATTTCTGCCTTAAAAGATCGCTTCTTATCAAATGCTCCGCTGGCTTTACCATTCCTGTGATTTGAGTTGTATGATTTTTAATATAAAATATTTAGAATGATTGAAGTGTGGAAGAGTTCAAATTTGAATTGAAAATTTCCTGGTAGTCCCTTGGATAATAGCACTAACTAATACTCATTGACTGCTGGCTATATGCCCAGGCTTGTTCCAAGTTTTATGTGTATTAACCCACCCATCCTTACAACGATCCTATGAGGTGTGTTATTATGACTATCCCCATTTTAAAAACAGAAAAACCAAGACCTGAGAGGTTAAGTAACCTGCCCGTAGCTAAGGAGCTACTAAGTGCTGTTTCTGGGATTCAAACCCAGGAAGTCTGGCGCCAGCATCTGCTCTCTTAACCCCTCCCCTCTGTTGCCACTTCAAACCCTGGGGTGATGGAACAGAATCGATTTTATTGCTTCTAAAGAGCGTTTACTTACTCTTTTAAACAAGTGCAAATAGATCGTCCTCTTTAGCCAGGGAGAGAAGGAAGAGCTATTCAAGAAGGAATCTAAACAAGAAGCAAGAACTTGTTCTTTCTCATGCTCTATGGAAAGGCATGGTGAACGAGGCAAACTATGTCTTACGCCCCCTGGTGTTCAGAAAGGGAGCCTACTGGGGGCCCTTCATCGGATTTAGGGAAAGGGGCCCCAGGAAGGCATCATTTCTTTTCTGTTCCTAGGCTGGAGAAATAAAAAGCAGCCAGAATGTGATACAGGAGTTTCTTTTCTCATCTGTTTTTGCTCTCAATGCTTGCAATAAATTAGAAACAAGTCGACATCCACTTGCAGCCCTTGACGGACAAAGTTATCAAAATTTCTAATTTCCTAAAGGTTCTCCTGTCCTCCATCCCTATCCATTCTGCCATGCCCCGGCCTTCTGCCAGGGTGTCTGGTTTTCCATAATTAACATGGTGGTTCATGTAATATTTTTTTCACTGTCTTCTACCGTGGCTGCTGGGCATCTGTTCCAAAATGTCTATCACAGTTGGCTTGCTATTGCCGGCTTGGAGTTTCTGATAGCTCAGCACTTGATACAGAAAAATTTAAGATCACCTCGAATTTTCAAGGCAACTTGGGACCTTGATTCCTTTCATTAGATAAAATGATGCTTTAACCATTTGTTTAAAAGAGTGGCTCAGCCCTGGCTACCTGTTGCTCTCACTTGGGGGCTTTAAAAAAATACCAATATTTGGGTCCATCCCCAGAAGGTTTGAATCATTTCTTCTGGGGTGGAGCCCAGGCATCAGTATTTTTTTTACATGAGGTCATGGTTAAGAAACACTGGGCTAAATTAATCTTTTGGCTTAAATTTGAATACCAAGACCCTGAAAGGCCTTGGCTCAGAAATATGTAAAATTCATTTAAATGACCAGTTGTAGCTCCCATGACCTGCCTCTTGAAATGCAAAAAAAGGGTTTTCACCATGCGGTGAGAGTCATTCACAGATTGATGGGATAACATAAAGTTCTTCACACTTTCTAAGCACACCCCCACCCCCACCCCTGGACCTCCTCTGGCCATATCCTCTTCTTTTCAGCTTATCTTCAGCCTTAGACAAACCTCAGGGCATTCATTAGAAATTATTTTCATAACAGTGGCTGGTGTACTGAGTGTTCCTTGGATCAAAATCTGTATGTGACTTAGTCCAATAAGCAGAGGCTCTTGTTATGGTGTGAGGTTGCTTCTATTTCTCATCTGTGAAATAGAAGCAATGATACCTACCTCGCCAAATTGTGTACGGTTTCTATAGTTTATATGAAATATCCTGATCTACCCACTATCACGCAGCAGTAATGCCTCTCTTTTCCGGTGATTTGGAAACTTCTCAGTCCGGTGAAGGGAATTTCTCTTATTCTAACAGCCAGCCAGTTCCTCTTCTTACTACGGTATTGCTCAACAGGATCTGCTCAGTTTTTCAGGGATGTCAGAGAGGAATGGCTGTCATATCTCTCATCTGTAAGACCCTAAAGACTGACAGCAATCCAGGAACTTTGTGGTCTACACTTGTAGCACAAACGATAAGACTGAGCAGGTTTCCTGAACTTACCTCTGTTTATTTACTGAAACCTCTTACCACTGGGGCAGCCACAGCAACCGACCACGCCTGCTTATTGTCTGTCTCCTGTCTGGTCGCCTCTGATAGTTCTGATTTGCCCCAGAAGGCTTAGCATCTGTCAGTCTACTTTGCCCTCAAAACCTTCCAGAAGATGTTTCAGCACCCAAGGAAAATAAACGGGCTTCTCTGGAGCCCACGGGACAAAGCACAGGAAATCTGCATTTCAAGGGGTAAGAGAAGGAGGAGACCATGGTAGCCGGGGCAGAAGAAAGTGTAAACTTCGAGAACATCCTACTGTGTGAGGGTGGGTGGGTGGCTGTCATGGAGATGAGGGGACATGCTGGCCAAGGGATGGCCTCGTAGGGTCCAACAGCAGCATCCAAGGTGCTAGAGACAATATGCTGCATGTTGTTGATTTTCATGCAACATTTATCTGGCTTTTCTAGGAAAATCCTTATAGACATTTCCTCTGCTGTGACTAAGTCCCTCTCATTGGCCAGACACTGTGCTAATAGTTGGGAAGAAGAAAGACTTGACTCATGAACTACAGTCTAGTTGGGGGGAGAAAAGATTATTAGATAGGCATTGAATATTGATAGATTTAACTACATTAAAAACAAACAAAAACCCTTAAGCCAAACTTCCAATGCCTCTTCTCCCCCATGTCCCCTCTTCCCGCTTAACTTAAGATACTGATGAAGATCCCAGACTTCTAAACCAGGTTGTCTCTGTAATCGGTGAGTTTGCCTCTTGTCACTGTGTCATCTTGGACCAAATGGTGCCTCGGTTTACTTGCTTAAACATTGATGTAATAGAAACACTCACAGGTTGTTGTGGAAATTAAATAAAACAATACATGCAAAATCCTCAGAGATGAGTTTAGCCCATAGCAAGCACTCAACAAAGGTTAGATTGCTAACATTAATCCATTGGCATATGTTTAAAAAGAGAAGCTGAGGGTGGACACAGCAGCAGGTTCTGCAGGGAAGTCCAAGGGGCTAATTTACTGCCCAGTCCTCCTTCCACCTCCTCCCTTTCCTTGGAGAGTTGTCCTGGAATCAGGCGCCCAGCATGCGGGTCAGCCAAGCTGTTCAGCTGCTGTTGGTCCCTGAATTCTTCTTTCTGGCCTCTCTAAACAGAGCAGAGAGGATCTGGGGCAGCCAACAGACAACTCTGTATTCACTGTTGAGCAGGCAGGCTGGCAAACAGGGAGTTTCTTTGCTTTAAGCGATAGCAGGGACAGTCAGGGGTTGAACAGTTGTGTTGCTTTCAGGAAACACGTTGGCCTTCTAGGGTTAGGAAGGGCCCCTTTAAACACAGAGCCACAGCATTCTCCTGAGATGACCTTTGCTTCATGGGAGTCATGAGTCTTATTCTCAAAACTCTGACCATCCGTGATTCATATGTTCCCAATTGCTGTCTCAGCTTTGTATAAGGGATGTCATCTAATACATTGTAAAAGTTCATTTTTGTTTGTCAGAGACATCATAAACATGTAAAGGTTCTTCCCTGTATTGAGTGTCCACCCTCAAAGAATCTTCAGTACTGATTATGCTTCTGTAAGTAGAACTGTTGGCCAATGATTGACAAAGGAGTATAGATTTGAAAGGACAGACTTCTATGGCACATTCAGAAAACATGGACTCTCAGTGTTGAAAGGAACCTTGGAGACCTCCCAATCCAACGTACAACTTCCAAACAGCCCTAAGAGGTGGCCACACACCTTCTGCCCCAGCCATTCTGTGAAACTGTGGACTCACTGCTCATATGATGGCTACTTGGATAGCCTGAACTGTTCCTGATTTGTTAGAAAGTACTACTTCTATGGAGCCAGTTATATTTTTCTGGTATTTCTACCCGTAGGACTTAGTTCTGCTAATTTGACTAAGCCCATCAATCTCTTCTCCCAAATCATACCTGTCTTGTTTCTCTTGAATTTTCTCTTTTCAGTCCCAAATCTCAGTTAGGTAAAGTTTTTGTCATTTGTCATGATTCTCTAGTACCACCCGATTTGTGAAAGTAACTAACTGCTCACTTACAGTGCCCACTGATTAATTACCTATTCCAAATAGCAACTTCAGGAACAATGGGAAATGTACATCTCAGTCTAGTCTGTTTGAAAATCTTATTCTCAAATCTGTGCTTTTTGGAAACCCATGAATACTTGAAACCAAGTGCTGAAAAAAACATATGTTTTTCATTTTCACCTGACATATTGCATCTTAAGGCATCATGCTGGGTGTGCAGCAGCTGAAAAAGTTCGAAAAAATGTGGCTGCTCAAAACTATAGCAACAGAGGGACACATGATGAAGCAAAACAAGCAATGCATAAAGCATTTTGGTTTATAGCTGGGGAATTATAATCATTCTGATTAAGTAGATTTCCATATAAAAGGACAATAGTGTGGTTAAGAGTCTCAAAAAAAATTCCAAGTATATTTTCAACCATTTTCTACTTCGATCACCACCCTACTTGCTAAGAGAGTGACGTTTTGCATGCAGAAGACATATGTTTATAGATTCTTTCAATATTTAGTCAACATTAATTTATTGACTACCTCCCTTGTATTCCAGGCAGAGTATGTGTGGTACAGAATACTATGTGGTATATATGACTCTTGCCCCCATGTAGGATATGAGGAAACCAGGCAGAAACATTAATAACCTACCCAGAGTTACACAGCAAGTAAGTGGGTAGACTGAAGTCAGAATCCAGAGATCCGACCCCAGAGCACATGGCTCAGCCACCACAGGGACTCAGAGACGTACAGAAACTTTTCAATACCAACCCGCTCTGAGTGTATCTTGGGCAGGGCCATTGATTCTTCTTCTCTGTGATAAAGATTTCAGGGATGTTGATTCCTAATCGTTGACTGCTTTAATTTGCCTCCCACTGGGATACTGAAATAACTGGGATACTCTGTAGCACCCGTCACAGCCGTTTGGGAGTTGCCTTCTGTGTGGTGTGTAATCGAAGGAGCCTTAAAAACCAAGCATTAGAAGCCCTGCGTTAAAGCCTCAGCTCTGCCAAATACTAGCTGTGTGGCTTTGAGAAAGGCACTCAATCCCTTGAGATTCAATTTCTTCATTTGTAAAAATGACCACCTCCCAGGGTTATGGCATGAATTATTTTGTTTAACCAATATTGAGCATCTTGTATGTGTCAAACACTTGGCAAAGATTTGAGTACGCGCTGCAGATGAAAGAGATGCCAGTGCTGCCTTTTTTTGTGGGGAGCAGGGGGATGAAGTCTCCCTCTCTTCCTCTGTCACCCAGGCCGCAGTGTAGTGGTCGCATGATCTCAGCTCACTGCAGCCTCCGCCTCCTGGGTTCAAGCGATTCTCCTGCCTCAGCCTCTCATAGTGCTGCCTTTTTGTGGAGCTTGCAGTCAAGTAGGGAAGCTAGACAAAAAGAAATAAGCAATTATATGAATAGTCACAAGTTGGGATAAGAGTTGCAAAAGGAATGAAATCTCAACCTTGAGGAATTGAGTAGAGGGAAGCACCACAAGGCAGCCAGGGATGTTGTCTCGGAGGACAATGTGTTTGCAAGATGAGGAGGCACCTGCCAACAGACAAGCAGAGAGAATGACAGGCTTAGGCATGGCGTCTTCAAAGACTGTGCTGGAGGAAAGGAATCAATGAAAATTCACCATTTTATGCATATAAGGGCACTTTGTAACTAAAGTAGGCTAAACCCATGTCAGAAATTTCTCTTGCAAATAGAAAATAGCACTGGCCACTTGCAAAGCACAGCTTGGCCCATGTTCTTCCCATAAGGGTCAAGACTAACATTCCAAACCAGTGAAGTTTGTTCCATTTCCACAAGATAACAGCCTTTATCCCCCTACACCAAAATTGTAGGTGCCTGGACTGAACAAACATAAGCACCAGTGTTTCCCCTGATTTCCAGCATCTACCAAGGAACAGAACTTCCTCCCTCTCTCACTTTTCCATTTCCTCTACCTCCTGTCCTTGCAGATTGGGCAACAATTTCGAAAAATTTCCTGAAGTTGACTGATGACAGGACATGGATGTCTGAAGTCTGAACCGCCTGGCCAGGACTAGGAAGAGGTGTTAGGAAAGGAGCAGTGAGGGTCCTTTTCTGATTCTTCTCTCCCTCTCTCCTGTTGGTGCCTTCGTTTGGGGGTGACTGTCTGCAGGGACAAGCTCCTTCTTTTCTTTTCAAGTGTTTTGGCCTTTAAAATTTTGTTCACCATCATTAAAAATATCTATGGAACTTAAAGAAAACGTGTAATGCTAAGGCAGGAAGGATCTATTGTCCTGGGATCCTGGGAGGACGGAGAATGCTGCTACTTGCTTCTGCTTAGTGTTTCTTACAGGAGATGTAGTTAAGGTCTCAGCTCCAGTGTCACCAAGGAAGGATTTTCTGTCCCTTGGCTCGAAGGTTAGCCAGCCCCTGATCTCAGTCACCCTCCATGACATCACCTGTCATTGTTTTCCTCACAGCATTTATCATTGTCTAAAATGATACTGTGTTTTTAATTTTTTGTTTATCATCTACCTCCTCCACTAAAATAGAAACACCGTAAGTTCAAGGCTGGTGTCTATTCTGTTCACCCTGTGTCCCCAGTTTGTATAATAGTGTATTATATCATGGGCACTCAATGGCTGAAAGATGAATGTTTTATGGATTGAGTGATAACAAGAGCTAAGACTTCTATAGTTCTTATCCTGTTCCAGGTACTACTTCAACACTTTAAACATATCCATTTATTTCACCTTCCTGATAAACACATGAGGTAGGCACTAGGATGGTTCTTATTTACAGATTAGTAAACTAAGGCACAGAGAAGCAAAACAATTTGTCTAAAGTCACACAGTAATAAATGCTGGAATGACAATTCAAACTCAGACTGGTTGGCTATAGAATAAGTACTTTTATCCACTCTATAGGATGCCTTTTTATTCCAAAAGAAATACTGGTGATACCAAAACAAGGCTCTTTTACAACAAAATTATTTCCTACAAATGAGAAGCTTGATCAATTTAAACCAAGGATTTAATCATTCTTGGGTGTGTGTGTGTGTGTCTGTGTGTCTCTGTGTGTGTGTGTGTGTGTAATGAAATACAGAAACTCAAACACTGAATATTCTCTCAGCTAGAACTCTTGGGTTATCAAGAGTTACCTCTACTTCTGCCTATATTGCATTCAGAGAAAAAGCACTCTGGAGAACACATGAAGAAGTAAAGAAGGTTTTTCTTCTATCTACAAATTCCATTTCTAACCTGTGCAAGGTGCTCACACAGTGGTCAGGCCAAGCTGAGAATGATGAGTTGTGGACTTACCGGCCATCCTTTTGACTGGCAGGTTGCTTTGTGTCTGAACACTCTGAAGCTAACAGCCATGACAGTAGTGGGGGTGGGGTTCATGGTAGAGTTGAGAAAAAGGATGATAAATGTGTGAACTCCATGAGCGTCTCCAAAGACATAAAGACAGAGGTAGTGGTCCTACATCTGTCTTTGAGTTCCCTTGGTCATACATCTTCAAATCTAAAAGATAATGATCTAGCCTGTCTCCAGTTATTCGGCAGCGCAGAATTTGTGCTGCCTATAAAGTGAGACCAAATCTCTAAATCACTGTTATCTGTAGCCAGGAGTCTGCCTCTTAAACAAAAGAGTGAAAAGAAAATCAATGTGTCTGAAACTTTAGCCTGTCTTCTTGGCTATCTGATCAGTTAAGATTCCCAGAATAAAAAGTAAAATGGAGGTAATTGATGACCATTTTGAGCCTCATCTGTTTCTCAGAAGTTGACAGTGTTTCCTAAGTGTGATCTTGGTCTTTCCCATTATACTCTTGTAAAATGGCAGGCAAATTTCCACACAAATTTCATTTGAGCTTTAATCTGCCCATCCAGCCCGTCTGTGAACAGCAACTAGCATGTCTTGACTCCAAAAGAAGTTTTTTCTTTAAAAAAATATTTTCACCCAAAGCTTCAATTGTGTCACTTCCCTTTCAGACCAGTTGAACAGATTAATGCATGCTCATGGATTAAATTAAACTGGTATTTTTTAATTGGAAGGGTAAATGGTGTCTATGCATGTCTATCATGTCCTTTATTCTTAATGAAAAATATTTTAAAATATATATTGTTACATCATTTTGAAAATATTTATTTAAAAATTATGATGGGCTGCATATCATGAAACTCTATTTTCGTCCTGCCATTCATTGCTCAAAAACCTTAGATGGCCACAATTTCCCATGTGCCTGACTTCTAAGAGCCTTACAAGCCCTCCCCTGTGTATCATGCCTTATTACTTCAGTTGTCAAAATGGTAATCCCAAAAACATTTAGTCTTTACCAAAGCTCTAGATATGAGGCATTGAAGAGAACCATTTTCTCTTTTTTCCATGGGCTGCATTCATACCTACCCATTTTTCAAGTTCTGCCTTCTTCCCTCACTTCCTAGCTCTGGTCCATCTCCCTTTCTGAACTCTTAGAGGAATTTAGACTGTATCTCTGATGGCTTCTTTTAATTGTATGTTTTCATATATTTTTATGTTTTATACAGATTACTATTGTCTTTTCAAGGAGATAGAAACAGCTTCAGGGTAGAACACTATATCAGTTAGGAATGCATTCGCCTGCAAGTAAAAAAAAAATCCCAACGACACACAAAAGACATTTATTATTCTCATGTTACAAGAAATTTGGAGGCAGGTAGTCCAGGGCTTCTAACCCAAGGGTATTATCAAGGAATTTACTTGGGGCTGTTTATTCCAGGGACTTTTTTCTGGGTGTGTTTTCTTTTTTTTTTTTTGCCAGAATTATGTCCCATACCACTTCTAGTTAGTAAAGAAGCTAGGAGTCCAAGGGCTTCACCTTTCAGCTTCTACAGTCCATGAAGAAAAGGAGGAGGCTTGGAATGACTGTCGAGTGAGCCTGCTGAGGGTACCTACCACAAGGCCACTGATATTGCTCATATTTTATCCTGCAGGTGTAATACACATTTGGCTAATAGGTTTTCAATTTGGCACATTATTTCTCTGCTATATCTTACACTCATTTATTCCACTCTTTAACATTTCTTCTCCATTTAAAAGATGAATGCACAGTTCTAGAGGAGGTGGTAGTGGTAATAATCCTGGAAATAACTAATATTTGTTGGCCACTTAACTATGCCAGGCACGATTAAGCACTTAATGTGTGCTTAAATTAGTAGACCAGTTTTGACCATCTTTCAGTCTTTTTGATCATCATGAGAAGGTTTACTAGAATGTCCGCCTCAGCTGACAAGGTGCAGAATCAAAAGATGCTAGTCATTTTGAATCCATAAACTCATCAATTTAGTCAACACTATTCTTTCTTCATGTTTCTTGTGTACTTTCTGCCTATCATCATCATCTATCTATGTTAATTTTGGTTTAGGGTTTTATTATTGTACCCACCTGTTTCAGTTTTCTACTCCACTAGGTCTTTGTCGACTTTTTCATTCATTCACTCATTCATTCATTCATTCATTCATTCATTTTGTTTTCTGGGCCCAGCCACATTTCAGATTGGCATATGCCAGTTGACATGGTGTCTCCCAAACTCCTGGCAGTCTACCTAACAATTCAGAATTGCTCCTGAGCCAGGCCATTGTTGCATGTAGCTCAGACCTGTGAGCCCAGCTTTCTGAAGAGATTAGCAAAGCATGTCCAGCAACTTCTCAGCTGAGCATGCCAAAAGAATCCAATAAAACCAATAAATAGTTATTGAGCCACAAAATCCAAGGATTCTTGCACTGGATGAAACCTTAAGAGATCATCTGTTCCAGTTTCCTCTTTGAGTTCTTTAAGTTGAGTGTGCTGTTCTGTTATTTTTATATTTTCATATTTTCTAATAATGTATTCACACAATGCCCTTCACTTGGTGAAAGAGAAACACGAAGGGCAGGATCACACAGCTGTGGCCAGAAGCCAGAGTGTGCTGCTTGTGCATGCCCTTTTTTGAGGGACCACGTCTAAGGCTCTCCACTGGGGGTTGGGAGGCATGAAGGACACAGAGGAAGAGGAGTCGGGAATGTGTTTAGAGCATTCCAACATGGGATTTTCATCACATGTGAAAAGATTGGCAGGAATTATGGACACCATGGTACTGATGACTTTATCATCTTCCTCCTTCTCCAAATCTGCCCCTCCTGTATCCCCTGCCTCCCTCCTTGAGGACAAACACCATATACTGCTCACTTCTTTCCTGTGTAGCACTTATTTCTGCTATAAAAGAATCAATCCTTTATATAATTCTTTGTTTAATGTTCCCTTTCCTAAACTCCATGATGATTGAGAGATACTACGCCTGCCTGTGACATCCCCAATTATTTGTTGGATTAATAAATTACCACAGTCATCCAAGACTTTTCCCTTTCAATCATAACCCACACCTTGAAAGTTTGTGTTCTACATGCTATTTATCTACTTGGAAAATCTCATATTTGTCTTTTTGTCTTCATCCTTACCATACCTGCCTTAGTTTAGGGCCTCATCACCCTTTCTCTGGTTTTCTAAATGGTCTCTTTTATCCAGCCTCCTCACTCCTGCAGCTAGAGCTATTTTTCTCAAGTGAAAATTTCACCAAGTGCAGTGGCTCATGCCTGTACCCAACACTTTGGGAGGTAGAGGTGTGCAGGTTGCTTGAGCCCAGGAGTCTGAGACGGGTCTGGACAACATAGTGAAACCCTGGCTCTATGAAAAGTACAAAAACTACCCAGATATGGTAATGTGCGCCTGTGGTCCCAGCTACTTGGGAGGCTGAGGTGATAGGATCACTTGAGCCCAGGAGGATGAGGCTGCAGTGAGCCCTGATCATGCCACTGCACTCCAGCCTGGGTAACGGAATGAAACCCTGTCTCAAAAAACAAAACAAAAAAAGAAAGAAAAGAAAGGAAAAGAAAAGAAAAGAAAATTTGACCACATGAATTATGTTTCATAATTCGTATTAGAATTCAAATTATGTTTATCTTCAGTAGTGAAGATAGTGAATTTCTATCCATTCATTCGTTTATTCATTCACTCAAAAGATAGCTTTGAGAAGCCATAGTATGCTGGACACTCTTTGGGGGGGCTTTTTATGTAGAAGTCAACATAAAAGTTTGCTCTCAAGATGCTCACAGATTAGTGAGAAAGACTGATAAAAAACAATACACGATACTAAAATATGGACTTACACTTCGTGATGACTGTCAATGTGAAAGAAACAAGTAAGATGCTAAAATGGAGATTGAATAGAGGGGCAGAAGGGGAGGGAGAGATGGTTTAGATAGATTAGGTAGGAAAAGCTTTTCTGGAAAGTGACATTTCAGATGAGACCCCAAGGATCAGAAAGAGCTGTTTGTGTGAAGACGCAGAGGGCAAACCATTTGCACAGAAGAAACAACAGGATGAAGGTCCTTTGGTGGGGAAGAACTTGCACTGCTTAGTCTGTGAGTTGAGGGTGTTGCTAAAGATATCTGAGTCCTTCAACTTCTACAAGTCAACCAATTAAGAACTTATGTTTAAACATAAAATATTGGTTTAAACAATGCATTTGCAGTTGTTATTTTTTACTTTTTACTGTGTTTTTCCAACAATAGTTGGTGAATAGTTTGGCCAAGGAAAATTAGACTAGGTATGGAAATGAAAAGGAATTCAGACAGCTCAATTTGCTTCAGACTGCATGGGCTTGTCAAATTGTAGCTTGAGATCGTTTTTGGTGACTTAATATGCATCTTTTGGAATCTTCATCATTAGCCTCATTAGCTACAGAGACTCTTTCCTGAGTGTAAACATTGATTTATGATTTTTAATTAATGACCTTTCCTGGATTTTTCCAATGTTTATCAAATTTGGGGGCTTGTACTATATGCCAAATGAGGTTTATCAGCAAAGATATGGACTAAGAATTTTTAATATGGAACAATCACTGTAGTGTTGGTTAAGAAAATCTTGATTCCAGCCTTCATTCAAATTACTATCTTAAAGAAAGAAACCACACACACACACACACACACACACACACACACACACAGAGTGAGGGTTGATTGCTAGGAAGGTGTGCATATGGAAGGTGTGCATATTCTTTTTTTTTTTTTTTTTTTTGGAAACAGAATCTTACTCTGTTGCCTAGGCTGGAGTGCAGTGGCACAATCACAGCTCACTCCAACCTCAACCTCTCCGGACTCAAGCAGTCCTCCACCTCAGCCTCCTAAGTAGCTGAGACTACAGGCACCTACCACCACACCTGGCTTATTTTTGATTTTTTGGTAGAGACGGGGTTTCGTCATTTTGCCCAGGTTGATCTCGAATTCCTGGGCTCGAGACATCTGCCAGCCTCAGCCTCCCAAAGTGCTAGGATTGCTGGTGTGAGCCACCACGCCTGGCCACATTCTGTTTCTTAATCTTAAACAAGAGAGAATGCACCAATACAATTGATATGATTACAACTTCTGCAATTAATAATAATACACTCGACGTAATGTTTATAAATTAGTTCATTTTATATATGAAAAACCTGACAATCTGCGAATGATCCTTTTCACCTCCAATAGCAAATCAGAGAACAAAACTTGGAAATATTGCTCCTCTAAAAAAGTGGTCAGATCTTAAGTAGAGAGTGCTTTGTATACTTCTTCCCAAATCTCAGAGAGATAAAATGTCTATATTCATTTCTTACCCTGCTTATTTATTGCATGAGAGAAAAATTAGCAGATCTGCTTATTTTGAATATTTGGCTACACTTAAAGTTTTTTAATGAAATATATTAAGCTGGGAACATGTGGTGTGCATACCTGGCCCAGTTGTTCCACGCCACGCTTCATGAATGCTTTGTAGTATTAGTTCCTCTGGACTATTTGAATAATTATGAGTCAGACTAATGATTTCAATTTCTCCTGATATTTAACTAGGGTGTGTGATAAATTTCTTGGCTTTAATCTTATCTCTGTTTGGCCTTTAGCATTTTCTAGAGTAAGTCCAATATTCTGATGCAAACATGGGTCTGCTCTTAGAACACAAAACAAAATTCCTTAAAACAAATAGGCTGTAGTAAAATATCAACAGGCATTCCTTAGCTCTAGAAAGGGATTAGGCATTTTGGGAGGCTTAAATTTTGTGTTCTAAGTGGTAAGAAATAGAAGGCCGGGCACGGTGGCTCAAGCCTGTAATCCCAGCACTTTGGGAGGCTGAGACGGGCGGATCACGAGGTCAGGAGATCGAGACCATCCTGGCTAATGTGGTGAAACCCCGTTTCTACTAAAAAATACAAAAATCTAGCCGGACGAGGTGGCGGGCGCCTGTAGTCCCAGCTACTCGGGAGGCTGAGGCAGGAGAATGGCGTAAACCCGGGAGGCGGAGCTTGCAGTGAGCTGAGATCCGGCCACCGCACTCCAGCCTGGGCGACAGAGCAACACTCTTGTCTAAAAAAAAAAAAATAAAATAAATAAAGAAATAGAAACAGAAATATGGATTTTTGTTGGTATTACATTCTGCCTTAGCTGCATACTTTTTCCTCAAAAATGAGCATTGAACAATATATGTAAATTCAATAAAAGGAATCCATGTTTTAATTTTTGATAATACAAGGGTAAGTTGGAATCAAGACCTCCATCATTTCTCGCTGCTTTGGTTTCTCACTGGAATTTGAGTTGTGGAGGACAGGCACTAATCATGGACCCGAAGACCTCACAAAGCGTTACCTGACAGTCATCAATAACAGACCTCAAGGAGCCCTGAAATCATGTCTTACCTGCTATGTAGGAGAACCCAGTTCTCCACTAAATTTGAATTGGGACAGGCAAGAGTTTGTTATCAACAAGCTTCCTTTGATACTTAAAAGCATGTCAACTTGAGACCAGCAGCAGTGTTGTACGGTGAAAATCGATTTCACGAATCCTACCTGAAACTCACAACTGGCTATGTTTGTGGTTTTCTATGAACCTACTCCTGCAAAAAATGATGCCACACACATGTACAAAATCAGTTAGATGTAAAAGACAAGTACTTCCTTAGTGTATGAGGAATATAATCCCACCGTCATTCCCATGCCTCTTCACTCTGGCCTCACAGACTGTAGGATGTGCAGGAAGAATTTGGTTGAAACTGTTAACCTTAGTTACCTGCACCAGAGCAGAGTAGGTGGGTGTGTCTGCTCTCCCTTCTCAGATACTGTGCACTCTCAACTCAGCCCTAAATGGTGAAACTCTAGATAATAAAGCAAGAGCCTCGGCCACAGAGCCTAATTCTCCATCCAGGCTGCTCACACCATAAAAATGTTGTGATGGAGCAACCTTTACTGCCCTGCATTGCCTACAGGTTTTCCATGTTTACCATGTGAACTCGATGACAACATTTCTGTGGTATTTTGATTTTGATCACACATGAAGTAAAAAATGCCCCAAACGCTATGATATTGGTGAAAAGCTTACCAAACATCTTTCAAAAACCAACAACGCAGAAATAAGAATTTCAGCAACAACTAACCAGAGCTATAGCTATTTGGATGTTCATTTTACCATTTGGATAAAATGCCTCTTTTATATTATTTCTATCACATGACTACTTGTGACAAAATTAGATTAACAAAAATGACATAGAGAGTGTTTCTATATTTTATGGCGATCACAAGAAAGAACTATGAAAGTTCCTTTCATACGGTAAGTTCCACAATTAGGATATAGTACAAAATATGGGCTGGCCACATGCTGGAAGAAAATGAGCCTGGGAATTGGGTGTGTTGCCAGGACAGCATTTTAAAATTACACACCTCCTGCAAATGTACGATGCTCATTCCTCCCCTTCTTCAAACTGATGATTCCTACCTAGTTTCCCAGATCGAGACCCCCTTCCCCAGAGTACTGAGGGAAAATGATTTCCTCACCTTCAGTTCATCGCTCATTGCAGCAGCGCACCCTTGAGAAGAAGTTTTAATATCTAGTTTGTTTTCTGTGAGAGCCAGTGCTTTAAAATTGAGTTCTATTCTCAAGCACATTTAACTTCTTGTCTCTAAATCTTTGGTGCAGCTGGGGCCCGTTATAGAATGTTGGTTTTCTCCAGATGATTGAGTGTCATCCTGAACAACATCACCCACAATGACCCCTTCGTCTCTGCATCAAGTCAGGGGCCTACATTCCATTATCCTCATTCAAGAGTCAAGAATCCCTAGTGGAAATGCAGTGTTCCCAGGAGCTGACTCAGGTTAATGTTAGCTAATGCCCCAAAGAGGATGATTTGGCCCAGGTGATTCTCCCAGAACTCAGGAGCTGCTGCTTAATAAGTTTGAAGGGGACCATCCAGAAGCTGGGTTTGCAGGGTCATGAGAAGGAATACCCCGCATCGGGTGATGGCTGAAGGGACTGTCTTTGGGTTAGGGAAGATGGGGCTAAAATTTCAAAGTGGAATTTTCTTGTGGAATCAAGAAAAGCTGGACCTAGGCAGTCCCCTTGCAAAATCCATTGCTTGGACAAAGAAACTTGGACCCCCAAGAAATTTAGTGACTTGCCAACACCCACATAGCAACTTTGTGGTGAGCTAAAAGCAGCACAAGGTTCTCCTGACTTCCAGGTTATACTCTTTCCACTCTGCCGGAGCGCACTCTCCTTCGGGCATGGCAGATGTGGACACTGCAGGTGGTGTTTGCTTCAGGGGAAAAAATAAAACTAAACCAAACACCCAAAATGGGCTTTGGGTCCTTCACGTTTCTAGCTACATCATTTTCTCTACGAGAGAGGAAATGGTGAGTGAGACTAAAATTTGAAAAGATTTTATAGATTCAGCTCCACGAGAAGAGTTGTCACCTCCTCAATCTTATCCCAGATGAAACATCCTAAATCCTTTAGGATTTCTCTTTCGTTCCTTACCTTCTGCTCCTCTGACCTGCAGTCCCCGTCCCATTAGTTTTTATGGATGGATCATGGAAACTGGAAATACACACACAGCAAACGCGTCTGTGCTTTGGGTCAAAAGGCACGCGTGTGCATGAGTGTGTCTGGGCTCCTGTGTGTGCACATGTGCCTGAGTGTGCATCTCACAATGCGAAGCAAGTTATAGGAGGACCAAAATTAACAAGTTCTCCTACAAATACCTGGGTGCAAGATGGCCTTTATCCAACCCAGCAATTGTGCTGGAACCCCGTATTAGAGTCTTCATTGTTCTTTGTTGCCTTTGTTTTAAGTTCAGCATGAACTGGTTTTTTTCTTTTTTGCTGTAAAAAAATAAATCTGAAAACAATAAGTCTTGTTCATTGACATAAACCTGCTGTCGGTTCCTTGTGGGACCTATGCTGATAAAAACCAGGGAAAAACTATTTTATTTGCAATGCAAAGAATTTTTGCCTGTGGAGATTTTTGTAGTTCAGCAGCAGTAAAGGTATGGATAGCAACCAAATAAGCTGTTAAAATCTACATGCCCCGCCCTCACCCTTCTCCCAGTCCCAAGAGACATAATTAAAACTCCAGAAAGTGAGAAGCTGTTACTAATACAAACATAACTATTTAGTTCAACAGACTCAGGCATTTACCAACTTCATTTTTACTTCATTTTTAAAAATAGTTCAGGCTGAACTTTTTTTGCTATTTCACATACAAAGGCCTTTTCTGCATGTTAATGCTTTAATACAATTTGCCAATCAGCCTGTTAATATCTGTCAAGGAATAAACATGCTGCCCGGCAATTGGGTAATACTTTTTATTAGGGCCTCTGTGTACACTTCAGATGTGAACTTCACTCTTTCTGCTGAAAATGTTCCAATTGATTACTCATGTATTAGTCTCATCTCAATTCTGTTAACAAAGTTATTTGCAGTCCTAGCCGACTAAACTGCCCATCGTGAATTTTTGCATGTGATCGGAGTACAGATGGGAGCAGATGTAAATGGCATATGTAATAGCTAGCATATTTTTCAAGACGGATGAACACAAGCATGCTAAACCTTGGCCCAGAGTGTATACAGATCTGTTCAAGATATGCCAGAAAGAAGCTGAAAGGAAGGTAGGTTTACACACCACACACACACACACACACACACACACACACTCTCTCTCTCTCTCTCTCTCTCTCTCTCTCTCTCTCTCTTTGGGCTTGTCTAGCCCCAAAGTTCTAAAGACCCTTTGAGAAAGCCAGTTTCTCAAGAATAAATTCTCATTTGTTAGGTCCTGAAGGTTTGCAGTGGTACCTGCATTGAACTTGTAGGTGTTAGGAATTTTTTCTCTCACTCAATTTGTGGAACAGTGTGAGTATATCTACGAATTCATAAACAGAGTCATAGATCTGCCTCTGGAAGCAGCCTTCCTGGGAAATTCCAAAAACACTTGCAAATTCCCATAGGGAATCTTCCAGCTAAGTTTAGGGCATATTTGTCCAAGGTCACTGACAGGGTGAAGTATATGGGTCAAATTTCTAGGTGTCTGTATGTGTCTGGCACTCCAGTTCCATTCCAAACTGGCTAGAGAAGAATGTTTCATTTTTCCATTCACTTTCAGTGTCTGCCCTGGTCCCGTAGTAACCTTTGGCCGTCACCCTCCCCTACCTTACACAGATAGATACACATCCTCTCTGAATTAAATGGAACTATAAGATGTAGGTTATTTAAGTCCTCTGTATCCTGTGTTTGCTCATCTGTAATAGGGTGATAATAGAAATACCTACTTCAACAGGTTGTTGTGAGATTAAATGAGGTAATATATGTAAGGAGGCTAGAAAGTACCTAATACATACTAAAGAAGTCAAGAAGTGTCAGGTTTTACCACAATCACCATCACTACTTTGCACTAGCGGCAAATCTCCACAAGGAAGTTGTCCCTTTAAGTCTCATGAATAGTTCATGGGACAAAAAAATAAAAAATAAATAAACCACAAACCTGGAGTCTTGGCTGGGTGTGGTGGCTCATGCCTGGAATTCCAGCACTTTGGCAGGGCCAAGGCAGGAGGATCACTGGAGCTCAGGAGTTCAAGACCAGCATGGGCAACATAGGGAGACCCCATCTCTACAAGAGAGAATAATTTGCTGGGCATGGTGGTGTGTACCTATAGTCCGGCTGCTAGGGAGGCTGAGGTGGGAGAATTGTTTGGGCCCAAGAGGTCAAGGCTACAGTGAGCTAGGATCCTCTGACTGTACTCCAGTCTGGACAATAAAGCAAGATTTAGTGTCAAACAAAGAAAAGGAAGGAAGGAAGAAAAGAAGGACAGAAGGAGGGAGGGAGAGAGGGAGGGAGGGAGGGAGAGAGGGAGGGAGGGAGGGAGGGAAGGAAGGAAGGAAGGAAGGAAGGAAGGGGAGAGGAGAGGAGAGGAAGGAAAAGAAAGAAGAAAGAAAAAGAAAAGAAAAAAAAAGAAAGAAGAAAGAAAGAAAAGAAAGAAAAAGAAGAAAGAAAAGAAAAGAGAAAAGAAAAGAAAAGAGTTCCTGTAGTGTAACCGAGTGTCTTGGGACAAGCAGACTGGGTGATCCCTGTGTCTCACACTCAGCCTTGGGCTGCCTGATGGCTTATCATCTTTCTTCAAAAGGTACAAACCCTTTTGTCATTCCCTTCCCTATTCCACAATAGCACCAGAGGAAGTGTTTTCAGCCTACCCGTGGGAATTTCAGATTATTTTGATGTAAACCCATTTTGGGGGGCCAGACTTTATGAATAAAATTGAGTCCCATTATGGTAGAAACACAACTCTATCTAGCATAAGAACTTTTCGGGCCTCACTAGGGAACAAAGGACATTATCTGTGAATGAACGTGGAGGGGGGTGAAGGTCAAGGGATTAAAACATTCTGTTTCAATTTGAAATTTTATTGGTGAATATTACAGGTGGTTAAAAAGAAAAGACAAAATCCAGAAAGATTCTGGTGCATCAGTCTGCATCTAAATTTTTTCTCTATTAAAATTAACAGTGCTTACTGACCTGCAGCATTAGGGTTTTCTTATTATTATTATTTTCAAAGAGCTAATTAGTTTTGTTGTCCCACCAATATCAATTTCTAGCAGTTTTTCTAGATTGCTCTTCCTTGAGAATGAGGATCAGTTTTATTTAGCACACAAAATCCAATGAGTGTTTATGCCAGTTAGAGCAAAGGCATGTGAAGAGGTTCACAGATGGAAACTCTTGATCAACAACGTGCGACTTGGCCAACCCTCTTTTCAGATGGAAGATCCCCAGTGCCATTGTCAAGATAGGAATATCCAGATCAAGTTCTGCTCTACCCTGATTGCAGCCCCCCAACCCTTGAATCTTATGGCTAGGTTTTGGCCCAGCCTTCAGCTGAGTAATAAAGAATAAGCCTAGAACGACTTGAGGCCATGGAAAGATGATGGCCAGCATTAAGAATAATTTTCTTTTCTTACCCTGCAATCTGTGGGCCCTTTATATTATAATTACTATGGTGATAAAATCCTAATTACCTTTGAATCTTCATGAGGGAGAAGATTTCAGACTGGAAATGTAATCTCCCTGGATACTAACATAAAACTACAGTTGTTCTGTGGATGGTGATTGTACTTCTTATTTGAAAAACCTGATGAAGTGGCTGGTTTGCTTGTGGGTTTTGAATAAAGCTAGTTGTTAGCATCATAGGATACTGTGCCCAATAGGGTGATTTTGCTGATCTCAGAATCTGTGTTGTGCATACACAGGACTCTTGTAAATGCCTGAGCTGATGTTAATTATAAAATACAGAAATGTGCAGAGAGAGAGAGAATATTTAATCATATGTTATGATTGGAGATTTTTGTTTTTCTTAATGGTCAGAGGAAGAACTAAAATGCCTATGATCAGTGTTTCTATGATGCTGATATGTACGAGGAAATAAGCGGATCTGCAAATGAGGCTTCTACTGTTTGGAGAAAAACAGCTCTGCCAGTGTATTCTTTAATTTTATATGTCAACTTGAGTGGGCTGAGGGATGCCCAGATAGCTGGTAAAGTATTCTTTCTGGGTATATGAGAGTGTTTTCAGTAGAAATTAGCATTTGGATCAGAAGACTGACTAAAGATCACCCTCGCCAATCCAGGTGGGACATCATCCAATCTGTTGAGGGCCTGCACCGAATGGAAAGACAGGGGAAAAGGTGAATTTGCTCTCTGAGCTGAGGCACCCATCTTCTCCTGCCCTCAGCCATTCGCTTCTGGTTCTCAGGTCTTGGAACTTGTGCTGGGACTTACACCATTGGCTCTGCCTCAGAGTTGAACTAGAACTACACCGCCAGCTTTCCTGGGCCTCCAGCTTGCAGACAGTGATCATAGGACTTCTAAGCCCTCATTGTCATGTAAACCTGTCCCTCATAATAAATCTGTTTATCTCTTTATTTCCCATTGGTTCTGTTTCTCTGGAGAACCCTGACCAGAAGCTAGAGAGTTAGAAAAACCTAAAATTTCCTCTTCAGTGAGAAATCCTTCCACTCTTATTTTTCCATGAGCAATTTTTCAGTCCAAAGATCCCAAGCAAACCTAGAGAAATCATTCCAGGTAGTCTAGTGGTTAGGGGGAAAAAACAAAAAAACAATAGAAAGTGGAAAAGAGAAACATCAGTCACATCTTTTTCTAAAGGCCTGGTGCTGTCATCTCCTTAAACATTTTGAAGGAACCATTTGAGGTGATAACTGCTGTATGTTTCAAAACCATCCCACTTGCACCATCTCTGCACTGACTATGTTAACAGTGCAAAAGGTCATCCTCTGAGTGCCTTCGGATCAGGATTATTTCATGTGTTTTCAAGAGAGATATGCCAGTTACCATGATAGCATTAACCAAGGATAAAAGAGAGCAAAGCTTTTAAACTTAGAAGAAAGAAATCGTCCAGAAAGGAAAGAATGTTTTTGACATGGAAACCCAAAGGGCAGGTTGGAAATACCATTAAAAATTGGAATGTGTTTTTTTTTTAAATGTTCTTATTTGTTTGTGGACTAAAATAATCCTTTTGCAAATGAGACTTTTAAAAAAAATTGAGCTGCCACCATTATTTATTTTGCAACTAATAGTGATTTTTGTTTGTTTGTTTGTTTTTTGAAACAGAGTCTCACTCTGTCGCCCAGGCTGGAGTGCAGTGGCGCAATCTCGGCTCACTGTAAGCTCTGCCTCCCGGGTGCATGCCATTCTCCTGCCTCAGCCTCCCGAGTAGCTGGGACTACAGGCGCCCGCCACCACGCCCGGCTAATTTTTTGTATTTTTAGTAGATACAGGGTTTCACGGTGTTAGCCAGAGTGGTCTCGAGCTCCTGACCTTGTGGTCTGCCCGCCTCAGCCTCCCAAAGTGCTGGGATTACAGGTACGAGCCACCGCGCCCGGCAACTAACAGTGATTGTAAATTTTTTTTTTTGAAGTAGCTACCGGTACAACAACAACAGCAACAATAACAACACTGTTTGCATCTGGGCTTATTTCATTGGCCGAAAACTAGACTAACCTGTAAAAGACATTTATAGAATGTGAAAATAACATAGGGGCAACACACCAGTGATACATCAGTGGATATGTATCTTGGCAATGAGAAGAAAAAGCTCACTCCTGTTATCTTAAGCAGAAAAGGGGAATTTATTCAAAGATATTAGGACTCCCAAAATTAGCCAGAGGCTGGAAGGAATCAACCACGCTAAAGAAGCAGAGATCAGAGTAGCTCCAGATGGCCAGCAGTGATGGTGGCCAGTGGCCAGACACCAAGGCTGCCAGCACTGGCCACTGGCCACTATCACTGCTGAGCAGCGTCACAAACATGGCACTAAAGGGCTCAGTCTTCCCTTTCTTGGCCTCACTTGTCCTAGAATCACAGACTAGGGTGGAGCATCCAATTGACCAAGTCTGCATCGTGTGTTCCGCTAAGACTTGATTCAACAGAAATTCCCCTCAAAAGAGGAAAGTAGGTTGTAAAATGGCATGTGTTTAATGTAGGTGGTATGATTAAATGTATTTTGCTAATTTCTGCTCCTAAACATGGGAGATAGAAGGCTTGCAGTAAACAAACAAAAAATCCAGCCTACGATTAGAAGGCATTGCTTTCTAATACTAAGACATTATTAGTACTTGTAATTCCGAAAATCTGTAACTTCTGGAGAAATTAAGAGCCAAGTTGGCCAGGATAATTCTTAGCTGATATAAATAAATCAAGATGGACGGACATAACTGCATTGTCTTTTTATTTATTTAATCTAGCTCAGCATGGTCCAGTAGAACTTTCAGCAATAATGGAAATGTGGCTGGTGTGACTGAGGAACTGAATTTAAAAATTTTATTTAATTTTACTCAATTTGGGCCAGGCACAGTGGCTAACACCTATAATCCCAGCACTTTGGAAGCCTGAGACAGGAGGATCTCTTGAGCCCGGGAGTTCGAGACCAGACAGGGCAATGTAGTGAGACCCCCAACTCTACAAAAAAAATAAAAATAAGAGAAAATGAAAAAATACATAGTTTAAGCTCAATTTGAATTTGAAAATAACCACATATAGCTAGCAGCTACTGTATTGAACATAGCAGATCTAGAAGAAATCTTGTAAAAATCATAGCATCATAGCATAGAGTTGGAAGGAATATTCCAACTCATAGCATAGAGTTGGAAGCATCATAGCATAAAGTTGGAAGGGAAACTCATAGCAAGTTTGAAGTTATTTTTTAATGCAAAATATGTTGAATGCAAGATAATTAGGTTTATACCTGGTGACAGGGTCTGGGAGAGTATAGAGACTGTCATTTTCAGGGGTAAGATAAATTATAACTGGATCATGAAGAATTTATGTTGAAAAAAGACCACTGATTAGCACCAAAGTGTGTGATTTCTCTTGATAGTCTTTTATTTGAAGAGGAGATATAAAGACTATGGGATTTAGGCCTTAAAAAAAGGAGTGTCCAACTCAATTTACAAACATAAACACTGGTGTGAGACAATGAACAAGCTGTATTGCCCTCAAAACTGAACCTCTTGAGATATAAAGAGGAATAGGAAGATGATAACTTTGGTCAGGTGCTGTGGCTCACACCTGTAATCCCAGGACATTCAGAGGCTTAGGAGAATTGCTTGAGCTCAGGAGTTCAAGACCAGCCTGGGAGATATAGTGAGACCTCGTCTCTACTAAAAATAAAAAGTAAAAAATCAGCTGGGCTTGCTGGTGCATGCCTGTAGTCCCAGCTACTCAAGAGACTGAGGTGGGAGGATTGTTTGAACCCAGGAGATTGAAGCTACAGTGAGCTATGATCATGCCACTGCACTCCAGCCTGGGTAACAGAGCGAGACCCTGTCTAAAGAAAAAAAAAAAAAAGATGACAACTTTGAAAAGGTGCTATTAAATTTATTACTAAAATATTACTGAGAATTTCCATAATATACTTAAAGATTCCTTTATTTAAAAACAAAACCAAACCAAAGGAAGCCTGTGCTTTTCTGAAGTCTCTCTTCTTTTGCTCTCTTTCCAATTAAAGCTATGCCTTGAATGCTTTCATGTACCAATAAAGGTTTTGTGCTTTTGGAATCTAAATAGAGCTTTTCTGGATGACAAGCAACATTAGGCAGTTACACCCCACCAGAGAGGAAGGGACTGGTTTTTGTAGGTGTGCAGAAAGCCCACAGTGGTTTCCCTGGAAGACATAAATAAATTATAAAGGTAACTTCACATATGTGGTCAAAGGTGAACTATACACGAAGCAGGCAGTTGAAATCTCTGTAATTCCTGGCCACCAGCAAGATTTTCCAAGGAAAGGAAGCCACCAAAACGCCTTCAACCTAGGACAGGAATTGGTAAACCATGGCCCATGGGCCAAATTCAGCCTGCCACCTGTTTTGTACGTCCCACAAGCTAAGAATAGTTTCTACATTTTTAAATGGTTGGAAAAATAAAAAGAACCATGTTTCATACCATGTAAAACTTAAATGAATTCAAACGTCAGTGTCCACAAATAAAGTTTTATTGGAACACAGCCCCATCCATTCATTGATGTGTTGTCTATGGCAGCTGAGTGGAGCAGTTGCAATGGAGAACAGATGGCCTGTGAAGATGAAAATATTTACTATCTGGCACTTTAAAAAAAGGTTTGCCAACCTCTGACCTTGCGGATGATGTATAGTTCGGGTCATCCTCCAAGCCACCAGAGAGTATTGAACCCACTTGGAATATATTTGACTCAGCATAGAAAGGGTAGTATTGCCTTTCATTTGAGACCTTTTTCATCATTCTCCAAATAAATGCTACTTGATTTTAGGAATAGACCATATCTTATTATCTTTTATATTCTCTGTAGTTTTTAGAAATAGAGGGTGAACAATAATTTTTGATGAATGATTAAATGCATGAATGAATAAATAATGTTGAAGCAAATGACTTACCTTTTCATTATTACCTCATATGAAACATCGGGATTATAATACTTTCATGAAGTAATGAGCTAAATAGTCAGTTGATTACTAGAAAACACTTAGGACAATATCAAGAACAGTAAAGTGTTACAGAAGAAGCTCTTGCAATTGAAAACCACCCTTTGAAACATGCAGACTCGTGGCCATGTCGCAAGGAATGTGCAAATCCAGTAGATAACTTTCTCCAACTCCCATTTACATCTGTTGAATTGTGTACACACCAATAGTCCCCAGTATCTGCTAATCACTGTTATACCTAATACCGAAAACACATAATCTAATGAAACATTTGAAAAATTCTGTGTCCAGAATAGAGAAATGGAAAGAGTAATATTTGTTAAACACCTTCTTTGTGCCAGGTGCTGACGTGGGCATTTCACATACACTTTGAAACTCAGATTCTCTGGAACAAGATTTTCTGCCTTAAGCATTCCTGGTAAATTGTATCTACTTGTAGCCATGGAGTGGGACTGTGGCCCAGCTGATCTGTTTGGTTTTTTGCTGTCTTCATAAAGCAGTATTGATTGCCTTGGTCAAATCAATTGTGTGGCCATTTCCATTTACACATCATTTAGCTGCCTGAACTGATTGCTTCTGCCAGGACACAGTCATGCCATTTCAATCACGTAGATCCAGATAGTCTAAAATCCTTCAAGTGGAAGGCTAAAACATCACAACATCAGGCTACTAGGAATTAGCCTTGTGCGTTCCCCCCCACCCATAGGAAATTAATGTTCAGATGAGTAGGAAACAAATCATCATAAGGTTATTGTGTTCAATGATGTAAAAAAAAAAAAGCAGAAATTTCTGAACTACATATTTCTTAATAGCAAAGAAAAAGAATATTAGCAATTATTTTCCAAACTAAGTATGTGCTCATCTATAGTGGTAGCAGACGGCTCTTTAGATCTCAAATTCAATTATCTTTTTTGAAAAAAGAGACAACAAATGGTGATTTTAGTCATCTTTGATTATTGGACGTTGGCATATTGGACGGAAGTTTTCTGATGTGTTCACTTGGTTCACATAAATATGGCAAGGGTCGGTGCCCTAGAAAAGCCAAGTACTATGATTAGTGGTAACAGAACACCTTTTACAGGTAATTTTCAGGAATGGCAGCAACCCAACATTGGCAGTGGTAGTAAAAGGGAGAATGGGAATACAAAGACAGCTTATTGCTAGAGGACAGGATTTTGTTTTTACTATTTTTTTTTTCAATTAATAGGAAAAATAGGTTTGCACCTTCTGGCAAATTAACCTGTAAAACAAATATATCTTTTAACAAATGTACTTTGGCATACGCCAGGCAATTTTTATTGAAAATCATAGTAATGACTTCGGGCCAATGTAGACGAATACTACTGTTGCTGTCCTTTCAGAATGTGATGGAGACTATGCTAAAAATAATACAAAAGGCTGTAAATGCATTCTTGGGGAAAGGGCCAAATGGAGAAAAAGCATTTCCCACCAAATATATTCAAAAAGTGGCCTGGCCAGGTGCTTTGTTAATGTCATAGCAGCATATAGAATAAGCCTCAAATGAACTTGAAACACAGGTTTCAGAAGGACTTCGGAGCCAGGCATGGTGGCTCCTGCCTGTAATCTCAGCGCTTCGAGAGGGCAAAGTGGGAGGATCGCTTGAGCCCAGGAGTTTGAGACCAGCCTGGGCAACAAAGTGAGACCGCATCTCTACAAAAAAATTAAAATAAAGACTTCTGGACCTTTCTATTTCTGTTTCAACTTTTCCTGGTCCTTTTTCTTTCGCCAGGCACTTGATACCAACATGTGTCAGACGTAAACTTTTGCTGAACTTTCTTTCCTCCTATCCAAATGTACCTATCTTTTCAAGGTGCTGTTTTACATTCTTAACTGTGCATATTACATTTTGATTTTAATTTTAATTTTATTCTTTTATTGGAAGTGCTACACCTGTCTCTTGCACTTTCACTCTTTCAAGCTTTTGTAAACTCATGGTTCTAGGTAGCAAGGTAGAGGAAGCACCACTAGATAGGAATCATGAGAGCTGAATTCCAGTTCTGGCTCTGTGACTTTCTACCTGTCTGAGCTTCAGCTTCCTCACTTGTAAAACAGGATAAATAATATTTGACCTACTGGCCTTTTGTGGTTAAAAGTGAAAGATATTGACATTATTATTATTAGAAGTCTAAACAAATGTGTAAAAATAACCAAATCATAAATTTTGGCTATGGAGTAATCTCTTACTCCCAAAATAATTGACTAAAAACTTTTGTTTTAAGGTAAACGGATAGCCATATTTCAATTCTTATATGAATTTCTCATATCTAATAATTTATATTAATGACTTTTTCTCCTCTCAATAATAGTTATTAAAATTAGAATAACAGGGTAGCATTTCATAATTTATAATGTCATAATTTCACTCCTACTGTGAAAGCTCCTATTTTCAAATTGCTTTAAGGTTATAATGAAAGTTATGGTTTCACACTATGGTTTTAAAGATATTTATTCTAGTAACCTAAACTTTTAATGGTTCTAATTTGTAAAGTGTCAGAAACATGAGTATTTATGGAAAGCCAGCATAGATGAAAGAATATGATTATGTGGTCTATTTAAGATAGCAGTGTATTGGAAACAGGTGGTAGAGTGGAAAGAGGCTAGCCAGAGTGGGTCTGAATTCTGTCTCCTCTATTTTCTGTGTGGTCCCTCTACTTTCTTTGAGCCTCAGTTTCTCCATCTATAAAATGGGATTAAATAATAATATCTTGCAGTAATGTTGTGAGGGTTAGAGAGATTGCACCTAAATGCCTTGTGCACAGATTAGGTGCACAATAAACTGTTATTATGTAACTATCCTATTACACATATTCACCTGGGAATAAATTCTTTTAGGCTTTTGTGCCTGTTGCTAATGGGTGGATCACAGTGGATTCCTAAGACGCTACCCAAATGTGTAATTTTATTGTAGGCTGTCTTTTAAGTACAGGGAAACTCTGATTCAATAAAAGATGATTAGTAACCAGTTGCCTTTGCACACATGCCCAAAGGTAAAAAACTTTGTAATGGATATTCCAAGTTCATTCTTCTTTTTTCTGTCTAGGGAAAATCTTTAGACTTGGTATGGCATTGAGCTCTGTAGCCACAGATATGAGTGAAATTAAAATGAGGAAGAGAATAAAATTAGGAAAATGAGTAACAAGTTGTGTGTGATTTGACAGAGAGTTTAAGAGATTGCCTTGGAAAATTTCCATGTAAAGTGTAACGTCAAATATAAACTATTCCTTTTAATCAAAAGATGTGAAGACACCAACTCTTATTCTGGAAGAGCCATCCATAAATCAATTATAGCTATCATTTGAAAAATAGAACTAGGTGTATTCACTAAACATATATAAGATTGTGCTGTTTTTCTCCTTGAGGCACTTTAGGGTGATGGGATTTTGAAATGCAGGTGATTTTCTAAGGAACAGAAGTCATTCTGTAACTTGTCAGTGTGTTGACATGGCATGCCCTTTCAGATTTCCAGCATGAAGGCAAGTAGTGTTTCATTGAGCCTGACTGAGTGTGGGTGAAAACATTCATTATACATTTATTTTATCCCTTTAGAAGTAGCTATTTCCATGCTAGCCATTTCCTGTGTTACACTTTGGGAAAATGTGAGTTTACTACTCAACCAAGAGAGCATGCTAGACATCACCTCACATTATTTACCTGTCAGGTATGATGATATTTTTGCATTCAGCTATCTGAGAATGAATCCATAGGCGTTCAAAGACTCTTTTCAGAATTCAGTAAAAATTAAAGTCCAAAATCTACCACCCAAAGATGCATAGAAGTAGTGGTATGCTGGTAAACCAACTCCCTGGGGGAAGAGCCCTGATTTGTAGTGTTTGCTGGGTTTTGCAGCATAAAGTCTCTTATTGTGGTCCATGTGAAGCTACCAACAGTTTACGAACCTGCTTGCAAGATTCCTGACCATTAACCAATTGGCTCTGGCAAAGCAAGTACAACTGATCCCACCACACTACTCCCTTCGGAGCAGATTTTAGAATTTCAAGCCCTGACCGTTTGAATTTCTTTTGGATCCAGAGACATTTTAATGAAGCTGACAGCTGCCTGTCACTTGAAGCTGTATATAGGAGCATGTGGATTTTCCCCCATTTACTTTCCTTTACTGCATTGTTTAAAGCTGTTTTTCATTTCCAGTAGCCAATATACATTACACCTGTGACGTTCCAGATACACCAGACCTCTAATGTAAACATTGATTTATACAAATAAGATATTGCCTCTTTATGCAAACCGTTAAAAATCTAAGATATACTATAGCACATACTTCCTCAGCAATTAGCCCAAGGCTTGCTGCTTTCAGGAGTCGATACAACTCACTCCCCCTCTTCTAGTTCTCAGCTTACTGAGGGGTTCTGCTGACACCACTCGAATAGCTGGGCTCCTAACTGAGCTGCTTCTGCCTGTCAGTGGCTGGCAAAGTGATTTGATTCCTTTATGTGTGTAATACAGTACAGCACTTTGAGGCTTGCAAATGGCACTGTTTAAATCAATACATAATGATTTATTACATATTGTGGAGCACTTATAAATATATTATGAAGCTCTAGAGCCTACCAACATCATAAGCTAGTGGTAGGCAAGGGTAGGAGCCCTCTATACTATTTTCTTCTACATTCTGCGATTGAGATGTCCTGTGATCCAGGATAATCCATTTACCTTTGCTGTACTGCATTTTGTAAGTTTGCAGAACAGGGTCGCTAGTGATGAGATTGTAAATGGTTTAGAGGTATGGGTGGTATATAGGCGATATTCATTCAAACTAAAGAATTACTGTATTTTAATATCTTCCATGTAAACAAGCATCACAATGGATAGCAATGAGGCAACCTGATGAAAAATGAGAGGTTCAAATGTACACACAGGTAGTAAAAGTCTAAAGCCAGGCATAGGAATGATAATTAATAAATTCAAGACCCCAGTGATCTTCGGAGCAGGGAAGAGGGGAATGACTCGGACCTAGTGGGGGTTTACAGGTGAAAATTCTTCTTTTTTTTTTTTTGAGACAGGGTCTGACTCCATCACCCGGGCTGGAGTACAGTGGCACAGTATCAGCTCGCTGCAGCCTCAACCTCCTGAGCTCAGGTGATCCTCCCACAGCAGCCACCAGAGTAGCTGGGTGTGTGCCACTATGCTTGGCTAATTTTTGAATTATTTGTAGAGACGAGGTTTCACCATGTTGCCCAGGCTGGTCTCGAACTCCTGAGCTCAAGAAATCTGCCTGTGTCAGCCCCGCAAAGTGCTGAGGTTATAGGCATGAGCCACTGTGTGAGGCACCATCCTGTTTCTGATGTTTATTTCTTAGCTCGAGTGGTGGCATGTAGGTGTTTATTGTATTACTCTTTAAACATTTTTGCCTGTCTGAAAACATACACTGAAAAGCATTTGAACAAAATAAGGCTGGGCATGGTGGCTCATGCCCATAATCCTAGCACTTTGGGAGGCCTAGGTAGGAGGATTGCTTGATTCTAGGAGTTCAACACTAGGGTGGGCTACATGGCAATCCTGCTTGTCTCTACAAAATAAATTTAAAAAGTAGCCAGGCACTGTGGCACATACCTGTGGTCCTAGCTACTCAGGAAACTGAGGAGAAAGAATTGCTTGAGCCCAGGAGGTCAAGGCTGCAGTGAGCCATGTTCGTGCCGCTGCGCTCCAGCCTGAGTGACAGAGACCTTGTTTCAAAAACACAAATTAATTAATTAATTAATTTAAGATTAAAATGGTTTCTGTTAAACTGAACTGTGCATGTAAAAATGGTTAAGATGATAAATGTTTATATAATGTGTTTTTTTTTGGTCACAAAAATAAAGGTTTCTGTTAGTCATGTTATGAGTACATTTAGTTTTCATAATGGTACCATCTTTGCATATGAACACATTTTGGAATTTTTGTTTATATCTTTGTTTGTTTTACACATTGATGCAGATTGGGGAACTCTAAATGTCCACAGTCAACTGAGCTTTGTGCAGAGACTATGATAGGAATAACAGGATTTAATTAAATTAATTTTAATTTAATCAAGGCCAACAGTGAGAGCTGGACAAAGAAAAGGCAGGAAAAAAAAAAAGTCAACAGTTCATTAACACATTCTAAAACATTTTAAAAATGTAGAACATTGAGCATATTGAATATAATTTTTATTGATTAAAAAAGAAAATAAATGGAGATATGTTTAGGTACTTGTCTAAAATTCAGCCCAGCTTTACCTCTATGTGGACTGGTCACATAACATCATAACATTTCCTCATAAGCTTAACCAAAGAGGCACAATTAACAAAATCTAGAACCTATTTGAACACAAATTTATCTTTTCCAAGTTATTTCAATTGAAAATAAAAACAACAAAGAAAATATGAAGACAAGAGAGAGTTTTTTAAGATAATTATGAAACCTAAGAAGATTAAACATACCATCATGGACATAGCATTCCTCATTCTCAGAGTCAACGTGATAATATAGTGTTTAGCCTCTTGAGTAATATCACGGAGTACAACATTCTTATGAACAACCAAAAAGAAATCAGTCTCATTTATTTATACCTAATCATTTCCCGCTTTGCAATATTTCTAAGTTAAAATCAGTTTATTTTCATAGCAGCGTCGTATATAAATGATCCAAAGCCTGAATCCAAAGTATAAAATGGAGAATAGCAATATTCCAACAATGCTAATTGGCCACAGCCTTGGATTTGCACTTTCAACAGTTGTCAGTCCAAGCTCCTGACCTCCTCTCTTGGGAAAAGGGGCCGAGGAGTGTGTGAACAGGGGAGACCTGTTTAAGAAAGTCCATCTCTGCTCAGCCAGCATTTTCATGCATCTTGAGAGTTGAGAGAGATGTTTAGTCCAGGGCACTTTATTTGTAATGCATTTCTCTTTGGTTATTACAAACCAATTTTTTGACCTTGTACATTTACATCTAAGAAGATTTTTTTTTTCTCTTTTGAGGATCAGTTGTGACCCACTAAGAAGGTTTTAACCCTTCTCTCAGTGTCCTCTTGTTTCGGAAATATGTCAGGACAGCCAACTCACAGGACAACACAAGAGACGATTATTGTGTATGGAAAAAAAGTAAGGAAAAAAAAGGACTTTTTGAGAGAATTTCAAGTGATTGGGTGCATGTAATATTTTTCCATGCAGCCAGGATCCCAAGCACACATAATCCCCCTGGAAATACACCTGTCCCATCTGCAAGACACCAACCCCATTACCCACACCTGCCATACTTACAAAGGGCCATAAGTACATGGTGGATGTAGTTGTAAAATAATTTTTTCGTGGCATGTGTTGGAGAAGTAGGTGATAGTTAAAAGTTTCAAGGGGGTGTCTCTGAATGACTGGTTTCCAAATATATACCCTATCAAGTCAGAAGGAATTCAGGGACCAAGCCAGAGCCTGCTTTGATAATTCTTGCTAGTGATATTAGAGCGGTGTTGATCCTCAGTTCCCCTTGCTGTTGCAGTTATATTCTCCACCACCCCCACCGCCATATTGCCTTGGCCTACACTTCAAGAATAAAACTGCAGCTGGGTGTTGTGGCTCATGCCTGTAATCTCAGCACTTTGGGAGGCCGAGGCAGTCAGATCACGAAGTCAGGAGTTCGAGACCAGCCTGGCCAATATAGTAAAACCTAGTCTCTACTAAAAATACAAAAATTAGCCAGGCATGGTTGCGGGTGCCTGCAGACCTGGCTACTCAGGTGGCTGAGGCAGGAGAATCACTTGAACCCAGGAGGTGGAGGTTGCAGTGAGCAGAGATCGTGCCTCTGCACTCCAGCCTGGGTGACAGAGCGTGACTCTGTCTCAAAAAAAAAAAAAAAAAAAAAAGAATAAAATTACTCCAAAGCACTATTCTAGTCATTATGTCTCCTTTGTAAAAGTAGTGGAACCAATCAGCTATCCTAAGCCAGCTGCTTAGATACATGTTAGCATGGCTCATTAGAGTACAGTCATAAACTAATTCATAGAAATATTCTGAAGGATGTTTTTATGGCTTTACGTGTGTATAAATCTCTTTGTTTGCACACAGAGAACACTGATTGGACAAAATGATGAACTGCTTGTTCCATTTCTTGTCTGCTCACTGAGCAGGCACATTATAGTCTATCTTAGGCTACTGTGGTGTAAACAATATATTTGTGACCATGAGCATCGTTTATTCCACACCTTTGTCCTCCTTAATGCAGAGCATGTGATAAAAATAAATACACTCATAAGGGTGGAGCACGGCTTGCACATCAGGGATAATTATGGCTCTAGAAAAATGAGAGAAAGAGTTTTTAACTGCCTTTTGGAGTCATTTCTCTCATGCATGCCGCAGACTTGTTTTTCAAAGAATCAGGATAAAATTTCCAAAGTCAAAGAGTAAAATTCATTTTATGACCTACTCTGTGGTTGTATGAACTCAGAAAGAAACAGAATTGTGGCCAAAACAATAATTCCTACCTACCTCTGCCCATGAACTGATTTGAGTGTTCGTTTTGCTTTAAAGGCTTTGTTGTTAGATCGACTTTTATTTGGAGTTTCATGCAGACTGGAGATGCTTAACAGTGGTGGAGGAGGCAAGAGTTTCTGTTCTGCACATGCAGCAATTATCTTCATTGCAAGAGAAGCCAGTCCTTGCAGCTGCGCTGGGGAGCTCAGGCATCCCAGAACAAAGCACGTCTGCACTCATGCACACAGAAACGTGAGAGACACTATCAAATAGACAGCTCACTGAGGCCTGGCCAAGTGGCCCACCAGCAGCTCATGGCATTCCCAGGAGGATGCAGCCTGGCTTTCTCAGACTCTGAACTGATTAAAGCAAGGGGTGATGGGAAGGCCATGTTGAGTCTCCAGTTTTGGGAGGAGGATAAGGAAAGGGCTGACAGCTGCTGTACAACTGGTGAAAACCATGGGTAGCAATAGCAGCCTCCTGTTGTAGGGGGAAAAACAGCATAGACGTGGGCTACAGACTATTTCCAATAAATGAATGCTTTCTCAATGGTCCCTCTATTGACTCGGTCTCTAATCTTTAAATCATTGCACTAAATATTATATATATTATATATATATATATAAAAAATATATGTCATAATTTATAATAAGTTTTCATGTTGAGGGATTTCCAAAATGAAATGAGAATGAATACTTTATTTGGTCCTCTTCCTCAGAACACTGACCAACTGACTCATTCCTTTCACAAATGTGGAGGAGAATCCATGTTTTAAACAGCCTACTTAATAAACATACTAGGTGGATGGGATTTTTCTTGTTTATCAGGGATGCCTGAGTAAGGTCTTTGCAGGAGATTATTTCGCATCTGGAAAGTCCCTCTCAGCAACTGGAATTGGTTCCTGTGGCACTTCAGAAGATGGAAATGGTGTTCAGAGTTAAATGCCTTTTAGGAGTTTGGATATTTTATGCAAGAGAAGGGCAAACTGAGCTTTAAAAGAGGCAACAAAGCATTTTTTCCAATTATGAGGAAGTTTAAAGTTAGCTGCAGAACACTCTAAACTCAAGAATCCTTTTTATTCTTCTCTCAGTATGCTATGACAATGTCCTATAGCCAGATATATTTTGCGTGCAGAGAGCACAAAGCCCTAGACCAACATTATTGTTAATCCTCACGGTATCCTTTGGCAGAAGGAGCTGGAAACCAAGTTATATAAATATACAACTCTTTGTGACAACATATTTTACAACTATTTCTAGTTTTTAAGCTGCCTCCTAATTTAAACATACAAAAAAATCTGATGCAATATGGACTAATTTGAATTAAAGTTCAGTATGATTTTGATATTTCTAATGAATGATGAGTTTAAAATACAAAAATTAAATACAAATACAGTGGTTCAAGATGGCAAACCGAGTCCATATACCCACCTCCTCTCATAACCTCCTCTTGATATAAGAAATAAAAATAAGAAATATGTATATTAAACTGTAACAGCACTGGGAGATGACAGTGGTATCATTATTGGATCAGACATTTTGAGAATTTTCTAGAAGACATAGTAAGAACAGTAGAGAAAAATTAAAGGAAACTGCCGCCCTAAACACCAGGAGAAAGTGGGTGCTTCCTCAGGTCCCTCAGCTACACTCCAAACTTTAACAATATTGAAGAGCAGCAGTGGCCTTAGAGCAAAAATGTATTAAAGAACTGCACTGAAATGAGTTGAGATGATTGGCAGTTTCCCTTGTCTGTAAATGGTGCCAAAAATGTGATGATCTAATGGGTTGAAATGGTTCTTATTCTCATTTCATTTGGAAATCCCTCATAGTATAGCATTGCTATGATAGCTTATAGCTTATCTATAAAAACAAAGACAACATCCTATAAGTGTTTTTTATGAAGAAAAAAAGTTACAATTAAAAGAATAGAATTCAGAATGGCCTCAAATGTCTTATCAGCACCATGTGTTCTTAGAAAGCAAAGAACCACTGTCCTCAAAAGAACTGAGGGAAATTATTTTGAACCTAGCATTCTATACCCAGCCAAACTATCATTTATGCACTCAACAATTTTTTTTTTGAGCATGTACTATGAGTTAGGCATTCTGTTATTCTGAAGAGATACAATTGTAAGCAAAAGCAGAGTTGGTCCTTGCCCTCTCGAAGCTGATAATCTACATGGGGAGGTGGAGATAATCACTCAAATAGAAAATTACAGACAGGGATAAATTGCACCATCCAGTACTGTCCACGCAGACATGGAAATAAAACATTATCTTATTAGTAACTGAGAAATCCTACAGTAAAAAAAGTCTAGAGAACTTTGTTTAACCTAATGTTTCCTAAACTTACTTAAATATGGAATTATTCCCCTACCCCTTCGCCTTTTCCTCCCTTTCTTCTTCTTCCCATTCTTATTCTTACATTAATATTCTGTGGAGCTTGTGTCCCCCACAACTCACTCTGGGAAGTGCTGGAATCCAAAGGAAAAAGCCATCCTCCTTGGCACTGCCTTTAGGCTTTTTCTCAGTCTGACCCCAGCTTACATTCCCCCGCCTCGCTCTTCACAAACCTCTCCCTTAGACATTCTCTATTGTTTGCCAGGCCTTGAACGTTCCAACCGCTTTGGCAGTTTCTTGTCATCAATTCTGTTTTCTCTGTCTGAATAAATTTCAACACTCATTTACTGAGCACTTTTTGAGCTTTTATCCCAGGAGATGTTGGGGGAGGGTAGGGAATGGGGTGGTGGGAATGCGGGTGAGGGGAGAAGTAGAAATGAAAACATGGCCTTTTCTTCAAGGATCTTGTTGTCTCTTGCTTCTGGTATTTTTCTTCCTAGCCTCCAAGCCCTAATTCAGATGTAATGTCCTCAGTAAAGCCTTCTTCAATTGCTTCCTTCCTCCTTAAGCCCCTGGTACAGCCCACTCTGCTGCCATAGCATTTATTATATCATAATTGTTTATGATTTGTATGTGTCACTCTTTCTGGATGCTCAGTGTCTCTTGAATTCATATAATGAATGAGAATAAAGATTTTCCCATAAATATTCTCTCTTTCATTTCCCCATCCACCCTTCCCACCCCTCTGGCTCCCATGGAGCCCAGGCTCTATGTACATGTCAAGGAGGGGAAACTGCTTCTCCCTCTTTCTGCACAAAATCAAAATTTTCTCAATACATCATCTATTTTTTTCTCTGGGCTATGTGCATGTCTGCTAGCATAAATTACTTGCTGCATTTAGAGACTAAACTTCATAAATATAACTCCCTATCTTTATTGAAACAGAGTCACAGAATTCAGGAAAGCTCTGATATTTTCCGAATTTTATTTTTCTCTCAAGCAACAGTTGATTGGTCGTTCAGGTTCATTCTGACTCTAGGTTTACAGCACACTCATTTATTGTCCATGTACTAGGAATCCCTCTCTTTACAGAAAGTTTGAACTCTAATGTATGTTATTTTTAAGGAGGAAGATAATGAAGATTTAACATGAAAGTTGCAGGCAAATTGTAAACGTTATAAATGACAACCACTTTTCCTGTAACAATCTGCAAACACACCAGCTGTGAAGGAAACTGACATTCTGTACTTGGGCAGAAACATCATGTAATAGGGAACATAGTTCTTTGTTTGGATCCGTTTCCTGTGAGTGCATTTCACATTAGGTCTGTGCATGCCAACCCCTGGGGACAAGGTGCTTGCCCCGAAGCGAACAGCAGAAAAAAGGGCTGCTCTTCCAGCGGCCTAGACCTGATCCTCCAGAGAACTTTGTAAAATCACTACGAGAGGAGACAAAAAAGGAGCAGAAGAAAAGCCGGGTCACTCCTTTGATGATCTCATGGGTTGAAATGGTTCCTTATCACGCAGGGTCAGCCATCCAGCCTTGATTTAAAAGGTGAGAGAAAACCTAACATGGTTTGGACAAGATGTTGAAGGGGCCTGGGCTTTTACGAGGCAGAGACCTTCAAGTACCTAAAAAGATCTAAGGGTAAGTAACTTCACCAGGTGGCCTCACCCCAGCTCAGCACTGTATTTCAAGCTATTGAGAGGAGTTCCAAACGCAATGTGGGTTAAGTGTGCTCTCGTGCTTGCCTCGGCAGGAAATGGCGGTGGTTAAACTTGGCCCGCTCAAACCCGTGCAGTGCAGGGTTGTTGATTTTTGCTCCCCACAGTAAGTCTTTGGGGGCCAAACCATAAAGCTGACTTGTCATCTCTCTCTGAAAAGTTTGATTTAAGCACTTACCTATAGATGATGAGCTACTCAACCCCCAGTTCCAGCTCCCTGCAACACATAGCCCTGATGAGATGACCTGTGAATATGCTGTGAGGCGCTGAGGAAGTTCTATCTGTTTCTCTCCCCAGGAAGGATAAGAAAGGGCAAAACAGCCTTTGATGAATGAGTTAGCTATTGTCTGCCCATTTTGCTTCATTATCAGCTTTACTGTTTAGTACTCATCGATTGCTGCAGAGGATGGTATGCATGAGGATGTCGGTATAGATGAAAGATCAGGCTGGGCGCAGTGGCTCACACTTGTAATCCCAGCACTTTGGGAGGCTGAGGTGGGTGGATCATGACGTCAGGAGTTCGAGACCAGCCTGGCCAAGATGGTGAAACCCCATCTCTACTAAAAATACAAAAATTAGTCAGGCGTGGTGATGGGTGCCTGTAATCCCAGCTACTCTGGAAGCTGAGGCAGGAGAATTGCTTGAACCCGGGAGGTGGAGGTTGCAGCAAGCCAAGATTGCACCACTGCGCTCCAGCCTGGGTGACAGAGCAAGACTCTGTCTCACAAAAAAAAAAAAGAAGAAGAAGAAGAAAGATCAAACTGTTCCCCCATACTAAAATCTACTTCTTTTGTGTATCGTTAGAGTGGACATGCTACTGCCTAGAGAAAAAGCTCTCCCTTCATTTTATTTTTCTTGAGACAGGGTCTCATTCTGTCACCCAGGCTGGAGTGCAGTGGAGTGATCTCAGCTCACTGTGACCACTGCCTCCTAGGCTCAAGCGATTCTCCCATCTCAGCCTCCCAAGTAGCTGGGACTACAGGTGTGCACCACCAAGTCAGGCTAATTTTTGTGGGTTTTGTAGAGATGGAGTTTCACCATTTTGCCCAGGCTGGTCTCAAACTCTTGCGCTCAAGAGATCCACCCTGACTCGGCCTCCCAAAGTGTTGGGATTATAGGTGTGAGCCACTGTACTCGGCCAGCTCTCCCCTTCTGAGTGAAGGCTGAAGGATCCTCTAAGGCAAGATCTCTGGCCTAAGATTCCATTTTCATACTTGCCAGTTGGAACCATCTCTGGTTTCTACACGGAAATATCAGAAACTGAAAGCCTGCTTTTATATGGTGATCTCATTTCTTTACACACATAATCCTAGTATTTATTTTTCTTCTAGAAATTTAATGTTTGTAATCTGTAATAGATACAGAGATTCTAATAATCTCTGTTTACATTCGTGTGTTTGTGTTAATTTATTCTTTCCCCTCCTCTCATTTGCTCATAATAAACATGTTCTTCTACTCCTTGAATTCTTTCATGTGCTTTAGTACTGCAGGTACTGCTGTTTCATTGAATGGGGGCTTAGTAATTACTATCCCTTCCCAAAGTGCAGGCTAAATTCTTCTGGGGGAGAGTGTTACAAGGGCTTCTCAAACTTAGCATGCAGAAGAATAACTGGAAAACCATACAGATTCCAGGGCCCCACCCTCCCAGAGATCTCAAGTAGGGTCTAAGAATTTGCATTTCTAACAAGTCCTTAGGTGATGCTGATGCTGCTGGTCCCAGGACTTCAATTAAGAGCTGTGCTTTCCTAGAAACCCATGATCCAGGACTTTTCTGCTCACTTGGCTTCTAACATCTCTCTCTCTCAGAGCTTTCAACTTCATCATGAAAAACAAGCTGAACAGTGATCTTGTCCATGGAGATGGAATTAGCATTCTTGTCTTCTAGCTATGTATCACATCAAATCCTTGGTTTGATTAGCTTGAAGAGCCAATTCAGCCCTTCAAGTAAAACTTGGTATTTTAGATTCTAAATCTTTTCCAGTTTCAATGGCTTGTAGGACTTTAAGAATAAAGTTTATCAAAGAAAAGATGAAAAATACTACCATTTTTTTCCTTCTTTCTCTCCTTTCCTTCCTCCCTTCTTTCCTTCTTTCCTTCCTTTCTCTCTCCAAGGGTGAAGGTTTGATTAAAATGAGATTTCCCATTTTATTCTTCTGAATTCTCTTGTGCCTACTGTTTTTCCATCATAGTTCCTGTGTTCCTAGGGAAAGGGTAACCATTGAGTTGGAAGACATGATAACTGTGTACTTAACATTTTCTCAAATGTGATCACTGGTGATTTTCCTGAAGTATGCCACAGAAGACTATTTCAGCATGCAGTTTATTTTTATATTTCTAAGATTCACCAAGATTCATAAAAGATTAGGAATGGAACCCTTCTAGTCTGCATTAATGCATTTTGTTAACAAAATGGACAGCCCTTTCATGTGGAGGAGGGGAAATTAATATCCCAGAAGAGCAAAAAGGGAAGAGAGAGAGAGTTTTAGAGGTAGTGTATTCTCCCAGAAGTCACAGAACAGGTACAAATAATGAGGGTTCTGAAAGGAAGACAGACCTGGCTAAGTGTTGTGTCAGGGAAGTCTGTGATCTCAGGCTATTAAATATTACCCACCTCTTTCTGGTCATCATAATTCAAAACCACAGTGACAGTGTGCCAGTTGTGAGCCAAGTGGTTATCATGCCTTTGCCCAAAAGGCTAAGAAAAAGACAAAAGCTGGGAAAGATCAGAGAGCATATTGGGTTGCGATAAGGAGGTTATCTCATTTTTCTATGGAAACATCACAAAATACGTAGCTTGACCTCTGCTGCTGGGTAATGAATTTCCATGAAGGACCATCAGGGAGGGCCAAGGAGGTATATGGGGAGGGTGGGGTGGGGGAGAGCGGAAACCAGTGGTCAATGTTGCCTGCGTCTCCTACAGCCCAGCTAAAAGGGCCAGGCAGAGTTGCATTAAACCTGATTAGAAAACTCTGCTTAATACATTAAAGAAACAACTTGTAGAAACATCTACCTCCCTCCCTTCCTCCCCCAAACAGTAATGAGTCCAAATTGCTAATAAAACATAAAAACTCAAAGATGTTGTACATGGGCCATTTTTCTGAGCTGGTTATTTTTTATGTCAGTTTTCCCACAGCTGTGAGCATGCTATAACTATCAACTTACCAAATGCCCTAGTTTAAATGAAACTTAAAAGAATGTATTTAGGAACTTTATAAAGAAAGTAGGGGGAAAAACAAACAAGCAAGATTGTCCATTTTTTTAATTTGGTAAAAAAGAAGAATTTGGCCAGATATAGGGGGAATATGGCTTGAACTGATAATTCTCAGAAAATAGTGGTTGAGAGAATAGATTTATCTGTCTTCTTGCAAAGCCATTATTCAAAGATCACATTCAGCCTTCAGCTGCTTGGGAGGCTGTGGTGGGAGGATTGCTTGAGCCCAGAAGTTTGAGACCAGTCTGGGCACCATACTGTAGGCGTGATCTATATTCTGAGGTTAACTTATGCAAGTAGAATTAAGAGGCAAGTCTAAAGCACAAGGAAGAACAAAGAGTGTTGCTGACATCCTTAAAAATATCCCATGTAAAAGTCATTCCACCCATGGTGGATCAAATGGCCTAAACTTTCTAAAGAAAAAACAGTAGGAAGAATCGATTTTTTGCTGTCTTTTTTCATTTCATCTCTCAAAAACACAGTAAACATTATTATTTGGAAACCTGTGAATGTTGAGTTATAAGGAATGATTGCCAAAAGTTTGGATAATAAATGAGAAATGCATGTTGTGAAGATGAAACTTGCATGTCATACACAAAATTAGAAATTGAGCTCTGTCCCTCTGTGCACTCAGCAACACCATTCAAGCTACAAAACACCTTAGGGATATTTAATATTCTGTGCCCACCCCTTATAAATGTATATGACTCAATATCCCCAATGAGTAATGTGGCCGGCAGCCATACCACCTTCAGCTAAGCTCTCATAAGCTGAACAGGGTTGGGCTAGATCCCTGCTCTTATGAGAGACCTCCAAAGAAACCCTGGAGGTGTCAGCGATGATTCAGTGGGTAGTTCCCTGACTTGAGTCAGTCTCAAATCACTTTCCTTTACTGATGTTAACGGATCCTTTACACATGCAGGTGCGGCTTTTGTGAGAATGAGTCCAAACCCTGTTTACTTTTAAAAGATTTTTTTTTTTAATTTAAAATAAATGCCGTGGTCCAGATAGCCCAAAGAAAGGGAAGAGGAAAAGGAAGGGTACAACAGAGCCAGAGAAAATGGATACATTGCAAGCTAAATCCCACTTCAACAAATGTCATCAAACTTGGGCATGGTGGTTCATGCCTGTAATTCTAACTACTCAGGAGGCCCAGGCAGGGGGGATCAGGATCACTTGAGCCCAGGAGTTCAAGACCAACCTGGGAAATATAATGAGACCCCATCTCTATAAAAAATAATAAAAATAGCCAGGATTGTGTCCCAGCTACTTGGAGGCTGGGTGGGAGGATCATGAGCTCACTTGAGTTCAAGGCTACAGTGAGCTATCATTATGCCACTGTTCTCCAGCCTGGACAAAAGACAGAGACTCTTTCTTCGGGAGAAAAAAACCTCAAAATGATTCCCCTAATTATTTGATTATAGTGGAGCTTACTTGTCACAAACTTTGCTTGGATCAAGTGGGTCACCAGTGACAAGATTTGGGGATCTGCTTTTTTGTGAGAGTGAAACCAGGACTGATGCTCTTGGAATCACGTAGAAAATTCTGTCTTACCCCTGACCAAGCCACTCTAAACAAATCCAAAAGAGATGCACCTTCAAACAATTCTCAGGTGCATGCTGTCCCTGGGGGGCATGTTGAATCCCACTGCGGGAGCTGGAATGCCAATCAGAATGATCAAGGATACTATTTACTGGCATGAGCGTGTTCTTATAAGAGCTTACCCTTCCTATCTAGTTGCTTGAAACTGCCAGCAAGTTTTGTTTGGGGCAATTAAAATGCTATGTGATCCCTTCGAAATTGCTGTCTTGAGGGTGTTCAAATTTTTAAAGATACAGAATATTTTGAGGTTTTAGAATAAAAAGCACTTGTTAATATATAAAAGAAACTGTGGGCATATTTCCTTTCTTCCATGAAATATGCTTAGCCTGCTTATATCCTTTTTAAACCAAGGATATGAATAAATCTGCCCAAATATTTTCTTTGGGATAGGAATCATTTTCTAAGTAGATGATGTTTTAAAAAAATAAAAGAGAGAAAAGGAAAAAAAAAAAGATGAAACCGTTTAAAAAAAAAAAACTTCTTGGTGTTATATAAGAATTCATTCTGTTTATTTGTAAACTCACAAAATGTTTCTAAGTTTGCAAATAAAATAAACGTTTTTCTATACAACCGTTTTTGAAGTCACATCCAACCTGACTACATAAAATGACAAAGCCCAGGAAACGAAAACAAATACCTGTTCAATGGACTTGAAATTAGTTCACATTTATACTTTTCTTTGATAAATGTGTTAGAAAAAAATTGCAAGTGGTTAATATTTGGTTCTTATTAACAAAGTTTTCAAACTTTTGCTTTGCCGTTAAAAAGAAGAATATTTACATTACGTGAGACAATGTAAAGGTTTAAAAAATGCACGTCTGCCTTTCAGTCACATGAAGTTAATCATACTTCTTCTTGCATAATTTCCCCAGCCTTGAATACTACAAAGTTGTATATAAAAATCACACATTTTCATAAACTAATCTACAGTTAGGTTGTACGACATTTAAGTCTCTATTAAGCTCTACTTGTTTCAGGACTCATTCTTATGAGGAGACGGAAAGAAACTTCATGAAGTTTCCCTTCCCAGGTCTAATGCATGACCTCACTTTATGCTGTTCAGTTTTTATTAAATTCTTTGCTAACTTAATGCTAAAAGATATATAAGAAAACTAATAAAAAGAGTATAGCATCTTTTAATTGAAGGAAAAAATGAGTGCTTTGCATTCCAATATGAAGGGTCATATATTCTTTTCCATTGTCTGGGTTTTATAAACATCTCTGGATATGTCAAAGTTTATTTCTCATTACTTTAGTAATTACTTTTATTATATGTTTGTAACTATACAGAATTCTGTTGTAATTATGCAAATGTGAGTGTAGTTTTATACAACTACAAAAGAATTGCTGTAGCCAATGAAATATATGTTTTCCTGTAAAGTTTATGTTACAACAAAAAATACTGATTTAATCTTTAATATGGTAAGGAAGGGAGAAGGAAGTATGTACAAAAATCAAAACAAAATGAGTTTACAAAGGGTTAGGTTTTCTTCTAAACAGATTTGGATGAAAATAGGTTTTATTACAGTGAAAGCAATGGGGAGTATTTTAGGTAGGAACTATCTGGTTCTTTTATATTATTTCTATAATTTCAGTCTGTATTAGAATCAAATCATATTGTTAGGCCTCAAGCGTGCTATGGCATTCAGTTTTACCGGTGGGTGAGAGTGTGAAGTTTCATATCAAATTCACCACTATGCTCTGTCCACGGCCCACTGCTACCCTCCTCTTTCAGAGGCTGGGGCTCTCTTTCTGACCCTCAGTTCTAGACCTTGTCCTTTCACTCTGCCCTGCTCTGAGGCCCCGTGTAGTGGTATCCTTCCCAGTATGCAGCATGAGAAAGGCACCGATACTGTGCACCAGGAATTCTTAGGCAAGAGAGAACACATCTGGCTTGAGGTACCAGGAACCCTTTCTTGCAATGAAAACATTTGATATGAGTCTCATAGAAACTGCACAACTATGAGCTGTGGAGGATGTTTCAGGTTGAAGGATCAGCATAAGCAAAGTTGTAGATGTAGGGAAGATCAAGATATATTGAGAAAAAACAATCATGTCCAGTTTGGCTCTAGCCAAAACGTATAGGGTACGTCTTGGTGAATAGTGGCAGATGACACTAAAATATAGGATGTGACAAAATAACTAGGCAGCGTTTACTTTGATTTGTTAGCAATTGAGAGCTTGTTTTTTGAGTAAGGGAATAAAATGATTAAAACCCCATTATGTTTGTGTCCTGGATTGGTTCCTGGAAATGAAATTAGTGGAATAAACTAATCCCAATAAAGCCTGTAGCTAAGTTAATAGTACTATACCAGCGTCAGTTTCTCAGTTCTGGTAAATGTACCAGGGTTGTGTAAGATGTTACCATGAGGGGAAGCTGGTGGAGGGCATACAGGAAGGCTCTGCTCTAGCCTTACAACACTTCTGAAAATCGGAAGTTATTTCAAAATAAAAAGAAACAACAACAAAACACCACTATGGGACTCTATCTCCAACACAGGCCCATCACATCAAGGGCATCAGGGGACGGCTTGGCTGATTTTTACAACAGTGGCTACAAGCCAAGCTCATAGACGTAAAGCATTTACTGTTTTACTGTAAGCTCTGGAAATCTATTTCCTGTGTCAAGAATCTTTGTTGCTGTAATTTCACCTGCTCCTAGGGTCTGCGTCTTCCTGTGCCCTGCCATAAGGATGTAAGCCAAGGGCTGCTCAAGGGACAGACACACCAGGCACAACAAGGGGAGCCCCCGCTTCCTTGGGCTTCTCTTCTTGCTTTCTGTACCAGTTCTCCTGCTGTCATTATCCCCTTTGACGGTATTCTCATGTTCTCTGCCACATGCAAGAGAAAATAAAATGTTTTTGAGACCAGTTGGTACATGGTCTGAAAAGTGTTTGCAGTAATTCTCCCTGTCTACAGGGGACACTTTCCAAGACCCCCAGTGGCTGCCTGAATCTGTGGATCATACCGAACCCTCTATATACTGCTTTTTCCTATCCATGCATACCTGTGATAAAGTTTAATTTGTAAATTAGGCACAGTAAGAGACTAACAACAATACCTAATAATAAAGTAGAACAACTATAGCAATATACTGTGATAAAAGTTATGTGAAGGTGATTTCTCTTTCTCTCTCAAAATATCTCATTGTACCATAGTCACCTGTTTTCTGACTGCAGTTGACCGCAGGTAACTGAAACGGCAGGAAGCCAAGCCGTGAATCAGGCAGGGTTACTACATGTGAGCCCATTGCCTTTTAGTGGCTGATTTTAAATGTATCTCTCCATTAAGACCATTTACCTGAATTTGGGCTACTGTGTTTCCATCATTAGGAATGTTTTTTATAGTCATTAATGCAGACTAAGAGAAGCTGACACTTTACCCCAAAATAATATAAACATATTTCATCTATGACTACTCTGATACAGAGTACGGCATAAGGGGATATGTAGCTTATATGAGGTAATTGTCTTAAGTTTGTCTTTAATTCTACATTTCTTCCATGTGCCATCTAAAAAGCCTGAAACTATAAATCAATACAAGTCAAAACAACAGAAGTTCACTAATATAAAAATGTACAGGTGTGTGCATGTTGATACGGTGTGTATTCTTTCCACAATTCTAGTGGCCTGCTTTGTTAAGGAAGTTACCATTACATTTCTTTAAAACAATTGGTAAAAATCCTTTCCCCTTTCTTTTTAAATAGAGACAGCGTCTCACTACGTTGACTAGGCTGGTCTAGAACACCTGGCCTCAGGTGATTGCACTTCGCCACACACTTTTTGATAACGGACTGTTGCAGAAAACAGAACTGTGGCGGAGAGTGGTGACTCATGCCTGTGCTTTGGGAGGCTGAGGCGGGAGGGTCACTTGAGGCAACGAGTTCGAGACTAGCCTGGGAAACATAGCAAGACCCTGTCTCTACAAAAATTTTTAACAATGAGCAGGGCAGGCCTGTGGTCCACCTACATGGGAGGCTGAGGTAGGGAGGATTGCTTCAGCGTGGGAGGTCAAGTCTGCAGTGAGCCATGATCTCACCACTGCACTCCAGCCTGGGTGACAGAGTGAGACCCTGTCTCAGAAAAAAAAAAGTGTATACTAAATTGGTTGAGTTTTTCAGCGATATTTATTGTCAAATGAATTCAGACGCTTCCTTTTTCAAAATATGTTTCCTGCTTTCTATGATCCCTTTCCAGAAAACGGAGGTTCTCTTATCACTTGCTTTACCATAAGCATAATTTGGGGTACCTTGGGTCTCTTAGATGTTGCCAGTTCAACTAGAACAGAGCAATCCTAATTTTTCAGATTGGGGAGAAGCAAGAGACTTTGGCCTTTTTCCCTGTCTCAGGTACCTCTTCTAAAATTCTGGTAGGACTTGGGTTGCTTGGTCGCTGGTCAACATGTGAAGGTTACAACCAGACAGAGAAGCCAAGAAAGACGAATTGAGCCTTTCAGTTCTTATTTGTTTTGTTTAGTGGCCTCAAAGAAAAAGCAACAAGGTGTGGTGGATTATAGTGTGAACACATCAATCAACTGCCTGAGTGTGTGACTGGACTGCCACGTGCCAGCTGTGTGACCTTGGGCAAGTTACTTAACCTCTCCGAATTTTTGTTTCCTCATCTATAAAAGAAAGATAAAAATAGCCAGATTTACTTTTAGAATTTCATGAGACATTACAGATTAGCTCTTAGCACATTGCTTGGCATTTAGCAAGGACTTTCTAATTAGCTTTTATTTTTATTATAATAATTATTATTACACTTTTGTAATCTTTTTTACCTTCAAAGTTTCAACCATGTACTTAATGCCTGTGAGCTTTACACCTTAAAAAGGTTAAAATGGTAAATTTTGTTATTATGTATATTTTACTACAATGAATTAAAAAACAAGTTGCAATCATCCCAACCAATTAAATACAAAAATCACTTTGTAAAATAAAACAACACACATTCAGGACACCAGACAGGGAGATCAGTTGTATTATGGAAAACACACACAAACACACACACACCCCCACCCCCCCAAAAAAAACACTGGACTAGGTGTTAAAAGACCTGGGATCTAGTTAATAACTCTGTGTTCTTGACCAAGTCATTACACCTTTCTAACCTCAGCTTTCTCCTTGGGAAAAGTTTTAAGAAGATGAAAGGAGATAACAAATCGCTTTGTAACACATATAAATTGGGATTATTGTGGCTAGAGTCCCTATTGCTTTTTATCTGCTTCTAAGAACAGATCCAGGATGTTGTAGAGAACTGCAGAAAAAAAAAATGCTCGGTTCATAATGCATTTATTTGGTTACAAAAACATCATGGCATTTAATAATGTACTATAAAATAGGCTCTGATCAACTCTGACTGACAGAGACTGGCTGTCTTGACCGGGTTAACGGGAAGTACCCTGGGCCCCAGACCCAAGGCTGACATATTGTTCAGGTTCACATCTTCCACTCCCCAGCCCAAAGCCAACAACGAATTCAGGGAAATTACTGAATGAGGCCTCCCCTACAATCCAGAGATACCAGGCCTCCCAGTGCTGTCATAGAAAGAGCTCTGAAATACTCAGAAGGGGTCTGGAGTGGCTGAGCAAGTAAGCAGCTTAACTTCTCCCTACTTCAGTTTTTTTCACCTGCAGAATGAGGAAATTTAGACTTTAAAATTTTCATGCTCCAACACTGCCTGAGGTTGTGTTAACAAAGTACTTAGAAATTTTTAGGATATTTTCCTGTTCTTTCTCCCTAAATTTGAAGTAACCATTATAGCATTTGGCCTCTTAGATTACCTTAAGCTCCCCCGGACCCCAGAAACCACCTGCCCCATACCTTACCTCTATTGCTGCCCTTTTCTAAGTCAGTGTAGGCCATGTTCTGGGGAGGGAAAGATTGATTTAACCCAGTGCCACTACTGTTGAGCAAAATTTGGATTTACCCAGAGGAAATACAAGGATTTTCAGAAACATCCACAACTTAGCTTTTAAATCTTAAAATGTATTAATTGGTGTTTGCAATCTGGGATGCTGAATTTCTCAAATCTTTCCTTTCGTTTTTATACCCAGGGCCTCTTGGGTCTAATACAATGGCTATCATCACACATTCTAAAAGGACCTCCCCACATTAAAACCTGTCCCAGGATACCTGTTTCACAGATGGAGAAAAATCCAGAAACCATCTGCTCCTATGGTCCCCTGGAAAGCAGCTCTTAGAACCCACTGGGCAGCCCACATTCCCAAACTGCCCTGGGAGCCTCTCAAAGTGAGAAATGTCATAGAAGTCTTAAAATCGCATACATTAATAAAGTGCATTGCTTTAAAACATGCTTTATGATTCTCTTTTTCATCTTACTCTCTAAACTTGGAAACTAAAGAAGGTCTACCTCTCATGTCCATGAGCAATTTTAATTTTATCATTTTTGCCAAGTTTCAAAAGTGGTAATGAATAAAGCAGAGCCTGTGTTGACATGAAGTTTATCTCTCTTTTTTTTTCCTTTTTTTTTTTTTTTTTTTTTGAGTCTCGCTCTGCTGCCCAGGCTGGAATACAGTGGTGTGATCTCGGCTCACTGCAACCTCCACCTACCTAGGCTCAAGTGATCCTCCCCGCTCAGCCTCCCAAGTAGCTGAGACTACAGGTGTACACCACAACCACACTCAACTAATTTTTGTATTTTTTGTAGAGACAGAGTCTCTTCATGTTGGCCAGGCTGGTCTCAAACTACTGGGCCCAAGGAGTCTGCCCACCTCAGCTTCCCAAAGTGCCGGGATCACAGGTGTGGCCGCCATGCCCAACCAGTTTATATCTTGCATATGAAAACTACATATATTTATTTAGGTGTTAGAGCAGTGTTTTAACTCCCCGAAGAGAATCGATGGTAAAAGGACAGGGGGCATAGGCAGCAGGGTATTTAAAAGCTTTTGGACCCAGGTAGATTTTTTTTTTAAGTTCTTTATCTTTTCTTGCCTGCAAACAAGATCTTCAAATTATCTGCATTACGAGAGTCCCTTTCTTGATATTTTCAACCATAGGGAAAAGGGATGGAGTGTTTGCAGGAAGGGGTTAGGTAAAAGGAGGACTATTCTCCCCCTCAGCTGAGAGTGAGTTGACTTTTAATCTCCTTCCTGAGCAGAACCCAGCTACAGGAGCTACTGAATAGTTGATGTCTAACAAATGTGTACTTTGGAGTCATCTGAAGTGACTGTTGTACTGACATTGGCTTCCAGGACTCTTTCCTGTCCCCCTTCCTGGTTTTCCTCCCAGCTCACTGGCTAATGCTTCTCTGCCCACCTCTTACTATGAGAGTATCCTACATGACTCATTTCTGAGATTTACTCCGCCTGTGGTTTTAAAGAAAGTCAATCAGAATTGATTCCCATTGGATGTGTTCAGCACTGACCGACTTGCTGAGCTCAGACGTTCCTACCCCTCTGTTCTCCTGATTGCTCCACCTGTATGTCCAAAACAAAACTCTTGATGTTTTCAAACCACATGTGATCACAGTCGTCTTCACCACGGTTGGCACAAGCCTGTATCACTACTCATCCAGACTATTGCAAAATATCTTACCTGTTGTCCAATCTCCAATTCTTTCCCTCTGACAGTCTGTTCTCCACACAGCAATTAATGCAATTTTCTTAAAATAAAAATCAGATTATGCTAGTCCGTTCTTTAGACTTTCCAATGGCTTTTTCTCAACAATTAAAATAAAATAGAAACTCTGTAGTGACTTGCAAGACTCCACCTACCTCTCCCAGGTTATCTCTTTTCCCTCTCTTTCTCCTTCCCTCCAAGGTCTTCTTTCTTTTCCTGCCTGAAACACACCAATTTCCTTCCTGCCTTAGGGTATTTATCTACATGGTTCTCTCTGTATACCTCTTCCCTATAGCCATACCTGGCTCCTTCTCACTAATCAGTGCTCAGGTAAAATGTCATCTCTTTGGAGGGGAGTTCCCTAAATATTTGATCTAAAAGTCTTCACCACATCCAATGCTCCCTGTCATCACCATGTTTTATTTTCTTTGTAGCCATTATCACGATCTAAAATAAGAGTATTTGCTTGTTTTCTTGTTGATTATCTCCTTCGACCCATTAGAATGCTGGTTCCCTGAGGTCTGACATCTTGTTTGTTTTGTGTTCTCCTGTGTCTCTGAAACAGAGCCAAGGACTCAACAGCATCCTTGTACAAAACACAGTCCGCAGCATCTTTTGTCCTGGTGTCTCAGAGCCCACCTTAAGAACTTATGACTTTGGTTTTCCCTGTGCTATCAGCATATGAAATAAGGATAATTTGTCTTTCTCAGCTAAAGTCTTTTGTGAGATGACTTGAAACCAGTTAGGAAGAAGAGGGTATCAGGAAATATAGAGAGAGGTAGTGAAAGGGGAGACGAGAGAGAAACAAAAGGATCTCAATTGTGCTGAGGTTTGGCCAGGCCAGGAGGGATCAAGTAACACCAAATAGCCTTTGTTAAAATAACAGAAACTTTGACAAATTAAGACGGAACTGCCTCAGACTGAGTTATGGGGCCTTCTAGACTCAAAACCACCTACCCTTGCAAAATAGTGCAGCGTGGATCCTATTTCAGCTTGGGATAAGGTGCTCACATGCTGATGCATATGATGGCAATGCAGATTTGAGATGAGGAAGACTCTGGGTTCGCCTACAAGAAGTCAACACCAAGGACATTTTTACCAAATGGAAAGGGTGACTTACAGGCTTTTTTATAGCTTATTTATTTCTGAAAGTCTCTAGAATTTTAAAGAGGATTACTGCCCCAAAGCTAATTCATTCAGAGATTTGTGTCATTCCTAACAATCACTGTCTCTTCATTCTCCATGTCTTGGAGGGTCTCTTCTTCTGTCAACACAAAGCTTCTCTGAGTAAGGGGGTGTAAAAATCTCCAGCAAGGGTCAGGATGAAATAGGCTTGGTGGCCCTAGGCTAGAAGATAGTACGTGACCAAAGAACTAGGTAGGAGGCCTCCTTGCTTTCATCATAACTATCATTACTTTTCAGGTTCACTGCCTCTTCGTCCAAATCTACACACAGATTACTGCATTATTATTGTTAGTATTTTCCCAGACATTCAGCACCTACCCAGGTTTTTCATTTTGTCTATTCCCTGGGCTTGTGTGTGTGGTGTCTGTCTCCGTGGCTGCTTCTGTGGCGCTATGACAGTATTAATATGACAAAGAGTTGGTCAAATAGAAATTATGTAGGAGTCTCATTGTAATTCAGACACTTAATTTCCACTTAGCAGGAGATGCAGCCCTTGATGACTCACAGGTCGTGATCCTCATTCCCCTTCCTGGGTCACTCGTGTTTTTGGGTCTGTGGATAGACTGGCATTTTCTCCTCTCAAGTGCTGTGGCTCTTTACAAGACTACAAATTCAAGACTTTTGAAAAACATTGTTAACATCCTTTTGGGAGGGTGATGGGTGAAGAAACCCAGAGAAGGAAACCCTGTGCAATCATTCGTATCCAGAGACCACTGTTGATATGTAACTAAAGTTCAAGAGGACAATCAAGGTATGCCAGAGTCGTGGTAGATGGGTACCCTGTAATGGACTTCTCAGTTACCACTGGTATCCCTTCCCCCATCCCAGCACACCCTCCTCATGATTGTCACCTTAGGAGACTAGGAATATTGCAAAATAAACATCGGGAAATGTTGATAGTAAACACAGAAGAGAAATGTCTTGCAAAACTAGCCACAGGAAACCCTAATCTTATCATGGGTCCTGGAGACCATAATTGCCATAGACTGTTCAGATGGGTGTTATGTTACTGCGAACGCAGATGTTTTCTTTCCATCCACTGTGGGCATCCTGTTTTGGAAAAGCCACTATAGCCAATGTCTAAAGGCTTGATCACTTTAGGACAGATTACTGTATACTTTTTACCTTAAAATAGAAGAGGGGACAGGAAATCACAGCTCCTTTAGAGCATGGAGGGCAGAGACATACACATGTATTTATACATTTTTTTCACTTACTTTATCAACTTAATTAATTTATTTATAAAATTTCCATGACCATAGGATGACCACCTAGAAGTGTGGACTATGGATCACGAGCATCAAAATCTCTGGGGAGTTTTGCTTAAATATACATATTCTGTCATAGCACCACAGAAATAAATCCCCACCTTGACCTATATAATCTCCAAGGTAATACCTGGAGACCTGCATTTTAATCTATTCCCCAGACATACTCAGGCACACCACATCTGAGAACCACTGACTGATGTTTGCTGGTTTGAGTGCCGGGCCAAGGGTCAGGGATTGAGATTCATTTATTTGTGCCTGCTTTTCTTTACCTGTGAAAGAGCATAGCTTGAAGTTTAGCACAAAGTGAGCATGCTTTTTCTCTTGGGGGTTTTTAACCTGGGGTCCATGGTTAAAAGGAGGAGTCAGAGTGTTCATTAGATTTTTTCAAGGAGGATTATTGCCCAAGAAAAGTATGTTCTAACACCAGCTTAAATGCCTGCTTTCCAGTTTGTGTGGGTGCTAAAAGAAAAGAATTCGCCAGATGTGGTGGTACATACCGGTAGTTCCAGCTATGTGGGAGGCTAAGGTGCGAATATAATTTGAGCTCAGGAGTTTGAGGCTACAGAGAGCTATGACTGTGCATGTGAACAGCCACTTCACTCCATCCTGGGCAATGCAGTGAGACCCCATCTCTAAGGAAAGGGCACTGGGATTGACCCAGACAGTGCATGAATCTCATTTTCCTTCCCATTTCTATTAATAAAGGAAGAATTCTTAACTTTGTAAGAAATGAGAAATGTAGGATCTTTTTACTCCTAAATCTATAAATCCCCTTGGACATCATAATATCTACTTGTCCTCTTATAAGAATGGAAAAGAGGCTGGGTGGGGTGGCTCACGCCTATAATCCCAGCACTTTGGGATCCACCCAAGGCGGGTGGATCACTTGAGGTCAGGAGTTCAAGACCAGCCTGGCCCACAGAGCGAAACCCTGTCTCTACTAAGAATGCAAGAATTAGCTGGGTGTGGTGGTGTGTGCCTGTAGTCCCAGGTACTTGGGGGGCTGAGGTGGGAGAATTGCTTGAAACCAGGAGGCAGAGGTTGCAGTGAGCCAAGCCGGCACCACTACACTCCAGCCTGGACGACAGAGTGAGACTCCGCTCAAAAAAAATAAAATAAAAGGAAAAGACAAGCCTGCATTATGTCTAAATCATATAGTACTCCATGTCTAGAAAAATCAAAACTTATACCAAAGCGTTTAAAAGAGTCACTATGATCATTTTATTAAAGTTTAGAGCTGAATTTTAGCATAAAGCAGGATTAACTGCACCTTTCTCTCCAGGATTCTGGTGTAAATAGAGAAACCACAGTCATGTACGGGCCTGAGAGGGACAGTAGAATGTGGAAGTGGGTTTGGAAACCAAAATATTATGTCAGCAGTTTTCTCTTTCATTTATTCACCCTTATCAAAACCAACTTTTTAACTCAGGGGCCCAGTTAATAAAAACATAGATAATTTCATTTGGAAGACCCAAGAGCTTCATGTTTGGGGTTTAAAAAAAAATTCTTCTCATCCCCTCCGGGCAAAAGTGTTGGAGGGCGAATTCTCCTTGCAGAAACCCTCTTAATAAATCAGTGCTGGTGAACTTCTCTGCTCAGTGTAAGAGAAGGTCAGTTATTAAATAGACACAGAGCTCTACAGCTGGAATCCTTGTGGAAAGAAATGAAACCACAAATACAATTCCTTAGTTTAAGCCTGCCTTTTTATTTCTAATACCTTCAAAACCTCTTCAAACTCATTCTTACTTTTGTAGTTCTTTTTTTTTTTTTTTTTTTTTTCATTTAAACATGTTTTAACAATGAAAACAGCCAGCAGAGTATATTTTCAGGGTTATCCTATAGATACGTAAGTAATCCTTTTCTGAGGGTCTTTATGTGGAATTGCAAAGTGCTGAGGGGAGACAGAGGGAGAATATTCAGAAAGTAGATACTGCAGTGTTTTGAATTTATCACGTGCAAAGGGACAACAATTTTCCACTGATTTTGAAAGTCCCCATGAACTGCTTTTCCAGATAAAAATTCTCAGTGAATGAGGGTCAGCTTCTGGCAGTCCCAAGTTTTCCTCTCTGTGAAATGGGGAGACCCACCAGGGGAGCGTCGGAAACCAGCAGCTTGGGGGTTCCAGGAAAGGGGCAGGCATTGACTTTGCAGGTTTGGCTCAGAGTGTGGCCCCTGATGAGATTTCAGGGTGTAAAAGGGAGGGGACGAAGACCAGGTGAGCAGTGTAAGGCCCTCTTAGGACCTGAGGGAAGTGACCTTCTGTGTTTCTTACTTTTTGATGTTATGCCTTAAAAATGCTCTATTCTTCTCTGCCTCTACTCCAACCCTCATCCCTTGGAAAATCTCCCTGGTCAGAATCATGATGTTCCTAAGACCGTCATCTTCCCACATTGCCTCTCCTGATTCCAGGGCCAATAGCAGTGCTTGCTTCTGGACACATGAATTAACCCAGGTCATGAGGAACACCTGGATTATAAAAGGTATTAGTGTACCAGTACAAAGCAGCGAATGGTCGCATTCCCAACTTTGGTATCAGACAACTTTTAGTTCAACTCTCAGCTCACAGTGGCTAATTGAGAAGAAGGAAAGACTGATGAAAGTTGACACTCTAAGGAAGAGTCTAGTCTGTTGCAGGCATCATTCCCCATCTCCCCAAAGAGCCAGGCAGGCCCAGAGCTTCACCTGATATTATTCTACTAACCCTATCAATGCTCATGAGTACACAGAGAGTAGAAAATCATCTCCAAACAAGGCTTGGACCAAGGGGCACAAATGAGCCCCCTACGGCTCAACATTTAAAGGGGCAATTATTTTCAGGGTTGGGCAATTATTTTCAGAGTTGGACAATTGCAGACCTGCCCCTGAGAGTGAGCACCTCCTTAAATTTTGCACCCTAGGCACCTCACTTGCTTCAACCCGGACTGGTCCAGTCACCACACTTGGTCAAAGGGGAAACGAGGAATTTGGTTGATAACTTCCTTTAACCGAGGTTCCCCATAGAGCCTCCAGGAAAGGCCTCTTTCTCCCACATCATCAGTTGGGTTGTCCACCTCTCCCAAGCATAGCTGCTCTGAGCCAGTCTTGATCAGCTACTATGCCTTGTCTTGGCTCCACTCACACCAGAACATGAATTCAGTGTAGTTAGTCTGATAACATCGTTAGGCTCCAATCCTATATAAACTTTTACCCACAAAAGTTTGGACCTCCTTGGCTGGGCACTATGGCTCACACCGGTAATCCCAGCACTTTGGAAGGCCAAACTGGGAGGATCGCTTGGGTCCAAGAGTTCGAGACCAGCCTAGGCAACATAGGTAGACTTTGTCTCTACAAAAAGTAAACAAAATTAGCCAAGCATGGTGGTGCACACCTGTAGTTCCAGCTACTCAGAAGGCCAAGGTCGGGGAATCGCTTGAGCCCAGGAGGTCAAGGCTACGGTGAGCTGAAATGCCACTGCACTCCAGCCTAGGCAACAGAGCAAGACCCTATATCACCCTATCTCAAAAAAAAAAAAAAAAAAATTGGATCTCCTGTCCCCCACCATTATTTGAGTTCTTCCTGTAGTTCCCACTCTAGTCATAGAGATTGGTTAGAACTGACATGACCTTTCTTTGGACATGAAAAAGTCCTGGAGGCAGTGTCTCTTTTTTAAGGGCACCTCAACAACCATGCAAGAAGTCCCAACAGGAGAATATTTAGCTGCTCTCACCTCAAGTTCCAATTTCCCTGGATGCCTCATGTAGGAAGCTGGTGACAATAGTCTAGGATCAGCTGCTCTGACATCAACCACTTAGTGCTCATTCTGCCATCCCTGCTGTGGGGGTCCAAGAAAAGGGGAGCAAGAGGAATCTGAAGCCCTCCAGGGAGAAAAGGTATAGTGCAGGGATGGAGAAGGCCGACCAGTAGATTTCCTAGGATTTTCTTATTCTAGGTTTTCTAGATGCTTCAGATCCTAAGGAAGCTGCAGAAAAAGTGTGAGCAATAATACAAACAGGAAAAAGAACTTTCAGGAGGGAATATATTCAGGGAAGACCGAGCAGTCTGTGTTGCTACTAGTTCAGGCTCAGTTACATTTCTTTTTCTTTAATTAATTTATTACTATTATTATCATCATCGTTATCATTATTAGAGACAGAATCTTGCTCTGTCTCCCAGCCTGGAGTGCAGTGGTGCGATCATGCCTCACTGTAGTCTCGAACGCCTGGGCTCAAGTGATCCTCCCACCTCAGCCTCCCACCTCAGCCCCAGTAGCAGGACTATAGATGTATGCCACTACGCCCAGCCTCAGTTACATTTCTTAGGGACCTACTATGTATGGGCCAGGTGCTAGGTGCTAGGGAGAGAAAGACAAATAGCACAGTCTCTGTCTTGGAGGAGCAAATGGCTGCTGAAGAAGACAAGCACGAAGAGATCCTCTCCATAGTTGGCTTATTGCTGGGATAGAATCTGCTTCAGGACGCCAAAGGAGCACAGAGTAATGGCCACCCCTACACCAGCCTGGTAGCCCAGCAAGGAGACCGTGGAAAAGATAATGCCAGAGCTGAGGATTGTATTCATTCATTCACATATTCGTTTATTCAACAAATATTCCAGGAGTGTTAACTGTCTTTCAGACATTGGTTTAGGTTTAAGTGATACAATGACTTGCACATTTTAAGAAGTTAGAGAAAAAACACTATTGGAAGCAGAATTGATATTATTTTAGGGCTAATCAAACGGCTGTTGTGACTTGTTAATATCTATCCCCAAAAGTTTCCTGATGCCTCCACCATTATAAATTCATTCCTTTGTTTGAGACATATTCAGCATTACCACATCCGTGAATTACAAATAGGTTTTGACACAGGAAAGGCTAGTGAATTGCCTAAGGGTACTTAGAACCAGGGTTGGGGTATAGGAGGTGCAGTAGTTACACGACAGGAGTCACCAAGGGCAGATCACTCGCCTGTCTTCTCTCTGGGAGCACCTGGAGCTGACTTCAGCGGGGCTGACAATTTAAGCCAGCGAATCCTGCTTGCACATGGTTCAGGATGCATGCTGCACCGGGTCACCTAGGCGGCCCCTCATCCTCTGTCCACTGTGAAAACACGGGACACCCAAGTTGAAGGGAATGCTGAATGACACCATGTGGGTGTGCAGTGGTCTGTGACCAGAGGGTTCACTGGAAGCAATTTGCAAAGGAGGCCTTAGAAAACCACCTGGATGGTTATTGTAAATTAAAAAAGGAAGAGATGCCACTTTTTTCTGAATAATTTTTAATACTAGGTTTATGGCTGGGTACATGTGATAGTCATTACGGCTTATTTAACTCTGAAATTATCTGGCCCTTCAAACTCCACTGGGACTGTAGAAATCTTGGGTTAAATTTTAAAAACAATGTTTGAAAGAAGATGATATGCTTTTCCTTGAGGAGAATAAATTCAAACCTAAAAGAGGGGGGAAAAGCAAAACAAAACAAAAAAACCCCAGCTCTCTCTAGGAAGGATCTCCATTGTTTCTTATATTTGCTGTATTTCTCATAACGTGTCTGAACTCAGAAATTCACCCAGGCACACAAAAAGTCTACTCTAGTCGGCTGTTGAGCCCCTCCATCCCTGCAATCCAAGTTGTGTCTCTTCTATTGGGTTGTTTGGAAAGAGTCCAAAAGCATTCTGAACTCTGAGCTCAAATCTCAAAGGTTTCCACTTCTTCGGAGCCGAACATTTCATCAGGAGCTGGGAGTGTGTGAGTGAGTTACACCGAACAGCTGCGCGGTACCCACCACCCTCTCCCCAAGGATGACACGCTCTGCAAAGGAGGGTGTTGTAAGCATTCCTGAGCAAGCCAGCTAATCTGGAGACCTAGCCTGTTGGCCGGGGGCTACTTCTAAGAAGCCTCCCTCTGGAATTACAGCATCTTATGACTTCTATCTATGAAGCCCCCCTTCCTCAGAGGAGCAGCTAGGACATGGGGTAGGGGAGAAGGCCAAATGGGTGAAAAAGGAATCTCTTGAGTCAGAGGGGAGTTTTGTTTTGGGAACAGCATCTTATCTCTTTTTAGCTGCACACAGGAAGGAAAATGGGAAAGTAGGGCTTCTTTTCAAGTGGGGAGGCACCCAGCAGCCAGTGGAATGCCTGATTTGGAAGGGGCAGGAGGGAATACTTATGTCCTGAACAACAAGTGCAAATATAAATATTCAGACCCTTTGAACTCTGAAATTGATTTCAATTCAGGCCAGCACTCCAAAGTTGTTTTATTGGGATGTGGAAGTGTTCTGACACATTGGTGGCTTAATGGCATCATCATCAGACACAGACATTTCTGGGTCCTTGGCATGTGTCTGGGTTTTAGAAACACTGTACCCATTGGCGATTTCACTCCCTGATCAGAGGCACACTGGCCGCCTTCAAACCTCGTTCTCTTGCTCCCCCTGGTAGAAGCAATGATGCTGGTGGGCCTCATCTGAGGTCCGTGCCTGGCATTGGCCGAAGCGATCATCTCCTTTGTTACTTCCCAAGCAAGGCACTGGAAAGCCATCTTTACATCACCTCTATTTAAAGCACAGGGTCCCTTTTGCCTATGTCACTGAAAAACCGCAGAAGCCTGGTATCTAGTGGATTCACCCAGCCCCTGTAATATGGTGTAAGAAAAATCCTGCAGAGAACATTTTCCCATTGAGCTTACAAAAAGATGTAAATTTGGAAAACTCTACCACATATCCATTTTGTACTAAAAATAATAACATAAAGAAAACATTTTAATAAGAAAACTAAAGTGGGGAGGGGAGATTTAGGGGGTAGGGAAGGGAAAGTGAAAGTCCATAGCTTGATATTAACCAAGATGGTCAATGGCTCATTTAAAAAAGAAAAAAGTAGTTTATACAAAATCTTGCCAACCTGCCTTGAAGTGTAAAGGCTTGTAGAAGCTATTGAAAATTTTGTTTTATTTATTCCCCTCAGCAGAAGAAAAAATCAATGGCTGCTTGGCAAGTCAGACGTAAATGAGTTATACAGGCCACTGACATGGTGGACCAAACTTTATAACAACCACATTTGCCGCTGTCAGGCCACAGGCTTCAGTGGCGCCAGCTGTAATTATGGCTGATCACCTCTAATTCAGAGCTGCCTGCCTTGATAAAGGTGTCACTCGGAGCCACTGTGGCATCGGCATCAATTGAGGATGTCAAACCAAAGGGCAGCCTGCTGGAGAAAGCGCTTCCCCACCCCAACCCCCAGGGTCCTGGAGACCCTTGGGCAAATATTGCTTTTTAACTCTTCACCCTGAGTACAGCGACACTCCCTGAAGCTGTGATTTAAATTCCAGGGGATTCAGATGAATATCCCTGACCTCCATCAGTGGACATCTTTAATAAGCCGAGAGATTCCTCCAAAAACAGAGTTTAGAAGTCAAGTTCCTCTCTGCTTTGCAACGTGCAAAGAGACAAATGTTTGTCTTATCTACCTGATTCATTGGCCACAAAAGGCTTTAGGGGCAATAGACTGTAGCACAAGCCATGGTCATTTTCGGAAAAGGAAAAAAAAAAAAAATTGCAGCTTCATGCCTTTCTTCTGCTTTTGTGGTATTTAAAAAAAAAAAAAAAATCCTAGCGAACTTCCCATTTTCATGTTACTTTTTTCTTTTTGAAGGAAGCATGAAGGGTAAGGAGAAATAGCAAAACGGAGAGACGATGGGGTTAAAAAGCCCTGTTAATAGAGTAGAGAAGTGTCTGGAGTGTTGTCCTGGTGGAACCCTGAGTGGGGAGGTGTGAAGTGAGGGGTAGAATTCAGCCATTAAAAGGGCTTCACTGTCATTTGTGAAGGATCATGCTTGACTGCCCCCACCTCCCCAGGCTGTTTTTCCTCACTCTGTAATTAAAAAAGAGACACACATACTGTCTGTTCTCCTCTTTAAAGTCACAGACGGCTCCACCCGCACCAGCACCCCCTCCAGCGAGTTGAGTTGTGGGGGCACAGCCTGTCTTTGATTTTAAGGGGGGACTTGTCTTCCTTCCCTCTCCTTTGGAAGGTTTACCTGAGAGTGGAGTGCTGATCTCAGAAAGGCAAGTGTTGTGTCTTGTGGCTGGGGTCTTTTTCCTTTAGCACATGACAGGGTGACCCATAGGGGACAAGGGAGAAGTGACTGATTTCACAGCCCTTGGTGGCTCCAGACACGGGCACATGTTTGGACCAGAAGTGGTTTTGCCCTTGCTGACAGGGAGGTCAGATGCGAGAACTCTCCGGAGGGGTGGCGGCTGGCATTCAGCAACAGAAAATCCCATCCAGCTCCAGGAAAAAAGGGCCCTGGGCGATGGAAACCCTGTCACCTGGTTCTGAACCAAAGCCCAAGCTGCTAACTGAGGTTGGTTTTTAACACTCAGACCTTCCAACCGGCCGTCTTTCACTCCCTGCTTCCCCATCTCTACACGTGTCTTGATGTTATTTCCCTTTCTCCAAACACAGGGCACTCTTTTTTTTTTTTTTTTCAGCAGAACCAGCTGACCCCTGCCTGCAGAACTCCGGGTCCCTCTTGGAGCTCTCTGATGGCAGCTGTAGGGCCATCCCCAGCGGCACTGTTTCCCCCTTTGTTTACCCGTTTCTAAGGGCAAGTGCACCACGAAGGCTCTCTGAGTCTGGAACTCGGCCTGGGGCTGTTTTGGTTACATTGAAGTTTTTGCTTCAGTTCTGCCAGATTTAAATGGTGACTTCACTAGCACTGAGCTAAAAAGGAGAAGGGGGAGGAGGGCGAGACCAGGAGAAAGAGAGCAAGTGAGCGAGAGCCCAGCCGGAGAGAGAGCCAGAGCTAGGCGCAAAAGAAGGGCCAGCACATTACATCATCGCTTGGCCTGGAATCAAATGGGAAGGATATGACTCACTCAAGCTAGTTAAGCTTTGGCTCAAATTCTACACACACTCATTCCAGAGCTCTCATGTTCTGCACCTCAGGAGGGAATTCAGCCTCAGTGATGTCCATGAGGTTTGTTTTTAATTTTATTTTCTTTTCTCCTGATTTTATAGATTTTTTTTTTGCCCCTACTGCCTTCTGTTTTTGAGCCTTCGTCCTCCTCCTCCTCTTCATTTTCTCCCCCTTCTCCCTTTCTGCCCGTCTTTGTTTCTCCTCTTCTTCCTTCTCCTCTTTCCCCAGCCCCTCCGCTCCTCTTCTTGCCCGAAGAGGCATTTCTTTTCACTTCGATCAGAGTTTTTGTTCTAGCACAGAGACCTGAATGAGTTGAACAGAGGCCGGGTTGAAGGGGGAAAAAAAAAAAAGCAGAGCAAACCAAAGCAACCAGAGCAAAAGGGCCACAAATAAAAAGCGAAGCGAGAAAGAGCAAACTCGGGCGAAGTTTCTTTGCTGCGGTGTCGCTCCTAATCGGAGGAGACAGGGAGAGAGTTAAAATGCAGGAACCAATCGCTTGAATGGTGATGTAATGCAAGAACCGCAGGGTAGTTAAGTAATGTGAGAGCGAGGGGGTCAGGGTTGCAAAGCATTTACCTGCTCTCAAGGGGTTTTCAGTTTATTATCAATTGCAGTGACTGTAACCGGCTTCAGACTGCAATCTCTAATTATTCACAGACGCTCCTTTTTTATCTTTTATTATTAAAAGTAAAACTATATTGTGGTATTTTAAAATAACACGATATTATCACAGCTGTGTATTATTTTCTGCCAGGATTCTCTCTCTCTCTCTGTTTTAAGTGGCTCAAAACTGTTGTCTTTTCATAAAAGGTGGAAGTGATGGTGTGGCAGTGGGGCGGGGGGCGGTTGGGGGGGGTGAGTTTTGAGTGTAGCTGGTGAATTGTAAATGACTGGAAAACTGTGTGTATGTTGTATGAAAAGTGATTGTGCTGTTCCATTTATTATTAAGAATATACTGCAGGTTTTAAAAGTAATAGATGATGATCCTTAAAAGTAGTTATAGTCTTTCCCCTATTATTTCAGCGAAGGTTAACAGCAATTGTGCATTTACTTGAGCGTGTTGACTTTCTGTTGTTCCACGTGCTAATTAATCCGGTGCTGTCTTTAAGAGTTTGATGTTCTTGAATTAATTTTTTAGATGATATGCTTCAGTAGTGAGGGGGTGATGATGAAGACTTCTTGATTGAGTTGTTAATATTTGAGAGTAAGAAATTAACATGAAATACAGCAAGAGAGGGGCAAAGGATTGTGTTCTTAATGTTTTAAGGATCTCGTGTACTCAGAGAGACTTTGATGTTTCGAAAATTATTACCACGTTTCTGTTTCATAGAAGAGATTTCGTATTGTGATATGCTGCCTGGGTTGAGTGCTTTCTGACACCATCCAGCATTATTAGATAGTAATAAACTGAAACCCTCTGAAACAAGAGGGCAAGTCCAACACTTTCTCATTCTGGGCACTTCACAACTTCTCTTGGGCTTATTTAGTTGTGATCATTCTACAGCTGGATGCATATTGAGGCATGCGGCACATACCAGAAATATGTCTATATTTATTTATTTAACGCATGTTTTGGATATCATTAATTATGACTTTATGGATCTTCTCTCTTTCCTCCTTTTTTGGGCAGAGGTGGAAGTGGGGAGCAGTGGGGAGAAGTAATTTTTGGAGGAAATAGCATGATGTGTGGGGAGGCCTGAGTGTTAATTCTGATGCTTGACCTTGAACAAATCATTTAAACCACCTGGGCTCTGCTCTAAAGGTCAGGAAAGGGCAAGGTGGGCTAGAAGCTGCTCGCCGCATGGGGAACCAATCTTAGATAATCTCTGAAGTCTCTTTCCACTCGAAAGTTCTGTGTGTATATCCATGTTCTATGCAAAAGTTTGCTAAAGAGTATTTGGCATTGCTTTTCAGAGAAAAGTACATTTGAAATTCAGGATGAATTAGTACTTGAAAAGAAGTGAATGGGGGAGGATGGACAGGAGTATTCTTTCTCCACTTTGAAGTTTGATTTTTATTTGTTTACTTTTTGCTTTTTGGCAAAAAAACAAACACTCTAAACTTTTTAGTTTTCAAATGCTACCTTTGAGGAGACTCAATGAGATAAATTACCTAGGTAAGACTGCCAAAAAGAGTGGCAGAGTAAACGAGGGAGAATTCACCTGCCCAGAAACTGTTCTAAAAGATCCTGCACACCCTTCAGGTTCATGAAATGGTGCCAAAAATGCAGCAGACACAGACCCTTGTGCTTCAGTTGCTCACATGGAGCAGAACAGTATTTTTAATGAATTTATTCCCCCAAAGATTGCATGACTACTTGATAAGTTTCTGTAATTTTAACATAAACTCAAGTTTTTAAAGGAGATTTAAGGCTACATTTGAAAACCTTCAAAGATCATGAAAGGCAAAACTGTATGTGCTTGTTAGATAATTCTCCAGACAATACTCCTATTCTTCAGCCAAATTCCAGGGTAGTAGCCTTATTATAAAGTATATATTTATGTATCCGGGGTAGTAGCCTTGTTGTAAAGTATGTATTTATGTACTTATGGGCCCAGCTTAATTGCGCACAGGGAAGGACCTTAACTATGCCTATCTGTGGGAAGAAATTACCCAGAGCTAAAATGAAACCAGTGGTGAAGATTATTAGTCATTGTGCATAGTTTGATGAGTGCCAAGTGTGTGCTTGGGACTCTTCAGGAATAAAGAGGGCATGATTTCTTTTTTTAGAGCATTACAATTTATGTTGACTTGGCTCCGAATTGTTCACTCATATTCAGAAACGCTCTGCTTGTGACTGACAGAGACAAGGCCGGGAGCACTAGCCTGTCTGTGGCTTCTCCATGCCAGCTGTGATACCAGGTTGCACTTACATGATCTCAGCTCATTACACTTACCCACAGTAACCCAGAGGGCTACAAATTAATTCCACTGTTTGATGACGGTTTGGTTCTGTGTCATGGTTTTTGTTTAGATTTTTGGTTTTTAATTAAAAATTTTTATTCAGATAAGTGTAAATTTACATGCATTCATAAGAAATAATATGGAAAGGGCCAGGCACGGTGGCTCATGCCTGTAATGCCAGCACTTTGGGAGGCCAAGGCGGGTGGATCACGAGGTCAGGAGATCGAGACCATCTGGCTAACACGGTGAAACCACGTCTCGACTAAAAAATACAAAAAATTAGCCAGGCGTGATGGCGGGCACCTGTAGTCCCAGCTATTCAGAGGCTGAGGCAGGAGAATGGTGTGAACCCGGGAGGCGGAGGTTGCAGTGAGCCGAGATCACGCCACTGCACTCCAGCCTGGGCAACAAAGCGACACTCTGTCTCAAAAAAAAAAAAAAAAAAAGTAAATAAATGATATGGAGAGATTCCCATGTATTCTTTGCCCAGTTATCCTCAATGGTAACATCTTGCAAAACTGTGGTAGTACATTACTACAATCAAAATATGGACACTGTTACAATCCATCCATCCTGTTCTGCGTTCCGGTATGAACAAGCACACAGTTTTGCCTTTCATGATTTCTGAAGGTTTTCAAATGTAGCCCTAAATCTCCTTTAACAACTCGAGTTTATGTTAAAATTATAGGAACTTATCAAGTAGTCATGCAATCTTTGGGGGAATAAATTTATTAAAAATACTGTTCTGCTCCTTGCGAGCAACTGAAGCACAAGAGCGTGTGTCTTCTGCATTTTTGACACCATTTCATGAATCTGAAAGATGTGCAGGATCTTTTAGAAAAGTTTATGGGCTGTAAATTCTCCCATTTTGCTTGTATTTGGGGTGTGTGTCTGTGTGTGTGTTGTTTTTGTCAATGTAAAAACTGAGAGTCAGGCTTACCCAAGTACATATAAGCTCTGGCCTCTGGAGTCCAGTTCACTCTAGGTCTAGCTCACCATCACCAACAAACTTTCCATCACCACCCTGACTTGGTAAGGGAAGGGGCATAATGCCCTTGCCTGTCAATGAAAGTCATCAAATACCCAGTTGGGGAGTCCTGGTGACAGTGACTGTGTTTTACCTTCCCTTGGGACATGGCCATTCCATGGGTTTGCCTTCCACAGGGTCCCTGGGGCTGTGCTCCACAGGTGAGCAGGTGGAGGAGGAGAGATGGCTTTGCTAGCACAACAAAAGATGCATCAATCTCTTCCCTCTGCCCACCAGACACAGAGCAGAACAGTGCCAGCTGTCCATGCCTAAGCATCACCATGGGCGATGCTGAACTCACATTCTTCCTCCTTGCCCTCCCATGTTTCCCTTGGTGAGACCTTCTGTGACAGGAAGGATGGGGATAACATCAAGCAGGCACTGCTAGTCAGAGAAGCAGGGTGGGGTCTTCCAAAAAGACCATGGCCTTTGGGGTTCAAAAGGCCTGGATTCAATCACTCTTCTACTTACTGGCTGTGTGACTTTGACAAGGCACTTCACCTCTCTGTGCCACAGTTCCTACCTTCTCTGTAAATTATGGATAACCAGACTGACCTCATGGAGCCATTGCAACGGTTGGAGATAAGGGTTTGTTTGTTTGTTTTTGTTTTTGTTTTTGTTTTTGAGACAGAGTCTCAGTCTGTTGCCCAAGCCGGATGGAGGGAGATAAGGTTTTAAGGCCCCTGGCACATAGTGAGCCGATGGGGAAGAAATCTTGGTGGTTTGTGTTGTTGAGGATTCTGTTGGATAGGATTCTCCTCACAGCAGTCCCTGCTGCAGGTACGGCCTCCCTGACTCTAACTGGGCTTCTTGTCCCAGCATTACTCAGCCTTCTTCTTTCTCTAGCCTTTCTTCTGTTATGCCCTTTTTTTAAATTCTGGAAATCAAGCAGGTTTGAGATCACACAAGGTCCTAGAAACAGAGAAGTACAAGGACCATTCTGACTGAAGTGACGTGAGGATACTAGCGATTAAAATGCCAAATTTCCCATGATCTGGGTGGAGGGAGGGACACAGGACGTCACAGTTTGGAAGAAAGGATTCTTACTGCCCATCCACGGTCATGTGGCACCGTGAACAAGAAAAGAAAGTGAGATGGAGGTGAGTGAATTCAGTCATGAGAACTGAATTCTATTCCTAGCCTGACTAAAAGAAGTTTCTAGGCCAGGCATGGTGGCTTGCGCCTGTAATCCCAGCACTTTGGGAGGCCAAGGCAGTCAGATCACCTGAGGTCTGGAGTTCGAGAGCAGCCGGGCCAACATGGTGAAACCTGTCTCTACTAAAACTACAAAAATTAGCCGGGTGTGGTGGCGGTTTCCTGTAATCTCAGCTACTTGGAAAGCTGAGGCTAGAGAATTGCTTGAACCCAGGAGGCAAAGGTTGCAGTGAGATTGCACCATTGCACTCCAGCCTGGGCAACAGAGCGAGACTCCGGTTAAAAAAGGATGTTTTGTAGACTGAAGAGAAAGGGACTTCCAAGGAGGCAAGTGGAAGAGAGGATGGCGGGTGGTGGAATTATACAACATCTATGCGGCCCAAGAGGCATCTTGAGAGTTCCATGCTGGGATCCCCGAATCTAAGCTGCAAAAGAGCCTATGGTGTCTCAAGCTGCTTGAAAGAAGCATTGTCTCAGATTTTACTTAGTAAGCTTTGGTCAGGAAGGCCAGGTCAACATTAAGAAGCAGAAATTAGTGTAGACTGAGAATGAGCCCTGTCATGTGCCTGACAGAAAATGGGCTGGGCCAATCTGGACGTGTACTTTAAAAAGAAGCAGCTGTGACCAGGCGCAGTGGCTCACACCTTTAATCACAGCACTTTGGGAGGCCGAGGTGAGTGGACTGCCTGAGCTCAGGAGTTTGAAACCAAGCCTAGGCCACACGGTGAAACCCCCGTCTCTACCAAAATACAAAAAAAAAAAAAAAAAAAAAAAAAATTAGCTGGGCATGGCAGCATGCACCTATAGTCCCACCTACTCAGGAGGCTGAGGCAGGAGAATTGCTTGAACTTGGGAGGTGGAAAGAAGCAGCTGTGGAATAAAGCACTAGCTTCTCCTTTCTGCTCCCTTTTTGTTTGTTTTTTTGGGATTCTGACCTTCATAAGGGGACTCCTTTTACATTGGATATTGCAGAAAGATGCATGTGCAAGTATCTGAGTGGGCAGTCACAATGCAGGGATGTGGAGAATGGCCAGGAAGAGGAAGGAAAATGGGTGGCATTGGTAAGTGTGGGCCAGGCCAATACAAATGTTGTGGTCTGAATTTCAATTTGTGATTTTTAAATGGCTTTGCTGTTTGTGATTAAAATGTATGCTATAAGACTGGGTGTGGCCAGAGGTGGTGGCCCATGCCTGTAATCCCAGCATTTTGGGAAGCCGAGGCAGGCAGATCACTTGAGGTCAGGAGTTCGAGACCAGCCAGGCCAATGTGATGAAACCCTGTCTCTACTAAAAATACAGGCATCTACTAATCAGAGAAGCCAGGTGGGGTCTCCTGAAAAGTGCATGGCCTTTGGGGTTTAAAAGGCCTGGATTCAATCACTCTTCTACTTACTGGTTGTGTGACTTTGACAAACCGCTTCACCTCTCTGTGCCAGAGTTTCTATCTTCTCTGTAAATTGAGGATAACCAGGCCAACCTCGGGCATGGTGGCACATGCCTGTAATTCCAGCTACTCCGGAAGCTGAGGCACGGAATCTCTTGAACCTGGGAGGCGGAGGTTGCAGTGAGCAGAGATCGCGCCACTGCCCTTCAGCTTGGGCGACAGAGCAACTCCGTCTCAAACAAACAACAACAACAAAGACTGGGTGCTTTCAGAGGCGTGCATTTCATGTGTTTGGGTTACAGCAAGAGTAATTTCTTAAAGACTTACGCACCGTTGAAAACTGAAATTGACTTAGCACTCCAAAATCCACTCCATAGTACACAAACGCTTTAACACAAGTCCATACATCTTTCCTTCCTGTACCTGCACTGGCAAGAGAACTTATTTAATGATTGATGAAGCAATGCTGCACCCAAGAAGAATTAATCAATAGTTCACAATTATTATGGAGAGTGGGACAGTAGTTAGACAATAGCCAAGACTCATCTAGCTAGCAACAAAGTCTTTCTTTCTCTCTCTTCACATGGTGCCAAAACACTGAATTCTACCTTATGATTTTTTTTTTCTTTTCCATCTGAATAACTAAAATAGAACTGGACGTGTCCAAAAAGCAAAGCCTAGAAAAAGAAATAATATGGCCCCCAATGAATGTCAAAGTACCTATTAATGCGTAGATTTGATCAGTCATCTTAATGGGAAAATGGGGTCAGGAGACTGCGCTGTGTGAACTGGAATGCCTACCATGAATTACCATATTTTAGGATTCCACAAACTTTTTATTTTGCAAGTCAAAGATCTTGAATTGAAGTCATGTTGAGCTGTACCCATGTGCTGACACGGCAGACAGTCCAGCTGGCCCTCTTGCAGCATTTTGGGCCTGTCTGCCCACTTGGCTCTGCCCCTCTGCCCTCAATGGGGCTTGTATCACTGCTTAAAAAAAAAAAAAAAAAAGAAAAAGTCTGCAAAACAGAGGGGAAGCCTAATTCCTCATAATCAATATGGCCAGATGCGATTGGGCCCTGTGGATTGTTTTGGAGTCAGACAGATCTGGGGGCAAACTCTGGCTTTGCCATTTTCTAATTATGTGATTTTTGACACTCTATTGAACATTTCTGAGCCTCGGTTACTTTGTCCATGAAATGGAATCCACAAGAGCATAATACACTTAGTTAGCATAGTGAGTGCTAGCAAATGTTAGTTATTTAATAATGGAACCAGTTGACTTCTTTGGAAGTCTGTATAATAATATATTTTGGGCATTAATAATGTAGAGAGAAATACTGTCATGTAACAGTTCCTTCCAAGAAAAGTAAACCGAGTCACAGAATGCAGGTGAGGTCATGAGCGGGTGGAGAGGTGAAGAGAGAATCATACTCTGGCTGTACATGTCATTGGTCAGAAAACGAGGTTTCAGCTCTCACTTCAATGTACTGTAGTTTATTTCAACATCAAAAGGGCAGGGTCTTTTTTCACCGCTTTTAGTTAAGTAGTAGATTTCTTTTTTAGATGACGTAGAGTGACTTTTCTTTTGCATCTGCCTCTTCTTGACCTTCTTATTTATCATAACACTTCCGTCAGCTCAGCAACACTTTGCAATAAAGGGCTGATCCCATTTAATTCCTCTGAAATTAATCATAATAACAGCAATTATAATAAACCCATTTAGTATAAACGTAGATGTAAATTGCTCTTGCGTAGCATTTTCACCTTTAGTTTTGCTCTCGCCAGCATCCACCCTAATATGGATCATGCAGTGGCCTCTCTATAGCCATATTATTTTTCTGAGTTCAGATCTTGCCCTACTTCAATACATGGCTGCTTTTTGCCATTTCCTTCCTGTGAGGGCAAACAGGAAGCTCCCTGTGACGTGTACAGGTCACAGGAAACGTCATTTGATTTGAATTTGCTCTCACCATCCAGAACTTCCTTAGTAGTAGAATAATCATCTATAATTCTTTTTTTTTTTAATTTTTCTTTAGAGACAGTGTCTCGCTCTGTCACCCACTGACACAATCACAGCTCACTGCAGCCTCAAACTCTTGGGGTCAAGTGGTCCTCCTGCCTCAGCCTCCTGAGTAGCTGGGGCTACAGGTGCACACCATGACATGTGGCTATGTTTTTAATTTTTTTGTGGAGACTGGGTATCCCTGTGTAGCCCAGGCTAGTCTCAGATTCCTAGACACTAGCAATCCTCCCGCCTCAGCCTCCTGAGTAGCCAGGGTTATAGGCATGAGCTACTGAGCCTGGTCCAGTCTTATAATTCTAAATGCACTGAGGAAGCCAGAACCTAAAGATTGATGTTTCAACCCAACCCATTCACCTTACAGATTAAGAAATCAAAGGCCAGGCATGATGGCTAACTCTTGTAATCACAGCATGCAATTTGGGAGGCCAAGATGGGAGAATAGCTTGAGCCCAAGAGTTTGAAACTAGTCTGAGCAATGTAGGGAGACCTCCTCTCTACAAAAAAAAAAAAAAATTAGCCGGGCGTGGTGTCATGCACCTATAGTCCCAGCTACTCTGGAGACTGAGGCAAGAGGATCACTTGAGCCTGGAAGTTCCAGGCTGCAGTGAGTCGTGATGGCGCCATTGCACTACAGCCTGGGCCACAGAGGGAGGGAGAGAGGGAGGGAGGGAGGGAAGAGAAGAAATCGAGGTCATCCAAAAATATGAAGAGAGTTATTCTATATCATAAAACCATTGGTGTCGGGGCCCAGACCAAGCTCTAAGGCAGTGAGGAGCACATTTCTGCCCTGCCAGGCCAGTGAGCTTCCTGGTGCCAGGAATTCTGTCATATTGCCCAGGCTAATGCTTTGCAGTCCCTTTTTGAGTTCTGACTCCTGGGGATGGTGGAGTGGGAGGGAGCAACCAACAAGCAGGCCCTTGAGACGCTGGAAATCATTCAGGCAGCTGTGCAGAGACTCCACCCTCTGGTCTGGAGAGAGGGGTGCAGAGGCCACAAGATAACTTGCTTTTTGCCTCCAGCCATGAGCCCCCCTTGGGTCTAGTTAGTGGGCCCTGAAGTTGTGGGCCCTAATAGCATTGGGGTAAATGTCCTGGAGTCCAGCTCTTTGCTTCCCACCAGTCTCTTCTCTCCTCCCTCTCCCTGCCTGAGCCCTGGCTACACTGAGTGCATGTCTGATGAGGACAGAGCTTGGAAGCTGCCCCAGAACCAGCACCCACCCACCTGCAGGATGTGACCTCTGGGCTCTGAACACACTGCTTCCTCCCTCTTCCTCCCCACCTAGGGAACAGTTTTAGACCACAATTCCCAAACAGCCCCACTTTGCACTTTAATCCCAAAGAGACTCCAGCACTTTGTGACCACAGAAAACTTGTCACTTCATTATGATTCTGAAAAAAAGAGAGCAAAGGGTAATTCATAGTTGTTTTAATGACTTTGCATCCTTTCCCATGGAGGCAGCTTTCAGCTGTTAGGCACAAAGGACGCTGGCCTTCTCTGACATCTGACAGTGCAGTGGAGCAGCATTTTCACAAGATTCTTCACAGCCAGTTAACCCAATTAATCTTCCCACAGTCATTACCCAGGTGCCGTACCATTCGGCTGCCCGGGAGCCTCCAAAGCTCCGTTGTGTGGAGATGAACTATTGTGTCTCCCGACCTTGAAAGGATGTTTCTAACTAATTAATGATTGTTAAGTGCTTGGAAAATGCACTGTGGAACTATGCTGGAGCTCATATGTCTGCATCTTCAGCTGTGCAGATGCACTGAATGCAAATCAGAAATCCTTCCTGCCATTTGTAAATAAATCATAGGAAGATGGATATGACGCTTTCTTTTCTCAAAGAGTTATCTGTCCTCCTCCTCCTCTTTTTCTTTATTCGTTTCTTCTGAGCTGTGTATTTAAGCCCCCTTTGAAATGGACCAGTGTTTTGTAGGATTTCCTCTACTGAAGTGAGAAGGATCTTATTGGGTTTTTCCAGCCACGTGATCTTTAATGAGGCAAATTGAAAACCACTATTGACTGAACCATGAGGGAACAAAATGTGGTTTTCTGTATAGTAGTTTTTAAATTTTTTTGATATGAGCAATAGTGAGAAATATATTCTGTATCACAGCCCAATATACCCACACATATGCATATATATGTACACACATATATACACCTACACATGTACATATGTACAAATATATACACATATACACATACTACATACACACATATACATATATATACACATATACATACATTACATACACATATATGTGTATATATATACTTTACATATATGTGTGTATATGTGTATATTTGTGTATATACACATGGAAATATATACATGTGTGTATATGTGTATATTTGTGTATATACACATGGAAATATATACATGTGTGTATATGTGAATATACATTGGATTATGTGTATAATATGCACACACACATATTTATATATACACACATAATTTTTATGGAATAATACTTAATTTTTACTGTGTATAACATTATTTGGATAGCTGATGTATTAGATATGTATGTATTGTTCTAAAATGCTGGTAATGTCAGATTAAGCTGATTTCACCAATTTCTCACTAATTGGCCCCCTAATGAAGTGCAACCAGCATTGGAAACACACTGGTATCATAGAAAGGCCACCGGAATGCTGGGCAAGGATCAGGGGACCTGGGTTGTATTTCAAGTTCTGTCCCAACTCCAAGATTCCTTTCTCCAAACTCTGTGTCCTCATGTAAAATTAAGGTATTTGTTTTCAAACTGAAGTTATCCTGAGACTACTTCTTAAGAAATCCTCTTGTGGAAAAGCCCAGTATGGAAAACAGATCCCTGACTGGTCCATATCTCCTCCCATAAGTCACCCCCACCCCCACTCAGAGGTCCTTGGAACAAAATCCAAATCCTACTGGATTAGAAATTTCATGACATCCATCTAGTTCTGGCCTTCAATGATTATTTTATTTCTCAGGTAATAGATTCATCTAACAAAATGCAACTGGATTTATTCCCATGGATGCTGAGCTGGGAATCTCAATTGGGAATCTCCAGAACCAATGGGGATCTTTGCTATAGGACCATCGTTCTTTTCTGCCTCAGCGTTGTAATTTGTTCTTCAGCCTTAAGGGATAGACTTCTTCAGGGAAGGAATGAGTTAGAAAGGTCTTCAGTTGATGTATGAGCAGGTGGACACATGGGGATGTTTATTTATGTCATTGTGTCTGCTGTATGCCTCCTAAATTCAGCAGGTTCTTGATTTTTAACACAGCTCAAATCATTTGGCCTACAGCTGGTAAAATACAATTTTCTGGGTTCTCAGAAAGAAAGGCTTTTCAGACTTATAAAAAGAGAAGCTCATAAGACTTCTTGAACATCAAATAGCTCTTACAAAACACCATTTTGATGAGTTAAGTGTAAATGAATCAGAAACATACGGATTAAATTTCCCTTGAAAGACACATGGGTTTAAGAATTAAGGGGGGGAAAGTGCTTGGCAAGATGGATTTCAGGTTTGTGCCAAACCTCAAAATGTTTGAAAAATGGTTTGAGACATTTTTACTGGACGCAAAATGCCATGGAGTTTCCCTATCCCAGACATAATAGTGAATCTTTTTGACAACAACTGTATGACAAGAAAAAAAGGCCTGTGGGGCTTAGTCATTTTCTCAATTCTTTAATGCTCTCCTTCCTCATCCCCCAACCTCCCTGCCTTCCCCCCACCCCCTCCACCCCCCCACCCCCCACCCCCCCATCCCCCCAAAAAAAATCACTCACAGGGCTAAGAGAACTTCCTGATTAAAGTTTCAAGTCAGGCGATTACCAGAAAGTAACCCCACAACTCAAAAATACATGAATCCTCTCCCAATACTATCCAATTTACCATTTTCTAAGTGGAATAATGCACTCTGAGGATAGGCAGTATTTTCTATATTTTATTCATTGGTGTCCAGAGCAGTGCATGGTTATTCTAGACATTTGTCTGACATTATAGTGCCAGGATCTTTGGAGAAGGAAAGTAAGTCCACTAAAAGCAAACAGATTGGAGAGAACTATTCATTGGTTTATTAAAACAGCCACAGTGTGGAAATGCTATGTTTTATGAAGGCAAGATATGAGATGAGGCTTTCAAGTTGCTGGGAATGGTCTTGGAAATGTGCATTCTTTTATAGCTTCTCTGTTGAGTAAGCTGTGATATAACTTCTCCACACCTCAGAATTCTTCCTGGCGTGAGGAACCTCAGGAGCAACACAGTAAGGATCCCGGGACTAATTATCTTATGAACGGTGCACATCGTCTGTATTCAGTGCCCTCCAATTATTTTTTACTAGCTATGCCTTTTACAGGCTGACCCTTTTACAGCCTCATTTTTCATATGCAAAAGCACAGAAGTGGGTTTTGAGCGAGATACACACAATAAGGGAGGGAGAGGGCCCGGGTGGGAAGCCATGGGCTGGGCCATTTGCTCTGTGAGGCTGCCTTGTCTCATATTCTTGTTTCATTTTCATATTTAAGCCAGGATGACCAAGGTTTGCTTCCTTCCTTCCTTCCTTCCTTCCTTTCTTCTTCTTCTTTTTTTTTTTTTCATTTGAAAGAAAGGGTGTATTCAGTGACTGCCAATATCGGTTTAGAAACTAGGGTATTAACTTTGCTGCCCTCCGAAAGTGAAAAAAGAAAAAAAGAAAAGAAAGAAACTAGGAGATAACAATGTATTTTTTCAAAATATTTCAAGTCAATGTAGCCAAGAAAAAGCTATCTTTATATGTTTTAATTCTATGCTGGAAGTCATGGAAAAATCTATTTATTCTCTTGTTAGGGGAGCATCTTACACAGCACTTTGAGGTAGGAGTGTGCTCTCTAGGAACCAAAATTAATTTGTTGCAAAAGCAGTACCTAAAAGGGAGAGGAAATGTCACACTAAACTCAGAAAACTACTTTCAGTACTTCCAGGGAAGATAGTGCATAACAGTGATTGATAAAATCTACCCCCTGACTCTCACCATCTTATGCTTATCTGTATTTATTGAACTGTATATATAAAAAAAAATGAAAACTGGAAATACTGAAGAGAAAACATGTTATATCAACTTTCTGTCTTGGAAAAGGCTTTTTAGAAACAGAAATAGTAGGGCCAAATTATGGCTCTATTTTCACCTTTTCCAAAGGCGCTTAATATAGAACAATAGGGTCAAGAAGGGGTTTTTTAATTCTGAAAAATACCGAGTCCCCTGCCCGAGAGCTCCAGTGCCTCCCCCCAACTTGCCCCAAATGTCTCTCTCTAATGCAAAAATGACCAAAGTGTGCAGTATAGTCTATCAAATGGTTCTTTTAATTTGTAACTCAGGCACCTACCTGAAATACTGGGAAATCAGTTTTAACATTTTTATATGTATATAGTTCCCGATTTGATGTATACAAGGGCATCATCTAAATGGGACATACATCAGACAGTCGATATTTCTAGAAAGGATTGTTATCATCCAGAGATCATTTTCATGTTATTAAGTTATGAATGACAGTAGTTGTTTAATATCTTCTCAGCCTTTGTTGACACATTTTAACAACCCACCTTTCACAGACAGTAAGCTCTGGAGCCTCTACTACCAACATCTCTCTGACTCACAAACGCATGCGCGCATACACACACATACATGCGTGTGCCCACGACGCAGGGCTAACTTCTCATCTTTCCTGGAACAATTCATGTGTCTCCTCTTCAAGGACCATCCCCTGGAACCCCCAGGGTATTAAATAACACTTTGGGGGGTATCTCCCATTACACCATTAGCTGACTTCCCTGGCTATTTGCCTTCATAAATGATGAATTCCTGCAGGGCAGCAATGATCTTTTATTCACGCTAGGCTCTCAGCACAGTTCCTGAGATACAGCAGAAGCTGAGTAAAAGTTTAACAACAACAACAACAACAACAACAAAAAGCCTAAAAAAATAAGTTTAGCTGTATTTCTGTTGTATCAAATGTTTATTGAAGTTACCCAAAGTTAGGTGGGACTAAAATTGCCCCTCTGGACGCTTTCTGGATTCTTAGTCCTCCTAGGAAAAATGAGGAGTAAAACGCAGGGGAGTTTGTGCTCAGATGATGAGCTTCCTGCTTGATTTCAACTCTCTTCTGTAACCTGTGTTTATCTTGATGGCCTTATTTATATCTATTTCCTTTCGATAAAAATAGAAGCTCCAAAAAGTGAATCTACCACCGAGGGAGGATACTTTTAACTCAGGCCTAAGTTTCACAGATAGAGTTAAGATGCTGCCCTGCGTGTAGGCACCCAGCTAGATGGTCATTTTCTGAGTCATCCAACTTCTGAGTTTTCATTTTTTTAAGAATATAATTAAGATAGGTTCCCAGGGATTTAAAAAAAAAAAAAAAAGAACCCACCAACCCTGTGAGTAAAGTAGACAGTCTGTATGTGGAGACCCATATAAGGAGATTTGTGGGCACCTGCCCAAATTGAGAGAAGCATTAAGAGCTATTCGAAACCTACTGAAATGTCAACACACTTTTGAAAAAGGTCCATTAGGGATGCAAATGTGCAGCTCCCTGATTATGATAAGCACTGGAAAGAAAACAGTGAAACCCATTAGGAGGCTTTGAGAACTGGGTTCTGAGGCACAGGGAAGACAAGTCTAGTTTCTGCGGGGGCTGTGGAGATGAAGTCCAGCCCCTCTCTGTACCCTGAACCAGCCATTCTAATGATTTAAATGGACCCCCAAAATCCCTCTTATTTTGGATAAAGCAAATTAACTCATTTGTAAATGGGCCAACTTTGAAATTCCATCCGTGGCAGATAAAATTCATTTTAATAAGATTTATTCTCTGAGTTACAAACTGTGACTTGCTTCTGTAAAGGATCTGACATTGGAGGCTCACTTCAGGCTTTTGATGTGTTTTGGTTGGTTCTTGCAGGGGATTTTCTTATAAAAGGTTGATTCCAATTTAAAATCTATAATTCTTATTACATACTCTTCTACAAATCAACTCAAACTAGGGGTATATATTTCTATCTAATAGTCACTTAGAGCTCTTTGAAAAATTACCTAGTCAGAAGGATACCTTTCATTCTGGCTGCCCAAGTTGTTTACATGTGACATCAAATGATATTCATAGTAATGGACAAATTGGAGCATAAATTTTTTGTAATTGCTCTAAAAGTAAAAAAAATATAATTGATTTTTATCATCTTCCTTGATCTGGAAGGAATTGTATCAGTTTCCAGGACATTATAAAACAAAATATTTAAAGTATGTTTCAAATAATAAAAAGAGAAATACTTAATAAAGATGTGGAATTCATTTATGAAGACAAATACTGGCTGTGAACCAATAGGCCAAAGCATCTGCCAGAAATTTGCTGTAGACAGTCATTCTCGTATGTCCACTCTGCCCTATCACTCTGAAGTTCAATCCATATTAAGAAAATGAATTTTCTCAGCCATGCTAGACTTTGAAATCATTGATTTTGTTTGCTTTGTTTTTGAGTAATATAACAGAAGATCTTTTTTCAGTTTTCTTCCTTATAAGGAATAGCAGTCCGTGGCACTTACAATTATAGCTCTTTCAGCCTTGTTTTAATTAAAGAGGTTTGTTTGGCATATATATTTGATACTTGGCAATTTTATATAAAAGTATTTATAGGTTTTAATCCTTTTGGAGGGCTTCAACAACTGAAACCATGGCAAAAATGGAAAGCACTTAACTTTCATAAGAACACTTGAATGTTTCAGCATTACCCGAAAGCAAAATTATAAGCCTTGGAAAGAAAACATTTCCATTTGGCATTTTCACTTTTGTGCTTGTCAAGAGAAATAGCCTCAGGCTTCAGAAAAGCAGAAAGATCTATTACCAATAGCATGAGGCAAGCACTCTGGTGCTCACTTATGTTGGATCAATCTTCTTCACTTCTAGAAGCCTTTCCAACTATGTTATGATGTTCTCCTTTCTGCTTCTCCATCCAGACAGAGCAGTGTCCTCCAGAAAGTAAGTGTACATTTTCCCAATGGTGAAAGGAAACCAGAATGATTTTACCCAAATGCATAGCCCCTGCCTCCAGGGAGATTTGAGACTAATCACAGAGATGGATACTAAACAAAATAGCCATACCTATTAATATATTCTTAGAAATAGCATGAAGGAAAACCAGAGGGGGCGATGTGACCCTTTAAATTTGTGGTTGCTAAATTTGACTTTTAATTTGGGGGTCAAAGAAAGTTTTAAGAAAGGGATATTTAAAAGGAGACCTAAAGGATGAATGAGAATTAGTCAACAAAAGAGCAGATGGCGAAACCTTCCAGGCAAAGATCAAAAGATGCTTCAAGGCCCTGGGGCAGGAAACAGCGTGGCACATTCTAGGAAATGAATGGAAGCTAGGGTGGAAAGACCCTATCAAGCCAGGTGGAAAGTCAGTACTACAGGCATCAATGAGGTAGAACATATAAAAGATACTGAAAACACATCCTAAATGCTGAGGAGAATCATGGAAGAATGTTCAACAGGGAAATGTCATGACCATATCTTTGGTTTATGAAGATCATTCTGGCTACAAGTCAGAGTTTGGATAGAAGAAGAGCAAAACTGGAGGCAGAAACTGTTGGAAGAAACCAAGAGAAACAACGCAGTGTTTTGGACTAGGATCTTGGCAGTAGGGATGGAGCCAAGTGGATACATTTCAGGTCTATTTTGGGGGTGGATTGAATAGAACTTGGTGAATGATTAGAAGTACAGGATGAGGAATCTCAAAGTTAATGCCTGAAATCTGCTAATTCACTTCTACCAAATACATTTAAGGAAATATGAGGGGAAAGATCTAAAGATGGAGCACTGTACTAGTCAGGGTTCTCCAGAAAAACAGACCAGTAAGAGAGAGAGAGAGAGAGATGGTTTATTATAAGGAATTGACTCACCAGATTATGGAAGCTAAAAAGCCCCCATGATCTGCCATCTGCCAGCTGGAGACCCAGAAAAGCAGATGGTGTAAATTCCAACTGGATTCTGAAGGCCTGAGAACCAGAAGCACCAATGGTGTTGCTCCCAGACTAAGGTCAGGAGAAGACAGATGTCCCAGCTCAAGCAATCAGGCAGAGAGAGAGATCACTCAACCTTCCTCCACCTTCTTCTTCTATTCAGGTCCTCAGTGGATTAGATGAAGCCCACCCATATTGGGGAAGGTATACTGCATTACTCAGTCTACCAGTTCAAATGTCAATCCCTTCCAGAAACATCCTCATAGGGGCACCCAGCAATAATGTTTAACCAGCTATCTGGGCAACCCATGGCCCAGTCAAGTTGACATAAAACCTACCATCACAGGTACCATGGACTGGATCATCCACAGGGCTCAACCTAGGCACTTAGGGAATGTTGTCTTAGCTCTTTAGCAGGTAGTATCAGGTAGCATGTACTGTGAAGTAGTGAAATGTTTTTCCTGGCAGACCTGGAGGATTTTTGTCATTCTCAAAATGTGCGATTTAAACCTAGTCCCAATGAGTCTGATGGCTCCAACACTGAAAAGACAGAACTGCTTATTTGGGGACCTGTCCTACCTCTCCTAAAAGATGTTATTGTGCTTACTAATAAATTACTTATTCTAGTGCACAAAGAGTGAAACCTTTATTTCCTGCTCATCAAAAGGATTATTGTTCATATGTGAGAAGAAATGACCTCCTCGCCTACCCATCACGATTCCTGGTTCCTGCTGCCCTCCTCAGCTAAATGTTACTTGCACTCAGAGATCATTGGAGCCTTTCTTTTGTTCAAGGAAAGGAAAGTCCAAGAACAACCAGTAAGGAATTACTCATCTATTTGTGTCCAAATTTGAGGAAAATCTACTTTTAACTGACGTGTTGCTTCCCTGAAATAAATAATCGTTCTGGATCTCTCACTTTTTTTTTTTTTTAAAGACAGAGTCTCTGTTTCTGCAGTGACACGATCATAGCTCACTGTGTCTTCAAACTCCTGGGCTCAAGTGATCCTCCCATGTAGCTAGCACTACAGGCACCCCACCATGCCTGGCTCATTTTTAAATTTTTTGTAAAGATGAGATCTTGCTATGTTGCCCAGGCTTGTCTGAAAACCTGGGCTCAAGAGATCCTCCCACCTCAGCCTCCCAAAGCACTAGGATTACAGATGTGAGCCACTGCACCCAACCGGATTACCCTCTCTTGATCATGTCTACTCATTTAACTTTAGGGTTGAAAATGTCCTTGAAGATTGTTGATTCAGCCCTTTTTTTTTTTTTTTTTTTTTTTTTTTTTTTTTGTACATGAAGAAAGGGAAACTCAGAGGCACTGAGGACACAGCCTAAAATCACCAGGTAAAGGACTGGCTGAGTCAGTAGACACTCTTGCTGGTGTATTCATATTCAAAGCCATACCATGCAGGACTCAGTTACTTCACTTTGTCATTTTATGATCTTCAAGTTGACACATCCTAAGAAAGCACAATTTGGCCTTTCTGTTCTGGTGTGACTAGTTGTCAGCAATCTGAAGAGAAAACCAAGCTATCGACCAGGCGTGGTGGCTCACACCTGTAATCCCAGCACTTTGGGAGGCCAAGGCAGGCGGATCATGAGGTCAGGAGTTCGAGACCAACCTGGCTAACATGCTGAAACCTCATCTCTACTAAAAATGCAAAAACTAGCTGGGTATGGAGGCAGGCGCCTGTAATCCCAGCTACTCAGGAGGCTGAGGCAGGAGAATTGCTTGAACCCGGGAGGCAGAGGTTGCAGTGAGCTGAGATCACGTGCCACTGTACTCCAGCCTGGGAGACAGAGTGAGACTCTGACTCAAAAAAAAAAGAAAACCAAGCTATCATGACAGACCAGTGAAGGGATTTTTGGGGGAACACTTACCACCAGTGAACAAGCATAATGTTTTGCATGTTCTTTAAGTGTACTGTCAGTCACTTTCCATTTCTATTTATACTAGGGACTTATTGTCTATAGCTAAAATTGACATTTACTGTGCCCATAACCCTACCACAAATTAAAATCAGACCCCAAGTCCCTCTGGGGAAAATGTTTATTAAGCTGTAGGAAGACATCTGAAATGATACCAAATTACATTTTGAACTTGAAACCCCAAATACCACATTTGTTTGCAAGTAGGAATAGGACTGTCTGAGGAATAACTTGAGAAACTGAGCAAGTCATTCTCTTTGGCGAGATGCAGGGCCACCAGGGAAGGGAAACGTACCTTAGAAGAAACACTTTATATAAACCCCTGTGTGGCTTTTAAGTAATCATTTAAACCTAAACAAAATATTCTTTAATGAATTTAAAGGAAAAGTAAGTCTTTTAAAATTCCATGCCTTTAACAAACAGACACAGACATTTCAATTGTACTTTTAAATACCCTGAGAAGAGGGTTGAGAGACATATCAAAATAAAACAAGTCTATTAAAATGTAAACCTGGGTTCCAGAGTTTCTCCTGCTAATACAGGCAAAAGTGTGTTAGAGACAAAAAATCTTCAGCCGGGTGCAGTGGCTTGCGCCTGTGATCCCAACACTTTGGGAGGCCGAGGCGGGTGGATCACCTGAGGTCAGGAGTTCGAGACCAGCTTGGCCAACATGGCGAAACCCCGTCTCTACTAAAAATACAAAAAATTAGACGGGCATGGTGATGGATCCCTGTAATCCCAGCCACTCGGGAAGCTGAGGCAGGAGAATCGCTTGAACCTGGGGGAAAGAGGTTGCAGTGAGCCAAGATCGCGCCATTGCACTCCAGCCTGGGCAACAAGAGTAAAACTCTGTTTCAAAAAAAAAAAAAAGTCTTTCTAGCACTTTTGCCTTTTAGGATGTAGGTATCTGTGGGTGTTTGTATGTAGCAGGTGTATTTGTGTACATAGATTGAACACAATGTCAATCTCAGAACCTAATGATGGAATCAATTTTGTCTGCAGGGAAGCCATACTCAGTGGTGTCTTTGCTTGTGTGTCCAGTCCATGAGTAGCTTGGAAAATAGCAAAGCCAGGTTGAAAAGCCATTTGAGATCCTTGAATGCAAAGTGTAAAGTACCTGCCAAGTATCATTATTATGAGCTTTATTGCTACTATTTTAATAAGTGTTTCAGATTAATATCAATTCTGCTTCATGATAAGTGCTCTTGCAAAGTGGGAGAACTTGAAAGGTAGCTCAGGGAAGGTTGCACAAGAGAGAGCACACAGTTTCCTAGAAACTTCACCCTTCCCCCATACCCTCTGTTCAAGCCAATGGTAGCTTGACTGTCCCTAGAAATCGGGATAGTGTTTCAAGTTATCATAGCCCTTAAAAAGATGCCTGTCATGAATGTGACATAGGGGTATAGCTGCCAGGAAATAAGAGATAGTAGAACATGAGGTAACTTCATTACGTCTTTTAAGAAACCTCTGTGGGGCTCCTATTGTGTGCCAAGCTCATTGCTCTCAAATATTCTCCCTTCAGCCTAGGAGAGAAACTGCTACCCGCTGTAAGAGGTCTGGCATGGAGAGAAAGCCGGCTTCCCCGAGAAGATGATAGGGGATAACTGGGGACTCACAGTAATGGAGGAGACACCCATACCCCTCAGAGAGGCTGGATGTTTCTGGGTCTTTTCCCCAAATGCTTCACCCCCAAATTTAGAACAATATAGCTTTACTTTGTGTTTTAAAACGGCAGTCTTATAAACTGTATTTTCTACAGAAGATCACTCATCTCTTAAATAGATTAGGCATTGATCATCTTCAAAGGGCTAAGCACACTCAAAATATTCTCCGAAGTCATCCTCATGCTATACCTGTGACATGGATAATACAGCCACATGGTTTTTGCCAATGAGGAAACAGAGGAGTTAGATGCCTTGCTAACAGCACACACTCCTGGGCAGTGGCAGAGCCAGGCGGCCAACAGCCTATGCCTGTCAGCCCTACAAGGCTACCTTATTGGATTTCCTGGTTAAGGATGGGAGTCAGCGTTATCTCTATCATTTCTGTCAGCCACTCTGTCTGGAATAAGTGAAAATAATAGACCTAATTTAGGACTCCAAGAGGTTTGCCAGTTCTTCCTCCTTCTCCCTAGAAAGCAAGCCAGACAGGGACAAGTCTATTTTTTAAGAGCCCAGTAAGAGGAAATTTCAAAACCTCTATTAGCTGTTTAATTGTTTTACACTATTTGTTCTTGGGAGATATTCTTTTCTAAGTTAAATCCACATGCTGCTGATGTACTGTTACTATTCTGCTTCAGTTGTGTTTGAAAGTAACTGGTGACCATTCTCAGATTATAGTAATTTGCAACTTTGAAGATCATCATCATTATCTGCCAGCCTTCTCTAATGTCTCCCCCATGGGCTAAAGAAGTCTTATTCCCTTTACTTTTTCCGGTAAGTCTTCCCTTCTGGCTTTTTAGTATTTTCTTATGCTTCTCTGGAACCTTCTCCAAATTTTCCACACATCCCCCTTCTCCCCATGATGCCTGACAAGGATCTCTTTGGGAATCCTCACTCTGTTCCCAGCGTTTTCAGTGATTTGATCATAGCGGTGATTGAGATAGAGCCTGAAGCTCCCTGTTAGGATGTAACCCAGCGAAGAGTTTGCTCAGCCTTGTTAGGCAATGCCCCTTTCCTTGTTTGTGTTTCCTTAGAGAATAAGTGATCCTCTCAGCACGATATCACTTTATCATTAAGAATAGAACTTGAGAAATCAGGCTTTTAGCAGCCCAAGGTTGCATAGTCCATGCATGTAGTCACAGCTGCTGAAAACCACTCCCTCTGGGCCACTGACACATCCCTCCCCTGCCAATGTATCGTGGAGCTAATAAATTCTAGCGCTGCCTTTTAAAGAGCTGAAATAATCCCGGCGAGTGGCTGGGTGGAGGGTGTCATAAATTTGGTCTCCCAGGAGAGGTATTTGAAAACTGCCTAAGAGACCCTGCCTTGAGATTCGCGAAAGGGTGAAATAAGCACGAGTGAGGGCAGCAGTGAATTGAAGAGCCTTGCAGGAGGCACCGGATAAGCAGAGGCTGCCCGGAAGATCCAATAGATCTTTACAAGAGTTCTGTTTTCATGGAAGTCTCTTGCTGCTGGAGCTATTGTCATTTGGCTTCAAAATTCCGTCATCTGTTTGGAATACAGATATTGGAGGATTGTGCGAGGTGTGGATTCCGCCACAGATTATTCATTAAAATACACTAACCGACAAGCTCAAACCTAAACAGAATTGCTGACTTAGAGCTCAGAATGGGGGTGGGGCTCTCCATGTGGCCCTGAGCTCAGGGAACTCTCTGCCTCTACAGAATACCCAGGCAAGTGTGCCAGTGAATGTTTTCATGAATTATTCATTTATGGTGAATGAATGCAGGCAGCAATCACATGTAAATGACAAGACTCATAATCAGAGGGCTACTTATTTGTCCTTATGAGGCAAGGAGGAATCTTTTTAACAACTCACAACAGAAAGAAATGTAACTGAGAGATGTCTTTCTGAGGATATTTTTTCCCAAATAATCAGACATACAGCACTTGTTTAAGCTGCGTTCAAAATCATCTTTCATTTCATCTTTTGATCTGCATTTACTTGCCTTTTCTAAGTGTAACTTTATGAATAATTGATGCAACTGAGAAGTTATTGGCTGATTGAAAAGCCATCTCTTCATGTCTGTAAGTCTGACCTATGGGTAAAGCCAACTGTTCAGGCATTTAGAGTCTTTAATGAAAGGTCTTTATAAAAAGCTTTTTGCTCTTTGTAAGGAAAAAAAATCAGATTTTGAAGATGGAATTTTTTTTTTTTTGACAATAGTACATTAGAAACCAATCCAGCCATGTTTTTGGTTAATAAATGCATCAAGCTGACTGCATGACTAATTCAGATTAATGGTGCAGAAATCAGTCACTAAAGAAGCCAAAAAGAGGTTGCTTTAATAGTCTTAACAGAATGATCATAAATTCGGATCTCCCCTCCTATTACTGCTCTCTGTGTTTAAAACGCTTGAAAGCCCTAGTAAACATCTCCTCCGCCTAAGTAGATGCAGTGTATATGCTATAAAACAAGGCAAAGGCTCCAGCAGGATGCAGATCTGTTAGCTGTATTATGTTTTATTACTACCATTGGCTTTCGTGAAGCCAGGCTTTTCTTAAAAAAAAAAAAAAAAAGAAAAAGAAGAAGTTATTTCCAAAACAACAGATACTACATCCATAAAATAAAGGCATCAGTAGTACCAAATTGATAAAAAGGAGGCCCAAATTTACCTCGTGTGGTAAAGTTAATTTCCAACACCCTGGTGATAATGATCCAAAAGTGCCCTTGTCAATATCGGTAAGTCCATGCAAAGCAAAAATGAGATGTTTAGTTGACCACAGTGTGGGTGTAACTGGTGCCTCCTTGTGCAGAGCTTTGAGCATTCTAAAGTACAACCTTATTGCAGGGCAGGCATCCAATTTTTAAAACATAGTGTAGATTGGAGACAGATGAGTGTTCCTGAATTATCCTTGGCCTTTTCTTATGAAATGCCTAAAATATAATTTCAAGTGGAAATTGATTTAATTGATGTGAAAACAAATGGGTCTAGAACTCATCTAAAAGCTTGAGTTTAAGGGGTGCTGATAAAAACTACACATTACCTTTTATGCTTTTCAAGAACAGAAATGAGTTGTATTAAGCTGTTAATGTAAAATGGAGTTTCACTTATGACTTGTAAATCAGTTAATTTATTCTTATTAGTAAGTGAAGATATCTACCGAACATGATTCCTGGACTGTCCGTTGTTAGAGTGATTCTTGATATTTATGTTTTCATTAATAAAAGACATATTTATTAAGCACCTACTAGGTACCATGTACTCTCTTAAGTTTCAGAAATATCTGCTGCGGTAAACAGGTAGACATAATATCAGACTGATGAAGTTTATTGTCTAGTTGGGAGAAGAGACACTTTAAAAAATTACTCAAAATTAATGAATTGCTAGATGCTATGGTGAGTGCCTGCAGTCCCAGCTACTTGGGAGGCTGAGGCAGAAGGACTTCTTGCTCCCAGGAGTTTTAAGCCCACCTGGGCACCATAGCAAGACCCATCTTTAAAAATTAAAAAAAATCATTGATGAATTACAATCAGGAAGCTGAGATGATACATTCTAAGAGCCTACAGAACACATTTAATTTATCATTATATATACACCAATTGGAAATTTGTAACTAAATTATTAATTAAATGATCTAACTGGCCAAACCAGTTTTCTTTTCTAAAATGAGAGAGTGCACAAAGCCTGACACATATTTGTTGTTTAATTGATCTCTGATGACTGATTGATACATTGATTGAATAGTGACAAATGTTCCTAGAGAAATGTACAGGGTATACTGAGAGCACTCGAGAAAGGGCTCCAGTCTGATGTGGTTGCCCAGAGAAGGTGGTGAAGATTACATATGTCAGGCTTTGTGGCAGGAAGACAGATGGTGCTTCCATGAAGGTGAAAGGAAATCACTATGGCAGGTATACCAAGCCCAGAGCAAAGAGCGAGAGAGGTAGTCAGAAGCCCAATGGTGCAAGGTCTTGGAGCTTGTCATGTTGTGTCACAGGGAGGTGGGCTTACTGTTCTCCCTGATAAGCTAGAGCATTCGCTGTTTGACAGTGACTGTTTTAGGACAGGATAGGGGCTAGGGAAGAGGCAGAGAATAGGCTACAGATACAAAGGCAAAATTCTCTTCCTGCACACTCAACATTCTGTGCCACCAAAAGAAAAGCAGATGGGGAAATCCCAGATCTTCCGCCAGCAGCCCTCCCTTGAGCCTAGGAAAGCTTGGAAAGAGAGAATACATGTTTTAATTGAGTCTGCTGGCATTTTGATGCCTTTTCTAGGGCTAAATATTTCTACTTCTTTGTGTCATTTGTTAAAAGGGGAAATATTATATCTGCTGTCTATCTTTAGGAGCTTGATGGTAAGATTTGGTTCAGAGCATGAGCTCATTCACAAAAAGATATGGGTAATAAGATGTCTTTTAAAAATATGGGTCAGGCAGCTTTCTTGTGTTCCTAATTCTTGCTTCTGTGTTCCCAATTTTTGTCATTGTTTTTAGGAAAAACAAGATACTGGGGAATTAGTTTTGTTCCATTTTGAGGAAATATTTTCAAGGGCTTTTTCTGAGAAATAATGTGAAGTCATTTTGAAATTCTGTAAAGTTGTGGGTGAGAGAAGTTCATTTGCGTCTGTAGAAGGGTTTGGAAATCTAAAGTTGATGGATTTTTAAAGAAATATCTTACATGCAGCCAGTGTTGGGCATTTTACATTTGTTGGACTGTGGTTCTTTAAAGCTAAAGCTTGGTGTTTTAGAGCAAGCCATAATTTTTTGATTGTAGTATGGTGATTAATCTGCTGTTAGATCAACATTTCAGAATAATAATAACAAAAATAACTCAGTATATTCAACAGCTCATTTAGTATCATGAGATAAATATCTCTATGATTTCCATTTTATAGTTGAGGAAACTGAGGCACAGAGAGGACAAGTAATTTGCCCAAGGTCACACAGCTGGTAAGTGATAGAACTAGGATTCCAACCTTGGTAGTCTGGCCCATGTCCTTCGCTTTACACATCACTGCATTTTACAATGTAATTATTACCCGCCAAGGAAGCTAAGTATATTGTCTTTCTATTTAACCTTCTACTTGATTATTCTAACAGTTTTCTTTCTTTATGAAAATAGACCTGTAATCCCAGCACTTTGGGAGGCCGAGGCAGGCGAATCCCTTGAGGTCAAGAGTTCAAGACCAGCCTGGCCAACATGGTGAAACCCCGTCTCTACTAAAAATAGAAAAATTAGCCTGGCGTAGTGGTGCACGCCTGTAATCCCAGCTATTTACTGAAATGGAATCTCACTCTGTCACCCAGGCTGGAGTGCCATGGTATGATCTCAGCTCACTACAGCCTCTGCCTCTTGGGTTCCAGTGACTTGTGCCTCAGCCTCCCGAGTAGCTGAGATGACAGGTGCCCACCATCACATCTGGCTAATTTTTGTATTTTTAGTAGAGATGGGGTTTCACCATGTTGGCCAGACTGGTCTCAAACTCCTGACCTCAAGCAATCCACCCATCTCGTCCTCCCAAAGTGCTGGGATTACAGGTGTGAACTGCTGCACCCAGCCAAAAATAGAAATTTTTAGATTCCACTTTGGAGAAGAATGAGGAATAAGCATTTTGCATTAGTAATTGCCACCTCTTAAGATTTAAGAGTTTGTATTCCTCTCTTTAGCATTTCAGTCTCCTATCCCAGACCAAAAACAAACAAACAAAACAAAACAAAAAATAGTTTGCCAAATTAGGCTACAAGACTTCATTTAAGAAGTTCCAAAAGAAGCACACATTTAAAACATCTATTTATTTACTTATTTATTTATTTATTTATTTATTTAAGATAAAGTCTCACTCTGTTGCCCAAGCTGGAGTGCAGTGGCAAGATCTCATCTCACTGCATCCTCGACATCCCAGTCTCAAGTGATCCTCTCACCTCTGTCTCCTAAGTAGCTGGGACTATGCCTGGCTAGTTTTTCTATTTTTTTATAGAGATGGGGTTTTGCCATGTTGTCCAGGGTGGTTTCGAACTCCTGAGCTCAAACCATCCGCCCACCTCAGCCTCCCAAAATGGTAGGATTAAGGCGTGAGCCACCTCACCTGACCAGAAGCACCATTTCTTTGCGTAAGCAAATACAAGTACAATGAGCAAATACTCTTTTTGTGGTCTGTGTGTGAAATTTTGTTGTATTTAAGTGAGAAAGAAGTATGAATCCCATGGAATGTAAAGCCTTTTTAATCAACTTCTCTTAATTTTTAGGAACACCTTCTATTTGGGGTTTAGTCGTGTTTTAAGTGCAATTTTGATATGAAGAACTAAATGCTGGACCAGCTTGATTTCACTGAATGAAGACACTGACCACCTACTGTGTGCCAGATGCTGGGTTAAGCACTGTGGATGCTGCAGTGAGCAGTGCATGATACCCTTATCATGATGGAAGTCATAATCTAGTTGGATTAAGAACATCTTATTTTCAAGGCCTGAAATCTGAATTTTAGAGCTTCAAGAGCCTTTGAGATAGCCTATAGGCGTATCTGTTCATTAGAAGATGATGAAATGGAGAGCCTGAAAGTTACAAGTCTTTTCCCCCAGTCAGTAACTTTAATAACAATGACATCTGGATATCCTCCTGCTCCCTGAAGCTTTTTGCTTTTTAATTCTATTCTCCACCAAGTCTTTATGTTATTATTAAAATTTTTTTCAAGATTTCTTCCATATCAATGGTCTGCTTTTTTTTTTTTTTTTTTTTTTGGAGGTAGAGTCTCACTGTGATGTCCAGGTTCCCAGATTGGAGTGCAATGGTGTGATCTCGGCTCACTGCCACCTCTACCTCCTGCGCTCAAGTGATCCTCTTACCTCAGCCTCCAAGCACCACCATGCCTGGCTAGTTTCTGTATATTTTTCCTTTTATAGAGACAGAGTTTTTCCATGTTACCTACGCTGGTCTTGAACTCCTGGGCTCAAGTGGTCCACCCAGCTCTGCCTCCCAAAGTTCTGGATTACAGGCATGAGCTGCTGCACCCAGCCTATGGTCTACTTTTGATGCTCATTAAAAGAAAATGGGAAGATCAATATCTTCCCATCTTCTAACCTACTTTCTTTTCATTATTGACCCTCTTTCCTTTGCCTGGCCACATATGTGGCAGATCTGTCTGTCCTGAGAGTGTAACAGATAGTCCTAGTGTGCCACAGATCTTCTGAAGACCTGAGAAAGGAGAGCAGGGTGGAGAAACCCCTGCGCACCTTCCAGACCAAAGCACTGGCCTGAGGATAGGCTTACCCCACGGCAAAGAAGACCTGTAGACACAGTTCTGACTTTTCAGACACCCCTAGACAGGAAAACATCCTTCGGGGGGAAAATGAGGACATGAAATCTCTCGCTGCGGTGCCTATCATTCTGCTAAGGACAGTGAAAACACAGTCTGTCATCCTTGACATTTTAATTGAAAGAAAAGCTTACATAGATTTCAACCGTAAGCAGTATGTTTATACAAGTGTAGAAAGAGGAATAATCTGTCAAGTTGGAAAACTCTTAATGCTGCAGGACTCAGTTTAGTAATTGAACAATCCAACATGAGCTCACACATCTTACCTTGTTCCATGCCTCAATAATTTTTAGTAGGAATACTTTACCTAGAGGCATATGGTTATTAAAAGGGAGGCTTGGCCTGCACAAAGTCTGGAATTATTAGCTCATGGCAACAAGCCTGCACTGGAGAAGTACTGTTGGGTCTTTGTTTTCACAACTTTACTGCAATTTGCCATATTATTTTCAGAGTCTAACTGATGTGTTGTTTGGGAAGTTTTGTTTTGTTTTGTTTTAAAGGAAGAAAATGTAATTTCATGTGGATGAGTGAATTCTCACGTTAGCAGTATTACAGGATTTTGCTACTTTATAGAAAGTCCAGGGAGCAGTGTGAATATCAAAGGAAATGAACTGTGAATTTTTTAGCATAAAAAATCAATAATAATGTAGTTATGGGAGCCATCCAGGTGTGATGGGGGAAGCCCTATACTGCAAGTTGAGTATAAGCCCCATTCCCGTTCATGACCCATGTGACCTTGGGAAAATTTAAATGTCTCTGAATTCAGCATACTCCTGACTTAAATGGGAAGAATATGACCTAACTACCTCACTGCATTGTTTCAGGGCACATGAAGTGAGGGACAATAAAATACCTTAAAAAATAAGAAACGTTATTTAAGTGCAATAGAAAAAGTTTTATGCAAGTATAATGTATTAAATAATAATCCTAATTTCAATATACACAAAGGGAATTAGACAATGCAATTATTCCAGTGCCATGCTTACTTTAACGATATGAGCATTCTGGACAAATGATTGTTTCTTGGACCTAGCTACGTAGCTACATGCCTCAGTCTAGTCCTTTATATACCTAGTGATGGGTAGGCACAGGTCATTTTATTTACTTTTTTCAGGTTTTGTAGTTTTAAAAATTCAAGCAAGAAATGGAGAGAAAATTCTGTTGGTTTGGTAGGTGGGGGGTGGGGAAATAATTTATGGAATCTGTGTAGAACACTCTAAGCTCAAAATTATTCAGAATCCAAACATACAGAGGTCGCAAATAATCCTTTCCCTTCTATACATCACTAATTAGCCTGATCAGTATCATTAGGAAATTATTATTATAATCCCAAGAGAATCTAGTACCCTGAAAGGCTATCTTAATGAGGAAGTACTTGATATTTTAAAATCTGGTAGGTCTCTACAAAGTGTAGAAATAACTTACCTAATAAGAACACTGAATTAAATGAAACATACCATTCCCAAACTATTTATATAACTGAGAGTTTTCCATGGTTTCAGGAAGAATAAAAACTCATTTTAAATGTAATTACTTTTGCATCCCCATTTGCATAACCATTAAGTTGTTTAATTAATTTTTTTTCTCTAATTTTTTTAATTTTTATTTTTTTAAATGGGCAATCCCCTGAACCAGAATAGGTTCAGAGAGATCCCCTGATTTCTTTTTGAAAAAGAACGCCTCAAAAACATCCTAATGAACACTATTATTTTTCGTATGTCCCACTGGAGACAGAATGTAAATGATGATAGTATGTTGCCCCTTGTCCCATGAGCATGATATTGTAAACCAACATAATAAAAAAATGTTTTTAGCTGTCTTTGCTATAATATTTTTACTTGTTCCTAACTGTCTATACTCAAAACATTCCCCTCTGGTGACTAGGAATACAAACATATGGTAAAAGGCTGTATGTGTGTATAGATATATTGTGTACATCTATTGAGATGGATATATAGATGGATGATTAGCTGTATGTTGGGGTCCTCTCAATTAATCTTTCTCATTATGGAGGTAGGGAGTTTGGATTATTTATCTTGGATTTAGAAGAACTGACCATTATTAAACATTACATACTTTGATATTCTACTATTTTCTATTCAGTAAATTTTCCAGACAAAACATTAAGACTGGAGGATATCGACAAATTTGGTTGACTAAACCACATCCTATACCGAACTGACTCGGTCTATCCACCTCTGAAGGAGACTTTAAGACCTAGTGAAGGCACAACCTGCCATGGTATTTTGGAGCAATTGAAACCAGCAGTCTTCTAGATCTGTAAAAGCCAAAGAACCTTCAAAGGCCCTCTTAGTCGTTATTGTCAATCTATACTCCAGAGGTCCAAGAGTACATGTCAAGAAACACCCATAGCACTTCATCTGCTTATCCGAAAGCACTCATCATCGTTACAAGCTGCTTCCATTAGCTTCTCTGTGTATCTCCTCACATACACATTCTACTAATAAAACTGGGTGTAATTTGTGTACATCTGCATAACCTCTGTGGAAAGGCTTTATATTCTTTTTTTTTTTTTTTTTTTTTGAGATAGAGTCTCGCCTTGTGGCCCAGGCTGGAGTGCAGTGGTGGATTCTCAGCTCAATTCTCCAGCCTCAGCCTCTCAAGTAGCTGAGATTACAGACATGTGCCACCACGCCCAGCTAATTTTTGTGTTTTTAGTAGAGATGGTGTTTCATGATGTTGGCCAGGCTGGTCTCGAACTCTTTATATTCTTTTATATTTTCATATATACACCTTTCTAAACTGATCATAAATCTTGACTGATTAATGACTAATCGTTCTATGATGTGTGACTCTGGTGGTTAGCTCTATTTCCAAAAGAGCTCTTGGGCAAAGAGAGTGGAAAACTTTATCTTCTTTGAAATTGTAATAGGCATGTGAAGGAAGAATATGTTGGCATTCTCTCCCCCACCTCAATCTTCCACTTTTCATGGGAGTCAAAGGAACTCCGGGGAAGCAGCTCCTTCTCCTACTCTAGTTGAGGGTACTAGACAGGGCTGTCTTCAGAAGCACAGGAAAGCATTGTCCTACCCAGAACATCTCTGTCTGCAACCTTTGCCCAGCACTTAGCACGAGGGAGCCTCTCTCTGTCTCTCTCTCTCTCTCTCCGTGTGTGTGTGTGTGTGTGTGTGTGTATGTGTGTGTTGTTCTCTCTCTCTTAACAGAATGCATTCATTCTGGAAGCACTAGTTTCTAGCATAACTTTCGGGATAGGTTGTTTAACATGGAAGACTCAGAGGTCCTGGGAGGTTTTTGTTTGTTTGTTTTGTTTTGTTTGTTTGTTGTTAGGTCTTTAATTTAATGATTTGACATTTATACAGCTCCCTAGAGCAAAAGCGTGAGGAGATTGAGAATTTATGTGGAGAGGTCACTTGTTTGCCATTTTTAATAAACACAAATAATTCCCTTTTTCCCTCTGCTCCACATTCTCTGGCTCATTAAATCAATTTAAGGCCCTTAAATTTTTTTTCTGGCAAATTGAAGCAAAAGCTCAAACTATGTACAATACTCCCCCGAGGAGTGCTTACCCAAGTCTTGTAGGTCAGGCCCAAATCAGTTTCTGTGAAACAGCCTAACACCTCACGTTATTATGAAATGAGAGGCTGGTAATTGGAGGCTAGGCTCCGGACTCGCTCTGAGAAAGGCCAGCTGTGCTGCCGCCCCGGGATCCAGCTTCTTTGGTTTGTTTTTTTCCATTCACGGTGGAGAACGATGAAAGAGTCAAAACAGATTTCTGTGGGGAATTCATGAATGAAGTTTGCTCTGCAAATCCAGAGAGCGAAAGTGTTTCCAGAGCAAAGCCAGGCAGGCTTCCAGGCAGAGGTGTGGGAGAGTGTGGCTAAAATAAATGTACGCAGATCTCAGGCTCTAAGACACTTCAGAGGGCTGAGATTTCTGAGTAAACAAAGAATTTCACCACCAAGTTCTTTCCCTAAGATGCGAGAGTTTAGGAGACTTATTGGCTTGTTCCTATTGAACATCAGTTAGATAACAGAGGTCAGGAAATGAAGTGGAATTTGATATATTAACTAGGAAGCAGCAAAGGAAGCCAGGCTTGTGTTTTATTTGTTATTATTTCCCTAATATCCTCAATTATGTGACTCTCCCATCAGTGGATCTGATCTGCTGCACATGTGACATTGTTGTCCCCGCTGTTCTGGACACTGGGGAAACAGGCCCAGGGCACCAGGAATCATGTTTGTTTTTTTTCTTTGTCCCAGGCCTGTCCCAGGCTCTCTATCTTCTCTGCTACATCTCCACAACAGACAGAGACAGCCCATGCCAGCCTCCATGCCTGGGACCCTGCCCAACCCCACAATGCCAGGATCTTCCGCCGTCTTGATGCCAGTAAGTGTTTCTATGTGTCTCACAATAGCTTGTCACTTGCACTGAGGTTTGCCACTCTCGAAAGGGCAAAGGAAACTCTGAGATCCAAGCTGATGGGAAAGAAGGTGACTGCTTCTGAATGGAGGGTTGAGCTGTGTGCCAGTTTGCTTTGAGGGCCCAGTTGCCCATCCCCAGGCATTGTGTTGGCTTCCCCACCCTTCAGTGCTTTGCGATGAGATATGGTCCCGTGGTGACAAGTGGGCCTGTGACACCCAGGGAATGGAATTTGTTCAGGGAGATGCTGTTTCGTATCTATTCCAAAGTCTACAGTTTGGGTTGTATACAGAGTGTCCTTAAATTGCCAGTGAGTGGTCTCACCAGGACTCAGGGTAATAACTATAATAATAACAATAACAACGATGATACATAATAGCTGCTAACATACATTTATGCATATCATGTTCTGTTGTTCTGTTAATCGTGCTAGCAGTATTTATTGAGTGTGTACTGTATGCTAGTCACATCCAAGCACTTTGTCAACACACAAAACAATTCTACAAAGGGGGTGTATTACTGTTCCCACTTTTTGAATGAGGAAAGAAAGGCAAGTAACTTGCTCAGCTGAGAAGAAGTTTTGAACTGCTTTTGAACTGGCTGAGTTTTGAACCCTGGAATTCTGGCTCTAGAGCCCACTCTCTTAACTACTATATGATATGCACACACTCTCTCCTTTCCCTCTCACAACAAACCTGTGAGATAGACACTGTTACTATGCCTATTTTACAGATAAGGAGACTGAGGTATAGAGGGGCTGAGTAACTTGGCTGGGTTTACAGAGCTAGCAGGTGATGGATTTAGGACTTAAATCCAGGTACTCTGACTTCTGAGTCTCGACTCATAATCATTATCTAATGACAAACAATAAAAATAATGGATAAGGCCAGGCATGGTGGCTCATGCCTGTAATCCCAGCACTTTGGGAGGCCAAGGCGGGTAGATCACAAGGTCAGGAGATCGAGACCAGCCTGACCAACATGGTGAAACCCCATCTCTACTAAATATACAAAACTTAGCTGGGTGTGGTGGCGTGCACCTGTAGTCCCAGCTACTCAGGAGGCTGAGGCAGGAGAATCACCTGAACCCGTGATGCAGAGGTTACAGTGAGCCGACATCGCGCCCCTGCACTCTAGCCTGGGTGATAGAGTGAGACTCCATCTCGAAAAACAAAAACAAAAACTAATAGCAGATAAACATAGAAGGGAGATACCCAGTTTTCCAGAAGAAACCTTCCTCTCCTTCCATGGACCTCTTCCCTGTACCTGTTCTTCATCCTCCCTGGCATTGTGTTTTGGTGACGTTGGTTGGTGTGTTCACAGGGCCACAGGAGTTCTCAGAAGCCCTAGAGGCACTATAACAACTCAATTAAAATCCTTCCCACAACAATATTAACAACGCCTTGCAAAGCCTCTTAGCATTTTAAGAAATTGTTTCTATTGTTATTTCATTTTATTCTCACAGCAATCCTGTGGGGATGCAGTAGCAGTAATTATTGATATACTCATTTTACAGATGAAAAGCTGAAGAAGAAGTTGAAGGTAGTTGTCTAATATCACACAGCTTGTGAGTGAAGAGTTGTGGCTGGAACGCACATCTCAATTGACACTGAGTAGCTCAGATCATCCCAGGTTGAGCAATTTGCTCATTTATCTAAGTGGAAGCAGGGGAACGGTGAAGGGTCCGCAGACTCAGTCTAGAGAAATGGACTTGCCCACTCTAAATACTGAGTAGTCCAGATTAGAAACAGTCTTTGCAACATTGGGCCAGAGGACAGATCACGTTGGTTGACTTTACCTATGTTGCTATGTTGCTCTCCTTAGACCCCTCTAGATGAAAGAAAACAGCACCATCAATGCAATTATCCCACATTTTATTCAACCCAACCAATTATGTGAAGACTTCCATCACGAGCTGTCTTCTTTTAGGCTTTAAGTTGTTCCCATCCAAAAACTATTTTTTTAGAACTTCCATGCATTGCCCATTGCCCAGAAAAATACCACTGCTGAGACTTTTTTTTTTTTTAATTTGGCTAAGCTGTGCACGATTCCCAGGGACAAAGATGAGACACGTAGGCTAAAAAGACCCAGAGAAACCAGTTTCTACCACACAATTTATTCCTACAGCTTGACCTCCTGTTAGTGCTTCAGAGTAGCAGCAAAGGTTCAGCTGCATGGTCAAGAGCTCCCAAACCTGTGACATTGATGTGTACAGCTGCCATGGGAATAGGTGTCAGTTTAGAGCAGCAATGCTCACCTAGGGGGTGATTTTGTCCCCCAGGGGATATGTGGCAATATCTGGAGACTCTGTTGGTTGTCACAATCAGGGTCGGTGGGAAGGTACAGGCACCTAGTGGGTAGAGGCCAGGGATGCTGCTGAACATCCTGCAATGCACAAGACAGCCCCCATAATGAAGGATTATTTAGCCCAATATTCAACAGGCCTGAGGTTGAGAAGCCCTGGTCTTGAGGGACATGAATGTAACAAATAAACATTAACTTAAGATCTCTAAAAAGCATATCGTAAGAGTTCCAGGCCCTAGAAGCCTACTCCCTTTCTTCCTTATTATCATGTCACCAGTTCCTGTACTATAAATTGGGCATTTCAAACCTGGTCACAGGGGAGCCTCTTCCCCTAGAGCTTCTGCCCTGGAAGACCATGATTCCCTGTGTCTATAAGTGAGGACAAGAATCTTCACGGATTTGTAGTGCCTGCTGCTGGACCACACATGTTATGAAGTCTAGGCGTGAAACAAAATGATGTATTATTTCATCCATTTGCCCATTCATCCATTTCACAAACTTGCTGAGCACCTCTGTGTGCCAAGTACTGTGCTGGGTGCTGGGGACAGGATGAACAACAAGGCAGCCATTGCCCTCAAGGAGTTCACTGGGTTGTGATTTCTTATCTTGAAATTCAAATGCTTTAATAATTTGGAAGCGTGAACACACATTTATAATGGCAAAACCTCACTGAACTACAGACATGCTAGCACCTGTTTTCCAGTGTGTGCAGAAGGCGAAATCCTTTACACGGGTATTTTACCTGCAGTGCCAAATGTTGCCCAGAATTCAGCAAAGCCACTCCCATCTTCTGGGCTTTTTATTCTAATCAACTCCTTAAAGTCAAGCTCCTGGTGCAGACAGAGCCTTATTAGTCCAAAGCACCAAATATTTATTTTGAAGAGGCTCTTGCTGACACTCTAGGTCTGTAAGACAACGGTCATGAAGTTGGAAATGTACTTCTTTTAAATAGGTAAATCAGCCTGTTTAAAACTGGCATTTTGTGAGTCACAGGTTAGGTAGAGACTGTAACTTTTCCAAAAAGTGGGAAGCATTGCTGACTACAATTCCAGAAGCTGTGAGCAGGCTACTCTTACCTCTTTATATAACTAGTAGCTTGGAAGGCTCTGGACAATTATCTGTACTCCTGAAAGATCCTTCTTTGGCAAACTGGAAGCAAAAGTTATTTTGGAATTCGATTTCCCTCTCTGAGAGGGTCACCAGTCGGAATAAGGGGTCAAATACTATTCCAGCTCTCCCATCCACCAGCCTCTGGAAGGGGAGATAAAAGTAACATGAATTTTTTTAAAGCAGTGAAACTCTTGAATTCTTCATGATTTACAATTACAGTACATGAATGTACTTAATGGCCCTGAATTTAATGTACCTAATGATACTTTTAAAAGGTTAAAACGGTAATTTTATGTTATTTGTGCTTTACCACAATAAAAATAATTTTAAAAATTAGAGTAGCTGTTCAGAGATTTAGGGGGAGTGTGTGGGAGTGAACATTTTATTTTACTGAATTGTCAAGGCCTCACAAAGTTGTATGGAAATGCTTGGAAATGTACAGAAAATTCACCTTTATTAGGTCCTCTTGAAACAGTTTCACACATCTGTACACTGCCAGATGACTGATCAGCTCATTCAGGCTAAGGTAAGGCTGATGACTCTTAACTGTCACAGGGAGTAGCTACCAGTCAATTGAGAGAAAGCTTTTAGCTAGCACCTCTACTAACCCACAGATTTATGTCATAATTATACCCCTGCCTCCAGGGCAGACACAACAGAAATTGCAGTCATGGAATCGCAACAAGGGAAGAGACATTTAAGGGTCATTTAGTTCAATGATCTCTATCAAGCTTCACTCTCGTTCATGAGATTTCAGTCCTCCACTCTTTGAACACCTCCAATAGTAAGCAACTCTGTATTTTCCAAAACTTAAGCAGAAACCTGGTTTCTTAAAATTACCAATCATTGTTTTCATTTCCATCCGATGGCAAATGGAAACACGCTTGCATTAAAGAATCTATTCTTGTTCCCTTGAGGAAAGTCTAATTCTTTTCTGTGTGATTTTAGTATTAAGTGTACTTGATTTATTCTTATTCTTTTAAAAGTGTTCATTTTCCACCAAATGGAAAACATTATTAATCAAGCACACCCTTCCTGGATGGAAGTAGACATTTTGCTGTATTTACTTCTTAATAGGAGCACCCTGGAGATTAAAATGCCAGAACTCGATTCAGGTATTTGAACGATGTTCATTTTAGACACAATGGCAGGCCAGCAGGAAGACAATGTGAGAGCAGCCATTCGTGTGAAATACAAAACCCTCGGCCGCTTTCTTCACTTACCCAAAGACCTAGCCCTGCTATGAAGCCAGGCCTGAAACTGTGGCTGCATAGAGTAACAGGGTAACAAGGAAGAAGAGATGCACTGGGCAGCACCTCAAATGCCTGGCTGGATCATAATGATTGTGTTTGGGAACCAGGGTGACAGGAAGGCCCACCACCTCTGAGGGTGTTGCTCTTCTAACTAATTATTTTGACTGCCCAAAAGATTTATGTTTACTGTATAAAATTTAGAGAGAAAAAAAAGCCATAGATATCCCAAGTTAACCATTTGGTATATTATTTATCCTTTCATAGTAAGTAAGCTTGGTGATTATATTCAGTGGAGTTACTTGAAATAGATCATTTAGTTTTCGTATGGATATATTATTCTTTGCATCCACAAAAATAAGCACTATTGGTGGTAGTTGGAGTATATACAAAAGTGGAAATATTTGGTAATCTTATTTGAAAGTGATCCGCCATGACAATGTAGTTCTCTTTGGCCTGGGGCACCGTGTATAGAAGCATGGCTTTGGATGATTCTTTGATGTGCTTGAGTTCAAGGCTCAGGAGGGCATTGCTTACCACACACCAAACCATAGGGCTTCTCAGGATTTCTTCAAAGAAATACTAAATGATCCATTGGACAGAAAGAGTACAGCTTTGTCTAATGACCTAGACTGCCTTTTGCAGACTTCTAATTCTTTTCTTTCCTTTCTCTTAGATGGAGAGACAAATGTCAGTGAACTCCAGCATCATGGGGATGCAAGGTCCAAATCTCAGCAACCCCTGTGCTTCTCCCCAGGTCCAGCCAATGCATTCAGAAGCCAAAATGGTAAGTAACAGTTATAATCACCCTTTCATTATTCTGTGACTTTTTCTTTTGACTTTTACTCTGACTCCAAAATCTTAGTTAAGCCAGGTAGAGGGCTCCGTCTTTGTTTTGGTGAATGAAAGGCAGTGCAGAGACTGCCCCTCTTTTTGAGGATATTTGTTACAGAGCCTTGGAGTCAGATAATCATGTAACAAGCATTGGATTGGCATGTGGTGTTAATGAAAGGAACGTTTAGGAGTTTTGGTAGATCCATACAAGTTGGGGTAGGAGATACCCAAGTATGTATATGTTTGCTCAACATGTGAAATAATAAAAATAATACAAAACTACTCATTCTTCAAGGTAGTTACAGTTTCAATGCCACTTTTCCTGTCCCCATATTCGTTAAGACAGAAGCTTGATGCTTAAGCACCCACAAAACATGAAAATGTTTTGTGTTTTCTGTTATATTGTCAGAAGTGACATTGATTTGAAAGGATGAGAGCTCTTATTTTCTTGCAACTCTTACTGAAAGGCATGATTTCAGGTGAAAATCTTCAGTGATTTTTAACATATGATGTATGTTTGCAGTAAGGTCAGTCTTTCCAATCACAGATAGAGTTATGCATCTATATTCTACCAAATATTAGCAAAACCAATGCAATACGTGTCTGTCTTTGCAATATGAAGTAAGCTTGGTGATTATATTTAGTGGAGTTACTTGAAATAGGTCATTTAGTTTACATAAAGTTTAATTCTCCTACCACAATTAATAAGGTATCACATGACTACAAAGTAGACTGCAGCAAACTTTCTAGCATCTGATATTGGATAAGGATAGCTTTTGCTAGAAGTTGGAGATTAATCTGGTCTGCTGACTGGCAGCATTAGAGACTGTATCTGATGGTTGGTGTGAGGATGTTGTTGATAGTTCTGAAAGTTAGCCATCAATTCCTGTGCAGGGTGGAGTCAGACCCAGTGACTTCCTTTTCAGTGTCAGCAAGAGTTTTCTCATGCCTGCTTTGGTCACTTTCTCTTGGAAACTTCACGCATTTGACTTGCAGCTTCTTGACCCAAGGAATCAACTGAGCTCCCAGTGTTGGCTACCTTGGGCAAATAAAATCTGTGGTCGAGAGAGTTCTCTTTGCTATGCCACAGTCCCTGTGATGTGCCAAATGGCACCAGCATCTGCAGCAAAGCTCGTTAAATCTTTTTGGAATCGGCAAATATTTTTTCAACTTGAGCCCTGCTGAGCCAAACCAAATACTTGCTGGCAGAATAAAGTTCAAACTGGCATCTGTTTTGGAGACCAAAGTAATGCCATGTATCTTGTTTAAAAAAAAAAAAAGAAAGAAAAGAAAAAATGAACTGTGAAGGTACTTAAGAAAAATAAATGTAAGTTCTTCATGTATATGAATAAATACCCAGGGTCTGTGTCTGAGATGTGACTCCCTGTGGTTTACTTCGGAATCTTCTTATCTGCTTCAGGGTCTGTACCTTTTGGAGGGACCTTCCAGATAGATGTTAGGTAGATTCTAAAACAATTCCAAACTGAATGTCTCTGCCAATTGATTTTCACTGGATTTTATGCCACTGCTTGACTCAAAAGTGTCCTTCTCCTCTTCTTGCTGGCAAAGAAGGAAAATGCTTCCAAAGGTGGTATAGGTTTATGCTCATTTATATGTATGAAATAAATCACATGATTTGGCAAATGAATAGTGAATAATGTCAGCTGGAAACAAAGGGAACTGGTCCGTACTTATAAAAATAGTTTTACCCCACAAATGTTTGTTGGGTTAAATTTACTGAGTAAGCACACCACAAGGCTGAGTCATGTTCTAAGAAAATGAATATTTCCAGGTCCACAGCATCTGAGCTAATTAACTCTATCACAGGGTTGGGCCTTAGGGAGTACAACTATTCTCTGCTCAAGCTCCCACCTCTACCCCTGTTACTGCCAATACATCAATTTGAAGGGAAAAATGGTAGCATTGGCTGCTTATGTTTGAAAGAATAGCACTGGAAAAGTGTTAAGTGAATTTGAATATGTCACTCAGCATCTCTGTTCTTATTATGCTTGTGTTTTTACTGGAGAAATCAGTTATTGCCCTATACTAACCATATAGTATTTTCTAACAGCTTTGGGCTGCTCAGATGAAAAGCTTTTATGAAATACAAAGTAGTGAAGGAAAAAAAAAAAAAAAACTTGCACGATTTTAATGTCAGCCAGAGCCTCCCCAGGTTTCTCTGAACTATGGGCTTTGTTGTTCTATGCCTCATTTTCTTCCTGTGTAAGACTGGAATGGATTCCAGATTTCAACTAAAACTCTTGTTTCACTATTTTCAAGGACTTTTCCAAAGGTCACACATGGACTATTGTGATGAATGCACTCTGCAGGGTGTGTTCCCAGAGCACACAAGTAACCAGAGAGCTGCAAGGGAGGTGTTGCCCACACCAAAACACTGCAGACTTATTCTCCTGGGGACAGTGCTGTCAGAGTGTCCATTTCGAGCTCCCTGTTGGCCACAGACAAAAGCCATTATCCTAAATCTCTGGCGAAAGTTGGAGGTCTTGGAAGTGGACAAAAGTTTAAGACAGGATTGCTTTAAATGCACAACTTTGTTAGAATTTTTCTGACTAGTGATTGCCCATTAGAGTGCATCTGTTTTCTTTGCCCCAAATTAGTAATTTCTATTGTGAGTGCAAAGCAAACCAAGTGCCTTTAACAAGCTCTCCAGTGCATTAATCTACGACAGCCTAGATCAAGAAGCACATGTGCAAATCTTTTGATTTAATGTCCATTAGTATCAATGTACTGTAGCCACATCTGTCCAAGCTATTTTTATCATAATTCTGGCTAATTATAATTTCATTTTATGGATTCATTTTCTGAAGAATTAAGTCAACAGACATGGCTTCACAATGCACATATTGGATTTCTTTTGGAGGTCAGAGGAGACTCAGAGCTCTGAGAGCCTTCTGTCTTTCTAACCTCTCAACATCATAGGCTCTTCCTTCTAGATTCCTGGGAGCAATGTGTGTCTTAGATGAAAGTGGGGTCTGCTAGAAAGAATTTCACTGGATAGATACCTGGTGGACATTTTTAACATTCAAAGGGGAAAAGGAGGAAAGGAGGGGGTAGGGGAAATGCAAACCATACTGGGACACATTTCCAGTCTCTGCAACATGCAAATAATTCTGTAGTAATGTGGTTATGGTGTTCTCAGAGTTCTGTAGATTTGTGTTCATTTCTATTTATGGGAATTAGACCAATTCTATTTAGCTTTGAAACAAGTTATTGTTTTTACTTTAAAGAAACCAGTAACGATTTGGAAGCTAAATAAGCAGTGGGGGTTGGGGGTGGAGACTTGGCCATACACCTGTCTTGTGTCTCATTATCTATGAGTTGGTTACTACTGTATACGACTGATTAAAATGATGGAGGGCTCTGACCACTCTGCCCAGATTTCACCTTAAGTTTAGACAGAGTTAGTGAAGGCTAGGGAGTGTTGATACTAGGAATGAGAATAGGAAAAAGGTATGTACAGGTGCAACCTGATTTTCTCCTCAGTACAGCCCCACGACAGAGATATTGTTACTGTTTGTTTGTTTGTTTGAGGCAGGATCTCACTGTGTCACCCTGGCTGGAGTGCAGTGGCATGGCTGTGGCTCACTGCAGCCTCGAATTCCTGAGCTGAAGCAATCCTTTCACCTCAGCCTCCTGAGTAGCTAGGATAACAAGTGTGCGACTAGCTAGTTTATAAAATTTTTTTTTGTTGAGACAGGATCTCACTATGTTGGCCAGACTGGTCTCAAATTCCTAGCCTCAGGACATCCTCCTGCCTCAGTTTCCCAAAGTGTTGGGACTATAGGCATGAGCCGCCATGCCTGGCCTGTTGTCCCCACTTTACAGCTGAGGCAATTGAGGCTACAAACGGTTAATAAAACTGGCCCAGTGACACACCACTTAGCAAAGACTAAAGTTTCAGACTCCAATAACAAAGCTTTTTGATCACAACATTGATCCTTCGATAAAAATATCATATGGCTACCTGATAGATGTCAGTAACCAGCAGATTAAATCAGATTCTCTTGGTTTAATTTCTATTTACATAAAAATTGGAGACAAGGATTGCAAGGATAGTTTATACCTCCAAATAACCTGGAAAAGATGTAGAGTAGTTAGTAGCATTCCCCCTTGGTTTAAACAGGGTTCTGTAGCCTCACTAACTGGTACAGCTTCACTGTTCTTTATCCAAACACATTCTTGTCTTGACTTTTCTTATTTTACACATGTGTCTCTCTCACTTGATTGATTGAAAGCTCCTTGAAAATAATCTATGCATCTTGCAAGCTCCTTGTACTGAGAAAGGTCCCATAAATGAGAAATGAATTTAATTGAGTTGAGTTGAGTTGAATTAAAATAATGAGAAGGAACCAACCCTAGCAATGATGATGAAGGTGGGATGAAGTGGGATAAATCCAGATGAATTCTAAGCTAAGTAATCAGCCTATCAAGAGTAGCTGACTTCATTTGATTTCTTTGAAAAATACCTAAATCTGTCATATTTTTTTTCCTGGAGAGAAAAGCAGTATGTCTGTTCCTTTGAAAACAGAAGTTGGAATGTCATTGTCCTCCTTGGAGTTGAGAGTAATCAATACTAAATGCCATTTCTTCCATTGTTTTGGACTGGCCATGCCGTATTTTGATCATTTATTGTCCATACCTCATCTATAGTTAGGTTTGCAGTTTATTGATACATAATAGATACATAAGTACATGCGTTGATGAATCAATGAAAGAAGCTAAAAGGACGAGAAAGACAAGGCATCTTAGAAATGGAGACTACTTAGTTAGAACCTTCTCCAATTTCCCCTTTTCACAAGTGAGGACACCAAGGCCCTCTAAAGATTTAGAGAGATAAAGCCTTATTGTAAACACAAAACTGGACCCTGAGCTTGGGCCTTCACATTTCTACCTAGAATTGTGCTTTCTCTGTCAGCTGCACTGATACATTACTAACAGTGCTTCTGTCGGCTCGTGGTTTCCTCCACACAGCCTGGCAGACAAGAACTAGGGAGGTATGGTTGCATATCCACTTTGTTTTGAATGTCAACCTGGGTGTGTTTGTGTTTGCCTTTCCCCTCCCTAATTATCGAGCTGGATAACTGTTTGCCTACAGTGCCCCTTGGCCACCCACTGTCCAACAGATAAATCACAGAGGAGCCTGGCTCCAGATGGGGTTGCCTGGAAAGCTTATACACATGAAAAGACAGTCTCCAGGTAACATGTCTCTGCCACTCCTGAAAAATGCAGTTCTTCGATTTGCCTATTTGCTTTAATCATCCCCAGCATCACTTCCTAAAAGTCCAGGATTAACAAACTATGAATGAATAGGCTGTCTGCTTCTCAGAAGCTCTTGACCAGGAAGGAAGTGCTATTGACTTTAAAGAAGCTCTCATCAACTTTTGAATCATGCCAGCAGCCATGTGACCCTGTAGCCTGTGATCAGAACATGAAGATGATGGACTGAAGTAAGGTGACCACATTTCTCAGAATCCTCCTCCCTCATTGCTGTGAAAACCACTGTCCACCATGCAGATGAATAGGAATCACATAAGATTCCATGACAACAGCAGCAACAATAACAATCTATACTGTCACTCGTATATATGCTGTGTCTCACTTTAAAAGCGATTTTCCTTCTGAAAACACCATGGTAGAAAGTAGTTATTGCCAGCCTGAATCAAGCACTTATGTATGTACTAGGAGCTATGTTAAGCATCTTGCAATATCTTCTCAATTTTTAGAACAATTTGATGAGGTAGATATTCTTTTTTCTTTGTTATTTTTTGAGACATCCTGCTCTATCACCCAGACTAAAGTGTAGTGGAGGGACCATGGCTCACTGCAGCCTCAAACTTCCAGGCTCAAGTAATCCTCCCACGTACTAGGTAGTGCAGCTAGTAACTAGGATTGCAGGTGCACCACAACACCCAGATATTTTTTTTTTTTTTTGATACACAGTCTCCCTATGTCGCTTAGCTCATCTTGGAACTCCTGGGTTCAAGCAGTCCTCGCACTTCAACCTCCCAAAGTGTTAGGATTACAGGCATGAGCCACCACACTTGGCCCAGAGACTCTCCTTATCTTATTTTATGAATGAATAAACTGAGAGGTTGGGTATGTTGTAGAACACGCAGTTGGTAAAATATGGTCTGGGATGTGAACCCAAGCACTGGGCTCCTGGTTCTAGCCCTTAATTGTAATGTTTAGCCAGCAGTAGGGATTGTTATCCTATGAGTTTACATTAGTAGAGCCCTTTACAAATTGCAAAGTGCTTCCATGTACATCATATTGTTGGGGCTTCATAGCAACCCTGTAGGATCAACAGGGAAAATTACTATGCTTGTTTTATAGACACAGAGAGGTTAAGTGACTTTTCCAGGATCACTCAGTGGCATAACCAGGACCTGAGCCCAGGTCTTCTTTGATTTTTGTCCTGTTTCTATTATATCATGCTAGCCCTGGCGTTCCCATGGTAACTTATTCTGAATAAAAGTGTGCCTTTGTAAAAATAAAGCTCAGTGGCATAAAGTAAGATTAGGCTCAAATTAGTAGCTCAGGCCCCATCACCTCTTTGCTTATGCCTATTAAACTCTCTAGACCTCATCAGCTAAATATTGGAGAGGAGTCTTCTCTATATTTCTGTCTGGCCGAGACAAGTGCTGAATTTGAGTTTAGCTATTGTTATTAAAGAATTAAAAGCAATAGCACTTTGAGACTAACACTTTGAGAGCTAACAGAAGCCCCATCTCCTTTCTGCTGGCTGGAAGTATGACTTTTATATGCCATTGCCACTCTGCCCATTTAAACTGTAGAAAGTTTAATTTGGGAATACATCATGTCATCTTAAAAATAAAATGTAAATGATTAGATTATGAGACCGTTGATAAGAGAAGGGCTAGCAACCATCTATTTATATTTATACAGGGAAGAGTAAGTTCTTACAGAGTTTGTATTCCATGACCTGATCAGAACTCCAGATGCACGAGAATATACATTTGATTATGTGTCTTGAAAACAAGAATTGAGAGATGATTAATTGCCTAGGAATCACCAAATTCCAAAATAGGAAGGGAGTTCAGGGATTCTTTTGGCAAAATCCTTTCTTTTGAGAAAAAAAAGGCCTGAAGTTCAAGTTAATAACCTGTCTAAGGTCACAAAGCTAATGAGTGGAAGAAGGAGAATTAGAACCCAGATTCCTGATTTTCAAGTTTGTTGAACTTCCCTCTGTATATACTATCAGGGTTTGATGGGAAAGTCATCCGCTGGTTGCTGTGAGGGTGACCTTTGTAAGGTGATAGCTTATGAAGCATTTTCTGCAATTTGGTTACTGAAGTGAAGTGCACAGGGGTGAAAGAGGTCAATCAGCTTTTCCCTTCTATGTCAACTGGGAATTGAAGCTGATCATCAAGTCGCCCAAAGGAATGGGCTCAATTCTCTATGATTTTGCCAGAGACTTGGTGGTCTTGACTTGGCTTATTAGCCAGCCAGAGTATGAATACAAGCTGAGGATTTCATCCCTTGGCACCCTTGGCACCCAGTACAAAATGCTTTGGTTTTGCCTGCCACCAACCCAAATCCCTGTGTTGTCTCACTGTTTTCATTGAGCCTGCATGGATCTTACTCAGGTTCTAGAGCTCCATGTCATGCCGGGTGTGGAGTGGTGAATGAATCCACTGCTCACACAAGCACAGAGGGGTTTCAAAACACCCCTTTCCATCCCATCTTTTCTCCGGGCCCTACCTTCTCCACCCTCACAACCGGCTCCTCGTACACACACTCAGACAGACATTCTCCTAGGACTCATTGTCTTTTCAGTTTTATTTCTTTCTCTTTCTGCCAGTATCCACCCTGTTTTGGTAACCACGGCAACTGGTGAAATACAATCCCAATATTTGCTAGCTGCCTGTCACCCAGCCCAGCACGCGCATTGCTGGGTCTTGTTTTTATGTTTGTTTAATGTTCCTGAGCCTGAACTGAGACGCATCTGGGCAAAAAAGAAACTGCATATGGTTTGGGTCAGAACACCCGCTCTCAGACAAAGTTTTCAGGCGCCTCTTTCTTGTGTATTTGTGGACGTGTGAGCACGCGTGTGTCCCTGTCTGCTTTGGAACATTGTGCAAATAAGTTCGGCTGTGTCAGAGAAGCCAGGGGGAAAAAAAGGAAATTTAACAATCTTGTTACAGGGAAGTTCTGCTTTGCAGAGATATATTTTGGTCATTTTCTTGGAATGTGTGTAGCTTACACTTCCAAGATTTTTGCCAGCACAGCCAATAATGAAAGTTTGCTTTGCACTTTGGGATGATGACTCTGTCTTGCTTTGTTTTTTTTTTTTTTTTTTTTTTTTTTTTGTTGTTGTTGTTGTTTCTTTGTTTGTTTTTGTGGGAAGCACAGGAAATTTGTGCCTTGAAAGGGATGGAAGGTGGGGCATTCAGGTAGACAGAGGAGGCAAAGTTTTCCTAAAGGTTTAGGGTTTTTTGTTGTTGTTGTTAAAACCCAAGAATCCAATCTTGAAGTTTAAACTATAAAGAGTATGTCTTCCCTTTTGATATTCTTTTAAAATTGTCTTTTTATCACTTGTTTGAGAAGCTGGATTGTACTGAATGATTGTTGTATTGCCATAGTATAACTAAGACGAACCATTAACTTCCTAGGATACTTAGGTCCCAGACAATAAAAGCATGCCTCAGTTATTTTTATTTCAAAACTGTATACACAGTCCCCAGGACAGAAGTGTTCAAGGAGGACGAGATTTTAATCCAACTGTGGCCTTGTATTCCAGAGATTAAAAGAGCTACCAGAGAGCCAAGTCTGTAACCTTGCTTTCAAAATAGAGGCAGGATCTGAGGTGTAAGGAGCACACTTGGGCAGAATTTCAGAGCTGGTAAAGTGTTTCACATGCACCCTTTCCTGGAACTTCCTTCTCCCTTTTGGCATCTTGCATAGGAACGTGCCACACCCATGTTTCCATGGTACCTGAGCCTCAGTTTGGTCCAGTGTTCCTGCCAGCCCCTTCTCCTCCACTCATCTCTGCACACCATGATCTCGCTCCAGGAGCCCCTCTCAGGAGCTCAGCATTTTCCTGACGGCTTCTTGCTGCCTTTGGCTGCCCTGCCTACACTTGCATACAATCCCTGTTTGCTGCTGCAAACTCCACTCCTTTTGTCAAGACTCAGCTCAAAGACACCTTTCCTGTGAAGTCTTCTTGCCTTCCCTAGGTGGGCAGGAGCCATGCCTTCTTCTAGGACAGACTTCACTTGCACTGTTTGTCTCTTCCTCATGGAGCTTTACCGTGTTGTCATTGTCCAAAGGACCTGCCTCACTGCCAGCCTGCAAGCTCCATAAGAGCTGGGGCCAGTTTGATTCAGCTCCATGTCCCCAGTTTGCCATCTCTCCTGTACTTGCTAGGTGCCCAGTAAAGGTTTGCTGACAGAAAGAAGGAAGAAAATCTGATAAACTAATTGAGGTGGTGTTACTGTGATTTAATATGTCATCCCACACTGTGGGCTACTTTTTTTTTTAAGTTCCAGGGAGAAGATGAGACTTAAATCATAATTTAATTCTACCATTTAATCATAATGGTAGAATTCAAGGACCCATAATAAGCAGGTGGGAGAGAGACACTGAACAGGTGTGAATTCTACCCCAAATTCCCCAAATCTCTACGTTGGTACCTGGGGGCTCTGCCAGCCACAGTCAAGTACAGTTCTGCAGAGAAGCCCTGTATGAGGCCTCTTGACCCCTGGTGTGATACCATCTGAAGGTGTGGTGGCCTTATATCAAATGCTTTAGCACTTTAGTGCTAAAATCCTCTTGCTGTAGGCCCAAGACTTTAGTACTTTAAACACACACACACACACACACACACACACACACACACACACACAGAGGTTAATGGATTCCAGTGTCATTTTGGTCCAAACATATAGGTGTAAACTAAACTTTTTGCCTTTAATACATAGAGGCAAAGGAATGTGTTAAAATGAAAATTTCCTTTGCCTTTTTTCTCTGTTCATATATGTAATACATCAAAATTGGGTTCATACTAAATATAGTTTATATCATGTTTTTAAAAATTTTACCAGTATTTTTTCCTATCAAGTGTCTTTTGAAAACATTTTAATAATTTTCTAATTTATGTTATGGGGTATCACTTAAAAATTTAACTATTTCCTTATTTCTATTTCTGGATATTTGAATTTTCTGTACTAGAAATAGTCCTTTGATTATAAAAATTAGAAAGACAAAAAAACTCTGAAACTAATTATATCTTTACTTAGTTCCTTAGGATAGATTTTCAGAATTAGGATTCACAGGTCGAAGGGAATAAACATTATAACCCTTCCAAATTTCTTAAAATTTATACTAAATTTTCTTTATTTCTATAATATAGGAGGATTTTCATCTTACAGCATTTTCAGAGATATTTAACATTATCATTTTAACAAGACTTTGCCAAATTTTTGTTTGCATTTCTTACATTATAGGTAATGTTGAACGTCGTCTTAAATATTTTTTGGCCACTTGATTTTATTCTTTGATGAATTTCTGTACTTTAAGGTAAAGGTGGCTTTTCTTCCTTGTGGTCCAGGGAACTAGTAATAGAGTAGATTGTCCTTCCTCTGCTGCATTTTGAAAATTCTTATTAATTAACCAGCTTCACCACCTTACTTTACAAATTATACTTTCATTCGCTAAGACTAAATGAATAATTTAAAAAATATACTTAATCTTTTATTTTGTGGATTTTGTGTTTGTTTTGTATTACTTTTTTTTTGTTTGGGAGCAGTGTTTAGAGGTTGGTTTTTATTCTAATCTTAAGCTTTCTGATTTTTATAGTTATACAACTTATGTGATACAAAAATATTGGCTTCTCTAGGAGTATTACTGTGGCTCTTCCACATTTTCTGTGTTTATTTAACCAAGCCTTTGATTATTTAAATATATGCTTAAGTATCTGAAATAAATCAGAGATGTGTTTGTGTCATTCACAATGTTCTGAGGTAGGATTACATGGATCCTGCTCTTATCCCATTTATGACAAATCAATCTCTGGCCATTTTTATTTCCTTGGTCACTATGTAAGTACATAGATTTATATTAGTTACACTTTATCATTATCATTGGATGGGTAAGTGTTGCTGACTCCGATCTCAAGCAAGAAAGTTAAACAGAAAATATAAGGAGCGTAAGTGTTATTAATGGAATATTATTTTAAAGTTGAGTGAGTCCTCTGTTAACCAGGTTGTAACCTCCTTACTAGTGTCTAGGCTCCCTGAAAGGGAGGGATCTGAACACCTGGCATATAGTTGCTAGAAAATATCTATTTATCAAATGAATAAATATGAATAATTAATTATATAACAGTATTAAACATGCACTGAGTGGCAATCATGGGCCATGTTACTATGTGCTTCCTCTCTCTCTCTGTCTCTTTTTTTTTAATGGGATCTTTTTCTGTTATCCCTGCTGGAGTGCAGTGCTCCAATCACAGCTCACTGCTGCCTCAAATTCTTGGGCTCAAGGGCTTCTCCCACCTGTTTCCCAAGTAGCTGGGACTACAGGCAGATGCCACCATGCCCAGCTATTTTTAAATTTTTTACAGAGATAGGGTCTTGCTATGTTGACCAGCCTCAAACTCCTGGTCTCAAGTGATCCTCACATCTGGGCCTCCCAAAGCTCTGGGATTACAGGCATAAGCCCCCACACCTGGCCCCGTGTGCTTGCTATGTGGTAAGGAGTCAGCGAGGAACTACCCACAAAGCACTTTGTGTTGTTTTTTGTTTGTTTTGTTTCATTTTGAGACAGAGTTTCACTCTTGTTGCCCAGGCTGGAGTGCAATGGCATGATCTCGGCTCACTGCAACCTCCGCCTTCCAGGTTCAAGGAATTCTCCTGTCTCAGCCTCCCGAGGAGCTGGCATTACAGGCATGTGCCACCACACTCGGCTAATTTTGTATTTTTAGTAGAGACGGGTCTCCATGTTGGTCAGGCTGGTCTTGGACTCCTGACCTCAGGTGATCCGCCTGCCTCGGCCTCCCAAAGTGCTGGGATTACAGGCGTGAGCCACTGTGCCTGGTCCCACACAAAGCACTTTGTGCACTTATGTCTATTATCTTCTTTAATTATCCCACTGTCCTATGAGGTAGGTGTCCTCATTTTTGTAGACAAATGAACTGATGTACAGGGGACAGTGCCCAGGATCATTTAGCCAGCAAATGGCCAACCAAGAATTTGAATCCAGCTCTGGTTTCAAAGCTCACATTCTGAGTAACCCTAGAGGACTAGCTGACCCTTCCATGCTGTCTTTGCTTTGGTTACCTTAAAGCAACGTGGTGACTGGATTTCAGGAGGTATGGATGCATGAAAGCAGTGACAATTAGCCAGCAAATATTTATTATCCGTGTCAACTGTGTACTTAGGCTCGCTCTCTCTCTCTCTATTTTTTTAACAGTAGGCCCCTGATGTTCCTCGGTGGGTTTTTCGTGGCCATGTTATGAATCCCTAGACCCATGCATGGAGCACATCATTTCCCTGCACCCAGGGCAGCAAGTGGGGAACACAACCACATTGTAATCCTGACCCCAGATGGAGGGCCAGGCTCATCATCCTGTTCCCACCCAGAGCTGTGGAGCAAATGCAGCTCAAATCTATACCCCAGCGGAAGCACAAATCACTATAGGTCATGGAATTTGGGGGGTATTTTTTAATATTCAAAATCTCGAGTGTTAAATTGGAAAATACCAAGTCTCTGTATCATTAACAATAATGTTAATAATGACCACTAGCTCGTATTTTAAGAACTAGGAAACATTTTCATAACTTTCACATAGACAGTAGGCTACCTTTTCAGGGAAACCACAGCTCTCAATTGGAATTAAGAATAAAATGTTTTGTTGTTGTTGTTGTTGTTCTTTTTAAGAAGCAAGGTGAAGCATTGATTGAAAACAAAAACAAGGAATCAGACTACCTAGCTTCAGATCTATCTGTACCTCCTGGTTTCTTCACCCCTCTGTTCCTCATTTCCCCATTGACAAAATGGGGATAATTTTTAAAGATTAAATGAGGTAACAGAGAAATCACTTAGCACATACTAATTTCTCTCTCTCTCTCTCTCTCTCTCTCTGTGTATGTATATATATGTGTATATATAGAAATACTTTTAACTCCTGTTTCAAAGGATACTTCTGTTTCTTTCACTGGTTTAATTCATATGGTTTAAAACATACTTGTTCAAGGTGCATAGTCTTAGAAAGGAGAAAACTGAGACTAAAAGAGATTAAGTAACTTACTTTAGATCATTCAGCAAAGATATGGTAAAAGTCAGTTCTAGCACTCAACTCCTAGCTTTGATTAATGGATTTAGTTACCATGTCCTTTGTAGAGACTTGGATAGAGAAACTCATGGGAGTTACACAGCTGTTACATTGAATTTACCAATTAATTAATTGAAATATGAAAAAGTAAATGTGACTTTTAAGATTTTTTACAAATAGTTCAAAATTTATTTTAGAAAACAGAGCTCAGTGCAGTATATTTTCAAAATTTAAACACATGTTATTGTTTTATGGTTTGTTAGTTTACAAGCTTATAAGTACAAAAACACTTTATAACATTAAACCTTTTAATGTTAAAATATTAGGGCTAAAATTGCACAAAGACTAAAGGCTCACCAAGAAATATATATTAAATTCTATCACCTCAAATAGATTTTTACTGTCTGTGCAAATTACTTTGAATTATCCAAATATCTGGAATACGTCTAGCCCTGAGACTTTTTATCTAGGTACCCTAAAATGACATGAATCGTGCCATGCCAACTTTTGCCATTATTTTTTCCTAAACACCTAGGATCATTTCTGATTTGCATAAGAGTTTCCCTTAGGCTTTGCAAGTGTACTTGGAATAAATGCTAGCAAAGGAGCAAGAACTCCCCAGGCCCCTGGATGGAGGTGGTTGGGTCTCCCAGACATGGTTCAGTGGCTCTTTGCCAACACACCCTCTGGAACAACCATACCCGTGATAACAGAGTGTAAAAAACCTGATTATTTTCAAATCTGATGAATGAGTTCAGCTGTTCGGTAGGCCAGTATGGGGTATGTGAGAACATGGGATCACAGCAAAAACCATGTTTATCTCACTCCATCATTGCAGTGAACTTTATCTCCTGGGAATTTTCTTAAAGGGCAAGTCTGGACAAAGTCATGGCTTAATGACCAGAGAGTCTACAAGCGAGTTGTTCCTGTGTTCCAGTGAAGCAGAAGACAGGGCCTGAGCTTGTGAGGAAAGATAAGCTAAAGAACTGCATATGCTCCTTAGACAAAGATAATTTGTCACATCACCACCGTTCATCTCTTAGTTCCCAGCTCACTGTTCCAACAGGTCTGTTTTGCAGATTTCTTATATATAAAAAAATGTCTCTAGCCGTCCACTGAGCAATCAGTTCATTCATTCATCCTTTACCTCCAAAAATATTTATTGAGCACTTTTTGAATACCAGTATTACACTTAGTTCTCAGAGATACAATGGTAAATAAGCTATAACTTAAGACTCAAGAACTTACAGTCCAATGAAAAAATCAGGTAAATAAATAGAAAACTAAGTATGTTGTGATAAATATTATGATAAAGTCAAGTACAAGGTAAGCACCTAATATGCCTTCAGACTGATGGCCGGGAGGTGTCTAGAGTGGTTCTTCAGCAAGACTTCTGAGATGAGTCAAGGTCCTGTGCTCTTCAATACAGTAGCCTAGTGGCTACCTGTGTCTAGGTAAGTTTTAAATACATGAAGATAAAATAAAATTTAAAAATCAGTGAGTTCCACTATCCACATTTCAAGTGCTCAATAACTACATGAGGTCAGTGGCTATCATATGGGCCCCCACAGATAAGGAACATTTCCATTATGTCTATTCAATAGCGTTGGTCTCAGCAGATCTCAAAGGTGAGAGGGGAGGAGTTTTGGAGGGAGAGTACAAAGAGTGAGCTGAAACCTGGAGATGCTAGGGGAAAATGCATTAAATAACCGTTTAAAAATAACAAGTTATTTTTTAAAACGTATGTATTTATTTATTCAAGAAACATTTATTATTTGTGCTAACAAGCCGCGGGTTTTACAAAGATGCTTAAACACAGTCTCAGTCTCTAAAGAACTTACATTTTTTATGGGCAAGGTAGGGGTCATAAATTACCACCAAAAATGCATATTTGAGTTTAGAGGACAGACTGGTTAGTTCAAGTGTGAAGCAGTGAGTAGGGAAAAGAAGAATTTGCAGGGAGGCTAGGCTTCATTCTTCCTGAAGTTGTTGTTTATGACCTGGGTCTTGATGAACTGTAAGGATTCAGACAGGGCAGTGGCATTAAATTCCTTACCTTGGTTAAAAAAAGAAACATTCAAGTTTCACAAAGTTCTTATAGCTTTAGGGTCCAGCAAGCAACTGGGAAGCTGAGGCTCTCCCCACTGGCATATTCATTAATGTCTTTCTACTAGGACTGCCCCTTATACAATAGAGATCTCATTCGGCCGTGCCAACTTACACGGAATAGTCTCCCTTCTAAATGGTGTTCCGTGGATTAGTTTAGGGAAGCCTGAGCCAGATCTTGTTTGCATTAGGTGGCTGAAAAAAGGATTGGGGGTGGGGGGTTAAGGATTATGCAAATCACTGGCTGATATGTAGGTTGGAAACTGGAGACATGTGTGAAAGCAGTTTTTATGCACCAATAGGTGAGGGAACTAGGAAACAGTTCTAGGTGAACTATGGGGTAGCTAACTTAGGCAGATTGAATGAAATTGTCAGTAAACAACTATATAAATTTATGAATTTTGTTCTCTGAATTGTGTAATTCAGGTCTTATGAAACTCATCCCTGGCCATTTATTCCCTGATTTCTTGGGATCAGAATCTGTTCAATGACCACTTTCCCTTTCTGTTTGGTATTTTTCCTCTGCTGGGAGTGTCTGCAAAGTGCAAGTGAGTCTTGCTTATCACAAAAGCCACTTGGTCCTCTATTTCTAGGGGTATGATGTTTTCTGTTGTTTGGGAAACACCAGTCTCAGAAATCCTTTTGAAGGAATTCTCCCAGTCATCCAGGAAGAGAAACATTCAAGAGAATGACAGAAAAGGATCTTCTTAGCAAAAAAAATCATAGCCAGTGCTGAGAGGAAAGTTGAGATCAGATCTTTAGAAACTGTGTAACATGATGATGAAATAAAGGAAAAAACAGTTTTCCAGATCACTCTTTAAAATCTCCTTTGAAATGGGGTAACCAAGGCTTGCGTCTTCATTCTTTTCCAGTAGAAAATCCTTTTATTGAAACTCATGTAACTCTTTGAAAAATAAAAAGGTGATTAGAAAGATGGCATGAATTGTTTAAAAGAAAAAGGAAATTTTATTTTTTTCATTGTTACCTAATGTGATTTTAAAAATTTAATTAAATGTAGTTGGATATTTATTCAGGCAAAATAAAAAATCAAAAGGGACATATTCTATCTGAATATTATGTTTTTAGTTTCTCAAGACCGATAATACATTATGAACATATTACCTGGCCATGCAGGGATAATTTTTTTTTTTTTTAAACAAACTTGTTGAATTAACTGATTTCTACTTGACTAAAGGTTGTTGAGTTACCAAAAATGTTGTGGAATTGAGCACAATTCAGGAAGTTTTACAGTGCTTCCTCTGGAATTCCAAGGTGGAGCTTCCACAAATCCTTCCATTAAAAACAGGCCTCCATGCACACTCATGAGTGGTGTTCCCAAAGTGTGTTTAAAAGTCAGTCATTCAGAACTCAAAACACAGTTTTCCTCACAAGAAATGTCAGAGATGGTTACTTTCCCAGGGCTGCCCACAAAAGCCTTTTATTCCATAATGTATCTGAAAGAGGCTCCCTCCATCTGTTGAGCGAAGAATGGAGTAGTACTGGACAGAAATCCACCCCGTCCACCCCCACCCTGCAGTCCCTGAGGGCAACACTTTTTATTTGCTGAGGCAGCCACCTGGACTTCAGGGAGAAAGAAAGGAAACACATTTCTCTCTGAGTGGATTCTATCTCTGAAACCATCCCTGGAATGGTTTTTTGTAGAGAGAATGTTTATCAACCAAGATGTGTTTCTTTCCTTTGAGATAGCTCAATAACAACAATTAAGTGCGTTTTGAACTGTCTCTTCTTTTATCATCGTGATCTTCATCATGACTGTTCTGCACCATTACTGGATTTCGAAACCAGAGGAATGATGATCATATGACGATCAAAATTATCATCCCTTGGATTCGTTGTTTAGCAAGGGCATGCATCGCCCATCTGCCAAGATATTAATATTTTCATAGTCCTTAAAAATAGCCATAATGTGGACCAGGCACGGTGGCTCACACCTGTAATCCCAGCACTATGGGAGGCCAGCGTGGGTGGATCATGAGGTCAGGAGTTAGAGACCAGCCTGGCCAACATGGTGAAACCCTGTTGCTACTAAAAATACAAAAATTAGCCAGGCGTGGTAGCACACACCTGTAGTCCCAGCTACTCGGGAAGTTGAGCAGAAGAAATGCTTGAACCCAGGATGCGGAGGTTGCAGTGAGCAGAGATCACGCCACTGCACTCCAGCCTGAGCAACAGTGAGATTCCCTCTCAAAAAAAAAAAAAAAAAAAAAAAAAAAATCCATACTGTGGTGTTCTCACATTCAATTAATATATTGTGACTTTTTGATGTCCGATCAATTGATTCTTTTTAACATTGAAACCAGAGATGGGAGTGATGGAAATGACCTACAGAAAGATTAAATCTACCCACTGCAAGGTCTGAACTAATCGAAGCATTCTGTATGCTTACTTCACATTAGAAAATGAACAAACCCTTCATCTCCTCCTCTTCATTACTAACACCAACATTGTCTGACATTTTTGTCCACCTAGAAATTATATTCATGATTTCTCAAAATATAAGTTACTATCTCACTAATCCACATTCACCTCTCAGGATATACTTGGGAAATTTTCAAGTAGTATCACACCCTGTTGCTTTTTCTTATTTTGCTTTTTTTTTTTTTTTTTTTTTTTGAGACGGAGTTTCACTCTTGTCCAAGGTGGAGTGCAATGTCGCTGTCTCGGTTCACTGAAGCCTCTGCCTCCCAGATTCCAGTAATTCTCCTGCTTCAGACTCCTGAGTAGCTGGGATTACAGGCGTGCACCACCATGCCCGGCTATTTTTTTGTATTTTTAGTAGAAACAGGGTTTCACCATGTTTGTCAGGCTGGTCTCAAACTCCTGACCTCAAGTGATCTGCCCGCCTCAGCCTCCCAAAGTGCTGGAATTACAGGCGTGAGCCACAGTGCCTGGCTTATTTTGCTTTTACTAATCGAGGGATGAGACTTGGATGACAGTGCAGGCCCTAAGGTGCTATAGCTCATTGTCCATGGTGACTCAAGGCTATTTTTTGCAAAAATACGGCAGGGAGGAAACCCAGGGAAGTGGACGTTAGAAAATGATTTGTCTCTATCCGAGTGCAGTGGCTCACGCCTGTAACCCCTGCACTTTGGGAGGCTAAGATAGAAGGACTGCTTGAGGCCAGGAGTTTGAGACCAGCCTGGGCAACCTGGTGAAACCTCATCTCTACAAAAAAATACAAAAATTAGCTGGGTATATGGGTATAGTGGTGTGTACCTGTAGTCCCAGCTACTTGGGAGGCTGAGATGGGAGGATCACCTGAGCTCAGGAAGTCAAGGCTGCAGTGAGCTGTGCTGTGATTGCACCACTACACTCTAGCCTGGCTTCAGAGTGAGACCCTGTTTCAAAAAATAAAAAAGAAAGAAAGAAAAAAACTTAGGAAACTGTTTGTTTCTGTATTGGTTTGTTAGCGATATCCCAATAACATACCACAGACTGAGTAGCTTAAACCACAGAAATTCATTTCTCCAGTCTCACAATTCTGGAGGTTGGAAGTGCAAGATCAAGGTGTCAGTGCAGTGATTCCTTCAGAGGGCTGTGCAGGGAAGAATCTGTTTCAGGCCTCTCTCCTTGGCTTGTAGATGGTCAACTTCCCCCTGTGTCCTTACCTGGTCTTTCTTCTCTGCTGTGTCTGTCCTAATCTCTTTTTCTTATGAGGACACCAGTTGTATTAGATTAGGGCCAATCCATGTGACCTCATTTTACCTTTATTACCTTTTTTTTTTTTTTTTTTTTTTTTTTTTTTGAGACAGAGTCTTGTGTTGTCGCCAGGCTGGAGTGCAATGATGTGCTCTCAGCTCACTGCAGCCTCCACCTCCCAGGTTCAAGCGATTCTCATGCCTCAGCCTCCCGAGTTGCTGGGATTATGGGTACACGCCAACACGCCCTGCTAATTTTTGTATTTTTAGTAGAGACAGGGTTTCACCATGTTGACCAGGATGGTCTCGATCTCTTGACCTCAGGTGATCCACTTGCCTCGGCTTCCCAAAGTGCTGGGATTACAGGCATGAGCCACCATGCCCGGCCCCCTTTATTACCTCTTTAAAGGCCCTGTCTCCAAATACAGTCACATACTGAGGTTCTGGAGTTAGGATTTCAACATATGAATTTGAGGTAGGGTATGGGAGGAACAAAATTCAGCTGATAGCAGTTTCCTAAATTGAAGATTGCTTAAATATTAAAATCTTAAACAAAATCCTAACCAGGATGCAATGACTTGCCTTTGCAAAATAAAATCTCGGATTCCAGTGGGAGTTCTGTGAGGATCTGTAAAGCCTAACTGTGCTGGGCTGGTCTTTCTCAGGAAGAGCTCTCCCTTGAGAATATTGTAGCTTGCAGACTGGTTCATTTCTGAGGCTGAAAGCAGGCAAGAGAGGTGCCCAGGGTGCAAATATAGGAAGAGCTTGCTCTCGGCTGTCTGTATGCTGATCGTGTACTGTGCATTTGCACAACTCTGAGAGTGAATATCTCTTTAAATCTTGTGCCCTGGACATCTCTCTTGCTCCACCCTGGTCCCTGCTCTTCTGTAGAGGAAGGCAAATAGTATTTATAAGTTGTCCTCACATCACGCTTTCAATGACATTTTGGCAAACATCTAGTATTCAAGTGTTCTCAGAAGCTGACTGATAGTGTGATTGTTAACATGGGCTTGGGGAAGGAATATGAAGGCGTCCTAAGTCATTTCCTTGTTAATAGTAACAGCCACTGAACCAGGAATAGATTTTGAAGTCCTTGTGCCATATCTCTACATTTGTAACCCAATGGCATGCTTGCTTTTATTTGGCCACATTCTTAGCCTTGATGCTAGATGATGACCTAGAGGACAGCCCAGGATTTGGGAAGGGATTCCATGCCTTGATTTGTGAATCCATAGCCAGGCTCAGAATATGCTGAGGTCTTTGGCACTGTGTCAGTGCTATGATCCTCTTATAAGTGTCCAGCTCTATTCTGAGAACGGAGCAGGTGCAGATGCACCTCATCTCTGCCAGTGGCTGTGGCCGTGAACTTTAGAAACCCATTCTGCTATGGCAGAGCAGAACTCCAAGACCTGGAGCAGACAATCCACACCTCTGGAGCATGCTGCTGTTCTAGCAACAGGCCGGAGCTGTCTAAACAGGAGAGAGCTTTCCTTCTTACCCTCAGCAGTGATTGATCTGGCCGTGGAAGCAATGCTGTTTTCTTCCCAGAAGTGGTGTGATTAGTGAGGCAGTGAATGTTGCTGTTTTCTAATAGACCAGCTAGGACAGCTAAGTCCCAGGCTTTCAGGATGAACATTTTAGTGCTCTGGCTCCCTGCTTTTGCCTAAGAACATGCGCTTCCTCCAAGAACCTGCTCAAGCCCTCCTGGAGGAAGTCCAGATTGAAGCTTCTACTCACTTCCTCAGCTCAGTGCCTTACCATGAATTTGCAGAGCCTGATGAAATATTTTATCATTCTGAGGGGATAAAATTTTATCATTCTGAGGGAAAATAAAAGCCACCTCTACCCTTCCATCTGACTGTTCAAAACGTACCCTAGAATTTCCTTTAGAAGTCGCTCTCTAAGGAGGTACAAAGCTAATTTTGCAATGAGCCCCCCTTTTTAGTATTACGTGAAAGGTGCACCATTAATATTAGCAAAAATGAATTTTCTAGTGACATGGAGAGAAAGAAGTTTTCGTTATAAGGTCAGTCTGCCTGTAACTTTCTCATTCTTTCACTCTATGTAGAGCAACAAGAAAAGTTGTAAGTTCAACGTGGCATTAGTCTGTAGAGGCTCGTTTTAATACCTCAAAGGCTATTTGCAGCTAAATTTTAATCATCTAAGGCCTTGCTGCTCAAAGTGGGGTCCCTCGACCCACAGCACCACCGGGGAGCTCTTTAGGAAGGCAGAATCCCTGGCCCTACCTGAGACCTGCATTTTAGTAAGAGTCTCAGGTAGTTCGCAAGCACATTAAGTTGTGAGAAGCACTGTTTTAGGAACTATTGAACCTTAAGAGATTCTATCCAAAGACAGGAAGATCTGAATTGTCTCTACCCAGAAGCTGATAATTAACTTTAGCAGTTGTTACAGGTGATGGTTTTTTCTTATCAAGTCCTTTTGCAGATGGTCCCTCTCTTATCCATCCTGTTTGAGACCCCTTCAGTTTCTAATGAAGCTTAATTGATTAGCTCTATTTGTGAAAAGCTCAGGCCCTAATAAGCACACTCCCACTGGGTACACAACTAAATAGTTCATGAGGTAATTCGTATTTTAATGTCTTTCCTAATGAGCCCTTTCAGTAATGAAATCCCCAGAGAAAACATTATTGGTTCCCAGACGTTTCTTAGGCTCCTAGGGCAGGAAGGCTGATGAAGGTGGAAGCATGAGGCTCTAGAGTAGAAAATAGTTTTCAGTTCAAAACAAGGCAGATTCTTTTTTTCCCCTCAAGAAATATTTCAAATATGGCTTTTCATACCTTCTTTTCTAAATCCTTATCCTCTCAATCATTTTCCACACTCGAAACAAGAATTTTTTTTTTCCTGAGGCTGTTGTGGAATTCCTTTCCCCTGCAGTAAATAAATAATATGAGGGTTGCCAGTGTGTATGATCTTATACAAACAAGAAAGACAGATGGAGAGGAAAAGATACAGGGAGACAGAAATGTGTGTGCTCACACACTTGTGTGCAAATACACACACAGCACCTGCTGGGTGCCTCAATGTTCTTTGTAAGTCTGTATTTGAATCTTCTCAGCATCATCGCTTCTGTAATAGTTGATAAATGTGTCACTCCCTCCTCATTGAGGGTGAAGGCAAAATGAGTCCCATCATGAGAAAGAGGCATTTAGAACAGTGAAGTGGCTGAGCAACAAGACAGTTATCTGTAGCATAGCAGAATTCTGTCCAAAGGGAGTTACAGCAAATTCCCTTTGAGTGAGGAAGGAAGCTGTGTCACAGGGGCTAGCTGGTAGCCGTCTGGAACCTGCAGTGGTGAAGGGACTCACCTTTCTGCTCCCAGGCCGAGCACAGAGTAGACACACACATTCTTGAGCCCTAATTTGAAGCCAGACAGCAGGCAAAGAAGACCAGTCCCAGCGTGTTTTTTCCAGTCTCTCCCTCTGAGAAAGCTTCAGACAACGGGCTAGGCTGGCCAGCCTGACACAGTGCCTGTCCTGTAAGTGATGGTGAAGCGTAGCCTGACCCTACTTTACCTAACACAAAGATCAAAGCCTCCCAGCATGTAATGGATGCTGAAAAACAGCCCTTGTTTCCCAGTCTTGCCCTTTAACTTGTTAAGGGCGCCCCTCCCCTGAAGGAACACACTTTCTCAGCTGGATGTGGGAGAGGGAGCAGAATTCTGGAAGATGTCCGTCCTTAACAGGCCCTTCTAGAATCACTGCTCGCAGTGGCGTCTCCATTCCCATAGGAGGAAAGCCAGAACCACAGGCCAGGGTCAATGAACGTATTCCAGCTGGGCCTCTGGCCATGTGGCTGGCTGCAGATTTTGCTTTGTTACCTGATGGCTTTGGATAAGCAGGATAAAAAATAATGACTTAATAGACCATGAGTTTTAATAACATGTCTGCAGGTCACTGGGGACAGGGACAGCATAAAGCTCATGTGTAGTGTTTTGCTTTGTTTTCTTGACAAGCAAAATGAATTGTCTTCATGGGTACTGTATGCAAATCTAAATCTCTACAAGCCAAATTTTGTGGTAAATCCTGTGATCTGTGGGTATCTCAGGATTTTACGAAAGAGACGAGCAAATATATGTGTAGGACTTCTCTGAAATCCCAGTTATCACTCTAGCTGTCACCATGAGGAAGAACAATGTGTGGGCAAGGAAAAGCTCTGCTCCAAGCCAGAACCAGCGATCTTGAGGACAGAGAGAGCATTCTGAGTGTGACCCTGCTAAAACTAGAGAGAATGTGTCCAAGCCAAGGAGGATGAACTACTAGAGCTCAGTGTTATGAAAAAAAGAAGAATCTCAGAGTTCTGGAGAAAATTCTTTAAATACCCTGGGCAGGCTTTGTGGAGGTACCTTCATCCTTGAGAAGTGAGACTTCAGTATCCATGGAACTAGTTAAGCTAGAACTTGGCATCGGAGCATAGTGCTGAGCAAGGAAGCCTCTACTCAGATAGACTTGAGTTACCATGGCATGCCAGCAAGGAAAAGCAGCCTGCACAGGCCCCAGCGTGCAATGAGGATTTTAAGATGGTTTGTAGGTCTTGGCCCTCCAGACAGTGAGTTTGCAAGCCTCTGTGAGATTCTGCCTGGAAAGGAATAAATGCAAGAGGGGAGGAAAATCTGAACGAAGTTTTTATTCCAGAGGGCTCTCCCAGTGTTGTAGCTGCTTTTGTGAAGGGACAAAGAAAGCAACCAAAGAGTGGGTGGCTGGGATTTATGTATTTGACTGTCGGACACTTAACAATCAATGAGGCTTTAATATTCTTGAAAGTTCAGGCTCCTACTAAAACTGCCTTGAGCCAATTGCAACTTGGATTTGTAAGCAGAATCCAAGCCTGACCTTCTGAGGTGTATTCTCCAACCCCTTATTCTCTGAATGTTTCAGCATCTGTGAAAGCAGAGGCCTCAACCCAGAGTGGTAATTTCAGCAACTTTTCCAAACAACATTCTGGGTGAGACAAGTCAGCTCCTTCCCATTTACTTATGAGTTAATTAGTATTTAAATACAAGTCTTCAGGCCAGTGATTTATTTTAATAATATCTTAGCCCCTTGGCAGGCCCATGACTTCATGACTGCAGCAGTGGAGAAAGGGCACACCGCCCTGATGGATGTCTCAGTGCTGCATGTGGCTGATTTACAAGGCACTCCTCTGATCTGAGTCACTCTTGCTTCCTCCGCTGCAAGCCCATTGAGTGGCACCCAGCGGTTGGAGCATCTACTTGCTTAAAGTGACAGTTAAAAGAAGTGAGTGGGTTGAATACAAATAACGTGGATGAAATTATTATTGAACAAGAAATCACTGGATACTGCACATTGTGAAGCAGTTGTATATTTGGCCAAATAGGATCAGTTTCCATATGTTCATTGTCTGTTGCATGTATTAAAACAAAAGGTTATAGATGCTGGTTTTAAATCAGTCATCTGCATTTTGTAGGTCTCATTACAACAACGTCCATAATGATGGAGTCAGCTGATTTTTTCAAGACAATCTTTAAGGTTATTTTGTGTTTATTAGGTTGCTAGGGGTACCTAATACATCAGTACAAGTAGAAGAAGGGTTTAATGCAGTTGCCAGATTTTTATGCAAGATAAATAGTTTTACATGTCTCAGAAGTAGAATCCAATTGGCCAAGAAGTTGGCCAAGAGCTGAAATTTGACATCATTCTTGGCAACTGATAGTTTTTTTTTTAATGTGCATAATATAAAAAGCTCAGTATATCTTTTCTAGATATAATATTAGACTACAAATATAACTTTTAACAATTAATCAATGTGTGCAAATGAAAAGTAAGTTTCCTAACTGTTGGTCACAGCAATAGACAACATTTCAAATGGAAATAAGCATTTTTTCTTTTTTCCTTTAGTATTTTTTAAATGAGAATATATGTAGCACATCTTTATGTTGTAGGGCTCAATGATACAACAAATACCTACGAGCCCAGCCCCCAAACCCAGAACCAGAGCATCACCACTAATTTCTAACTATCAGTGTGTTCCTTCCACGTTCCATCCAGCCTCACCCTTGGGGTCGTCACTCTCCTGAAATTGGGGCCCATCATCCTTTGGCATTTAAAAAGTAGTTTTATCACAAATGTATGCATATTTAACCAGAAACTTGTTAATCTTGCTTGTTTTTGAGCTTTATATGAAATGGTATATAGAATGGAGTTGTCTGGGCTTGCTTTTTCACTTAACATTATAAACTTCTGACAAGAAAATTTGTGGATCTCATTTTAAGGAAGAGAATGGCCCCATACGCAAATCATTTTTAACCTCTACCATAGATATGTGATACACAAGAAATGTAAGAGATACATGTAGAAGATTAATAGGAAATATATAATTCTTTTTTTATTAGAGTTAGAGATGCTTGCTGTTTCCATATTTATTGTATTTTAATTGGTAAAAGATGATTAAAACATAAGAATTAAGCCTTATTTTGATGTTTCTGCAATGTGGTAATTAAACCCAGAGAAGATATATTTTCTATGAAACTATTACACCTAATTAGCATGTAATAATTGTCAAATTAAATATGCACTAAATACTCATTTTAAATGTGTAATTGAAGCGTCATGAGGTGAAATCTAATTTTTTTGGAATGAATTTATCAGGTAATGTAATTTCAGGTTGCCATCAGCCTTCAGAACTGTACTACACATAGGCCTAATTACTCCTATGGAACCTTTCAATTGTCCATCTGGTTGAGCACAGATTCGGAAAAATTTTAAGTTTAGAAATGAAATGTTTTATAGTCTCATGAAGAATTAAATGCCATATCCCTGGGTGAAAGGTTTCAGTTTCGATTCTCTAGGCTTCTGCCAAACAAATATCAAGGCAGGTTTTCCCTTTCCCCATTAACCAACAAATGAAGCCACTTGGTTGCCCACAAGCCTGGGAAGCATCAGGAAGCATAAGCTGACTGCACATGGGCCGGGACAGGCACTGCGGAGAGGAAAGGCATTCCTTCTTCTCTACACATCTCTACTAATTCAGATGCCATCCCCAGCATTCAAAGAAGGCCACAGCTCTGCTGGAAGGGATTGCCACTATTATCCTTTTGTCAGAAAAGAGAAACTGACACATTTGGAATTGGCATGTTGTCCTGTGTGAAGATCCAGTGGATTTTGTCCATAATGTGTTCTCAGATTTCAGCAAAGACAGGTTAAATTTGTCATGTCAGACCTGAGCGGTTTTCCACTCAGTCGTTGAGCTACTTGTGGTTTGCAAATATCTACGAGGATCCAGTGCCTTCCAGGTAGGGCTTGCCTCCCTAGTTATGTGGAATAGGCACGTGTGGTATTTTATTTTACTTATTAATGTTGTAATTGTTTTATTTTTTAACTTTTATCTTGAAATAATTTTAGACTAATGGAAAAGTCACAAAAATGGTACAGAGAGTTCCGATACACACCAAGCTTCCTCTAATGTTAACATCTTTACAATCATAATATAATTACTAAAACCAGGAAATTAACATTGGTGCAATGTTATTAACTAAACTTCAGACTTTATTCATATTTCCCTATTTTTTTCACCAATGCCTTTTTTTCTGTTCCAGCACCCAGTGCCACATTGCATTTCATTTTTATGTCTCCTTAGACTTCCAATCCATGGCAATTTCTCAGTCTTCCTTTGTCTTTTAAGATCTTGACATTTCTTAAGAATACTGGTCAGTTCTTTTGTGCAATTTCCCCCGTTTTGTTTGTATGATGTTTTCTCATGATTAAATTGAAGTTATGCATGGTTTGGGATACTTCAGAGGTGATGTTGTACCCTTTTTGTTCTGTCATGTCAAGGAGTATGTGATGATAAATCCCTGGTGATATTAACCCTGATCACCTGTTTAAGGTGGGACGTTCCAGTGTTCTCCACTCTCAAGTTCCTATCTTTCTCTATGTATTTTTTTTTTTTCTTTTCGCTCTTGTTGCCCAGGCTGGAGAGCAGTGGCAATATCTCAGCTCATTGCAACATCTGCCTCTTGGATTTAAGTGATTCTCCTGCCTCAGCCTCCCAAGTAGCCAGGATTACAGGTGCCCGCCACCATGCCTAGCTAATTTTTATATTTTTAGTAGAGATGGGGTTTCACCATGTTGGCCAGGCTGTTCTCAAATCCTGACCTCAAGTGGTCCCCCTGCCTCAGCCTCCCAAAGTGCTGGGATTACAGGCATGAGCCATCATGCCCAACCTTCTCTTTGTAATTAATATTTATCTCAGAAGAATATTTTGAGACAAATGAACACCCTGCTTTAAGGAAAATCTTCACATAGAAACCTGAACTTATGAAATAAGTATTGATGTATTTTCTTGCATTAACAAAGGAATTCTTCACTTTTCCAAAGAATTCACCCCAGGATTCAATTTTAAATAACAATCTCAGTTCTGGTACATTTAACATATGGCTTGTCTAATACATGTTGACAGTTAACTTTTTGAGACAATGTTTGCTACAATGGTCTCTTTGAGGACAATGTTTGTCTTTTCAAATAATGCATACATATATTCTTATCCCCTTATATAATGAGAAAAAAACAGCAGAATTTCTCTTACCTGGTAGGTCACTGAAAGAAGAAACAGAGCTTAAATCTTCTACTCTTTATCCTTTTCGAAAGGGATTTTTTTTTACTGTCAGAAATAGTGAGAAGGTCAGGAAAATATACATTTTTTTGTGGAAATAAATTTTCAGAGATAATGTTCTATAACATAATACCAAAGTAGATGGGCTCAGAGGATATCAATTATATGCCATACACATGATTCCACTTACTGGAAAACAATTTGGCAAAATGTACCAAGCCTTGAGTTCCACCTCAAAGAATCTGTCCTAAGAAAATAATCACAGACCCAAGCAGAGATCTATGTTAAAAGATATTTACTACAGTGCTATTATAAAGTATTAAGGAAGTGATTTGGGAAATTGGCAATAATCTAAATGCCCAATAAATAGGAAATGGTGGGATTTTGTCCAACAATTCAATTCATGTTTTCAAAAACAAATGCCACAAAAACATGTTCAAGTGATCACAATAACATACTATGTGGAAAAAATAGAAATAATGTCTATACAATATGTCCCTAATCTCTCTCTCTTGTGCATGTATACACACACACACACACTCATACAATTGGTAGAAATACTGATTAGAAAGTTATCTGTAGGTATTAGAATCATGACTGATATTTATTTTCTTTATGCTTTTTAGTTTTCCAATTCTTGTGCTATAATCTTTTTATATTAACAACAGGAAGATATTTTTGAGAAAATTAGCAGTAATTCCATAGGTACCCTTTGGGGAGATAGATTCTGTGAAATACCTTTACATTTCCTCTTTTTCAACCCTGTGTAGATTACAACTTTGAAAGAAACTAAATGGCATGCACTTGTTGAATTTATTCCAAATATTTATGTGTATAGGCATGCACATACACATTTATAGAGCCAGAATGAACTGCATGATGAAGTGAAATGATTAAAATTTTTTAAATTAGATGTGCATTTGGAGAAAAAAAATTCAATATCTAGCTTTTCCATGGTTGGCTTTCTAAATCTAAATAGAAAATCTATAGGATGTAAGGGCTATGATGAGAGAAAGCTAACCCTACCAGGGAATACAGTCTTTCAGGAAAAAATAAAATAAAATAAAATAAAAAGATCTTTTTATATTATTCTTTTTCAAGGTTAGTCTTTAAAATTAAACTCATTAAAAAAAAAAAAAAAAAAACCCTCCCTCAACCTCATCAAATTACAGAAAGCCAAATATCTAGCTTTCATTTTTAATCAAGCAGGCCTAAATATTCATGTTTATGTGCCTAAATGAAACTTTTGTATGCAGTGTTCCACTCCATCTGCATGAATAGTAGCATTGTGGCCGGGTGAGGTCACTGCAGAGGGAGAGTGAGGTAAGAACACAGCTGAATCTACAGGCTTTCTGCAGTGTGGTGCACCAGCTCTTTCTTAAAGCCACAGAACTGCCATTCTCACACCAAAGGCCCTCAGTTTGTTTGTGCCGGGCTGCAGCCCCACTTGCCTGTGTGTAGTGATGGTACTGTGTGTCATGAATAATTCAAGTGTTCCAAAGGAGAGCCAGAACTTCAAGGAGTAGCATGTGGCCAGAACCTCAGCAGTGTATAATTTCTGCTTCTTTAAACATCCACATTGGCCACCTGTTCTCAAAGGAAAAGATGGTACCTTCCATTTCCTGCTCCCCTGCCACAAGATTCACGAGGGATCGCTGCTGTGGTTATGGGGACCCCATTGTGGTGTGCTTCCCTCCCAAGCAGTGGCAGGCTAAGTCACCAGAATATTGGTTAAAGATGCATGTCAGTTCATATTTTACCTACATATCCTACTAACTTAGAGGAATAAGTTGGTTGCCAAGAGCATGCTGGCACATAGCTCCCAGTCAACACGATCTTCGTTAGAGCTGTGAGAACATGAAAAAACTTCACCCTTTTTCACCCCAACAAGCTCTCCAAACGTTTTACCTCCTGCTTTACAATGGAGAGGGATCCTTTATTCTCCAGTCAGCATCAAGCAGCATCCAATTTAAATAATAAGATATTTTCAAGATATGGGTACCATGCCTTTGCTTGTGCCTACCGTGGAAGGTGCCATGATACCAGGAATAACAACAGCTTTTAAAATCTTTCCTGGAAAGTTTTCACACCTAAGGCCTGAGCATATAAACTCCCATTAAGTGAAAAGATAACCCTCCCTGAACCAAAACTTCAAGAATGGGTAAGATTGATTATTTAAGTTAACCAAATCCTATAGAGTTCATCTTGGGGATCAGTACTGGGGATAAATGAGAGCATAAGATTGGTTAGGATAGGCATTATGGGGGTTACATGATCCCTTTGTAAGTTTATAGCCAAGAGGAAGTGCTTTAGAAGTTCAGGGAAGGATCTGCCACTGGATCTGGGAGACTTGGAGAAAATACTTGGTAAAGGAAACAGAAAATGAGAGGTCACTGAAGGAGGAACAGGCTTGGGCATCTCCAGTTGAGAAAAATAGTGTAACGAGAAGGGTATTGGTGCCGTATTTATAACAGCTGCTGAAGATACAAACTCTGGACTAGATCAGTCGACTGACAGATGACCACCTCTCCCTGTTCAGGGATCAGCAGTAGACCTGTTGAGTTGAGGGGTCGATTCCTATGAGAGAAGGGAGGTCCAGTTGGCAAGATACATTGGATCCCAGCCAGACCACGGAGGCTCAGGAATGCCAGCCTAAGGAAATGGTCATTATCTTTTAGGCAATAGTGAGTCACTGGAGGATTAGGAGTAGGGAGGGACATGATGAAATCAGTTTTTTTGGAAGATAAATCTGGCAGGGATGTGCAAGAAGCACATATCAACTAATACTAATAAGAAAAATCTCACTAAGCTAGGAATATTACAAGTTACACTCTAGACAGTGTTAAACAATGATTAAATGATGAACCCTGTTCGTTTCTGCTGATGGCTGCAGAACATTGATCCTGACAGCTGCTCGCTGTGAAAAGAATGAAATGAATGCTGTGAACCAAGGACCCAATTATTACTCAGGTAGGCCCTAAAATCTGTAGGTGTTAGTGGCCAAAGAGTGTTTCTGAAGTGTTTCAGAGATCTTCAAGTTCATTCATTCATTCATTTAGATCAAACCTACTATGTGCTGGGTACCACGATAGTCCCAGGGTAGGGCAGGGGAGTGGGCATAAAGAACAATAAAATATATATCTTCTCAAGAAATTTATATTTGCTATAGATTTTTAAAAATATAGAACATAGGAAGGTATAGAAGCCCAGAATTTACAGCATATATAGTACTATTGTATGCAAACCCTCCTACCTTGGGGGATTTACCTACCTGCTGGAACTCATTCACAGGCCTGGCTGAGGGTCAGTGATGCTGTGGTCTATAAGAGAAAAGTGGAAAGCAAGTTGCAGCCAAATGAAGGGCTTGCCATCTCCATTTTTCACTCAACAAAAGTACACTGAGTGGCTGGGCACGGTGGCTCACACCTGTAATCCCAGCACTTTGGGAGGCCGAGGTGGGCAGATCACCTGAGGTGAGGAGTTCAAGACCAGCCTGACCAACATGGAGAAACCCCATCTCTACTAAAAAAAAAATACAAAATTAGCCAGGCATGGTGGCACATGCCTGTAATCCCAGCTACTAGGGAGGCTGAGGCAAGAGAATCGCTTGAACCTGGGAGGCAGAGGGAGGTTGCAGTAAGCCAAGATCGCGCCATTGCACTCCAGCCTGGGCAACAAGCACGAAACTCCATCTCCAAAAAAAAAAAAAGTACATTGAGTCTAAGTAGCCCTTGCATTTCAGCAGGATGGAGTCCAGTTTATTTTTTACTTAGAAATCTTCCAGAAGTGTGAGGTGTTCATTGAGGACTCAAAATATCCCTAACCACCATGACTACCACTGGTGCTCTCCAAAGCGGCCCTCTCCTCAAGCACCATATTGGTTATTAGTGTCAACCACAATGGTATACTCTGAACTGGGCACATGCTTTAAGTAAAGTTCAGAGACACTTATTGGAAGTTGACAACAGCAGTTTTTGAGAGAGAGAGAGAGAGAGAGAGAGGCAGAGAGAGATCAGCTGGCTATCTCTGCAAGGTGTTTAAATTGCTGGTTACAATTTGTTGGATGATTGGTTCAGGCGCTCACCTTTCAAAGATTGTATAGTCAACTGTTAATAAGTAAATTTTGACAATCTGCAACATATTGTTTATAGGTACCAAGTTAAACACAGATACTGCCCATCATGTTGCATTATTGCCAGTTTTCAGTTACTCACCCTAATTTTTTTTTAGCATACTGTTACATAGAATTTCCCAAGCCAAGCACTGTTCTAAATGCTTTGTAAATAGTAACACAGTACATTCTTACAACAATCATATGTGAGACATCTACTAATACCATTCTTATTTTACAGAGGAGGAAACTGAGGCACAGAAAGAGTAAATGGTTTACCCAAAGTCACACAATTAGTAAATAGCAGAGCTGACATTTAAACCCAGCAGCCACACTCCTAGAGTTCATGCCTTTAACTACTATGCCACTATAACAATGCGCAGCAACATGAGGAAAGGAACCTATATAGAAGTAATAGTATGAGTCGGGCGCGGTGGCTCACGCCTGTAATCCCAGCACTTTGGGAGGCCGAGGCGGGCGGACCACGAGGTCAGGAGATCAAGACCATCCTGGCTAACACAGTGAAACCCCGTCTCTACTAAAAATACAAAAAAATCAGCCGGGTGTGGTGGCAGGTGCCTATAGTCCCAGCTACTCAGGAGACTGAGGCAGGAGAATAGCGTGAACCCAGGAGGTGGAGCTTGCAGTGAGCCGAGATCGCACCCACTACTGCACTCGAGCCTGGGCGACAGAGCGAGACTCCATCTCAAAAAAAAGAAAAGAAAAGAAAAAAGGAAACAAAATAATAGTATGAATTGTGGTAGTAGTGGTGGTGATGGTACAGGTGGAGTATCCCTTATCCTAAATGCTGGGGCCCAGAAGTGTTTCAGATTTCAGATTTTTTCAGATTTTGGAATATTTATATTACACTGGTTGAGCATCCCTAATCTGAAGAGTCAAAATCTGAAATCCTCCAGTGAGAATTTCCTTTGAGTGTCACAGTGATGCTCAAAATGTTTCAGATGTTGGGCCATTTCGGATTTTGGATTTTTGGATTAGGGGTGTTCAATCTGTAGTCCTAGTAGCAGTAGTATGACAGCAATGGTGGTGCTATTATAATAGTAGTTGTTTTGTAGCAGTAGTGTAGACACAGCGGCAGCAGCAGTGCAAAACATAGTAAGCACTGTAGTCATATTGTCCTGGTGCAGCGGTAGAAGCAGCCATCGTTGTCTCCGTTGCCCTGGTTGTTGTACTCTCCTTTCAGACATGAAGATATTGAGGCTTAGGCAGACCTAATAACGAGTAGGTGGCAGAACAGGATTTGTGCTCACAGGTATCTGAGTCCTTTGCTGCCCCTCAGGATGTTCACGTAAGAAGAAAATGGCTGTTCTGTAGCCTGCAGAAATTCCTGCTCAGCGGCTTGGCCATGAGTTTGGCCATGCTGCCATACACTATGGCACTTGAAAGGTTTGTTGTCACTGTTGTTGTTGTTATCCTTGGCTGAGTCTCTGTCATGTTCAAGCCACCAGTTTGTTGGAAGTGTGAGGGCTGGTATGTGAATAGAGGGAAGTCCAGTGGGGAAAGTCAGTCAAATTAGTTGTGACTGAACTAGCTTGTCAATTCAGTGAGACAGATCAAACCATAGCCCCATGTAGACACCACCAGGGTCTGTACTACCCGTCAGTAGGTCACTGAGTCATGCCCCTGTGAAATCCCCCAGCCACTTAGAGCAGTAAAGATTGATTAAACATGTTTATATGCAATTTGAAAATGGTTCTTTCAGGAAATGTGTGGTTCTTTAAAGTCACTTTAACACGAGAGACTTTACTTTAGTTTATTTATATTCTAACCAAAAAGAACCCAAAGTTGAGCACAAAGTCCCATGATGTATGGAGTCCTCCAGGAGAAATTGTCAGGGCTGGTTTATGTATTTGTACCCTATCAATATGGCCTTTCACAGTTCCTAATTAGTTTTGTTAGTTGACTTACAGAAAAGTGTATTTAAAGTGAGACGTCAGTAATTCCACTGAGGGAATAGCATTAATGAAAAACACACAGTCAGGAGGCCAATGGAAGAGCAAATGGTTCAGTCCTGAGCACCCCTAATTTGTATGGGGGTGATTAACTCAACTGCTTCTCTTGTTAGGAAACACTTTGGTAGAAACCCCCGGAGATTATTCAGGCAATGGATACATGTGTTTGTGTGTGCATACAGGTACAGGCACGCAGATACATATGTTTTGTGCATAAAGCAAGTAAATAAAGATTAATTGAGCTTTTGGAACACCTACCCGGTGTACTTTTGACAACATATATGCCACAGAGATTGTACTGGAAACTCAGCGGAGTTTGAGCTAAGATATGTTATATCATGTCAAGTAAAAGGAAATAGCTCCAAAACAAAGAGAACAAACAATAAAATATAAATTTACCCAATTTTGATGTTTACTTCTGCCAGCTATGTGAACTCTGAGTTTGGTTATTTATACTTACACGGGGCTTCTTAGAAAAATGTATTTGAAGAACGCTGTCTCAGAATTTCAATAGCCAGAGCAGATGTGCAGTGTTCTTTGTGAGGTTTACAGTAGATATGTGCACTCTACCAGAAATTATAGATGCACAATTAGATTTTTACAATGTACACATTCATGCAGATCAAACCATGTTCCTTAAATGAGGGCTTAGTTTTCTTTATTTCCTGCTGAGTTTACCAAGTAGAGCATTGGTTGCCAGCATTTCTAGCTAAGTAAGTTTGCTGCAAAACCATTCCCATTCATTTGTGCTCAGGCAAGGATGGAGGGTCACTTTCCTTTGTATAGAGAATGCAAAACAGGAAGGTCTTGTGTCATCACTTCAGCTTTTCTCTGCTGCCGCAGCTCTGGGCAGTGGGAACTGTTCGGAATTTACATACCACGCAACTTTTCAGAATGTGTGACATGCTCAGGTTTATGTTTGTCTGTGGTATGCCGTGGTTGTTTATTATGTGGAAGAAATGGAAAGCTTGCCAATTCACATCACTAATGTGAGTTTGACTAATGACATGGGCAGTAAATTAGAATTTAGCTTCTAACCACATACAAATAGGTCTCAGGCTGCTGGTTAATGCCATGATGTCAGTTCTGATGCCCCCTTCATTAGCTGATGTGCTTTTAAAGGTAGATGCCAAGAGAAAGAATTTGGTTTTGTTTTCCTAATGCACAAAACATGTTTTGAACAATAGAAATACTTCTCTATCAACAGTTTTCCGGCTTGTTGATTTCCCAACTCTGTTAATTATACCCTCTGAGTCTGTATTTCCAGGTCTTTATTAGAACACAACATTACCTACAGGGGAGTTGATTTCTAAATCAGATTGAGTTTCCACACACACCTCTTTCCTCTCCTGGGAGACTCCACTGGGTATCTACATGTGGCAGCAAAACCAGACCAACCAAATTATTCTACAGTTCTGATGCATCACGGCAGGTTAAGACAGTAGCCTAGCCAGTGGGGAAAGATGTTTACAAGGTCCCACTGATTATACCACCTTGAAGATCCCAGAGAATGATTCAGACCCGCCAAAGTTTTTGCTTCAACCCATGCTGCCTCCGCATGTTTGTGTTCATCTGATGGGCAGTCTTACCATAACTCATGTAGGGCATATATTATCATTTGTGGCTGTCTCTTTCTGAATCAGCATTTACCTTGTTAGTAGACTGTTTTGCCACACATGAAAACCTATTAAGAAATATTTGCCTCTAAAATATAGCATTGTCTTATGAATATGTGTCTACTCAGGGCAGGTCTGTGTCTAGAGACAAGAAGGAGTAATAAAAGAACTGAATAAAAAAGAAGAAGAAAAAGAAAGTAGTAAAGCCTACCTATGACTGGCTTTCATAGTAATGTCTCTATGAGCCTACAGTTATTTTCTTGGCACAGAAGCAAATACAAATGAAATTGTTGCGGAATATAAGAGAGAAATTTGATTAGGTGTAATAATAATGCTTTTCATTTTCAAAGCACTTTGAAAATGCTAACTAATTAATCTTCCATAATAGTTTCAAGTAGTAGGAACATATATTATTCTACTTGCACACAGCGTAGCACATATAGGGGGCTCACGTTACAGGAAAACCCTTAGAGACTTTGCTACATGCGCTTCCTCCTGCTAGCCACACATTTAAACCAACATGAATGTTGTCAGGTAGAGAACTGACAAAGCACACAACAGTGTACAACTGACAGGGTTAGAAAGAGAGACAAAGAAAAGGAATTCAAATATCCAGAAATTCTAAATAAATGAGCATATGCCCAGTGATCCCAAGTTTAAGGGGAGAGTCAATTAAAGTGGAAAGAAATATATTTTTATATGTAGTTGACCCTAGATGGGGTTCCACAGTTGCTGCTCACCAGTGATGGACCCTTGGGCAAGATATTAACCGCTCTGGACTTTTTGCTTTCCTCAACTGTAAATTGCGGGTGTTAGAGAGAAGGTCTCAAGATCCTTCTTGATCTGAAATTCACAGGTTTCTGCTCAGGGCAGATGGCAAGTCAATAGACAAGGCTTCATTCCTGAGATGGGTCTCAGGGGAATGTTTTCTGAGGGGGCAACTTTTTAGCTGCTGAGCAGGAACATGGCATAAATCCCCAATCAGTACATTTATCCAATTAGATTTAAACTCAAGCCTCAATTAAAGATTTCTCTTTCATGGCATCGTACCAATATCAGAAATGCAAATACTGTATGGGGCTTTTTTGGCTGGAGCAAGTCATATAGCTAACATTTTGTGACTGGGAGAGAGTCCAAATTCTTTCCTATATGTAATCACTTTAAATGATGTGAGGGGTGTGTGTGTGTGTGTGTGTGTGTGTGTGTGTGTGTATCATTTGTTTTATGGAAATATTTGTGTGTGGGGGGGGTCAAAAGTGATAACTCAGGAAAATAAGCCAATTGTATATGCCAAGACTTGAGAAGATTTCAGTGATTCCTTAAATATTTAAATCATTTTTAAAACTAGTGTGATCCTGCTTGCTTTGGGAAGCAGAATAATTTTTAGAAATGAGTTTGCAACATAAAGTAGTGTGAAACATGTGAATCTAAATGTAAATAACTGGTTGGGGATAGAACTGATCTCATTCTGAAACTTCTAGCAGAAGAAAGTTTGTAATGAGGAGAAAGGCAAACTTATCAGCTAAGTCATTTAAATGAAAGCTTTATATATTTTCCCAGATATTCATGCAGCATTGCAATGGCACAACCCATATTTGTATATTTGTTTTTTAAACTTATGGTTACCACATCTGGCATAAACTATTATTTTGGTTGTCAATTTGGGTCGATGAACTTGAAAACCCCACATTTCAAAGTAAATCTCAAGATAAAATAAATAATTATTTTACAGAAAGAAATTTTGTATGGTTAGAATTTTAAATATTTAGATGTCAGAAATGATGTGCTCACATTTTCAGGTTACATTACTTTTAAAGGAATTTTCAATATATTGTGCTTGGTGGTTTGGATTTTCCAGCAACCCTTTATTTAGTAACTTTATTATTTGCTGCTGCTAATGTTGACAGGGACTTAAAATTGTACATGCAGCATTAAATGCAAATATCCTGCTACAACACAACTAATTATATTAAATTTAGAGCAAAATAATGCTATGATAAAATTTTAGTGACCATTTGATAATTGTATTTCTCTATCACCATGCACGAGAACCTTCTGTGCTTTAAACCTTCCCTTCTACCCAACACAAAAGAATACAAAACAAAACTCTGATAAACCTAAGTGGATTGATCTTTCCCTAAGCAAAATAGCCATCTGTGCTAAACTTAAACTCTTGGCTGTGGTTTTTTTTTTTTTCTTCTTCTTCTTCTTTTTTTTTTTTTTTTGAGACTGTCAGATGACCTTGATACAATATGAAACTGAGAGAAAGTGCATTTCTTTTCATTCATTTATTTCTTCACACATCTTCAATGCTCCATTTTGCTTAATAGCTGTAACACATAACAAATCCGTTAAAGACTCTTGGCTCTAATCATTGTTTAGAATAAATACAGTGTCCCCAAAGATCTTATTTATATTCCACTTAAGATGTGGGCCTTGTTTCTTACCTCCACAGCATTTACCCAGACAAGACACACAGATTGTCAGGAGCTTTACCAAAAAATTGGGAATTGTAACAGAAAGAGGCCTAACCTTGCTTAAAGTATAACTTGTGCATCTTGTTGGTTCCAGGGCATCTTGAGGGTGATCAGATCAGAATTTCCCTTGTCTTTCCTGTGAGTTTTTTCCTGATTATCTATTCCACTCTTTAACATAAAAACATGCAAAGAAGAAAATCATCTCAAATAAGAAAAGCACTTAGATGTGCTTCTGCATCCTTAGTAGCTACTGATAGGTATTCAAATTGTGACATGTACATACATTATACACACGTGCCTGTTTATTTTTAGGACTGCCATACCTTCTATTTCAAAGAGAGTCCCCTTTCTTTCTGTAAGTTGCTTTTAAAGACAGACCACTATTTCTTAGGAGCCTGGGGAGAAAATTTGAGTCTTTAGGAATAGAAAAACCTTGGGCTTATTGCTTTAATACTGTCAAGCAACTTATGAAGTTCCCCATGCAGTTAAATACTTTACCCTAAACCTTCAATTAATTATCCTACCACACTTTAGCCTTTAAAAGCGAGTCTTGCTACAACATATAACGTTTCCTCTGTGCCTTGCCACTTTATAGCACAGACCTGAACTTAAGAAGGGCCCTTGAATATATTTTCAGTGGATTCTCAGTATTTCTGTAAATTATCCTGCTCTTATTCTGAGGTTTTGGTGATCTATAACAGATACTTTTCCAGGAGAAAAGTTTCCTTACGTTTTGTTATTATTCATGAGATTTGAAAGCATGATGTCATCACTGTGGGGATATTACTTTTTTGTTTTTTGATTTTTTTGAGACAGGGTCTTGCTCTGTCACCAAGGCTGGAGTACATGGCATGATCATACTTGCTGCAGCCTCAAGCCCCTGGACTTGAATGATTCTCTTGCCTCAGCCTCTCAAGTAGCTGGGACTACAGGTGTGCACCACCATGCCCAGCTAATTATTTTTTATTTTTTGTAGAGAGAGGGTCTCACTATGTTGCCAGGCTGGTCTCAAACTCCTGGCCTCAAGCAATCCTCATGTTTTGGTCTCCTAAAGCACTGAGATTCCAGGCGTGAGCCACCGTGCCTCGCCTAAGGATATTATGTATTGTCAGTAGTACAGAAATTACATTCATGGTGCTGGAGAAGTTGTCTTCAAGGACTACTCAATAGATACAAAAATTATTTTTTATTGACCTGAATACACTCCTAGGTTCTTTAACATTCTCTTACTCTTTTTTTAAAATTTCAAGCAAAATATAAATGATATAACATTAACATTATAACAAGTTATACAGTTTTACACATAAGCCAGAGCTGAAATGCAGGAAAGGCCCTAATTCTCCGGTAAAAAAAAAAAAAAAAAAAACTGACCCAGAAGTTTACACTTTTAATTTACCATTAGCCATTTGGGTTTTGGATGCCAAACACAACACTTTGCCAAGCTATAAAATTCATAATGTTTAAGAGAAAGATCAAAACTAAAACCAGAGAGTTTATTTGCACAAATATTTGCTTGGTGCAAATATTCCTGTTGGATGGTCTTAGACTCTTTGATTTCGGTGGGTTAAAAGAAAGTCTGAGCTATAATTTATTTGTATTCTATTTTCATATTAGGCTTTCCCACTTTTTAAAACTCTTTGCAAATATTGATTTGTAAAGCTACTATCTCTCTATGAGAAATAAATGCTCCTCTCCATGGATTGACTATTATATTTTTTAAAACTTGGGTCAGTTTTATATGTTTTCATAGGTGATTGAGGATTTAATTCTTTTCACTAGAGTCTAAACATAAATGTCGATGACAATTCCTGTTTACATTGTTTAAAGAATTTATTTCTGAGAATAATGAGATTTAGAAGGGTCACTTACACTTTGTTACTATCTCATAAATGATGTTTAGTCACTTCGGTGTCTTAGGTGACCACAGTTTTGCCGCCTTTCATAGTTTCTCATAGATGTAGGTATGCAGCCTCGAGCTCCAAAATTCATACTCCAGTTCTCTGCTTAGGCAGCCATGAAACATCTAGAACATGGATCACCAAAATGATGACAAAGATGAGCCAATTATCTCACCGTATTTATGTCACTGACATTTTCATTATTTTGAAGTACAAAATATCTAAAAGGGTCCCAAAGCAGGCTTGTTTTATCAGTGTGTGTTTACGTTTCATCTATTGTGGTCATGTGTGCCATGACAGAAACTGTGTATGGGAGTAGAGGTGATGGTGGATATATTCACATGGCCCACAGCCTGGTGTGGTATGATTTTCTTGAACATAATCTAGACCTTGGTGCAGGGTCAGAAACATAAGAGTCTGTACTTCCTAAGTGTTTTACCCTTGTACAAATCCAGCACTTTAAAATGTGACAATATTTATTCAAGATTATTTATCAACATTTCATTCCAACAAACATGAATGTGTTTTAGGTGTGTAGTGAAATATTTAGTTGTTGTTCTTTCTTCGTTTGGTATTCCCCTCTCAGGTGGAGCAAATGCCACAAAATCATATTTGCCCTATCCATACTTTTGTGTGTACATGTATTTTTTCTCTCCCATGGAGCCATGATATAAGTGGACAGGAAGGGAGAAAGGGGGGAAAAAAACTGAAGGAGAGGGCTAGCACCAGCAATAAAAAGACAGGAAAATATTTGGTAGAGATATGAATGGCTGCGAGAAGAAATATCTTCTTTGCCTGTTGGTATTTATAGCAGAGGTTTCTCAGATGTTGCACCAGATCTCAAGACCAGCAGTGTTTATGGTGGGCACACAGTATTGTGCCCGTAGGGAGAAAATGATAACAGATAAAGTATGTTTCCAAATATGGGCCCCCACCATGCCTCAAGCCTCTTTCTACCCAGTGGTGGCAGAGAGCTGCAGCTATTGCCCATGTGCAAGACAGTTCGAGAGTTAATATCAAATTGTCACTGACTCTAATCTCAGACATTTTCTTTGGGTGGTGCAGCAGGGAAAAGCAAGGGCCTTGAAATCAGACTAGTGTGTTTAATACCTTAGGCAAGTTACTTAGATCTCTTGGAGCTACATTTTTCCAGAGTGTAAAACAGAAGTCCTAAAACACATCAACTAAAAAAAAAAAATGAGATATTTGTATGTTCCTAAGCACATCCCTAGGGCATAGTGAGACCTCATTACATATGTTTAGCCACTATCCTTATTTTCTTTGTTATGCACCATCTCTTTAAAGTTACTTTAAAGATAAATGAGAAATAAAAAACAGTCTGTCATCTTTCCCTTCTGAAGAAAGGGAAGAAGGTCCCTTCCCTGCACAGGCACCCCCTCCTCTGGAACAAGCTCCCTCAGACTCTGCCTCCTCACCCCAACTCCACTAGCCATGAGCCCTTGGGTGTAAACTCAGTACTCAGTCACACTAAAGAAAACACATTTATTTGGGGACTGAATGATAAAGCATTAATATGCAAAGTCTGTTGAAAAGATGACAAAGTCATGCTTCTTTTCCCAGAATTTTAGTTAAATTTCTCAACTGGTTCTCAGCAAAGGATTTAAACAGATCTCTCTCAAATGCCTTCTAATTGTTATCCAGCTTACCCTGGAATGCGCAGGAAAAGCTGAATGTGTTAGCGCATGGCAAACATTGGAGCACCCACGGACTGGAATGTCGACCCAGATTGAACACTGCCCTTCAGGCTGTATAGCTGCTTGGTTGTTGAAATGGAAACCAGAATGGCCCTTGTGGGTAACTAAGCCCTAAATAGTGAGGAGGAAGACTCCCTCAAGCATCCAGCTCAGCCAGATTGGTAAACTTTCCTGACTTTCTGATCCCATCACCCACTACTATCCATGGGAAAAGGTAGGGATGATCATGTGTCTTCATCAAAGAGAGGTTCTATTTACAAGATACCTCTTGGAGACAGGGTGATATCATACTTCAAACCTCTCTAGAGTATGGAGTAAGGACAGGTCATCTGCACTCCAGTTCAAACACTGAATTGGACACTAAACGTTATTTCTATACTGATGTCAAGTTCTGCTTCTTTTGTTTGTGTCTTTGTTTTAACAAAGAGCAATACACACTTGGTTTTAAACTGCATACTAGGGGAAAAATCCTGGAAGGAGAATTGCCCAGGACCTTGTGTTTTGTCTTCATGTCATGACTTAATTTTTACAAAATCAAAATGACTTCATTCACAATTTATGTACCCACGTAACTTAGCCCATTTTAAAATTCTTGCTGCCCCACTCCATGTATGCATTTATTTTTGTTTTTTATTTTCATTGTAATTATGTGTACCAGACTGGGCTACAGGCAGTGTGACACTGACAAATTGGAAAGCATATTGAACATAGAGAGAAAGAGAACGGAAATTCTGAGATGGGTTAACCAGCCTCTCTTGAGTTGATATATTCATGACATTATTTTCTTTGTTTGAGCTTTGCACTATCCTTTCAGGAATCTTCCTATTAGAAAATATCTTAACAAACCTGGGTTTATTTTGAACTTGGCAATGGTTCTGATTAGAGATGTTGCAAAATAACCATTCAGCCCAACATGGCCCTAAAGACTCAGAGTTTCCAAGATGAATCAGGGCAGATATTGGCATATGCTGAGGAACATTTTTAACCTTTAACATGGGGTGGGAATGGGGGGAGGAGCGACACACTGCAAATTGGCACACATCCTTTCTACTACCCTCAATTTTATTTCTGTGGCTTTTTCCACATAAAAGAAAGTCACTTTCAGAATTATTAAGTTGCATCGCATCTGTATCCATCCAGCCCAAGCTGCCAAGCTCCCAATAGGGGAACAAAAGCAGCTCATTTTGCCTAATGCCTCTTCAACCTAAAAGTAGTTTCTAAACATCAGTCCTTCCCATGATCCATCTAGAATTTAATCTCTGCACAAGGGATTTTTGCATCCATTCAGATCTTACAAATATGATAAAGTTTAATTTCCATTATAAAAAGATAAAATTTAAAGAACAGTCTTTAAAGTATTTGAAAATTGGTCTAAGATCCCCATAAGGATAGGAACTAATTCTATCATTTATAAAATCTAAGGATTTTGCATTTTAGCCCTATTTGGTTAAAAATACAGAATTAAGTCTGAATTGGATATGCCTTATAGAGAGGAGTTGGGGTGGGGAGGCAGAGTCTGAGGCGTATGTTCCAGAGTAAGGGGTGCATGTGCAGGGAAGGGGCCTTCTTCTGTTTCCTCAGAAGGGAAAGAAGACAGGCTAGTGAGGAAAAAGACTCTTGTGGGAAGTAAGAGGATTTGCAGATGGATGCCGTTTAAGGAGGGGACAGTGGTCATTGGAGGAACTTACACCCAATGCTTTCATCTGCTCATGAATGCAGAAGTGAGATGAAGTTCTTGGGGGAATAGTTTTCTTTCTCAAATGGGTAAAGAATCTGAAAACCATGTCACAAAACAAAAAAGGTTGACGGAACCCCAATATCTAATCTGAGATGAAATAATTATCCTCATATATTTGAAAATCTGCAGCGTGAGAAAGGAGGTAGAGTTTCAGGAAAACTGATCTTACCTTGAGGTGGAAGAAGTTGCTTTATAGCCAGGGAACTTTTCCTGAATTAGAGGATAAAATGGTAACCTTCCGAAGGTACTGTGTGGGTGTATGGGGGAGAATTCTTGCATAGATTGTCTTCCAGTTCTGCGTCCATGGGTAAGGTTTTAAGCACTCACTTCCTGACAAGTGTCAAGAAGGTCCTACAAACACTGAAATTTGGTCATGAATCCAATCTAGTCCCACCATTGATGATGCCGCTTGAGAAATTCCTCCCACTCCAATGAGTTAACAGTGTTGGCCATCTTCCCAGAAGGAGGTGGTTTCATCCAGTTGATAAGATCTGAGTTGAGCTGCTTGCATTTAGGATAGCTTTCCTTCAGCCTCAGCCTCTCCTCAGGCAGCCCCTAGGGCAAAGCAAGAGCTTTCTCATTCTTCCAGACCATTCAGAAAACTCTGTGTTATAAATGAGTGAGCACTGACCACTAGCTGTGAGTCCTTGAGTGTAAACTCAGTCCTCTGGTACACTAAAGGAAACACATTTATTTGGGGTCTGAATGATAAAGCATTAACATGCAGAGAGTTGGGGAGATACTAAAAGAACAACAGTTTTTTCTTTTTATCAAAACTAAACTGGATAAATTAGCTATGCTTTGACTAGGCCTGAAACTATAGCTCATTCAGTGGATATCTGGTTTGCCTATGAACCTTTAGTGCTTGTAAAAAACGTGTCCTAGACTAGTGTTCTGTGGCACTACAAGGTGACTATAATAAACAACAATTTACTGTATATTTTCAAATAGGTACAGCAGCAGATTTTGAATGTTAACACAACAAAATGATGAATGTTTGATAGATGAGAGATATGCGAATTATGATTTGATCATTACACATTGTATACGTATATTGACATGTTACATATACCCATAAATATGTATAATTATGTGTCAAATACTAATAAACTAAAATTAAATTAGTAAATTAATATATATTAATTTAATAAAAATTAATTTGAAGATTAATTTTTTAAAAAACAAAAAAAGTCCTAGGACCCCAAGGTGTATGTCTTGTTGATGCTTTGAAATAGTTTAGTTAACTGTACATTCAGGTGGACAGAATAAGGCTTGGCATTAACTCCTTATTAAAGAGAATCAGGGAAGACTCCTTGGGTACCTGGCTAAGATGTAATTTTTTGGCCATGTAAGGCAGTTAGAGTATGACAGTGGCTAAAATGAAGAGAGCCATTTTTTATTTCAATAGGACAATCCAGGAAGCTGGAAATTGAGATCAGATTTAAAAGATGAGTGGGATCACTAGAGCATTCTTCCAGCCTTAGAATCAGACCTTTCCATGACCACAAAAGAGACTACTATTGCCAATGGTGAAATTGGAACAGTTCTTGGCAATAGGCTCCATAGTTCTGTACAACTGTGTCCAGAGTGAGCCACTGCTGGCCCGTGACAGACATGGAGCCTGAGCTCAGAGTGGAGCAGGTCCCCACAACAAGTTCTTGCAACAGCCGTATTCCTGTCTCTAATGGAAAATTTCGTATAGAAGGTGACAGTTGTGAAAAAGTGAGCTGTAAGGAAGAGGAGCCAGTAGAGAAAGGGGAGAGAAGAGTGGAGTTAATATGGCAGGGCTTCATCTTCAACTTGGTCTGTTTTGCCTTCCAGAGCAGACCTGTGGCCACTTGGAAGAACAAGCTCCCTGCAGTCTTTCTTGGGCATCTATGAAAGCCTGTAATACTGGAGCTTCTAGTTACTAGTAAGCTTAATCTCACCACTAGAGTTGGGTAGGGAAAGGGAAACAACAAAACCCAGAGCATTTCCACATTCTCTTGTAGTTCTGCCAAGGAACATCTGTGTTAGCCAACCCTCCTGAGTAAAGTATGAGAAAGAGAAAGAATGGAACTTTTTTTTAATATGAGTGGGTACATTTATACCTTTCATCATGATCCATTTTTTATTCATTAGTCCACTTAATGTTTTGGTTTGCATGACTAGAAAAATAACTAAGGAAAAGGGGAGAAAACCCAATTGTGGTAAAGATAGTTACATCAATGATCATGCTATGAATTGATCATCTAATGATGGTTTTTGCCAATGGGAAAAATGTGGGTGGTACGTAAATTTTTAATTGTGACATTAGCAGTACATCTTTTCTCTCACAGACTGGGGTGTTCTCTCTTATGTTTAAAAAACATATGTGGTGGTTACGAGGGGCAGGGGGATGGGAGAATAGAAGAGATGGTCAAAGGGTACAAACTTTCAGTTATAGAATGAGTAAATTCAGATCCCATATGCAGCATGGTGACTACAGTTAACAATACTCAAGGTATACTTGAAATGTGCTTAAGTCTTCTCATCATAAAACAAAACAAGCAGGGGTAACTAGGTGAGGTGATAGATGTGTTAATTGATTGTGGTAATCATGTCACAAAATATGTGATAGCAGATCGTCCTGTGGTGCACCTGAAAATCACAAAATTTTATTTGTCAATTATACCTCAATAAAGCTGTAATTTTTTAAAGTATGAAATAGTGGTACAGCCAAAAAATAAGAGTTTCGCCACTAATTAGTTTCTTTCTTTGCATAAATCACCCTACATCTCAATGCCTTAATTTCTTGCTTTGTTCTGTAAGGGTGTTTGGATGATCTGATATCTGATGCCCCAGTGGTTCTGTAAGCAGAGAGAAAAAAAATGGCTCCGTCTTTAGGGGAGAGATACAGGGCTTGAAATTCCCGGGCCACATTTTCAAGACTTTTCAATGAAAAAATTCAGAGTCAGTTTATGTTCCCTCATCAAGGGAGCCACCTTAGAATAGGGGGATTTTATCAAATGTGTTTTCTGGTTGTCTTCTGGACACTGCCTGATGTAGACATGGGATTCACGAGGAGGCTGGGGGTGTCCTGCCTCCATTAGGGCCACTCATCCTCTTTAACAGGAAGATAACGATGCCTTCCTCAGGGAGTCGTTGCGTGAACACACGAAATGGTTCTTATCAGGCTCCCCGTACATGTGAGGAGCAGGGCAACCCTTCTCGTGTCATGATCTCTCTGTGTGGGCATTTCATTTATAGCCCTACCCCTTCCAGAAACTTCTAAGTGTATTTTTAAATGGCAAGTACCTAAAACAAAAAAGTATCTGTATTGAGGTCCAGACCTGGCACTTCATAATGTTTAAAGCATCAGCTGCCAATTTGCTGTGCCTGTAATATCTAATTTATAGTTCTCTGTGCGTGGGTGGGAGGGTGGGGCCAATCTCTCAGGAGAAGACATTTTTCTTGTCTGTAACATTTTTCTTTGGTCATTTAAAAAAGGTTTAGTAAGTGTGCTCCATAAACTCAGGGAGCATCCCAGCCTTCCTCTGTGTGGCTGATGTGTCAGTCTCTATTTTCCCTTGGCAATAAATTTCCCGTGAGGAGGAAAGTCACCTTTTTCTTCCTGGCCTGGTAAAAACTAGACAGCAAAGGGCAGTTGTCATTCTGTAAAACACTCCCACTTTCTCGGGCCACCACCTACCTTGGCTGCCCAGCCCAGACGTTAAGGGACATGGGATAGTTTCACTTATAAAATCCACTTCCTCAGAGAGAGCAGACACTGGTGGAGTTTCCTGAAATTTGGTGGAATTTCCAAATTTCCTGAATTTGGCAGAATCTTTCTTTAGAGAGACTCTGCTTCAGACGGCTAGACACTTGGGACCTGTTGGCTCAGGTTTAAAAAATGTTCAGGTTAGTAGCCGAAAACCACTGGAAGTGGGGGCAAAAGAGCAATGAGGGCTGCAGGGTGACCTGGGCAGCTCGAGGGGTGACTGCTTGAGGCAACACTGGGAGTGGAGAGTAGGGCGCTCAGGAGGCCAGGTGGAACGGGGAGCCCAACTCACTACCAAAGGCTGGGAGCCCAGGTGCCGCTCGAGCCTCACCACTTTTTTAGGTGCAGCAGAAAGGCAAGAGTGGTGGGAGCAGGTGCGCCCAGTACTGAAAAACTGGGTAATCCAGGCATGAAATTGCCCGTTCATTCCACCAAAGACTTGAAAGGAAATAAGCAAAAACTGTTGTAACAAAGGAAACACAGGAAGGTTTTAAATTCTCTTTGAAAGACATTTTCAAGCTAAATGTAGCAAAATTCTCAATTATAAGTTTCATAGTGCAAAGCAGTAAAGCCTTTATAGAACACCAGCGCTCATTTTTTGATAAACTAACTGCTATCTGGAGAGACTAAAAGTCTCGTCCAGGCTCACTCAGGTTTAAGATGCGGAAGCTCAGCTTTCCTGAGCAAGTCCTCCTCCTCTCATCCACTGCACTTCGGGGCAGGCAGAGTATGGAAAATACTTGGATTTAAGTGACACTTGTGCACCAGCTCTGGCCTACCACTTCACTACTTGGTGATTACAGGCAGCTCTCGTAACCTCCTAGATCTCAGGTTCATTGTTCTCAAATGAGCTGCATTGTATCTAACGTATGATTTATTGTAAGGATTAAATACGTGATTACAAGGCAGCGTTTTCGAGAGCTTTAGACATTGTTAGTGTTATTTTCAACATGTAAATTCCTCCTTTTAGCCCCCATTTAGCATTTCCTTTTTAATATCTGTTTTGTAAAATTAATACTTTCTTAAATAGCTTGGTTTCCAAAAAAAAAAAAAAAATCTCTTTAAGACTGTTTGACTCTGTGGAACTCTATCTACCTCTATTGCCAGGTTCTTCTGTGCAGAGCAAAATTTTTTCAAAGCTAGGACCAAATATATAACATATATTTACCCTTAATTAGGAAAGTAAAATAACCATGAATAACCCAAGGAGGTAGTTTTCAGGTCTAAAGCTTAAACATAATTACCTAAAGGTTGTTTCCAGTTTTAGAGCTATTCTTATAAATTATTAATTAAAGTTTTTAATAACTGAAGCTATTCCAGATAAATAGTATATTAAAGTAGAATTGGACAAACTTTTTCTGAAAAGGACCATATAATCAATATTTTAGGCTTTGTGAGTCATATGATGTCTATAAGAACTACCCAAGTCTGAGGCGGAGCTTGCAGTGAGCGGAGTTCGCACCACTGCACTCCAGCCTGGGCGACAGAGCGAGACTCCGTCTCAAAAAAAATAAATAAATAAGAACTACCAAAGTCTACCATCGTATCACAAAAGCAGCCGTATGCGATACCTGAATGAATGGGCATGGCTGTGTTCCAATAAACCTCTATTTACAAAATCAGCTGGCCATAGTTTGCCAACCCCTGTCTTAAAGAAACCCATATCTTTCTGCTTTCCCTGTTTGGAATGGTTTTAATTGTCACCCCTGTCCATTGAGTTCACAGTATTTCAGACCAGCCCTTAATATGGCTCCAACCAGGTGAGTGACTTGAAGGACTCAGGGAACACTTAAATTCAGGGCTAATTTTTAGTGAGGAAAGTTGGCCAGTAAGAGCCTTAGTCACTTAATCTTTTCCTAGCGTCTTTCATTTCAGTTCCCATGCCAACGCCTTACAATGTCGAGGTGGATGGAGGTTTGTTTTCCAACATAAAGATTTCAGCTGGAATACTGCCCAGGTCATTTCTCTCCTATTTCCCTCCACGTAGAGGTTGTTCATTCACTGATAAACTTGTAGAGGAGAGTTTCATATTCTTGACTACCAAGGAATTCTTTCATCTTTCTTTCCTTCTTTTAACTGAAAGGTCACCAGTATGAGTTATTTCTTATGTTGACTTACCTTCTATTTCATAGTTGCTGTTAAGACTTGGAGAGTTTTCTGTTTTCTATCAATAAGTTGCTTTCACATTTCCAGAATTTCAACTGGTGGGTAAAACCAATGGCTATTGCAAGTAGGAGTCTAGACTGAGCAGGAACAATAAATAACTCAAGTCCTGTCCCGTTTTTTAGCATTCATCTGTCAGGGCCATGTCACTTCACTCACTCCGGCCTTCATTTCCTGGGCTAATAAACAGGACTATCAAAGGCCAAATACCATTCACAACGTTGTCTATAGGTCCTTTTCAAAGGCGAACTTGTCCTCGGCTTCTCTTCAAACACCCTGCGTGCTCTTCCCGGAATCCTGCATTTACAGTACGGACATGTGTTATTCTGAGACTGACTGTTGCCATATGGTATTACATAATTATTTTCCCTTTAGGTATAATTACGGAATTGCCAACCCTTCGACTCTGTTTTGCATTATTTCACACGTATTTTCTAGTTTTGATTTAGGTCTCTGCACGGTATGCCATAAATCAGCAGAGTGGGGGTGGGTAACGAAAGGACATCAAAACACAGCCCCCACTGCTATAGAATGTTACTCAAGTGACACTCCATAACTCACATACTGCAAACCATGGGGTAGCCAAAGCAGGGCACTACGACAGGATGCGTTGTTTTTGTTAATAGAGATGAAATTATGGGTGTAACTAGCTGGCAGTCCTCAAACAGACTTCAGCAAACTGTTTACTCAGCTGTCCTCAGGCAACAACTTAATACTTGTGGATAAAATTATTCTCCCACCATCTCCCAAGTGGTATAGTCCAGGGATCCCAATTTGTTCTCACTAATAAAAAGAAGGAACAAGCTTGCAATTTCCAAAGGCAGTTTGAGATTCTGGTTATATTTTGTTTTTAGTATATCAGGCTTTCGGCACCATGATTCATGAAATTTTCTGTGTCCTTTGAATTCTGCATTTCAAAAATATATAGGAAGTGAAACCTAAAATACTCTGTGTGTCTTAAAGAAACCTGTGGTCCCTAACACTAAAACCCTGACATATTTTATTTTTGTACGCTATTCCCGTCGCCTGCAATACCTCCTGCTTCCTCTCTGCCTGTTGAAATTCTGAGTCTTTTAGGCTCAGCTCAGCTACCTCCTCCTAGAAGTCTTCCCTGATCCCCCACCTCACCCAATAGAAATTGACCTATCAATTTTGCCTTAGTCTAATTTTTAAAAATTATTATTCCATGTTTAAGACATATAGAACTGTATAAGAAATGATACAATAAACATCCATCTACCCACTACCTATCATGCAGAAGTCCCCTGAGAACTGGAAGACCATTATCTGATTTGGGTATATATCATTCCCATTCTCACATAATATATTATGCCATATTTATATATTCCTTAACCATACATATATATTAGCATATTTTAAGTGTTCTATAAATGGATTTTTGTTTTATGTATTCTTCTGAAACTTGAGTGATTTTAGGGGGTTCACATTTATGTTTAGCAGATTTATCATGTTGACTTCCTTTAGTTCATTTCCATTGCTGTAGAATATTTCATCATTAAAATTTACTGATCATTCTCTTGGTATACATTTAAGGTATTTTCATTTGATCTCCTATAACTTTTAAATCACTATTATGACACTTACTACATTGTACCATAGACAGGTCAGTTGCCTATATACGTTTTGCCCTCAGCCTAGCACAGTTCCAGTAGATGCTTTATGTATGTTTGTTCTTTTGAATTAAATCCTTGCAAGAGAGCCAGCAAATATTATCACCTTTTTACAAATGGGGAAACTGTCCCATTTATATACATGGGACAGTATATAACTGTCCCATGTGCACAGCAAATTAACATCTGATACAGAATTAGAAGTTAGAATTTGTGGTGAGCTTGACTAGAAAGTTAAGCGTGCTATTTTAACAATCATTCTCACCTATTATATTCATAAAACTTTGAATTTTTTAGTTCAGAATTTGGCATTGAAAAATTTTAAATTTATATTATTTCTGCTTTTTATTTGAAGGAACTGCATCTCATAAGAAGGCAAGAGAATTTTTTTAAACTTTCTTTAAACTGAGCTATAATTCACATACCACAAAATTCACCCTTTTAAAGTGCACAGTTCAGTGGTTTTTAGTATATTTACAAAGTTGTGCAACCATCAACACTATCTAATTTCAGAATATTTTCATTACCCTTTTAAAAAATCCCTTATCTGTAAGCATTCCTTTATCTTGCCTTCCTCGCCAGCGTCTGGCAACTAGGAATCTACTTTCTGTCTCTATGGATTGCCTCTTTGGATATTTCATAAAAATGGGATCTATTATATGTGGCCTTTTGTGGCTGCTTTGTTTCACTTACATAATGTTTTTAAGGTCCATCCACGTTGTAGCATGTGTCAGTAATTCATCCCTTTTTATTGTTGAATATTATTCCATTGTATGGCTATACCACATCTTATTCACCCATTCATCAGTGAATGAACATCTGGCTTGTTTCCACTCTTTGACTATTATGAATAATGTGTCTATAAACCTTCATGCACAAGTTTTTATGAGAACAAATACTTTACTTTCAGTTCTTTTGGGTATATGCCTAGGAGTAGAACTGCTGGGTCATATAGTAACTCTATTTAATCTTTTGAGGACCTGCAAAATTGTTTTTCAAAGCAATTGAACCATTTTACACAGTAGGTTCTTATAAGGAACTCAACATTCCAAAGATGTTTCTAGCTCAATTGTCTTCATTGTGGTCCTCAATTTAGTGTTCCAAACCTTAAAACAATGTCTGAACTCATTGTACAGTGATGTGCTACTATCTGGTGCTTATATCTAACACTTTTATACTTGCCTTTCCATTTTGTGAATGAAATAGTCTTATGCCAGGTTTCATTTTTACATTAGCCTCAATTCAATATGGCTTCATTGTAAGGAAAATCCTTGTAGTAATTTCCATCCCATGTTTATTTTATCATCTAAATTTAAATGGCTCTGATATATAAAGACTAGTAGAAAAATACCACCTGGTTTAAAAATATAGAAGTGTTGTGTAACTACATTCCATTAACAAGGTAGCTTGTTCATATGTGAATGAAAAGAAAAAATAAGACAGTGGGAAGTCTTGCAAACACCACTGCAAAACAATCAGGAGAACAAATTAATCCGCCTTCCAGATGTTTGCCTGTCAAAAGTTCTGGGACTTGTGAATCACTCTCTTTTGGAGGCTTTTCTTTACTGCATAAATAAAAACGTTCGCAATATTTCTTTTGAATTTTTGCTCAGTGAATTTTTAAAATTAGAGCATTTATTTTTTCTGATTGAAAGATATATGTGTTAATAACAAAAACAATTTTAGGTAATGCCAAGAAAAGATAAAAGAAAATAAAAATAATAGTAAGTAGCTTGGAACTCAGTTACTCAGAGACGACTATTGTCAACAGAATATTTTCTTTTGGTCTTTTGTCTATGCATGCATATTCTTTGAAAACATAATTTCTCTGGTTGAATGACATGTCCCATACTAATTTACTGTGATTTATGGAACCATCCCCAATGGAGAATGATTTATTGATCTTTTCCATATTGTTTATTGATGTTTCTATACTGTTTTCATATTATGGTGGGAAAAATGGCACAGGCATACAGAACCTGCCTAGCCTTCCCCTAGGAAGAATAGAAAACAAAGTTTCATAAGAAAATACTAGGAACTTGTAGTAACTTGAAAACATCTTTATGTGAACAGAATTTTCTAGTTGTACTTTGTAATTTACTATTCAATTAGTAAAAAGGTATGTAATATTAAACCCACCAGTGACAAGGCATTAGCTTTTGAATTAAAAGCAGAAGATCCCTTGTGCATAGAAAGAGACCAAGCAACACTTTAAGGATGTCTGGCACATCAGATTGGTAGAGACGGGAAGTTACTCCTACACACCTGAATTTTGAGATACAGCTATCGATTATCGTTAGAACTAACCATTGTTATAAATCTGTGATTCTTGATCATGGTGGAGATGTGGCACTAGTTAGATTTAATACAAATTGTCATGCTTTTTTTCAACAAATCTACTTACGGATATTAACACAAGGACTATTTCCATGGGCCTATAAATAATAAGGAGTAAGTATGAAATGAATTCAAATTACTTTTATCATTTTGGGAACTCCTTAAGGAATTAGAAAATGTTCTAGTATAGTGCCAAAAACAACAAAACATGACTGGGCATAGAGGGCAAAGATCACTATTATAATTAATTAATCAGATCCAGAATATTAAACATTATTTGGATAATTAAATACAATGAAAAAGAAAGCCAACACTTATTTCAAAATGGTGACTACTCTTCCCATTCTTCATTATGAGTCAGATATAGCAAATGTATTTTGACTTTATGTTAGGATTTAATCACATATTTTTATAGATTTTTAAACTTATTCATTCTAAACTGAGGAAATTGATTGTTATTATAGTTGTTGTGAAATACCCGCCATGCCAAGACAGAGTTCTTCCTTCTGGATGCATTTGCAATCTTACAAAGAGCTTCTGGTGACTCAGAAAATCCCATGCGTCCATTTTCCAAATTGGATTTTATGTGATTAAAAATAAATTTAAATCAAACAGAGACTTTGGTGTGCTTCTGAAAATTCTCATGTCAGGAGTTGGCATGTATCAACCATGTGTAGGTGTGTGTGTGCTCACTAATACTGTGTGAGCATTTAGGACCTTATTTGAGAAGTTCTTTCCTGGAAGAAGAGCAAAGGGTACTGTTTTGGAACTCAGCCTGCCATATCCAGCTCTGTTTCAGAGGAGAAGAAAGCAGGGTGGATAGACACAAAGGAAGTTCTCAGTTTAAAATGTAAAGAAAAGGGCTCACTGGACTTGTTATCTTGAGATGTTTATTTACTGGAATTTTTGTTTCTGCACAGCCCTCCTTAGATAAAGGAGAAGGGAGGAAACTGAGTATTCTTATAGCACAAATAATGCATTTTTCTGAATCATGCTGCCTCCCTCATCCAGGTCTGTCAACCCTAACTGCCCTCAATTGGTGACAGTTCCCATGTTTTTTTTTGTTTGTTTTTTAACAGATGAAATTGATCAAACAACTGCATGCCCTGCTTTTGGTTAGGAAGGTAGACTTAGATAGGTAATAAATAATTGGGGTCACTGTAAATAATGAGTCTTGGTCATGAACAGAGGAAGAAAAGAAGGGGACATCTTCCAAAAAGCTCTTTGTCAACTAGACTAGTTCTCTAAGCCTTGTTAGAAATTTGGAATTTGTTCCTCTCAAACCCTTCCATAAAACCCATCCAAATTCCAAATTGGATTTTATGTGATTAAAATCACATAAAATGATAGCCAGATACTGTCAGGCTCTTTCTTCTCTGACACCCATTCACTGATTTGACACTTGTGCCACTTTGATCGTTAAGCTGTGGTGTGTACATTTTTTTGTTTTTATTTTTTATAGAGACAGAGGTATCATTATTTTGCCCAGGCTGGTCTCAAACTCCTGAGCTCAAGCGATCTGCCCTCCTCAGCCTCCCAAAATGTTGGGATTATAGGCATGAGCCAGCATGCCCGGCCATGTGCATACTTTTTATTCCGCCAACCGGACAGTCAGTTTCTTGAGAGTAGGAGCCAGATCTTCTGCTTCTCTCCACTCCTTCTCATCTCCCACACATCGTCAGCCCTGTTTGGTTAGTTCCTGTGGCTTAGGCAAGGAAACTGCAATGAGAAGAATAGGGGCAGACCCTTGCACTAAGGAGACGAAAGAAGCTGAATGCCATTGGAACTACCCCAACAAACAATGCCCTGCCAGAGTCAGCGTACTCTGCACTGCAGAAATGGAAGAAATAGCCTTCAACTAAGTAGTAGAAAAGGTATTCCACAATTCACAATGTAATTAATCCTATATTAAAATGATTTAAAATCAGGGCTGGGAGCAGTGGCTTATGCCTACAATCCCAGCACTTCGGGAGGCTGAGGCAGGCAGATCACTTGAGGTCTGGACTTTGAGACCAGTCTGCCCAACACGGCGAAACCCCATCTCTACAAAAAATACAAAAATCAGCCAGGCATGATGGTGCGCACTTGTAATCCCAGCTACTCACGTGGTTGAGGCACGAGAATCACTTGAACCTGGGAGGTGGAGATTGCAGTGCGCCGAGATCGTGCAATTGCACTCCAGCCTGGGCCACAGATTCAGAATCAAAGCTTATTAGATTCCCTATACTATGAGTCTAGTGGTTCTTTCAACTCTTGTTCTTGAAATATACTGAAGCATTTACCCAGCATACAACATAATGCTTTTTTATTTCAGCATTCAGTAACTGCAGACTATTTTCTCCCTGTTTGCACTGTAGTTTTGTACACTGTGTAGTTTTGCATTTAAGATGGCAAAACAGTAAAACATATTCAAACTGTCTTAGCCAAAATAGGGCTAGGTTCTGAATGCATATTAAATCAGAACTTGAGGAATAGAATTATGTTATTTCTGTAACTTTGAACTCTGAGGGAGAAAATATTCCTTCCTGCTAGTACATCTCCAAGCATTTTGCATCCTAAAGGAGGTGTAGACTGGATTGGCTGTGTTGTGACATATATTGGAGCCCAGACTGTAGCTGAGTCGACTCTCTGAGCGACAGACACTCTGGAGGATCCAGAGACAGTAATGAATGAGGCCATTTGGACAGATCAGTGCCCTTCGATTATCCTGCATTCAACAAAGCAGATGGTATTCCCACTCCTTATGGAAAATATCAAGAGAAATTCTGAAAAATCCCTAATGTACCTGATTTATATGGAAATTATAAGTCTTGCTCTCATAGAGCTGTTTGAAAGGCTTCCATGGTGAAATTAAAAATTTCTAAAATGTTAATGTGTGGTCTTAAGGAATCTACATGAATGAAATGATCTGGCAATGTTTCCGTTTTCAAAGGAATCAGGCTTGAAATGTAAAATTCGTATTCAGTCATAAGAACCTTCCAGAAGCAAACCCCAGAAGTCAACCTGAGAAATACTTCTGTGAAGATCAAGCAGTGCCCAGGGATGAATCATCCACAGCATTTCCTACCAAAGTTAAGAAGCCAGACCTTCAGCGCTAAGGTGGTCTCATGCTAGACAAGAATATTTCTCTCACTTTTAAAAGTATGACTTTTCATTTCAAATAAATCAAGAGGCTGGACAAGATACTTGTAAAGAGGAGCTATGAATGCTTCTGTGAAATTCCCTATCAATCAAATAGTCTATTGTCTGGTACAAAAATTGATTTTTTTTTTTTCTGGAAACAGTATACATAGTATTTAGACTGTACTGGGGCAGAGGGTTTGGACTGTTCCACAATTTTAAAAACTTAAAATGAACTTTAAAAACCAAACTTTACTAGAGATGTTGCTGAATACAAATATTCATTAAATTTCAACAATGTGATTTTTTTTTCTTTTTTTTTTTTTTGAGCCTGGAGTCTCACTATATTGCACAGGCTGGTCTCAAATTCTTGGCCTCACGAGATCCACCCCTCAGCTTCCCATGTAGCTGGGATTACAGGCATGCACCACATGCCTGTAATCCCAGGCAATCCCCAACAATGTGATTTTTAAATTGAGCAGTTTTTTCTACATAAGGGTAAACTTCTCAACCAAAAATGAATGTACTTACCATACATCACATCTGTCTGTCCTTTTGCTGGAAATACAGTAAGAGCGTTTTTGACCCAAGACTGCTGAATACATTTTTGAAAGGTTAACAAAGCATCTTTTTAAGATATAAAAGATTAAAGCAATGCAAGGGTAATTATTATATTGGCCTTGCCATCTCCAGATATAATTATCATACAAAATATTTAAAATCTTATTTTGATATATTGTCAGCAGCAGAAATTGAAAACACACTTAATTATAAAATTTGAACACATACAAAAAATTGAATACCTAAAATGAGATAAAATATGTCAGTTTTAATTTTTCTTTTTTGCTCAAGCTGATCTGAAAATAAAAAGAAGAAATGAAAGAAATACTAGCACATCGCCCTAAAATGCTTCCTTCCCATTTTTGAAAGCAGAAGCTCCCCACCAATTGCAAGTGATGAGGCAAAAGAAGTGAATAGGAAGATGGAATTTAATTCCACTTGATTGTATTCAACTCAATAGACACTCTTTAGGTATTGGAATGCGAGTGTCGGAAATATCATCAAAGAGAGCTAACATTAAGGATTTGGCATTTCCTGGGGGAAATTTTAGAAATTAGCAGATTATCAGGGGAAAAGCTAAGTTCAGCCACCAGTGAGCCAAAAACTGAGCTGGCCAATGGTGAGGGAAGAGAGACAGCACAGGCTCTTTGATAAGTTGTGCAGGGCAGACAGTCCAGGAGTCAGCAAGGTGATCCTGCTGCGAGTGTTTCCACACCCATTTATCAGTGCACCTGACATTTTGTTTTATTCTCAAACGTGGTACTGTGTGCATGAAAGATACAGGGAAAGAAGGGAGGGAGGGAGGAAAGGAAGATGATGATTTAAGACACTTCCGGAAGTTGAGAAAAACCTTTGCTTCCATATAATTGGGGATTGATGTGAAACAGTGAAGAGGTTCAAACTGTTAGCATGATATGGAGAAGCTAGCGAAATACTCCTCCAGAATACTAATGTTCAATAAAATACTCATGTGCCTCACTCCACCCCCCTGAGACCTGGCCCCAGTACAGCATCAAAAATCACATTTCTCCTTAATATGCAATGTCCACACTAAAGTTACAGATGTGGCCTTATCAGTGGCATCATTTTCATGTCACATTTGCTGCTTGATTAGCCAGCTGATGAACCAGAAAATTTATCATATTCTTATATTAGATTCATTTCTCACCATCCATTTTTTTATCCACAATGTCACTTATTCTATAATAAATGATGCATGACAATTAGTATTCTTATACATTTGTCTAGAATTTGACTTCCTTCATGTTTGTAAAGCACTTTATTTGTAAGACTCATGAGAAAAATTGTCATAGTCTGAACAAAAACAAAATAAAATGCATGCATTATAACCATTTGCTTACCATTAGGTTATTTTGAAATTAAAAAAGTAAAACTTTCCCTCCTTTTCTTTCTTCTTCTCTACTTGCTACTACAGGGTTAGCAGCAGATGTGTCATCTAGAGTCACCAACAGCTGCACTGAATTGAGAGGGGCCTTGGTGGGGTGCCTTGGGTAAATCCATTACAATCTCTACCATATCCGACTCACTGGTAAAATGGGCCCAAACCTCATCTACCGCATGGGAATTAACTCTAACCGGTAGCCTCAGTGAAAGTACAACAAACGGAGCTTGGCACGAAGCAGGCCCTTGATAAACTTTTCATAGATTTTCTTAAGCCACTTACAGAAGGAATGATTTCCCTGATCCTGGGCAATGCTGGCCTGGACAGAGTGCTGATACACTGGCAGCCTCATATATATTTAATAAATACCCACCAACGAATGAGAACAAAGCAAAGGCAACCACCAAAATGCACCTAGAAAGGACGTAGTATTGTATCTGAAAGTGGCCCCTGCAAGGGTAATGAACAGTGATGACTGCCGTCACTCAGATGACTTTGTCCTGTTTGGAGCATCTTTCTATTCTAGTATTTCATTGCAACTGATGGGCTTCCTTGTCGTGCTCCAAGCATTCAGGGTAAACACAGCTCTGGGACACTTCGAGTCTTGGGGCTGAGAGCGTGTGTTTCCACTTGCCTGCAGGGCCCGCGAGAGAGACGGCTTGACACAGGCATCCTTTGGCTTCTCACTGCCCCTGCTGACCCAGCCCTGATAAATAAGCCAGCTAATTGAATTAATAAACAACTCTTTTTTTTGAACAGCCAGCTGGAGTGCAATCAAAATGTGTGATAAATTATCTGTCACTGCTTTAACCACAGCAGGGAGAAAGTGGAAAAATTAGCCACTCTAACCCTTTCTCGGGACTCCCTCCCTCCTGCTCAGTTTGCTTAGCTATAGGATTTTTTTCCCTCTCCTGGTCTTCTCACTCTGGCTGAGGTCCAGGATACAGTCGAAGTGAGTGGAGAAACGTATCTGGCTGCCCCGATAATGGATCCTTAAGCCCCGGCACGGCGGTGGGATGCAGAAATTCTGCGCCAGTGTGTGGGAAAGCAAGATCTGTCGGCTACCCTGGCAGGAAAGGTTCGGATATGAGCCTGTGGTTTAAGCCCACAAGATTCTTGTTAAGGGAGGGGGTGTGATGTGGTTGATGAGCGAAACGAAGGGTTATGATGTCTGCTTTCTGTCGCTCAACCTTTAATGCCAAACAGTTTTTGGGCCTTTCTGGAATGAGTGCAAAGGCCTCACCAGAGTTGTGGGGAATCGAAGCGGCTGCCTGATGCACTGTTTGCTTTTCACCCAGTTTTGCACCTTAGCAACCTGCTTTAGTTTCTCCCTCCACCCTCTTTTCTTTGTATCCTAGGGCCTCATTTCAAGTCACAATTGTTAAAGGTATTGATTTTTACAAGCCGTTCTTCAGGATTGTTCACCGGAATCACGCAACCTATTAATAGTCCTGTACAATTTAAGGAGGCTTTTCTTTATTCATTTTTCTGATGATCTCCAGTGCAGTTTCTCCAAGTTAGAAAAATAAACAGTCACCATCAGGCTAAATTCATGTGTAGACATCATTAGGCTTTTCTGTGTCAGCTCACTCTGTGGTGTGGAGACCTCCCAGGGCTCACTGGGGTTGGGAAGCATCTGGGTCGTATGTCCCAGTTTAACACCATAATTCTCTTAGAGGTGCTTGCATTATAGGATGTCGCCTTGTGTAATAATATACAAATCATGTGCATGGAACAGCCTGGAAGTGGCAACAGATGTAGGTTGCGTGAATGCAGGGTTCTCAATTTGTTTGACTCATGGGCTTCTAAACACACTTTGAAGGAGCTCTTCTCCAGAGCATAGGCTCTTCACTGCCTGTATGGAGGAGAACTTCCATCCACTGCCCTAAAATGGGATAAAGCGACGGTTTTTTGCAGGAAAACAGAGCTCTGGGAAAACGTCATGTCATTGCTTAAGTCAGACCTTGACCACTATCAGGCAAAACTTGAGCCCACACTCTTTGTTAATGTTTGATTATATTCTTATACTAGAATGTTTACTGAGGGGTTTTGTGCTTTCATTGGCATTTTCAGTCCTGGCTGTGCTAGGTCCCTCCGCAGATCCAGGGCTTCTTAGTGGGGTGGGGGTGGGGCAGTGGAGGGAGGAATTAAAGTAATTCTGAACCAACAATGTGAAGTATTGTGCTTGTGAAACTCCAGGACATTCACACCTCTGTGGAACTGTAACCGGCTGCCCTGAAGAATGCACTTGAACTCCATGGGACAGAATCCAAAAATTCCAATAAGGATCCTGTTTAAAGGGCCATACAGAAACCTCTGAGCAGACTTCTACATTATATCTAGAACGTGGTCATGTGTCATCATGCCTCCTTCCTCCCCTTACCCCCATGGGGCAGATCCAATGGCATCAGGGGGACAGATGATGATAGTTTCAAGAAGATTAGTGATCGTGTCAGAAGGCTGAAAGAAGATACAGCCAATTTGTATTCAGTTTCATGGCTGCCCATTTTACAGGCCTTTCTCCCCACCTTTTCAAAGAAAATGAGTAGCATAAAACAGAACATTAAAACTTAAAGTTGGCTTTGATGTGCCCTGGATTTTACAGAAGATCTAAGTAGAGAAAAGAAGGCAAGTTACCTAGATACTTACTTACTTACTTACTTACTTTATTTATTTATTTTATTATTTGAGATGGAGTCTAGCTCCGTTGCCCAGGCTGGAGCGCAGTGATGCAGTCTCGGGTTACGGCAACCTCTGCCCCCCCAGGTTCAAGCAATTCTCCTGCCTCAGCCTCCCAAGTAGCTGGGATTACAGGCACGGACCACCACACCTGGATGATTTTTTGGTATTTTTAGTAAAGACGGGTTTCGCCATGTTGGCCAGGCTGGTCTCAAACTCCTGACCTCAGGTGATTCACCCACCTCAGCCTCTCAAAGTGCTGGGATTATAGGCATGAACCACCGCGCCAGGCCTATGGCCTATCTAGGTACTTTAATTTGAATATTTCCAGGCCCCTCTCTTGAAATTCCTTACAGATAAAAGATAGAGTGGGGATGGAAGGCAAATCCTCCTCCCGACTCTTATTGACTAAGAAAATGTTGAGTCTGTCTTCTAAAAAGGTTTATGTGAGTGTTATTGGAAAATTAAAGTGTTAAAGTCACTACCTAACTCAGGGCCCCACTATCATTGTTCTCCTATGAACAAGTGGAGTCTGTGCCTCTTCTCCCACCCCACGAGCCAAAGTCCATGTGCAAATCTACTAAGTCACCGAGAAGAGAATGTCAGGGCTAAAGCTTTTTATGTAATTGCTTTCGGAGAACTTCGTAGGGTTGGAGTTATTGAAAGATAACAGAATATAGTTTAAAACCATGTTAGGAAGCCAGTGGAAGAAAGCTGAGAGAAGTTCTCCAGCTGCTGTTGGTCAGGGAGAATTGGGCGATGGCCTGGATAACACTCCTGAGTTCTAGGGTCTGCCCGTACCTGCTGTGCGGATGAGAAGGTTGGCAGATCCTACCTGGACAGCACCTGTCCCCAGCTGAGAAGAGACATCTGCCTGTGGGTTTAACTAACTCTGCCCCTCCGCATGTGGCCCGGTGGCTGACACTGTCTCTGTGGCTCCTGAAAAGAAGTGACCCAGCCTCAAAACACATTGACTCAATGCCACAGAAATTACATAGTACATGGTCTGTTAGCAGTTTCATACTTCCTCCTTGTTTCTTATTTAGTATTCTAGATGCAGTTGAGTGCCAGACTAGTCCCTAGGGCAGCAGAGAAAGCCTGGACTGGCCATCAGGAGGCATGGGTTCTAATACACCTTCAACCTTAAACTTGCCATGTGTCACAGTGGCTTTTAATCTTACTGGCTCTCAGTTTTCTAATCTGTGAAATGAAATATTCTTGGGCCAGGTGGGCTCCACATCTCTTTCAGTTATTAGATCCTACGGTAATAGAAAACTAAATTCTTTTTTTGTTGTTGTTGTTTTTTGAGACAAGGTCTTGCTCTGTTTCCCAGGCTAAAATGCAGGCTGCACTGCAGCCTTGACCTCCCTGGATCAAGCCATCCTCCCACATCAGCCTCCTGAGTAGCTTGGACTACAGGCATGTACCACCACACCTGGCTAATTTTTGTATGTTTTATAGAGACAGGTTTTGCCTTGTTGCCTAAGCTGGTCTCAAACTCCTAGGCTCAAGCAATCTTCCCACCTTGGCCCTCCAAAGTGCTGGGATTACAGGCATGAACCACCACGCCTGGCCTGAAAACTAGACTCTTAACTCTGCTATCATCATTGCCATTCTTGAACCACAGAGTGGTTTGATGAACTTCATTAAGGACAGAGAGGATATGTCACAAAGACATTTTGTTATTTAGCTGAATTTTGTTACCAGTCAATTTTAATACCACATGATAGTGGTCCTGTGCTGTCTCCTTCAAAGTAATAAAATAAATAACATAGATAAATGTCGTTTAGTCATGGTTTAGTTAACCTGGCTGTCAGGTTAAGGCAGGGTTTCTCAGCTGTGGCATTATTCACATTCTGGGCTGGATAATTATTTGCTGTGGGGCGAGGGGGCAGGTAGTCTGTCTTGTACATTGTAGAATGTTGTTTAGCAGCATCCCTACCCACTAGATGCCAGTACCACAGCACCCTCCTCCCACCCCAAGTTGTGACAATCAAAAGTGTCTCCAGATATTGCCAAATGTCACCCAAAGGGAAAAACTGCCCTCAGTTGAGAACCACTAGGTTAAGCCATGACCAGGTTAGGCCAGGGTTAACTACATAGATTTGATGTATTACCATCTAAAAACACTAGTTAGCCCCAGAGCAATAGTACCATCTATTTAATTCAAGTTAGAACAATCTAACCTCATTCTAAAATCTCGACAGAAACAATCCCTTTAATCTATCATGTTACAGTGCATCGCAGGCAATGGACTCTACTGCATTTCGAGTTTTTTGGAAATAGGCAATATCATCTTTGTCTTGGTATTCTTAGCGTGCACAGAGTAAACGCTTAGCAAATTATTGAAAGAATGAACAACTTGCTCCAAAACACCAGAGAAGTGCAGAATGAGGAGCTGCCATGCTCAGGCAGTCATTCTGCATGATTCTTATTCTACAGGAGGAAATGAAGCAAGTGTTTGCCAGTTGGAAGGGTAGAAGGAATCTTTGGGAGGGAGGCTGCCATTACCCTCGCTGAAGTGAAGCCAGGTTAAAAACCTCTTCTGGTTAAAAAAAAAAAAAAAAAAAAAAAAAAGGCCATGGAACATTTAATGACGAGCCTCAGTACATCACAGCCCACGCTGTACATCACCCAGGCTCCCTAAGGGGAAATAAGAGTAAAAGATTCAGTTGCTTTACGTCTTCTGTATTCCTACATTGACGTATATTTTGGTGGCATGGGACTGTGAAATCTCAGATGTGCATCTGCCATGTTAATCTCCCTAACATGGGAGTCCTACTGTTTTTTCTGATGTACCTGAAGAGTATGACTTTAAGTTGCATTTGAAATGTTTCACTCCGTTGTCCTGACAAGTTAACTTTCTCAGAATACACAGAAACCACCTGTATGTGTCACTATAGATGCTAGTACTGCATTGAGTTTGTTTTAATGTTTGTTGTTTTATAGGTATTATTTGAATCACTGAATGCAAGCATTAGGTCTGATTCATGAGGTTTGTGGATTTCATCTGATATGACTTAGTAATCATTAAGTTCTGAAATGAACAAAGTTGATTTATTGTGAGAGTGTTCACCTCTTAGCTGGGTATTCGTCATTTAGGAGGAAATCCACCAGACTAGTGCTCCACCGTATCTTTCAGTCCCCTCTCCCCATCCTCACCGGGGATGTCTTAGTTTCAGAATAGGTCTCCCCAATAGGTCCATTTATTGAGTTTGAATGGCAAGTGCTTTGGAAACACCCTGCCTTATCAGCACTCTACAAAATGTTCTCTGTCGTAGCATCCTTTTGATAATATAGTTAATTAACAACTGATGTTACAGAGATTTTAATTGTGAGATCAAAATTAAGCAAAGAGCAATGGAGTAGAAAGAGCACATCTGTAGGACTTACCATCTCTGCACATGAAACCAAGGCTCAAAATTAGGATTCAAAGAGAAGTGTAACTGTCATTTCAGAAGGTGGATTCATACAGCAATGAGTATCAGTTTCATCAGCATGGGTCATGAATACACATTCCTAGAGTCCCAGATTTCTATCTAATGATACATACTCTATCCTTAAATTTAAAAAACACAAATAGATCAAAATTTTAGAACCTGGGGTGAGAGAAGAAAGAGAGTTAGGAGAATGAGAATATGCCTCTGTTTCCATTTACTTTCCCTCTGTCTCTGTCTGTCCAATCTTCCACCCCAAGAACACCAAGGAAATCAATGTTGTAGACCCAGATTGAATTAAACATTTTTGAATAGAATGAATGAAAGCACTTAGGTGCATTTTCTCTTGTTGGAAACTGATTTTAAAACTTTTTTTTTACTTTTGTTTAGGGAAACAGTTGGGGTTGGTTGCAGAACGGAATAATATTTATTTATTTCTTTGTTTACAAATTGAATTTTAGTACGTATCCCTCCTTCTTCCAGAAAGGATTTTAAGCTTCTAAATAATACAAATCAGTTCAGTTCATTTAAAAAATAGTCCTACTCATAGCAAATGTTATCCAACCATAATAAATTGAGTATTTGGCTATTGACAGTTGCCCTCCTTGGCAAAGTATGCAATATGTGGTGTCTCACCAAGGAAGCTTAATGATGATCTACTTCCCGTAGTGAATGGGCTTTGGAAGGCAATCAAAGGATACATTTTAGCAGAAAGAAAAAAGAAAGGGAAAAACTAGCAGGCACTGAATCAGTACCAAGGAAAACAATCCCTCCTCTACTTTAAAAAAGATTCACACTCAGATGGGCTTGGTCCCATCAGTTAGTCAGACCAGAACCAAGTGGTGAGCTCACTTTTTGGGGACATGTTGGAGGAAACGTTTCAATCCAAACCCAGAGTAGCAACATCTGCCTAGCAGGAGAAGCAGTCACTAAATGCAGAAGGCCCTTCCCCTGGTAAGTTGAGCTTCACCTTTGTGAGCTCTCCAGATACAGATATGCTCCTTAAGCATGATGCTGTTCATATGAAGTCAGGCTGGTTGGAACATGTCACAGAAATGGGAGAACTCCCCACTGCTAGACCTGCCATCACCATTTCCACTTGGCTTAGCGGTTGACACATTTGGTTAACCATTTTGTTAGCCTCTGGTTAACCACTTATGGTTTGAAAACCTTACAGAAGTGGGAAAATTTCCATACATAATCTTATGCATATAAAAACAACCCTATAGGATGCAATTCCTTCCTTATCTGCCACACCAAATCCACACCAAATCTTGCTGGCATATGGTGAAAAGAAGAACCCACTTGATAATACCCCTTTGGTGATTAATTTATCTGGAAACTAGGGTGGAGTGGACAATTCTCCAAAAAAAGGAATTGAGCTTCTTTTGAGTTTGGAATACTTTGACTCAATCTTGTATTCACTTCTCTTTTGGAATGATTCTGCCTTATCATTATACATTTATAAATACTAGTGCCCTTGGACCATGTATGTTTTCTACCTTCAGCTAGAGCTAACTTGTTTTCTTTCTTGATACTCTCACGCATCTTCTTTCTTTCTGTCTGTCCTTGTTTCTCACCTTTCTTCTTGCCTTCCCCATCTTGCTCTTTATCATCCACTATCTTTCTTTTAACCAAGAGGCTCTCCAGCTAAGTAGGTCACACCACAAAGAAAAGCAGGAGGTTCAAATTCCTTCCCTTTAGTGACTCCTAAGAGATCACTTAACATTTCTTCACAGGAATTTTCTACATCTCCAAAAGGTAGGGAATAATTTTTGTCACCTATTTCATAGTTTAATATCTGCAAGGTACTGATTTAGGGCAAGCTACTACATATTATTGTCAGTCCCTGGTGAGCAGTTGCTTAAAAGAAATTTGGAGTCAGAAAAGAAATTGCTTGAGCTGGAAAGGAAGACAGATCATGAAAATGATATCTTAAGCTTGTAAGAAGATAAATTTTTAGAGAGGCCATTTTCAATTAATAAATCAACCAGAAAGCTTTCTATTTGGCATTTTTAGAATGGCACTCAGTTGTGACAATGTGATTTAAAGAGATGGTTCCACACTTTCCACCCCACCACCCCCATTACTTGTGTTGTAGGCAGTAAAATAGTAGATTCAGATATCTGTACATTGAATTGTACACCATAAAGACAATAGAAATGGAGATGTAAAAAGATAGCTTAGCAAGGGCCAGTGATTCTACTGTCAAAAATGTGCCAAATAGGATGGATGTGGTGGCTCACACCTGTAATCCCAGCACCTTGGGAGGCCGAGGAAGGCTGATCACTAGAGGACAGGAGTTCGAGACCAGCCTGGTCAACATGGTGAAATCCCATCTTTACTAAAAATACAAAAATTAGTTGGCATAGTTGCAAGTGCCTGTAATCCCAGCTACTTGGGAGGCTGAGGCATGAGACTTGCTTGAAACTGGGAGGTGGATGTTGCAGTGAGCCAAGATCATGCCACTGCATTCCAGCCTGGGTGATAGAGCAAGACTCTGTCTCAAAAAAAAAAAAAATTGCCAAATAATTAATAATTGTCATATCACATGGAAAAAAAAAACAAAGCAAAACTAGAAAAACTCTGAAACTAGAATAAAGCATAGAATGCTCAATATTTTCTAATACCTGATTATTACTGAAATTTTAACAATTTGATTGAGAACCAGTATGATTTGGATGCATATCAGCTCAGAAGGAAGTTGTTCCTCATTTTTCAGTTGGAAATGCTGTGCACTGTCATCTTCTTGGGCATAATTCAAAAGCTCTTTTTAAGCATAACTTTCTAGACACACACACACACACACACACACACACACACACACACACACAGAGCACCAGATTCTTAGTAGATTATGAATGACTCTTCTTTAAATGCCTTGAATGTAGACATGAAGGGGAAAGAAGAAAAGATTCTGTATTTTTTGTTCTGGCTTTCTTGAGCACAGCTTTCTTCTCCTTGGTGTGGTTTACCTGAAATACTGAAGACCATGCTCTTATCAGTGATGACTGGCCTCCATCCTGTGTCCCTCAGAGGCTTCTAGAGGTCTGGCTCAGGGAGACCAGGCAGTGGACAAATGGCATCATGGATTCTCATTGTGCTCAGTGTCCAGGAGCTATTTATAAATGGGCTGTTTGGGTGGTCAGGTGACTGCTGGGTTGGGTACCATATGATCCAGACCACTCACAGGCAGACCTCCTCTTTAGCAGGATGGTAGAACTGTCACAGCAAGTTGATTTGGCTATTGGTCCGATGACTTTGGACCACTAATAGAAAGTCCAAAAAGGAAGTAAGGCAGCTGCTTAAGAATCAGAGAGTATTGCAATCCCTCTCTCTCTTGCTTCCCCTGACCCCCACTGACTTCTCCTCCCTCTCACCACTCCTCTCATATCAGTGGTGAGTACTGGGGGCCCCCACACTTTGAGGTCTCAGGCAGGGGTGAGATTCAGAGGCAACAGATAGCAAGCAGGACCCAAATACACCATCACTCTTTTCCCAAGGAGAAAAAGCAGGACTGGATGCCCACAGAGCACATTAGACAGTCTCAGATATGGATACCAAGGGACGAGACAATCTAAACTTCCATACAACCAACTTACCCTATCATTAGAAAAACCAGGAGACTTCTTACTAGAAAAAGTTTGAGGCCCTGTTGGCCAGAACACCAAATGTCTACAACAGGGGCCCAATGGTACACATCTTGCTATTTCCCAACAACTGGAGGGAAGCCAGATGACAGCTGTCTAGAAGGGCAGACATGTGTTGGGAGAAGCTTCCATCTCCAGTCCCCTAAGGGCTTTTTAGTCAAATTTCAGATTCAAAAGTTTAAGCATCAGTTATTGAGATGCCCTCTGGGAATGGAGCAAGGGGCAGTGTCCATCAAGCGAGCCGAGCATAGCCACCCTCCCAGGGGCGTGGGGGAGGATCTGCTAGAGAGCTGGGTGATGTGGTAGCGATTGGCTGTCCCACCCAAGCAGCACACTGCCAAATCCTGCACCTCCTGCAGCACGCACTGCAAAGGGACTGTCGTCACGATCGTCACCAAGCACATACCCAATGACTACTATGCATTGAAAAGGTGCCATTTATGTAGCTAGAGTTGCCCTCTGTCCATCTTGCTTGGGATTTGGGGACGTGTAGCATTGAAGAGAAATCCTTTCCATCACTATTCATTGCACCCCTTTTTGCCAAAAAATTAGGTCACCCACTCAGGAAAGGCCCTGTGATACACATGTGGAGTAAAGTTTGCTGTGGGAACTTGAACTCCGAATTTCCTGACTTCTGTGCAATTAAAACCCCAAAGTTAATGCTGCATTAGCACGCATTTTCCATGGTGGGTTATAAATGCAAAGTTCTATGTTTCATATGTATTTTTCTAACATATGTTACTGCCTGTGTTTCTGATTAAAAGTTCATCCAAAATAAAATAACAAGGGATTACTTTTTTCCAATAGAACTTTCTTCTTCTATAAAAGCTGGAAATAAGCCCTCACCTAAAGTTACCCAGGTTTGCAGATGCTGAGATATTAGAGGTGAGTAGTGTTTGTTAGCAAGACAAAGGGCATTATTCTCCCTGCAGTCACTACCAGAAAGTGTTCTTTCTGTAAAGAAAATTATAGGCCACAGCTTCAAAGATATTACAAAATTAGGCACTACTACTGGAGACTTTCAGGCAGCAGGCAGGCTGGCAATCAACAAATATTTATTCTACATCCATTGTGCATTTAGTGACTTCAAAATTCCCAGGGAAACTAGGATATAATATTTTCTAGATTCAAATTAGTACCTGAGGTTATGCCGTAATGCTTAAGGAGCTCAGTGGCCGGAAAGGAACAGGGGATCTATAATATCTCACCTGAGTATGGGGATATTAATGGAATAAGAAAATCAGACCCCCAAAAAGGCTTTTTAAAGCTGACCTTGTCAGGGCATTTCTTCCCTTTAGATATCCTTTAAGAGACACCCAGCCTTCATTCCCTACATGTGCACACCTGCACACACACACACTCTGTCACCACCACCACTGTCTCTGCCCAGAAATTGAACCCAACTAAATGGATCAATTCATCAGATTTTGTTAAAAAACTAATGAACACTTTTTAGAAATCATCAAACATGCCAAGATGTGTATATAGGGATGTTCATCCCAGTGTTATAGAGGAAAAATAGAAACAGCATGCCTGCCCATCAATTCAGAATTGAGATACTCCCCTAGAGAAAAATCCAACACTATTAGATGTGATGTTTAGATCTTTGGTGGGGGCAGGCAGGTGAGGGATCTGGACTTGTATGGCTCACATCATGGCCCTGCAGAGAACAGGACTCACTCTCTTGAGTTCTCTAATCTAGTTTTATTGATACAGCAGAAAAATCACATCAGCTATTTTGATGTCTGCATTGCATAATGATGCTTTATGAAGTCAAAATCCCCACACCCTTCTGTTATATATATGTTAGCACCAAGCTATATATTTTCTAAGCTGCTTTGGATAGTAGATGCTTTTTGTTTTGTTTTTGTTAACCAAGCATAAGATGTTATACTGATTCCTGTTAAATTTCTCATTAGACAAGATCTTTGCGGATACTGATTCTTCGTCCAGTGTGTTAAACACTCTCGACTAGCTTCGTATTATACACAGTTGGATGGCTGTGGCTTCTGCATTTTCTCTTTGGTTCTAAGCCAGCTGGTAGATAATAGAATTGTAAGAAAAGGAGGGTACTAGTATCTGGCAGAGGAGCCAAATTCTGAGGCAAATACTAAAAGCCTGGCATTGACTTTAGCCATTCTAGGGCAAATATCTTTTTGGTGTTCATTGTTTCATAATACAGTGTTTCACATAAGGTGACATCAAAATAAATAGCAGTAAGTCTCAGATGAAGTCAAGCGTTCTATATCAGCCCACTGTCAGAAGAGGTTCTCATTTTGCTTTACTTTTTAAAACATTTTTAAATTGAGATAGAATCCACATAAAATAAAATTAACTGGTTTTTTGTTTGTTTGTTTGTTTGTTTTGCTCTATTGCCCAGGCTGGAATGCAGTAGCACGACCTCGGCTCACTGCCACCTCCACCTTCTGGGATTCAAGCAATTCTCCTGCCTCAGCCTCCCAAGTAGCTGGGATTATGGGCGCGCATCACCACATCCTGCTAATTTTTATATTTTTAGTGGAGACAGGGTTTCACCACGTTGGCCAGGCTGGTCTCAAACTCCTGACCTCAAGTGATCTGCCTGCCTTGGCCTCCCAAAGTGCTGGGATTACAGGCATGAGCCACCGCACCCACCCGGCCCAAATTAACCATTTTAAGGTGTGCATTTTGGTGCCATTTAGTACATTCGACATGTTGTGCAACTATCATCTTTGTCTAGTTCCAAAATATTTTCATTATCTCAAAAGGAAACCCTGGGACCGTTAAGCAGTTACTTGATCCTCCCCTCAGCCTCCAGCAATAAGTAGTCTGTTTTTTTGTCTCTATGATTTAAGTATTTCTAGGTATTTTATGTAAATGTAATCATACAAAATGTGACCTTTTGTGTCTGGCTTGTTTCGTTTAGTATAATGCTTTTGGGATTCATCTATGTTGTAGGATATATCCGTGTTTCATTCCTTTGTATGGACAAATAATATTCCATTATGCTTTATTTTTCATCAAAAGCTGATTATTAACCTCACCCCTACCCACCCACTCCTCATCCACAAAACAACTCTACTCAGTCCCATCGACTCTGCTGTATATCTTTATAGTTTACACAGATTCTCATCTCATTATGTACCCCCATTTCACAGAAGAGGAATTTGAAGCTTAAGGTGAATACCCAACATCCTGGAGCCAGGCTTTAAAAGCAAGACTTCTCACTCTAAGTCTTCTGTTGTTTTTCTGAAGTTCTCTGCAATGATAACTTTTCTTTCTTTGTTTTAGACATTCACCCAACTCATTTCTCCAACACATTTCTTTACTTAGTAAACCTCAGCTTGGATCCTTTCTCTGATGAAATAGGGAATGAAGAATCCTGCCCTCCTTTGTTAGATAGATGAAGGCACATGGCGCTAAGTGGTTTACTTCTCTAAGGACCTAGAGTTGCCTTATAATAGAGCTAAGACTAGCTCTGGCTCTCAGAATAGCAGTTTGTTCTAAAAGTTGCCAAAATGCACAGCCTCTTAAAATGCTCACCCTCCTGCTGAATTATAAAAGACAATCACTGAAATATAAGAGACACAGGGAAGTGGTATCTGAAATAAAATAATTCTATAAATGTGCATTCATTAATTTCTTCATTCAGCAAGAATAAATTAAAGGCTCACTCTTACAGAACTGTAATTAATATATGATTTAGATATTAATATGAAAAAGGCTGGCAGGGAAATTGCTAAGATTTGTCTCTGGGGTTTGACTTTTTAGACATCAAAGTGCAATGTATCACCTAGCAGTTAGGTCTGATCAAGCACCAAATTCTTCTTCTTGCTTACATGAGATCTGCGGAAGTTCCACTTTTCTGAAATACCATCCTTACTCATGAGCTAGCATGGTACTTCATCCTGTGATACTCCGTGCATCATTTGCCAATGGACCAGAGTATTGATTTATATATAATACAACTCCTTTGTGTTTACTAATTATATCCTTTCTAATATCTTCAGTTAATAAGTTTGAATGATGTAATGTGACAAATGAAAGGAATATTTATTTTTCCAGGTCTTATGGAATCCTTTTCCTCCTGGGTAATGTTTCCTTCCAACCTGGCGGACTTATTTGAAGTTTTATTAGCAAACCAAAATCTAAATCAGAATACTTAAATTGTGGAACCATCAAAACTGAGTTACCTTATGAAAGGTTTTAAAGGAACAGATTTTATTCCAAGTGATTAAGCCAAATATGATCTTAGTTAATCCCGTGCACAACACAGAACAGTTTTTCTGTCTATTGCCACATCTCCAAGTTTTGAAAGCATTTGGGGATCTAAGCTGGCCATTTATAGTTGTTAAAGTCAGTGGATAAATATCAATTTGGGCTTCTTTAGTAATTCAGAAAGAATTTCAGAAATCTTTGATACCTAGAGGAAGTCGGTAATCATTGCTATTAAAAGCAATGAAGTGAAGGCTTCATGCAGTGAAGGCTTTTGGTCTCAAACCACTGACTGGACCATTCAGAAGCCTGTGTTGACTGCTTTTGTGGATCAACTGTGTTTGGAAAGTGAAAAAAAAAAAAAGAGAAATTACAGTAATGCTTTGGAAAGGCTACAGAGGACAATTATTTTGTATTCAAAAGGAAATATGAATTCAGATTTTGTCATATTTGTATGTAGACAGCCTCTTACTTCTGTGGTCAACCCAGAAACACTACCTTTTGATATTTTCACATTTTTTTTCTGGAGCAAAAACCAACAGCCATTTATAATTAAACCCTTTCTGGAAAGAATACTCCAACCTTCCTCACTCTCACTCAATTGAATTTCAATTAATGTTTAATAATTCGGCTCGGCTTTCAGAGTCTATAAAGCATAAGCAGTCAGCCTTGTCGAAGATGGAGAAGTGATGTTTTCACAGTTCCACAAATGTTTCTAATTGGCATGAGCCACTTGCTAATGGGAGATAAATTGCCCTGGGTGGGTGTGGGTGGGTGTGCTGTGTGTGTGCACACTCACGCAGGCACACAAGCATGCATGCTTGTGGCGGTAATGACGTGTGGGTGTACCCAGGCTTCACCCGACATGCCATGATGCAAACTTGAGCTAAACGGGAAATTAAAGAGGGACCAGGGCTGGGCCATGACAGCAGTGGCCACACTGGGATGGGAGGAGGTGGACAGTTGGTTCCTTACCAAGAACCCAGCAGCAGGCCCACCCTCCCATCACAGACAGTGGACAGGAGCTTAGAAAATACATGGACCAAATGAAAATGACCCCTTTCGACTGAAACTAGCTGTGCGTCAGGCTTCTCGCCGCCTCTCCTAATTTTCTCTCATATAAATGAACATGGTAAGAAGATGACAGAAAGTTGACAAGAATCATATTTCTTTCTTTCTTGCAGTCATGTCAGTAATAGCCCTGGGTTTTATAGCTGAAAAATATATGTATATTTACTCATTAATTTTCCTCTCTCTTGGCATTAGGTGGAATGCTGCCTTTTCTTGGTATTAGGTGGAATGTTATTTAAAACAAGACACAGTTCAACTTCAAAAAGAATATTCTGCAAAATACAGCCTAGACCCATTTACTGGTCATTTATCATTCCTAAGAGAGTGGAGTAGAAATTTCTATATTTGGGAGATTTGAATGATTTACAGTGCAACTGCGGCTCTTGTTGGCACCAGGATCCAGGGACGCAGTAGGCTCCTTAGGACTTTGAGGAGTGTCCCAAACTGTTTTGAAATGACACGGAGAATATTCAATGTGGCATATGCAGAGCAGCTGGATAATCACTTATCTTCACTGCATTCACACAGGCTGCTGCTCAGAGGGTAGACTCAACCCAGAGGCCTGTGATTTTCTGAGGGGTGATCAAAAGTCTTCATCTCCACATCTAAATGTGTATTTCTTCTCTCTGGTGTTTTAAAAAACTTGGCTTTATGCATCTTCCATTTCCTTCAAATAGTGGGCAAATAACAATGTGCCTATTATGGTACTTGGCACATAGTTGAAGCCCAATAAACATTTGTTGAGTAAATAAATAGTTAAGTAGAATGTTATAAGCATTGCTAGCATTATTGTGTTGGCCTGAACAGTACAAGAATAGACTTGAGGCAATCAAGTAATTTCCCTTAACAGTATAAGCTAATTATTTGAGAGATGAAGATCTGGTGCATCATATTTATTTGTCAGGTTCCATTTGCTCCTAATTAAAGGTGGAAAAGTTGCTTGTAGCTTTGAAGGGATGGCACAATGACCCACTCCTACATAGATTTTTTATTTTCCTTGCCAAATTTTCAAGGAAAATACATCAAGATAAAATTAACAGGCATTCCTCTTACTTACTTCTGTTTTCTTTTCTCTGTTACTGTTTTCTAAAGGGCAGGCAAGGTGTGGAGCAGGAAACTGTTTTGACTGTATTTTTACAGCCCATCTGCCTACATGACTTCTGTAGTTGATTCTGCTAACCTTGGTTGACTAATAAAATTATCCTCCCACATAAATAGCCGATACAGTGATCCAAGATTAAAATGCTGCATTTATCATAAGTCTCAGAAAGTTTAATTCATTCATTCCTTCATTCATTCCACAAATATGAATTCAGTGTATCATATGTATCAGGCTCTGTGCTAAAGCTGTGAATTTAACACTGAGCAAATTCTAACATGGTTTCTGCTCTAAGCTTACAATCTGAGATGGTTGATGAATATTAATTAATCATACTAAAAGTATATAGCTACAAACTAAATTATTTTTTAAAAGAAATATGGTTCTACTAGGATCATATAACAGGAACTGATTTACACTAGGAAACCAGGGAGAAGTTTACTAAGGAGAAGGCTGGACTGAAGAAAGGGAATGTCTGAAGAAAGGGAAAGAGCATCCTAGGCAAGAAGATTGTGAAACACGAAGGCCCCATATCTAGGGGTGCATGATGCACTGAAAGTTGGTCAGTGTGGCTGGCTGGGAAGAGAAAGGGCTGATGGGAAGGCAGGCCCATGCCCTGCAGGGACCACAGCTAGGCCATATTAAGGGCTTTGACCTTCATCCCCTGAGCATTAGACAGACTTACAAGGGTTAAAGCCAAGGGTGAGGAAGTAGAGGCAGGGAGAACGGATGCATGGCCCTTATCATGTCTGTGTTTTGGATTGGGGAAATGTAAGTATCAATTCTTCACAAATACAAGGGAGATGAAGATGCTGAACCCTGGATAATCCTTTCTTTGCTGCAGATGAAGTTCCTGGAAATTCTTTACCATCCATTCTCTCTTCCACTAAATTTCAGAAAGAGCGCATCCAGGTCCCTAGCCGTGTGCTGAGTAACACTTGCACGTGGCCATTGCTGGACCATGCAGCAATAACTTCTCCTCTTGTCAGCTCTTCTAGCCCCTTCTCACTCCTTCTGCTTTTCCTTTTGATGATGGGGCGGTGGCAAAACACAGTACATTTCTGTTTTTGGCAAAGTGTGAATGGCATGGCTTGTGGCACCTTCTCTCCTGGTTTAGAGAACAAGCTTTGGAGGTAGAGTGGCTTTGCCTCTCGTTTAGCCTTACATGGTTGTTCTGAGGATTAGGTGGCTTGATATTTGTAAAACATATAGAACAAGAACTGGCACATAGCAAGTACTTAGCTAATGATAGCCATTATTATTACCTATTTTGTGGATATATTGCTAAAGGGACAAAAAGCAGGATACAAAACTATGTATTAAAAGGGCTTGCACAAATGTATCCTAATAAATGCAAAGCAAATGTCTGAGGATATGTGGTGGTTACATCTGAGGAATGGGACTGGGGTTTAGGGGAGAAGGCTAGGCAAGTGGCTTTTACTTTTTCATCTAATATTGTTGTAGTAATTGATTTTTTATTATAAAAAGTATACTTTTATAGTAATGAAATTATAAGGGATAGTTTAGAAAAGTACATCCATACTTTCCATCATGTCAGTTTTTTTAAAAGGCATGATGATTTCAACATAACCTCTTTTCATATTTTTTCATCCTTAAATTCAGAGATATCATCTAAAAACTTTTCTTAGGGTAAAGAAACATGTATCTAAATCCCAGCAATTTCCCGGATTTTCATTTCTTTGCTATGCCATAGTCAAATAAAAGTTTTTATAATTACATGCTATTTTAATTCCACAGTTATAAAATTATTCTAGTTATTCTTTCATCTCTCCATATACATATATAGAGTTGTCTGGAATGCTGTTCACCCACCAGATATAAACAACACGTTTGGCTTCATTGTTGCTGACTTCATTGCAAAGCATTGCTTAAATTTTTATAATAAGCATTTTTATAAAAACAATGAAATCATTGCTCAAAATTGGAGATGAGAAGTGTTAGTTCACTCTTCTGTTTAGAAGTAAACATGGCCGGGCATGGTGGCTCACGCCTGTAATCCCAGCACTTTGGGAGGCCGAGGCAGGCAGATCACGAGGTCAAAAGATGGAGACCATCCCGGCCAATATGGTGAAACCCTGTCTCTACAAAAATTAGCTGGGCATGGTGGCACACGCCTGTAGTCCCAGCTACTCGGGAGGGTGAGGCAGGAGAATCGCTTGAACCCAACAGGTGGAGGTTGCAGTGAGATCGTGCCACTGCACTCCAGCCTGGCAACAGAGCAAGACTCCATCTAAAAAAAAAGAAAAAAAAAAAAAGGAAACACAATACCCAGCACCCAGCATCTCATCTTTTCCAGACATTTAGGATGCTGAACTGCTTCAGGATTATGAAGTTGAGTAGCTGTTGTGCAGTATCTGTTGCTCATGAAAGAGGCGAGAAGTGGACTATGTGGTTACTGAATCAGGATGCGAAAATATTTGAAATGATGATCTCATATTAACATACAATCTACCATCCTTTCCTCTTGTTTTTTATTTATTTTTTTCTTAGCAGGTAGAGGCTTTTTATGTTTAACTAAGGATTTTGATTAATTGAATTGGTATTTTTCAATAGTGTATGTAACCGGTTGAGAATCATTAATATTGTACAATGTTAGCACATGGTAGCTTTGATCATCATTTAAATACAACTGTTTCCTTGCCCAGCAATTATACACCACTATCATGGATCAGATAAGAACATAAATCTGGAGAGAACTTTGAGTCCCCTGGTAAATACTTCATGAAGCCAATGGGAGCTTGCCAATTAGACAATCATCTCTGCATAAGATATATTTCCAACGAGTAACTGCATTATACAGTCCTTAGCATATTGTGCCCCTCGGGATATGATGATAATTGACTGTGTCACAGAAGAAACAATTTGAAGAAACTGGGACTAAGCTGATTATCAACTGAACCTTTAGAACAGGGTTAGCAAATGATGGCCCAAGGGCCAAATCTGGCCCGCTGCCTAATTTTGTCCAGTGCATGAACTAAGAATGGTTTTTACGTTTTAAGTGACTGGGGAAAAAGAATCAAAAGTAGAATAACATTTCATGACATGTGAAAATTATATGAAATTCAGATTTCCTGTCCCTGAAGTTGTATTAGAACATAGCAGATTCATTCATTTACACATTGTCTGCAGCTGCTTTTGCACCACAGTTTCAGAGTTGAGTAGTTGAGACAGAGAAGATAAGAGAAGAAAATATTGACTGTCTGACTCTTTATAGAAAAAGTTTGCTGACCCTTCCTTTAGACTCAGGTACAAGTTATTTGTGTGCATGTCTGCTTATGAATGGATAATGCTTCTGTGTTAGAAATATATCTGGCCGGTTGATGTGGCCATCAAAGGAGGTACTATACTCCATATTCTTCTATTTTCCTCACTCCCTTCTCAAAGTCAAAAGAAAGCTATTGAGTGAGAAAAATTAGAGTACTGGAAGGGACCATAAGAAAGATATTGGTAACAGAAAATACCTACACATTACCTCCAAAGCTCATAAATTACTAACTCTAATTTTAAGCCCTAAAATCAGATTAGTTCTCTACATTTTAAATTTTGAAATTATTTATTCTCTGTGTCTGAGAAATCTTTTGAGAAGCAAGAGCATTTGTTCTTGTGACTCTTACAAAATACAGTGGCTGGCCGGGCGCAGTGGCTCACGCCTGTAATCCCAGCACTTTGGGAGGCCAAGGTGGATGGATCACGAGGTCAGGAGTTCAAGACCAGCCTGGTCAAGATGGTGAAAGCCCATCTCTACTAAAAATACAAAAATTAGCTTGGCATGGCGGCAGGTGCCTGTAATCCCAGCTACTCAGAAGGCTGAGGCAGAGAATTGCTTGAAGCCAGGAGGCAGAGGTTGCAGTGAGCCGAGATCGCACCACTGCACTCTAGCCTGAGTGACAGAGTGAGACTCCGTCTCAAAAAAAAAAAAAAAAATTAAAAAACAAAATACAGTGGCACACCAGATGGAGGCTCTTTGTTCAATGGCATTATCATATTGAATGGTGCTCTTTGGTGTATGCTTGCATTCAGTTGTAGATATGATATAATGCATGATTGGATAATAGGAAATACCTTTTAGTAGAATGTGTAATTCTTGATAGGATATCCTGTCCATTGGCTTTGACAGTTGAATTAACCTATTTGGCTGACATGGACCCTCCTAATGACCACAATATGTAAGAAAATATGAAATTAATACAAAAGCTATCTTGTACTGGTAGCAAGATAGCTACTGGTAGGAAACATTAACAATAGTATCTAAAATATAGAATTGAAAATGTGAGTCATTTTGCTTTTAAATCTCTATCATATACATGACTGACTTCAGTTGTTCCCTCTCCTCCCTTTTGTTCTGTTTCAGAGGTTGAAGGCTGCACTGACTCACCACCCTGCTGCCATGTCAAATGGGAACATGAACACCATGGGACACATGATGGAGATGATGGGCTCCCGGCAGGACCAGACGCCACACCATCACATGCACTCGCACCCACATCAGCACCAGACACTGCCACCCCACCACCCTTACCCACACCAGCACCAGCACCCAGCACACCATCCTCACCCTCAACCCCATCACCAGCAGAACCATCCACATCACCACTCCCATTCCCACCTTCATGCACACCCACCACATCACCAGACCTCGCCACATCCGCCCCTGCACACCGGCAACCAAGCACAGGTAGACCTTTTCTGTGATCTCTTTCCCCTTCTTATTTTCTTTCTTAACAGTGCAAGCTCTAATGCTGGGGTCATTTGCAGCAATCTTGTTTGACAAGCCCAGGTGTTCTATCTCACATTCTAGGGAGCTCTGTTTATCTCCTAGGAGGCAACCCTTACCCATAAGACCCTACCAGATCATAATTTCTATAAACAATATACTAAATAATATCAGGTCTAGTCTCTAAGGGCAAGTATAAACTTTAAGTTCTCCAAAATCTATTTCTGCAGTGTGTCAGAAAGTTAGCCCCTCCCAAAAGTAATATGAATCGATGGATTAGGAAGAACTTAAATTTGTGAAGAAAGATGTGAATTAAGAATGAGAAAAACAAGTTAATTCTAACCCTGGTTCTAGCTGCTGTTTTAAAACATCATAGAGACTGAATTTTGTCACCTGTAAAATGGAAGTTAAATACAACAGGCAATCTTCTGAGTAACAGTGAATGTTAAAAAATCTAAAGAGTAACAATTCAAGGCAGACAAAGAAGCTCCATCACGGATGCTAGGGCATAAGGTGCTGTGTAAATGGTGAAGAGAGGTGACTCATCCCCCTGAATGAGAAATGCGTTGGAGGGAACAGAAAGAGAGCCAAGTTCTGTAGATGATCAGACCAAGAGAAAGGCCAAATCCCAGTGGGGGAGAGTCACAAGGAGTGGCTGTAAAGAAAGCCAGCATTTAGACAAAACTGAAAGAGGGTTGGGGGACCAGGCAGACGTTATGTCACCCACGGCCAAGAAGAGAGGCGAGTCCTGTACTGGAGTGAGTTTTAGTAAGTGGATGAAGGGCATGTCCAGGAGCATGGCTGGGCCTAGACACTTTGGATCCTCAAGCAGAATGACCTTCATCCATACCCCCCACCCAGTCCACACTGCCAGCTTCCAACCAGCTGGATCAGAAGGGTGTCGGAAGCGTGGAACCATCAAATAACACTTATTCACCGTCTCCTCTGTCATCTGCCCCTGGAGACAAGACCTTACACCAGGCAGCTTTTTGAACTCTTGAGCCCCCCTCCATTAACGTGCACCAAACCTGGACAGCCATCCACAGAATGGATCAGGCACAAGCAACTCTCTAAGCTATTTATTAGATAAACTGTCTTTTGCAAGGTCCTTAGAGGTGTTCTACATTGTGAATAAGAATCGAGCATTAGAGTGAGATAACCTTAACTTTTTTCCTGGCTTCCTCACTGTGTGATTGTGAACAGAAACGATTAACCTCTCCAACCCACAGTTTTTCCATCTGTAAAATGGGGCTGGGTAATAGTAGACTAAACTCTAGGCTCTTATGAGTATTAAATAAGAGAATCTCTGTAAAGCCCTTGGCACAGTGTTCAAAATATGTTATTCCAAACCAAAATAATAGAAGTTTAGCAAATTGTATAGCAATCAAACGTTACCCAGAGAACCTTTTTGGTCACATTTTTAGTCAAATGCCATACTAGAACATGTATTTAGAAAGGAAAAAAAAAAAAAAACTACAAAGTCAACGATGGTCAAATTGATTCACATAGGTACCTAGTTTATAAGGAAACAAGAACATCAAGGTTTGGTCACCTTTGTGGGCAAGTTATTTCACAGGCAAGTTATATAACAATTCTTTGAATATAAAAGCCATTCACTAGCTAATTACCAATTAGCCAGTTGCCCTCTGTTTCAAGTCAGTAAGTGGCCAATTGTATATGCAATTAGTTAATTGCTATTATAATTAGCTTCATGAACAGTTACTTCTTTTAATTGTATACTAAAAAGAAAGAGCCCAGGTTGGTCTTGCTAAAATTTGAACCAGATCATTTAGGCAGTATCCCAAAACACCACTTTTAAATTGTATTAACTTGGCTGATTACTGAGATCTTGCCACTTTTCTTAATTGTATGATTATCTGAAAGTAGGAATAGAATCCTTGAACTCTGAGATTCTAAGATGATTTGGAATAAATTCTGCCTTTTTGAAATTATAATTGATTACTTTCGATCACAATTTTCAGAGCATCTATGCCAAGAGAATTCTGCTTTAAAAATAAAATTACAAGCAACAATAATTACCAGTTACACAGATTCTGGTTTTAGGAATGTATTTGCATTTTCTCCTGGCTTCTTGTGCTCCTCCTGCATGTAAGGATGTGATAGTAGAGTGCTGGTTTCAAGGAATTTCTCTTAACCAATCCTGAACCTACATTACACCTGAAACCACGTCACTTATGCCTTTGGGTGAAGACACACGAAAAGTGTCATGGGTTACACTGATTAAACTTAGGGTAGGTGGATACAGAATTGAAAGATAAGTCCCTGCAATGGAGATGTGAAAACATTTTTTTCCTCTTTGAGGGTTTTGTCTGGGGCTGGCAATAAGAGATTATAATTCACAAAAGGAAACAGTTAAAGGCAAAAATATCCAAGCAGTTAGCACATTCCCTCTTAATGCTTTTCTTTGCAGTAGTTAGCTCAGGAATTACCATCCGAAATGGCAAGTGGTAAGCCTTTGCCAATAACAAGGATGATGTCTTCACTAGCAATTCTGATGAGTAAGACCTTACACAGTTAATTTATTTTGTTATTCTTCTATAATCAGGAGGAAAATAGTCACCAACAAACAGTTCTAGAAAATGTCTTTGCTGGCCGGGTGTGGTGGCTCACGCCTGTAATCTCAGCATTTTGGGAGGCCGAGGCGGGTGGATCACGAGGTCAGAAGTTCAAGACCAGCCTGGCCAAGATGGTGAAACCCCGTCTCAACTAAAAACTACAAAAATTAGCCAGGCACAGTGGCAGGTGCCTGTAATCCCAGCTACTTGGATGACTGAGGCAGGAGAAGTGCCTGAACCCAGGCAGCAGAGGTTGCAGTGAGCTGAGATCATGCCACTGCACTCCAGCCTGGGTGACAGAGAGAGACTCCATCTCAAGAAAAAAAGAAAATGTCTTTGCTTTACATAAAATTACTGAGATGCAGTTCAACCTCAACCCTGGGCCTGATTCTTTTACAGTTAGTCATAGAAGGTTTGATAGAGTTTTGGATTAAAATATATCACCATCAGTCAACTGATGTCAACCAGTAGCCATTATTAGTGCAATTACAGTCATTCTGATTGATTTCAATCATAGTGCTGGAATGTGGTAGAAAAGATTGTTGGGCTTCATTTTTAAAACTTTTGGCCTGTTATTTCTGCAGGTTAAATGTCTCTTGTAAAACAACTTTATAGGTATTACAGTCATAAACCTGAGTGACTGAGAAATGGGAGAGGAAAAAAAAAAACCGCCTTTTATTGAGAATGAAGAAGGAGGAAGGAATGAAGTGCATGAGGGAAAGCATTAGGTGTCCAGACATATAAAGAGTCAGTCGTAGAAATTTCACAAGGTGCCGTGTGTCTGCCTTATGAATAGAAAAAAAGCTGTATGTGTGGAGGTCTCTAAGCCTTAGATGTTGCTGAGTCTCACACAGACCTTGCAAGAACTCTATAAGCATAGTAAAATATTTTAATAAAGTGCTTTGCCACTCTTAGGATTTCCTTCTAATGTAAGTGTATGATAATGCACAAGCAACTCTCACTATCTCATACACACAGCGTGTGACAGGGCTCAGTGCTGCTTCAGGCATCGATTTAACGCTTTCAAAGGCCCAGCTTCCCAATCACCTAGAAAGCTCTCCTGGATCTCCTTTCACCCTGGTGAGCCCTCTGAGGGGCAGGCAGGCCCAGGTGGAGTGTGCAGGTCCGGCTAGTCCTCTGCATTAAGAACTGTGAAAGAGTCACAATAGGATTTCACCTGCCTTCCTGGCTTCATGGGCTTCTTTTGATAGGAGCCACAGTGGCAACGATGTCCCAGAGGTATGTTAGCAACACAACTTTACCACTATTAGAATGAAAGGAGCCCACAACCTGCTCAGAGGTTTTCTGCAGATGACAGTTGAGTCATCCATATTGTGATAATAACCCTGACCTTTCTGTTTTCACCCTGTAGCCATACATTGGCTATTTTAAAGTTGTTTGTTTTTGTTTTTGTTTTTTAGAGACAAGGTCTTGCTGTGTTGCCCAGGCTGGAGTGCAGTGGCACAATCATAGCTCATGGCAACCTCGACCTCCTGGGCTCAAGCAAGCTTCCCACCTCAGCCTCCTGAGTAGTTAGAACTGCAGGCATGCACCACCATGCCTGGCTAATTTTTCCATTTTTTTTTGTAGACACAGGGTCTTGCTATGTTGCCCAGGCTAGTCTGAAACTGCCGGCCTCAAATGATCCTCCCGCCACACCTGACCCTTACTTTAAAGTTTTTAAACACACCGTCAGTAAAACATTTTTAATAGCTGAAGGAGAAAAATAAATGTTTCCTCTACCATGATTCGGCTAAATGCCTGTCAGGGAAAAATCCATCTGACTACATCTTTTCACAAGTCATTCCTATATCTTGCCAACACATCACAGAATATATAGGTCAGTGATGCTTTTTCTTTTCTGAGTGTGATTTCATCATTTATTTCATTCATAGGAGGCAAGTCTCATATGCTGACTGAAGGGATAGACTTTCTGTGCTTTGCATTTCAGCATCAGCTTGGGTTTCTTCCCTTACCTAACACGTCCTTCCCTATCCCCATCACCTCCTCCCTCTCTGTCCCAGCAGGTTTCACCAGCAACACAACAGATGCAGCCAACCCAGACAATACAGCCACCCCAGCCCACAGGGGGGCGCCGGCGAAGGGTGGTGGACGAGGATCCCGACGAGAGGCGGCGGAAATTTCTGGAACGGAACCGGGCAGCTGCCACCCGCTGCAGACAGAAGAGGAAGGTCTGGGTGATGTCATTGGAAAAGAAAGCAGAAGAACTCACCCAGACAAACATGCAGCTTCAGGTGCAGCCCACGGTGTCTTTCCCCGGGACTCAAAGGCCCTCTGCTCCGCGGGCATTTCCGGCCCCGACAGGCACTTGTTGACCTAAGCAGTGATGCCACACACTTAGTCCACAGAGGAGCCGCAGCCTCACTCCTCGAGCTTTATTAATTCCGGGACACTCTACAAAACAAAATTAACCGTTCAGTTTTTCAATCAATTTGCCCACAGAGCTCTGAGAAGGGGGGACCTACCCAGCTAAGTTGTAGGCTGGGAGCACAGGCTTTAATCCGACAGAGATCCAAACCCGGTTCAGCAATTACTTGCTAGGTTTAACTCGCTGGCGCTCTGTTTCTTCCTCTATAGAATGGGAATCATAACTTTATAGAGTTGTTACATTAGGGGGAATAAACAAACTAATGTCTCCAAAGCAGTTGCCCAGTGCCTGGCCCATAATAAACCTTCAACTGAAAAGGAGCTGTTCGTTATATTCACTAGGTTGAGGGGGTTGCCTTGGCTTATACTTGGTTATCTCTATTTTTGTTTCACATGAAAGAAAGAAAGGTTTATGGTCATTATGTAGCTCTGAAAGAAAAGGCATGTTTTCATCTCATTTGCCAACTCACCAAGATTTGAATCTTGCATAATTTTTGCTTTTTATGAATGGCTTCACTGGGGAGATTTTATAATGAGGCCCAGAAGTGTCTGGGCGTGTCTAAGAGAAAAGGAAGAAACTCTAGTACCCGGGCTTCTCCGGCAGACTTTATAGTTTATAATGATGTAGTTCAGAGCATTTGTTCTAATGTTAAAAATATGTGCACTATTTATCAGCAGAAAAAAAGGCAAGTAAATAGACACGTATGTGACCCACAGTCCAGGGATAGCATTAAGAGTTGTGGATTATACTCCAGTGCTTCCAGAAGCTGAGAGAATGGCCAAAGAGAGTGGGGCAGGGAGGAAAGTACCCTACATAGGGAGACTCTGCACTTTAAGAGTTCATGGGGTCTGGGTGCAGTGGCCCACACCTGTAATCCCAGCACTTGGGGAGGCTAATCACTTTGGGAGGTGGCGGGATCACTTGGGGTCCGGAGTTTGACCAGCCTGGCCAAGGTGCAGAAACCCTGTCTCTACTAAAAATACAAAAAAAATTTGCCGTGGTGGCTCAGGCCCGTAGTCCCAGCTGCTCAAGAGGCTGAGGCAGCAGAGTGGCTTGAATGCAGGAGGGAGAGTCTGTAGTGAGCCAAGATCGCATCACTGTACTCCAGCCTGGGCAACAGGGTGAGACTCTGTCTCAAAAAAAAAATAAAAAATAAAAAAATAAAACAGTTAATGGCTAGGCATTGGTAGGTTACTTTCATCTTCTTCCCACACCTAGTTCTCTGTGCATCCTTAGAAAGGAACAGTTAGGGTGCCAAACCCCAAAGCCTTTGCATATTCAGTTTCATTAAATGGAGATGGCTTGGGGCTTCCAGTGTACAAATTGAAAGTATATAAGGAAAGTGTGTGTTGTATGAGGGCCTGAATTTCATAATTTATGGATGTTCATTTTTCCCCCTAAATGTGTCATTCTTTTTGTGATAGACATGATGAGCAAGAAACTGCGAAACATATAGCAGATGTGAGGAAAATAAGATAATGATTCCTGCACTAACTTGCATGCTGCGGGAAGATTGGGACTGTCTCTTGCTACTCCCTCCGCCCACTATCTATCTGCTGTTTATAGTGTGGTGTCTACACTCAGTAACTTATTTGTTGAATAAATGAATGGGTTCCCCTGTTTATAGTATAGTGTCTACACTCAGTAACCATTTGTTAAATAAATGAATGAATTCCTCATTGCTGGAGTGTCTAAGAATTGGCTGCTTGACTACTTGGCAAGGATGTGATTGCAGGGAGTCAAGCCACCAGAGAAATGGCTGGACTCAAACACCTTTAAAACCACTTGTAGAATCTGATAGGCACAGTAGTATCTGAGAAACTTTTAGGTAGAATGTGGTTAAGCATTTTTCTTTTTTGAGACAGAGCCTCACTCCATTGCCCAGGCTGGAGGGCAGCTTACTACAGCCTTGACCTCCTGGACTCGAGTGTTCCTCCCACCTCAGCCTCCCGAAGTGTACATCACCATGCCTGGCTAATTTTTTTTTTTTTCTCTAGAGACAAGGTCTTATTATGTTACCCAGGCTGGTCTCAAACTCCTGGGCTCAAGCAACCCTCCAACCTCAGCCTCCCAAAGTGTTAGGATTATAGGTGTGAGCCTCTATGCCAAGCCAAGCATTTTTAATATTAATAATCATATTTTAATTTTGATGTGTATTGAAAAATGTAATTAGAAGATCAAATCTGCAATTTCAAAGATATTAGTAAGAAGGCTAAATTATTCAAAATTGAGTTAATTTGCACAAACATGTTAAGTAAATAAAAGTTCTTGTATATGTGAACCTAGTAAATATTACAGCAGTGGTTCTGTGATAACTGAAGTTGGGGAAACCCAGGAATTTGCCACCATTTCTGAGGTCTGCAGGAGGATGATGCAAACGTGTAGGTTTTCTCAATCTTGGCCCTATTGACTTCTGGGCTCAATCATTCTTTGTTGTTCCCTGTGCATTGCAGGCTATTTAGCAGCATCCTTGGCCTTTACCCACTATGTATCAGGAGCACACCTTCCACCTATGACAACCAAAGCGTCTCCAGACATTGCCAAATGTCCCCTAGTGGTGATTGGGAAGGGAAGTTGGGTGGCAAAATCAGCCTTAGTTAGGAACCACTGCTTAGATGAAGGAGCCAAAAATAGCCAGCTGGCACATATCAGCTGCCAAGGCTTTAAATCAGTTTTAACTAAAATGAGTCCTTGCAGAATTCCTTCAGGGTATTGACTGTGATCCTAATGCATGCAAACATGGAGGGATCATAGCAGAGAGCCAGGAAAGTAAAGATGTCCATTGACTTTGAGGCCAGAGGTGTTCGTGACTTGGCATATGCGTATTTATGACTGCTTTTACAAAATATACAAGGTAAATTTACCCTTTGCTAGACCCTAATGCACTGATTTTTTTTCACATTTCTTTAGAGCCAAATGGCTGAGGAAAAAAAGGAACTAGAACTCTAGCTCCCAAAACCAGAAAAAAAAAAAAAATTCCTACTGAGTTCATGTGACAGGCACCAATATTTTGGTAGTTAAAACAGTACCCAAAAAAGGGACAGTCTCTGAACAGACTAAATTGTTGATATTTTCCAACCACCGCTTTGCCTTGGAGGGACAGAAGCCACAACCGCCCAGTGTTCTCTGTGAAGCTGAGTGTCCTGCATCAGGCCCTGGGATGCTGGAGAGGATGCTGCAGATTCCGCTACCTTTGAATGACCCTTTCCCTCTCACTGGACCTTTGTCAAAAGAAAAAGGTGGCTCTCTTGAGGCTGGACCAGTGAGCCAAATTTTAAGTAAACAGAAATGGAAGGTGCTAAGCAAACAAACTCCAGCCAAATGGAATATCCAAGGTCTGGATGGCCAGCTGCCACTTTTGAGTTGTTTTCCAGCATAGAACCCTCTAGTTAGGCTGCAGCATTTCAGATTGGAAAAACCAGACCTAAGAAAACAAAATCAAACTCCCAGACTTCATTTCCTAGTCTCACAACACATCTCTGCCCAAGAGGTCCAAAAAGGTATAGGAATTGGGGAAAATATTAGAAACCACCTAATCTGACATTTTATGGAGAAAGAAACTGAGGTTAGGGAAATGAGGGGTCTTCCCTAATGTCACACAATGAGTAGGTGGCAGAATGAGGACTCAGGGAAGTCTCTTGTTGACCTAACCCACTTCTTTGTGGTCTTTTATTTTAGAAACTCCGTAAGCCAAAGAAATCCATGCTCTTTTTTCTGATACTAAGTGACTAAGATCAGCTCTAAATTCATCAACTGCTGTGGTACTCAGTAGAACGTCTGGGTTCAGTAGAGGATATGGAAATCATCTGGTCACCCATGGAAATAATTGCTTTTCTTTTTTAGTGCAAAGACACATGGTCTAAGTTGCTGCTGAAATTTTGGACACATGAGTCCAGGTCTGGGACTTGGCAAGCGAATAGGCCAGATGGGAACTGTTGCTTGACAAATTGAAAGTTCTTTGTTTCAGAGTGAACCAAACCTGGTCTCAGCTAATCTACCAAAACAAAAAAGCTGGGGGAGGGTATATTGTGGGGCCCATTTTGATAATTATTTTTTTGGCACAAACTACTGCTTACACCAAAAAGCACTGTGGATTTATCGTATAAATAATGACATCCCCAAAGCTGAACACTGCAAATGTAGCTATTAGGGACTTGTTGGAGTGCTTGCTTAAAGTATGTTATTGTAGTATTGAATATCTCTATGGAGTGCTGCTTCACCCCAAGGCAAACTATGGTTTTAAAAATAGATCAGTCCAACTGGATCTTACAATTGCTAAACAGCTAACTGCTTTAGAGGAGCAAACTCAAATTCATTTAGAAAAATGAAAAGATGAAGAGTTGATTTCTACCAGACAATCGATACGTATTATTAATACCTTGTATTTACAAAGTACTTTTATATTAAGACCTAAAACTCTGATTATAACCTACATAGGGGAATAAAAAATGGTGATTTTCCTCAATTTATAAAACAAGGTAATTCAGAGTAAGAAAATGCCTCCAGAAGGCCTGGTTTTTATTTCCCTACTAGACTTCCAGGCCACATTTGATTTCTTTTATGCATTTTGAAACATTTGCTATCTGGTTGTTCTCTTCCAAAATGAATTCAAGGTGATTCCACTTATGTTCCCCTGAAAAGGGTTTTTACTTAAAATATAGTCTAGTATTTGTGCATTTCCTATACTAATCATTCTTTCACTATGGAATCTTTAAGATGATTATGCATGTGCTCACCACACAATTCATTCTTCTTTCTCCAAGATAGTGATTTTTGACCTTTCTTAAGCCAAAGACCCTTTATGAAATATAATGAAGGCTCCATAGATGCTGTCTCAGCAATATGGGCACATAAATGGACATACAAAATTTTGTTATAAAATGAAACTATAAATGTTGCTTTGGAATCTGCCTTACTAAGATTTGGAAGCATAAGAGGTGATAGAACTGGCTCCCTTATGAAAGATAAGACCAAAATTATAAGCATATTTGAGCATATTGAAAGTAGTTAAGTAATGAATAAAAGTCAAGATTGAATCTTTCATTAGATAATTGGGTAATTTGCTTTCTCAATAGAAGGTGACACAGAAATGCTTGTAGAATTAAAAAAAAATTCTTTCTGGAAGGAACTTAGAGAAGTAGTTCTCTACTTCTATACATGAAGTATAAAACCATCGTGTTTTATACTTGGTTGGCATGGCAGCTTGAGAACTCAAACCCTATTATTCTCAACTCTCAGGCGAGAGTTCCTTTTCCTATTGGATGCTGCCCCATGAATTTCTATGGCTTCTGTGGTTATTAGGCCTTTATTTAGTCCTTGCGGCATCGTAGTTACGTGTATATGGTATAAACAAGAAGCTGATTGCCCTTCTCTACTGACATTAATTGGTGTTCATTTTCCCACCATAACATGGCTAAATAACATAATTATTAACATGTTACATTAAGAAATATGTCCTGCCAGGCACAGTGGCTCATGCCTGTAACCCTAGCAGTTTGGGAGGCTGAGGCTGGAGAATCACTTGAGGCCAGGAGTTCAAGAGCAGCGTGGGCAAAATAACTAGACCCCATTTTTGCAAAACATTTTTTTAAATTAGGTGGGCATTGTGGCACATGTCTGTAGTCCCAGCTACTCAGAACACTGAGGTGGAAGGATTGCTTGAGCCCAGTAGGTAGAGGCTGCAGTGAACCATGATGGTGCCACTGTAGTCCAGCCTGGACGACAGATCAAGACCCTGTCTCTGTAAAAAGAAAAAAGAAAAAAAGAATATGTTCATATTCACATATATCTTTAAATGATGGTCAGCTGTCTCAATATTCTCAGGGTTCTGCATTTTTACAGACCCTCACAACACTCAGGCCTTTGGTCTCTGTACTTACAACATATTGCTTTATTAATAAAGTGTTTTGCTGTTCATAGACTAAATGCCACCAAAGTCATATACTTTGTATGGGGTTTTGGTGATAGGCCAGGGCACCACATGTGCTGACTGGTGCTCTTTTTATAGTAAAACAGCCTTATGAAAGCAAAAATTTATTGTGAAACTGTTTGGGGCATGCCAAATATCATAGGCAGTTAGCTCTTTGCTAACTGTAGAAACCCAGAGAATAGAATTCGGAGTGTTTTCTTAAGGAAGGGGCAATGAACACTTTGTGCCTGGGAGATTGAATGCTGCCAAGAAAGGGTTTCACTGCCCGGGACATAGTGGGGGAAGAAATGGAGACTAAGTTCAACCTCTCCAAGATGGCCGCAGGCGGGGGTGTTTTTTCTTCCAAAAGTATAAGAAAGCAAGAGAACCCAGTTTTGTTTTTAATACTTTTTGTTGTTGTTGTTTTCTAGGTAGAAAAGTGTGGATTCACTAGAAACTGGAATTTGATTCCATTTTCTAAGATCCATTGTCTACATTATCTGCAGCTGAGAGCTTCTACTCAGGGGGCAAGGTGTCTGGCAGTTTTGATTTCAGAAAAGTGTTATTTCTGTAGTTTAATGCAAATAATATGACATTCCTTCTGAAGTAAATATACATAAATACACACACACACACACACACACATAAACACATCTCTGTTTCCTTGTTTTGTTTTTGTTTGTTTTTGACAAGAGATTGCCTTCATATGATGGTCTAGAAGTGACTTTCTTTTATATGTGCTATTTTGAGCAGAGGGAGAACTGAGAAAAAGAAGGAAGGCCATCTGAATTTAGATAGGTGTAAAATCAAAGAGGAAGAAGGTAGTGTTTAAGGCTAAAATAAATTGTCCTGTAAGTTATCCCACTGACCCTGGAATTGACAGAGTCACTTTTGGTTTCCACAGAGCCCCTTATCAATCACATTCATTTGGAGTTGGGAGGTACAATTTGCCTTCTTGTATGTTCTGAGATGTAAGACCAATTTTCTTGTTTGATTAAGTGATTTATTCATCGTTAAGGCTAACTTCCCAAATAGTCATTTTTATTTTGTAAAAATAAAGTTTGGAAGAGAAAGGGAATGAGATGAGATTTGTAGATGAGATTTTTATTATTGTTATTGTTTTATTATTTTTTTATTATTTTGTTATTAATATTACTCAATATGTGGTTGCTTATAATGTATTTCACAAAGAAATTTAGAAATGGGAGATATTCCTTTAAAAAGATTTCAATTTTTTTTAGAGTAACTTCTGGAATCCCAAACATGCATTCCTAGGTGATAAATACATGGCTGAAAAGCCAAGTTCATATTGAAAGTGTAGGTACAACTTAATGACAGCAATGTTAATCGTGCTTTTCTGTGTGCATGCATTTTTTAAGTTTCCTACATGTGAAGTACAATGCCTGGCAGTCACAAATAAACCTTGACCAAAGAGAGGATATTACTGATCACAATTTTTAAATGGCTTATTCTAGACAGCACTACATTTACAGTTCACTTTTATCAAGTGGAAGCATCTCGGAGCCGCCATCTATTTTGTGTCTATATTTGTAGACAATGGATGCCAAGTTCATTATTCTACAAAGCTATGAGCATGCCTTTGTGAATTACTATTAATAGATAAAGTAGAGATCCGAGGCACTTACATGAGTAAATAAGAAGAAAACCCCACACCATCCACAATATCCTGATATTGAGGAGGGAAAGAGTATTTTATAGACCGAAATTGACCAAATAATCAATGCACTCAATCAAATTAATTCAATCATGTCCCAAAACTTCATTGCTTCTTGCCACCCTGAGCTGACATCATCCACCTGCAGCTGACCAACGTGTGCACTATGTGCTTCGATGCCTCCTGCTTAGTGGGCATCAGGCAAGTGGACGTGCTTTGCTCAACAGTAGCCCATGAACAGCAATTGAGTAGGAGATGGTGGGGGTAGCAGGGATTCATGGCTGAAGGTCAATTTATTTTCAGATATTCCTTTTAGATTGAGCAACACATACTTCTTTTGGAAAATCTGATGGTAGATGAGTCAGCTTACTCTGATTGCATTTCAGGTGGAAGCCACAAATCCTACCACATAATTCTGCCCAATGCATGCCTCATATTCACATTCTCAGTTGGATGTCAACCTGAGCTTGTGAAGGTTAAGATAGTTAAATGTATTAAGTGCTTAGTGTGTGCTGGGTATTGTTCTGTTTCCCATCTATTACCGTATTTAATCCTCACAGTAACACAAATAATGTTGTACTCTTCTTATCACCATCTTATAACGAGGTTGCTGGAGCTCAGTTGGGTTGTGTTATCTACCTAAGGTCATGCAGTCAGTGTGGAGTAAGGATTCTCACCTGGCTTCAGTTCTCATCACCTAAGGGTGTGGTCTAGCCTTTTAATAAGGTTCAGCTCTTGAGTTAAAACCTAATCTCTTCAGAAAGGCCCTGGTAAATATGAGGGCCAAATTAAAGGTAAGCTACAAACTTTCAGGCGAACCACAGTAAATAATGTTCTTGATGTCATTTAGACATAACAGAAGAGTTTGCCAGCTTTGTTGTTGAAAGTGCACAGGGCATTGGGTTTGTATCCTCTGGTCTTCTCAACATGGTTTTAATACATCTCTTTTAGAATGAAGTGTCTATGTTGAAAAATGAGGTGGCCCAGCTGAAACAGTTGTTGTTAACACATAAAGACTGCCCAATAACAGCCATGCAGAAAGAATCACAAGGATATCTAAGTAAGTCACCGACTTTTTCACTTTTCTTTAGTGTCCAATTTTTTTTTTGCCACTAAGTTTGCACTGAATTTGATTGAAAGAGCAAAAGTAAAGTGTAGATTATACTTCCAGGCAGATATACAAGAATTCTTGAGTGGCTTCCAGACTATTCTTCCAAGGGGATCCCTTTTTCCTGACCCCTGTGCAACACCATGCCCACCACCTCCTGATAATTTCTGGCTACTCCTTCCCTGGCATTTTGAAGTATTAAAAAAAATACCAAATTCCAATTTTGCAGCCAGTAAGAAAAGAGCCAGCTGAAGCCCAAGTACCAGTGGCCCAGCAGTCTCTTTCAGAAATCTGTGGGCTGGGACCCAGGCCTTGGGTGAATTACATCCAGTGCCTCCAGAAACACTGCATGTTACTCCCTAGGCTGAAAAGCTAGTGACTGACCTCAGTTTATCAATATGTAACATGATCCCTTCCTTCAGACCCCGGTTTCTGCATCTGGAATGCCAGTTGGTTAAATGATAGTTGAATAGGGATGGTGGGAGGAGCAGGGATTCATGGCTGAAGGTCAATTTATTTTCAAATAATTTTTTAGATTGAGCAACACAGATTCTCCCACCACATGTGAGTATTTTTCCACATTTGATATATGGATGGCTATTTAAAAGACAAGATGGGGAAGTTCACATGTCCATGACTTAAACACATCAAATCATTTTACTGATACAGAAAGCATGGCTTTGCTTGTAGATATAAACTGGAAAGGCATAGCATTGTGACAACAGTTGAAAATAAAGTTTTGAAATTAACTTTCAGAAGAAAATGTGCGAAACTTCTATTTCAAGTAAATATCCGGTACTATTTCTCTGAGAAGTCCACAAGTCCATACAAAAAAGACCTATATTGGTGTGTGTGTATGTGTGTGTGTTGTCTTTTTTTTTCTCTCTCTAGGTCCGGAGAGTAGCCCTCCTGCTAGTCCTGTCCCAGCTTGCTCCCAGCAACAAGTCATCCAGCATAATACCATCACTACTTCTTCATCAGTCAGCGAGGTGGTAGGAAGCTCCACCCTCAGCCAGCTCACCACTCACAGAACAGACCTGAATCCAATTCTTTAAAATGCACCATCAGACCTGGCCTCCAAGAAGAGCTGTAGCGTACCATGCGTCCTTTCTTTTAAGGGCATTTTTAGAATTAACTCAGACCTGGAAGACTCCTCAGTTCTTCAAAGACTGGCTTTCATTTTTATAGTTATTATGGAAATGTTGTCTTTTATACTTAGTTATATAAGAAAAAAGGGAGTTATGCAATTAATATCTATCAGCTTGGGAAACGCTTTGGTGCTTTTCTCCAATTTTCTGGTACCAGTTACTTGTTTATAAACTGAACCTTTTCTGTATATAGCCATGGTTTCATTCTTATCAGTCCAGCCCTTTGCCTGAAACACTGAATCTTGTTAAACCACAGCTTTTAGCCAAAATGAGGCATACCTAGATGTCAAGTAAGACAGATCCAAGGTAACTGGGTAGAAAATCTTTTGACATCTTAACTCATGTTGAGTTTGTGCTGTGGTGTCACCAGAATCCCAGATAAACACACAGCCTTTCCCATAACTTTTTGTTTCTTACTATAAAATATTATAAGATTCATTGATGTCCAAATAACACCACCGAGCGTCTCTTCACTTCTCCTTCTCCTCTTGGTCCACTTGCTAATGCCCAGTTTTCTTCTCCATTTCCACTTTTTCTTGGGCTCCCTGTTTACTCTTCATTTTGACTTCCTTCTGTTTTATTTTTTTTCCCTTTAGCATTGCATGTGAAGAAGAAAATAATGTTTAAAGGAAAAAAAAAAAAGCAAACCTCCAAAACGTGGACCTAACCATTGCTTCACTTACACGTCACCCACAGCTGGAGTTCATTCAACTCTTGCTTTTCACAAAATAGTAACCAGGAGATGTTTAATGTGCCTGATTTAATGTTTTTAATAATCAGAGCAAATGAAAGGTGGTTTAGCTATAAGTGAAGCACGGTTGAATACCAGCTGGGGAGACACTAGGGAAGGGAGCTTTGTAAGCCTTGATTGTGAAAGTCCAAATTTTGATGTGGGGCTATAACATGACACCCTTGGATTGCAACTGGTTTTATATGACCTGTCTATAACATTGAAAATTCATGTACTATATAATAATTCAGAAGGGCTCTATTCACTACACGGATTACATTGTTCAATCATCAGCTGCTAATAGCCTAAGATTTATTATTTTTTTTTCTTAAGCCTATGGAACCGGCTTTGCTGTTCTGGGGGGTGAAAATAGACTAACTACTGGAGAAACAAAGAGAGAAAGAAAACCCAGTGTTTCCATAGGGGCACTTTTAGCCTTCCCACGACAGTTCAGCACTCTTTGACTGCTGAAGGAACCCCATGGATGAGGCGCAGGCTACTTCACTCTTTTTTTTCTTTTTTTTGAGACAGAGTCTCACCTATTGCCCAGGCTGAAGTGCAGTGGTGCACTTCACAGATCACTGCAGATCACAGATCACAGAACACTGCAGCATCAACCCCCGAGTTCAAGTGATCCTTCCACCTCCGCCTCCCGGGTAGCTGGGACCACAGGTTCACACAACCATGCCTGGCTACTTTATTTTTACTTTTATTTTAAAATAAAAGATAAGGTCTCTCTTACGTTGCCCAGGCTAGTCTCAAAAGATCCTACTTCTTCGTCCCAATGTGTTGGGATTGTAGGCGTGAGCCACTGCACCCAGCCTACTTCCCTCTTCTGAATTATTCTGATTTATTTTCAACAACTTTTGTGAACTTGCGCATGATACAAAGCAGATAGTCCCTGAACCACAGTCGTGCCTCCTTGAAACAAGCCATTCTACTGTGCTAATGTTTTAATATCGCATCTCACAAATAACAGGGGTGAATGTTTCTCTCCAGCAATCTAGGCAGGTGCTGGTGTTTCATCTCCATTTGAATGCTTGACATCTTAACGTGTGTGTGTGTGTGTGTGTGTATGTGTGTGTGTGTTCATGGGTTTTAAAAGAACAGTATTTTACAAAAGGTGTAGCTTTTATAAGAGTTCAGAAAAGGGAAGGATGTGTTTTTTTCTCTCACTATAGTATAAGAATCTATTTTGGAGAAAAAAAGAAAATATGAGGGTCTCGAAGCATGATTTTTATATAACTAGTTTCAGTTTTATCTAATAACTTACTTTTTAAATCAATATTTATCAACAATCTTTCCATGTATGCAGTACTTTCAAAAGATGGTTTTGAGTGTCCAGTGAAACTTATGACTTGGGTATATGGTTGAAGAATCAAAACAAAAGCAAAAAAAAAAAAAAAAAAAAAAAAAACCAAAAAAAGAAAAGAGAAAAAAAGAAAAAATGCAAATGAAATAATTTTCTATTATATTTTAGACAAACATATCATTTTCAAGTATTTTAAATACTGAATTCATAGTTGTTGTTTTTTAAATTCCAACAGTAACAGCTGAATGGTTTAATCTGACTGGCTTCCTAAGAAATGTTTAAGACTCAGCTTTAAAAAGAAGTTAACATTCATATCTCTGTTTTGAAATCAAAAATAATATTTCAAAATTCTTTCCTAGGACTGACTATCTGTCTCCCCTCCCCCACAAAAGGAAAAAGAGTGCATTAAAATGTTTAGTTGGGTTTTTTAATTTTTAATTTTTATTTTATGTTTTGCTTTGTTTTAAGTAAAATTTTTTCTTTACTGCATGCATAGCACTTAATAAAATGGATTTTTAAAAAATCCACTAGTGATATCAGAATGTCCAGGGAGTGACTGTCGTTACAATGATGGTTTAGTTTACTTCTGTTCCACCTTTTGATTGAAATATTTAGTTGTTAGGCTGAAAGCCTCTGCGGTTAAGAACTTGCCTGAGTTGTCTTCGTTCAGCAACTTGACAGTTTGACTGATGTGCATTATATACAGCTCAATTATGTCTGTTTTTTATGCTAAGTAGGAAAACCAACCACACACATTAGCAAACCGGCCTCAACATATAATTAGAATAAACTGTCTTCTTGTTCTACTCAGGGCCTTTAGGTGTGTTCATTCATGGTATGGAAATACAGTAAATGAAAGATTCCAACTAGTTGTCAGTGCTTCTTGAAAATTCCAAACAGAAAGATACATTGGTCAGATCCAACACATGGCTTATCAATATTAAGTCTTTTACCTAAAGGCCCATCAGTCACCAGACAACAGAATAATCAATCTGCCTGAAAAATCCCTCCTCCTTGTCTTACACTTTTTGCCTATTTGGGAGAATATCTTTGTACTCCATTCTCCTCCCTCAACCAGTTATTGGGTCACCCATCCATGTGTTCATTAATCAATTATCATGGCCTTCAGAGCACCTGTCCTAAGGAGGGAAAATCCTGCCACACTGCCTCTCCCCATTCATGTGTGGTTTTCTTGATCAGCGAGATATGTCTCTGAAGTCACTGCCAGCCTCCCTGGGAATGTCTATAGTACCTCCCCTGCCTTATGTGATGGGAGTTAACAACTCAGATAAGTACACCTGAGAGCATTTCTACCAGGTAAACTCTCACCTAAATGGAGGTGTCCACATCTTAATTGTTTCTCCTTGACATATTTCTCAATCCACGATGCCAGGAGAAGTAGAGCGAAAATCCCAGCCATGGATGAATGTACTGATTTGAAAGCCAAGTGTTAAGTTGGATGTTTTCCCGTCACACTACTACTCAGCCCTCTCCTGCTCCCACATCAATGGATGCAAGTCACAATCTTAACACAGCCTGTGGGAGACAAGCAGTTTGTGTGCTCTCACAGTATATATTATAGTAATTAGGGTGACTTAGAGCAAATACTCTTCAGATCCTATGTAGTCAGTGAAACAGGGAGAGTGTATTCTGATAGAGGGATGTCGATGGTGAATGTTCTGGTGGTTGTTGCCTGTTAAGTAAACTTTAGTGTGTAAGTCGAGTTTGTCATTAAAATCATAAACCAGCTACGGTAACAGACAAGCCTTTGGCTGGGGAGTTTTAAGCCTCAGTAACTGCTATAAAACTAGCCATCCAGTTAGGATAGAATGTGTTTCTTTCTGGTTAAAAAAAGAAAAAACCATCTAAGAAAATATATATGTATGTATGTGTGTATACAGTGGAATTCAAGGACCAAAGCAAAATTTGAACAGGAATCTATTAATTTAGAATTTTATAAGATATTTATTAATAAATGTTATTTTTAAACATTCCATTTGAACAGTATTCTGTAGGATCTACTTGTTTTTAAAGTGTTAGTCCATAATAAACTACTATAGTTGTGTGTATTTTCATTTTTCAGGGTTTCAAATGGCTATTCTCCATCATTTGGTGGAAATGTTTGCTTAGATCTCTGTGCATAGACATTTCAAGGATTTTTATTGCTCTGTGAGTTATTTTTTAATCAACACTCTGAACAGTTTTATTAAAACATTTATTTCTTTTTTCATTTTTAAAGTAAGCTCTTTCATTTAGGAAGCAGAGTTCAGCTAAAGGGAATCAGTAACTATAACTGGAACAGCTTTCTTTTAGAAGTGTAAAAACAACTTCATCTCTGCCTCTCTCCACCCCACCCCAATTTCCTAGAAAGCCTTGCACTATTCAGCTCCCTTAGTGCTTTTTGTCCCTTCCCGAACAATATGCAGTAGCTTTAAGCCATTCAAGCTCCATTATGCAGTATATCTGAGAAGGGAAAGGAAACAACCCATTTAAATTTGAATAAAACCGTGCCTATGCGAACAGCAATTTAGAATCTCTTTTCTGCTTTTAAAATAATTTATATTTTAAAATTGCACTTTAGCTTTTTGATCCCTTTGTATTTCTCTTACTCTCTTTCTAACCTCTTCTCTGTCCTCAAACTTGCCTTTGCTCTCCTTTACAATGCCCCCTACCCCTCCTCCAAGGCTCTGAGCGGCATCATTTAAAATACTTTACAGATATTTGCACCAGGTACATTTATGTGCATCCATTGGTAGCACAGCTGAGACCTGTGTCTCACATCAGCCTAGGTGAAGCATACTACAAGAATGCCCAAGGAGAAGAGCCAGTACACTATATGGTTTATACTCTTTATCCCTTTATTCATAGCATGTTTTTAAAAAAATGTTATATTATGCAACAGATGTGAGGCAGCAGCTAAGCTATACTTAAGAATTTTCTCTCATCTTCCAAACCAAAGTGTCCTGAATAAGCCAGGAGACTTATTCTTTTGTGCACCCTGGTGCACATCTGACTGTTGTCCTAGCCATAGACTCTCTGAGGCCACTGAAAGAACAGTGGCCCTATCGATTTCATTCCTAGGTCTCAAAAATACAATGTTGCCTTGTAACATAATTAGGGACAGCACCTCTAATTCACAATTATAATCTAAGGTAGGATAAGACGACACAGCAGCAATAAACTTACAAGTAAAATTCAATACCAAAACAAACACAAAGAAATTTAAAAAACAAAAAACCTAGCTTGTCATGTTGTGAAAATGAAAAAGTGTATGTCCATTCAAAATATTTTACTATTTCTTGTGGAGTTTTTCAGTGCTGTAATGCTTGTAGCCAAATTGCTTAAAGAGTGTTTATATATTTTTTTCCTTATAAATTGTCTATTTTAAAAAAAAAAAAAACTATTTAACCACAGCTGAAGTGGGGGGTAAGGCCAAATTGCCAACATTTGTTAAAAGATTAATAATCTTAAGTGGCACTCTGATACCTTTCCAACTTGTCATCAGAAAGGAATCAATAATTACCAACTGTTGTATTTAGACCAACTTACAATATCTAGCTCATTAGAAGCCAGGATCTAGAAAGCTCCTTCTAAGCCATTTAAGATATTCTTACATTGAGCTTCATATTATAGAACTTTATAGGATTGGATTTTTTACAATAGAATAATTTAGCCTCAGGACTGAGAATGTGGAAGCTGAATAAATTAGCTTTAAATACATCATTAAAATCTTATGCACAATAAGCTCATTAGATTCTAGTTTTCTCCTTTAGAATACCAATGCCACAGACACTGCAGGAGATAATGAAAGGTATCAGTTGTGCTGAATGGAGTGGGTTTAAGAGAAAGGACCCTTCCCAACCAGCAGCCAGTAAAAAATACAACCTACTCACTTTTTTCCCTTCTAAGTTCTGCTAAATCACATCTGCCTCATAGAGAAAGGAATGTTGCCTTTGAGAACTGTCTTGGAGAAAAGATAAGCTTGAAATGTTCTCTCTAAAGAGGACATAGGGTTTGGGATCCTCTGAAAAGGCCCAGAAAAATAGCTCAGTTCTAACACAATGTTCTAGGACAATTGGAATATAAATATTGTCCAAAAATATAATTAAAAAAGTTTAGCACTGTGTAAAGTAAGTGTTAACAGAGGAAGTCCCAAAAAGGTGCTGTCACTTTAAGTTCTGGACTTGGGGTTGTTTGTATTTGTAAACAGCAAAGCATTTGTGTTTGTTTGTCTATTTGTAAAGCAACCACCTTCCTTATTGGAAGGAGAAAAAAAGGGGTACATACATGTAAATACTTGCTGCAGCATTTAATATGTTTAATTTTGTGTTAAGCTTTTTGTTGCATCGTGAACACATTTATTGTTACCAATGGACAATGAGTTCATTAAGACTGTTCAACTAGGTCAGATTTTTACATCTCTTTCTAGCAAGAAGAGACAAGATTTTGTGCATTTGTACAAATGTTAATATCACTGCAATTCCAATATAATAAAGCACTCAAATGCAAATAATATATGTCACCTTTGTATGATGAAATTTGGGATTGGGGGTAATGACATGTATTCCTCACATACTCTTGTCAGAGGCATGTGAATCAGAGCAACTCCATCTTGAATAGGAGCTGGGTAAAATAAGGCTGAGACCTACTGGGCTGCATTCCCAGATGATTAAGGCATTCTAACTCAGTGGATGACATAGGAAGTTGGCACAAGATACAGGTCATAAAGACCTTTCTGATAAAATGGTTTGCAGTAATGAAGCCAGCTAAATCCCACCAAAACCAAGATGGCGACAAGAGTGACCTCAGGTCATCCTCACTGCGACACTCCCATCAGCACCATGACAGTTTACAAATGCCATGGCAATGTCAGGAAGTTACCCTATTATGGTCTAAAAAGGGGAGGCATGAATAATCTACCCCTTATTTAGCATATCATCAAGAAATCATCATAAAAATTCCTCTGTCTATGGAGTAGCCATTCTTTCATTCCTTTACTTTCTTAATAAACTTGCTTTTGCTTTATGGATTTGCCCTGAATTCTTTCTTGCACGAGCTCAAGAACCCACTCTTGGGGTCTGGACCCGGACCCCTTTCCGATAACAGTCTCATTCATGACTTATAAACCAAGGCTTACCCTTTCAGGGTAACCATTATTTATGGACAAAAGGAGATCAGATTTTCTCCTTCCCAAACCAGCACTACATTCCCACTGCCTCTTCCATCCAACTTCCCAACTGAGGCCACTAATCCAACACATTCACAGTGGGTTGGCCATACAACTTAATTTCACTTTAAGTGAGTTTGGAATTAGCAGATTTTAACAGTCAAGAAATAAAAGCAGCCTAAGGTCATGTTCCAGCCATGTCTAGGAACCAAGAATCACGTGCTGGCTTCTCAGACAATCAAATCCTGGGGTTCTTTCTTTGATCTCCAGAGGAATCCTAAGGGTAGTTTTAGTCCTTTTACGCATTCTTTTAGATATTACCCTTCCTTTCTTCCTCCTCTTGCTTTTATTCCTTTCTCTTTTTTTAGTCATTCTCCTTTTCCTCTTACACTCGATATCTGATCCATCAGCAAGATCAGAATCCAACCATCATGTAGCACCAATCTTACAGCTACGCCCTGACCAAGCCATCAACATCTCTCACCTGGATTATTACAATAATCTTTTAACTGGCAACCAGAGGGAGCCTTTGAAAATGGATGTCAGACCACGTCCCCTCACTGCTCAAAACTCTGCAAGGACTCCTCACCTCATTCAAATCAGGTAAAAGCAAAAATTCTCCCACCACCTACTTTAAGTTCTGTAACCCACCCCCACCTCATTTATTGCCTGAACTCATCTCCTATCACTTCTCTTCCCTCTCCCCCTCGCCAGCTTCACTGATGTCTTTGCAGTTCCACAAACCTCAGAAGCACCATCCACCTGAGAGCCTTTTCACAACCTGTGAAGAATATTCTTCACCCCAATATCAGCATAGCTCACTACCTTTAGCGTCTTCCTATCAGTAAAGCCTTTTCTTAGCTTCCTATACAAAATTGTATCACTTGTCTACCTTGCCCAGACTATCTTTTCTATAGTATTTAGCACCACCTACCATAATTTATATTTACTTGTTTTTGTTGCCACCACAAGAGCAAAGGTATTTTCTATTTTGTTTAAATTTGTGCCTAAGATCTAGAACAGTGGACACACAATGGGCACACAACAAACATTTCTGGAATAGATGACCTGTCCTTTTCTATCTTCCTCCTATTCTCAGAACATTCCAACCCTTCCACCTGTTCCTGCAGCCAAAGCAGCTGTATTTTTTTTTTTTTTTTTTTTTTTTTTAGATTGAGTCTCACTCTGTTGCCCAGGCTGGAGTGCAGTGGCATGATCTTGGCTCACCACATCCTCCACCTCCTGGGTTCAAGCAATTCTCCTGCCTTAGCCTCCTGAGTAGCTGGAACTACAGGCACACGCCACCATGCCTGGCTAATTTTTGTATTTTTAGTTGCTATGGGGTTTCACTATGTTGGCCAGGCTGGTCTCGAACTCTTGACCTCGTGATCCACCCACCTCAGCCTCCTACAGTGCTGGGATTACAGGCGTGAGACACCATGCCCGGCCAAAGCAACTGTATTTTAAAACCAGTACCAAGACATGTCATCAGACACATGGCAGTGGGAGAGGATATTTGTAATCGGTACAGAAACAATTGGGGGAAAAGATCGCTGTTCTAATGGCGGTCCCATCTGTTACATTTACATTTAGACCACTCAGTATTCTCATAGTTCCCAGGAGTGTCTTTCTAATGCCCATTCCACACTCATTTGCAATTTCAAAAGCCATTACTATTGGTTAAAAAAATTGTTATGATCCTACATTTGTACTTTGAATGCAGCCAATTCTAATCTCTATCCTACCTGTCATCTCTGTGGGTCCCTGGAGCTTTGTAGTGTTCTTTATCTTACACTTGCTGATGTGGCTGGTAACTGGTTGATGACTAGATCACATTTTACTTTTGCATTACATATTCTCTTATCCAACAAAAATAATTTTTTATCAAGTTGACCTGCTTTGTGTGTTGAGACCTAAGTATGTTTATTAAGAGATTGTAAAAATTTGGAGCAACGATGGGCCCTCTTTTTAAAGTCGTTGAAAACAAGCCACTTTGATAGGGCTGTTCCCATGGCAGTAAGGTTGATTTTATCAAACCAGCCATAAAAACTAGGCTGCCAAAGAAGCTGGGGGGAAAGACTAAGTTTAAATCTATAAAGATAGAGTCTGGATTCAGACTTGCATACTTCAGAAGATACTTCTTTTCAGCAACTGAAAGGCTGAAAATGGCTTTTCAAAAATGGCTGAAAGGATGGATAAATTATAACATGTGAAAATAGTTGTCTGTTAGCTAGTAGACCTAGCAAAACTTGTTATTATTGAAAATTGTTATATTTAAACCTAGAAATAAAGCCGTGCAGCTTTTAGTAACCATAAAGTTTCATCTTATATGTTGTCAAATACTGTGTCTTCACCAACATTATATTTCCTCATACCTAACTGGAGGCCGAATCATAGCAATTGTCAGCAATCTTCTATAAATCTTTTTACTCCAATATTACTCCAATATATAGATCCAACAGGCTATAAAGGGTCTCCCATAAGTCACTTGCACTTGTACTTCCTCGGAGGGAGAGTTGCCTACATGTTCATTTAAATGAATCAAATAGGAATATTCTAGTTCATTCATAACACAGTCTTATTTTTCAATACTCTTACAGCAAGAAAATTGTTCCAACCATCTAAGATTGATTGTTTTATTGTGTATACATAGGACAAGTCCTTGATCTACTATTATTACATTTGGGTTATTCTAAACAGAGCATTCTCTGTTTAAATCTAGTCCACCAACTTTGATCTTGATTGATTCACCTCCTAGTCAAAGTGGATTTGCTTTAAGAAAGAGAAACCTTATAAAGTAGGCTCAAATGATAGGAGATTACTTATAAGGGTATAAGGGATAGCTAGTGGAGCTCAACCAGGCACTGTGGCAATTATAGGAGGCTTCCAGAAGGTCATTAAGTGGCTAATCTCCTGGTTTGTCTCTGGCTCTGAGGCCACATGGTTTCTCATTCTGCTCTGTGCCTGCTTCTCTCTCTGTGGAAATTGATTTGTACACTCACTCAACTGCTTCTATGTTGGCCCATCATTTCTTCTCCAAAGCAATAGCCTCACCCCCACCCCCCAGCATATCTATGGGCTTCCAATTCAAGCACCCAACCAACTGATAATGCCTCCATCTTTCTATTCCAATTTCCCAGGAGAGAGAATCTGATTGGCCATATCAGATGAGGCCTGTATCCCTAGTCCAACCAACTATGTGTGGGGAAGCAGGATTACATGCTCTTACTTCTGGAGACAGAGCAGGATTTCCAGAAAGGAGAAAATGATTGCTAAAAAGAAATAATTGGTGGTTCTAAAGCTAGCTCATAAGAATCTAGTCACTTTCCCTTAAAACCTACCAAGGGATTAAAGTACAGTGAGGAGACTAGCACAAAATTAGACATCTAGTAGATGGTAACAAATGTTTGTTGAATGAATGGTTAATGAATTCTTGGTTTTATTTTGTTTATTTGTTTGGGGAGGTGGGTGATGGAGTTTTGCTTTTGTCACCCAGGCAGGAGTGCAGTGGTGTGATATTGGCTCACTGCATCCTCTGCCTCCCAGGTTCAAGTGATTCTCATGCCTCAGCCTCCCAAGCAGCTGGGATTACACCCACCACAACACCCAGCTAAGTTTTGTATTTTTAGTAAAGACAAGGTTTCACCATGTTGGCCAGGCTGGTCTCTAGCTCCTGACCTCAGGTTATCTGCCTGCCTCGGCCTCCCAAAGTGCTGGGATTACAGGCATGAGCCACCGCTCCTGGCCCTACGAATTCTTGTTTTATTGAAAGCTTTGAAGTGAAGCAAATCGAATATTTGTTGAAGATAACATAAGTAACTTTACAAAGCTAGAGATTCTGTGGATGTAATAGCTTAGCTTGTAGTCCATAAAATCCAGAATATAAAAGTTAACCATCAGCAAGAGTGAGATTTTATTTTGCCATGTTTTATAATGATTTACTGCTCTCTTACTTTAAACTGATTTTACACATATGCTTTCCAAGAAGGACTACTGCTATGTTGTTCTTATAAACTCATAGGTGACTCCAATGTGTTAGTGTTTATAAGGATGTTGGCATAATGTCTCTCTAGGATGGGGTCAGGAAACACTCTTGTCCCCAGACTCCCTCCAAGTATTAAATTAACTATCTCAATAAATCTCTGTGACAAGGAAACAGGGCAGTTCCCATCAATAAGCCTCCAAGAAAGCAAAGAGTATTGCTACAAAGAAGAGTAGAACAAGCACTTAACGAAGAATCTAAAAACCTGGAGTAAGAACTAATAGTTCTGTATTTTAATACCAAATTATCTATTGATTTCCTATATGACCTAAACAAACACAAATCTTGGTTCTTTGTCTCCTTTGTCAGTATAAACATACTCAGGGTGAAGTGGGCATAATTTCTATAGTGGCTTTCTATGGAACTCTGCCCAACACCACAACTACCTCCTTCTCGGGAGAGTTTCTCTTCCCCCAACTCCATCCAGCTGGCGTCTGCAAGAGATTCCATAACCATGCCTCCAGGCTTATGCTCTTAGTCTAACACTCGGCCCTTAGCTCCCAGTGGAATCATCAATCCCAACAACTAGATATTGGGACAGGGAACCCAGAGAGTTGGGTTTTCTCTCTGGCAGCTGAATCCAAAAGATACAAAACTTGGGAGCTGCCAGAAGCCATGTTTCTGTCAGGGAAAGGAACTCAGTAGCGAGAGAGAGAAGTCAAATCAACACAGCAGATACAGAAGGAAGAGGCAGAAAGAGAGTTCTGGAAATGCTCATTTCCTGTTTAAATAGTTCTTTTTATCAACTTTTTTTTTTTTTTTGAGAGATAAGCTGTCACTCTGTTGCTCAGGCTGGAGTGCAGTGACATGATCATGGTCACTGCGGCCTCAACCTCCTGGGTTCAAGCAGTCCTCCCGCCTCAGTCTCAAATAGCTGGGACTACAGGTGCACTGCCATGCCTGGCTAATTTTTCATTTTTTAATTTTTTTTTTGTAGATACGGGGTCTCACTGTGTTACCCACACTGGTCTCAAACTCCTGAGCTCAAGCCATCCTCCCGCCATGGCCTCTAAAGTGTTGAGATTACAGACATGAGCCATGGAGTCCAGCCTTGTTTAAGCAATTCATAATAGCTCATTGCAACCACAACCCTCCCCAAAGCATGGTTTTACCATCAGATAGCCCAAGGTCCTTCTAATAAATGTCTCCTTTTGCTTACATTAGTTCAGGTGGGTTTCTATAACTTAGAAGCAATAGAGGTCTATTCTTAAAGTGACCATAAGAAGCCACTTGAAGACCATCTTCGGCCCTTAGGGTCTATATTACACTGGCATAGAAGAGGAGATGTGAAGTTGCCCAATCGACACAAGGACATGCAGCTCCATACATCAGAGTGTTACCATACTTGAAGAGAACATGCCCTAGAGGTGGCTCCCTGGACCAACAAGCTGTATTTATTCTAGAATATCCACACCTATTTCACAATGAGTTAAGTTATTCTTCTTAAGGAATGTTTGCAAAATTAGCATTATACTTGCCTACTTTGATGAATGGATAAAGGACTCCAAGGTAATGCTTTTCATTCCCTATATGTCCTTAGGCATATAATAAAATGGAAAAAAAATGTATGAGGAATACTTTTGACTACAAATACAAGACAACCCAATTTCCAGTGGCTTAAACAAATAGAAGCTTACTCTTCCTGCATAGTAGGAAATCTGGAGATAGAGCCTTTGGCATAAATTTGGAAACCGTATTGGCAGCTCTGTGGTACTATTAACCTTTCAGGATGTTTGTCATCTCCTGATGACACGATGGCTGCTGAAGCTCTACATCACACCTCCAATGAAGGCAGGAGGGAAGGGGAAGAATCAGTGCCAGACACATCCTCTTTTGTCCTCTTTTATCAATAAAACAAAGATTTTCCTAGAACTACTCTCAACCCTGGCCAGAATGGGGGTAATTTGGCCACTCTTCGCTTTAAAACAGGCTGAAATCATGGGGAACAGGCTCATTATGCTTCCTTTGACCCACACTTCCCAACTAGTGTGCTATGTTGAGAAAGGCCTATAGGTTACAGTTATTCTGTGTAAAACTGATCTGCTCATTTCGAGCCTCCTGGCTGGTTGTTTATGGCTATAAGCACACTCTTCTAGAGCTCCTTAGAAGGTGGCCTGAGTGAGTGGCATCCAATGACATCCCCTGTGGTCTCTTCAGATGAAGAGTACAGGGAGAAACATCTGGTACTTGTTGGCCACATGGGAGCACGTCCCACCTGGGCATGCGCTAGAGCAGTCAGCTTCAGGGCCTTCAGTGATACGTGGGGACAGGTGGCCTGTGGTGCCATCGAAGAGGTTTCTATAGTGTCCAAGGAGGAGACTATACCACCCAAGGTGTACTCATTAGGGTTTGGGGATCAGGGAATTTAAATGGGGGTTCTGGCAGACTGACCTCTGATTGATTGACCACCTCTGATTTCAGCCTTCACCTGTGTCAGAAACTTTTGTCCATGTGCAATTGACGTATTGTCTTAGTAGCATCCAATCTACCTGCAGGCTGAGGACACATTCTGCAAATTAGAGCTTCACTGCAATTTTTTAAAGTAGATACAAGGTCTCACTAATTTGCCCAGGCAGGTCTCAAACTCCTGGCTTCAAGCAATCTTCCTACATTGGCCTCCCAAAGTGCTGGGATTACAGGCATGAGCTAGCATGCCCAGTCTCATCATGATTTTTAAATACTTAATATAAAAAGTTTGACTGGATTTGAAACACATTCTCATTATCACATGAAACTTTATATTACATTTGTCAAGGAATGTTAAACATTTTAAAAGTGATTTCAACTACTACAAATTTTGAATGGTTATAAATATGGTTCTAACTTTTTAGCCACTGATTTTGGTGAGCAAAATTGCAATAATTATCAAGAATTTGAAGAAGTCATCATTAAAAATCTGTATGAGAAATTACATTTAACCATTTCAAGCCTAAAAACTGATTAGGAAGCTTTTGTTAATCAGCCACCTTGAGTTTCTCATTTTAAATATTTAGAAAATATTTTATGTGAAATTTTATCCAAATTCAATAATTCATATATTTCAAAATATTAATATTTATTTTTCCTATAGTAATTATATGATATGAAGATAATACAATAGGTTATTTTTTTCTCCAAATCTCATATTGATGTCTCCAAATCTCCCCCTGCCAGGTTAGTAGAGAGTACTATACAAGTATAATGATTTTCTATGTGGCAAGTTTTAAAAAAAATGTTTGGGAACATTGGCTGAGACCATCCGCCATCCATCCATAGAGGCTGGGCATGTCACAATCCCAAACGCATAGAGGTTCCTTTGGCAAAGAAGATTTAGAAATGGACGGCAGCCCAACAGCATCTGCCACAATGGATTATAAGCGTCCACTCCACTGAATTCAGGGCATTGATTAATTATGTATGTTTTTCTCTTCAGCTCTCATTTAAAGGTATGTGAAGACTAGACCTCCTGTACAAAGCAATTAAATAGAGCTTCTCCTTGCATAGCCCCTTCCACCAGGGATATGTCTTGGAGAATGGCCCAATTACCTTCTAAACAATCCTACAAAATAACTCCATTTTGAACCGAATTCTTTGCCAACCATAAGCCAAAGTTCTGGCTAAACTGGGAGGGCTACGCTGTTTCCTATTTCTTTGCCATTTTCCAGCCTCTGAGAACAGAGATTGTAAGAGCAAAACACCTCATGCAAAGCCATGCTACCTGCATCATGGGGACAGCTGAGTCAGCTTTGATCATCCTAAATTCTGTATTATTTATGGCCCTCACTTTTTGACCTTTGGTGTAACTTGCCAAGCATTTATTTAGCACTGACTGTGTGCTAGTACTATCGAGGGTACAAAGGTGATTTAGACCTACTGCTGGCCTAGGATGCAGGGAAATGATGCACTGAAACTGGACAGACAAAAGGCCATGAATATTGGGGTCTTATTCTGGGAAAGTGATTTGTCTAGTAGGGTAGGGTGTGAGAAAGAGTGAAGAAGGAAACAAGCAAGATGGTAAAGGTCCAAAGAACTTAAACTCTGTATTGTAGACAACAGACAACAGGAAGCCATCAGAGATTTTAAGGCTGGGAATAGTTTAATTTTTTTTTTCAAACTGATCTGATATAGCTGATTTGGGGGATATGTTTGATTTTTTGTTTTTTTTTAACCAAACTGATCTGGGAGTAGTGTGAAAAAGCAACATGTCATGTCATATTATAATGTTTTCCAGTTTGCAAAGTGCTTTCACACATCCCCTTTCAGGTGTTCCTTAGTTTTCAGTTAATTAATTTGGGCAGGTACCAAGAAAGACACAGCTAGATGAACTGTCCCTCTAGTCAGGCACATGCTTTCAGAGCAACAAGTAAGAGTGTGAACTCTGGCTTCAAACTGCCTGCATTTGTAGCTTGGCTTTGCTGCTTTATAGCTGTCTGATCCTGGGCAAGGTATTTAAACTCTCTGTGTCTCAGTTTACTAATATGGAAAATGGGGATAATAATAGCATCTACTGCATAGAATTGCTCAAGGATTAATAAAAAAAGAATATATATATATAAAGCCCTTAAAATGATGCTTAGTCTATAGCAAGTTCTTAAAATGTTATTACTTGTGATATTATTTTTAATCTCAGAGTTCATATATTTTAGAAATAGATTACATACATATTCATGTACATAGATATACACATGCTTATGCACATACACACTAGCCACATGATTTCCCCCACTAGAATTTAGATCCGTAGGAAGAGAGTAGGTTGCCATACTCCAGTGCCAGCTATGGTGAAATGGTATGGAGTAGCTCTCAATAAATATTTGTTGAATTAATGAACTGTGGTTGAGACCATGCTATGCAAATCTTTTTGTCTTCCTTCTGGGCAATCACAGGTGGATTATGTTTCCTAAGCCCACCATATCCAGGTGGGGTCACATGACGTTATAGCCCATGGAGTGTGCTTTGGCCCCTAACACCTCTGCGAGATGCCCCAGACTCACATCACTCCCCTGACAAGGATTTTGCAGAGGATTCAGAGGACCTACAGAAGGACAAAGGAGCATGAAAAGTGCCTGGATCCCTGAGTCACTGCACGTAGGAGGGATGCCCAAGAGAGCTGACCAACATGTTGGAGTTTGTAGAAGTAAGAAGTTAACTTCCATTCTGTTAATCCGTTAAGGTTTTTGTTTGTTAGTTTTGTCTTTAATAGCAGTTAACCTAATTTGAGTAATGCAGAAGAAAGGGAAAAACATTTACGTTCATGCTTTTTTCTAGTATAAATAAGCAATAATAGCAAAATCAGATTTAAAACTGGAAAGAAGCTTCAGAGAGCAGCTAGTTCAAACTTCTCCTTCTACCGTGAGGAATCAGAGGCCCAATGTGGTTAAATGACTCAGTCAAGGTCACACAACTGAAACTGGACACCAGGCCTCCTGATTTCTAGGCCAATGTTTTGTTTCGTTTTGTCTATTGGCCCTAGGAATTAAACACATTATTGCTTTCCAAATTGAGTTTATAAAAACAAAATAAGAATATTTTCTTTTAAAATAAAACAGAAAAGGGAAAGAAAATGGCATTTAACTAAACTTCAAGTAAATTAAAACTGGCTATGGATTGATTTTTTAACTCATTCACATAAAAATCTCCCAATATTGTCCAAATTACATGGCCTAATTTGTCTATTTGGGTAAGCAGCCTGCCTCTAAAATCCTGGGAACTTTGAAATGGGAGGACCAGTTACTATAACAATAGTCTCTAAATGCAAGCACTGTGCACTAAGCATTAATGATGGAATGATGATACTTAACTCCAATGAGCCTGGGCCCGTTCTTGACTAAATCAAATAGCATTAACTAATAAAAGATTAAAATATTTATATTCAAATTAGAGAGTTTCCAGAAACAATCTCCCAAAGCCACTTAGTTTTATTCATTTTCTAAACAATTTTAAAGTTCTTCTAAACAGTAAAGTAGAGTGCAAATTCATCAGGAACAATAAAAATAAAAATTAGAAATGAACAATGCATTAAGGAACATTCTTCAAATGCACAAATCCCACGAGTCAGTGGAAAGTATAATGGACCTGAAATCAGCACTTCCAGACCTGAATGCTGGTTCTATCACTGGCTGTTTAACCTGCAAATTAACCTCTCAAGGCCTCAGCTACTGCATTTGTAGAAACAGGAAAACAATACATATCGCATGAGATGCCTATGAGACGTTACATGAATGCCAGCCCACTGCTTAGAAAATGTTTGTTTTACAACAGTGAGGAAAAGCCTGCAGATTAAGAAACTCAGACTTCCCCCATGTTAGCTACAAAACATAATCGCTGAGTATGTTGACTATAGGAAAAGTTCAAAAAAGTCGACAATTTCATGGAAGTAGCCAGATCTGTCTTTGGCTAACGTGGATGCTGAAAACCCAAGTTGAGGGGATTTAGAAAAGATCAGGAAGAAGACACTTATCTGTACTCCTGATTCCTGCAAGCCTATTGTCAGTACACCAGCATCATTTCCTTACTTGCTGAATCACCACTCTGTAGAACAGTCTGTCAGTCTTCACCTCAACAAACTTCCCTTCCATCCAAGTTTTTCTGCTGCATTATGACCAACTTGAGAACCTAGTCTAGTATCCTATGAGTGCCTTAAATACAGAAGATGATCAATGAAAATTTATTAAACTGCCTGCTCAGCAGCTCACTGGGATTGAATATGCATCTGGCATTGAAAAGAATTGAAATTATACAAATGAAGGCAGCTGGCAAGTTCATGTAAAAAGAACCACCAGATATCATCCATTCCTTGGGCTGGGAGCTACTTATCACTGACACACTGGTGATTCAAAGGCAGTCATGGGGGTCACTGCCTGCTTTTTCCTAAACATCTTCGTGGCCCAGAGGCAAGGGGAAGGTTCAGAAAACTACAGGTGACTTCAAAACCGAAAACCCAGTTAATGAGATTTGAAAAACAAAGACAAACTAACAATTTAGCACAGGAGAAAGAAGCCTGTCTCAGAGAAAGAGATTTGAAAAACAGCAAAGGAGAGCATTTGCTAAATAATCTCCAGCTACAAACTAGAGAGTGTCAGGACCACTTAGATCAGGTGGAGAGAAACATAAAACTCCTAGCTTAGTATGTGGCAACAGTTATACAAGCCAACCAAATATTTAATGTCGTGGCTGAAAGATAAGAGGATAAAGCAATGATCAGAAGAAATTAATGTGATGCTTTAGGGCCCAATTCTGCACAACTTCACTGGTTCATGACCATGAAGCTGGCCTTGGTGGTCATGGACCAGCCTCACTGGCATCACCTAGGAACTGGTTAGCCATGTAGAGCCTCAGGCCCTGCCCCAGATGTAATGTACCAGAATTTGCATTTTAATAAGAACCCAGGTCATCCATGAGCACTTTAAAGTTTGATATCCTTTAGAGTTTCTCCATCAGGTGGCCTTGGTTTGGAAACCTTAATTATACAAAGGATGTAGCAGAAACAGGACCAAAGAACCTAAGAAGACCACAGGTACTCACTGATACGGTACATGTTTCATCCACTCAAACATATTGCCTCTACAGACTCCTTCTTTAACATTGATAATTTAATATAACCCATCAAGACAAACAGCAAGGCAGCCAAGAGCTTTCATAGAAAAAACCATGTAGTAGGCAGTATCTACTATTATTTCTAATTCAGCCTTTCTCTGCTCCTTTTTCACTCCTCTCTTTAACACTTGCCTCAGACCTTCTTTCTACCCAGTGACACTGCTTGGCCCTAACTCATGCCTCTGGTCTCCATCAAGGAGAAATATTTTACAATTTGAATGCCTACTTTAAATTTTTTATCAAGTAGCAACTCATTCCATTGATAAACAAAACTCATAAATAGAAATGTCAACAATCAATTCACACTTCCCTTGGGAAAACAATCCAGCATTTCAGGTTGCATTTCTCTACCACTTACTCTAATTAAATACACCTAAGATTGTCATAAAAAGTTTACTTTCTGGTAGAGATTAGCTAGTTTTCTGAATAACAGAAATCAGATGAGGCTTCTTTTCTTTTTTTTTTTTTTTTTTTAGTTGATCAATTATCGTGAAAGAAAAGCTTCCATTAAATTCACTGGACTGCTAGGGGCACCTATGGGGTCTGAGAAATCACTGAATTTTGTGACTCCAAGTGTGGTCCTGGTGTGTCCGGAACTGGTGGATTCTTGGTCTCACTGACTTCAAGAATGAGGCCAAGGACCCTTGCAGTGAGTGTTTCAGTTCTTAAAGATAGTCTGTCCGGAGTTTGTTCCTTCAGATGTTCAGATGTGTTTTTATTCCCTTATCGGCCCCACCTACATCCTGCTGATTGGTCCATTTTACAGAGAGCTGATTGGTGCATTGACAAACCTTTAGCTAGACACAGAATGCTGATTGGTGCGTTTACAATCCTTTAGCCAGACAGAAAAGTTCTCCAAGTCCCCACCTGTCCCAGAAGCCCAGCCGGCTTCACCTCTCACTGGCACTCGCCGAGGGACTTTGTGGCACCTAGTCCGGGCACTCCTGCAGTCCAGAGGGAGCTCGTCCCAGACAACCAAGAGGAAAAGAGGGGAAGCGAGAAAGAGACGGAGACCGGCCATCTGGGCCAACGACCCTCCGAAGAGGGAACGGCGGTCCACACACGGGACCCAGCCTCTGATCAAGCCCGGCAGGCACCGGCCGGCCAAGCCAAGTGCCGGGCCCGCTGAGCCTGCGCCCACCTGGAACCTGCAGCCCCGGTTCCTGCCCGCGCCTCTCTCTCCATACCTCCCCGCGAGCAGAGGGAGCCGGCTCCGGCCTGGGCCAGCCCTAGAGAGGGGCCCCCACAGCTTAGCGGCGGGCTGAAGGGCTCCTCCAGGGGCCAGAGCAGACGCTGAGGCCGAGGAAGCGCCGAGAGCGAACGAGGGTTGCTAGCACGCTGTCACCTCTCAGTGGGACCAACAGCAGCTGCATCACCTGGGAAGCTGTAAGAAATGCAAAATTGCATGCTCTTCCTCAGACTTTTTAAACCAGAAACTCTAGGAGTGAGGCAAGCAAGCAGTGTCTTCACAAGCCCTCCAGGAGACTCAAATTTGAAAACTCCTTGGAGTTTCAAAAACTCCTTCTTTTAACATTGTTAATTTAATATAACCATCAAGAAGGCAAACAGCAAGGGAGCCAAAGAGCTTTCATCGAAAAAACTAGAACATGCTGCAAATGTTTCCAGCTAGGATCATGGTTCCCATCCTAAGAGCCAGCCTACTCAAAGGCAAGCCTTGAGACATTCGATTGTTTAAACATTTAGGTGGAAGTACTTGTTTCCCAGGGTGGTTTTAATTGGTAGGAAACACTGAAATATTTATTTATATGATGTTTCCCAAGCAGACACTGTTTTATAATCAGCTAGCCAACTAGAAAATATCTAAAAGGATCCTGGCCATTTCTCAGAGTAGCCACAGGAGGTGTTGCTTCTCTCATTTGAAGGTTTAAAAGAAATGTTCTACTCCTGGGTCATTTCATTTTATTCTTGTTAACTTACAGTTTCTGGTTGCAAAACACTTAATAATCAAGTAGAGTGGCTCTTCTACATCCTATAGTGCATTCGGCTCTTTCAGCTAATGGATACATTTCCACTCGCCTTCCAAGTGTTCACTTATAAGAAGCATTTGAACTCCACTTTCATATGCAAACAGCCAAATCAAACAACTAGACCGTGCCCGGTTCTCCAGAACAAGCAGGCAGCATAGACACAGGTTGAGACTATGTGACTTTATGTTCAGGAGTCCATTACACCAGCTAAGGGAGATGCGCTTAAGTAAAGTACACTATTTTTAATAGCTGTCTTTATGATAAGGGGAAAACCAACATCTTAATACCCACCTGTAGTCTCGTTATCAAGTTAATCAAATGTTTAATATTAGAATGTATATTAAAGGCATATTGCTTAGTAGAAGCCAAGACCCTTCTTTCTCCCTCATACCTTGTTCTGTAGGCCACACAGTGCCATGTTAGGAAAACTACCCTTTAAACCTGATAAAATATTAAAGATATGTGTCCTGATATGGTTATGTAAGCAAATACCAAGGAAAGTCCAACCATTAATGAACCTGAGCAGGTCAGTCTCTAAGGACTGGGAGAACAATTCAGCAGCGGCCATGGCGCTGATAGGGAGAAGAGATTGCGAAGGTGTGGACTACCACAAACTCAGAGCCCAAACACCCCAATATGCTTCTTGAAAAGCAATTCTCCAATGTGATTGTCTCTTATTACTTTAGCTAGGTTCAAGAAAAGTTGCATCTAGGTGAATCTCACTTAAGAAAAATTAAAATATTTGTGCCTGAAACATTGCAATCAGGAAAAGGTAAAGAACAGGTGTTCCTGCAAGGCTACGATGCTTTAGCTTACCTCACATATCTTTCAGGAACCAAATGGCTATACATAGGTATGTGTACACACACATGTGTGCATGTATACACACACATGTGTGCATGCATGCACGCACAAGTGTGCATTTCTCCTTAGTGGGGAGAATCCCTGAAACAATCACTCTTTCTTAGTGCTCTTTTTCTAAGAAGGAAGGAAGGAAAGAAAAAAAAAGGAGGGAGGAAGGAAGGAAGGAGAAAGAAAGGGAAAAGGAAAGGAGAAAAGAAAAAAGAAAAGAGAGACTTATTAAGTCATGCTGAATTAAGTGTTGAGAATGAGGGGATCAAATAACTTTATGAGATCTTTGTCACAGGTAGCTACTATCTGGGGCCAGTGACTGAGGCAGTAAAGGAATGTACCAAGACAGTTGTAGGTAAAGAAAGGCAGATTTATTAAACTATGAAAATACATTGCAAGGTTGCAATGGGCAGCACAGTAGAGAAGGGGCTGTCTGCAGAGATGGGCTGGGGAGAAGTTTCAAAGGATCATGCTGGAGGGGGCTTCGTGGGGAACGAGGGAGGTGGTTGTGCCCTAGAAAGAAGGTTCTTGTGCCTGTGGGTTTGTGATTAGCCATCCCTCAGAACAACTGCTCATTGTTCTTTCCCACTGGGGGCCTCCCACAACTGGGGCCCTTCTACATTGTTGCTTATGTATCTTATCAGGACTCCACAATCTTCTTCCCACAGATTGCCAAAGAACTTCCTCCCTAACGAACCATTTATTCCCCTGGATTCATGGATCACTTCTAGAAGAACAACTCCCAAATCTCTAACTTTGAACCTAATTACTCTCATGACACCCTGCTCCAAGCCCCTGAAGCACCATATCTGCCCTAGTCCTTATATCTCAGTCCCTAGTTCAGTGCCTGCAGCATGCTCAATAATCGTTTGCCAAAGATTTGCCATTAATCCAATTAACGAATGAATACTTGGATATGCAAACTTGTTCCTTCTTCTCCTTCCCCATCTCAAACCTGGTAAGACTATGCCAGTTTGGTGTTTCAGAGCCCCTATTCATACTTCCCATGCCTTCACCCCCCATTCTAATGTTAGCAAACCCTAGCAAGTTTGCTTCATAATAAAACTTAAACCTGCCTCCCTTTTACTGTGTCCACTTCCTTTTTGTAGGATCTCATTAGCTCCGAGCTGAATGACTGCAACGCCCTACCTAGCCTGCCCTGCTTCCATTCATGTCCCTGTAACCACCAAACTGCCAACCCAGTATTTTTTAAAGCACAGATCTCTGTCTCTCTGTCTCCCTCTCCCTCCACCCCATCTCTCTCTCTGACATTTCACACAAATACACTCACCACACATGCTTGTGTACACACACATACACACACTCAAGCACACACCTGCCCACACACACAAAACATACTCCCACCCCAACTTAGACACCTTCAGTGGCCCCTCTGTGTCTACGAAGCAAAGCCCAGATTCAATAATTTAGAGCATCCAGATGTGATTCTGTGGAATCACCATAATCTACCTTTTTCCTCCATCTTCCTCCATCATCTACAGCCTCTTCCCCCTAGATTCTGCCCTCACCAACCCAGTGATGCCTTTTCCCATGCAAGGCCTGTATCTTCTCCAGGGATAATTTTGCTCATACATTTCCCTCTTCCCGGAATCCCTCCACTACCTGATCCTCTACCCTGATTGCTGCCTGCCAAGCTCCTGCATTCTCCAGGCCCAGGCCCACTGCCTGTTCTTTCACAAAGCCTTTCCAAAAATTGCCAATTAGAGTGTTATCTCTCCAGCTACTTTCACAGTACTTCAGCTGTGTCTTTATCATAGCCTTATCAAAATGTACTTCATATCAATATTTGTGTTTATCTCTCTTTCCCACAAAGCTATAGCATCTGTGGGATTGGTGTTGTAGCTTACTCATTTCTATAACCCCATATGGCACCTAGTACAGAGCTTGGCACTGAGAAAAGGCTCAGAAATGTGTTTGAATATGTGCCACTAACTTCCATAATAATGTCAGAAATATACACAATCTATCTGCCTACTATCTATCTCCCTAGTGTCTATCAATGTATCACCTCTATCACCTGTCTGGCATGTACATACACACAGTTGGCCCCCCCATAAAATGAAAATTTAAAAATCCTTTGTAAGGGCTCTGATACCCACATGCAAGAATATTTTGCCTAACAATGCACAGGCTATGCCTTCACTTTTCTCATAGAACTCCTTCGGGCAGTTCATATAATAGACATGATGAACACGTAACTTGCAAGCTCCCTGAAAAAGCACATGTGGATTGAAGTGCACAGGGCAGCTCTTGGCCATCTCTCACTGGCTTTGCCTTGGGAGAGCCATTCATCCAGGGGTTCAGAGAACTCTCCAGCCCAAAACCACATGTCTGTGCTCCTTCAGGAGGTCACATTGGGCTCCCTGGTTTGCATTCCGTCTGAATGGTGCCACCATCCCTTTGATTCAGTGGGTCTTCTTACCCCAAATCAGTCATTTCCCGACCTCATGTCCGATAGCTTTGGTGCTACCAATTTTATCAGATAAGCATGTTAAATGGTGCTGAATTTGGGAGGGGTTTTCTAAGTCTCCTGTAGTATTAGAGCCTCCGGTGACCTCACTGCCCCCACCTGCAGGACTTTCTGCTCAGAGCAGATCACTAACTTACCCTTTTTATCTGGGCGTTCTAATCCGCTTCCCAACTAGGCAAGCACAAACTTTTGTCTACATTCTCCTCGTTGTAACAAATAAACCATTCTGGACAGTAGGCAAAGCTCAAAGGTGATAAACTACAGAAACGCAATTAAAGTGCCAGAAAATTACCTTGCAATGTTCTGAGCAAAAATGACATTTGGCCTAAAGGAAAAAAATAGACACTGTAGAGCTAAATATGAAATTTTAAAATTGCTAAACATAAAACCAAAAATATTTGTTTTCATATTTTCCCTGACTCCCAGCTCAAGGTGGAGAAAATTATTTTTCTTCCAGATAATTTCCTCCTAAGAGGTTCTAATTGGCAGCCAGAGAAGTCCTAATTCTTTGATTGGTACAAGCTGCTGAAAACAATGTTTAATTAAATTATATTTTCTGGAGATAAACAAGCTAGTTAGCTGCTATTTGCAGCTCTTCAATTCTCTTATCAGTGGTATTATCAGTTGAAGGAGATGTGGATTCATTTCACCCCCATGCAAGTAGAATAAAAGCCTTCTCGGCCTCCTCAGGTTTTTTGTTTATGGTGAAATGTATTTGAAGAAAATAATATATGTAAAATGCACTGTAATATGTCCTAGATTTGAGAAGTATTAGAGTAATTCTAGTCTTTAACTTCCCTACAAAAAGGCTGTAATGTTGATCAGTGATATTACTATCAAAGTCATGTTTTCAGTGCCTTTTTCTCTCTCCCTCTCTCTCTCTCTCTCGGTAGACAGCTAGATATAGATAAATAGATAGGCATGCATGTGTGTATCTGCACATGCCAGTGTTCTGAATAACAGAAGGAGTCCTTCCAAGGCCACCGACCTGCAGCCATGTTGGTGTAGGAACTGTCTCCAGGGAGCCAAAGTCGAAAGATGATGGCAGTGGGAAAAGGTGAGCTGAAGCTGGCTCACCCTGACTTGATGACTTCCTTATCCCTACCTTTGCATCTGAAAATCCAGGTTCTCTCTGCCACTTCTGGAGACTAAAACACTCCCACCCACATACCAGTCTTCCCTTTCCAGTTTATATTCACTTATCTGAACCAACATGAACGAAACTATTGAGCCAAGCTCCTGGAATCAGGCTAACATTCATTCATTAAGCCAGTTAATGTAAGTGAACTGAGCTTTAAGAAACTCACTTAAAGGGGCTGGGCGCAGTGGCTCACACCTGTAATCCCAGCACTTTGGGAGGCCGAGGCAGGTGGATCACCAGGTCAGGAGATCGAGACCATCCTGGCTAATACGGTGAAACCCTGTCTCTACTAAAAATACAAAAAATTAGCCGGGCGTGGTGCCGGGCGCCTGTAGTCCCAGCTACTCTGGAGGCTGAGGCAGGAGAATGGCGTGAACCCGGGAGGCGGAGCTTGCAGTGAGCCAAGATGGCGCCACCACACTCCTGCCTGGGGGACCGAGTGAGACTCCGTCTCAAAAAAAAAAAAAAAAAAAGAAACTCACTTAAAAGCTATAGAGACAAATAAGACAAAGACACAATTATTGCCTTGACTCACAATCCAGCAGTGAGAGTGCACAAGGAACGTTAGACAAGTGGTGTCTGAGAGGAGCACAGGGCTGGAGGCCGTGAGCAAGGGTGACGGATGGTCTGGTGGGCTTCAGGGAAGAGTGGGTGCTTGAACAAAGGGACTCTCATGGAGGTTCCCAACGGGCATTGAGGAAGTGGGATTTATGACAGAAATGCAACCTTTGCTGTCAGAGTGGAAAATGAACACTTTATAGATGATGATGTAACAACAATAAAAACTTTCTTAAGCATAGCTTTTAGGTTTTTGTTTCTTCCTGTGACAAATGATAGTTTCCAAAAGTGACAATACCTCTCATCCCACATATCTTTCTGCTGTGCCCCAGTAAGAGGAGGAGTCTATGTGTCCACAGCCCTTGAATATGGGCGGGCCCTGTGGCTGTGTTCACCAACAGAATTCAGTGGAATCAACATTCATTGTTCTGGGCATGGCCTTTAGCTGGCTTGACTTCTTCTACTTCCTGCCTCTTAGGAGCCAGCCAAGCCACATGTAAAGGTTCTGGAGGATGAGATGCCATATAGGAAGGGAGGAAGGGAATGGGGAGGGAGGGAGAGACAAAGAGAAAGAGAGAGAGAGAGAGAGAGAGAGAGAGAGAGAGATGCCAAGGAGCACAGAGGTACCAGACATGTAAGTGGAGAAGCCATCTTGGACGGGAGCCTCTGGTCCCCAAAACCTGAGCTGATGTCACATGGATCAAAGATGAACTGCCCAGCCAAGCCCTTCCTGAATGCCTGACCCACGAAATAGTGAGCAAAATAAAATGGCTGGCTTAAGCTACTACGTTTTGGGATATTTTGTGCAGTGAAATGTTCACCAAAACACCAAGATCCTAAGATGGATATATAATGCTAAGGGAAATAGATTCTTAACATGACTTAGGATGTTAGCCTGTTAGCCCATACATATTAAAAGAGAAATCTGAGTTCCTTTGTATTCCCTTCTACTTGGTGTGTGCTTGACTCTCCTTCTGGGACTGATCTTCTTTTATGTAGGTCAAAGGTAAACACTATTGGAATTCATAATATTCCTTCCTCATTGGTGAAAGATCTTGCGTGGAATCTGTGAAAGCTACCAGTGTGTTGTCTTCTTTGTGCCCCCACCTCTAAATAAGAAGTTACTTAAGTGTTCGCTTGTCAAATAAGGGAGGAAATATTTTTTGTTCATTTTTTATCTCCAAAAGTATTAACTCCAAAGGCATACTCCTGCACAGATTAATAGACTTAGATCTTCATCCGATGTCAACAGCATGATTTCCTGTTTTGAAGGCTTTTGAAGTCCCCCAGAGAGCAAAGTCATGTCCCATTGTAGTGTCTTAGAGGAGACAAGACTAGAATCACGTGCTATGTGACTAAGAGTCCCCATTCTACCAAAAACTGAGGTGTCCCCCAGAGCTTTCCAAAAAGCAGTTAACTCACCCAATACATTATAAATGTATTAAGGTAGACTGAATAGTTCAGCCTTATTCCTTCGTTCCCTGCCCCCTCCATCTTCAGCCTCAGCTGAGTCCAGGATTCATGGACTCTGATTTCATCCCACTTGAAAACAAGCAAATGGTGAAACTGACCAGGAAACTTGTCATCAGGCAGGACTTTTGTGAAATGGCTAATTAGCCATTTCATATTTTTGTTATTTCTTTTGCAATTCACGTTAAAAATATGCTCCATGGATGCCAGTCTGCTAGGATGCAAGGAGCCCTTGTCACTCAGCAGTAATTCCATGAAATAATAAATACCTAGACCAGCAGCTCCAGACGCCTGCTTCAGTTCATCCCCAAACGCCCTGGGACATGTGGCCAGGCTCCCACACCAGCCACCAAGCTCTGCGGGGGGAGAGTGTCACCACCACCAACAAGGGGATGTGGCCGTTCAGTGGACTTCTCTGCACAGGTTTCCTTCACCATGGGTCTGTCTCCTGTTTCCCAGGTCAGCCAAGGACTGGGTGTGAAAGGCCGTCTTGATTCTGCACGGTTATCACAGGCAGCCCATCTCCTGAGTGACATTTCAGGAGTGGAAGTTCCTCAGGGAAAGATGCCATTTCATCCACTAAGCCGCATCAGCTGGAGCTGGGAGGCAACCGGTTACATATGTGGAACAGCTTGGGCCGGGACCGTGTGTTCTGTCAGCTTTTAGGTGGGGTCCACTCTCAGGCTCGCGCCAGGATTTCAGCCGGGCCCTCCCTGCTCCCCACCCTGGCCTAGCTGACCATCTCAGGAAAGAAACAGTAACTTCCCCGCAGAGGCTCACCCGGCCTCATCTGTGTTAGGAAAACAGTAGGGAACTATCAAAATATGACAGAGGAAGATTGTTGTTCAGGCTGCCCTGGGCTGTGATCATCCTCACTGTGACAGCAAGCCAAATGTGGCCCAACTTACAGTGGCCCTCCCGGCGGGAGATGATGGAGGGGAGAAGGCGAGGAGGGACAGGGGATCTGGCTTCCTTCCCCACCCCACACAGGACTGGGTTTTCATTTACGACCAGGGTTTTAGTCCAGGCTAAAACTGGAGAGGTCAGTGAAATGAGAGAATTCCGTAATAGGATTAGAACCACCCTAGATGCATCTTCACCTAGCGACACTCAGAAGTACTCTTGTTCTTTCTAGAACTTTCTGTGCACACTGGACAGAGCTTTGGTTAGACAGCCCTGTTTTCTTTTGTACCCTCCTTAGTGCACATGCCCTAGGGAGGGGGTCTTGGGTGCTTTTGACTTCATAGCATCCTAGAAAATACCAGTCTCTTGTTCCAGCGCCATAAGTAAATGACAATGGAGATGCTACTGAAAAATCATGACTCGTGTGTTCTAAAATGACCAGAAAGGGTAGCACGGAGGCAAGCAGTTTTGTAACTCCTTCAAGGCCCCGTGGGGTGTGATCAAGAATACAGGCAGTCAGTGAAATGTTCTAGCCATTTTTCTTCTTGACCTTTCTAAGCCATAATTTTGTAATTTGAACATCTACAAAATAACCATCATTTTTTAAAGTTCCGTATTTCTTTCACCTATCATTTCCAAATGAAGAATTGAAGTATTTTACAAATACGTTTTTTCTTAGACTTTGTCATTGCTGCCTGCATAACAAGGTAACAGATTTTAGAAGTAGATTTTTTCATAGCAATATGTGGCTTCCTAGAGATCTTCACTTTAGTCAAGGCTTTCCAATTGTTTGGTGCCTTTTTGTGGAGTGATTTGCTGTCTCTACTTGCAGAATGTCTTATTCCCAAACTTATAAGTCATGCAGGCAGAATCCATGTATTCCATAATTTCTTTTCCTGCCACTCCAAACATGGCTAAAGAAACCAAATTTACTTTAAAACTATACTGCTCAGGGGGAAGATTTGAAGCACTCTAGTGCAGCAGAATAATGACATAATGAAAAATGGGCTCTTGAGTGCGTGCATGGAGTTTTTAAAACTGGTCTTTGCTGGAGAGAGAGAAAGCACTCTTCACCACTGTTTGTAAATTATGATGGCATACCCAAACAAAAACAAACAAACAAAACCAAACAACCCCCTCCAAAACAGTACAAATGGATAATTATACAAAGTTGATTAAATTAATTTTGATATGTATACATTTCCTTTTCACCACAATCAAATCAAATGTTCTAAAATCTTTTAAAATAGTCATGAAGATTCTGTGTTTATTCATATCAAAATGTGCTCCTGATACATTAAGTGAAAAAGTAGTTTAGACTGTATAATATAAATGCATATTTTGGGCTGTAAAAGGTGTGCATATATCCGTAGAAAAATGTCCAGACAAAAATATATGTCAAAATGCTAACAGTGGTAAGCACTCCCCATTCCTGAGTGTTGGGGAGAATTATGAGGGTTATTTGTTTTATTTCTTATACTTTTATTTATGGTATGACTTTCATTTTAATTCAGAGTATCCATTACTTTGTATTAAAAGAACAATATTTTCAATTAAAATATTTTTAATGTGGATTTTTTACACATTTCTAAATGTGTTAGCTTTTTATTTCATTCAAAACAGAAGGTTCTGGGATAGCTAGAAAGATCTCTGTCTTCACAGACACTTTTAGAGGGGAGGAGTGTATAGAAAAATTGGCATAGGTGATAAAGACGTGTTCAAGATATAGAATGGTAATAAAGAGTGAATGATCATATATCCAGGCTGTTTTAAAACTCTCAACCTAAACAATTTTTTGGAAATGCTACAGAAACATTTTATTAATTAAAACCACACAAATTCAGAATTTGTAAAAAGTCTTTTGGGGCTGAGTGGAGATTATGTTTTGAATGTTAGTCAATAAGAAACGTTTATTAAACAACAAGTACACTGGATTCCATAGTGACTTGTTTAATTTTTCTAAGACATCCGACTATGCCTTCCAGGGAACAAGCTGGATTCTTCTTATTCCTCATGTAAATTCACTCTGGGCAGAGCCAGGTACCTCAAGTGTGCTTAATAAGTTTTAAAATTATTATTATTGAATGACATAATATACATGGCTTATATGCAAATGAGGCTACTTACAAATGGAAGTTATCAATAGTCAGTCAAACCCACTTAGAAGTAAAACTGTGAAAAGGGCTCTTCTCGTACCTAAAAATAATTCAACTTCATTTTATAATATTCAGGCTTTCAACCATTTTTCCCCTTTTAGTCTACAAGATTAATATGTTATATAATTTTAGATTGAATTAATAAAATTATTTAAACTGGTAGTAGAATGTTAGATGAGTAGTAATCAAATATATTTCATCTGAAAAATCAGATGCTTTTATATGTTTTGCTTTTTTGACTGCTTACTAGTTTATTTGAGTACATTAGCATTTTTCTTTTCACCACAATCAAACAATTCTAACGTGAAATGTCATTTTTATGCAATGTACTGTTATGGTATAACATTCTTTTCATACATAGCATTGTAATTAGTATTGTTTGCCACTGTCATTGAATTCCATCCATTATATTGAGGTATTACTTTTGCAAAGATAGAACATTGGGATGTTACACAAAATGAGATGTTCTTCACATTTTCATTGTCAGCCAACAGTGGTGATATTGAAAGAGAAAGCGAGAACAACTGTGTATACACAAATTTCTCTCTGAACTTTTTCAGTTTTCAATCTATAAGTCTTGGGTATCACACACACAAGTCAGTCATACATTACATCCCTGACACTGTTCATACACTACATCTGAAAAATAGTAGAACAAAATAGTCTCCTACAACTGTCACCAATTTTGAAAAAGAAGGGGGGATTTACTTCTCTATAAAATATTCTTCTTTAAATTCATTGTGAATAATAGAAAAGTAAAACATGTAATATTCCAAAGCAGAGGCTTTCTGCATCCCCAATTCCTCTCCCTTTCTCCTACTGCCCAGGCCACTTGTGTCACCTTCACACACATATACACACACACCCTCTTCATGTGCATGAAGATATTCACAGCACTTAGCTCCCTCTAAAAAATGGGCTGGAATTCTATCGTCAAAAAATCTAGATTCAGACCTCTGACTCCAGTACATGGGGCTTTTCCATGCAATATGTGAAGTCAGACGTCTGTCATCTGAGACACAGAACCCTGACTTGTTACTTCATGACACAGCCAGTGGTTTAACTACTCCCATCTTGATTCCAGATTTAAACACACAGTTGAAAAGAAATGTAGCCCTTCCTGAATTGAAGAATCATAAATGGGAAAATGGGAACCAAAATTCCCTTTAAAACCTGCATCTTATCTTTACTTTTGTTGTTAACTAATAGTCTGTAGTTGATAGCTGAGCACTGAATGAAAATTTTAAAATTCTGAGAATTGAACATTCTTGTATTTTAATTTTGTTCAAAGGTATTAACATTTTTTTCTTTTTTTGTAAACAAACAAAAAAAAAAAGCACAAACTTTCTTCTGCCTGAAACTTTTCATTTGGGTAAAACATCCATTCTAGGTATTTGAATTCACTTTTTGGATGCAAGAAGAAAGGGTAAGATCTTGATGCAGGAGAATGGCATTGGCTCACATATGCTATCTGCCATGCTTTTGTGCAGCTTACTTTATAACATACATGGGGCAGGATTTCTAGACTCTACCTTTCCACACCTAATAATTTACCCTTTCAGTCCCCATGCACATATTTATCAAGGTTGGGAACTTTTTTTCCGATTATTTAAAAGTCGTCATTGCAGTTACTTCCTCTGAAACAGACCACCTCTTTCATTAGGAATATTTATGGGAAATAATATATTTGTACAGTTGAAAGCATCACCTGTTTTGCTAAGTCAGTTCTTGTCTGAATTCAAATATGCTGTTAGAGGGTTTACTCAACAACACTCACTAATGGAAAGCACTAATCAAAACTTTTCTACAGCAGTAAATTTTTATATTCTTTAACCACTGGATTCCAATTAAATGTATTCAATATAGCAAGCTTTGATTAAACAAATTTTTAAAAAGAGATTATGTATACAGCCCTGTGGAAAACAAGGCAGGTTAGGTATGCAGGCACTTGTATATTCTTAATAGAAGTCTTTACCTGAAGGTAAAACCCAATAAAGCGTACCTATAATGTGCTAGAGACCCTATGTTGATTTACCTGCGTTACACCGTCAGCAGAAATCAACTTTACCAGGTACACACCATGCTTATATATTTAATGCATATAAAAATGCATATAAAAGATCCTTTTTTCTTTCTATAAAGAATTACTGAATTTCATTAGGCCACATTTTTCTCTAAAAAAGTTCTTTGTTAACCATGGGATAACTGATTGCAAATAAAGGAAGGTACGGCACTGTGCTGATGTTTATAAAGGGGGGGGAAATCCTTAATGTGAGCCTACAATTTCGAAGAAAAAGAAAAACCATCATAATTACAAGGGTTGGCCTTACCCTAACATACATTAGCAAGATCTTTCAAAGGATCTCCCTGCTTTCACTGACATAAATATTTTCCTAAATGACTCAAAAAAAAGATGTTATGTTACTTAATTGAAGTCTATAAGGAGAGGTCTGGGAATAGGTGGATGAAAATCATTTGGTTTTTGTTTTGAAAAAACAAAAAAAAAATTCCGTTTTTCCTCATCTAAGGATATTTAAACACAACATCTTTATACATTTGCCATAAAAATATCACAGACCTTTCATATGTCAGATTCCCCTCCCCCACTATATTTAAGTTTCAGGATTAGTTGCAGCCTTAGAAAAATATTTAATTATCTTTGCTCTGTGACTTGGCTTAATGAATCTACGTTGAGTTTCTTTAGGAAATATAAGAAGCTTCTTGACAACTGAGAAGCCTCCCAGACACTCATTTCTGTCAGAGTTTTCCAAAACCACACAAATAAGCTGTGGCCAGGGAGGTGCCTACATCAGACAAGAAAAGAACAACACGGGCTTCCCTCCCTGACCTCTGCTATGTTTGAGTGAGAAATGTGCTTATTGCTTAGTCTCACTGAGTGTTTAACTGTTCCAATTGTGCAAATTATGAGTACTCTGAGTGAAAATTATGAGTGCAGAAGCCCTTATCATTTCCAACTGTCTGATCTATTTTGTCCTTGTTCACCACTACCTTTGAGAATTGCAAAAAAACTATGCCAGTTATTTTTGTGATACTACCATTGCATTTAAACCTTTAACCATAAAGTCCTCTAGTGATTTTTCTTTCCCTCAAAATTTATATTGCTTTTAAAAGCATTGCATTAAGATTCTGCACGTTTAAGGGAGAGAAGGGTGACATTAGTATACATCCTTTCTAATCTCCTGATTGAAACAAAACAAAAACTAAGCAAAAGACCTGCTTCTTTGCCTCGGGCCCTGACTTTTCTAGGGGGCAGGGGCTGCTGCGAGGGGTGGTTAAGTGGGAGGGAAGCGCAGATCCCGCTGCAGTCCGCAGCAGCCTAGGTGCAAAGCGCGCGGAAGGGGCACCTTGCCTGAGTCCTGGTCACGATGCGCACCCACGGGGGATTACAGGGAGGCGGTGGCCAGGTCGGGGAGCGCATGCCGGGGCCGTCCTCCCGGGACAGCGAGCCTTCTGAAAGCCCAAGCCCCAGGAAAACTTCACCCTGGGTCTGAGACTAAGAGGGAGGAGCCAAGAGCGTGGACTAGAGAGGCTCGGAGCCTCCCGGGCCCTGCGGCTGCCGCCTCCCTCCGCAGCAGCCGGGGCACCTCTCCCTCCCTTTACAAAGACAAGCGGCCCCTGTCTCCCAGGAGTCGGCCTGCCCATCCCTGAAACGTGCACGTGAAGGAGGTAGCTTTGGTAGCCAGGGAAGATGCGGTGCCCTTGCCGGGGCCACGGGCTGCGGGAGTCCTGGGCGTCGCCGCACCTGCTGGTCTCCTCTGGGAGTCCCAGTGCCGAATCCTCAGCTCGGGCGCCCTCTGGCGCCGCCGTGGGGAAATCACCCGGCCACAGGCGCCATGCCGCACAACACCGTGGAGCAGCCCTGCCGGCGGGGTGGGTGCCACCTATCTAAAGCACTGGACGGGGCTCTGCCAGGAAACATGGTTCTTCCATCAGCGTGTCGGGGCTGCAGAACCTCAGGGCATGGTTTCCCAGGACAAGGTGTTAGACACCAATTATCTTCCCCCGACAGACTTGTGAGATTTCAAAAGGAAGAGAAAGGATAGTCCCAGGACTTCCAACTCCCTCTCCCTCCCTCCCTACACATGCGCGTGCACACACACACACGCACACACACACACACCCTATTCTTTACGTATTCACAGGATCTCTAACATTATTCTTAACCCCATGTGATGGCTTTTGTGGTAAGACAACTTGACTAAGCTAAAGTTCCCATTGATTCACCAGACACTAATCTGGCTGTTACTGTGAAAGGGTTTGATGATGTCATTCAAGTCACTAATCAGTTCACTTTAAGTAAGGGAGTTTATACTGGATAACTTGGGTGGACCTGGCCTAATCAGTTGGAAGCCCTCAAAGCAGAGCCAAGACTCCCCAGAGAGAGACAGAGACAGAGAGGAGGTGCCACCCATGAACAACAGCTCAGGGGTGCCCAGAGCTCCACTCCGCTTTGAGCTCCCCCTCCTGACTCCCTGTCCTGTGGACTTTGGGTGTGCTTAGGCAGCTCCCACACAGCATAAACCAATTTATTTTATTTTATTTTTTTTTTAAGACGGAGTCTTGCTCTGTCTCCTAGGCTAGAGTACAGTGGCAGGATCTCGGCTCACTGCAAGCTCCGCCTTCCAGGTTCACGCCATTCTCCTGCCTCAGCCTCCCAAGAAGCTGGGACTACAGGCACCCGCCACCTCGCCTGGCTAACTTTTTTGTATTTTTAGGAGAGACGGGGTTTCACCGTGTTAGCCAGGATGGTCTCGATCTCCTGACCTCGTGATCCACCCGCCTCGGCCTCCCAAAGTGCTGGGATTACAGGCTTGACCCACCGCGCCGGGCCAGCATAAGCCAATTCCTAGTAAGACATCTCTGAATGGATATATTGGTTCTGTGTCTGAGGTTAAACACTAGCTGGTACAACCCACGCAATCCAAATCAGAAAAAGTACTAAGGAAATTCAGAGTGCCAGAAAATGCCACCTCATCCCTCCTATCTGTCAGTCAGTATTCTCTGAATGTCGAGCAGTGGCAGGCACAAGACACTGTACTCTGGAGATGCCTCCAAGGACAGAGCACACTGGGTTTCTTCTTTGATTTGGGCTTCAGGGCCTGCTGCTAACCCCATGTGCTAAGTTAGGTGGGTAAATAAGAGAGGCAGTGGCTATAAAGGTTTGTGAAGCTCTCTTTCTTTCTCTCTCCCTCTGACACACACACACACACCTCCATGTGACAACTTTGGAGTTTTAAAACCTAGACCAGAAGCCAGCTTTAATTAATGGTTTGTTGTGGGTACTTGTGGCATGCTTGGAGCTATACAAAAATACAGTAGGAGGAGGACGCCAGTGAGGAGAAGCAGACAGCAGTCTTTGCCTTGCGGGCCCTCAGTCTATCACCACTAAAGGTAAAATGCTGTTTATCCATTGCCAAACCTCCTGAGTCATCCACCCCCACAGTGCATTTTCTTTGCACTTACTGTTTCTATACATGGCAAAGGGGTGACACACTGATAATGGATCGGAGCAGTAAAATGTTGGCAAAGACTCAACCAGGCTGGGAAGAGGAAGCCTCCTCTCTAGATTGATCCAGGGCTACTGGTCCTAGACCAAATTGGAATGTCCAATAAAGACCTCATTCCTTCTCTAACATCTACCCGTTCCCTGAGCACCAAGGCCTGTTCCAGGATGGCAGTAACCCTGTGTATTTCCATCCAACAAATGTTTAATGAACACCTACCATGCTATAAGTCCACCCTCTACAATCTGGTGTCCTGAAGTGCTTTTGTAATTATCATTGGCCTGCAAATGGCTTGCTATATTAAGTGGATAACTTACATGGATATTCTATTGGCTTCTCCATGAATTTTTACCTCTTGGCCTATTTTCTCCTGGAGATTCACACCGTCCCTTGGGCTCAGTCACAACTCTTTCTGGCTTTTATCTCCTCTTTGTCTTGTTTGTTTCTTTTCAGCCCTCCTTGGAAGGATTTCCTTCTCACCCCCACTCCTCCAGATTTTAAAGTAGGTGTGTTCAAGGGCTCTATATTGGCCACCTTCCTGACCTTATTCCTATCTATTCTCCCTCCTTGAGAGACGACCAGACCTCTGCTGACCTCCAAATCTTTTTTTTTTTTTTTTTTGAGACAGAGTCTTACTCTGTCACCCAGGAGTGCACTCACTGGAGTGCAGTGGCGCAATCTTGGCTCACTGCAAGCTCCGCCTCCCAGGTTCATGCCATTCTCCTGCCTCAGCCTCCCCAGTAACTGGGACTACAGGCGCCCACCACCAGGCCCGGCTAATTTTTTGTATTTTTAGTAGAGATGGGGTTTCACCATGTGTTAGCCAGGATGGTCTCAATCTCCTGACCTCGTGATCCACCCGCCTGGGCCTCCCAAAGTGCTGGGATTACAGGCGTGAGCCACCATGCCCGGCCTCCAAGTCCTTATCTCTAGCTTGGACCTCTCTCCTGAATTCATTATTCTTTTGCTGTGGACACTTGGGCATACCATAAGAACCACAAATGTAACACTTTGTTAAGGAAACTCTTCTTTCCCTTGCTTCTAACCTCTTAATCATCTGGAAAACACAAGCTGAATTAATGATGCCAGAAACTCCCAGGAGCCCATGACAGAAATTTAAGAGGCATTCGAGATTTCCTCTTGCTTAGCTCTCGCATCCAACTGGAACCCAAGATGTATGGGTTCTCTGAAGAGTACCTCTAGTCCCTGCTCTTCCCTCTGATCCCCACACAGGTTTAGGCCTTCACAAATCTCCTCTTGGGGCAAATAGTCTTCTAATGGTCTCTCTGCCTCCATATTGCTATTCTCTCTCATTCATCTTCCTAAAATGCAAATCCCCCTATGATATCTCCCTACTTTAAAAGAAATGTCAATGACAAAAATTCCTTCTTTAAGGCTGAATAGTATTCCATTGTATATGTACACCACATTTTCTGTCATTTGCAACAGCACGGATGAACCTGGAGGACGTTATACTAAGTGAAATAAGCCAGGTATAAAAACACAAATACTGCAAAATCTCACTTATACATGCAATCTAAAAATGTTGAACTCATAGAAGTAGAAAGCAGAACGGTATTTGTCAGAGACTGTATGTGGGGGTGGAGAAGGAAGGGGGAGATGATAGTCAAAAGGTACAAAGTCCAGTTAGACAGGAGAAATAAGCTCTGGTGATCTATTGCACAGCATGGTGACTATAGCTCATAATAATGTATTGTACATTTCAAAATTGCTAAAAAATTAAAGTAGATTTTAAATGCTCTTGCCACAAAGAAATGATAAATATGTGGGGTGACATCCTGATTTAATCATTTCATGATGTATACATGTATCATAGCATCACATTGTACCCCATTGTATGAATACATGCAATTTGTCTTTGTCAATTAAAACTAAAGACATTTTTTTAAAGTGTCAGTGGTTTCTTGAAAGCGTTCTACGACTCTCTCCACTGCTTCCCACACCCTCTCTGGGCTAGCTGGCAGGTGGATTTCTCTTTGTTCCTTTCATATCCTAAGTTAATCCCTACCATTGCTCTTGGCACAATGTAGCATTTTCTTATTTAATAAGATATTTCAAACATACATAAATATAACAAAATAACAAACACTCACATACCTACCATTCAAACTGAACAAAATTTTATTTTATTAATTTCAGTACATCTTTTTTTTTTTTCCCCCTAAGATAGGGTCTTGCTTGTTGCCCAGGCTAGAGTGCAGTGGTGTGATCATGGCTCACTGCAGCCTCAACCTCCCTGGCTCAAACAATCCTCTCACCTCAGCCTCCCAAGTAAGTGGGACTGCAGGCGCTTGCTACCATGCTTGGCTAATTTTTATTTTTTCTTTCTTGTAGAGATGAGGTCTCACTATATTGCCCAGGCTGGTCTCAAACTCCTGGGCTCGAGCAATCCTCCTCTCTCTGCCTCCCAAAGTGCTCAGTACATCTTTTTAAAAGAAATTCTCCATGATAAAAGTAGGTGAGATCCCTATGTGATCCATATTTCACTGAAGCTACTGCTGCCCAAGTGTGTAGTTGATTTTCTTGCCTAAGCTCTTGCACTTGGCCATCAGCTCCTCAAGAAAACTTTCTTGTTCATCTCTGAATGCCCAGAACTTGCCAGATTACTTGGCACGTAAAAGGACTGAGTAAACATTTGTTGAAAAAATGTGTGAGTGAATAAATTCACAGTCATTCACTGTTCCTGAGAACCATTCTTCACCACATTAGAATACAATATGTGAGTTGATTGAGTATTAATTTTAACTCACATGATCACAAGGTCCCACAATAGACTGTCTGCAGGCTGAGGAGCAAGGAGAGCCAGTCCAAGTCCTAAAGCTGAAGAACTTGAAGTCCAATGTTTAAGGGCAGGAAGCATCCAGCACAGGAGAAAGACGTAGGCTGGGAGAATAGGCCAGTCTCTTACATTTTTCTGTCTGCTTATATTCTAGCTGTGCTGGCTGCTGATTAGATTGTGCCCACCCAGATTAAGGGTGGGTCTGCCTTTCCCAGCCCACTGACTCAAATGTCAATCTTCTCTGGCAACAGCTTCACAGACACACCCAGGATCAATACTTTGTATCCTTCAATCCAGTCAAGTTGACACTCAGTATCAACCATCACAGGCATGCTACTTATGTTCACCATCTTGATTTCACATCACAACCTCAGTATTTCTATTATTTCTATTTTACAGATGAAGAAAGTGACAATCATAGCAATCAGGTAAGTTGCCCAAAGTTGTCAAATAGCTAATTACTGGTAGAGGAAGCATTCAAAAAGATCTCTTTAAATGCTTTTTTCTGCTGAGTCAGTCTTCTTAATCCACTTTGACTGCCCCTGGAGAGGCACAACTGCCTTTCTCACCCAGCATTCTGAGAACTTTGGCTCTGAAGGCAAACAGCCCCTGGACCCTGCTTTTCCTATGGCCCCACTGGTTCCCACCATGACCATAATCCCATGCCCTAACTGGACTGTCTCTCTTACAAAGCCCGGGATGATGAGAATTTCAAATACTCTTGAAGAAAGTGGCTGAAGCCTGACCTTCCCGGTGCTAAGACCTTAGGCTTCAGCTGTCAATCCTGCTTCTGTTTGGGGTCATTTGCTGACACTTGCCGTTAACTCCTTCCTGTGTGGCTGCCAGAGACTCAGAAAGGTGGAATCACTCTTGCCTTTGCCCACTACACCCTGTTTGGCCATAGAAATTACCCCTCCCCCTTCCTCCTTAGCCTCTGTTCCTCCCTGCCTTCTCACACTAGATAGCTTTTTCCCTGACTGTCTTTCTTTTACTGGATCAGCATGGTACCATTACACCAAAAATATGGAAGACTTAACCACTGAAGTTATACTACTGCTTTTTTATAGGGTGAATAATTCCATGTTAATTTAAAAATATATGTATCCACCTTTATATAGCCATGCTTAGAACAAATACTGGAAGCACATACATCAAATTTTAGCAGTGGTTATCCAGACGTGGTAAGAGCGTGTGTGATTTATCTCATTTTAGGCTTTCACGTGTTTCACACTGCTGCCTCTTTTATCTCCTTCTGCTCTTTTAAAGCAAGCAAAAGAGGAAAATACACATCAGTATTTACTCAGAGTACTGATTTCTTTATGGGTGTAATTCACACACTTTTAACAATATTGTTTGAGCAACAGGATTCTACTGTGGGAGAAGCCAAATGCATCATCTTAGAATCATAGGGCACTATGGTTTGAAAGGATCTTGGAGATCACCTAATCCAGGGATGCTGCCATGTCAAGAGAACTCAAACTGGAAATATGTGGCACTGTCTCAGTGGTTAGGTAATGGGCAGGGAGGAGATCAATGTCAAATTGTGCAAAAATCGTAATCCATACTATGCAGTCTGTGGCCTGCCATGATATAGGAAACCATGGTGTAGGAGGTTGCAGGAGTAGTGAGCCTACTGCTTCAGGGAAAAGAAGTTGTTATGGACTATGTGTGGCAAGATGTTAGGAGAAGCAGATAAGCTCAAGACAGAAAGGGCTGTTTTGCAAGCAGAAAATAAACAAAATACATTCCAGAAATTTAAGACCTGATCAAAACTGGTCAAGGGACCACTTCTTGATTCCTAATAGTGCTAAGAAAACATTTGAGCAATAAAGACACAAAGAAAACCAGGACAAAAATGAGACTCATGCTGTGGCGTCCAAGAAGACCTTTCTGTTGGGTTGAAAGACTCATGTTAAAATCCTCCAAAAGGGACAGTTTTCCCACCAAGCAGACAGCACTGTTAACTTGAGAAATTGGAGTCGTGGAGAGTCGTGCAGAAAGCAAGGAAATAAAGATTAGGTCATTTCTCTAAAAGAACAGTGGAAGGTTATGTTGCCGATGCATAGAATTGACTGGAAGCAGATAGATGAGAAAACTGCTCTCGGTTTGAAAGAGACTATTTGAGACTTAAAATGACCTTGGCCCCTAATATTCTGCAAGCAGGAGACGATCTGAGAAAGCCACACAGCTCTCTAGAAGGGCACATTCCCTCACACTCACTTTATATTTGACCAAAGGGGATAATAAAAAAGGAAGAAACTTCTAAAGGGTGGAATCAAAGACCATGGAAAACTCTGGACTTTGGTATTGACCAGAGACTGCTGTGTGTCCCACAATCTTCTCTTTGCCAAAAGGGAGCATGTTTTTTTCCTGCACCGCTGTTGTATGCTGGGTGTATATGGGGAGGAAAAATCACATCATTTTAGTGCAGAGGTCTCAGGACCACAGTGAGCCTCACCGTGTCCTGATGGACACATCACCTAGACATCCTGGACTTCAAGCTAGATGAAATAACCAGACGGAATTTTAGATCATTACCCCGGAGAGGTGTTAGTTGTCTCATGTGTGTTCAAGGTAGACTATGGCAGAGACATTTTCTACTCATCAAATATTCATTTAATCCTTCATTTTGCAAGCTCCCTTGCAATTTATCAAGATCTCATGGTGAATGTTGGCCACTGGGCAGTGATCAGAAATAGTGTATGTTGCTTCTGGGCCAAAGTATTTAGAAGCTGGAGTGGGAATGGCCAACTCTCTCTTCCCCAGCTGTGATGATACCAGGAAGCCACTCACTGTGATGACACCATCATAATATCTAAGCTGCCCCCATTGTTGACTTGCCACATGGAGAAGAGGTACCCTAGAGAGTGACCCAGCCTGCCATGGAGTTTGTGTGAATAAAAGCTTTTGTCTTATTAAGCCACTTCGGTTTTGCATGTATTTGTTGCTGCAGCCTAGCCTAGCCTGCCTAATATACTGGCTGTGATTTCTGGTGTGTCATTCTGTTATCTATGTGACTGTGAGGCTCACCGAGCTGTGGCTGACCATTTTCTTAATATCACCAGAGAGACCGATCCAGCAATGTCCTCTCCCTGGAATGCCACTCAGAAAATCACTCAGTGGGCAATAGAAATGAATTTTCATTACAACTGAGGACCCAACACATAAGTATTAGCAGGTGAGCCCTCTTTTATTCATTTCCTCAACAATATTTATTGAGCTTCTACAATGTACCCAACATTTCCAGGTGCTAGAGATCCAGTGCCCAAGAGTGGCAACGTCCTGGGTCTCATGGAGCTGACATTCTAGCTACGATAACCACAGAAACAAAAAGAATACATAAGATAATTTCAACAAGCGGGTAAGTGTTACTAAGGAAACAAGGTGGTAGAGAGTGAGGGCAGTGAGAGGAGATCTCTAGGAAAGGGTGACAGTTAAGCTGAGACCCTATTAATAGAAACCGGTGATGCAAAGATCTGGAGGTGGGACTTCTAGACAAAGAGAACAGAAGCTGCAAAGCCCTGAGGCGGACAAGTTCATATTTGGTGGCTTTGACTTTTCAACTTGACAAAATTCTGAATTGGCTGAAATGCCGTAAGTGGAGAGTAAAGAGAACAAAGAGACCTAGCGGGGAATCATTTCAAGTCTTTTGAGCCATCACAAAGTGATTGGATTTTATTTTAAGGGCAATGGGAAGCCATTAGATGATTTTAAAGAGAGAAGTTACAAGATTTAATTGGGGACTGATGAGCAGAAAGTTGTGGCGGTAGCCCAGGTTGAAAAATGGGGCTTGAAGCAGTGATTGGTCATGGCTGTATTTTGTAGAAAGAGCACTTGCAGATGGTTTGGATGTTACAGGAGAGAAAGACATTGAGACTGACTTCCAGGTTTTCAGCTCGAGTAACAGATAGCAGTGGTACCATTTACAGAGACGGCAAGGCTTGGAGAAGCCTGAGCTGGGGGCATTGGAGAAGGTACGATATCAAGAATTCTAAGTTTGCAATGCCTGGTAGACACTCACATGACTATGGGAGGGAAGCAGGTGGAGTTTCAGGGCAAGGTTAGGCCTAGAGATATAAATTTGGGGCCCATCAGTTTATAAACGTTATTTAAAGCCACAGAACTGAATGAGATCACTTAGGAAGAGAGTGTAAATACAGAAGAGGTCCCAAGACTGGGGCCTTGGATCCAACATCGATCCAGAGGGCAGGGAGAGGAGGAGCTGCTCTTCCAGAGTAGTGAGACCTTTTCCACTCCAGAGGGCTGTTTGCTTTTTAAAAGATGTCCTAAGACATATAGATTTTTCCACATATCTTAGTAATAAATGTTACAGCAGCGTCTCCTGTGAGTTCTAAGTCACATATGTCACTTTGGGGAGGCAGCTGTGGCAAAGTAGAAAATGCATGCAGCCGAGGGTCAGAAAACCCTGGATGCTTTCAACCACTTTGCTGCTCGCTGGTGACGTGACAGGAGTGAGTCACCGCCCGGCTGAGCCTCACTTTCCTCCTCTGCAGCTTGGAAGTAACGATGCCTCCTTATTGGGTTGCCATCAGCGTTCATGGAGGCAATGGATGTGAAGGGGTTTGTCCACTCCTGCCGCACTCTCTGTTTAATAGCCACTAGCCACTGGCAGCCGCTTAAATTGAAATGAAGTTCAATTAAATATTCAGTTCTTTGAGACTAAGGAGACATGATGACCACAGGCAATGTGGGGTCCTGGATTGGATCCTGGAACAGAAAAAAAAACGACTGTAGTAGAAAAACTGATGACACCTGAATAAAGTTTGTGGGTTAGTTAATAGCATTGGGCCAAGGTTCATGTCTTCGTTTGAGTGGGTTCTGTGAGATGTTCACATCAGGAAAAGCTGGGTGAAGGGTGCACAGGGCTTTCTGCACTTGCACAATACAAAGTTGAAGAAAATTCGGTTCCTCAGTCACATTTGCCACATTTAAGTGCCTGTTGGCCACATGGATAGTGCTGAGATGGACTATCCCACTGTGACAGAAAGCTCTACGGGACAGTGTTGTCTGCAATATAAAACCAATGTCTGGTTTCACTAGATAAAGCACTGACCACTACAGCATGCCTCAAACTTATTTCTGTGGGACAAATTCAGTGGTTCCCATTAAAGGCTAAAAGTCATATCTAGAAATAAAACTCCAGTCTTTTCTCTTATGCCCAAACTAGTCATGTTATTTTAGACTAGACTCTACCTCTCTTTGGCTTCTGTTTTCTTTTCCAAAATGTGACAGGATTAAACCAAAGGGTCTCGAAAGGACTGTTTACATCTAACATTGCATAGGTCTGAAATAAACAACACTAGGAGGAAATGGCTCATTATCTCAGCAGCCTATGGGGAGGTGTTCTAGTGGCAAACTAAGTGTGCTTGGGTTGGGAAGGAAACAGCCCTTCCCCACACTGCTGGATCTGCCTGGTTCCAGCCCATTCAGCCTCAGTACTGATGCTGATACAGAAAGGACCCGAAGACCCACTCTCCTTGTCAGCAACAGGCTGCACACACAGGGCTCAAACGAGCAGACAACAGAGGAGAATAAGTAGGAAGTAGTCTTTTAAAATATTAGACGCATACTACTTTATGCTAATTGTTTTGTTCATGACTCTCAGTTTTAAAAAGTGAAATAACTCAGGTCAGACCACATAGGGATTTAGAAAACACTATTGACCAGGGAAGTTATGACTATTGATTTTTCTCCTCTTCATCCCCCAGTGAGCTGTCAGTAATCATAACCTGCTGTCCTAACAGAGCACTTTCTATCCAAGCCATTTAAGACAAGGCACGAACAATAACCCATTTATTTCCACCATGTTCGTTAATGTTAAAATATGTTCTTTTCCTATCTGCTATTTATAGGGAGGAGACTAAAGAAAATGTCATTGTAGAGGGGAAGATAATTGTGTGCTTGAATAGAATTTGCCTCAGTGGAAAGTTCCGTTCCCACTAGATCAACTTGGGGAATATAGAGCAGAATTGATTTTTTAGTTTTTCTTCAGGTTCACAGTTATTAAGTATGTCTTAAATTCTGATCACTCTTTACTTACTTTTTTTTTTTTTTTTTGAGATGGAGTTTTGCTCCTGTTGCCCAGGCTGGAGTGCAATGGCACCATCTCAGCTCATTGTAACCTCCACCTCCCAGGTTCAAGAGATTCTCCTGCCTCAGCCTCCCAAGTAGCTGGGATTATAGACGCCCACCACCACACCTGGCTAATTTTTGTATTTTTAGTAGAGAAAGGGTTTCGCCATGTTGGCCAGGCTGGTCTCGAACTCCTGTCCTCAGGTGATCCACCCGCTTTGGCCTCCCAAAGTACAGGGATTACAGGAGTCAGCCCCTGCACCCGGTCTATTTATTTACTTCTTTTCTTTGTTCTTCATAAAGTATACATCAGTTAGGATCCTTAGTTAAAAGCTAAAGAAACATTTTCTGGCCAACTTAATCCAAATGCATTCTTACACCACAGATCTGCTAGGAGGCTTCCACTGAGATCCATTTTCCCCGAAGGAAATGGGAATGCAGATAGAAACGGGCAGGCAGAAATGAGGACATGCCCACCACAAAGTTCAACCCATCTACACTTTGATTTCTTATTTATATTCATTTTATATATTAAAGTAATCATCAACTGAATGCATAAGTGTGGAACTTTTATTATTTAAATTCCCAGCATACTTTCTGTGTTTGCATGTGTATCAGAAAAGGTATACGTAGTGATTGATATTCACCATTGCCTTGAGTTAATCAGCAAATAAAGATCCTGTTAAAAGCCCTTCATCTCTCAACACTATAAATAGGACAAATTAGATACATGAACAAATGAGTAGACGCCAGTGTAAGGTATCATTTACCAAGGCTTACTCAATATTGGTTTGATGTGCTAGTAAGTCTTATAACAGAAACTATTGTTCAAGTAACCAACTATTTGCTGGAACAAATGTGTCAAAAGAGGTCCTTTCTACCAATAATCTAATGATTCTAATCATGGAAGACATACCATTGCTAGCAGAAAGACCACAAGAAAATTCTATTGTTCTTCTCAATTGCACGCTTGCAGCTTATGTATATCTGGAAACTAAGCTCTTGACTGTAATTTAATAGCTGATGCTTGTAAACTGGATCTTGTAAAAACCCTTAGGGGTATAAAGGAATTCCTTCTGTTCTATCCAAGTTTGGAAGGAGGCAATATTATTTCTCTTTGTTACAATATTTGAGTTTATTTTAACAGCATGTCAGGGCAATCATTAGGAACAGTGGCTTCATAACTTTCTCCATCTCCACCATTGTTACAGTCCTTTCCACCACCGCTTAGAAATGATTCGTCGCATTTCTTAAAAGCTAAACTACCACGGAACTGCATGTTATTTTATGTCTCTTGAGATTAACAGTGTCTTCCTAAGAAAAAATGCAAACATTCATCGCATTCCAGAGGAAAGACAAAACTTGGCCAGTGAGATTCCAAGCCGTCACTGAACATTATCGTATACTTCTGAGGGCGAGGGTGCTGATGTTCATCTTCCACACCCTTTTCTACAGGCGTATCATCCAGAAAAGACCCAGGGAGCCATCATCACTGTGAATTCCCTCTCCCAGAAGGTAACAGGACTGTTAATGATATTGTTAGTCAGCTCAATGTTCTAATCACATGGGGACCATATCAGAGATGTGGCTTAAGCATGCTAAGCATAGGCAGCCCCCTCCTCTGTATGGAAATCTCTTCTGCATCCATTTAAAAGGCAAGACTTGGGGTTTGAGAATTTCAGAATTACTCAGTATTTTTGACATTGACATTTGTGGAAGGCTAACACTGTAAGTCTATCAGAGAATACCTTGGCAAGGATTGCAGATGGTTAACCCATGCTGGTAGCACCCCAGGAACCTAACAAAGTCTAAGGAGGCACCCCTAAGAGCAGAGTCTGTGCCACGGAGAACCTGCTCTCAGGTCAGGTCAACCTAACAGCCCTAAGTGAGGGTCACAGTCAAGAGAAGGCAAGGGCAGAGCTGGCAGCTAGGCATAAAGAGTGAGATGAGAACAATATGGGGAAAGGTAGATGGCTAATAAGAAAAGGTCAAGACAGAATCAGCTGCAAGGTCCTCCAGAGTTGCTGTTTGCTGGGCACCTTTATGTGGGATACAAGGACTCCTCATAGCTTACAGGAGCAGAGCCTTTCCTGACCAGGTATAAGGAAACTTATCCAATGAAGGAAGAAGGAGAGACTGATAGAGAGTGCTAAGCATGAACGACCCCATATCTGAAGAAGCCTTTCCTCTCCAAGCCTTTGAAATTGCTCTTCCTTCAGCCCTGAACACTGTCATCCCGGGATCAACAAGGGTCCCTGCTGCCCTCATTCAGGTCTCTGCCCCATGTTACCTTAGCAAGAGACCTTCCTTGACTATCCTATCTCAAATAGTACCTTCAATACGCCCTTCCTCTCATCCTACTTAATTTTACTATGTAGGTCTACCCCAATTTATAAACATTTATTTGCAAATATAAAACTCAATCCCACTTAAGCAGGAACTTAGGCTGTTTTGTTTATCACAGTGCCCCATAATTGAGCACAGTCCCTAGTAGGTGCTTAAGAAATCTTTTATAAAATGAATTAACTGAGACATTGTCCCTGAATCTCCATGTGGGTTGAATTTCCACTGTGCAATTCTCTTGCATTTGGGATGTAATTTCATGCTCTTTCCTTGTTCTGTAGAGTAATTAGATATGCCATGCCGACTCCCTTTTCTCTGCTTTGCCCATACTCGCTTCGATCATTTTACTCCCCCATGCCTCACTTCCAGACCTGGCCAACCATAAGATATCTTTGTGTCGTGTATTCATGCATGCATTTAACAAACATTTATTGGACACTCACTATGTGCTAGGCATGATGTTAGGTGCTGGGGATTTAATGGCAAAGCAAGAAACTAAAATCAGTCTCTGCCACCAGGAAAGTTACTGTCTAGTGAGGGGGCCAGGAACTAAATGTTAATGCTCACAAATAGATGTAAAATTGCCATATAATGGGGCTGCCAGGAAAGGTGCGTGTGCTCTGAGTACCTTTAACTGGGGAATGAGCTGTTCAAAGAGATCAGGGAAGACTTCCACCAGGACGTGATTTGCCCTTGCCGTGGGGCTGGGGAGTTGATGGGGGTCAGGGTGGCTGCGAAAGGAGGTAAGAGAGATCACACAGGGCCTCGACAGCTGTGCTGATGACTTTAGCCATTATCCTGAGAGCTGAAGAGCACGGGGAATCCACTGGAGGCTCACAGTGGGTGGGTGGAGCAGGAAAAGACAGTGTGAGAGAAAAACATGAACCCACAGGTGGAAATTCAGGCAATTACCACGCATACACTGGGAGAGGTTTTTGTAAAAGATACAAAGATAAATGATCTGTGTCCTCAAAGATCTTAATCCAAAATGTCCAATTTGCTAGATAAAGGACAACTTACATGGTATGAATATGAATGATTTCTGGTCAAAGGTTCCGAAAGAATAAAGCTTATTCACAAAATAGCCCTGTTGAGTTCTTTCTGACCATGATCAGGAGACCCCTGAATGATCTGGAATCAACCTGTTGAACCCTGCTACAGTCATGGGCTGAATGATGACGTCTCAGTTGACAATAAACCATATAAGATGACAAAGGAGCTAGCGACCACGATCCTGACCCTGGGTGGGCCTAGGCTCATGTGTGCATTTGTGTCTTAGTTGTTAACAAAAAACTTTAAACAGTTTAAAAATTAAAAAAAAAAAAAACAAATAGAGAAAAGCCTACAGAACGAGGATATAAAGAAAATATTTTTGTACAGCTGTACAGTATGTTTGTGTTCTAAGCTATGCATTAAAAGAGTCAAAAAGCTTAAAAAGTTAAGTTTATCATGTAGAAAATAATAACTAAATTAATAAAGACAATTTTTAAATAAATTGAATATAGCCTAAGTGTACAGTGTTTATAAAGTCTGTGGTAGTGTACAGCAAAGTTCTGGGCACTCACATTCACTCACCACTCACTCACTGAGTAACCTAGGGCACTTCCAGCTCTGCAAACCCATTCATGAAAAGTGCCTTATACAGGGGTACCATTTTTTGTCTTTTGTATAGTTTTTTTTAACTGTACCTTTTCTATATTTAGCTATGTTTAGATACACAAATATTTTCCATTGTGTTACAATCACCTACAGTATTCAGTACAGTACCGTGCTGGACAGGTTTGTAGCCCAGGAGCAATAGGCTATATATACCCTACAGCCTAGGTGTGTAGCAGACTACATCATCTAGGTTTGTGTAAGTACATTCTACCGTGTTCAAACAATGGCAAAATCACCTGTTTCTGAGAACATAGCCCCAACGTTAAGCAATACACGACTGTATTCCCACTTAATAAACATTTCCTTCAACAATTAAAATTTAAGTTTTCTGTAATTCTCATATTGACAACAGGGAAGACTCACCTGCCTTTTGCCTGTTACAGGCGCCGGCCCTGTCTCGTGAGGTTTTGTATGAAATACTGTGTTCGGTTGATCTAGACAAACTCACTGGCCCAGTGCATAGCTAGCATTAACCGTAATCAATGGAACCATCAGTTGTACTACAGAAGCATGAGGGAATTTAGTGCTTTCTATGTGAGGGATATCACCCCTCCCTGAAATAGCTTAGGAAAATAAAAAGTGTTATTATACATCAGATTCATGTAATGCATATTCATTTTTTTGACTTTAAAGCTACTTAAAGGATAAAAGCATCAATCCTTAAGTTTCCTCCAGCATGGGTGGAACACTACTAAAGAAATCTGAAAGAGACAATAGGCATGGAAGAAAAAGAGGCAGAATTCAGAAGTGAATAGGGAAAGGGACGGTGGTGCACTAATAGCATCTAAAAGCGGGTTCCTTGATAAGCTTTCAGAAGGGCCCATTGTCCATGTGCCTATAGTTTTATTTTTCCAGGAAAAAAAACACAGGCTGAGTGTGGAGTTGTGAAAGAGTGGAGAAAGGGGAGATAAAAATACTCTTCCCAGGAAATGTCTCTCTGCCCCTAAAATCCTTTATTCAAACTGAAAATACAGACAGCATGAAAACCAGAATCCCCACCATTCCCACAGTGTGGTTTGTGTTTTCAGTGATGTTTGATTGCATTTTAGTTAGCATTTAATATTTTCTTAATCTGGGCTGCCTTTTATCTGACACCCTGGAACGTTCCCTGTACTTTATTATTTCCTTCCCCTGCTAATGATGTTTCTGGAACAGAAGTACACTTTTGAAATGGATTCTCTTCATTAACAGAGGGAACACTGGGTTTGATTTATCTGCACAGCCCCTGGGATGTCTTTTGTGCTTACAGGTCAAAGAAATTCTTCATCTCCTTCTAAACCATTAATTTTATCATTATGGAAATAGCTTCCATAATTGATAAAACATTGTCAACTGAGTTTGACAGACTATTAAAACACTTCTGAAGATTTGTAATCTCAAGCTTCTGTCTCTTGGGACTTACTTAAAACATACACACCCATATTTATATTCTCTCTTAAATGTCAATGGGAAAAATCTTCTTGATAAGGTGATTATAATGCACGCAGACAGTGATTAAGAATCATTTCCCTCTGGTCCTGGCCAAGTTATGCTATTATTAATAAAATAGGATAAGCCATTTATCTTTTCTCACTAGATGAGAAAGTTGAAGTTTTGCCATAAATAGGAAGAAGACCACCCTGTAAAAGGGATAGTTTGCTGTGAAGTCTGGAACTCTTTTTTTGTTTGTCACCCAGGCTGGAGTGCAGTAGTGTGATCTCAGCTCACTGCAACCTCCACCTCCCGGGTTCAAGTGATTCTTGTGCCTCAACCTCCTGAATAGCTAGAACTACAGGTGTGCACCACCATGCCCAGTTAATTTTTGTACTTTTAGTAGAGACAGGGTTTTACCATGTTGGCCAGGCTGGTCTTGAACTACTGGCCTCAAGTGATCCTCCCACCTTGGCCTCCCAAAGTGCTGGGAGTGCAGGCGTGAGCCACCGCACCCAGGCTGAGCCACTACACCTGGCCTGGAGCATCTGTTTTTTTAATTAAACTTTTTAATTTTGAGGTAATTGTAGATTCACATGCAGTTGGAAGAAATAATAGAGATCCCATGTGACCTGTACCCAGTTACCTCCAATGGTAGTATCTTAGAAAAGCTATAGGAAAATCACTCAGCCAGATTATTGACATTGATACACTACATCAATCTTACTCAGATTTCTCATTTTATTTGTACTCATTCGAGTATATGTGTGTATTAAGCTTCAAGCAGTTTTATCATATGTGTAGATTTGTGTATGACCCCTACAGTCAAGATACAGAACAGTTTCAATACCACAGTCATCCCTTGTGTTGGCCTTTTATTACTACACTCACCTCCCTCCTCTTCTCCTCCCCATAGGGCATCAATTTTTCTTTGAGCTTTTCTGCATTCTTATGCATAATAAAGAGAAATTGAATTATGAAAATTATTTGTCCTCCATGAAAGCATTTGAGGTTTTAGAAAAGGAGGCCTCGTTGTGTTGGATGCAGTCCAATGGTGGATGCAGTCAGAGCTTGATTCCTGAACATAGACTCGATTTCAATCCCCCATTCACCTCCCTGGCTGGGCACCTTTGTGAAGAGCATAGCCTGCTGTGGCTTTGCATTCAGGCAACAACGATGATAAGAGCCATCGCATGTTAGTAAAGCTTTGTCTTTTGGAAAAATTCAGTTGACAATATTCCATGGAAATAATAATGAATTTTCAGATAAATAAAGACATTGCTTCCAACCTCAGAGGTTTCTTAGAAATTTACAAGTAATAGCATCTAAGATGCATGATTAGCTTCTAATTGAGACTAACATGGTATCATTCTCTGGAATAACCGATTTACACTTAATACAGTCCATGAGAATTTCCAAAATTCTTCTTTTTTTAAAGTAACAAATCAGCTCCAGTTTCTACACTTTATTGCAAGCTGAGAGTTATAAAAAAAAAAAAAAGAAAAAAAAAGAAAGAAAGAAAGAAAGAAAGAAAGAAAGAAAGAAAGAAAGAAAGAAAGAAAGAAAGAAAGAAAGAAAGAAAGAAAGAGAAAGAAAGAAAGAAAGAAAGAAACCTCCCAGGCTGACACTCCCCATCTGCTACTCTAGGCATTTTTGCCCATCTGATATAAAATGCCAGCAAGGAAGTCCTCAAAGCCAGCCAATGGCTCCATAAAATATAGTCTTCTTGTCACCCTTAGTGCTTAAATCACTTGTTGTCAAACTGGGTGGCTTTCAGAGTTGACATTTACTGCTGTTTGCTGCAAAAGAGATTACAGCCTCAAGCAGAGGGCCAGAACTGTCATTAGCACTGCCAACTATGAGAACAAAGGCCTTGGTTAATTTTTTGTGACTGTTGCTGTCCTGTGGTTCTCAAGTGATGGATTTTCAACAAGAGACACTCATGAAGTGTTTACTCAGTGGTCCCAATAGTCTCATGAATATACAGACACTCAGGCCCACACAAACAAAGAAATGTTAAAAGATCCTTCACTCTCCCTCTCCTAACCCCCATCTCTCACTCTCTTTCACTTCTTCCTCTTTCCAAAGTCTCTAGGTTAGCGCCTATATGGATATGCCCTTTATGCATGAGGAATTCAAACCAGTAGTCAGAATGAATTTAAAGAAGCTTTCAAAGATTTAATTCAACAAAGATGTATCAAGTGTTATTTGTTTATGACGCTATGACAATTGCTCCAGAGAACACCTAAATGAGTCTCTTCCCTCAAGAAAAAGAAAACTAATATTTATCAAGCATTCCTATGAAACCGAGCGTTTCCTATTTGTCATTTCCTGCTATTCTCATGGCAACTCTGTGAAGTAGGTACTATGATTTCCACATCAGGAAACAGAAGCCCAGTCAGGTTAAGGGGTTTGTCCAAGCTCACACAGCTAGTAAGAGGTAACGCTGACAGTTAACCCAGGTATATCTGACTCAAGTCCATGCTTTTTCTATACCACACCCTTGAAGGAGCTCACAAAGAAGGGACATAGAGTTATAGATATATAGAAATGCAAGTATATATAAAACTGTAATACTAAGTAGATTATAGGAAATTGTGTAAGAAATGTTGAATTGGCCGGGTGCGGTGGCTCAAGCCTGTAATCCCAGCACTTTGGGAGGCCGAGACGGGCGGACCACGAGGTCAGGAGATCAAGACCATCCTGGCTAACACGGTGAAACCCCCTCTCTACTAAAAAATACAAACAACTAGCCGGGCAAGGTGGCGGGCGCCTGTAGTCCCAGCTACTCGGGAGGCGGAGGCAGGAGAATGGCGTAAACCCGGGAGGCGGAGCTTGCAGTGAGCTGAGACCCTGCCACTGCACTCCAACCTGGGTGACAGAGCAAGACACCGTCTCAAAAAAAGAAAAAAAAAAAGTTGAATTAAGGGATTATAAAGAAATCCAACATATGATTGATGTGGTGGATGCTGTGATAATCCCCCTTCAGTGAAGTGCCCATCCCAGCTGCTGGGAGTGCTGGGGACATACAACCTTTAGCTGTCAGCCCCTTCAGGGACTGTCCCATCTGCAGAGAGCCACCTTGTCCAAGGTCATGCCCCTTCCTGAGAAGCCCACAGCCCTGCCTGATTGATATGGAAGTAAAAGGCTTGATCACCTAGGCTCACTTGGGACACTTCTTAAGGACCACTCCAGCTCCCGAGCTCCCCTCGTGTCATCTGAATCTGTGGTTCATTGTAGCTCCTGCTTTCTTCTTCTCTCTTCCAGGGGTGTTGAGCCAAGGGCATTCCTGAGGCTAAACTTTAGCTCAGAGATTGCTTCCATGAGAACAAACTCATGATAGTTGGGTAGAAAATTATTCACAGTAAAGGTGCTGCATAAAGTAGGCCTTGGGTACAAAGTAGGATTTCAGCACAACAGCCGGGTAGTTATTTTCAGAAAAGCAATTTCTACCGTTCTGTGGAAGGTCTTGAAGACTAGATGAGTCTGTACACAGTGGAGAAATCAAGATCCACTGAAGGCTTTGAGCAGAGGAATCACATGAAGCAGGCTGTGCCTTGGAAAAATGGTGTGGTCATATTATGAGGCTGAGCAATGAGGATGCAAGCAAAAGTCCAGAAGGCCATGGAGGAGACAGTGGTCCAGATAATTTCCATTGCCAGAGTGTTAGAGTTTCGGGCAGAAAACTTAGGTTTGAATCCTGGCTCTGTCACTTCCTCTCTAAGAGATTTTGGGAAGTCACTTAATTCCTCCAAATCTCACTTTCTTTCTCTGCCAACTAAGATAATATTTATAGTGTGCAATGTGTGGGAGCTTGCAAAGCATTAACACACATATACACACACACTCACACACACACACACGCACCTATAAATCCCTAAACAAACATAAGTTCGAGTTGTGGAGATAAAGAGGGATGACCTAGAGCAGTGGTTGACAAATTCAGTTAACCTGGGTTTTTTTGTTTTTTGTGTGTTTTTTGGTAAATAAAATTTTACCGGAACATAACCATGCCCATTCATTTAGGTTTCATCCGTGGCTACTTTCAAGCTACAATGGCAGACGTGAATGGTTGCAATCAAGACCATATGGACCCACAAAACCCAAAATATGTGATCTGGCCCTTTCCATAAAGAGTTTTCCACCTCCTGATCCTGAGTATCATAACAGAAGTAAAAAGAGGTGACTGATATAAAGGATAGAAGAGGAGCAAAATCTGTAAGACTCAGCAATGCTCGGGATTAGGGAGACGGTGACATGAAAAAGAACCAATAACTCTGGGAGTTCCACTGGGGTCCCAGTGAGAGTGGTATTGCCTTAACCCCACTGAATAAATTAGAAGGATAGTTCCATTTGATGACTGGTGCATTTTGAATTTCAGATGCTAGTAAAACTGTTCAGCAGGCAGATGAAAATGTGAATTTGGTTCTTTGGCAAGAGCTCAGAGATGTGTTGATTTTTGGAACAGTATACACAGACATGAAAAAAATAATGAAAAACTGGTGATTCTGTGGGCAATATAATCTCAATGTCAATCTCCCACTTTTAAATGGATCAAGTTCTGTCTTACATTTGAGAAGTTATCCAAAGGTTTTAATGCTTAAAATTGGAAAGTTAAGGTAAGACTTTGCTAATTATTATCATACAAGAAGAAAATGAGAAAAGGGCAGTGATATTTTATTGTTGCTAGAAAGGAAATGTTTTAGAACCTGGCAAAGGCCCCTGCAATGGAGGGCATTTGACTATGTTGCTGACACTAAGCCACATTTGAAATCCATTCTTCAACGGCTGCACACTAGCATGTCCCAAGTGATGTGGGTGCCGTGAGATATTGAACAGTTGTCTGCAAATCAAAGGATTTCAAAGTTAAACCAGATTAAAGAAATTTAAAGCTGTCTTTATTGTGGGACTTCTCAGATCCTTTAGTATGGTAATAAGCATTGGGAATACCCCAGTACTCCAAGAGGTAGACACAGTAAGAAGATAAGAAAAGTAAGGTTTAAAGCAGTCACTTGCCCAGGATTACATAGTTATTAAGAAGCAGAGCCAGGAGTCAAATTCAGAAAATCTGCTTCAAAGTTCTCAGCAATGACACTCACCTACCAACCCAGCTTTACTGGGATATAATTGACAAATACAAAGTGCATATATTTAAAGTGCACAATGTATTGTTTTGACATACGTATATGTTGTTAGATGATTACCACAATCAAGCCTATCCACAACCTCATCTAGTTACCTTTTCTGTGCCGCGTAAGTATTTGGTGAGAATATTTAAGATCTACTCTCTTAGCACATTTTAACTAAACAAAACACTATTATAATATTATCTCTAATTACCATGCTATACATTCGATCTCTATAACTTATTCATCTTTTTTTTTTTTTTTTTTTTTTTTTTTTTTTTTTGAGACGGAGTCTCGCTCTGTCACCCAGGCTGGAGTGCAGTGGCTGGATCTCAGCTCACTGCAAGCTCCGCCTCCCGGGTTCACGCCATTCTCCTGCCTCAGCCTCCCGAGTAGCTGGGACTACAGGGGCCTGCCGCCTCGCCTGGCTAGTTTTTTTGTATTTTTTTAGTAGAGACGAGGTTTCACCGTGTTAGCCAGGATGGTCTCGATCTCCTGACCTCGTGATCCGCCCGTCTCAGCCTCCCAAAGTGCTGGGATTACAGGCTTGAGCCACCGCGCCCGGCCAACTTATTCATCTTATAACTGAAAGTCTGTACCCTTTGACGAGAAGTTTGTACCCTTGACACTTTCCTAATAATGATGGTGATAAGAGATGATAATGATGTGTTGGTAAAAACTGCCATTACTGCCGAGCAGTCCTGGTGATACCTGATGTCCCTTGAAAGACTATGGCAATTCTTACACTAGGGTATCAGTTACCTGGTGTCAAAATAACACTGTGTCAACCACCCAAAACTCAGTAGGATACAATAACAAGCACGTATTCAGTCTAATGCATCTGCAGGTTGGCTGGGATAGCTTTGCTAATCTCATTTGTGTTCGACTCCAGGCTGCAGGTCCAAATTAGGTCTGCTCTGTAGAGCTGTCATTTGCCTGGGACCAGCCACTGGGACCAGTGGCATATCTGTGATGCCTCCATTTGTGTCACACCTGCAATATTCATTAGCCAAAGCAAGTCACATGCCTGGACCCAAATCAAAGGGCAGGGATGTCTACCTCTAGAGGAGAGAACTGCAAAGTAACATGGCAAAAACTATGTATACAAGAAAGGGAGAAGAAATGGAAGCCATTATTCAATCTACCACAACCCATGTGTAAAATTCATCATGGGAATATGCAATAAAAATTTAATCTATGCTGTTTAAATAATCCACAGAGCCTTGGAACTATGAATTCAAGTTCAGTTAATGCATTATGTGACAATAAACTTTTATTCATCTTATCCCAACTTATTTTCAGAATCTGCCCAAGCCTAGGCTAAAGAAGGTATGTACTCTAGGAATATAGCTCTAAGGATTAACTAAATGAATTAGTAAGTGGTCAAGTCCTTTGGTTCAAGCATCAGAATTATTCACCTGGGCTCTCTGCTAATGCTTCTGTGGATCTCAGGCTGCCACACTTGGGTGCTGCTCTTCAATCACCCCTCCCAGGCCAGTGGGACTTAAGGTTTGAATTGAGGTTAAAGTTGTAGGAGACTAGATACAGCCCACTTGCTTATGTGTTCATGAGAATCCCTGAGCCTGAGAGGACTGTCTGGGCCAAGGGTCCAGGGGAATGGTGAACAGCAGAAAACTGGCAAAATGAGGGGAGGGAGGAGGAGGGTTTAGTAAGTAGACACCGGAAAGGAGTCCTCTGAGAAAATGAATGGAAGGAGGTTAACCTTTCTGTGAAGCTCTTGTGGCCTAGATCTCAAAACGATAGGGAAGTTGAAATAATATCTCTGAAATTGGCCGGTCTCAGTGGCTCACACCTGTAATCTCAGCAGTTTGGGAGGCCAAGGTAGGGGGATCACTTGAGGTCGGGAATGCAAGACCAGCCTGACCAACATGGCGAAACCCTGTCTCTACTAAAAATATAAAAATTAGCTGGACGCAGTAGCGCACGCCTGTAATCCCAGTTACAGGGGAGACTGAGGCAGAAGAATTGCTTGAACCCAGGGGGTGGAGATTGCAGTGAGCCAAGATCACGCCACTGCATTCCAGCCTGGGTGACAGAGCAAGACTCCATCTCAAAAAAATAAAATCTCCGAAACTTACAAGAGTCCTTGATGACTCTGATGATGATGATGAAGAATGAATGAAATATTTGATACATGAAAGAGAATATATGTAGCATATATAAACTTTGAAAATAATTATAAAATGAGCCTGTGACCTCATCACTCAACTTAAACCACTATATTACATTTATTGGTGTGCTCCACCTCCTTCCTGAAGAAAACTACTACGAGAATTTTGTACTTATTCTCTTGCTGTTTTTCAAAACGATTACATCCTGTATGTACATAGACTTGAACAATGTGTTGCCTAGTTTTCCTCATATTTGAGTTTTATAGAAGTGCTGTCATGTTATATGCAATCGTTGCACCTTGTCATCATTATGTCCCTGAAATTATTTCATGGTGTGGGAGCTGCTGAGTTTCATTCACTTTCACTGCTCCACAATGTCCTTTATTAGAAATACACCATAGTGTATGTATTTCTTCTCTTGTCCATAAACATTTAGACTGTTCTGTGTTTGCTATTATGAACAGTTTTTTCTGAGCAAACTTGTATGTGTTTCCAGGAACACAATGACCAAGAGTTTCTCTGGACTATGTAATTCAGAGTGGAGTTTCTGGGCTACAAGGTTTTCAACTATTGCTTGAAATTTTATTCCATTAGTGGTTGTATCTGTTTATAAAACCTCTAGCAGAGGATGAGAGTTTTTACCGAACCACAGTTTCATCAACACTGCATATTACCAAAATTCTAAATGTTTGCCAATCAAGAGAATATAAAACAAATCCCATTATAGTTTTCATTTGTATTTCCCTGATTACTGATAAGGTTGAGCATCTTTTCACAGTTTAATTCACCATGTATGTTTCCTCTTCAGTGAACTTTTTTTTTTTTTTTTTGCTTATTTTCTAGTTTGTTAGTTTCTTATCAACTTATCATAGTCTGCTATTAATACTGAATGTTAATCTCTTGCCAATTACGCACAGTATGAATATCTCGTCCCATTGGGTGGCTTTACATTTCCACTCCTTTTTGAGTGACCTCTGGTAAACAGAAATGCCCAGCCTTGAGGTAGTCAAATGTATCAAACTTTTTTTTGTATGTGTGTGTGTCTTCTTTAAGGGATTTATTCCTTCCTCAAGTTTATAAAGATACTCTCTTTGTCTCCTAAAAGTCTTGAAGTTTCGCTTTGTGCAATCTATTGGGGATTTTTTTTTCCTATCATGTGAAGTAGGGATTCATTTTTTTTTCCCCATGTAGATATCCCATTATCTCAATCAACATATTTAATGAGAGAGACAAACTCACTCACTCACCTCCTTAGTCATCTGCAATGCCACCTCTTCCTTGTATCAGATTGCCTCATGTGTGTGAGATATTGCTGGGCCCTCTATGCTGTTGCATTGATCAGTGTGTCTTTCCCTGCACCAAAACCACACTATCTCAATTACTCTGGCTTTATAATAAGTTTTGATATCAGGTAGGCCCTCCTGGTAACTGGGCTACAACTAGATTTGGAGGGAAAGAATGAGGTTCAAACATTCTAATTAAGAGAATGAGAGATAGAAAGATGTTAAGGGTTTAGGTCCACCAGTTTATTTACAAATGATATCTATTATCTAACTTCTGCCCCTTAAGGCTGGTCTAAGGTAGCTGCCATTGGAAATGCACACGAGTTACTTTAGCTTTTGCTTATACCCTATTATCAGGTCACTGAACTGTTGCTTTAAAACACAGATAATTCAGACTTCCCAGTGATTCAGACGAAGGTGGTAATTTGGTTTTCTGCTTTTGCTTCAAGACATCAGCTATTTTGCAAAAAATGATCAACACTTTCTGCTCCATTAGAAAATAAAGGCACATGAAAATGTTAACTTCTGTGCTTACTCTGAAGGGGCTTTAATGCTAACATGTCTTGCATTTCTTCAGTATTATTTATATAGAGCTTCATGTTTATAAAGCCAAGACAAGGTGCCTGGATGAACTGGAAGCTTTCTCAGGGGGGTCCTAGGAACTCTGCTATAAACTCTCTCGGCTCTCTATGGACCACACATTGTATAATTCATTCTGTATAAACAACACAAATCTTCTGAGCATTTTCCATCAGTGAATGTTGAATAAATTCTTTTCAGTGGTGACATTGACTCCTTAGGCTGTTTATTTGGACTTCCTCAGTGGAGATATATTCATACAAACCAAATAATCTTCAATGTTGTGGCCGGGATGTATTGTAAGTCATGTTTATGAATGGATTTTATATTCTCTATGAAGGTACAGAAAGAGAATGTAGTACACATAATGCTCAGGCCAGTAGGGTACATGGTAGAGTGCATAAAAAGTAGCCCTGGGCATGTTAAATGTGTACCTATAGAAATGCATATTTTAAAGAACTTTGAAAATTGGCTAATGAAAAATATTAAAGTCGAAAACATTGGAAATGTATGTTTAAAAATCACTATCTACTAGAGGGAACATGAATATGGTTCAAGAGAGGGAATCAATAGTAAGGATAAAATGGATAAAAAAAGAAAATTGAAATACAGGCAGGAAATATATTTAGGCAAGAGAAGTGATGTAATGAAAAGAAAGCAGAATTGAAACCACAGCCTCTTCCATAACAAATATAAGTGTTAAAATGATAGGGGATGATTTTTTTCAGTAATTTTGGCTAGAGCAGGAAAAGGGTGTGTCTATAGAACAGCACTTTTAGTGTTTGCTGAGGTGGACAAAAACAATCACAATTAACGAGCTCCAGCAGGGGACAAAGGCAATAAAAGGAAGTTTGATTTTTGCTGTGATTGCAAAATAAGAGTAGCTCAAAATTCATTCTCTAAAGCTTGTTGGGTGCTCTCAGTTTCCCAGCTTCCCCTCTTCTCTACCCAGGTTCCCAGAGCACCCATAAACTCTCTTCCCTCTCCACTTGTAAAACCTCCTTTCAGATCACACTTTTCTTGGTGCCCAGTAACCTAGGAAAATCTCTCCACTCAACAGTCTAACAGCAACACAAACTCTGCATTTAGGGGCACACTGGCCACAATAAATTAGAAGGAAATTTTACCAAAAGAAAATAAGTATAATGTTTACATTTTTAGATCTGTATTTATGGATATAAATACAAATGCAACTGGTAAGTGATGGTAATTATATAATAATCAAAATTCTTCAATATTATTTATAATTCTTGTATCAATAGAGTTGCAAGACTTAGCAAATAAAATACACAATGCCCAGGTAAATAAATTGCAAAGAAACAGTTGTTTAGTATAAGTATGTCCCATGCAATATTTAGGATGTACTAATACTAAAAAATTATTCACTGTTTATCTGAAATTCAGATTTAACTGAGCATCCTGTTTTTGTTGTTGTTGTTATTGTTTTGTTTTGTTTTTTTTGTTTTTTAAGATGGAGTCTCGCTCTGTCACCCAGGCTGGAGTGCAGTGGCGTGATCTCGGCTCACTGCAAGCTCCACGTCCCGGGTTCAGGCCATTCTCCTGCCTCAGCCTCCAGAGTAGCTGGGATTACAGGTGCCTGCCACCACGCCCGGCTAGTTTTTTTTGTATTTTTAGTGGAGACGGGGTTTCACCGTGTTAGCCAGGATGGTCTCGATCTCCTGATCTCGTGATCCGCCCGCCTCCACCTCCCAAAGTGCTGGGATTACAGGCATGAGCCACCGGGCCTGGCCACGAGCATCCTGTATTTAGCAACTCCAATTAGTGGATCTTCTATATGTAGCTCCAATAAAACCGGGCATTTTTTGCACATCCCCTCGACCACCACCCAATATTAAATACTTCATAAAGCTCTGAAAAGTAATGTAATTACTTCACTGGAGTTCTCTTTCTAAAAATTTTCTTATCCCAACTCTCACCGGCAGATTCTACTCATCTTGACTACTTCCCAAATCTCTCTTATCTCTCCTGACTGAAAACAACACCTGCCCTCTAGACTCTCTCCCACATTTCCCTCTGTCCTCCCTCTTACCTTCTTCCAACCACCAATATTCTTGCTTTCCATTCACCAGATCTCCAAATTATCTTTCTTATAGAGGCCACTTGAGCCCTTTCTGCCACCTTCAATTCTCCTCTCCCCCAGTGCTCTGTACAGTACAATGAAAGCCTGGACATCTCACAGAATAAACAAAAATAGTTCTTAAAAGTTGAGGAAGCGTCAATACTGTGCATAATTGTACTTTAATATTTATATGCCTCTCACACACCACTAAGGTTCCTTAGGAATGTTCTCAGTTCTCTGAAACAGGATTTTCTCACCTTTCTGTCTCCTGGTCATTCAGGAGTCCCCACAGCTTCTTTCAATCCTAGATATTACCAGAGAGATTCTCTAAGGCTCCTTCTCATGCCTGTTGTTAAGTGCAATGCTATTGAGATCACAGACCTCTCTAGGAAGAGGCTGCTGGATTTGAGGCTCCTCCATTCAAAGGGCCAACCCTCTCCTGAGATTCTACTGCTTCTGAGTGCTCCAGCAGTCTCTGCCTTGTACAGGGTTGGACCTCCCCAGTACAATGTTGAACAGAGCAGTGACAGCAGATGTCCTTGTTTCATTTGCAATCTCACAGGGAAAGCTTTCAATATTTCTTTTTTTCTCTGCCTCCCAGGTTCAAACGATTCTCCTGCCTCAGCCTCCTGAGCAGCTAAGATTACAGGTATGCACCACTACATCTGACTAATTTTGTATTTTTAGTAGAGACGGGGTTTCTCCATGTTGATCAGGCTGGTCTTGAACTTCCGACCTCTGGTAATCCACCCGACTCGGCTTCCCAAAGTGCTAGCACTACAGGCGTGACCCACCTCACCCAGCGAAAGCTTTCAATATTTCTACACTGAGTTGGAGTTAGACTTTTTTTCTTTTTTAGATATACACTTTATTAAATTTGCAAAGTTTCCTTCCATTCCTAGTTTGCTAACAATTTTTATCAAGAATGGGGGCTTATTCTATCTAATACTTTTTCTGCAGCTACTGAGATGTTTGGGTTGAGCTATTTAGGTGTTCTTCTTTATTCTAATAATGTGAAGAATTACATAGTTTTTCAAATACCGGTCTTGTATTCCCAGAAGAAACCCAAAGTGGTCATGAAGAATCATTTTCTGATATTTTGTTGAGGATTTGGAAAATCTGTTTATGGAAGAGATGGACCCATGCTTTTCTTTCCTTGTAAAGTTCTTTTTCAGGTTTGGTTTTATCCTTGTAAGGTTATCAGGTTCTCTTTGTTGACCTTATAGAATGAACTGGAAACTGTTTCCCCTTTTTTAACTCTCCAAAGGAATTTGTATAAAATTAGCATTATTTTTTCCTTAAAAGCTTGAAGCTTTTCTCTACAAATGCCTCCCTCTTCATTCCCAATTTTAGCAATCTTTGGCTCTCTTGTTTTCTTGGTAGGAACTTATTGGTAGCGGTTGGTCTTTTTAAAGAACCAGCTTTTGGCCTTGTTGATTTTTCTCTATTATGCATTTATTTCTTATTACATTTATTCTACTTTTTATCTTTATTATTTCCTTCCATTTTTACTGGAATTGTCTCACTATTATTTTTATAGCTACTAGAGATATATGCTTAAATTGTTCACTTTTAGCCTTTTTTTCTAATCTACTGATTTTAAAACTATATGTATTCCTCTAAGCGCAACTTCAGCTGCATCCCACTGTTTGATATGTCATATTTTTATTTAGTTTATTTTTTAAAGTTTTTTATTGTAATTGCTTTTATACCAAGGGGTTATTCAGAAGTATATTGCTTAATTTCTAGACATTCAGGGATTTTCCCAGTGTTTCTTTGTTATTGTTATCATCCTTAATTCCATTATATTCAGATCATGTATTCTACATGGTTTCTATCATTTCAGATTTGTTGAGACTTGCTTTATAGCCAAGTATATGGTTTCTTTGGGTGAATGTTGCATGTATATTGTATTCTACAGATGCTAAATGTAGAATTCTATGTATATAAATTTTATAAAATTTGTTACTCTAGCTTTTCAAATCTCCTATATGTTTGCAGAATGTTTGCCTGTCAGTTACTGAAAGGGATTTGTTAAAATTTACAGCTATGATTGTAGATATGGCTATTTCTATTTTTCAGTTCTGTTATTTTTTTTTCTTTTCTTTTTTTTTTTTTTTTAATACAGAGTTTCACTCTGTCCCCCAGGCTGGAATGCAGTGGCGCAATCTCGGTTCACTGCAACCTCCGCCTCCTGGATTCAAGCAATTCTCCTTCCTCAGCCTCCCAAGTAGCTGGGACTACAGGCACCTGCTACCACGCCTGGCTAATTTTTGTATTTTTAGTAGAGACGGAGTTTCACCATATTGGCCAGGCTGGTCTCAAACTCCTGACCTTGTGATCTGCCTGCCTCAACCTCCCAAAGTGCTGGGATTACAGGCATAAGCCACCACACCCGGCCAATTTTTTTCTCTTTCTACAGTGTAAGCCTATGTTATTTATTGCACACAAATTCAGGATTGAATTTGCTAGATCTTTGTCCTTATACAATGTTCCTCTTTATCTCTAGTAATAACTCATGTTGAAGTCCACTTTTCATCACAATAACTATGTTAGTTTTTGTTACCTTAATATGCGCATTGTATATCTTTCTCCATCTTTTTATTTTTAACTTTTCTATTTTCTCCATATTTAAGGTAAATCTTGTGTAAGTGGCATATTTGTTGTTGTTGTTGTTGTTGTTGTTTTTGAGTCAGGGTCTCACTCCTGTTGCCCAGGCTGGAGGGCAGGGGCACAATCTTGGCTCACTGCAGCCTCAACTTCCCAGGCTTGGGCGATCCTACCATGGCCTCAGGAGTAGCTGGGACTTTAGGTGCAGGCCACCATGCTCAGCTATTTTTTTGTATTTTTAGTAGAGAAAGGGTTTCGCCTTGTTGCCTAGGATGGTCTTGAACTCCTGGACTCAAGCAATCCACCTTCCTGGGCCTCCCAAAGTGCTGGGACTACAGGCATGAGCCACCACACCTGACCAATGTTTTGTTATTTATTAACAAAGTTATGTTTTATTTGGAGTTTTTCATTCATTTACATTGAATATAATTACTAATATGTTTGAGTTTGAATTTGCCATCTTGCCATTTGTTTTCTACATGTCCCACCTATTATTTGTTCTTTTGTGTTTTCCTATCTTTTTAGCTTAATCAGATATTTTTAATTGTCTCATTTCCTCTCCTAATAGCTTGTAAATAACATATCCTTCTATTATCTCTCATGGTCTTCTAAACAAACTCTTGAGATTGGTTTGTTAAATAATGTTTAAATGTATCTCTTTAACATTTTATCAGTGATGCTTTTGAAAGTACAAATGATTCAAACCAGAAAACATTTAGCTGTGAAATATGAGTCCATATCAGACTTCATATTTACTGGAAGAGAAAATCTTTCCAGGAAATGATGGGCTATGGAAGTTTACATTCTCATTCCTGAACCATCAGTATAAATTACTGCAAATTCATCATTAAGAATGCTATAGCTGAAAACTCCCATGCCAGGGACCACTCACCAAAGTTCTCTGGGGAAAAAATTTGTACATAATGTGAAAAGGCTGAGTTCTTCAAGGAGTGAAGGTTGTAATGATGAACTTCACTAGGAAACTGGAATATATATGGAGATCCCTGAAGGATATTTATGAGGACTTGGCTCCCATATTCTACCATAGGACAGACCCCCGGCTGCACTTGCCATGGGGAAGTCTATGGATAGCCTAATCTACCTCCTGCTCTACGTGATGGACTAGGAGAAAACGTACGTGGGAGTCCCTAACTTGCCCAGGGTTTAGCTACCATGGCATAGATGGTGGCATGGCAAACAGACCACTGGAAAATATAAAATCCCTCCAGTTAGACCTCGGAGCCAAGTTGCTTCTAAGTCACCTCTGACTTTTTCCTACATGTACAAGGGAGGTGCCTGCCTCAGGAACAAAACTCTGCATAAGTGTCAAGTTCACAGAAAGCCTTGCCAGAAGCTGGAAGGGCCTTGAGATGAGGTGTGATTCTTGTGTCATTGAGCCCCTGCTTCGACTTCCTTTGGGCGTGTCACACATCTGCAGAGGGAGGTGCCAAAGGAAAGTTTTATGACTTCTAAGGGAGGAACATAAATTAACCTACCTCTCCAGCTTGTGTAGTTTTTTCTTTTCCAAAACATTCTCTCTCCTCTCCACTTCTTTCTTCTTTCCTTCCTTCTCTCCCTCCTTGCCTTCCCTCCCTCCTTTTCCTTCTTCTCCCTTTCCTTCCTTCTTTCCTTCCTTCCTTTTCTTCCTTCCCTTCTTCCCTCCTTCCTTCCTTTCTTCTTGCTCTCACCTTTCATTTTCTCATTCTTAACCTGGATTTCTTGCTAAATGTTTTTAGCTTTTCAAACCAAGTCCCACCTTGGCTCATGGCACATATAGAATAAAGATGATTTTTCACTTGGACAGTTCTCATATTCGGACGCTTCAGTATTTGAATAGTCCTCTGGCGCCTACTCTCCCTTCTCCAGACTGGTGTGGTTCTCATTATCATCTGGCCAGGTGTCTTCCCATTTGTAATCCCCTGATTGGGTAGTGTTCTTCCCCTCTGTGTGCATCTAGTGAACTGAGAAGAATATATTCAGTGTCACCCAGCTGGTTATTCCATTAAAATTCTCAGTGTTTGCCGTATATTAGCTGAAGAAAAATATTAACATCCTGTGACTGGATTGTAAGCTATTATCACAAGTTATAGTATATTGGTTACATAAATGAAGTGTACAGTGGAAAGAGATTCAAACTGGAGATCATAAAACATGAAGAGAAAACATTTTAACTGTGTCATTAGTATTGTAATTTATTCATTGATGCTTGGTTTGCTGCTGATGTGTTCGTAAGTAACTGCTTGGTTCATATCTGTCTCTACTCTGAGAATATGGTGATGAGAAGCTTCCAATTGTCTCCAGAAAAGCATCCTTAGCATCAATTTGAAATAAATGGTGTATTAGGTTAATAAAGGCTAAGCTGCTATAACAGAGACTCCCCTAGCTCCCTGCCACCACCAAATATAGTGGCTTAAATAAGATTGAATTTTATTTCTCTTTCACATACACAGATAGTGGGCAGTTCTACTCCACAAAACCATTGAGGGACTTAGATTTATTTCATCTTGCTAATCTGCCATTCCTAAAATGTTGTCTTTATTTAAATTATCAAAAATGGCTTATTGCTTTGCCTGGTTTTAAACTCTTGAGGAAGAGAAAAATAGGAAAAACAAGGCAAATAATTTTCTTTTTGACAAGTAATGTGGAAATCATTCACATCTCTGAAGCTTACATTTCATTGGCAAAGAAGTCTTTGCCACATAGCTGTACCTAACTGCAAATATTGTCAGGAAATTTAGTATCTAGCTGGGAAGCTATGTCTCCAAGAAAAAAGTAAAGATAAATTTGAAAAGACAAATACACCTCACACATCCAATTTGAAATCAATTACAATTACCATTAGCTCTACAAGACAGTATAACATAATGGTTAAGAGATCTAGTTCTGGAGACAGAAAGCAATAACTCCAGTTTGGACTCTACCACTTACTAGTTGTGTGGTCATAGGTGGGTTCCTTAACTTCCTTCAAACCTTAGTTTTCTCATCTGTAATATGGGAAACATAACAGAACCTGTGTTCAAGATTATGTGAAATATATAAATGGTCACATAATAAGTGTTCAATGAATGTTACCCGGCTTAGTTTCCTGAAGGGAGTGAATGAATCTCTTGTTGATAATAAGACTTTCAGGCCAATGGGAGGTCATCCAATAAAGAGCTTCTTTGTTTCAGCAAAATTTATTTAGCAAGAGTCTACTTTATAGAAAGCACTAGAATAGTAGGTATTAATTTATCAGATCTGTACTTTGAATGAGTTTGTATTATGTAAACAAGACACATAAATCACTCTAAATTCCTCCTCTATGTATGAAGATAACAATAGTTCTTAGTCCTTTTCTCACTGAATATAGAGGAATGAATGAGATAACATTTGTCAAGAGCTTAGCTCATTCTCTAGCATAACATACAGTAAGTACTCAATGTATGTTAACTCCATATTATACAAGGCAAGTGCTAAATATTATTACAAGCAATGCTATGGGAATACAAAAGAAGGAACAATTAATTCTGACTAGAAGGACTAGGGAAGATTTCAAGGAGCTTCTGGAACTTCTGTGGGGTTTTTAAGGATGAGTAGGATTTCAAAAATTTGAAAAGATTTTAAAAGGATGGTTTCATCAAAGAAAACAACATGAGCCAAAGCTGAAGGTGAGCTATTGTATGGCATGTTCAAGGACAGAATGACTGGATCACAGATTCATGGGATAATGAATGGGAGAAGTTGTGGAGGAGATTCTAATGTGAGATCAGATAATGATGGACTTCCCTCATTAAGTAGTGGAGGTTTCTGAGGGGATTTACATACTCTGAACTATTTATTAGGTTGACCACCTCTGTTAGCAGCATACCGCATAGATTAGAAGGGAGATGGGTATTTGAAATGAGAATCTGGAAGCACAGACAGTGGCTACGAAAGTAGTCCAGGAAAAGGACAATAGGGTCTGAATCTGGGCATTATCATTGAGAATGGAAAGGGAAGGACAGAGGAGAGTTATAGAAGAGGCAAAAATCCGTAGGTTTTTGCAACTCACCTAATAAGAAAAGTGAGGGAGAGTGGAGACCTGAAAATATTTAAGATTTCTAATCTGAGTATTATAACCAGGGAAGATGTACAATAATTTCAAAGTGGGATCTGCTAAAACCAAAATCTACTAGGGCATAGCTATTCGGATTTCCAATCTCAGTGGCCTGAGGCAATGGCATTTCTTGCATGTCAATGTGGTAATCAGTTTCAGTAAAAATGCATAAATCCCCAATGTGAGTACTTAATTATCTTCAAAATCTAGTCTTACTGGGTCTTCAGAATTCACCAGAAAATAGCATTCACTTGAGAAATATGACCTGAAGATAACTTCTGTTTCCAGCTTAATGGAGTACCTGGTATCAGACCATCTGTCCTGCTGAGGCCACCATCAAAACCGGACAGAATACACAGAGAAAAAAATCCAGTTGTTTGAAGGTGTTAGAGAATACCCAATGATGGCTAAGATTCAGGGGAGAAGTACTCTTAGGAGACCTTAAGATTCTGCATTAATTTCCACTCGCGGTACTTGCTGATTCCTAAAATGTACACGTATAAGGTGAGATCTGTGAAATTAAACCAAAAGTATCTATTAAGTAGAGATTTTGACAGTTTTATAGTCCTGGGAAGATAAAATGGGGGCCCAAAACCTACAAAAAGAAGTCTTCAATGATTTTTACCTGAAAACTTGAACGGTAACATACCTTGAGAAATTGACAGTTCCCAACTAGATCAAAGAGTGATTTTTTCATTTGTTATGTGCCCACTAGAAGAAAATTAATTTCCAAATTCAGGAAAATAACTATTCAGATTCTCTATAATTTTTCATACTCAATATAATTTTTCATATTTAATAAAACATTAACAGGCATTTTCACTAAGATAAAGAACAAGGCAAGGATGACCACTATCTCTTCTACTATCCAACATTGTACTAGAGTTATGAGCCAAAGTAATCAGGTAAGGGGAATCAATCAAGGCCTAAGAATGGATAAAGCTAAAGTAAAATGTTCTCTATTTGAAGATGCTGTAACAGTATACTAGCAAAACCCAGTACAATCAATGATGAAACTAACTCAAACAATAAAACAATTGAGTAAGGTAGCAGGATATTAAAATGACAAAAAATCAATAGCTTTCATATCCACAAACAATGAAAAGTTAGAAGACATGATGGTAGAGAACACCTCATTTACAATAGTAAAAAGATAAAATATTTAGAAATAAGCTTAAAAAGAAGTGTGTAAAATATTTATAAGGAAAATTTTAATACACTCTTGAAAGATTAAAAAAAAAAGTAGATTAGAACAAATAGAAAGGCATTTTCTGTTCTTAAGCAGGATAGTTTCATATTATAAAAGATGTGAGTTTTCCCTAAGATAATTTACACATGAAATGCGATCCCAATAAAAGTACCAACAAGCTATTTTATGGAGTTAAAGGTGACACCAAACTCAAGATAGAGTACAAGCAGTAACAAAGTAACTTACCTGTATTATAAACCAAAAAATGACCATATTTGTTTTTATGTGGAAAAACAAATATGTTGAAATAACCAGCAGATGTGGGAAAAGAATACTTATGAGGCAGGAGTAGTGGACATTAAAACATACTATAAACCTCTATAATTAAAACAACATGGCACAGGCACATAGCCAGTGAGGCGGACTAGAAAATTCAGAGATAGACTCATATAAGAAAAAGTAGTATATGATGAGGATGGCATTTAAAACCACTGGAGTAAAGAAGTTTAAAAATAAATGATGTTAGACAATTGAGTAGACATTTGGTAAAAGATGAAATGAGATCCATATCTCACAGTATACATAAGAATAGACTCCAAATACTTCAGAGATATAAAGAAAAAAAGTGAAAACATAAAGTACTTGAATTATTCTTTAATCCTAATGTAGGAAAAAGCCTTGCTAACTATGACTCAAAATACAGACACAATAAAAAAAGAGATAAAAAATAACTTTTGACAAATAAAAAGGTTTTTATGACAAAAACAAACAAAATATCAATTTAAAAAGTCAAAAGATAACTGATAAACTGGGAGAAAATATTTGAACATATATTACAGATAAAGGGCTAGAGAATGCTTAAAAATTGAGGGCCAAGGAACCAAAAAAAATTTTATTTTTATTTTATTTCAGTAGTTTTGGGGGGTACAGGTGGTTTTTGGTTCCATGGATAAGTTCTTTAGTGGTGATTTCTGAGATTTTGGTGCACTCATCATTGAAGAGGTGTACACTGTACCCAATTTGTAGTGTTTTATCATTCATCACCTCCCACCTTTCCCCTGAATCTCCAAAGTACATATATCATTCTTATGCCTTTGGATCCTCATAGTTTAGCTCCCACTTATAAGTGAGAACATACAATGTTTGGTATTCCTGAGTTACTTCACTTAGAATAATGGCCTCCAGCTCCATCCAAGTTGTTGTGAAGGTCATTATTTCATTCCAGTTTATGGCTGAGTAGTATTCCATGGTGTATATATACCACATTTTCTTTATCCACTCTTTGGTTGATGAGCATTTAGGTTGGGAAGCAAAATGTAATATAAAAATGGAAAAAGGCATAAACTATTCATAAAAACATATTAAAATGGTTCCAAAACATATGTAAAATGATAACCATTCATTAATACCATTTCTCAACAACTGATTAGCAAAATCAGTTTTAGAAAGCCTGACAATACATTTTGTTGGCAAAGCTGTGAGGAAACAGGTACTCTCATACATTGCTGATGGAAATACAAATTGGCACAATCTTTCTGGAAGGGGATTTGGAAATACCTAACAAAACTCTACATGCACTTATTTTTTAAGCCAGTAATCTGACTTCTAGGATTGCTGGGATTACAGGTGTGAGCCACTGCGCCCAGCCTGGTGAATCCTTTCCAGAAGGTTACCAATTGACTTTTCCCAAATTCATCAAAAGAATTGCTATCCATGGCAGCTATAGCCTTACAAAATGTATTTAAGTAAGACTTGAAAGTCAAAATGACTCCTTGATCCATGGGATGCAGAATAGATGTTGTTTTAACAGCCATGAAAATATTAACCTCCTTGTAGATATCCATCAGAATTCTTGGATGATAGCTCTTGGGTGAGTAGTAATATTTTGAAAGGAATATTTTGATCAGAGCAATAGGTCTAAACAGTGGGCTTAAAATATTCCGTAAACTATGCTGAAAACAGAGTGCTGTCATCCAGGTATGGTTCCATTTATAGAGCACAGGCAGAGTAGATTTAGCATAATTCTCAAGGGCCCTAGCATTTTCAGAATCGTAAATGAGCATTGGCTTCAATTTAAATTCACCAGCTGCATTAGCCCCTAACAGGAGAGTCAGACTGTCCTTTGAAGCTTTGAAGTCAGGCGTTGATTTCTCCTCTCTAGCTATGGAAGTCTTAGAGGGCATCTTTTTCCAACAGAAGGCTGTTTCGTCTACAATGAAAATCTGTTATTTAGTGTAGTCACCTCCATCAATTATCTTAGCTAGAGCTTCTAGACAACTTGCTGCAGCTTCTCCATCAACACTTGCTGTTTCACCTTGTGTTTTATGTTATAGAGACCACTTCCTTATTTAAACCTCATGGACCAATGTCTGGTAGCTTCAAATGTTTCTTCTGCAGCTTCCTTACCTCTTTCAGCCTTCATAGATTCAAAAAGAGTTAGGGCCTTACTCTGGATTAGACTTTGGCTTCAAGGAATGTTGTAGCTGGTTTAATCTTCTATCTAAACCACTCAGACTTTCTCCATGTCAGCAATAGGCCTATTTTACTTTCTGGTTATTCATGTGTTCACTAAAGTAGCATTTTTAATTTTCTTCAAGAACTATTCCTCTACATTCACAACTTAGCTAACTGTTTGGCCCAGGAGGCCTAGCTTTCAGCCTGTCTCAGCTTTCAGCATGCTACCTTCCTCACCAACCTTAATAGTTTCAAGCTTCTGATCGAAAGTGAGAGATGTGCAATTCTTCCTTTCACTTGAACACTTAGAGGCCATTGTAGGGGTATAGATCAGCCCAAATTTTAATATTGTTGTATCCTAGTAAATAGAGAGGCCTGAAGACAGGGAGAGAGATGGGGCAACAGCTGGATGGTGGAGCAATCAGAACACACACAACATTTATAGACTATGTTCACCATCTTATATGGGTGTGGTTCCTGATGCCACACAATTACAATAACACCAAAGGTCACAGATTATCATAACAGATATAATAGGAGCAAAATGTTTGAAGTATCGTGAGAATCACCAAATTGTGACACAAACACATGAAATGAGCACATGCTGTTGGAAAAATGGTGCTGGCAGATTTGCTAGATGCAGGTGTGCCGCAATCCTTCAATTTGTAAAAAACACAAATATCTGTGAAGCACAATAAAGTGAAGTGCAATAAAATGAGGTATGCCTGTACATTTTGCTTGTTGATCTATTTCTTTACAAATATGGTTTATCTGCTCATAATTATTACACCTGTGTGACTGCCATTAGTATACCTGTTTACATTTGCAAAAATATGTTATTATCTATTTTATTATGTAAAATGGCTTATGAAGTGTTCTCTTGTTTCTTAAACAAATTCCCTTTTATAAATGTAAATAAATGTGTTTTGAAGAATTTTTTTTACAATTATTTTTTCCAGAATTTTTATTTCAAAGTTTTGATCTTTTGGGATTCTGATTTTTGAAATTTTAGACTTTAGGAATTTTGATCACTTGGGATTTTGGCATTCAGGGTTGTATCCTTTGAAATTACTGCCCAAACCCCAAAAGACAATACCCAAATGGCCAATAAGCATACAAAGAGATGCTCAACATCATTAGCCATTAGGGAAATACAAAGTAAAGCTCCAAGAAGATGCTACACACCTACTAAGGTATTGTTTTAAATAGGATGATAATATCTCATGTTGGCAAGGAGGTAGAGTTCTCTTATTCTGTGAATGGAGTACAAATTGGTATAACCACTTTGGAAAAGTATTTTGGCAATATCCACTAAAGCTTACACCCATAAACCTGATGACCCAGAAATTCCACTCCTACATTTGCACCCAACAGAAATGTCTACATATGTTCACCAAGAGACATGTACATGACAGATTAGAACAGTCCGATTCCAAAGGTAGAAACAAACCTAAATTCTTATCAACAATAGAATGGATAGATATATTGGCTTGTGTAGTCACACAATGGAATGCTATAGAATTATCAAAAAAGAATGAACTATGACCTCACATAACAACATGAATGACTCTCACAGATGTGGTGCTGCATGAAGGAATCAGATGCAAAAGCCCATAACTTATGTGATTAAGAAAATTCTGAATCAGTTAAGATTAATTATGATGAAGTCAGAATAATTAGAAGTCAGAATCATGGTTACCTTTAAGAGAAAATGCCTAGAAAAGAAACATGATCAAGGCCGGGCGTGGTGGCTCACACCTGTAATCCGAGCACTTTGGGAGGCCAAGGCAGGCAGATCACGAGGTAAGGAGATCAAGACCATCCTGGCTAACACGGTGAAACCCCATCTCTACTAAAAATACAAAAAATTAGCCAGACATGGTGGCACATGCCTGTAGTCTCAGCTACTCAGGAGTCTGAAACAGGAGAATCATTTGAACCCAGGAGACGGAGGTTGCAGTGAGCTGAGATCTCAACACTGCACTCCAGCCTGGGCGACAGAGTGAGACGCCATCTCAAAAAAAAAAAAAAAAAAAGAAACATGATCAAGCCTTCTTGGGAGATAAGGATGGTCTGTATCTTGATCTGAATGGTGGTGACATAGGTGCATCCACTTTGTTAAAAGTCCATTGAGCTTATGAAGATTTGTGCACTGTACAATATGTATATTATACTTCAATAAACGTTTTTTGAAAAGGCAGAAAGATGGCCCGGGACCAGATTTACCTTATGAATACTCTAAAGGTGTCTGTTCATTAGTTAAGCATAATCTATTCTAATTAATGCTCTATTGCATATGAATGCTGCCTGACAGGGTGAATGCTAAGGGATACTGAATGAGATTATATCAGAGTAAAGCTGGGTAATTTCTCTTACAGAATATGACTGGGTTTAGGAATAGGTCATGTGATTTACCCAGGAGACATTTACTTTTAGTACATCTTTTCATTTCCATTTCTTGTTATTTTGAGAAGAGTTTACAAATGGAAAATCTTGGTTGATCTTTTCACTTCATCTGTTTCTGAAAGCTCCTCCTTTTAGGATGTGGCCCCTCGTCCATGCTGGACAACATCAAGGGCACCTGGCAAAGCAGACTTTTCTCCCCATGAGTCTGTAGAAGTGGTGGCTGCCGTGTTGCTCCTTGAAATTAGGGATAATTCTAATAATCATCATACAATGAAAACAGCAATATATGTAAATAAGGGCATTAATATTTCACAGTACATTTGAGAATGAATCCATGAATTTTCACCATGCTTTTAAGGTGGGTGACCAGTATCATGTCTGATACTTTCATATGGAGGAAAAGGGGCAGAAAAAGAATAAACCACTTTCTATCACCAACTCCATTCCTCCCCAGTGAGTACCTTCCAGCTTTCTTTGTACAAGCCCTTCTCACTAGTTCACACTCTCATAACTGAGCCTTTCTTCTGGATTTTCTTTTACCAGAAACAATCTCCCTCTTTCTGATTATTTCACTATAACTCCTGGCCACCTCTCTGATTTCCCCAGCCTATCAAGCCGCAGAAGTCATTGTTGAAAGCCCACTTTCTTTGAAAGCTCCACAATCCTGACACATTTATCCACCATGACACATTTTTCAAAAAATACTGGGTTGCAAATTGACTTTTCTCCCAAGAATCTTCACATTATGACACTCAGAGCTTATGTTCCCAACTCTGCTCCCTGTGGTAAGAAGAGAGTATATAGTACACTATATAGGGGAGGAAAACTCTTTGGAGTACACCTTTGAAGCAACATTTAGTTGAACAAACCAATCATTTATACTTGCTCTTACTTAAACTATGGCATGTGTGATAATGTCTGAGTGTCATACTTAGATCTAAGGTTTTGAGAGCGACAAGAAACATTCAGATTACAGAGGACAGGGATTGAAGTTTTGCCACTCTTTGTCTCCCTGTTCACCAGTATAATTTCCTGCTGAGCTCCAGTTCAGAGCTTCCCAACAGGTGGGGCTTAATCCCCAGCCAGTTCTGAAGATATAGCTCAGGGCCAGCTGCTGCCCCCAATCCCCTCTCTGACAGTTCTTGGGATCCCAGGCCAGAGGGAGGTGGAGAGTAACCAGAAAGACAGCAACTGCCCTGCTCTCATCAGAGCCTTGCCCTGCTAGCAAGTTAGCTCTTTCCCCACCACATTCCCCAGTGACGCTTCTGGAGGAAAAGCTCGTAGGTGCCTTCTCTGGCTGCTCTTTGGCATTTTGTCCTTTGATGTCACTGTGCTAGTTGATTAGGGCACTGATCCACGTTCCCCATGAAAGCAAATGGCACAGAGCAGAGAAACTGAATGAGAGCTGCTCTCAACTCTGTAGAGAATGGAAATTTTAAAACATCTAATAAGTTAAATAGTTACAAATTTTCCTTTGTTGAATACAAAACTTGAAATTTCCTTTTGTGTATGTGTATATGTCATTTCCTAACTTAAAATTGTGTTCCCATTGTAAAATATCCAAACAAATATTAGTATGCCGAGAAAAAAAATAAAACACCCTTTATCTGCTACCCTTCCCTCCACCCTGACCCCATTTCCACCTCTTCCCCAAAGCAACCACTCCCAACATTTTGGTGTACATCCTTCCAATTCTCTCTTTCTCTCGAAATATATACTGATAAATACTCAAATCCATTTCTCCTCTTCTATTTACATTAATGGAATCACACGATACACCTATACACTGTGACTCTTTTTTCACTTAATATTTTGAAAATCTTGCATTGGTCTACTTCATTCTTATTAATGACTATATACTAACGTATAGCCTGAATGAACCACAATCACTTCCTATTTTACTTTAAGTGTGTTTTCATATGCTATAGGTTGTGCTCCATCCCTCACAATTCACATGTTGAGTCCTAACCCCTCAAACCTCAGAATGTGACCTTATTTGGATACATAGTCTTTAAAGAGGTAATCAAGGTTAAATAAGGTCATTGGGGTGAACCCTAATCCAATATGACCAATATCCTTGTAAGTAGAGGGGATTCGGACACAGACACATACAGAGGAAAGACCATGTGAAAGCAGAGAGAGAAGTCAGCCGTCTACAAGCCAAGGAGAGAAACAGAGATGTCAGAATGAAACCAATTCTACCAACACCTTATTCTTAGACTTCTAGCCTCCAGAACTGTGAGGAAATGAAGTTCTGGGGCTTAAGCCGCCCAATCTGTCATCACAGAAGCCCTAGCAAACTAGTACCCCAGTGTCTTACACTTACATAGACCTCTCTGGTGAACAGCTTCGCACAGCCTTGCACATACATCTTTGTGCACATGTGTGAATATTTCACTAGGCTATGTTACTAGAAGAGAAATCTCGAAATATATAATTAACTTTTAATTTTGACAGAAATTGTAAAACTACCTTTCAAAAAGGCTTCATCAGTATCATTTTGTTCATGTTAAACAATGCTGGACATATAAATCCTTTCCATTTTTACCAATGATAGGTAATATGCTGTATTTCGTTATTTTACTTGATTACTAATGAAATGAGGCTTAGAATTCTTTTTTTTTTTTTTTGAGATGGAGTCTCGATCTGTCGCCCAGGCTGGAGTGCAGTGGCGCGATCTCGGCTCACTGCAAGCTCCGCCTCCCGGGTTCCCGCCATTCTCCTGCCTCAGCCTCCCGAGTAGCTGGGACCACAGGCGCCCGCCTCCGCGCCCGGCTAATTTTTTGTATTTTTAGTAGAGACGGGGTTTCACCGTTTTAGCCAGGATGGTCTTGATCTCCTGACCTTGTGATCCACCCGCCTCAGCCTCCCAAAGTGCTGGGATTACAGACGTGAGCCATTGCGCCCGGCCGAGGCTTAGAATTCTTAAGTTGCTTGACCACTTACAGTATTTCTAGTGTGAATGAACTGTTTGTTTCCTGTGTATATTATTCTGGTGGTTTCTTGATAATTTGTTGTTAATAGGCACACTTTATAGATTTGAAAATTAATCCTTTGTCTATTACATAGCTATTTCCTTCCAGTTTGTTACATGATTTTTTATTTTATTTATGATATCACACAGAGGCTTTTTGTTTTGTTTTGTTGAGTTTTCTATCTTGCTTATTAAGGTCTTCTCTGCCTCAGGTTATGGGGAAAAAAAAAGCCTATATTTTTTTCTGATAGTTCTTTGGGTTTGTTTTCAATGTTGAACATTTTAAGCCATCTGGAATCTACTTAAGTACATGGTATCAAGTGGGAGTCTAGTTTTATTATTTTCTGAATAGTGAGTCAACTTATCCCAATAAATCCCAAACCATTTGTTGAATAGACATACTTTTCTATTTATTTTAAATACTTGTTTTTTATTTTTATTTTGTGGTGTAGAGCTGGAATTTGCTCCTAGTAGAATAGCATCTTTATTTCAATTACACTTTAAAAAAAAATTAAACACCAGTAGAAGGTATGTGGAAGAGAGATTTGGGGTGACGTTAAAGTCTCTTTTCAATCACGCTTTATTTTTTTCAATTTTATCCTCAACAAATAACTACATTTTAGAAAGGCATCGAATGTATTACAAAAAATGTATTTTATAAATGCAGTGTTTAATGTAACCTGGAAGTTAGACAATAGCATTGCAAATAGTGAAGACTCAGGCCTCCGATATTTTTCAAGCTATAGAGTAGAACACATTACTTCATAGTCTCCCTGCCACAATCTTCATCACACCCCACTTTACCCATTGTCTTTTGGCTTCTTTAAAAGGCACACTGAAAGTCCTGTATTTACTCTAAGATTGCCTTTTATCACACAAAAGTGGGAAAGCCCAAAGAGAAAACTAAGCTAAGCACCCTTCAGCAGGCATCATTGAGTATCTAGTGGTGACGCTAAGAGCTCCCACTTACCATGAGCCTCCCTGTTCCCATTGCTCAGTGTGTGAGGGAACTAATGATAAGTAAGACACAAAGGCCTTAAGGGCCAGTTTGTGAATCAGTCTACTAATGTAGGTTTGTTATATATATTTTTTAAATCAGATTCTGTTCAATTTGTTGGCAATGCCTGTGTAAGGCCAGATAGCACTTAATTGCAAATAATTCTGGAGCTTCTTGGCAATGTAGAAGTAGTCAAAATGAGAGAAAAACAAGCATACTTATATGATGAATAATATTAAGACCAAGGGAGCATTTAGAAGATGGAAAAAAAGAGTGGGTTAATTTTGAACCATTTTCAATTTCCATACCAGTCATTACCCACATTAGTGGATTTATTATGTTCTTTTTCTTTCCCTAATAAGAGCCTTGTAAAATTCAGCACATCATCAGGCAACCTAATAATTACTGTATTTAGGGGCAAATGTTAGATCCCAGACAGAGACCGTTTATTATGTTCCATTCCCTAAAGTTTGACTGAATGGCCATTTTTCTGCTTCCTCATTAATAATCATAATAAGTAAACTGCAAGAAAGAAGAGGAAAGAACTCAGCAAATCAAAACTTAGAAAACTAGAAAGGTCAGAGCCATAAAGCATTCTGCCATTACTCACCGACTGTGTGAGATATTAGAATTATGATTCTTAATTTTCATGACCAAAATTCTAAAGGGAAAGAAAATGGCACCAAATGAATCCATTCAATTAATGTGGAAGCCCAGATGGAAAAAAAATAAGCAAAATAAATAATTCCCTGAATCTGCCTTTTATCAACTCAAGCCCCAATTGTAGGCCTCCCCTGAGCCTAAGGATCACAAAACAAAAGCTTAATGTGACCAGTAATTTAAGTGTTTGCTAACCTTTTGTCCTTTAAGCTCTGCAGAACAACCACAAAAACATTACGTGATAAAGTTACATTGGTTAATGCACACTGAGTAATAGTATCAATCTTCCAATATTCCTGATCCAAGATTTGAGATACAGAAACAACTCCACCCCAAAGATTTTTTTAGAGAGCACTTTTGTTTCTTTGGATTGCTCTCAAAGATTTTCTTGCTGATTTTCCAAAAGCACATTATTCATTTACTAAGCTTACCAGTTGCTTCATCACAAAAAATGTTACAGACACCTAAACTTTAACACAATACGATTCTATGTCAAGGAAGTATTTTTGAGTACCAAATAATTTTTTGGTTCCCCATGGTTTGGCTTTCAATTTGAAACTGTTTTCTGCACAGAGAATCATAAAAGCTTGCTCCAGAAGATTTGGGTTTTTGTTGTTGTTGTTGTTGTTGTTTTGTTTTGTTGTTTCCTGCCTTTCTATTTTCTTAGCCAAAAGTGAAACCAATAGCTTTGTTCCCATTATGGTCTTCTTTCTTCCTGCTAAAATCTGGGCATTTTGAGGAGGTGTTTAAAGACACCTTTTTCAAGTATTCCCTGAGGCTAAAGCAACAAGCACTCACTCTGTTTTTGAAAACTTAGAACAGTTGGAACCTTTTGAACAACCACTTAGTGCCAACGCTGCCCTTGATCTTCTCTTTACAGTACATGGGGTTTACACTTCGTGAGCCAGATGCAATCCCAGTGGACCTCTGTTGGGGAACACAGGAAGAATTTTCCCCTCATGTCTGCAGGGAGCATTTTCCAGCCAGAATGCATAAACCATTGAGAATATCTCCCATGGAGCCCGCTGAGAGGTAGATAATCCATTACCCTCCAGGCATTTGGCCGGCTTAGGAAGGACTGGGCAGCCCCGCCTCCAAAGATACTAATGGGAATTACATTTGAAAATCTCCCAAAAGCCAGATCCTGAAATACAGTTCTGTCTCCCCACGGGTTTTGCATTTCTCAGAAAGCAACATAAGGAGAGATAGAGAACCGGAATGTAAATCATGACCTTTAAGAAAATATATAAATCAAAAGAATGGATAAATATATTCTATTTACACAGCCTCTCTGAAGAGCCGCATTAGCTAGATCAAGACAAACCCCCACGTCCCAGTTTCATAAACCCTCACCACATTGGCCAGATAAAATCAGCCTCTCCAAGTGACTCCCAACTTTAACACTTCAAAGTGAAGCACAGAATTATTTTTATTATCATCACAGTATTTGACAGCAATCCAGAGAGGACCAATGAAAACCAGAACCCGAGTTAATGCCTTCATAGAACCAGAAAGCTGTGCGCTGTGCTGAGCACAAGCACATCATTAAGGGAAAGATGGGAGAGAGGCCTTCCTAAGCGCTGATGCTAAAAATTGAAATCCATTCTGTAAAAGACAGACCTTGTGTATTTTTTAAAGCCCAGAGCCATAACGGCTAAAGGGTAGTAAAACTCGTATATAAGACGTTATGGTAGTTAGATTGTTCCTAAGAACCCTTGATCCAGGATTTGGTATATATCTATATAAATGCACAACTCTACTCAGAGCTAGTGGAACTTTTCATATTGTAGGGGGTGGGTAGGGGAGAACCAAGAGTCTAATAGAAAAATGGGCAAGTATTAACTGCATGAAAACATGTAGTTCCCAGAAAATGAAATATAAATGGAATACAAATATATGAAAAGATACTTGGCCACAGTCATAATTCCAGAAAATCAACTCAGAAAAAAAGGAAAGCTTTTCACCTAGGAAACTGAGGAGCTAGTTTAATGACACACAAGTTAAGTAGCGAAATAAGATGTGTATTCTCTGTAGATGGAAGTGTGAGTTGGTTCCGTATTTAGAGATATCTTGGGTATAAATGGACTCAACTTAACAATATTTAGCACAATAAAAAAGTACATATTTTTTGACCTGGCAATTTTACTTCCAGAGATTTACAAATGAATATACTTGTACTCATATGCAGAGATAAATGATGTACACAAGAGCAAGTTTTTAGTAACAGAAAACAATCTAAGGGCTTAGGACTAGCCATGTTAAATACGGTACATCCGTTAGTGAAATACTTGGAGCATTGCTAAACATGAGGAAGACCAACAGCAAGCACTGATATGAAAAGATCTTCCAACTATACTGTTAAGGGTATTTTTTTTAAGTATGATAGTATTCTCCTCTTTGTGTAAATAAGAACAAAATAATACAAGAATGAAAGAAAAAAGAAATATATACACAAATGTTTATATGCTTGTATACACATAGAAAAATTCTGGAAGGCTACATAAGAAATTACTGATAATGGTTGCCTCTGTAAAAACAGACATGTCAACTAATGGAACAGACTAGAGAGCCCAGAAATAAACCCACATGTTTACAGTCAATTGATTTTTGACAAAGATCCCAAGAACACACAGTGGGGAAAGGACAGTCTCTTCAATAAATGGTGTTGGAAAAGCTGGATATTCATGTGCAGAAGAATGAAATTACCCCCTTGTCTCACATCACATATAAAAACCAACTCAAAATGGCTGAAGACTTAAATATAAGACCTGAAACTGTAAAACTAGTAGGAGAAAACATAAGGGAAAAGCTTCACAACACTGGATTGTGAAACAGATTTCTTTGGATATGACCCTGAAAGCACAGTCAACAAAACCAAAAATAGACAAATAGGACAGCATCAAACTAAAAAGCTTCTGCACCTCAAAGGAAACAATAAAAAAGTGAAGAGCGCCAGGCACAGTGGCTCACGCCTGTAATCCCAGCACTTTGGGAGGCTGAGATGGGTGGATCACAAGGTCAGGAGATCAAGACCATCCTGGCTAACACAGTGAAACCCCTTCTCTACTAAAAATACAAAAAAATTAGCTGGGCATAGTGGCAGGCGCCTGTAGTCCCAGCTACTCTGGAGGCTGAGGCAGGAAAATGGTGTGAACCCAGGAGGCGGAGCTTGCAGTGAGCTGAGATGGCACCACAGCACTCCAGCTTGGGCAACACAGCGAGACTCTGTCTCAAAAAAACAAAACAAAAAGTGAAGAGACAACCCAGAGTGAGAGAAAACATTTGCAAACCATACATCTGTTAAAGACTTGATATCTGAAATATATAATGAACTAAAACAACTCAATAGCAAGAAAACAAATAATCTGATATCTAAATGGGGAAAAGTTCTGAATAGACATTTCTCAAAAGAAGGCATACAAATGGCCAAAGGCACATGAAAAATATCTCAGTATCACTAAGCATGAAGAAAATGCAAATTAAAACTACAATGAGGCCAGGCGTGGTGACACATATCTATAATCCCAACTACTCAGGAGGCTTAGGCAGGAGAATCACTTGAACCTGGGAGGCAGAGGTTGCAGTGAGCTGAGATCGAGCCACTGTACTCCAGACTGGGTGACAAAGTGAGACTTTGCCTCAAAAAAAAAAATAACAACAACAAAAAACTACAATGAAATGTTGCCACACACCTATTAGTATAGTATAGCTTTTATCAAAAAGGAAAAAAACTGGCCAGGCACAGTGACTCACATCTGTAATCCCAGCACTTTTGGAGACCGAGGCAGGAGGATCACTTGAGGCCAAGAGTTCAAGACCAGCCTGGCCAACATGGTGAAACCCCATCTCTACTAAAAATACAAAAATTAGCCGGGCATGGTGGTGGGTGCCTGTCATCCCAGCTGCTTGGGAGGCTGAGGTACGAGAATCCCTTGAACCTGAGAGGTGCAGGCTGCAGTGAGCTGAAATCATGCCACTACACTCCAGTCTAGGTGACAGAGACAGACCCTGTCTCAAAAAAAAAAAAAAAAAAAAGAAAGAAAAAGTAGGTGTTAGCAAAGATGCAGAGAAAAGGAACTCTTTTATACTGGTGGTGGGGATTTACATTTGTTATTATAAAAAATGGTATGGCGATTCCTCAGAAACCTAAAAATAGAACGATCACATGATTCATTAGTCCCACTTCTGGGTATATATTCAAAAGAACTAAAATCAATATGTCAGGGGAAAAAAAGTTCACCTTTATGTTCATTGCAGCATTACTCACGATAGCCAAAATATGGAATCAACCTAAATGTCCATTAATAAATGAATGGATAAAGAGAATGAGGTATATTTACACAATGGAATACTATTCAGCCTTAAAAGAGTGTGAAAATCCTGTCATTTGCAACATGGATGAATCTGGAGAACATTATGCCAAATGAAATAAGCCAGACACAGAAAGACAAATACTGCATGATCTCACTTACATGTAGAATCTACAAAAGTTGAACTCATAGAAGTCGAGAGTAGAATGATGGTTACCAGAGACTGAGGGTAGGAGGTGGGGAGGCAGGAAACAGTAATTTTTGATCAAAGGATACAAAGTTTCAGATAGACAGGAGGAATAGGCTCTGAGAGCTATTGCACAGCAGGATGATAATAATCCATAATAGTGTACTAAGTAATAACTAAGATAGTATATTTCTCATCATAAAAATTGATAGGTAATTGAGGTGATGGATATGTTAATTAGCTTGGCTTAATCATTTCACATTATGTACATATATCAAAACATCACACTGTGTCCCATAAATATATACAATTATGATTTATCAATCAAAGTAATATTCATTTTTTTAAATGTTAAATCATAGTTGCCTCTGGGGAGTGGTAGTGTTATATGTATTTGATTATGTGCCTTTTTATAAAGTTTGAAATATTTTATCAGCTATAATGTGGAATTCTTTTTGTCGTCAAGAAAAAGTGCAAAGAGATGGGAAAATGGAACTGCGAAGATTACCGCAGTTGACTGGATGGAAAACAAGGAAGAGGCCTCGGTGGACAGCTAAGACATAGACGTGCTGTTCTGGAAGGTGTCATCGGAGGACAGCTCAGTCATGTGTATACAGCTGTCCCTCTGGGGTTTGGTTCCAGGACCTCCTGCAGATACCCAAATCCCTGGATGCTCAAGTTCCTGATACGAAATGGCATAATATTTGCATATAGCCTATGGAATCCTCCCATATACTTTAAATCATCTTTATATTACTTATATTATTCTATATTACTCATAATGTCTAATACAATGCAAAGGCTATATAAATAGTTGTTATACCAAAAAAACCTAGATATTATATTGTAAAATACTAAGCCACTGCTTTGAGTTACTTTTCATTGACATTTCTCACACATGATGTGCCCTCCACATGATAATAAACCTGCTTGGTTTTCTCTTGTTAAAAAAAATAGTTGTTATACTGTACTGTTTAGGGAATAATGACCAAAAAAAGCCTGTTCATATTCAGTACAGATGCAGTTTTTTTCCAAATATTTTCAATCCATGGTTGGTTGAATCCACGAATGTGAAACACACAGATACAGAGGGCTGACTGTACTTCACTCTTAGAAAGTCTTTTGTTTTTTGTTTTGAGACAGAGTCTTGCTCTGTCATCCAGTCTGGAGTGCAGTGGTGCAATCTCAGCTCACTGCAACCTCCGCCTTCCGGGTCCAAGAGATTCTCCTGCCTCAGCCTCCCAAGTAGCTGGGATTACAGGCAGGTACTAACATGCCCGGCTAATTTTTGTATTTTTAGTAGAGATGGGGGGTTCGCCATGTTAGCTAGGCTGGTCTCAAACTCCTGGCCTCATGTGATCCACCATCCTCAGCCTCCCAAAGTGCTGGGATTACAGGCATGAGCCACTGCACCAGCCTAAAAGTCTTTTATAGGAGAGATTTTGCTAGACCTCGCTTTTAATTGATGCCATGTACATACAGAAATGATTTTCATGTTTTAAAACTCTATTTAAAGTAGTAAGTACATGGATTCAAACAAAGTAAATGTTTTACCTACTTTGTTTCTCAAAGAAAGAATTTGTTTCAACAGATATTGTTATCAAATAAATGCTTCCTTTGCAGGCAGTTAGTATTTCCATGAGCTTTAACAAATAGTTTCAAATGCTCACTGCCTTTAATTAATCAAGCAGTTCTGTGAATGCCTGCTATATGCTTAGTTTGGAAGTGTATAGAATGAGTGTTAAATGAGGAAGAGGAATACACAACTAATAGTGATATTTCAGGTTTTCACTGATAAATAAGCATTTGAAATCCTGGAGTAATGTTTTTCCATTGAAAACATGGTGTCAATGTTTTATCAAAAAATAACTTCATTGTTCAAACATCAATAGTGGGCAAACTTGCCCATATATCCTGCATGGCTGTATTTTGAAATATTAAAATGAAACAAAAGGGCTCAAGAACAATAAAGCTATTACAAAACTCTGAAAGAGGCATGGTGCACCTCATATTTGTTCATGAAATCAACAGAGAGAGAAATGAGAAGTGACCACAGGGAAGGTGATAAAAGAGCTTTAAGACTCTTTCATGGCTTCCAGAGGTCCTTGATTGCATGAAAAGGCTCACAGAGAAGCCAGCTGGCATATAGGATGGCAGGGTATCTGGCTTCAGACCTATAACCTCACCAATGGTCAGGGTTGATTTCAAGCCTCTCTTTTTTTCCTTCTCACTCAAGCTTTGAGCTTCCAAGTTGGCTCAGGATTGCTTTCCATCGTGGCTACAAGTAGGGTGGCTCTTTGGCCAGGTTTATCAGGGATGACCATGGATTACTCCTGTAGTTTCTGAAGTAAATACTAATAGTACCCCCTTCCACTTCCCAAAGTGCCCTGGTTTGGATGATACATTATATGGTTACTCTAATAGAAGTGGATTAATGTAGGGAGTGAGAAGAAATGGTCCCTTGGATTATGACTGGTATATGGAAAACCTTTTTGATTACCTCCTTAAACTACTAAGCAATTAGTTGGATATTAACAAAATTAAACTTATATTGATGAAAACTGACTGAATTTCTCTCCAGTAACCACTCCACTTGGCTCAAAAAAAGAAAAACTAATTTTTCTATTATGTACCTGAAGTCTGTTGCCTATAGCACAGAGAACACAATGTAGTATTTTTTAAGTCCTGCCATTTTCTCTGTGTAGTAGACAAACTTTTAAGTAGCCCTCAGTGATGCCCATCTCCTGGTGTTTGTGACCTTATGGAATCCCTTCCTGTTGAGTGTTGGCTGGACCAAGTGACTTATCTTACCTAACCAGGTGAATATGGCAAAAGTGATGGGGGGAGTGTCACTTCATGATTAGGTTATAAAAGATGGTTTCCATTTTGATAGCAGACTTACTATCTTACTGGGTTAGATGAAACAAACTGTTGAGATACCTCAACCCAATATTCAACAAGAAAAGGAAGCCCTGAATTCATCAACATTCAAGGATATGAATTCTGCCAACAACTACATAAATAAGCTCAGAAGCAGACTCTTCCCCATTTGAGCCTTCAGATGAGATCCCATCCCTGGCTGATACATTGATTGCAGGGATGTGAGAAGACTTTGAAGCCAAGATCTAATTAAGCTGTGCCTAGATTCCTCCCCAACAGAAACTGTGAAATAATAAGTGTGTTGCTTTAGGCTGCTACATTTTTGAGTAATTTGTTACCTACATAGATAACTACTAGATCCTACCTGACGTTGGAAAAACCACTTAACTCCTCTGGCCTCAATTTTCTTTTTGGCATGGTGCATAGTAGGCCTGAATCAATGTTTGTGACCAGAATTAGTATAAAACAAAGGCATTAGATTAGATAACGTCTAAGACCCCCTTAATAAAAAGTCTGGACAATGTTTTGCTCACAAAGTGATAACTCTTGACAGATTATGAATACGTGTTATACTATTTTTTTCTTTGTAGTTACTTTTTTCTATTCTTGTTTTAAATTTCCTACATTTCTTATTTGCAAAAACATAAAAAACACCTCAAAACAGAGGCCTCTTGTTTGAAACTTTTTCTCACCAACTTTTTTTGTTTTAAAACTATCCTGGCCTGTGGGTGTCTGTGTAGCCTGGCTGGAGGATCTCTGGGTACCCCAACACTGCCTTTGATGTAAATGGTCACATGCCCTGCACCCTTCAAGTAGATAAATGTATATTTTATGAACACTGTCTCACCTAGCTCCAGAGCAACACCTGTTTTCATTTAAAGGCCTTTTCATTGCAAGACAAATGCAGACAGGGCAGGGTGTTGGACACATTTCATTTTGCCTCTCTCTAAATTCACTGGTGGAAGCTTTTTATAAATCTCACAGGTCATTTCCAAGAATCTCTGGTACTAAAACACCACAGGTCTGTGCTAACCCTACTTTCCTGAGGATTAAACTTAGCTTCATTGTGGGTAAAAATGGTGTTTTACAGACTGGAAACAATGTCTTTGATGCTAAAATCATTCCCATAGTGAACTCTGAAAAATTTTTTGGAGGTGACACTTTAAAATCTTTAGCAAAACTTTTTTTTAACATTTAAAATTATTTTATTATTCATTTTATTTTATTTTATTATTTTTGTTTTCTCTGAGACGGAGTCTCACTCTGTAGCCCAGGCTGGAGTGCAGTGATATGATCTCAGCTCACTGCAACATCCACCTGCTGGGGTTCAAGCAATTCTCCTGCCTCAGCCTCCCATGTAGCTGGGATTATAGGTACCCACCACGACACCCAGCTAATTTTTGTATTTTTAGTAGAGACAGGGTTTTCCCAGGTTGGTCAGGCTGGTCTCAAACTCCTGACCTCAGGTAATCCTCAGCCTCCCAAAGTGCTGGGATTACAGGTGTGAGCCACCAAGCCCAGCTTTATTATTCATTTTATAGCAAGTCATTCAGACAGTGAAAGAAATGTACTGCCACCTCAGTGCCATCCTGCACTTGTGCCCACTTCACAAGGTCCATGTCCAGTGAGAGGAGAAGCTGGCCCATTCTGCAGTGACTGCAAACTACCCCATACAGTAGTGCTGAGATAAAATATTCAGGCTGGAATTGTATTTTCTTTTATTCACATCTAGATATTTTGGCTTTATGTGATGATTCGTTGACCCATTAAATTATTCTTATAATGGTACTCTACAAAAGGGACTGATTTTGGTTTAAATAAGCAAACAGAAATGCTGCACAGAAATGTCTTCCTTTTTGGAAGTTTCTACACAACAAAAGAAGTAATCATCAGAGTAAACAGACAACCCAGAGAATGTGAGAAAATATTTGCAAACTATGCGTCTGATAAAGGACTAATATTCAGAGTCTACAAGGAACTCAAATCAGCAGAAAAAAATAATCCCATCAAAAAGTGGGCAACTGAATAGACATTTATCAAAAGAAGATATACAAATAACCAACAAACATATGAAAAAGTGCTCAACATCACTAATCATCAGGGAAATGCAAATTAAAACCACAATGAGATACCACCTTACCCCAGCCAGAATGGCCATTATTTAAAAGTCAAAAAACAACAGATGATGGCACAGATGTGGTAAAGGGGAAGACTTATACACTTCTAGGGGGAATGTAAATTAGTACAACCTCTGTGGAAAACGGTATGGCTATTTCTCAAAGAACTAAAAGTAGATCTACCATTCAATCAAGCAATCCCACTACTGGGTGTCTACCCAAAAGAAAAGAGCCACTGTATCAAAAATACATCTGTTTACCTCAACACAGTTCACAACTGCAAAGATATGGAACCAACCCATCAACTGATAAGTGGATAAAGAAAATGTGGCATATATATACCATGGAATACTACTAAGCCATAAAAAAGAATAAAATAATATCTTCTGCACAACTTGGATGGAGCTGAGGCCATTATTCTAAGTGAAGTAACTCAGGAACAGAAAACCAAATACTGCATGTTCTCTCACTTATAAGTGGGAGCTAAGCTGTGAAGACATAAAAGCACACAGAGTGACAGAGTGGATGTGGAAGACCCAGAAGTGGGGAGGGTGGGAGAGATAGTGAGGGATAAAAAAACTGCATATTGGGTACAATGTACACTACTCAGGTGACTGGTGCACTAAAACCTCACACTTTACCACTATATTATTCATCCATGTAATCAAAACCACTTGTACTTCAAGAGCTATTGAAACAAAAAATGTATATATAAATAATAATATTACTTTAAAAAGAAAACAAAACCAGAAAATAACTAGTGCTATTTTTAAAAATGTGTGCATTGTTGGTAGGAATATAAAATGCAACAGCAACTATGAAAAATATTAGGGAAGTGCTTCAAAAATTTTTAAAAAGATGTATCACATGAGCTCGCAATTCCACTTTTGAGTAGATATCCAAAAGAACTGAAAGAAGGATCTTAAAGAAGTATTTGTGCACCTATGTTCATACCAGCGTTATTCACAATAGCCAAGAGGTGGAAGCAACCCAAATATCTATCAATGGATGAATGTATAAGAAAAATATGGTCTATACACACAATAGAATATTCAACCGTAAAAGCTACAACATGGATGAACCTCAAGAACGTTATGCTAAGAGAAATAAGCCAGTCACAAAATGACAAATACTTTCTGATCCTGCTTAGATAGGTACTTAGAGTAGCCAAATTCATAGAGACAGAAAGTAGAATGGTGGTTGCCAGGGGCTGGTGGGAGGTAAGAATGGGGGTTTATTGTTTAATGGAAACAGAGTTTCAGTTTTGCAAGGTGTAAAGAGTTATAAAGATGGATGGTGGTGATGGTTGTACAACCATGTGGACGTCCAGTATTTAAAACCACTGAACTGTACCCTTAGAAATAGTTAATCTCGGCCAGGCACAGTGGCTCACGCCTGTAATCCCAGCACTTTGGGAGGCCGAGGCAGGCGCATCACAAGGTCAGGAGTTCAAGACCAGCCTGGCCAACATGGTGAAACCCTGTCTCTACTAAAAATACAAAAATGAGCCAGGCATGGTGGTGGCCGCCTGTAATCCTAGCTACTCGGGAGGCTGAGGCAAGAGAATTATTTGAACCTAGGAGGTGGAGGTTGCAGTGAACCAAGATCTTGCCACTGCACTCCAGCCTGAATGACAGAGCAAGACTCCGTCTTGGAAAAAAAAAAAAAAAGAAATGGTTAATCTCATAAATTTTACATTCTGTGCATTTTACCACAACTAAAAATTTAAAAATGTGTGTGTATATGTATATATACACATATATGTATATGTAGATATACGTGTATATATGTATACACATATATGTATATATAGATATACGTGTATATATGTATATATACACATATATGTATATATAGATATACACATATATATGCATATAGATATACATATATACACATACATACATATATGGTGCAAAAAAAAGAAATGTTTTCCTTTTTGGGTAGAATAGCATGGAAAACAATGAAATGTATGTACATGAAAGAGATCATATATGTATAGATCATAACTTCATGTTTCTAGCATCATTAATATCTCTTTATTTTATCTTTTCAGAGAATTTAAAAGATTCCTCTTACCTCCCCACTGCAAGATCCTGTTTGTCACCCAGGAGTGGGTTAATATGTTAGCCATGCCCTGTTCTCAGCAGAAGTCTGTGAAGTGGCGATTGCAAAGGTCTTATAGATAAGTGTATCTGGTGCTGACGCATTCATTTTACCATCCTAACCAGTGAGAAGTAGCAGATCAGACATATTTTGGTTATGAACAAGCACTTTACTACTACAATGCCAGCAGTTTCTGGTCAATGAAAAGAAGTTGCTAAGAAAGAGAGCTTATTAGTGCCAAGAACTGTGATTTCTGTAAACTGGTTTGTTTTGTGACCAATCTGGGTATAATTTTAAACACAAGCATGATTGTGTATGATGTTTTAAAAGTGTGGAATTTTTTATTTTAAGAAATCTTAGAAATCAGTTTAATGTAATTACCTCATTATCTGGATCGAGTTAACCCAAATCGTCAGTGAGTAAGCGACTCATGCAAGGTCAGACAGCAAGCAGAAGATTCAACGCTCTGGCTCATTAAAAAGGCTATTAAAAAGGTGACTGAATGGCATTGGATATTATAAAGAATTCATGAGAAAACAAGATTGAAAGATTGCTAAAACGTGAAGTCTCTATGTTGATAGTTTTTGTTATTGTTTAAAAAGATGTTTGTGGAGAAGTACATTAGAAAGATGTATATACAATAGTGGAAGAAGATACTCTAGTACCTATAACGGTTAGTGATTTCAGAGGGGACCTCCCTCGATGCTTTTCTAAAATCTGTCCACTTCTAAGAAAATATGCAATCTCATAGTATCAAAAACTTAGACTCACAGTCACTTCATTACCATAGTCTCGGAAGATTTTTCGTTAGCTTCTACTAATCACGGGGCTGGACTGAAAACAGAAGAGCAGTAAAGCCCAGAGGTTTGCTAGCAACACAAAACCCGCCAGGCCAAAACCAAACAAGGCAGAAACAGGCCTTATTCCTCCCTGATGGTCTCTTCCGGTCTCTCTCTTGGCTCAGAGGCTGAGACTCAGCAAAACACTCGAAAGCTAAAATTCCAATAACAAAAAATAAAATTGGCAGTAAAATGGTTAAAAGCAAAAGTGATGTTTTAGGACAAAAATCAAGGAGGTGGGTAAATATCTTGGAGGATCAAGAGAGAGGCAAAAACGACGAAGCCAGTAAGAGGCGGGAGCTGTGGAAGCAGAAAACGACATTGGACCTCTAAAGCTCTGGGACTCAGAGAAAAAACCCCAGGCAGCCGCAGCAGAGCTGATATCAAAGAGGTGACTGAAAAGAAGTGAATTAATACATGTCAACTTTCCAATTTTAATAGTTAGAATTATGTAGGGTTCCGATGTTTTAAAAATAAAGCAATGAAAAAAACATGAAATAAGTCAAAACAGGAAACATAAAAATAAGCCAAACACATCAACCATAACAAAAAATACAAAAGCCTTAGTAAAATCCCCCTTTAAAAAATGTTGTTTATAACGAACATGTAATCAGTGTACATGTTCATGGAGTACGGTGGGGTGTTTCAATACCTGTGTATGCTGTATAATGATCAAATCAGGGTAGTTGGTATGTCCATTGCCTCAAACCTTTGTCATTTCTTTATGGTGATAACATTCAAGATCCACTTTTCTAGCTATATTGAAACATACAATACATTTTTATCAGCTATAGTCACCTTAAAAAATCCCTTTTTAAAAGACTTTTTTTTCTTTTTTTTCCCCCTCCCTCCTGAGACAGAGTCTTGTTCTGTTGCCCAGGCTGGAGTGCAGTGGCATGATTTCATTTCACTGCAACCTCTGGCTCTTGGGTTCAAGCAGTTCTCCTGCCTCAGCCTTCCAAGTAGCTGGGATTACAGGCATGCGCCACCATGCCCAGCTAATTTTTGTATTTTTAGTAGAGATGGGGTTTCACCATGTTGGCCAGGCTGGTCTCGAACTCATGACCTCAAGATCTGCCTCCCTCGGCCTCCCAAAGTGCTGGAATTACAAGCGTAAGTCACCATGCCCAACCAAAAAGATGATAATTTTTAAACTGGATTTAGAACGTTTACATCTAGTTATATGCTGCTAATAAGGGACATGTCTAAAGAAAAAAGACAAAGAAAAGTTAAAAATAAATGACAGACAAGAGAGTACAGCAATAGTCCAAGAATAAACAAATCGACCAGGAAACACAACAGAGTATTCAGAAGCACACTTTTACAGTTGCTTGACTTACGACAGAGGTAATACTACCGTACAATACAGAAAGTATATATTTTTCAATAAATGGTGTTAGGTTAATTTGTACAGCCATAAGGGAAGGTGGAGAGAAGCTCCCATAATCCCCTCATCCCTCATCTCACCATTCACAAAAATAATTACAGATAAATGAGGAATATAAGTATGACAGACAATAAAGCTACTACTTGAAAAAAAAAAAAAAAGTCTTTGGAGTATATCTTCATCATCTTGGGGTAGGCAAAGATTTCTTTTTCTTTTTTTTCTTTTTCTTTTTTTTTTTTTGAGACGGAGTCTCGCTCTGTCGCCCAGGCTGGAGTGCAGTGGCCGGATCTCAGCTCACTGCAAGCTCCGCCTCCCGGGTTCACGCCATTCTCCTGCCTCAGCCTCCCGAGTAGATGGGACTACAGGCGCCCGCCACCACGCCTGGCTAAGTTTTTTGTATTTTTAGTAGAGACGGGGTTTCACTGTGTTAGCCATTATGGTGTCGACCTCCTGACCTCGTGAGCCGCCCGCCTTGGCCTCCCAAAGTGCTGGGATTACAGGCATGAGCCACCGCGCCCGGCCGCAGATTTCTTAAACAGGTTGCAAAAAAAGCACTAACCATAAAGGTGAAAAAATAATCATATATTATTAAAATTAAGAACTTCTATTCGTTATAAGACTCCTTTAAGAGAGTGAAAAGACGGACTACAGAGTGGGAGAAGATAGTTTGCAATATGCATATTCACAAAACATTTACATGATGAATATACAGAGAATTTCTACAAATTAAAAGGACTCGAACAATCACTTCACGTAAGAGAATGTTCAATTGGCAAATAAACAATGAAAAAGTGTTTAATATCATTATATATTAGGGAAATTACAACGGAAACCACAGTGGGTTACCATTGCATTTCCACTAGGATGACTGAAGGTAAAAGGACTGGCAATAAATACCAAGTGCTGTAGGACAACCAAAGCTCTAATCCACTGCTGCTGGGAGTGAGATTGTTAAACTACTCTAGAAAACTCTTCGGCACAATCTACTCTGAATATTACCATAGCCAATTACCCAGCAATTCTAATCCAGTTTTCTCTCAAGCCAAAAAATACATACATGCATGAAAGATAGGTTTGAGAATGTACATGGCAGCACTACGCAATTGCCAAAAACCAGAAACAATCCACATGTGCATTACCAGTAAAATGGATAAATTGTGGTATATTCAATAAAATGTATTTCTATTCAGGAATGAGAATTGGTGTGCTATTTTTACATGTGAGCACATGAATGAATATCATAAGCATAATGATGAATGAAAGGAGTTAAAGTACAAGCTGTGTGATTTCATTTATATAAGGTACCAAAATAGGCAAAACTAGTCTCTGGTGTTAGAAATGAGGTTAGTGTTTATTTTGGGTGTGGAACTGTGCCTGGGAGGGAGACTGGGGAAGAGGCCTTCTGGGGTGCTGGTTCCATTTCTTGCTCTGGGAACTGGTTACCTTGGAGTGTTCACTGTGGAATTTTCATCAAGCTATTTATTCTCATTCTGTATGTTTGTCACACTTCACTGTAAACTTTTTAAAAATTCAAAGCAAATTTTAGGCTGTGTTTTCAAGCAAATGCAAAGTAAGAGTAAGCAGAGGTAGCAATCATATTCTGATATTCTGATATCATAATATCAGAAAAAGCAATTCACAGCCTGAAATACTGCATTAATCAAAGAATGGTTTTCTGTATTGACAACAGATTAATCCACCATAAAGGTAATCCGTTGCAAACCCCTGTGCCTCAAACAAACTACCATCCACTGATACAAAGCAAAATATTTGTAAGAGAAAATAGTTACCAAAAGCGTATTGGTAGGTGCATGCTGAGCATCAACCAGCTGCGGAATAATCCAGATGTAGATACATAATAATTCACACCAGCCGAGGCATAGCCTACAACAGCGTGAATGCCCCCTCGCTAAGGCCAATTGCACTCTTGCCACCTCCTTTGGCAGAAAACCTGTAAAGTAATATGGCTCTGTTCCTGGTAAATCAACCAGCTACTTGATGGCAGGTCCCATACATGGACCCTCCTAGAGGGAAGTGATGATGTGTTCTTATTGTTCACAGTACACTTGGAATGAGACGGAATGGCAGACATGCTGCAACATTGGTTAGGCCAAAGTGGAAGAAGAAGGTTTCCAAGCTCCTTGCTGCCTCAATTCCTCCCCAAGGCCATCACTGACCTTGGTCCACGTGTGCCCACTCAGTAAATTTTGTTGCTTTGAGACCTTCGTTGTCCACTCATGACCCAAGTTAATTAGCGGGAACACTGGCCCCAACGAGAATCTCCAGTCTTAGAACTGGCCCATCAATTACCTAGTGTAAGACGCTTGATGGGCTCACACCACGTTCCCGTCCTATGTATAGGAAAACTGTACAGAATCAAAGAATGTCAGAGCCTACGTTTTTATGGGCATTCGGCCTAATTTTCTTGTGCTGTCTGGGAAAGGAAATCTGGAAGGTTCCACCTACGCAAACTTACAACTTTGTTTATTTTCCTTTCAAGTCTCCTTCTGAGGCCAAGACGTTGGTGAGATGAATAGTCCATTTATTGCCCCGGGTCAAGCCATCACAGTCGGTCATTGCACAATGTGTTTTTTATGTGTGAACTTGGATGCTAAATGAAGAACACTAAAGCGGGCGGGCGGATAGGGGAAATGACACAAACAGCCATTGGGAATGAATGGCCTTGTTTAAAGACTGATTTAAAAGATGATGGGGTCATAGTAGACCCTACCCTGAATTTCAGTGGGCAACGGCTGTAGGAAAATAAACAATTCTAGAATAAAATATATGGAAGATAGTACCCAGGATGCCGTAAATAAAGCTGCCATAATTTAATCTGTTAGAGTTCACTTGTGATCTCTACAGCCAAAGGAGAATTTGTAAATACAGTGAAAAGTCACAGGAGATGATAAATGATATTTCCAAGTGAAATGTAACCATTGTTATAACAAACGTATACTGAGACCACCTGCCCAGCTGCCACTCTAAGAGAACAAAAAATAAATGCCCATGCCCTAAGTGGGGCAGGGGCAGAATCTATGATTAATCACTCGCACATAAATATGAAAAAGTCTAGTAAATCCATTTCATTGAGCTTAGTCTGATAAAGAAGAATTGGGGAACGTTTCAGGGCCCACTGAGGAAACGATGAAGTTCAGGTTGGGGTCAGGGTAGACGGGAAAGGCAGACTACTAAAAATGGAAAATAAAAATTTTTGAGGGACTGGGGACAGAGCTGTCTTCCCTCCAAGCCAGGAGTAAGGAGCCTGCCAGGATTTGGATCCCATCTCCTTCTCCTCCGTCTTCCTCTGCAATTGATGAACCCCATCTTATTTTTAACTAGAAGCCAGTCAAGCAGAAGACAATTTGTTCTTGTCTTAGTAGCCCAGTAGCTGTTGTTCCTCCTTAACAATCGACTCATCTGTGCCTTGCAGGGCTGTGACTCCTGGAGCTTACCCTGTTTCTTTGAATTGCTAGTAAACTGCAAACCGAATCTATGATTCACCCTTACCAAAAGTTTTGCAGAACCTCATTTTCATTAGTGTACTTTGTGGACTCATCTCACGTCTGACCCCATTTCATGTCCTTACCCTTTCCTTTCCTCCCTTTTCCTTACCCCGCACCCCAAAACTGATGTCTATTTTATGTCATGTTATCTTATGTGTTCTATATAGATTTCCAAAACCACCTTAAATGTTTTGATTCAAAGTTCTAATATACATACATGGAACCAGAGTGATTTTTAATAATTGTGGTGTACAAAATACTACGTGCCTTTTCAGGTTGGTTTTGTAGGGAAGGACATTTTTTAATAAGATCAACAAAGAAAGGAATAAATTGGAACTTGGAAGCAGACTTCCAAATTTCTTGCCTTAACTGGTGGCTCACACACTCCTCTGCAGGCAATGAAAATATTTTAGATCTGTGGTCAAGTAAGCTCCTCCATTTCATAAGTTCAGAAGGAAGAAAAATATCAGGGAATTAATACAAATTCTACTAAAACGTTTATAGAGTACTCTATTTCAGAGGGGCTCTATGACTGCTAATATTTAAAGCTATATATTGTGAAGTTCTCAATCGTAAGATAAATTACAACATTTCCCTAACCCACTTATCACATTTTCAGGACATGTTACATTTCAGAGGGGCATATATTTGGTTCTTTTAATTTGTTTACTTTGATTGTTTCATTATAAAAGAAATACAAGTTTGTGTTAATAAATGCATGATAAAATAAAAGACAAAAGTCTTCATTCTCTTGCCCTCTCCTCATCTTCATCCCCAGAGGTTACGATTGTTAGCTTCTTGGTATCTATCCTTCTAGATCTCTTCTATCTATAGATACACACAAATGCATGAGCAGTGATGTAATGTATGTTACAAAAAGAAGCTTTCTGTTTCAAATGGATCCAATGCATACAGCACAGTTTATTTACCCATTCAGTTATTTGCTTAACGTTTTCAACCCTTTGATTTCAGAGCTGAAGGGGAAAACAGAGAGCGTCATGTTAGCCCCTTATTAACGCCCATCATTTTGTATGCTCCTTCCTACATTCCATATTGCATCCTAGCACATCAGTGGATCATTCACTTACTCTTTCATCTACAGCAGGAACGTAATGAGAACAAAGATGGTCATACTCTAATGGTCACATCCCAGTGGCTTCATGTTCCCTGGACAGGACCGCACTCACCAACACGTATCCCAGTGTTCGTGATTATTACAGTACTGGGTGACATTTGCATTACATCTGTAAATTCCCAGAATGGCCACCAGAGGGAGTCAACCACCCGGCGAATTCAGAGCTATTGAGTCTAGCGCCAACGACACCTGCTTCGCTCTCAGCTTGAATGTGTGTCTGCTTACACTGGCTAGTATTTTTTTTAATTAGATTATATTTTTTAAATGGCCATTACTGAACTCCTCTCCAATTAATATGTGGAACAATGCAGGCAAAGTGCTCCAGACAGCCCCTAGCTAAATAAACACCATAAGTTACTATTGTTATTGTCATTCATAAGCCATTTTAAAAAGAGAGAGAGAACCATTCCTTGCTGTGCTATTATCCCTAACAAATATTTCCTGGCAAAGGCTCATCTATTTAGTAACAGTCCAATGCATAGTTACCACGCCGCTCCCCAAAGTGCTTCTGCCTTGGTTGCTTGATTAACTTCAGGATAAATGAGTGGCTCTAGACAAGAAGACTTTTACCATTTTTCATTCTTATTTTCTGTTAAATATATGTTGCATTGTATACCTCTCTCTGTCCCCCTCCGCATACAATAAAATGCATTTCATGAAATTAACACGATATAGACTTTTTCATCAGAGAATAGAGGGAGATATTCTGGGAAAATGCATTTTTTAGTTACCACCATCACAAAGATAGGCTTTTGGACAATATTAAGCTTGTTGTCACAAACATTATTCAAGCATGTCCATGCCAATGATGAATGGATAATTTCTCTAATCAGTGTTCACAAATACCGCTATGGGAGGATTCTACCAAATTTACCTCAATTTCCATTATTTCAGTATGTATTTACACATACTCTGATGTTTATTGACCAATGTTGCATAAAAATCCAAAGGCAAATGAGTGAAGTGTGGTAAGCCTCGACACCACACGGTGGCGCTGTTTCATCATACTTGAGAAAGGCTTTAGCAATTCACAGGAGACCATGGTCCCTGAAAACGGAAGACCATGAATCCATGAATTGCCTTCCCTGTGTTACTCCAATTTGAAGGACAGAATCCAGTAGAGTTTAACATTTAGCATTAATTCGTATCATCTAAACAACAAAACAGCACCAAAATACAAACATAAGGAATGTGAGGAAATCATTGCTGAAAAGTGGGTTGTTAGAGAAATGATCCATAAATGCTTCATGCTGTTAATTTATGCTACTGCTTTTAATAGCAATATTGTAAGCTCGCCCTAGATGTGCAAGGCGTTTTCACTTTCATCCTTATATTTTGTTCTCCACGTGATCCAGTGAAGCATGCAAGGGGGCTTTGATCTCTATTTTACAGCTAAGGAAACTGAAACCCTTCCAGGCACCCAAAGATGGCAAAATCTTCTGCAGCACAAAAGAGGTTTTTGTGTCCTAACATCTTTCTGACGCTTGTGAGAAAGTGTAAATTCCAATAGCCACTTTACCCAAGCCATCTTGGGGCTCTGGTTTTTTAGTTCATCCCACACCACGCCCAGGCAGATATGGTTGAATTCTAAGGTTTCCATTCTTTCCCATTGACCGGAGCAGGCTGGCACCCAAAGTGCTAATCAGGAAGAAGGCCCATCTTCCACCGTCATCACAGAATCCCCAAGGAGCCTGTCTTCCATCCCAGATATATAAAATGATTTATTATCTGTACCCTTCAGCTGTGGAGCTGAAATTTGCATCCTGTACCTAGTCCCCCACGATAGGGAAGAGGCAGAAAACAAAACACCCTCCACTCATTTCTTATTCATAGAGCAGCCAATGTAAAATATGATTACGTACATGATGGATTGGATCCGACAGATAGTATAAAAGGCAAGCCGGGGAACATTAACTAGGGAATGGATTTTTCAATGATTTTCAATGTCTCCTGTAGTCAACAGTGAAGGGAAGGTGGGGAATGAGACAAATGCAAAGAGACACACACATAACTTTCAGTATCAAACTTTAAAATACATTTCACTCTCAAAGGCTCATTGCGTGTCTGTCCTATGCCAGATGTTTTGCTGTGTGCTTTATATACGTGATTTTTTTTTTTTTTCTTTTTGAGACAGGTTCTTGCTCTGTCGCCCAGGCTACAGTGCAGTGGCACAGTTTTGGCTCACTGCAGCCTCTACCTCCCAGGCTCAAGCAATCCTCCCACGTCAGTCTCCCTAGTAGCTGGGACTACCAGCTAATTGTTATGGGGGGTTTTGTTTTGTTTTGTTTTTTTGTAGAGACAGGGTCTCACCATGTTGCCCAGGCTAGTCTTGAGCTCCTGGACTCAAGTGATACCACACCCCCCCCCCGCCTTGGCCTCCCAACTGCTGGGATTACAGGAGTGCGCCACCGCACCCAGTCTCTTTTAATTATCCTTATTCTACAGATAAGATTAAAAAAAAAAAGAGAGGTTCCAAGAAGTAAATGTACCTCAAGTTCACCCACCTGGTAAGTACTGAGCAGGACTTGAATCCAGACCTTGTCTTGCTCACCCAAACTGCTCTCCTCGTCTGTGAGCCGCCCTGCTTGCTTCCAGGACCCTGGCGCTATGGTGGCCAGGACCTACCTGTATGGATACAAACTGCTATCAGCTGCTGGCCACTCTAAATAGATGGCACCTGAGACCAGACGCAAAATCCCGAGAAGCGAGAAGCGAGAAGCGAGTGAAGCTGAAGCCTGCGGCCCTTCTTCCTCATAGGCCTCTGTGAGGTCTGGGAGGAGTCATCGAGTTTTCCGGGAGAAGAGAGGAAGCTGGGTTGCAATCAGAAAGCATTTCTAATCGGCCGTTTTTGGCAAATTGCCTAAAGAGATCTTCAGGAGAAAAAGGATCTAAACTTCCAAGTCTCCAATAATTTTTTGGGATATCATTTTTCATTCTAAAGAAATGTTCACGTTCCTGCCTAATTTTGTATTTGTAATTATATATTCTTTTTAAAAGAAATCATATGAGCTTTGGGCTTCACAAAATCGGGATCTTACCTGCCTGTGCCTTTTTCCAGTGGTTAAACATGTTGCCTCTCATCCCCTAAAAGGCTAAACAATTTATTGTGATCTTGAAGCCATCATTGCTGGGCATAGTCCTGAAATATAGTTTTCCTGCAAAAGGACAGGGAGGGGAGGAAGAAGGAAGGGAAGAAGGACAGATATGCACAAGATTATATGTAGAGATAGTAATTCATTTAATGTGAAGGTAGGAAAGTCACCACCATTACGAGCACCTCTTTAAAAAAAAAAAAAAAAAAGCACCCTTCCACATAGACTGGATCTCATCTTCTCTTATGAAGGTTCTAACTTCCTAAGGATGGTTTCAATGGACCATCCAGTAATAAGATAAAAGGTTCACACTGCCATGGACACGACATGGCTAAAGACAGGACCTAGACTTTGCTCCTGGGATTTTGTGGCATATTGTTAACGCAAATCACCTGATTATGTTAGCTAGCAATGATCATCACGTATTCTTTTGCCTTCATCCTGATCCTCCAGTTAGAGGGTTTGGAAAATTCCTTAAACAATTCAACTATTTGTTATGGAAGGTTTCCACAGCCTCTCGTCTCCTTTGTCACACAGAAGTTCCCCCAAATCATCTTGGCTGCTTACATCTACGAAGCTATAAATGGGATGCGAGTCCTCAGGGAGAACGCCAGAGCCCTCTGAGGGTGGGGAGCTCGGCGTCACACCAACTTTCTGGACCCACACTATCTGGGTTCACCAGTTATACAGATCAGACTGGCAAGCCCCCCGATGGGAAACCCTGTTTTATGCCCCTCCATAGACATCACCTTTGCTTTTAGGTAGGAATGATCACCCGAGGATTAGGGTTCAGGCCCACATCATTCTAGGGTCTCAGGGTCAGAGCAAGTAAGGTGATAAAGTAAAAGGGGTGAAATCATCTCCTAAACAAATATTCACACTGGAGATTTCTATTTTTTCCATTTCTTCTAATGAAACATGTATGCATGCTTTATGGTTCTAAAGCACAGGTTGCTGTTTAAGCCATTCACACAGATAGTAAAGAAAAGAGAAGGAGAAAGGTTTTGAAATGTAGGGCCTGGGGAAAGGGGTTAGTGGAACTTCATCTGCTGTGTGTTCAGACAGAGCAGATATAAAGTGTGTGTTTATCCTATGAAGCCCATAAATCTTAAGGAAACCCAGTTGTTGCCGACCCAAAAGCCTTCTGCAAATGTACTCTTCACAATATCAGACCCTCCAGGCTCATTGTTCTGTGTTGTCCTGGATTGATGTGGCCTAAAATCAAAACTGCTTTCATAGCTCGGAATTAATTTAATAGCTCTAGTCTAGAATTAAACTTTTTGGTCATTCATTTTGATTAATTACTAAAAGAAATTCTGGCGCCTATACCCCTAAATACAATTTTATTTTGTGGAAACAGAAAACTTATTTTACAAAAAAAGTCAATCTCTATCACAAATTCACCATCCAGGCTTGAGTGGTTTGACCTTTGGGTGCTGTACTTTGGAGACAGTTAAACATATAATTGAAGCCCACGTGTAGATTTAGAGGTACTTGTAAAAATTTCCGCCTCGAAGATGACATTTAACTGCACAGAGTAGCTTTCTTTGTCTTAATTCTCTGGGTTTCCATTTTGAAAAGAAGAAGCTATCCTCCAGGGCTTTATAGGGTTACTAATTACACAATGTCACCTATCGACAGAACAAAGCCATTATGACAGTCTCCAGCTGTCTGAAATTTAAGTAGGCTTACCAAAGCTCTTAAGATGACAAACACACGCATTTGTAGGACGGTTCCTGTCCCGCTGAGGTTAACTAAATGGTCTGGGGATGGGCAAGGAGAAAGAAGGGGGCACTTGCAAAGTAGCTGGCTCCACTTCGGAGGAAAAAAATCCTGGGGTTGTTTTTGAGGTCCGGCTGAGAACCAAAAGCAACAACAAAGTATCTATACAGTTTTTCAGCGCATCGTGTGTATTTTTCACGTAACAGCTCCCTTCGGGGCATTCGGAAAACGCTTCTCGTCGGATATTTCTACCCAGAGGATGCTCTTTCTGTTTAAAATAGAAGTAGATTTGAATTCTCTCTGCAAAGAGAAGGTCCGGTATCCTGGCGGGAGACGCAAAGTGCCACTGGGTGCTGGAACGTGGAGGTGAGGGCTTGCAGGAAGAAGGGTGGGGCTTGGAAGGAAAAAGGCGCGGCTTGGAGGAGAAACAGGCTGCTCACAATCCGCGAAGCCAGAAGTTACCCGGCTCCTGGAACCACGTCCACATCCCCGGCCAGTTCCTGCCTGGGTTTCATTCTTTCTAAAAAGTGGTTTGTGTTTGTGCCTCTCTTCCGCGTGCTACAAAGAGAAGTGACCGCTAGAGGGCAATATGGTGCAAAATAAGAATTTGATCGCGCATGAGAAGAGCTGAAATAATAAGCATATAGATAGAATGAAACAGAGGTATTGTGAAGAACTGTGGTGAGTAGGCTTTCCAGTCCCTGTTCTCCATATCCATACACCCCCTCAAATATACACACTTAACTAAATGGCAAAGTATCTGCACTGCAGAAGCTAACCCATCATTTTTTTCTCTCTCAATTTCTGAGAGTTGGAAGGAGTTTTAGGGAATATTGAACTCCTCGACATCAGAACAGGGTAGTTTCTGGAAGCTTTCACCGTTCGTAAGCCCAGAGTATAAGATCAAAGTGGTGGTTCTCAATCGGGGTGAGGGAGTGAGGGGAGTTTGCCTCCCAAGGAACATTTGACCTTGTCTGGAGAGATTTGTGTTTGTCACAGCTGGGGGGACGGGGTGGACATAGATACTAGCATCTAGTAGGTAGAGGCCAGGGATATCACTCAACATCCTACAATGCATAGGACAGCCTCCAATAAAGAATCATCCACCCCAGATGTTCATAGTGCCAAGGTTGTGGAACCCTGGTTAAATGTGGGTGCACAGCTTGTAGATGCATTTCCATCAAGTGAAGGTGTGGTTCAGTCCTCAGCGCTTCAACTCTTTTCAGTGTTATTATTATTCAATTATTTTGTCCAGAGACAGTACAGGGTGGTAATCACCAATTCTAGACCCAGCCTACCTGAGGCTGAATCCGCTCTGCCCCTCCCTAGACAGCTGATCTTGAGTGAGTTATTTAACCTCCTTGAACCTCAGTTGCCCCACCTCTAAAATGGATGTGATAACAGTACCCATCATGGTACAGATGAAATTAATAAATATTGGAAAAGTACTTGGAACAGTGCCTGGCACGTAGTAGTACTAAATAAGATATAAATAAATGAAAACTATGGTGATGAGATTAATACTATTTCCCCCAACACCTAAAAATCCAATCTAAATGCACCAGAATAACAACTGATGGGATGGCTGAGGCTAAACTTACAGTGCCAGGATTCCAAGGTCATTCATCTACAGGTAGGGGGCTTGAGGAGAGAGTTTCCTTTGCACCTGAGAACATCCATAGGGCAGGAGCTCCACATCTGGCCCAGTCCTCTAATTTTACTAAGAAGGCAACTCGACCACAGAGTCAATGGTGCACAGTAGGGAAGCAGGACCAAGACCTGCCAGTCAACACCACAGCTCACTCCTTTTGGCCTACATTTAGTTGCTTCAACCAGTAACCATGGTACATGATCTGACACTGTTAACCTTTTCTGTGAATCGCAATCCGCTTCCCCATATCCTGCAATGGCGTTGTGTGGCTTATCATTTGCCCTCTGAGAATATTTGATGCCTCAAGCGACACTCAATTCAAAGTACCAAGAAAATATTAGCTGGGTTTTTCATTCTTCTACCAGCGGACTGGACTTCACCTTGAATAGAATACCACTAATACCACTGAAGGAAAAATTTAAAGGAAAGAACATCACACAGTGAACACTACACAACTAGATTATTACAGATTTTTTCTCAAAAAATCTGCTGCCCTTCAAGGATCACTCCTCAGATACTCACTATATCAGCATCTTGTAGTTACCCAGATGTGTTTCTTATACTGTGTTGTAACTACAAGTTTATTCTTCTTCTCATTCTATGAATTTTTTTTTTTTTTTTTTTTTTTTTTTTTTGAGATGGAGTCTCGCTCTTGTCACCCAGGCTGGAGTGCAATGACACGATCTCAGCTCACTGCAAACCTCCGCCTCCTGGGTTCAAGTGATTCTCCTGCCTCCGCCTCCTGAGTAGCTGGGATTACAGGTGCCCGCCACCACGCCCGGCTAATTTTTTTGTATTTTTAGTAGAGACGGGGTTTCTCCATGTTGGTCAGGCTGGTTTGGAACTCCTGACCTCAGGTGATCCATCCACCTCGGTGCTGGGATTACAGGCGTGAGCCACCGTGCCTGACCGTTCTATGAAATGTTAAAGGCAGGACGTTCATTGCCAACTCTGTCTTCTGCAGCCCAGGCACAGTGCCAGGTGCACAGTCAGTCTTCATAAATGTTTGCTACTGCTTTGGACACCACAGTCACCACCACAGGAAGCTGACTGCAAGTCATGGGCCCAGGCCAGTAGGGCAACATTTTCCCAGAGCGTGGCATGTGGACCACAGCTGAGATGATTTTAGGTGGAAAGATGGTGATTTTAGATAGGACATGGACAAGGTATAAAACAACATTGAATCATATAATGAGAAAGTTATTCCTTACCCAATGATCCTTCAACATTTCTGATTTCTTTTTTTTTTTTTCAGACGGAGTTTCTCTCTTGTTGCCCAGGCTGGAATGCAATGGTGCAGTCTCGGTTCACTGCAACCTCTGCCTCCCAGGTTCAAGCGATTCTCCTGCCTCAGCCCCCCGAGTAGCTAGTATTACAGGTGCCCGCCACCATGCTTGGCTAATTTTTGTATTTTTAGTAGAGATGGGGTTTCACCATGTTGGCCAGGCTGGTCTCGAACTCCTGACCTCAGGTGATCTGCCCACCTCGGCCTCTCAAAGTGCTGGGATTACAGGCATGAGCCACCATGTCTGGCCAACGTTTCTGATTTCTTCAGGGAGAAAGTCTCTGGTGGTAATATGTATTCTCTCTCTCTCTCTCTCTCTCTCTCTCTCTCTCTCCCCATCAACATCTTTTGGACAAACTAAATACACCTGAGGCTGAAAGTCAAGAATGTTTAGCAGATGAAAATATCTACCTGGAATTTAACACATTGTTCTCAATACATCTGTTTATGACCATCTCTACTGCACAGCAAGTGGTAACATCAGTCTTTGTTTTCCATCTCTGGGTAAGGCAATTGTACTCAGCAAATACCCCTGGTGTGCCCCTCTACTTCCAGCCCCTTTGCACTTAGGGGGGGTCATGTGACTGGTCTTCACCAATGAAACGGGGTGGAAACCTATACAACCTCTGGGCTAAGGCATTGACGAGCAGGTGCACAGCCCTCCAGTCATTCTTCCTCTGCATCAGTGGCCCTGGAGGTCACATTTTGAGATGGTGGCATTATACAATGGAATGAGCATGGATCTAGACATTGCCATCTATCTCCAAGAAAAGCTGCCCTGGAAAGTCATCTGACTTGCATTGGATTTCACATGAATGGAAACTAAACCTTTTTTATTTTAGTTTATTTCATTTTACTTTAAGTTCCAGGATACAGGTGCCCAATGTGTAGGTTTGTTACATAGGTATACATGCACCATGGTGGTTTGCTGCACCTATCAGCCCGTCATCTAGGTTTTAAGCCCTGATGCATTAGCTATTTGTCCTAGTGCTCTCCCTCCTCTCATTCCCCTATCCACCTACTGGTGCCCGTGTGTGATGCTCCCCTCCCTGTGTCCATGTGTTCTCATTGCTCAACTCCCATTTATGAGTAAGAACATGTGGTGTTTGGTTTTCTGTTCCTGTGTTAGTTTGCTGAGGATGATGTCTTCCAGCTTCATCCATGTCCCTGCAGAGGACATGATCTCATTCCTTTTTATGGCTGCATAGTATTCCATGGTGTGTATGTGCCACATTTTCTTTATCCGGTCTATCATTGATGGGCTTTTGGGCAGGTTCCAAGTCTTTGCTATCATAAATAGTGCTGCAATAAACATACATGTGCATGTGTCTTTATAGTAGAATGATTTATATTCCTTTGAGTATATGCCAAGAAATGGGATTGCTGGGTCAAAAGGTATTTCTGGTTCTAGATCCTTGGGAATCGCAACACTGTCTTCTACAATGGTTGAACTAATTTACATGCCACCAACAGTGTAAAAACATTCCTATTTCTCAACAGCCTTGCCAGTATCTATTGTTTTTTGACTTTTGAACAGTCACCATTCTGACTGGCGTGAGATGGTATCTCATTGTAGTTTTGATTTGCATTTCTCTAATGATCAGTGATGTTGAACTTTTGTTCATATGGAAAACCAAACCTTTGCTGTGTTAAGCCTTTGCAATATCAGGGTTTATTTGTTACTGTAACAAAGCCTAGACTATCCTGACTAATACAACAGTATTTTAAAACTTTTAAGGTTATAAATGAGTGAATTTAAAGAAAATATTAACTACATAATGGTCCAGGACATAACAAAAATGTTTGAAAGCAATACTCAAATGCCACCAAGTGCTTAGAGTCTTAGAGTTGATTCTACAAAAGAGTGGAAAGTCACTCCCCACCTCTTCTCATCAGGTTTCCCAAGAGACCTGGACCAGGCTAGGGTAAAGTGCAGCCCAGGGCTATAACAGAATAAAGTGAAACTAGTTTCAAGGATCAAATTTGCTGCCTTTCTGGCAACCAGCTGAATTAACTGACTCTAAAAAGCAGAAGCAGTATAATTAGAGTCATTAGGAGTCCAGAGAAAAAGACTTAAAATTACCTACTTTTCCCTGGGTGGTATGACAAACTCTCACTATTTTTGATTTTATGAAGGTCAGCTTTCCTACAGCTCTGTCACTCTATAGATTGGAAGCATGATTTCATACCACGTACTTCAAGGCCAATTTTTCCTTGTCCAGTACTCATAGTCTCACGTGAAGTCCATGTTATTTGTTCATTCCCATTACGCTAGACAGAGAATGGATGCACACATAATTTTCGTCTTGGGGATGATTTAGTAATGATCAAAAGTGAAACTGTTTCAAAGTGGGAAGCAAGGTGCACAGACTCACTTGCCTCCAATTGATTTCTCTTCCTCAAAGAAAAGTCCGGATGGAAGGAACCTTGAGACTTAGGTACCTCTGGGGTGCTGTGACAAAGTAGAAAAAACACGAAACAAGTCATTAGGGAACCCGACTCCAACACTAGTTCAGTTGTTTAGCTTTGAACAACTCCCCTTGCCTCTCTGTGCCTGTGTTTTCCATCTTTAAAATGGAAATATCAACAGTTACCTTAGCCAGGTGCCTTGTAGTGATGTGGAGGCAGATCATAGGCACGACAGTGCTGTGAAAATCGCATGACCAGCAGCTAACTGTGAGTGCTGGGTTCCTACCACATAATGGACTCTGTGCTGGGTACTTTTCACACTTATCTCATTTAATCCTCAGAACAACATATGCAGAAATTGTACCATTATCCCCTTTCTTTTTTGTTTTTATTTTTGTTTTTTTGAGACAGAGTTTCACTCTTGTTAACCAAGCTGGAGTGTAATGGCGCAATCTCGGCTCACCTCTGCCTCCCGGGTTTAAGCAATTCTCCTGCCTCAGCCTCCCAAGAACCTAGGATTACAGGCATGCACCACCTTGCCCAGCTAATTTTTTGTTTTTAGTAGAGACGGGTTTCGCCATGTTGGTCAGGCTGGTCTCAAACTCCTGACCTCAGGTGATCCACCTGCTTTAGCCTCCCAAAGTGCTGGGATTACAGGCATGAGCCACAACACCTGGCCTAACCCTTTCACATATGAGAAAACCAAGACTTAGTTGGAGAGGGTCAGTTACTTCCTAGAAGTCACTCAGTTACCAAGGGGTGGGGCCAGAACTCAAAGTCAAGTGCCAGTGGCCTGGGAGCTGGGGCCCATGTGAATCCCTGCCCCTCAAAGCAAGGCGTGGCTTGTTATCAACTCTGGGTCTGGCTTCTCTGGACTGTGACACAGCCCCATGTTTTGAAACTCCATTTTTCCACACGGGGTTAATCCAAAGAGCCTGCTGGGAGAGGAGAGACCGCTGCAAACCCTGCCAGCATGTTACATGCTGCTTAGCAACCAGTGAAAACAAGCAGCTCTCTAGCAGGAAGGGAAAACCAGCCTCAGGCTGCAGAGGAGGAGTGAAGAAGGGGGAGACACAGGGCCCTGCCTAATCTGGTTGGGTTTGTGTGGCCATGGGCACACGCTAATCTGCTTTCCCCTTAGTGTTAACTGGTCACTATGCTGAGGAGATGCCAGGACCAACAAGGAAGATAGCAAATGAAAAGACCTCATCACCTAAGTTCAACCTCGATCTTGGCATTTAGGCTGCCTGTAGAAGGTGGGTGCAGGCACCAGCCCTCAAAGGGCCTGGAGATAAGCCAGAAAAAGAGCTCAGTTCTCCAAAGCCACCGTTGACTGAGACTCTAAGAGAAGACAATTTCAAATGAATATGAAGGCCTTGATAAAGCTCCACCCATCCAGGAAAGAAAGTAGGGGAGCATTTCAAACTTTCAGCTAAAAGGTTTGAGGTTACAATAACCTTCAGCTTGCCCAGGATATCTTTCTTTTGCTTGAGGAATTTCAAAACATCTCAAAATCTCACAGAAATCTTCATGCCTAAAATCTATGCAGTAGGAGCCACTTCATGAAAAGTAATTAATCACATGACATTTTGATTAATGTAAGGAATTTGAGGAATTGTGAGTTTCAGGAAGGTTGGTGAGAATGTCTTCTCAAAGGAGTTCTCTAACGGAAATAACAAGTGAAGTATCATGAATGGAAGACCAGCATATCTGGAAGCGAGTGTGTTCCTTGCCACTAACTGCCTGTATGTCTTTAGGCATGCCATTTATGTATTCTCTCATCACACATCTAAAGAACCAGGCTGGAGGAAAAGACACAATGGCCCTGTCTGGCCCTGGGGTTGCTTAATGTCTCCGGGGAAGGTTGAGGCCTGAACAAGCCAGTAGCATTTAGCGTGGTCCATGCACTATGTGTCACCATGGGAAGGCATTATGGAGTTGCTGAAGCTCCAGTGGAATCCAGAGGATGAAGACGAGCTTGGCATGTGTAGAAAGGGGAGACAGGTATTGCGGGAGGAAGGGACTGCACGCACTGCCTTGTGGGGGAGTGATGTGGAACTTCATGGATCAATGGGACTGGGGCACAATGAGTTTGTAGGGATATGGCGGGAGATAAACCTGGAGAAGTAAGCCAAGCTCAGATTCATTCCACAGTGCATTCAACACATCGAGCCCCTACCATGTGCCAAGCAATGTGAGAGCAACTGGGATAGAGAAAAATCCCTGCCTTTGCAGAAATTCCACTGGCACAGAGTGGAACAAGGTCCTGAAGAAGACAGGTGACGCACAGCATATGTTATATGACAAGGACTAAAGCCAACTACACCCATGAGGAGGAGGATAAGGAGGTTGCATTTTAGTTTGAACATTTGAAACATGTTCTATAGGAAGCAAGAGAACAAGCCTTGTTGGTGGCTAAGAGGAGAACATTCTAGAAGGAGCATATGAGACCTGAGTACTATCTTAGTTCATTTGTACTACTATAACCAAATCCCTGAGACTGGGTAATTTATAAATAATAGAAACTTGTTTCTCACAGTTCTGGAGGCTGGGAAGTCCAAACTCAAAGCACCAGCAGGTTGGTGTCTGATGAAGGCTGCTGTCTTTATCCAAGTTGGTGCCTCAAATGCTGTGTCCTCACATGACGGAAGGGCAAAAATGTCCTGGGAGCTCCCTTCAACCTCTTTTATAAGGTTGCTAATCCCATTCATGAGGGCTCTGCACCTCCTAAAGACCCTACCTCTTAATACTATCATATTGGCAGTTAAGTTTCAACATACGAATTTGGGAGACACATGCAGACCATAGCTAGTACAAGGGGGCAAGCTTTGTCTTCACAGCTATGGAGATAATGGAGTTTAATCCCAGAATCCAAACAAGCACATTTCAGTTTTTGAAAGGACTACTTTTATACCTCTAGATAGCAGGCAGGTAGAGGGAAGCATTGGGAAACAACTGGAAAATTTCAGAAAAGACACAAGAGGGCTCTAAATGAGAAAGAGTTGGGGCTGGGGTGGGATTTGAGAACAGAGTTAGTGGAACTAGTGGTTGGTAGGAGCTGCTGCTGTGTAAGGCTGGCTTGGGTAGGGGGAGCAGAAGGAGAGAGGATAGTAGTGACAGAGACAGTTGGGACAGGGAGGGGTTATGAGGTGATGTTTGATCTGACCACCTACTTACTATGCCCAGTCCTTGGTGATGTGTCCTACCTGATGTCACAGCTCTCACCAGGACAAGAAGGGTGGCCTGCACCCTGCTTCTGGTAGTCACCTGTGCACATGAAAGGCTGCTCCTCATGCTTGGGGCCAGCATGTCTCTCCATGTGTCCCAGCAGCATGGCCTCACTCCACGAGGAAGGATGCATCTCACACCACCAGCTGGCAAAGCTTTTTTATTGTAAAAGTCACACCCTGCCCTAAAAGCACATGGCAACAAACATTTCTGCGTGGAGGAGGATGTCCTGGTGTCTGTAAATTAGCCAAGGAGCCATGCTTGTTTCCTAGTGCAGGGTGACTGCACAGTCCGTTGTATCCAATTTGCAGCATCAAGCTAATTTGTTTTCAGATATAAATTAAAGCTGCTGTCCCAAACCCACGGTGCTGCTTTTCCACAGAAACACTTCAGTCTGTGTTTAATGAATTTTAAAGAAGAATAAAATATACACAGAAAACGGCACAAATATTGAAGTGCACAGTTTGATGAATTTTCACAGCGTGAACTCACCTATGGCACCAGCATCCGGCTCAAGAAATCGAACATTCCAACACCCCAAAATCTCTTGCCTGTCTCAGTCACCACCCCTCCCAAAGGTGTGGTGTATTCTGACTTCAAATAGCATAGTTTAGTTTCACCTGTCTTAATTTTGTGTAAGTAGAAGCCTAGAGTGTTTGCTCTTTCTTGCATTGCATCGTATCCACAACATCGTGTTTGCAAGATTCATCCTCATTATTACAACAGGCAATAGTTTATTCCTTCTCATTTCTACACAATATTCCATTGCATGAATATACATTTTATTTATCTATTCTGTTATGGATGGGTTGTGTCTGGGTTTTATCTCAACTGAAGGCTGCTGCTGTAAACATTTTCATACATGTCATTTGCTACAAATACATACAGGAGTGCGACTGCTGTGCCATTAGGTATACTCATGATTAGCTTTAGTTCAGAACGTATGCACTACCAAAAGTCTCTCTGTTAAACACACTGTGGTACCCTGGATTGGATCCTGGTACAGTAAATGGGCATTAGGGTAAATATAGGTAGAAGCTGAATAAAATCTGGAGTGAAGTTAATAGTAATTTGCCAATGTTAGTGTCTTAGTTACGACAAATGTACCACGGCTTTTTAAAGAGGTTAACATTAGGGGAAATTAGGTGAGAGGAAGTATAAGGAAATTGTATTATTTTTGCAAGTTATGTGCAAATCTAAAGTTATTGCAAAATAAAAAGTTTATGAAAAAGAAAAAAGACTCTTAGCACACACCTCACTAAGAATTACTGTGTATTTTTGTTTTTTGTTTTTTTTTAAGGCATTACAGCAGCATTTATCTAACTTGCCTGATGAGATTCACCTGGAGCAAATTCCTGTACCCATTTCTAAAAGATTCTGATGTCTTGGATCTGCAACATGACCCAGGATCAGATTTCTAACAAGTACTCACCTCACCCTGAGTGTCCCATCAGACAAACTTAAGAAATACCGAATGACACTGCAGTGGAATTAGCATAGTTTTAGGCGTCAGCTAAACTCGGGTCCACATTCCGTGTCAGTTATTTTCCAGGTGGGTGATTATTTCAGCATGTTACATAACTTGCTAGAAAATTTGTAGTAATAATGTCTTCCTGTCGAACCACTATGACATCTAAATAAGGTGCTGCAAGACGCCTAGTACAGGGCTGGGCATACCTGGATTTGTGTAATGGTTGACCTGAACACCTTATGTTGTGATTTTTCCCCTCTAAGAACAGAAGAGGCTAATAAATTGTTACTATGGTTCTTAAACAAGTTACACTAAGTGTCATGCCTTTTTTCCAGAAGATAGCCCACATCAAGGGAGTGAGAACTACAATCTCCTCTGCAAGTCCCCCTTTATTTGGAGGTTGTATTTGCTCATTCATTTTCTGATAGTGGACATTTGCTCTTCATGGGCCTAATGAGGACAGAGTCAGACTGGAGATTCCCACAGTCTTCTGCCCTGAGGGACTCACTGATTGCCTCTGCAGAGGGCCCAAGCACGGCTGTGGCATGAAAGCAACACCCTTCTGTGTCCCCTGTTCCCAGCCAGCCACCCCAGCACAGGCTCCAGAACAGCTGGGACGCTGGATGAAATCTCTGCTTTGGCGAAGCACAGGAAGCAGTGTGGGCACAATATGGGCACTGTGCAGCATTGTTTCATGGGAAATAAAGGGACAGTAAGCTCCTCTGGCTGCTTTTTGTCTCTTGATGTCCTGAAGAGTCCATCTCGTTGTAATGGAAAGAATCACCCCTAATCTTGGCAAATCCTAAAGTATGCTGCCATGAATTGTCAGTTCCCTTGCCCAAATGAAATAATTTATAATTTTTCATCATTTGTGAATGTCTTAGAAAAATGTTTAAGGTCCTAGGAAGATGGGCATGGAAGAGGCATTGGCTAAAAGGCAAAATAGTGAAGAGGTAATGAAGGTGTGAGGCCTGAGATGCAGCGCTGGGGACAAAGACTTACAGAGTGTACACCAGCACGGGAGCAGGGACAGATGGTGAAATGGGGGATTTTCCTCTACCAAAGGACAGTAACTCTCTCCAGCAAGGCCACCCTCACTGCCAGGCCTACTCTAACCCCCCGTTTAACACAGAGCTAATGGGAACTACTACCATGACTACACTATTACTGTTCGAAGTGTCATGCCGGAGCCCTTCCTCTGTCCTTATATGCCATCCAAGTCCAAGAAAGCATTAGATGGTATTATAACATCTCAAGGCTCTTTTGCCAGTTAAAAAAAAGAAAACAAACAAATAGCAAAACTTCCTATTGAGACCAACCAAAGCAAAAAAAGGGAATGTACTGGGAAGACCTAAGGGCAGGCAATGGAGTGCAGCTGGGTCTCACGAGCATTCTAGAAGCAGGATGTGACAGTCACCAGAACCAAAGCAGTGACTTGCCCATGTCTGGACCATCTCTGTTCTCTGTTTCTCTCGACACTTGTTTCATTACAAAACCACCTCTCCCTTTCCTGTGCACATGGCACTGTTCACATAGCTAAAAATAATGACCCCAAACTCCAGAGCCCTGCCATCTCCAAACTCCAGCAAACCAATCAACTGGATAACGTTTCAACTTCTGGGAGAAAAATTCTATGGAGCCCAGCTTGGGTCAGGATTTGGCCAGTTCCGTCGGGCCATGTAAACTAAGCATGTTCCAGGCTTAAAGTCCTTCATGTACTTGTGGGGAGAGGGTAGCAGTTTTCCAATAAACAGGCTTGGTCTTAGTGGATACCCTGAAAGACATTTATTACTGGTGGAAAATTACTGCTACTGATTCAGAAAATATTTTTAGGTCCTCTGTCATCTTCACCATATCTCCCCTGGTCATCAGTTCTGTGTTATCTACTTGAATGTTGGGATCCAGATGAGAAAGAAAATAAAGTGAAGGAGGACATTCATGAAAAACCATTTTAACTTTAAAATTATCTGGGGATAGACCATAGAGTCTGCAGATATAACCAGACTGCCTGAATGTTTTCTCCCTTCAAGCACTTAAAATTTATGTCGGACAAGAAATGTCAGCTAATTCTGTAAGTTCTACTTATGGCATGGGGGAGATGCGTGCACAACTCATGGGTGGAAGGCACAAACAGGAGAAGCCATAAACTGTTACACAAAGGAAGAAAGACAGGGTGCAAAGGCCAGGAATGAAAAAGGATCTGATAACAGGAAAGCTGGCTCAAGTTAATGAGACAATGCGCAACTTGACAGTCCTGATGGATGTCAGTGGTTCAGCGCTAGGCAGACTTTCTGAGATGACAACTTCCATTCAAACCTCAGCCCTGGATGGCAACCTGAAACCCAAGGCCATGAGCAGCGAGCGTGTGTGAGCCCAGCATGGATTAGTGCGGTGGCCTTGGGAGGCCATTCCAGACGGCTGCTTCCTCCCTGTGTACCGTTACCCAGATGGCAGGGGTGCTCTGGGAGCTACAACAATACTAAGTAATTAAGACAAAATGATCTTGGCTATGTATAAGGCATATTCTTTTATGACAAGAACAAAGGGTTAGTTGATGAACTAATTTTTGGTGGGGAAAACTGCAGCATCTATTATTAAATGAATGCTTTGGATTTTTGTTTGTTTGTTTTTCAATAACCCCATTATAATTTCAGTTCAGATACTCCAAAGCTCATGTTTCCTAATTTATTATTGCTTGCTACAGTCCTCAGGGATACAGTAATTGAATTTTACTGGCATGATTACCATATCCATCAACAAGCAAGTCTTCCTGAAATAAATCAGTCAATGCCTGTTGGTTGGCCCACTTTGCTCCACAGGAGAGGTGCCCAGAGCAGAATCCGGTCTCTGCAGAGAAAGGTGTAGTGTTTCTCTGGCCAGTGCAACAGGCTACTGCCTGTCAGCCAGGTGCAAATGAGGCTGTGTGTGGCCAGCTCTGAACATCTGTGGAAGCAATAGGAGCACAAGAATATCTGAAGAAGAGGAAAGAAATATATATTTGAAGAAGAGAAAAGAAAAATACCCCTCCAAAGGGATTGTCCCCCAAATGACCAGATTCTAATTCTATTGCAGTCAAAAATAGATGAGCTTCTGGAAGATGGGGATCTGCATACTTGGTTGAGATCCAGGAAATTCCACAATGAGATGTTAAAAATTCCATCTTAAAAAAAAAAAAAAAAAAAAAAAAAAAGCAGATGGACAGCCTACATCCTCTCCTTCTTACATCCCAAACAGGAAAACAAAAATCATAATTTTAGATGCATTTTAGGGCTGCACAGGCACAGAGAGATCATCTAAATCCAGACTCCTCATTTTACATGAAAGACTCAACAGGGTCAAATGAATTCTTATCTCAATGTGATATTTAAGATTTTTTAAAAAGCGATCAGCGTCCTTCAAAAATTGACACCCAAATACAAAGTGCATAGGATTGGGCTGTTGCTCGCCTCCTCTGAGCCCCCGGGGCAAGCCACTGAACGCTGAGCCTTGTGGCTTCATCTGGAAATGGAAATAGGCATATTGTTGGCTTCTGTGAGAACTGAGATTAGACATACAAGGGTCTAACAAAGCTCCCAGCACCCAGTCTTGGCTGAATTTCATTCTACTTTGATATTTGTTAAAGAAATAGGAAATTTATTTTTAAAACATGGTACTATTAGGAAGTCAAGTGACTGAGAAGACCAGACAAGCAGTACCCCTCCATATTTGAGAACCAGGGGAGAAGGCAGGCCTCTTAGGTGAGCACCTTCAGATTTCTAGAGGCATAAGGCCAAGGATTTCAAGTAATTTCGCCTGGGCAGCTAAAATTCACATGCCACTGGGAGTCTGCAAAAAGCTTTGGAGCCTTAAGCACTCTTTGCCCCGTACATCATATTTCAACTCAGATACCTTCAGGGTCCTCTGACAGAAGGTGACTGTTCTGATGAACGAGCAGGAGGTCTACGCTCCATCCCCCAGGCTTCGTGTTTCCACATCCAGATCCTTTATCAGAAAAGATCAACTGTTCCACCATTTCCTCTGCTGTTTTCTTGCCTCTTCCTTGTTTAACTCATAATGAAGAAAAAGCTCCCAAGTGAATCACCATCAATGGATTGGATGCTGCTATGGGTTAAATTGTGTCTCCCCTATAATGTCTATGTTGAAGTCTTAGCCCCCAGTAGCTCAGAGTGTGGTCTTATTTGGAAATAGGGTTGTTACAGGTATAATTCGTTAAGGCAAGGTCATATTGGAATAAGGTGGGCCCCTAATCTAATGTGACTGGTGTCCTTATAAAGAGGGGAAATTTATGCACAGACAGTCCCACCAGGAGGACACCAAATGAAGACGAAGGCAGAGATCAGGGTGATATGCCCACAAGCCAATGAACACCCAAGAATGCCAGCAAAACACAGAAAGCCAGGCCAGAGGCGTGGGACAGTGGAACAGATTTCTAACTCCAAGCCAGAAAGCAATCAGCACCATCCTGGGGTGAGGGGAGGACACAGCACCAGCAGTATCCAGGGTCACATCCCTCACTCTGGCCTCCTCTAATCATATGGCAATCCGGCAATCTTAGCCTGAGAGATGGTAACACAGATTGTCTATTTTTTGCAGCCTTACTCGGCTCCCTTATAAGGAAAAACTATGCCCCTTGAAGTCTTGCAGACTGAGGAGCTATTGTGAATCTGATCTTTTAGAGGAGAGCCTAATGCCATTTTCCCTTTTCAGTAAAAACAGAAAAAAGTTAAAAGAGGAAGGAAGATGTAAGAACCAACTACTCTGTCTTTCTCTCTCTCGCTCTCTCTCTCTCTCTCTCTCTCTCTCTCTCTCACACACACACACACACACAAACACCACACACCTATATACATAAATTCTTTTCCACTGGACTGTGCCTCCTTTTCCGGCTATGTATGCACAAGAATAGAGATATTGGTGCCTGTCCCCTGGAGTAATGATGATAAATATGTCAAGGTCAGCAGCTTCATCAGCCATTGAGACAGCTCACTCTGGCAACTGCAGATAATCATTCACCTGGTGGGACCAGTTGCCTATACCTTAATTCATGCCTCACAGTGTTGCTGAAATGTTCCTTATCTCACAAAAACACTTGTCTTATGTCTTTCTGGTGCAGAAAGAAATTCATAAATTATTGCTATGCCTTGGATTTTTTTTTTTTGTCTCCGTCATGATTTTGTGGGGGAAGAAGTTACTCAAGAATGGGGACGAGGTGAAAAATAAGTCATCAGTGTGCACGCAACAATATCCTGTTCCACATCCTATAAAGCAAAAACTCAGACTCAGTAGATCCAAAAGATCTTTGATGAAAAATTTCTGCTACCATCACTCCCTTTCTAATAGGCCTAATGCTTTACCAAGGCTTTAAAAATTCGACTGGCATTTATTGAGAACCTACTTTGTGAAATGCACTATTCTAGGTGATGGGACATAAATAAGACATAATCCCAGATTTATTATATGCAATATGAAATCTACAAAGAGTGTGCTGAGGGGAGAAATCTGTACTAAATTATCCAAATGCTCATTTTTAAAAACTATATTTCTACATTAAAGACAGAAAAAGTATTGTGCTTCCAGTCGAATGTACCATCTTACAGTATCTGTCAATTTTTAACCATGACTATATAAATGTATATTTGGGTGAAATTACAGCTAGTAAGTGACTTGCCCCACACACAAATGAATATCACTTTTATGAACAGTGTCTGGCACGTGTGTGTCAGTGGGAAAGGACTGAACAGCTGCCTTGCAGCACTCATCAATAAGCAGGTATCCAGGAATTCTATTCAAAGCCAGCCAGGCCCTGTGCAGACACAAAGAGAAATACAAGATAGAATTATTGTCCTTAGGGAGCTCACAAACCAGTGGAAAGAACTAACCCTACATGTCAAGACAGAGTGAAGTATTTATGGCTGCAAGATGAACTGCACGTCCTTCATTAAATATTTAAGTATAAATAATGTAACACTGGATAGCGCCCCATACATGTGTTACATAAATTAAGAAAAATAGGTGGGAAAAAAAGGCCAAATTGGTTAGAGCTAAAGCATGGGTTTTAGCATTACATGGGAGGGGGAAAATCTTCACCATGCACCCTAAGAGCAATCCCTCGATTTTATCACTCATCATGTGTACACATGAGGTGACAAAAGTTATCAGGATTGACAGCAAGGACTCTGGAGCCAGCCAGTGTCACTTCAAATCCAGCTCCGACAGCTCCCCACTCAGGCACCTCCATCAAGACACATAACTTCTCTGTGCCTCAGTCTCCTCCTCTCTCATCTGAGAAAGCGACAGTACCTACCTCAGATGATAGATATTATGAGGACTGAATGAATTAGTGTAGGAATAGCTCTTAAAATCATGCCTGACACAAAATACATGCTTATAAAGGTCTGCTAAATTACATAAACAAAATACCTTATGCCTCAAAGTAGTTTATGTTTCATGAGTCTTACATAAATAATACATGTGTATGTGTGTATGTATATATGCATGTGTGTGTATGTGTGTGTGTGTGTGTTCTTAAAAAAAGAACAGGATAACAGCGATGTTCAGGGAACAAGGGAGGTAACTGAACTGCCCGCCAGTGAGCTGGATGGAACAGAGCTATATGTCTCCTCTTTCATAAGCAAATAGGAGAAATACGGCTGAATTCTTTTTCTCGGCAAGGAACATCCCTGAGAAAGAGAATGTACTCTGAAGGTAGACTTATAGACGGCCCCTTTTAAGGCGTCCCAGCCAAAGGGATGAAATAAGCCCCAGTCTCCTATAGCGCCCCCAGGCTTATTAAGTGGAGGAAAATTCCCACCTAATAAATTTTTGGTCAGACAGGTTATCTGCTCTCAAACCCTGTTTCCTGATAAGATGTTATCAATGACAATGCATGTGGAAACTTCATTACCAATTTTAATTTCACCTCATCTGATGGTCCTGTGATCTCACCCTGCCTCCATTTGCTTTGTGATATTTTATTACCTTGTGAAGTATGTGATCTCTGTGACCTACACCCTATTCGTGCACTCCCTCCCCTTTTGAAAATCACTAATAAAAACTTGCTGGTTTTATGACTCGGGGAACATCACCGATCCTGCCGACATGTGATGTCTCCCCCGGACACCCAGCTTTAAATTTCTCTCTCTTGTGCTCTTTCCCTTTATTTCTCAACCCAGCTGAGATACTTAGGAAATAGAAAAGAACCCACGTTAAACATCGGGAGCAGGTTCTCCCGATACATTATAAAAGGAGTCTCATATTAATTTTATTTGGAAAGGGTTTCCCCCCATGTTTTACATAATGTTGAGGACAGAGAAGAGCTAAGTATAAAGAAAATATACTTCTGGGTGCTAATTTGTATATATTAGCCTAAACTATTACACAAATTTAAGAATACCTGTCCATGTGTACAAAGTCTCAAACAACATAGCCTGTCAAATCAAAAAAACTTACTTTTTTACTATACATAAATGCTGACAAAAAAGAAACAATTTTTAAAGGTTATGGACATGCTATTTGACAAACAAATCTGTATGTGACAGAATAAAATTGATAACTCTTTACCAAGGCTGATAAGAGAGAAGATACAAATTTCCAGTATCAGGAATGGAAGTGGGGGACATTACTATAGATTCTACTAATATTAAAAATAATAAGAAGAAAATATTCCAACAAGCTTTATGCTAATAAATCTGATAGCTTAGATGAGATGAACAAATTCTTTGAAAGCCACATATTACTAAAGTTCATCCAAGAATATTAGATAATCTGAAGAGTCCTAAATCCATTAAATATATTTAATTCATAAGGGGAAAAAAACTTTCTACAAAGAAAACTTCAAGCAAAGAAGCCTTCACTGGCAAATCTACCAGCATTTAGGAAAGAAAGAATACCAGTTCTATAGAAGCTCTTCCAGAAAGTAGAAAGGCAAGAAACAGTTCTCAACTTACTTTGTGAGGCCAGCATTACTCTGAAACAAAAACCAAAAACAAACATTACAAAAAAAAAAAAAAAGAAAACTGGAGACAAACCCATTATGAACATAAACGCAGAAATCCTTAATAAAATGTGAAGAATTCAAAACCAGTAGTATACAAAAATGATAATATATAATATTATATATTGTCCCACTTAGTTGCAGGGTTGGTTCAAAACTCAAAAATCAATTAATGTAATTTTCACCATGTCAACAGATTAAAGAGGAAAAATCATACTGTCATTTCAATAATGCAGAAAAAGCAACTGGCAACATTTAACATCCTTTCTCAGCAAATTATAACTTCCTTGATCTGATGAAAGGTGTCATGAAAACATTGAGCTGACATCATACTTAATGTGAAAGATTGAATGCTTTATTCCTAAGATTAGCAGTGAGGCAAGGAAGCCTTCTCTTACTACTGCTATTAAATAGTGTGTTGCTGGTTTTTTGTTTTGTTTTGTTTTGTTGTTTTTTGAGAGGGAGACTTGCTTTGCCACCCAGGCCGTAGTGCAATGGTGTGATCTTGGCTCACTGCAATCTCCACCTTCTGAGTTCAAGTGATTCTCCTGCCCCAGCCTCCCGAGTTGTTGCTGTTTCTAAACAGTGCAATAAGGCAAGAAAAATGTATAAAGGGCATACCAATGAGAAGGAAGAAATAAAATTATCTTTATCACAGATAATGTGATTATATGCATGAAATATTAAAAAAACTGCAAGAACTAAGTTTAATGGTCAATGTATAAAATCCAACTTATTTCTATGGACTAGAAAATGCACAATTGGAAACTGAATTTTTCTAAATGTGCCATGTATACTTTCGATGTTATAACATCAAAAATCATGAAATACTTATAGATCTAACAATATTGATTTAAGATTTGTTGGCTGAACACTTTAAGACATTTATCAGATAAATTACAAAGAACTAAATAAATTGAAAGACGTACTGCATTCACAGATCAAGAGTCAGTTAAGATGTCAATTCTTTCCCAATTTATTTATAGATTTAAGGCAATATACCTCGGTCTAAATGTTTGTGTCTCCTCCCTCCCCAAATTTATACCTTGAAATCCTAACCCCTAAGGTGATGGTATTAGGAGGTAGGGCCTTTGGGAGGTGATTAGGTGATGAGGATAGAGCCCTCATGAATGGGATTAGTACCCTTATAAAAAGAGGCCCCAGAGAGTTCCTTTGGCTTGTCCACCATGTGAGGTTAGAACAAGACCATGGCTGTCTGCTAGGAAGCAGGCCCTCACCAGACATTGAATCTGCCCAAGTCTTGGTCTTGGACTTTCCAGCCCCTAGAACTGTGAGAAATAAAATTCTGTTGTTTGCAAGCTACTCAGATGATGGTAGTTTGTTACAGCAACCTGAATGGACTAAAATACAATCAAAATCACAATCCCACCAGGCATTTTTCTTCAGGTAATAACAAGCCAATTATAAAATGTATATGGAACATCACAAAGCTAATTGGCCAAAATCAACTTTGATAAAGAAGAATAAATTTGGAGAACTTATGTACCTGATTTCAAGACTGCCTATGTAATCAAGACAATTTGGTACTGGACTGCGAAGAGACATATGAATCAGTGGATCAGAATAGAGTTTCAAGAAATAGACACACATAAACGGCCAACTGATCGTTTTCAACAAAGTTGCAGAGGTCATTCAAAGCAGAAAAAATTGGTTATCTTTTATATATAACAAAATGTACTAGACTATATATTCATATGGAAAAAAATAAAACCAAAACAAAAAACATTAATCTTGCTTGCTTGCTTGATCCATATCTCACACCATAAGGCATGGATCTATTTTTAAAATCAATTTGAACCAGTGAATGAATGAACAATATGGGGTATGTTCATGCAATGGAATACTACTCAAAAAGTCAGACACAAAATGTTACATACTGTATGACTCCATGTATATGCCATTCTAGAAAAGGAAAAACCATAGGGAGAGAAATGAAATCTGAGATCACCAGGGATTGAATTTATAGGGAAGGGAATTGATTAAAAGGAGCACAAATGAACTGTTTGTAGTAATGGAAATGGTCTATATATATATATCTTGATTATGGTGGTGGCTAAATGATTGTATGCATTTGTGAAAACGGATGGACCTGTACGTTCAAAAGGGGTACATTTTACTGTATGTAAACTACACCTCAATATACCTTACTTTAGAAAAGAAGAAAATCAAAACAAAGAAAATGGAAAGAGAGGCTATACGATAGCTAATGCAATGCATGATCCTAGACTGCATCAGGAGGCAATAGCTAAAAAGAATGTTATTAGGACAGTTGATAGATTTGAATATGGATTGTGGATTAGATAATGGGATTTTATCAGTGTTAAATTTTCTGATCCTGATAATTGTACTGTGGTTATGTAAGACAATGTCCTAGTCTTCAGAAATACAACTGAAATATTTAGTGGTTAAAAAAAAAAAAACCCTATAATTGTCTGTAGTTTATTCTTAAGTAATTGACAGAGAGAATGAGAAAGGAAACAGGGCAAATATTAACAATTGGGAAAGCTGGCCAAAGGGTATACAGAAGTTTTCTGAAATAATCTTGCAGCTCTTTTGGTAAGTTTAAAATTATGTGTTTTTTAGAAGAACCAAATGAGAAACAGAAAGTAGAAATAATTAGTGATACTAACAAAGAGGAAGAAGAACAGCCTAAGTCAAATTATGTGCAAAGCAAAAACAACAAACAAAAAGCCATGTGTGTGTGTTTTCAGAAGTTAAAACAGAAATAGAAAAAAAAAAATTCACCAAATAGTGAGTGTGAAGGCAGTAAATGTACACAAATAAGAGCTTCCAAGAAGCAAACTACGTTCTTCTCAGAGCCAGTCACCCTTTTCCTTGGCAAATAAAAGAATGCCATAGAGTAAGAGAGTGTCAAAGAGCCTTTCCAAATAAAAGGGATACAGGAACTGACACCTTCTGAAGGGTGAGCCTGGGCCAGATGGTGGTAAGGAGATATACTTAGCCCTTCTCATCTATGGAGCCCTTCCTGAGAAATGAGAAGTAGTAAGTGGGTAGAGGGGAGAAAGGACACAAGACTAGCTGCATTTTTTTTTTTTTTTTTTTTTTTTTTGAGACGGAGTCTCGCTGTGTCGCCCAGGCTGGAGTGCAGTGGCCGGCTAGCTGCATTTTTAATGTCTGGTAAGCATCCCCAAAGAAGAAATAATAACTGTGCACACGCCTGTAATCCCAGCTACCCGGGAGGCTGAGGCAGGAGAATCGCTTGAACCTGAGAGGCGGAAGTTGCAGTGAGCTGAGATCACACCATTGCACTCCAGCCTGGGTGATAGAGTGAGATTCTGTCTCCAAAAAAAAAAAAAAAAAAATTTAATTTTTTGAAAACTGTGCACACGTAGCAAGGGAACAAAACTCATAGGAGCATCACTAGAAAATATCAAACAATCCCAAAGTAGGTGTGGTTACCAATTTAAAAGACAAGATTACTCACAGGCATATTTTAAATTTAAAAAAAAAGGTAATTTATGGCATCTAGAAAAGAGGGCCGGGTGCAATGGCTCACACGTGTAATCCCAGCACTTTGGGAGGCCATGGCAGGCAGGTCACCTGAGGTCAGGAGTTCAAGACCAGCCTGACCAACAGGGTGAAACCCTGTCTCTACTAAAAATACAAAAATTGACTGGGCATGGTGGCGTACGCCTGTAATCCCAGCTACTTGGGAGGCTGAGGCAGGAGAATCGCTTGAACCTGGGAGGCAGAGATTGCAATGAGTGAGATGGCACCACTGCACTCAAGTCTGGGTGACAGAGCAAGACTCTGTCTCAAAAAGAAAAACAAAAAAGAAAAGGAATAGGGGTAAGGGGCACAGGAGAAGAAGCTGGGAGGATAAAAAGTGCAGCTGACCTTCCTGAGTCTCAGATTACGTATTAGTGAATTCATTTTCTCACCAAAATGTGTTTGTGACCCTAGAATCAACACTCCACAGCACTGTCACAGACATTTGCTGACATGCTGAGGGCAGTGAAAAATTTGAGCGCCGTTCAGCTTCCCAGCTGAGGCTGAACAAGGTGATGTCCTGCCTTTTTGTTTCAGTTCTCGTGCTGTTAACAAGAGTCCTTTTCCTAGTCTATTTAATGCCGTGTTTTCCCCATTTTTGTGCTTTTTGCTGGTGACTTTGCTGTTTAAACGGTTCCCCAAGCATAGTGCCAAAGTGCTCTTAGTGTTCCTAAGCGCAGGAAGCTGTCTTATGGAGAAAATATGCATGTTAGATAAGCTCCATTCAGGCATGAGTCACAGTGCTGTTGGCTGAGTTCAATGTTAATGAACCAACTACACACACACACACACACACACATATATAAATATATATATATATATATATATAGAGAGAGAGAGAGAGAGAGAGAGAGAGACTCACTCTGTAACCCAGGCTGGAGTGCAGTGGCACCATCATACTTTGCTGCAGCCTCAACCTCCCTGGCTCGAACGATTCTCCCACCTCAGCCTCCTGGGTAGCTGGGATTACAAGCATATGCCACCATGAACGGCTAATTTTTTATTTTTTATAGAGATGGGATCTCACTATATTGCCAGGCTGGCCTCAGACTCCTGGGCTCAAGCAATCCTCTTGTCTCAGCCTCCCAAAGTGCTGGGATTATAGGTGTGAGCTACCACATCTAGCCAACAATATATACCACATAAGGTGTCTTTAAATAGAAACACACATAAATGAAGGTTACATATTGATTGATGAAAATGTGACCAGAGGCTTGCAGGAACCCAGCGCTGTATTTCCCCTAAGAGCAATGGTTCAGTATTCACGAATCCAGTGTTTGTGGTGACTTTATAGAACATAACTAACTGTGAATAACAAGAATCAATTGCATTTCAACATGAACTAGAAGGAAACATCCAAATCACAATGGTAGTTGGCTTTGAGGACAAGGTGTGGAGAAGGAAACCAGAGGTATCTGTCAATAGAGACATTTAAGGCTGAAAACAAGCATTACAAAATGTTAACTATTACTGAGTGGTGCTAATACGGGTATTTGTTTTAATTTGTGATTATTTTAATTTCCTAAAGTAACAATCCTTAGAAGGACACAAGAGTTAGGAGAGAATGGAATAAGGGATGGTGGCCACCATTCAAAGTGTGTTTCTACACACTTCAGTATCCATATACTAAGAGCCGACTGTGAAATCAGCTGTAGGGTAAGCATTACTTAACCAAAAAACTGTAATTTGGCAAAGTGAAGCCCGCTACACGGCCACAGCTGGTCCTAATACGCAACAGGGCTGTCCTGTCAGCATTAACTATGGCATAGAGCTAGCATTATAAAGCTTTCATTAGTTTGAAAGAAATTTTGTGGATTTACATAGTTGGAAGATGCTGTTGCTTGAAATACTGGGACACGACAATTTATTTCCCTCTAGCATCTGATACCATTTCACAGCCAAATAAAGCCACTCACGGTTCTGTGTCAATTAGAAATCTCACCGCCTGTAACTTAAAAATCTTTCCAACAGTTGTAATGGAATATTTAGGTACTCTGCCCTAACATAAAGCAAGTACATATCAGGAAACTGTATGTTCTTTCCTAATTATTTCAGTAATTAAAACAGTTAAGCATAATCTCCAAATACCTCAGTCTACCCATGTAAAATGAAAAGAATACTATTTGCCACATGACTGAAAAGGATGAAGTGACTTGAAATCCCCAGGAAAAAAGTATTTGTGCATGCAAAATACTGTTTTAAGTAAACTAAGTAAAGGGACACTTGAAGATACTATCTATAAGTTAATGGGAAGGCAAATTCCCAAGGCAATCCTAAGCAAAAAGAACAAAGTTGGAGGCATCACGTTACCCAACTTTGCACTATACAAGGCTACAGTAACCAAAACAGCATGGCACTGGTACAAAAATGGGCACATAGACTGATGGAATAGAATAGAGAGCCAAGAAATAAGGCTGCACATCTACAACTATCTGATCTTTGACAAAGCTGACAAAACAAGCAAGGGGGAAAAGACTCCCTATTCAATAAATGGTGCTGGGATAACTGGCTAGCCATATGCAGAAGATTGAAACTGGACCCCTTCCTTACGCCACACATAAAAATCTACTCAAGATGGATAAAAGACTGAGATGTAAAACTCAAAACTATAAAATGCTGGAAGATAACCTAAGCGATACCATCCCATACATGGGAATGGGCAAAGATTTCATGACAAAGACACCAAAAGCAATGGCAACAAAAGCTAAAATTGACAAGTGGGATCTAATTAAACTTAAGAGCTGCTGTACAGCAAAAGAAACTATCAACAGAGTCAACAACCTACAGAATGGGAGAAAATATTTGCAAAATTTGCATCTTACAAAGGTTTAATATCCAGCATCTGTAAGGAACTTAAATTTATAAGAGAAAAACAACCCCATTAAAAAGTGGGCAAAAGACACGCACAGACACTTCTCAAAAGAAATACAGGAATGTTTCAATTAACTAGAAAAAGAGGAGGAGAAGGATTGCCATAATTCCATTATCTGAATTCTCTGGCTGGTTATGGCTTAAGCAGAAATGCCTGTCCCTGAAATTCCTTAATCATACAATTTGTTGCCCTGTGTAAAGAATACTACTACTACCACTGCTACATCTCATATTTATTGAACATCTGTGGTGTAACTGGCGTTGTTGAATGCTACTTACCCATTTATGCCTCACAATAGCACTATGCAATCAGGATTCTTAGGCTGCCCATTTTAACTGATGAGGAAGCTGAAGTAGAAATCAGGTAAAAAGAATGAATGCAACCCTCTAATGACTAAGTGACTTCATCACTTCCTTAGCATCATTCCAGATTTTCATGATGCTATACTGAGGATGGTGACGATATTGATACTAGGCAATGGTCTGGAATTGGGAATAAACTTCTACCACTAGTATGCTTCATCACCATTTACCTTCCAGTCTTATAAGAACAGGAGGGAGTGGTTAAACACAAATACCAGGCAATCCAGTGTCTCTTTTAATGGTTTAATATACGTTGCTGTACTTCTGGTGAAAATCAGGTGTGTGACAATTTAGCAAGGTGTTCTGATCACATGCTAATTATTTATTACCTGGTAGCACCGCAAAATCCCCTGCATTATGGAAACAGTAATCCCATTGGTTGACCTGAAGGTCCTACAACATTGCAGACTAGCCAGTGGCTCTTTCATTGAATACTCCTAACTCATAACAAGTTTATTCTTTTTTCCTTAGGAATGTTATCTTTTCATAAGCTGTGTAGTGGCAAAAATCAAAAATGACTTCCAGTTCAAGATAATTCCTTCATATTTTTGACCATGAGAGCCAAAGGGCTAGTCAAGCCTTTTTTCATCAGTTTCAGAAACTTTTCATCAGTTTCCTTTAAACAGGCAATGCCTGCCGAGACCCGATCATCTGCACCTTAATGTCACTGGTTTCCAACAGCACTTTCATACTGTGGCTGACCATCTGCTTTTAGAGCCATTTCATTGTTCCTTTGTGCATAACATCACACATCCGTTTCTTAAAAATAAAGTCCATATTCACCTATGAAAATGGAAATAAAAAACATTAAAAAGGACAGAAAGACGTCAAGCTTATGTTTCATTTCCGTAAGTGGAAACTGCATTGTATCATTGTGAAAGTGTATAAAATATTTGGAAACTCCAACAAATTATCTCTATTAGTAAGTGGGTTTATTGACATAACTGAACATAACAATGTATAACATTTATTCATTTCCCACTGAAAGACTTCCCAGTGAAACTAAAGTAGAACACAGATCCAGGCATTAGGCATTTTCAGTGATGTTCTATGGCTGAAAAGGTGGGTGGTGAGGAGAACCAGAGGCCTTGTCCATACTTGCAATGGGACTCAATATTACCCTGCTGGGCAAAAGAAATAGCTAAGAGATGCAATAGTGCTATGATTGAAAAAAGCCAGGAGCACAAAAGGTGCCAGACAGCTCACTGGTTGAAAATAAGAGCAAACAACACTACCGCTCCCATGTACCAGTATGCTCTGAATCTAAAATAAGCCCTGGCAGCAAACTAAGAATGACAGTCTATTTCCTGTGGTTTATTAAGTTTTTGCCCCGCAGACAAGACTGCCAGAAAAGCAGCTGTAGTTTCAGTGGTCTGGACATTTACTCATCTGAACATAAACAACGATCAGCTCATTCAGATGGCTGGTTCCCTACTCAGCTGTTGAGAAGAGGGCAGGCATGGGTCAATCTAGGTCAAACATAAAAGGAGTGAACTGGGGTGAAAGACCCGGGGCTGTGATGGATTCCCTGAGTCATCAGGACCCTCAGCGGCTTAAGGCCCTAAACAGAAGATTCCACTGTCAGCCTTAGCACCATTGCAGTGACCTCCATGGTACTCCACTGCCAATAAATCCATAACCACTGTGAACATAACCACAGTGTATATTCTCTTAGTGACTGCATTTTTAGACCATACATAAAATTATTAATGTAAACCAAACCACTACACTTAGTGATAAACATGTACTTCATAAATAGGAGGGAATGAAAGTATCCCAAATAGTTGGAAACAACTGAACAAATAAAGGCTCCTACCCCTAAGTTTAAAACAAAAACATTTAAAAGAAATACTGCAACTATTAACTAAAAGATAAGATTTAATAACACAGTAAGACACTGAGTTGGGGAGGAATTAATTGCAAAATATATCATTAATTCACAGTGAGGTTTAAGTACTCATAACAATCTTCTGGTGTTAGTAGAAAAGATACCCACTGGTGTATTTTTTTTCACATTTTTTTTCTATAATTTCTTCCCCTCTACTATTTCATACGAGGACACTAATGTGGTCAAACATTAAACTATCAATTGACAATCACCCTTTGCTTCCCTATTAGGAAATTACCTTCATTGCTTAACTGCAACTCAAGAGAATTAGGGCACAGTCAACCATGTCACTGATAAAAACAGGAGAAGTACCACATCACATTTATTCCAATCTAAACACACTGTCACAGATGTGGTAAGTGAACTGGAACGCTGGTGTTTCCCCAGTGGGTCATCAGCTACATATACATCACATTCTTTTATCAAATCTGGCATTGAAATTTCCTTTTCCATATATAGGTTTAAAAAAATTAAATTAAAAAAGCCACAGGAGCAACCCTGACAGAGAAGTCTTGCATGCAGCCTTCTCCTGAGAAAGTATGTAATCTTAGTTATCCTCGAAGTCAGCAAGCGCTCTTCTACTGTTAATATTAAAAGGAACATAATAGAATGGCCCAGTCCAACTAAAACAGTCCTTGAGTCTATTGGTCAGTTCGTTAAATGTCAAGAGTTTTCACATTTTTGAAAAAAAAAAAAAAGGCTTCTCTTATTATTTAAACTTTAAGGTATCCTGCATGCTCTATCAGCCAACATAAATGAGTTTCTTGGCTGGTGTGTTAAACTTTACCACCTGTTTACATCCCCCTTTTTGGCAGAGGTCACCAAACCAGTGGAGTCCCTGGCCAAGCCTCCTTTGTAATGGTAATAAGTTCCTTTTTCCTTAAATAGAAACAAAACTTCTCTGTTTGACACTGAGCAAACAAAAAGCATGCACCCAAATATTTCTGGCCATGTTGGGGGCACAAGCACCCCCTTTCTACCCCCAAATCCTGGCTTCTGCATTGCGATGCTACAAAAGCCATTTGCATAGCTGTGTCAAAGCCTCCAAGTGAAGACTCCAACCTCAGCATCCCACCATCCATTTGTCCCCTACTCTGGCTTTGACCACCAAGTACCATCCATTTACTTCTTGAGTATTGGGAATTGGGAGATGGTGCCCGAACTGGCCCTCTGTCCCCACTGGCCTCTCTGGCAAGTGCACAAAAGGGCACTTCCCCTGAGGTGGGCTGGTGGGCTTCAGGGAGAGGCGGCTCCTTAGGGCCAATGAGATGGTCTCTACATGCCCTGGACCTAGTCGGCAAATCGCTGCAGGAGATGGTCCTCCTGTCTCAGGCTGCCGCCCGCACCGCCGCCCGCACTGTCCATGAAGCGGTCGCAGGGGAATTCGATGAGGTCCGCCTCACTGAGCGCGCACACGGTGGTGCGCGGCCGGTGAGACTGGAATCCCGAGAAGTCGGCGGACACGCCGGTGCCCATGGAGCGCAGGGGCCGTCGGGTGGAGTACATGTGGCGAACGTGGACCGGGGCCCCGCCCTTCCGCCTGGCCCGCAGCTTCCTCCGCAGCCAGCGAGATGCCCAGGCCGCCAAGGCCAGGAGCACCAGCAGCGCGTTGACCGTCAGCAGGGCCAAGGTCAGCAGCTGGTAGTCGACGCCGCCCCGGCTCCCGGCCTCCGGCAGGGTGACCAGCCCTGCGCAGTGGTCCCGGGGAGCCACAGGACAGACGCGGCCCCCAAGCACGCCCTCCACGCACACCAGGTAGGGGGTGTCCCCGCGCAGCTCGCGCAACGTGGCCGAGTCACTGCGCTCGGGCAGGTAGACGAAGCGGTGGAACTTGGGCTGCTGGCCGAAGCGGTCGAAGAGCAGGCGGAAGCGCGCGCCGCCCAGCGGCCGGGGACTGCGGTGCTCGCGCACGGCCCAGCGCACCGAGGCGCTGTCTGCGCCCACCGCCTCCACCGTCAGGTTGCACAGGATGAACTTGTTGAAGTCGCACGGGTCGGACACCAGCGGCGGCAGCCCGGCCCCCACGTCGGACTGGGCGGCACGCTCCTGGTGTTCCGTGCCCAGGCGTTGCTTCGTCGCGCGCTGCCAGGGGTCGCCAGCGGGCGACGCCGCGGAACCGGGAGAGGCCGTTGGGGTGGGCTCCGCGTGGGCGGGATCTGCCGGAGTCGGACGGCCCCGCTGGGACTTCTCGTGCCGGTCTAGGAACTGTGGAGCCGGGCCCGCGGCGGCAGCGGCGGAGGGGCTGGGCTGCTGGAAGCCTGGGCCGCGCCAACTCAGCCTTAGGGCGCTGCGGTTGCCTACCAGCTCCCTGGAGGCTCCATCCCAGGCCATCCCAGCTAGAAATCCCCCCTGCTGCTGGAGCTGCGGCTGCGGCGGCAGCTCCTCCGCGAGACCTGCAGGTGGCGTCATCTCCTCCCCTGCGGCAGTGGGGAGGGGCCGCCGCCTGCGGTCAGCGGTCAGGGAAGCTGAGGGCAAGGGATCCGCGCAGGACCCGTTTTGCAGCTGCTGGTCATCCAGGTAATCCAGGTATTTGCCTCGCAGGGCCGGGGGGTGGCGACACTGCACGAAGACAGTGAGGAGCCGGCCCTGCGAGTGCCAGTCGCCCATCCAGCGCTTCAGGCCTCGCAGCCGGCAGTCGCAGGTCCAGCCGTTGCCGTCTAGATCCAGCCGATAAAGGGCTGGGCTGGCTGCGAAGATGTCGCCGGATAGGGCGCTGAGCGCGTTGTTGCGCAGGCTGAGCTCGCGCAGCCGGCCCAGGTGACCGAAGGTGGCCGGGTGCAGGGCGGACAACTCATTGCCGCTCAGGTCCAGCGCCTCCAGGCTGTGCAGAGGCTCCAGCAGCGCGGTTGGCAGCTGGCTCAGCCGATTACCCTCCAGGCGCAGCTCGCGCAGGGCCTCCAAGCCCCAAAAGGCCTCCGGCGCGAGGTGCCTGAGCTGGTTGCCCCTGAGCGAGAGCAGGCCCAGACGTGGCAGGTGCTGGAAGACGCGCGGCCCGAGGTGCTGCAGGCTGTTGGCCGAGAGAATGAGGGTGGAGAGGGAGCGCAGCGGTGCGAAGGTGGCCGCGTGGCGCAGGGAGGGCTGTAGCTCGTTGGCAGAGAGGTTGAGGAAGCGCAGCTTGCCTAACTGGGCGAAGGCGTTCTTGCCCAGAAAGCGGATCCTGTTGGACTCTAGATGTAGGTAGAGCAGGTTGCTCAAGGGGGCGAAGACTGCGTCCGGCAGCTCCCCCAGGGCGTTCCCGTCCAGCCGCAGCTTGACCAGACTCTCCAGGCCCTCGAAGGAGCCGCGGCTTAGGCGGCCGATCTCGTTCCCGTTGGCGTAGAGGATGCGCAGCTTGCGCAGCGGGGCCAGCGTGCCCGGGGCAAGCGCCTGTAAGAGGTTGTTCCCCAGGTACAGCTCTTCCAGCCGCGAGAGCTTCTCGAAGGTCTTGGGGTGCAGAGAGCGGATCTGGTTGTACTGCAGGTCCAGCCGTCTGAGCTGCCCCAGACGGTGGAAGTCGAAGGCCGTGATGTTGGTTATGAAGTTGCCGCCGAGACTGTAGGTGAGCACGTCGTGGGGACTCGGCAGCGAGCTGGTCTTGGGCACGACGCGGAGCCCCCTGTTGGTGCACAGGAGATGCTGGGGGTGCTGGCAGTCGCAGCGCTCCGGGCACACGGGCTTGGCCCGCGGCGGGAGCGCGAGGCAGCCGCACACCACGAGCAGGAAGCGCACGGCGCGGGCAGCCTCCATCGCCGCCCGCCCTGCGTGCTGCGGCCGGATCGTCCTCTTGGCCCGCCGGCTCTGTGTCTCCTCTGCATTCCCCTTGGCCTGACCAGAGTCGCTAAATGGCCTCTTTCGGACTTCGCAGCGCCGTCCAGCCCCTCCTCCGTCCTTTGTCCGGCGGCCGGCCCGGGTCTCTGCAGGCGGGCTTCGCCCGGCCAAGTCAGGCGGCGCGGGGCGCTCTGCAGACCCCGGGTGCTACTTGTTGCATTTCTGTGGAAAACTGTTTCTCCGGGTGCGCGTCGGGGGGCGGGGGGAGGGAGCAAGACCCGGCGCTTTTTGTTTGCAGCTGAGTCCGGAGAGTTGGATTCCCTGGTGCGGATTCTCCTAGCCGAGTGGATTCCCCAGCTGCAGGCGGGAGCCGTTCCAAGAGCTTCTCGGGGCGCGGTTTGGCAGCAGAGCCCCGGCGGCTCGGCCCCCGCAGACGGCACCTTCTCGTTCGCGGTCCCGGACGCGGAGCGCGGCCCCGTTGCAACAGCTCGGGGAGCACGCGGGCTGCGTCTGGAAGGGACCCAAGTCGGCGAGCGGAGAGCAAACCGGGCGGAAATTCGTTCTTCCCACACTCTGCCCGCGGGGACGCTGGCGGAGAAAGAGGAGACGGCGGAGGGAGGACAGACCCCGGCAGGGGGAGGAGGAAACGCTAAGTGGCTCCGCGTCTGGTCAGCCCGAGCCCGGGATGCCAAGTGAGAAAAGTAGGGATTAAAAACAGCTGTACCGGTCGGACATGCTAGGCCGGGGGCGGGGGAGGATTACCGGGCTAGCAAACGGGATTTGCAGACAGAGACCTTTTTATTTTAGACGAGTAGACCAGCCGCTTCTGAGCAGTGGGAGTGCGGCTGGCCTTCCTCGTTTTTGTCACTTGCTCTTCCAGGTGCCACCCTGCGGGAAGTTTGAGCAGCACGGAGTCCGCCAGCATTCTACAGGAAGTTTGGGGGAGCGCAAGGTTGCCTGCAAAAGGCCATCAGAAGAGGGTAGGTGAACCCAGTCTGACGGTTGCTGCTTGGGTTTTGACGTGGACTAGTAGCTGAGGAGAGGCACCACCCCTTTTTAGGTGTCTGAAGGGAGCGTTTACTCCATCCTGCTGTGGGCTAGAACATGAAGAAATAACAGAACTGGTTCTGCCAACATGAAAGTGTCAGCCACATTTTGGTGATTCAGTCCCATTAACTCTCCTACAGTAATAGAGCCCCTGGAGTAGGCTCTGCTCATGTGCACACACTTAATAACCTTCACAGATCCTAAAGTAAACACTCCTTGCAGGGCCCTCCTGCTTTATGCCTGGACTTGCAGTGATCTTCAAAGTCTTTAGGCCCAAAAATGTTTAGGCCTGGCTCAGTTGGGGAAGCATTATTATTTATTATCTATAGGGAATGGAGCATTTAATCAATGGCTCCTTTGGGGTCAGCCCCTGCTGAGAATGAGAATACACAAGGAGGAGTTGTTAATTATTGATTATTGTTTGTTTATGTAAACCGTCTTGCTAAAAAATAAGGGCCCTGCCCCCATCCAAGGTGTTGAGAAAACGTAAGTTTTGAGAACATACTTTGCAACAATGTGGAAAATTAAAGGAAAGATACAGATCCTCACCTCAAGAGAAAGACAATCTAGTCGGAAGGGCAGTGCATTGAAAAGTTAGATAATAATGTAAGGCAGTAATACAGAACACTGCAAAAACGAAAATGATTTTTTTTTTTTTGAGAAGGGATCTCACTCTGTTGCCCACGCTGGAGTGCAGTGGCGTAATCTCCGTTCAATGCAGCCTTGACCTCCAGAGCTCAAGTGATCTGCCCATCTCAGCTTCCCAAGAAGCTGGCACTAACAGGCCCTTGTCGCAATGTCCAGCTAATTTTTGTATTTTTTATAGAGGGAGTTTTGCCATGTTGCCAGGCTGGTATCGAACTCCTCCTGGTCTCAAGCGATCCTCCCACCTTGGCCTCCCAAAGTGCTAGGATTACAGGTATGAGCCACCGCACAGGGTGACAAATAATTTTTAATAATTCCATGTTTCACAGTAATTGCCTCATTTAGCAATTAATATAGGCAAGTGATAGAGGCAAATTCTGAATTTAGAGAAAGATGAGATCGTTCATGGGTGAACAGGGACCTTGGCTTTGCAGGGAGGTGAGTCAATGATAATTCCAGGAGATGAGCACTGAGGGGTAGAACTGTGATAGTCCTGAGGAGCAGCACCTGAGAGTATGGGGAAGGCATCTAGAAGAGGGGAAACCTGTGCTGAGTTTGAGGGGTGAGTGATGTTACCTAGAGGAGGGTGAACAGGCACTCAAGGAGGAGAAGCCTGGGGACACAGGCACTCAAGGAGGAGAAGCCTGGGGACACATGCAAGGAGGGATTTAGAAACCTCCACATCTTCTGTCTACATATTTAGAGTGAGCTTTATTATTCTTTAACAGTATCATACACCCTAGCTTATACAGTGACTTGAAATAAATATTCCTTTATTCCCCTTTAAGGATTTCAGCAGGTAGCTGATGTAATCATATTTGCACTACAACCTCAAGAGGAATCTCTGCCTAAATAAACAAAGTAGGTGCTATACAAAGAAAATGTCTTCCTAGTTCTTGCCTTCTAGGTCCTTGAAATCTGTGACAGCAGTAGGTGTGAGATGTGTGGATAGAGCATCCAGACTGAGGCATTCAGCTATACCACATACATAGGCATCCTGTAGATACTGTGAATGCACCTCCCTTGACCAGGCCCATGTGGGCCCTGTCTGTGGACCTTGTGCTTTAGAGGGCTGTGTTCCAGTCCTCCTCTGGCTGTGTCCCTCCAATAAGAGTGGGATTTCAGGCCTCGAAGGAGATGTGCACACCTATATCCCACCTCCTGCTCAGAGTTCTCTAGACCCTGGAATTCCCCGTGTAACTGCCTAAGTATATGTAGGCTGTCTTCACATCTGTTTTCCCAGTGGCCAGTCATGCCACAAGTGTGTATCCTTCTAGGGCCAAGGGAAGACCAAGGGGTCAGCTATGCAAAAAAGAATCTGGAGATGTAGGGTGGAGTTTCCACTGGGAGGCCCCAGAAGACCTCTCATAATGCAGGAGCCAGAGCTGGGAAGGACAGCCGTGGGCCAGTGGGTGACCTTTCACACTCTAACCCTGGGCTTCTCAAATTTTAAAGACAGGCCTGTCTATATGTAGTTATTTTTGGAGGGAAGAAAGTAAATGTACTTTGATTTCAGAAAGTTCAAGAAAAAAATCAGGAGTTTGAAGGAAAGCAGGTTTTTTTTTTTTTTTTTTTTCCCTCACTGCAATCTCTGCCTCCCAGGTTCAAGCAATTCTCCTGCCTCAAGCCTCCTGAGTAGCTGGAATTACAGGTGCGCACCACCACACCTAGCTAATTTTTGTATTTCTAGTAGAGACGGTTTCACCATGTTAGTCAGACTGGTCTCAAACTCCTGACCTCAGGTGATCCACCCCCCTTGGCCTCCCAAAGTGCCAGGATTATAGGCGTGAGCTACCGCACCTGGCCGGAAAGTGGTTTTTAGAAATGTTAAGTTCTACTTTATTGTAACATAGGCTATACTAATTTTCTATAAAAAGCAGTGCTTTTTAGTAAAAGCAAGGACACAATTGTCTGTAGGTAAATGAATGTCTCTTAACTATGTAAACTCTTTGTTAATGGATGGATCCAGACTTGATCAGGTTCCAGGAGATTCAAGTATTGGTTATACTTAAGTGTATAATTGGCATAATCACAACTGGAAATCCAGGAAGGAATGCCATTCATGAGAAAATACAAGAACTTTGTCATTTCACTTTTGGAAAGCTTGCACTTTAAATCTCAAGTGCACTGCGGGGTAGTTTCAGAGGTCAGAAGCACAAATGCGTTTGGGCTGGGTCCATGACACATACATATGCTGTAAGGACTCTCAGGGGTCTTGCCCAGGCATGAAATCTTCGCGAGCTTGCCACGGTTGTACACCTGTTTCTTCCCAAGCAACCTGTGGTTCCCTTGAACTTCAGCTACAGAGGCATGAAGGATTCCAGGCCATGTCTTCAGCAGCCCCTGGATCTGACAGCAGTTGGTCAGGCAGTGCTCTGGTGTGGGATGGGTGAGGGGGAGGAGAGGTCTGGCTGCAGGGGATGCGAGGAGGTGGAGCTAGCCCAGTTCTTCTGGAGCAGCATCCTGGAGCTTACTCAGGCAGCCTGCAGGAATGGTAGCAGTTTCCTCCCCTCATGGGAGCCAACCCCAGACAGGTAGTATGGTCCTTGACACAGACGACGTAGGAAACAGGAGACTCCCCAGTGATTAGTTTGCTTATTATCAAATGCCCCCCAAAGTTGTCTTTCTGTGAGCTGCATCTTAGCCTGAGAGACAAGTTTCTTTTCTTTGGGATCAGAGATATGAATGAGATACCCACTGGTTTACAGAATATCCACCAATTATCCATTTCCTGGGTAATACAGGATTGCAGGTCCCTGGCTAGGTACCAGCCTTATTAAATCAGAATCTCTGGGCAGCAAAGCTGTGGCATCTGCATTTGTAAGCTTACCAGATGATTTTTATGCACACTCAAGTTTGAGAAAACCAATAGACAATACTTCAAAACACCTATTTATGATTGGCTGATCGTGTAACAATAATAATAATGTAATAATAACTGGCGCTTATGTAGTGCTTAGTGAGGGCCAGGCAGTGATCTAAGCACTCTACATAAAATAGCTCATTTACTTCCATAACTACCTGGTGAGGTAGAAATGGTTATTGTCTTCATTTTACAGAGGAGCTCTTTAAAAATACAGGATCCTAGCCCCAACCCCAGAAAATCAGATTTGGAACCTTAATAATAGGGCCTAGAGATTTTATTTAGCACATTACCAGATATTGCGTGGTGAAGACTCAAGCTTAGGAACTACAAAACTAGAATTTGTAAGGGCTTATTGAGACATTGAAGTATCTCCTTTGCTGGGAGGCTGAGGATAGAAAGAGGAATAAGACAAAGCTGGTACCTTCAGCAAGCTCAGCATGGCTGGGAAGATGAATGTACAAAAGACAATAATCCGGAAGGATAGTACGATCCTAGGGTAATACAGTGAGAATAATATGCTGTAATAGCAATTGTTTTTTGAGAGGAAAATAAGGAAGAACGAAAACCTCTGTGGAAAGCGAACACTGTATGTGTCACAGGCCATTTACAAAGTGACTGTTCCAACACTCTGGATTTTTATGTCCAAGGAAAATCCTTATCCCTTAGTTCAAAGAGACCTGATTGTTTGAAACGAACATGTATAAATAGACTGTGTATCTACAAGAACTGCAGTGAACTGTAGGCATTTCTGCAAGCCAAAAGGGCAAGGCAGATGTGGACTGAGTGTAATGAGTTAGGGAGTAAGACAGATCCAAATGTTGTGTATGGTTACAGTATGGAGTTTGTTTACATGTAACTGAAATTTTATAGCAGTAATATAATGCTGTCTTCCCTTAGAATGAAATTGAGTGAGTAGCCTTAGGAGATGCTCTAGGTACAAATGTATCTCTTAAGTACTAAAATATTTGTCCTGTCTGGGAACCAGAACTGTAATTGTATTTTATGATACCACTTGCCACTATTCTTTTATTTGGCCTTCTGCACATGACCCTAATAACATTTACTTAGCCATTTATATTCCCACCAAACTGGAAGGGCAAAAGGCTTATTTTATTTCATTTTTGTGATGCTCAGCAACTATTGTTGAATTGTCAAAGTTTTAGTAAAGATAAGAAAAAGAAACAAAAATGTTAACAGTTACCGTCTTTAGGTGGCGAGAAAGTAAATGTTTTCATTCTACTTTTTGGCATTTTCTAAATGGTATACAAATACTATGTATTTCTTCTAAATTATTTTTTAAATTTTAGTAAGTTTTCCTATCTAATATCTGGTTTTAACATCAATCTAAATCTCAGGAGGGAATTAGGTGAGGATTATTCATATCTCCAGTTTGGAGGAGAGGATGCTAAAAGCTAGAGAGGTTAGCTAACTTCTGGAATGATCCACCACTGTAATGGGAGAGTGCAGACCACGATAGAAACAGATGAGCCTCAGCAGGTTCCCCATTGATATCTGCCGATATGTACAAGCAGTGGGACCAGTTCTGTGTGGTATTCAAACTATTTAACAACTGGTACAGCAAGGGCTAGTCAGGTTTGGGCACTGACCAGTCAGGAAAGACAGCAGCCAGGAACAACCAGCCCTGCTGTGCCAGTGTCCAGCAGCTTCAGGTGGACTCAGCTGTACTTGATTCAAATTTCTGAATGATGCTTTAGATGTAACTCTTTTTTTCTTGGTAATGATGTTATTTAAAACAATTTACATAATGCTTGGGCACAATAGTCAGTAATCACGAGAAACAACATACGGAGGCTTCTTGGGTCCAAATGCTTCCAAATTGCAAACTTGCCTGGGGCCTACTTCCCTGGGCCCAAGTTCATCACAGTCATTCATACTCAACAATAGCACGTTGATGAGAGGGTGAAGATGATTAACTTTGACAAAAACGTGAGTTTTATTTTCAATTTATAAATCAGAAATGGTCTCCCACTGTCTTCAGGGAGCTGACAGATATACTCAAAGGTAATTTAATTCTTTAAAAGTTCTATTTTTTCACCACTTGATCTGAATTTTTACAATTAATGGCTTAAAACTATCTGTAGGAGGGCACCTCTATCTCTTTTGAAGAGTTATCAGCTTAAAAGATAAGCAACTCGGCCGGGCACGGTGGCTCATGCCTGTAATCCCAGCACTTTGGGAGGCCGAGGGGGAGCGGATCACCTGAGGTCAGGAGTTTGAAACCAGCCTGTCCAACATGGCAAAACCCTGTCTCTACTAAAAATACAAAAAAATTAACTGGGCGTGGTGGCAGGCTCTTGTAATCCCAGCTACTTGAGAGGCTGAGGCAGGAGAATCACTTGAACCCAGGAGGTGGAGGTTGCAGTGAGCTGAGATCACACCATTGCACTCCAGCCTGGGAGACAGAGAGAGACTCCATCTCAGAAAAAACAAAACAACAACAACAACAAAAACGATTAGCAACTTATCCTGTAAATTTTCAAATATTTATTATCCAAACCTGGATGGTGCATGGGTTATTCTTCCCCTTCCCCAGAGCTGTAAATGTCTCCTTATTCTAATGTCATTGTATAGGGCCCAAATAAAGGAGGCAGCTTTAGACCCATGTTGCCGAAAACTGGGGCTTTATCCTGGCAAGAAACATTCTGTCAGTCTCAGTAATGAAAATAATCTTAGACAGTTAAATAATTGACTTTATACTGTGTAAATACCCTAAAAGTGTTTGCAGATTTCATCAAAAGGCCAAATCTTCTTTTACTTAAAACCAGGAACATGGCAGGAAAGGAAATGAGAGGAAGGAAGCGTCCATCCCCTTTTCAGTCTCTGTAATTTTCTATGAAGATTTGCACTTTGATTTTGCTTAGTAACACCATATGCTGGAGTGGGACGCAAGATCAAAGCCTCCACGCACAACACTGGAGTCCTTGCTGTAGGCAGGATCAAATATTTCTGTTGTAGAATGCTAATAGATCCATAATGACACTCCCAGCCCCCCATCATCCCTACTTCATATCCAAAATATAATTGAGAAAACTCAAACATGAATGCTTCCGTCATCTTTTTCATTGCCTGCTATAATGTGTTGTAGATTGAAAAAGGAAAATGTGTTGTTACCACTTAGATATTTGGAACTGAAGAATGTTCAGAAGCTTAATGTAAGTGATCAGGTTTTATAGCGTGCATGGCTTTAGAAATTTGGAGGATAAGAGTTTGCTGAACACTGCTTTTCTTTGGTTGGTAAGACCGAAGATATTTTTTCTTCATTTTATTTTTCTCTACAATCAAAATTTTTTTACAGTGAACATTTGTTTTTGTAGCTAAAAATCTTCGGTAAAAATGTATATGATGCCATGGATATCAACTCTTGCTTTCTCCATTGTCCTGCCATGCCCTGCTTCGTTACAAATGTCTTTCTTAGAAACATTTTTTAAACATCTATCTTGGTACTAGAAGTAACCTTGGTTAGTCAGACAATTTATTGTATACAGTGTAAAACCCCAGAGGCATTTGCAGATGTCATTTTTTTAAAAATCCAGTGCTTGTCATAAACTACCCATGTGGTGTATGTGGGGTCCACTTGCTATGTTTCTTGCCCTTGAGCCACATCACAGTCTCCCTGATCAGTTGCTCATTTGCCCATCTATAAAAAGGGAGAAATCACACTTGCCCAATGTAAGAGTTTTGTAAAATGTATGTGAAACTGCTTAGAACACAACAAATGGTATGAACATAGAATTGTTCCCAACATTTCAACCTCATGCGTGTGTTTTTTCAAGGAGAATCTGAGGTCCTCAAGGGCAGAACCAAGTTTTTGCACAGCTTTGTAGTGTTCTCTGTAACATCCAACATAGGGTCTTTTCTGAAACTGTAGGTCTTTTATGTTAGGTTGAGCTAAAAGCAAGGAGGAGGAAGCCACATTCCCAGGTGACTGGCTTTACTGTCTTTCCTTGTACATTCTGTTGCCATCTTATTATGGTTTCATAGCCCTTCTCCAGGCCACCTGGGCCCAGAGCACACATCTTAGACCCACAGGTTCTCTCTGGATAGCTGCATAGACAGGCCTGGATTCTGGGCCAGCTCTGCAGTCATTGAGCTCACAGGGCGAATCACTTGACAGTGCTGGACATTAGTTTCTTGCTGTCTGATGTAATGTCCGTGATGATACATCAGTGTTTGCCCAGAAGGTTCTTGTCATCATTAGTGGCCCTTGAGATATGAAAAGATTACATGTAAAGAAAAGGAGCCAGTAGTCATACTGGCCCTCAATACCATGTCTAAGTCTTGGAGATTCACAATGCGAAATAGTATATACAAAGCTTTGAGAAATCTTACAGAAAACAAAGAAAGAAATGGGGGATGGGAGATAGAACTGTTGACCTAGTTTGAGGAACACTGGGTTACATGTTTTCAAAGAGCCCTTCTAGCTTTAAACAGTAAGGAATTGATTGCATTTCTTCAGTGGAACACTTTGAATTCATTGAAATTTGTTGATGATACAGTTCTTTGAATACAATGTTTTACATAAAATTGTCACATTCTACAGTGGAAGGTGCTTTTCCACGTTGTGCTTGACCAATTCAGCAACTCATGGTATCCGACCAGCCGGTTTAACATTAATCCACAGTGAGCAGGAAAATATTTACTGAAGTTGTCTCCAGTCTCTCACAGTTCTGGAAAGCTTCTTTGCTTTGTCCCCAAGCTGTCACTCAAACTAGCAAATTATTAGACATTTCTTTCCATCAGGATATAGGCGTTAGAACCCCATAGTTGAAAGCACCATTTGGCATGTTAAAGATCTGGGCTAAATAGCTGTTGACTCTTCAGAAGTATTATTTAGTCACCAGGCTAACATGGAAGGAGTGTTTCCTGGAAACCTAGCCGTTTGGGAAGAATTTCTCTAGTTTCAGTATATAAATTCTTAATTAGCTATTGATACTAGCTAATTAAGCTAGTATCCTTGGGTGTAAGAACCTCATGGGTAATCAGCAGGTGACTCTTATTATTCCCTGAGTGATGGCATGTAAGCACCAGCTTAACTAGAATTCCAGAGTGGTTTTCCATCTGAAACAGGTGGCTACAAACACCTGCGACAGTAATGACTAGCGTTTACAGAGGGTTGGTCATTTGCCAGGCACAGTTCTAAGCCCTCTACAGGTATTAAATCACTTAATCCCTCAAGGACCCCTGAGGAAAGTAGAGTTAGTCCCATCTATAGATAAGCTATCAAAGCAAAGAGAGATTAAGTAACTGGCATAAGGTCACACAGCTGGTAAGTGATGACAATGCTGGGACTTGAATTAATATTTTCTGAAAATTTTTATGCATACTTTTCACAAGAATCTTTCATCACAGTGTCCTTGTCATAGCTAGAGTCACTGATACTTAACATTTTCCAGAATAAATCATCTGCCCATTCATACATACTGTTTGAACTGTAGCATTTTTAAATATGATTCTTTCAGTGGCAATTTTCCATGCCACCAATACCTATTCTCACATATAATTATGTTTGTTTTCTTCATTCCTACTGTAGGTGTGTATTCATGATCTCCACAGTATTACCACTTATTGTATTACTTTCTCTTCCACCATTATATTTATTTTTAAATGAAGATTAGATTTTTATTACAGAAGCAGTGTATGTGCAGTGTAGAAAGTCAGAAGATAAAGATAACCAGCAAGAAGATAAAACATCTTATTCCCACCCTGGTAGGCTGGACAGTGGTCCCTCAAGGATACTTACATCCTAACCCCCAGAACCTGTACATATGTTTAGGTTACATGGCAAAGAGGAATTAGGGTTGCCAATGGAATTAAGCTTGATAAGCAATTGACTTTAAAATAGGGAGATTATCTTAGAGTATTGGATGGGCTCAATGTAATAACCAGGGTCCTTAAAAGTAGAAGAAGGAGGCAGAGAAGTTCAGGGTGATGTAATGTGAGAAAGACTGGCCAGCCATTGCTAGTTCTGAAAATGGAGGAGGGGGAGCCAAGGAATGCCAGCAGGCCCTAAAAGCTGGAAAAGGAAAGGAAATGGATTTTCTCCCAAGCTCCAGAAAGAAATGCAATCCTGCCAATACCTTGATTTTAGTTCCATGAGACCCAGTTTGGACTTATGACCTATAGAAATGTAAGATCATAAATTTGTATTGCTAGAAGCCACCAAATTTTTGGAAATTTGTTATGGCAGCAGTAGAAAACTGATGTACACACCAACCAGTGATTATAACTGTTGACCTTTTATTATATGTATTTCTAGATCTTTTTATTTTTATTTTTTTTTTGAGACAGAGTCTCACTCTGTCACCCAAGCTGGAGTGCAGTGGTGCAACCTCTGCCTCCCGGGTTCAAGCAATTCTCCTGTCTCAGCCTCCCGAGTTCAAGCAATTCTCCTGTCTCAGCCTCCCGAGTAGCTGGGACTACAGGCGCATGCCGCCATGCCCAGCTAATTTTTGTATTTTTAGTAGCAAGGGGGTTTCACCACGTTGGTCAAGCTGGTCTCGAACTCCTGACTTCAAGTGATCTACCCACCTCGGCCTCCAAAGAGCTGGGATTATAGGCATGAGCCACTGCGCCTGGCCTCGAACTTTTTATACACATACGTATGCTTTTAAAAAAAAAAAAAATCAGATCATAATGTTGTAAATTGCCTATTTCCTTGTAGTATTTTTCTTTCCCTGTTAATAAAATTTTATTGCTAATACCTAGATTATATTCAGATTACCCTAATTCTCTCCCAAATGTCTCCCCAAAGCTGGCTTGTCCAAATCAGGATTTAGGTCAGGATCATCCATTACATCTGGTTTGTGTGGTGCTTAGATATTTTAAAATCTAAAATTGTTCTTCTTTTCATCTACTAATTTTTCTTCACAGTACTTGTCTGATTACTTCCCCATACTGTCCAGTATAGCTTGTTCCTCTGTTCTCTGTACTTCCTATAATTTGTGATTGAGATCTGAGAGTTTGGCTGGTTCACGTTAATACATTTAGTCTGGAATACATCTTGGGCACTGTCATATGTTTCAGTTGAAGTTACATAAGAAGGCATGTGCCATCTAGTGCCCGCCATTACTGAAGCTCAGATTATATGAGCTCTTCCTGTGTGACTCCATTTATGTGACATTCTGGAACAATGCTCATCTGTGGTGATAGAAATCAAAACAGTGATTGCCTCTGAGAATGGTGGGAATTGGCTGGACAGGATATTACAGAACTTTCTGGGTTGATGGCAATGGTCTGTATCTTTTTTAGGGTGCTAATTACATACCTTTATAGAATGGTCAAAACTGAATAATGAATATCTGTGCAGCCTTTTAATCGTATAATTTAAATTATGCCTTTAATTTTTTAAAATGCAGCCCTTAGCAAACTCGTTAAGCAGAGACACAGTCCACTTCACTTATTACTCTAACTCTGGCTGCTGTCTTACTCTGAACCTTTTAATACTCTACTAGTCAGTCTTCCACTCGACTACCTGTGACTTTTTAAGGCCTAGGTCTTAGCTTCCCTAGTAAGTAAATGTCCTAGAACAGAGTTATGATTATGCCATCTCAATGCCCTTCACAACAATGGTTGTCAACCTAGGCTGTGTAATATTAGAATCACCTGGTATGTTAGTTGGCTCTGGCTGCCATAACAAAGTACTATAGACTGGGTAGCTTAAACAAAACAGATTTATTTTCTCACAGTTCTGGAGGCTGGAAAGTCTGAGTTCATCATGCTAGAGTGGTCAGGTTCTGGTGAGGGCTGTCTTCCTGGTTTGCACAGTTTAAGTTTCCCCATAATATGCAGCCAGGATTACAGTATTAAAGGTGGGGTCTGTGGACCAGCAGCATCAGCATTTCCATGTTAGAAATGCAGAATATCCTGGTCCACCCCAGATCTGTGAATTCAACTCTGTATTTTAACAAGACCCCCAGACGGTTTGTATGCACGATAAAGTTTGAAAAATACTTGTCTACAGCATCTTGCATAGTCTCCCAAATAAGTATGCAAATGCTTCATCAATCATTTTTTGTTTGAATTGAGATGGATGCGCCTTTTGTCAGCAAACCAAGTTTTAGCCTTTTTAGTCTTGGAAGCCTGTCATCGTGTGGATCTTGACTACAAATAATTGCACCTTAGCGTGAAGATTTTATGCATTGCCTATATATTATTGTCTGTTAGCAAACAAAACAAAAGCAGCAAATACATCCAGTATTAAAAACAAGTCCTAACGTTTTTAAAAATATACACCCACCCCAGCGATTCCATCCCTATGAATAATTACTTCCTTAGCTTCAGGTAGGTTTTAAAATTGATAATGAAATAGAATATGTACTTGTACTCCAGTTGCAAAAGGAAAGAGAAGTGGCTCTTAGCACAGAGCATGAATACTCTGGAGCTAATAAATAATTCAGTAAGCCAGATGAAAGGAAAAACATGTGTGCTTAAACAGCGGAGACACCCTAATGCTTAAAATATTCTTATATGAGACTCTGTCTCAAAAAATAAAATAAAATAAAATAAATTATTATGGTGAGAAATCAGGGTATTGTTACATATGATAATATGTAGCATATAATGCTAGTTTAAAAAAAATTATTACAGTAAGTATGCTTAATACCAGAAACATTGAAAAACATGTAGTCTTGATGCTTTAGAAAGAAGTTCAAGGTCTTGTCATCCATCAGGATCATCAATATGGTTGTCAGTGTTGCTCATGAAGTACTAAATAAAAGATTCCTAGCTGACAGACACTAAAAATTATCAATTTCCACCTTCCCTTTTCCCATCTATACCCAATTAAAGGTACCTAATGGGTATAGTTCTTTATTTTTAAGAACTATTAATTTCTAAAACCTTTATATTTAAATATATACAAATATACAATATATACCCTGTTAATTCAGTATAGTTACATGTTTAAACTCCAGCCTCAGGGATAATTTCTGCTTCTGGAAATTGGTCTTCTCCTTCTCATTTTCCTTTTCACCCTTAATTCATAACTTCTCACTTGTTAATATGATTAAATAGTTTGCTAAATTATATCAAAATGGCTTTCTGCTTTTGCTCATAGCATTGTTATATTCTGTCCAATAGGCTGAAAATTAAAAAATGCTAATCTTTATCAAGCACACATATATGTATACACACAAACAAATTCACCTTTAAAAAAGAGGAAGCCTTGATAGTGTTTCCTGTTTAAATTCTATTTCCCAAATGCATAGGGTTGACATTCATCTAATTAGTGATCAGATTTAACCCAACAAGTTTTTATTGAATGCATGTAGTGTGCCCAACAGAAACACACTTTGAAACCCAAAGCCTTTTACATTGGGTATACAGAGAGAACTTATATTCTAAAATTGCAAATTATTGAAAAAAGACCTTGCTGGTTACTGGTTCAGTAAAAATTTATTTAAAAAAATTTATTGGGTATCTTTTTTCATTACCTTCTAAAACAACACTAGAAGATAGTGGTATTTCTCCCTTAAACACTATGTAAGAACATTTACATTAATAAAATAATGTACAGCCAGAATTATTAAATTTATTTTTTTCTTTTGGGTAAATCCTTTTTTATACTTTCATTAATTTTTAATGAAAAATAATTTCTTAAATGGAAACACTGGAAAATCATATTCAATGGAAAGTCTCTATAAGATCTCTCAGAAATGTTTTATGCACATGTAAAAATCTGTTTTCTATATAACTTTATGTGTTACTTTATTCCGGTTTTTCCCCTACAGATGGAAGTATACCATGTACTCTTCTATACCTTGGTATTTTTTACTTGAGTAATTTTGGAGATGCTTCCATATCAGCACATGTAGATCACCTCATTTTCAATGCTGTGTAATATTCCAAGTATGGATTCAACCATTGCTATCAATATACATTTAAATGTTTTTTCCTGGTTTTTACAATCTTGTAATGAATGATGTTGTAATAAATAACATGTAAATATGTCTTTGCATTTCAGTGCAGAATAGAATATCGAAAATAAAACAGCTATACTAAAGAGTATGTGCATCTCTCATTTTTATATATAATGCCCAATTTTCTTTCAAAGAGCTTGAGCCAGTATACAGTTTTTGAGCCAGTACCCAACAGTGTTTGAGAGTGTTTGCCTCGTGGGCACCCATACATTTCTTGAACGATTCTCTCCTTTCTCTCATCAGTGTCTCCCTTTCTCTACTGGATCATTCTAATCACAGCACAAACATGTTGTCATTTCTTACATCTGGAAAGAATAATTCCTTAATGGACTTCACTTGCCCTTTCAACTACTGCTCCACTTATGTGCTCCCTTTTGCATCAAAACTTCTAGAAAAATGATGTATAAACTCCATGTCTTCATTTTTTCTTTCCATCCTCTCAAGTCTTCTCCAGTTAGGACTTTCAGCCTCACTACTTTACCAAAACTGCTCTTTGCAAGTCACTGATGACTGTTGCTATATCTAGTGGTGAGTACTTGGCCTTCATCTTACTCTGCTTGAGCAGCCTTTGATAGAGCTGATCCATTCTTCTTGGACCACTGTCTTCACTTGGCTTTGATGATACCACACCCTCTTCTGACCTTAGCTGCTCCTTCCAACTCTCTGTTGCCGATTTGTTCTTGTATCCACGGTGTCTTGATGTTGGTGTGCCCGGGACCGAGTCTTTGGATCTTATCCCTTCTGTGCTCCCTCCCTCTGTGATCTACTGTAATCACATGGCATTAAATACTGTTTCTACCCTAAAGACACCCAAATTGTCCATGGCCTTGATGTCTCTCTTAAACACAAGACTTGTGTCTTGTGCTACCTACTTGACATCTCTACTCAAATACCATAGAGATATATCAGATTAAACATGTCTAAAATTTGGTCTTATCCCTAAAACCTGCTCCTCCCATATTCTTCCCCACCTTAGGCAACAGTCATTCCATCCTTCTAGTTACTCAGACAAAAACCTGTACACTCATTCTTGACCTCACTCTTTTGTTCACACTCCAGTCCATTAGGAAGTCTCATTGGTTCTACCATCAGTAGATATCCAGATTCTGACCACTTCGCATCACTTTAATCTCCAACGCCCTAGTACAGGCAGCTGTCCTCTCTCCTCTGGATTATTTCCACACTCTCCTGCTTCTACTCTTGCCCCCACCGTCTGTTCTCCATAGAACAACACAGCAGCTGTGCGATCCTGTTAATACTCATCAAGTCATGTCACCCCTCTGATCAAACCCCTACAGTGGCTCCCATCTCATTGAGCATTTAAAGGTTGTATGTGATATCCCCCCAACCCACACACACAAACCATCCCTCTCTGATCTCACCTTCTATTACCCTTCTTGCTCACATTGCCGTGGTCCCAGTAGCCTTTTTGCTGTCCTGGTGCCCATGTAGAGCAGAATCCAGAAACAGACTTGTGTATATATTTAAATGCTTCATTTAAATAGCTCATTTTATTCACTAAGGAGAGGAATTGATAGGCTCTCCAACAAATGGGGACATTCAGGATTGAACTCAGACAGGCTAAAGTCTGGACCTCCTGGGGGATTGGTCCATGAAACTGCCTTTCACTTTGTTTGATCTTTTATTTAACACTCAGAAATGCCTTGAGGTAGTTTTGCACACAGTGAGTGAGTAGGCACATTTGCAGACTCTTCAGAGTAATCAGGTGTGAGAGAGGGCCAGGTGGGTGTTAAAACCCATGGGTTGCTTCTTGGGCATGGCAGAATCCTCACGGCTCACGGTAGGACCATCCACAGCTGCCTTTCTCCATGGTCTCTTGGCGATCTGGGAAACTGTGGCTGTGTCTGAGAACATGCTGTTTTGTTGTCTGCCTTCTCTATGGAGATATAACTATCGCCACATGTTTTCACACCATTTGCCATTATTACTGGTACATTGAACAAACAGGTCTTAGAGGGTTCAATTATAAAGCAACCTTATTTGTACTTCCCAATATCTTTTTTTTTTTTTTTTTTTTTGAGACAGAGTCTCACTGTGTCACCCAGGCTGGAGTGCAGTGGCACATCTTGGCTCACTGCAGCCTCCACCTCCTGGGTTCAAGTGATTCTCCTGCCTCAGCCTCCTGAGTAGCTGGGACTACAGGCACATGCCACTATGCCTGGCTAATTTTTATATTTTTAGTAAAGATGGGTTTTTACCATGTTGGCCAGGCTGGTCTTGAACTGACCTCATGTGATCGACCTGCCTCAGCCTCCCAAAGTACTGGGATTACAGGTGTGAGCCACTGCACCTGGCCCCCAATATCATTTAAAATCCAATCCTTGAGATATTTCTTTTTTGTTGCCTGGATGAAATTCAGGCACGCCACAGTTTCTGGCCCCTCCAGGATGCAGGGAATGCAGGGAGATAGAGTGGTAAGAGCAGAAAAGCTCTTTCTTGATTGGCATTATTGTGGTCAGGTTTCTCCAGAGTTGGCAGATGTTTCAAGCCAACTGTCTTGTTGGGGCTTCTTAAGAATCCCCACTGAGAGAAGACCTCTTCATTAAAATAGACTTCTTGATTTTAATGGATGATGGGTTCCTGGAGGGGCAGAACCAGGTGGCAGCTCTTATCATCCAGGAGCAAGTTGGGGACAGCTGCCGTAATGGTCAGAGAGCCTGGAGCAGCAAGTGGAACGTCATAGCACACAGAGACCTTTGCTATTGGCTCACTACTCATAGTGGCCCTAGGACCAAACTAGATGGGCAGTCTGCTAAGAATTATCTGATTTATATAATCAGAAAATCTCTAGGTCTAGTGAATAGAAACCTGAGTTGTTCAATGGAGAGTCATTGCCTGTCATCTACATTCCAGATCTGAGTCAGTTCTAAAACATAGAAATCCTTAGATTGCTGATTTTCAAACCGTGGCCAAGAAGTTCCAGCAACAACATCACCTGGGACTTTGTTAGAAATGCACATTTTCAGACCCTGCCCTCAAACCCACTGACACAAGAACTCAGGAGATAAGTCCTAGCAGTCTTCACTTCAGCTGATTCCGATGCATGCTAAGGCTTGAGAACCCTAAAGTTTAGATGAAGGAGAGGCTTGGGAAGTTTGAGGAAGGACTATATAACATTGCTATAAGTATCTAGCATAAATCTTCCTTTCAGTCTTCCCCAAAAGACATGCAGCCATTCACTAGGGTAACTGTGTACTGAGGAAGGAGGAGTATCCAGGCTTTTGGTAGATTTCTGGACATTGGTTCTGAGTCTATGCTAATCTCTAGAGACCCAGAATGCCTCTGACTGACCCATTGGAGGCGGGGTATCACTTATTGGTAATCAGGTAGTAAATGAAATTTGGACCTGCGGCTGCTTCATTGGATTCCAATGGGTCTCTTCACCCATGGTGTGGTTATTTTGCCATTCCTGAATGGACTTGCCATCTCAGAAACAAAAAGAGCTCACCTCCATATGGATTTTCTGACCTGTGTGGTGAGTATTAGCACGGTAGGCAGGGCCAAGTGAAAACTTCTTGGGATTTCTCCTTCCTATGTGAGAGTAAACTGAAAGCACTGCCTTATCCCTGGGGAAATGACAGAGATTGGTACTTCTGTCTAATGTTAGAACAGTACAGGAGTTGTTCTACTATGTCCTCATTTAGCTCCTCTGTCTGGCACGTACAGAAGGAAGATGGTTATTGGAGAATGACTGTGAATTCTTACAACATTAACCAGTTACTAGACCAGATGTAGTCTCTTTTATTGGATAACACAGCAGTGCTGTTGGCACTTGGTATGCAGCTACAGATCTGGTGGATGCTTTTCCCCCCAGTACCAAATTAGCAAAGATCATCAGAAGAAGTTTGCTCTCAACCAGCTGGAGGAATGGCAAAACACCTCCCTATCTTACCTCAGGCCTGCGTTGCCTCTCCTGCTCTCTGACAAGAAATAGTCTGCAGGAGCCTGGACTGTCTTGGTATCCTGCAGAACATCCTGCTGATGTGTAATTGACATGGTGAGCAGCAAGGAGCAAATATCGTACGTGCCTTAATAAGACAAATGTATGCCAGAGGGTGGGAGATGATCCCCAAGAAAAATCAAAGGCCTATTGCTTTGGTGAAGATGCTAGGGGTCCAGTGTGGTCTGGAGAATATTGGCATTTCCTCTCCAAAGTGAAAGACAAATTACTGTACTTTGTACCACCTACCACGAAGAAGAGCTATAGTATTCTGTGAGTCTTTTTATTTTTGAGGTAACATACACCCTTTTAGAGTCTAACGTTCAGAGCAATGTTTTGAGTTACCTACTAAACTGCAAGTATTGTGTAGGGACCAGTGCAAAAAAGGGCTCAAGAGAGAGCAGGATTCTCAGTCTTAGAACTATTGACATTTGCGGAACAGGCAATTCTTTACTGTGGGGCTGTCCTGTGCATTGCAGGGTGTTTAGTAACATCCCTGGCCTCCACCTACCAGATGTTAGTAGCATCACTTCCCATAGTTTTGAGAACTGAAAATGTCTACAGACATTGCCAAATATTTTCTGGGGTGCAAAATCACCCCCATTGGAGAACCATTGGGCTACAGCATGTCTAGTTAAACTTTAAGGTGAGAACCATTGGGCTACAGCATGTCTAGTTAAACTTTAAGGTGAGAACTATTGGGCTACAGCATGTCTAGTTAAACTTTAAGGTGACTACAGTACTGGCTGACAACTGGGACTGCAGCTTCGTGAGAAACCCTCAGCCAGATTCTCCCAAGTGTGCTGTTCCCAGATTCCTGACCCTCAGAAACGATGTGAGATGATAAATGCATGTTGCAAAGTTTTGGGGTAATTTATTACTCAGGATACTCAGACAACTAATACACCAGTCCTCTGAGCCGTAAGGTTAGGCATACATGGCAGAAATCCATCATCAGGTGTAAGTAGTAAAATAGTATATACCAGGTTCAGTTTGAGCAGGTCCTTCAGGCACAAGTAAGTTTCAAGAGCAAGTGGCTGTGACTCCCATAGCATCTACTCTTGCTGCCATTTTAATTCACCAATTAGTCCACATCTGTGACCTCTAGGACTGACTGTTGACAGAGGAAGAAAACATTTGGGCCTGGTTTGGAGGCACCAGGTAGATGTGGACTGCTGAAGCATTGCAGCCCAAATCAGGAACGTGGTATGAGGAGCTCTCTCAGGACCAAACACTGAGCATGTTGTCTGGAGGGAGAGATGGCCAGAAGTAGAGATATATACCAATGTACGGGTCATTAATGGTTTTATTAGTGTACTGGTGACAAGGAAGTCTAGGAAAAGGGTTTGCAGATGGACCTCTCCCTATGGGCACTGTCACATGTAAATTCTTGTTAGAGAGCATCCACTGATGAGGCCCTCAGCAGGCCACTGACAGGATGGCCTGTTCTGTGGATGTTGGTCAGTCCATTCCCAGCAATCCCAAGGCTTGCTTAATAGGCTCATGAAGAGCATGGCCATTGTGGCAGGGAGAGAAGCCAGACATAGGTTCAACAATGTGGACTTCCCCTCACCAAACTGGTCTGGCTCCTGTCACTGATAAATGACTAACTTGCTGACAGGGGCTCTACCATCTAGTCTGTGATGTGGAGTCATTCCCCAGGGGGACCAGTCAGCCATCAGATTATTGCATGGAACTTCTATTATGAAGGACATGATTTTGTCCTCTGGAATAGGCACTATTTATTTATTTATTTATTTTTAAATAGAGACAAGGTCTCGCTCTGTCACCCAGGCTGGAGTGCAATGGTGCAGTCATAGCTCACTGTAACCTTGAACTCCTGGGCTCAAGTGATCCTCCTGCCACAGCCTCCCAAGTAGCTAGGACTACAGGCACTCACCACCATGCCCAGCTCTTTTTTTAAAAAAAATTTTTTTTGTGGAGCCAGGGTCTCGCTATGTTGCCCAGGACACTATTTCTAAATATGCGGTGCATTCACTGCCTGCAGTGGGTTCATCAGTACCACCATCTGTGAACTTAACACAGAGCCTTATTCAATAGCATGATGATTATGACCAGAGAAGTTCTTTGCTTATGATCAAAGAACTAATTTTACAGCAAAAGAAATACAGCATTGGTATCATGCCCATGGGACTTACTGGATTACCATGTACTCCAGCACCCAAAAGTAGTTATCATTACAAAATTTAGAAATAGAAAACTGAAGTTTCAAAAATGGTACCATCTGGAAGATAACTGCCTGCAGTCTAGGTGACTTTCTTACTGCACGCAGATTATGCTTTGAATCAGCAACAAATGAGTGGTGCTGTGTCTCTCATAGGATACACAGACCTGGGTCAAGGGGTAAAAATGGGAGTGGCTCCTCTCACTATCACATCCTGAGTATCACTCACGGAATATTTGCCCTCCTTTCTACAAAACATAGATCAGCTGGTTTAAAGGTCTTGATTCCAAGGTCTCCTTGATTCCAAGGAGAGAATGCTTCCTCTAGGGGACACAATAGCATTCCACTGAACTGGAATTTGATACTTCTGTCTGCCCATTTCAAGTTTCTTCTGCCACTAAATGGACAGGCAAAGAAGAGGGTGACTTTTCTGGCTGGGGTGACTGATCAGAATTACCAGGAAGTAATTGGGTTGCCATGACACACAATGGTGGCAGGGAGGATTACATCTGAAGCCCAGGAAATTCTCCTGGGTGCCTCTTAGCACTTCCATGTCCAGGAGTAAAAGTTACTGGAATAATATTGCAACCTGCAGGACAACTAAAGACTTAGACCCTTCAGAAATGAAGGTTTAAATAATCTTGCCAAAAAAAGAACCCCAGACAACTAACTTCAGGTGCTGGCTGAAGGTAAAAGGAAGATAGAATGGACATTGGAAGAAGCTCATTCTCAATTATTATTTAACTATTATCATCATCAGTCAACTAGTTTTGTTAGCAGTCACCAAAACAAAACCTGTAGCAGCTATGCACATTTCCTTCTTTGTTTACTCTGCATAACACTGAGTATTGGTGGTTAATTTTACAACTTAGCCTTTAGGTTGTAGAACATCCATTATAAAAGGTGCAATGGTGACTGAAAAGAGGGAAAAATTTAACATCACCCTGGGATGAATACAGTGGGCTGAGGCCACTATCTTACAGTGGTTTTACTCTGAATTCTTTGTTTTGGGGAGAGAGTGAACTTGTATTCATTTATGTGAGGAATAAAATTGCATTCTGTGAGGAAGAAGTGTGATGTTGCTATTGGGTGCATACAATGGAATGTGTGGATGCTGAGTAGCAAAAGGGTGGATGTGCCGGATTGTGTCTCTTGACTCTTAAGTTGAAGTCCACCCTTCTGGATAATCCTCCATCCCCTTTCCCAGACTTACTCATCCAGCTGGTTTCATGGGAGGTGCTGGTGCTAGATTCCAGTGTGGGAGGAGGAGATTAGCCATTTTTCCCATCTGGCCTGGACTGCCTGTGCCCTGGGCTCCAGCAGTCCAGGGATAGTTTCGACAAGATCAACACTGAGTATCCCTGACAGGATTCAGTCAAGGGACAGTGGCAGCTTCCCAGCCTCTTTGGGTAAGAGCCCCTTCTTTTTTTGCTCCTCAGTCCTTCCAGTAGTTTTTAACCAGTTTCCTGTGTTCCATCCTACTCTGCTTGAGAGACATAGAGTGGTTTCTACTTTTGTGTTTGAGCACTGAATGATACATAGTTCCTTCCATATCAGTCCATAGCGAGTTTCCTCATTCTCTAGTTAAAAAAAAAACACAAACAGGAATACATCATATTTATATGAGAAGACCCAATAATGGATATTTAGGCTGCTCTCAATCTGCTCTTTTAATCAGTAAGAGTAGTAAGTACATTTCCATTTCAGGAAAGTATTATCAAGGCATATATTTGGAAATTTTTGTGTCTTACCCCACTTGGAATTATACACGCCAGAGCTCTTATGCAGGAATCTAAATGGCTGAAATAGGATTAAACTAGACTCTGGAATCCAGAGAGCATTCAACTGCAGCTGGTTATTTATTGCTTAATAAGTATTTTGAAGTATTGTTCGGGTATGTCCTAGCCTTATCTCTTCCAAATGAATTGCAAGCACGCGGAGGCTTGATTTTTTGTCATCTTTGGAATATGTAAATGTGTCACGTTGGGAGGGGTGTTGGTAGTACCTCCCTCCTCTGCGATTCATGTCACCTGAATGTGTCATCCTACTGGCAGTTTAGGAAGAGCCCTGCATAAGTCTTAGGTTTTCTCTTGAGGAAGGAGGTCATGACACAGCCAGCACTTCCACATAGGGCAGTAGCTCAAATAGAGGTCCAGTTTGTTTTATTATTGGGCTTATTCCAAATTCCTTTCATGGGGCACTGTGTTTTAGAAATGATTTTTTCTTAATTATGAAATATTTTAATTGATTTGTGGGCAGTGCCTCTTATTCAGCCTGTGCAGCCAGTCCCTTTGGTCCAGCTCGGGGTTGGAGGGCTGCCTGGACCTGTCCAATGCCCTCAGCCCTGTGAGGCTGCCTCAGGCCATGTCACCCATCTGACACTCTGCTTCCACTGACCACAGAATGAAGGTCTCTTTAGCTCTTTGCTAGCTCCACCCCAAAACTCTGCTTCTTGATTTTATCTTCTTTAATTAGTGAAGCGCACTTTTGCTATCTTCTTAACTTTTAGGTATTCAGATGATTCTGCCATTCCATTTCCAGCTCTTAGACTTGTTGAATGTTCTAAAATGGGAAAGGCTGGGTCCTGTTTACAGTTGCCTTGCCAACTCCCCATCAGCCTTTTCCTAAGGAAGATTTTTCTTTAGCCAGTCTACACTTTCATAGCAACTTAGAGTGTGACAGGAATCCTCATTCACAAGCGACTTGGCCGGTAGAGATATGGAGTTGCATTTCTAGCATGAATATCCAGCCTTGTTCCTTGAGGGTTCAACTTTAATAATCTTTAACATAATCCCTTTAAAACACAAATCCCTGGCAAATCCAAGCTGCTTTGCTACAAAAGTTCTAGAGATTAAAACCAAAGCTGCTTTTGGTGGTAATGCTGTTATGCTGTCAATCCCATTGTCAGGCAAATTAACAGAATACATTTCTAATAACCCACCTAATGCTGGTAAGCAATCAATGGCCAGATCCATTTAACTCGCAGAAGCTTAAATGCGGTTAAATCACATTTCCTGTTTGTGGGGCTGAATCCTAGAAGATGTGCAAGGGTTGTTTTTCCCAATACTCAGTGGAAAAAGGTAAGAAGGCATGTAAAGGAACAGGTTTTAGTACTCATATTTTATGTTAATTATCCATAACATTTATATTCACTGTAATATTGAACAAAAATAGTTTATACTGATCATTTACTACATGAAACAGCGTTACCTAGGATAAATGGTAACTGATTTGCTAATTTTCTAGATAGCCACATTCACAAGTAAGATCACAGCTGCATCAGATACACAATGAACAGAAACTGATTTTTAAAACTATCAAAACAGGAAGAACATAGAAATTTCATCCCCAAATCCTCAGTGGCACATTGGAGATTTCTTAATGCATACTGCTTTTCTTTTCACTGGAATTCCACATGTAAGTTGTGAAGTGCAAGAATGAACTATTAGAAGCTCCAGGTTTGACATGATCGCAAATTAGTTTTACCTCTTGCTGGTACATATTCCCTATGTTCAGGTTCATAGAAATCCCAGAAAACACATAGGTCTCCATCTGAATTTTGGTCAAAGGATTCAGTTCTACCTCTTTCATCCTGGCCCAGTTTTACTGCTGGGAGTCTCGCTGGCTTTCTCTTTAACTGTCAACAAATTTGGAGCAAGGTTCTCTCTCTGGGAAAAGATTATATATGGCAGTCTGGATTTTAGTTTATATTTTCATTATAAATGAGAGAGTCTTTTAAAAAGCCACTTAAGAATCACTGCACAGCTTCATGTGGGATTTGGCCAACAGTTGTTGGAGTTCTAAGCTATTAAATCAGCTTTTTTTCTAACTGTGAAAAGCAGAGGTTGAAATTTTATATTTTTTCAACTCCTCAACCACTGGTTTAAGTAGTTGAGTTATTAAGAAGAAAACAATATGGAGTATTTTTCAGAATTATATGTTCGCTTTTGGTTTGTTTATCCACAGATGAAGAGAGTTGAGAAGGTTTCATCTTAGCATATCTAATGTGTATTACATCTCTTCTACCCGAATCCTTTTCTCAGGCATAATGTAGGGGGAACCATCAGTTTGTTATTGCTGGCAGATCTCAGCTTGTAACCAACAGAGGAATATTCCAGTCCTGCCATGACACAGAATAGAATTTTCTATTTGTAATGGAAGAAAGGGTTGACTTTCTAAATACCTTATTGTAGTTTATGAGTTTAAATTAAGCTAGATTTTTTTAAAAAATCTATTTTTAAGGGTCGCATTGCCTCTGAAGAGCAAAACTAGGTCAAAATTTCCCTTAAAGGTGGATAAATAATTCTGTTTCACATAAAATGCCGTGAAATTGAAAAGATGACCAAACTCACAATTTCCCATTAGAAAACACCTCTGTTCACTCAACAATAAATATGAATGAACATTTACGAAGTGTCAGGTGCTCCACTAGGAGCTGTGAACATAGGACAGAACAAAACAGACAGAAGTACCTGTTCTCCTAGCTTTTCTTAAGGCTTTCTGGCATGAACTAAAACATCAATGAATTGTTAACATGAAAAACAAACTAGTGTTCTTCATTAAATGGATGTAGTTGCCAATGTAATAAAAATTTTGTTAAAAATACTACACCAAGAATTTCTGTGACACTAAGACCTCTGAAGGTCTTCACTACTGTGCTGATTGTAATGAACAGAACTTTTATATCCATTTGTTCTAGGAAAGTGTTGTTTTCTCTGGATACCATCTCACCAAAGAAAAAAATGTCTTTTCTAGGTAGATTCAAAACAGAGCTGTAAATGATTCTGGCAGGATGAGCCTGGAAGGGAGACGATATTAACAACTGGAAAGTGGCCTTGTTGCCAGAGGCTCCGTATGATGGCATTAGAAGCCACATGATAGAATTAGACTTGAGGTTATGTGCAGGTCTGGTTAAGCTCAAGGCACCCATCAACTCCTAATGAATTGATTATAAGACAGCCATAGAGGCAGCTGAATGCACCTTTTATTATCTCAGGGAGGGAAGTCTTAGTTTGAAATCCAATGTGTGGGGAGAGTGATAAGGAATCATGTCTACATTCCTAGATGACTACCATCCTACAATCCCACCCACCCATCCCTCAGTTTCCATCTTTAACCCCATCACACAGGACCCTCTCATTCTGAAAAGTTTCAACCTAGAACATCCCTGTTGCTCCAGGGAAAGAGGAAAAAAGAACAGAAGAAACAGGAGGAGGAGACAGAAGGAGGGTGGAAGGAAGTAATTCTGTGTTTGCAAGTGGTTTAGATGTTCTGGGAGGTGCCAGCTGAGACGCAGCTGCTTTTGTCCTCGGACATCCTCCCATCTGTGCACCTGGGTGCCATTCTCCATCTGATGCTAATCATCTCCACCAAACTGCGGGTTGTTTGTTGGTGGTGATTGTGGAGTTTTTGGGGTTTTTTTCCTGATATTTCCCATTAATTTTGTCCTGGCTTAGGTTTGTTTTCCTTCTGGTAATACAAGTCTTGAATGAATTCATTTGTTGCTTATGGGCAAAAGCAAATCTAACACAGCCAAAGACATCTTCAGACCTTAAGAATGTTGGTTCACCTGTAAAATTTGCATCTACTCCAAGAACACTTAACAGAGCTCTCCCTTTTGGCTGTGAACATGTCCCTTCCACTTCTCCTGGGGCTAAGAGGACACCTCAGAACAGGTCCCACAGCTTCTTCAGAAAGAGCTATGCCCAAAGCAAATGGAAGGATAGGAGGCTGCATCAGAGAAGAGTGTAGACTTGCTGTCTGATTTCTATTAAGTTCTTTCTGATTTTTTTTTCTAACTCAGGCATGTGTTTATTTTCATAGTCAAAGAGTTATAATCTCGGACATTGAAAATAAATACATTTTATGTATTTTAATTTATGGCTGTACTCTTCGGTGAGTTTACTTGGTTTGAGCTCTGTTTCATTGTTTTACAAAATGGTCTGGCTCCTTTAAGAAGCCACAAGTTGTAGACATTGAATCAAGCTGAGTCATTCATCCAGAGAGAGAATTAGGAACAGCTGGGGGCAGCCACTAGTGGTAAAAGCAGAGGCCTGAGAGGAACAAAATGCCTCTCTAGGAAATGTTCCAATGCTTCAACCCCAAACAGAGACGGGAAAATCTCACAGGCACCATCTTACTAATGATGGCAAATCTCTGAGCACTGTGAGCAAGGATGTTCCTGGGCCGGAGACCAGACTCTGGCACCATGCAGCCAGGGGCCAGGAGGGGCTGTGTGAGCCAGCACACCGCCACAGGATCTTGGGCTTCAAAGGGTTCGGTGGCCCACGGGTCTCCCTTTGTATAAAATTCAGGGCTACTGAGCACGCTCTGTGACCCTTGAAAGGGTCAATTGCCTCATGACGTCTTTGCCCCAGTTGTTGGAGTCAGTAAGAGAGAAACTGAATTTCAGTGAGTTAAAGGATGATATTAAAAGTTGCAGTATGATTAAGTGAAGACAACAGGACATGGTATTGTCTCTGGTGTGGAAAAAATAGAATCTGCAAATAATGAAAGACTAGATAAGAATACCGTGGTTATATCTGGGCTATGGGCATTTTGGCCATTTTTTGTGCTCTATGTATTTATTTATATTTGTATATGTTATGTCTTACTTCTCAGTGTGGCATAAATACCCACATTTGGCCCATCCCTTTTTCAGTCAGTATTTTCTAAGCACGTACTGTGTGCCTTGTACTCTGCTGGGGAAGCAGAGGAAGCAAGTCCCAAGGCTTTACCTTGAGTGACCACCTTCCATGGCACTGAAATCACCAAGCTCTCCCTGGGGTGGCTGAGCTTCTCTTCTCAGGGCCTGGGTCCCTTGCTGGTCCTCAGTGCCGGTCGTGGACTCTGCCCAATACAAGTAAGATTCCTGGCTGCGCTTCGCTCCAGCCTGGCTCAGATATCAGCTGTTAGGAAGGTCTTTCCTGGCCCCTCCAGGATCACACTCTCACCTCCCATCAGGCTTTACTCCCCTTACCCTGCTGAGATTTTCGTTGTAGCACTTAGCAATATGTCTTTCTGTATGCATGTAGATATGTGTGCATGTTGAACACTGACCTGTCACCGGAATGCACCGTCTTTGAGGAAGGGTCTTCAATCCTGCTCATTGCTGTATCTCCACCACGCAGAACAGTGGCACACAATAAGTCTTGTTGAATTGAAGTCAGGTGCTCTTCCTCAAGGGGAAAAGTTGTGTTATGTGTACTTGAATATATAGAGAATGAATCCCGATCCACAAATGCAGGTGATAAGAAATGTGGTGTCTATTTTCTACAATGATATTTTTAAAATTATGAGTTCCCACTCTGCTGGCACAGTGGGAAATTTCAGAGGGTCCTCTGCCAATCAGGCCATCACATTGTGCCTGTTCCCAAAGTCCCTGCATGCCTGGCAGCCTTCTGCTGCTTCTGGGAAAGGCTGAAAACCTCAGTACCTGTGGCCCCCACTCCCCAGCTCCTCCACCTGGAAGCTCTTCCTCTCCCGGCTCTGGCCCAGACCTGGCCCTGGCCAGGAAGAAGAACCCGCCGAACTTGCTCCTTGCCTCAGCTAGGGGAATTACCTTTTAGTCTGACAATTCTCACCTGTTTTTCCAAGCCATTCTGTTTCCTCAAACCCAATCCTCCCCCTTGGACTCTGGCTTTTTAGAAGACAAAAGCCAGGAATGCTCCCAGGGTCCTTCTGCATCTCATCCTGCTGCTCACCTCCCTAAAGCAAGGACACGGGGTCAGCTCTACCTGCTCAAAAGGGGAATGAAGAAGGAAAACGGCAGTAACTCTGACTAAAGGCAGAAATGCGCTTTCCCAGAGTTAGACAGAGAATACACAGAAGAATATGATTATAAACGGGGTGGCCAAAGGGAACGGGGAAGGCGGGAGGCTTACTGGCTCTCTTATGCTTTTGAGGTGGGTCTCGAAGGCTGGGCAGGATTTGATTTGACAGAGCACGCCGAACAGAAAGGCAGGAGCAGAAAGAAAATAGAGGTAGTGTTTGCATGAAGGTAAATAATCTCATCTGACTGAACACTTTTGAGCAGTGAGAAAATAAACCAAAAAAAAGTAGGCTGGAGTCAGTTTATGGCAGGCCTTCAGAGCCAGGGTGTTTTGACGTCAACCTAAGTAGTTGGCAGCCATTGAGTCAGAGTGAGTTGATTAGACCGCTGCATTAGAAAATGAAATAGCAACGCTGTCTAGGATGGATTAATGGCTGGGACTGGTGAAAGACTAGAGCAGGCAGACCTTTCAGTAGGTTGTGCAATCATCTAGAAACTGGAAGGAAAAGGAGGAGCGAGCTACAAAAGATACTGCTGAAGTAGAGTAAACAGACTTTGGCCACTGGGTGAATGTAAAAGAAGGACAAGAGAAAGCTGTTGATGATAAGAATGTGGATGTTCTCGCAGACCAGGGAAAATGAAGGGAAGCTGCTGGTTTGCAGGAGGGTGAGCAGGCTGGTCATGTTGAATCTGAGTTTCCATCAGGACAGCTGGAGCTATGGGCAGGGAGCTCAGAAGAGAGGCAGGCCTTTCCCTGTGATAGGACGAGAACATGGGTCATGATGCTGTGGGAGTATGTGGTGGTGAAAAAGGAAAATTGAGGGATATGGTGTTGGGTTGCTTTGATCTTCTCAGTAAGGTAGGAGACAAGGCCATTCGCTGAGAGTAAGGGAAGCCACTCTGTGTCATCTTGGAGTTTGAGAGTGGACACGGTTTGAAACAGCTGCACCAGTGAACAAAAAAGGTATCAATTATTGAGGAACAAATGTGTAGACCTGTGCAACCTCAAGTGTTCTCTCACATAAATACAGAATCCTTTTATGGTGGTTTTATGAAATCTGTCCAGGCAGATGTGAGAAGAAATAGCCTTTAAATCGCATATCTAGTTTGAGGCATGTATTACGTTTTATACTGTCTGATTTCTGATAGATAGTTCTCTCTTTCTTATTGTTATGCCATTTATTAGCAATTTGTCCATTTTATAAATTTATCAAGATGCTAGAATCCCTCAGCATGGTACACATGGAAACGTAGCAACCAGTCATTGCCAGCTCTCATGGTATATTTCCCGGTGTTGAACTTCTGTCCGCAGAGACGCTTGTCATCATCACCTGCTGTCTACTCCAAATGCCAAGTTGTTTTCTTCACTTGGTGGCTTTGGACTTAGGGGGAGAAGCGGCTCATCACAAAGACCAGCAGCACCTTGGGCTTCAAAGGTGGGGGTTACACCTGCACCTGGGGCTAGGGAGAAAGGGACAAGCCTAACATTCATCTCACTTTCTGGGGTGGTACCAAACGTTGCTGCTGGTGGCTTGAGAACTCATCCCATTTCACCTCCTTTTGGTCTTTTCCAAAACTTCCAACACCTTCCTTGTTCTCTATATTCTCATCTCTGTTTTCATTTTATGGTATCTGCTGTTGGGGATCTAAGGATTTGTTTGGAGTGAGAAGTAGGGGAGAATGACACAAACCTCTCTGCATTCTCAGCCTTACCAGCATTTTCTTTACTAAAAGACAACTCCATTGGAGTTGTTGGCACTGGTAGCTTTAAGCCACCTGGTTTCAGTTTACGTAACTGAGTATGTCCTAATCACACAGGATTACTGAATCGTTTTTCTCTTCCTTTAATGCTTCTACATTGAATATGGGACTATCAACTGTTTTTTTTTTTTTACTCTACTCCAGCCCAAGAAGAGAAAAATATTCCACTGAAGGGTAGGAAATGGCAGAAGATTTGGAACCAGGGCTCAGAATCGCATGCTTCCCAGGGTGGTGCACCTTTCTCTTCTGACTGTCCAGTGAGGGAGGAATGTGGCCTAGAAGCAAAGCCAGATGGAGCTTGTTTTACTTATGAGGCCAAAACAGAATTGCATTTCTCATTCCTTAAGAAACTAGAACTCTTAAGGAATTTTCTGAGGCTCTAGTCTAACAAATATTAACATTTTTCGAGGACAGAGGAGCTCATTTGAGGGAACCATGACTGATAAGAGATTCCTTTTCCTCTGCCCTAACAAGGAAGACACATTCTAGTGGAATTTTACCCTGAACAAACTACCTCATTGGAGTAAACAAAATCCTCCCTTCATCCAGTCCAAGATCAGCTTCCATTTTCCAGGGCAACATCACTCCAAACCTTTTTTGATAGAATCTTTTTTTTTTTTTTCTTTTTTGTTTATTTTTGCCCCAAAGCCTTCGGCATTGTCCTCCAGTGAGTCACACTGTGGAGCCATTTCAAAATATCCTCCTTAAAGAATGTTTCTCTTCCCAGGGGAGATGGGAAATTGGTCAATGACAGCATGTTCTGGCATGTTACCGTGCAACGTGTGAGGATTTTAGTAAGGAAATGCCATTTCACACGCCACCAAGGCCACTTGATGGATGGGCTTGCAGGAAGACAGCCTTCTAGATCTTTCCTGGCTCTACAGAGACAAGATGGGAAAACTAAAGCAGGCCATTAGGGGTTTCTTCCAATCAGCATAATACAGGAATCAATCCTTCTACTCTCCCATGACGGAAGTTTAGGGCAGTCATTTGTAAATTCAGATTTTGCAACAAAATAGTTAAATCTTCATGGGATGGAAGGCAAAAATAAGAGAAGGCAGATACTGGCATGTTTGGAGCCTTATCAGGCTCCAGCACAGTAATGCTGATGCCCAGGCCTGTACCAGTGATAGATACTCTCTTCCCCTGGAAGGTCTCCAGTCTCACCCCCACTCCTTGGTTTGGAGTAATTAGTCATCCTCTGTCCTCTGTTCTCAAAGCACTTTGGACCTTCATCTATTAAAGTAGGTGGCACACTGGGATTATTTATGCAGTGGTCACCAGCCTTCCCTTCATAAGCGCCTGTCCCCATTTAGAGCATCTCAGTGGCAGAGGAGTTGGATAGATTTGTCTTCATATCTTCAGCACCCAGAGCAGGTCTTCAAGAAGATTAGCATGGCACATCCTGCTGTAAGATGGAAGCGTGACTGAGCCAGGAGTCCAGGGCAATTTCTGTTCCTGGTGCTGAGTGTCTAGATTTTCCTATTCTCACACAACATCCCCCCATACTCGCAGGTCACTCAGGCACTTCTTTTGCTCCCTTTGACTCATGTATGAAAATTTAAAGTATCATCAGTAGGTGTACATGTGAATTTTGATTGTAAACATTCATTGGGAAATTAGGGAAATTAGCAGTGCGTATTCCCACTGCATGTCAACATGTAGACACTGGCTTTAATATTTTTACTGAGCTTTGATAGCTGCATACGGTGGATGTTTTTTTGGCTCCTGGCTGCACAACATCCAGGCTTCCTTTCTTCTAATGATAATGCCCTGGGTTTGTTTTGTTTTTTTTGGTGGGGGGCAATTGTCTCTCCCGCACTGGGTGCAGTCTTGAGGACACTGAGTTCAAGGTGGGCCACCCTCCCTCCTCAGCCTGGGATGAGTTATGAGTGGCTGCCATTGGCTGTGGTGTGGGATTGGTGAGAGCAAGTTTTTACATTTGAATTTTTTGCAATGAACAGCTCTTTCTTTTGCAATTTGAAAATTAAAGATTTAAGAAAAAGATTAACATTTGCCCAAAAGACCCGGCTAGATGCAGTGAAGTTTCCTGTGAATCTGTGTGAGCGGCAGCCACAGCCCTGGCTTGCTGTCCTCACACACACAACGCCCAGGGGAACGCAGACGGCCCGCGTCATACTCCTGAAGTTGCCAAAAATCCCTTTAAAATGATTGAGCAGATGTCTTTTCTTGGGTTTGAGCGGATATAAATCACAGCAGTCTGCTTTTAATTCTTAGGCTCGGTGTCTTAGGGGCAACAAAATCAATCCCTTTCAGGTTGGTTTTCTGAATGTTTTTTAAATCTTCAGAATTTTAATAACAATAACTGCTGCAATATGCAAGAAAAAGTAAACACATCTGTGCAGGTAGCTATATTTCACCCCAGGGCACACACTTCCTGTGTGATGGTGGAGTTAAACAGGCCACTCCCAGTCATCTCTGCAGCTGGCCCTGACCACCGGCGGTCAACCCCTCAGGGCCCAGCATGGAGAATGAAATGGTTTCTGAGCTTAGAGCCAGAGGCTTGCATGGCACAAAATGGACACAGTCCAGGCCCATATATCATTAGCAGTAAGAGCGGCGGGGCGGGGCGGGGCGGGGTGGGGGTGGGGGCTGTTATTCACAAGAAGAAACAAAGGTTTCCACCAGACTTTCCTCAGGAAATCAGGGTTTAAGTCAAGCAGCTCACCACAAGATCTTAGCCCTTGGTTTCTGGTCTTACCTGTCATATTTTTGGTGGCATTAGAAAAGATAACTTGGGAACTTCACATCAATCAATAATTAAATCAAAGCTCTTAGTACTTTCCAGAGAATCGCAATTCAAATTTACATTAGCCCCTCTTGGGTCTCCAGAGCAGATACTGCATCAAAAAGTTACCAAGGATCTGGTTTATACCACTTTCAAAGTAAAGCCCATTATTAATGACAGTACAGACCCTAACGCCTACCCACTGATAAGCGAGGAAGAGCTCAGGGATCGGGAGCAGGGTGCCTGATGGGAAGAGAATGGGGTTGAACAGAGACCCACTTTGATTCCTGATGGGCTCTGCCCATCTGCTGTGGAAACTCCTCAGGGGTGTGTGTGCGTGTGTGTGTGGGTGTCTTCCTTTTCTTTCTTTCATAGAAAAGAAAGCATCATACATTGTTAGATGCCTTGCGTTTTTTTTTTAAATAATATAACGAAATTGGAACAAAGTTTAAGGCTGCTTTTAGACTTTCTGTCATCTCAGACAGTGGTCTCCAAATCTTTTTGCTGTCAACTTTATCATTAAAAAATTACTGAAGATACATATGTATAATATATGTATTTAATATAAAATATATACCACTTCAATTAAAATTTCATAAGGTTAATATTGTTAATACAGCAGTGGCATGATTATACTCTCTAAAGAAATAATTATATATATTATAAATATATTATGTTATATATTTATTTTTATATAAATATATAAAAATATATTTATACATTATAAATATGTTATATATTTATTATATATAATTATATAACATAATTATATAATTATAAGAATTATATTTATGTGATATGTTATAAATATATCATATATAAAATTATTTCATTTATAAAGTATAATCATGCCACTACTGTACTAACAATATTTACATTATGAAATTTTAATCGAAGTGGAAACTGCAAAAGGATAAAGATAAATTTTAAATACTTAATTTTAAAAAATTGAATTTGATTTTTAATGGTAAAAAAATGCTTTCTAAAATATTACTGTTAATATCTTCGATAGGACCAATGTGTTGAATATGCCTTGTCATTTTCAAAAAGTCCTGGGTTACCCTTTTGTCATATAGCCATTCAAACGTCTGGCTATACATACAGTTTATTTTAATGCTTGGTTTCAAAGTCCATCAGAGCTGAAAAAGACACTTAACAGAGATATGTAGATTCAATAGAAGAAATGCCTCACCAGATGAGCTTTAGTAATTCCCAAAACTTATTTTTCAGTCTCATCTATTACACAGAGACAATTGTTGAAATTTTCTTTGCTTTTAAGGGTTTTTTAGTTTTGTTTTTGTAATGTGCATGTAGTAAGATGGGAACATTTCCAAACATCTGTTTTCAAAAGGCTCTTGCCATAGATTCAATTTCTTTTGAAAAGAAGTTAACTTCCTCACTAATTAATTTCACTAAGTGAAAATATCACTTCTACCTTGAAAAGATGGATTGTGTGTTTACTTTAAAAAATATATCTGCTAGGCAACATACTAACAATCGCCACTTGCCATGACAGCACGTCTGCAATGCTTGTCTTTTTGTCAAAGAAAGGATCCAGGACTCAACCTCAGGTTCCACAACTCCTTTAAATGCACTACCATGAGATAAGCAGTGTAGTACAGGAGTCCCCCTTGACCACTGGCCATCAAATTGCAGTGTTATAATCATCCTACTCTTTGAAAGGCTTTGCTTTTATGAAACTAATCACATTGATAACATCCTATATGAATGTCAATTGCAATTATTGACAATACGCTAGATGCGGGACCGTGAGAAGATGCTTCGGTGGACTTCCTCCGTGTGCCTCTCCCTCTTTGCAGATGTTGTCTGCCTACAGCAACTGCAGTCACATAAGACATCTGACTGTGTCATGTCTGTACTGAGGGAGAGCATCATGAGAATCCAGCATTACATACTAGGAAAGCTTAATTGTGTTCTCATTTTGAAATGAAGCAAATATAGACAGACATTCTGGTATTTTCTCCTTGGACTATAACAGATTGTCTTGAACATCTATGAAGGGCTTGCACTGAACTTGGAGTCTCTACACAAAGGACTCTCTACAATTAAATCCAAAAACTAGTTTTTCTTTAGTTTCCCTTTCTTCTAAAGTAAAATACTTGCCAGATTCAATCTTTTCCTTTCTTCTTCTAAAGTAAAATACTTGCCAGATTCAATCTTCATAGAACTGTATCCTCAAATGAGTTGGCTAGGGTTGCTCCTGGAAGATCTGGCAACTCGTGCCCCCACCACCACCTCAGCGCTCCCCACTGGCCTCGTACCTGGCAGGGTGATGATAAAAATGAAAACATCTACAATGTCCACGCATTGAGCTATTATCCTGTGCTACTCCCTATGCTAAGCGCTCTAGAAAGATAGTCAATTCTCTTTATCCACTGTAGCTCTGTTCTATAATGTCTATGCAGACAGAATTAGCAAATTCGGAACCATTGCTTCTAAGGGAAATATATGTTTAGGTTCCTTCAAGCTTGTGGGTCACAACATTCTTGTCAACTGATCAATACATAACCTTAAGTGTGTTTCTTAGTCACCTTTAAAATGTTGATTCATTAATGTGGAACTCAGGGCCAACAGCACTTTAACTCATGCCTGAAAAAAACAAAATACCTGCTTGTATTTTCTCTGTAAGTCGCTTCACAGTCTTCTCGCACACTGGTCAGAACTTCAGCACTGTGCTTGAGGCCATTTTAAACAGCAAAATCAGCCACAAAAAAAGCACAAAAATGCCCCCCAAAATGTAGCACTAAACAGACTTAGAAAAGGACAATTGGGCTGGGTGTGGTGGTTCACGCCTATAATCCCAGCACTTTGGGAGGCCAAGGTGGGAGGATCACCTGAGATTAGGAGTTCAAGACCGGCCTGACCAACATGGCAAAACCCCATCTCTACTAAAAATACAAAAATTAGCTGGGCTTGGTGGCGTGCACCTGTAATCCCAGCTACTTGGGAGGCTGAGGCAGGAGAATTGCTTTAATCCAGGAGGCAGAGGTTGCAGTGAGCCGAGAGCACACTACTGCACTCCAGCCTGGGCAACGGAGCGAGACTCCGTCTTAATAAGAAAAAAGCAAACAAACAAACAAAGAAAAAGGCGATTGTTTATAGTATGAAAGCTGAAACAAGAAGGCAGAGTGTCTCCTTCTTTGGCCCCAGCTGGGAATGTGTATGCTGGGCAACTGAAATTTTTTGCCACTCTGTACATGACCTCAAAAGAGCAAGTGTATTGATATTGGGGTTACAAATACATTTTTTAGCAAGTAGACTTCATTTGCAAACATAGAATTCTTGAATAATGAGGATCGACTGGGTCATCTCATAGTACCCTTGTAAATAGGTACTACCCTAGTGACATGTGAACCCAAAAGAACCTCAGAAGTCTCTTCTTCTGGCTACCTTCCTTGGATTTGGGAGGCTGGTATGGTGAAGTGACTTCTCCTAAAACGTCCAGCGCATGTGTGATCCATATGAAACTAAACCTAGGTCTCCCAGCCAGTCAGTGCCCTTTCCAGTACATAGTTATGGGACATGGGACCAAATACAGCTAATTTAACTTGCAGATGGGACTCCATGGAAAACTTCTTGCATCCTACCCTGCCCCAGTTTATTCTCTGCAATAATTAAAATCTGCTTTTGATCACAATATTTGATTTAATGACTTCTAGGACATGGGTACAATGAACACTTTAAAAAGGAAGATCACAAACCTGAATGAAATCAGGCACAAAATGAGAAATTAAAGGAATAAACTCCATAAAATATTTGCCGCAAGAACAGGCTTTGACTTTTTAAATTTAATTCTCCACTGAGCCAATTCATAGATGGCTAATATGAGAAGGAAGTGATGTGGGAAAATCCACACATCTTGTAGAATTTAAAAGAGATGAGAGCACATGATGCATAAATCGAAAAGATGTGCCAGGATGTGATATTTTAGTTAGAAAACTGCTAATGAATGTATATTTATAAAGGTATATATTGATGCCAGCTTATCTTAATTTTTTTGATATTCTAACAATGATACAAAATTAGGTTGTTCTTTATTTGGGGAAAAGAAGTAGAGAATTTGGAGCCCAAATTAAAATGGCTCTTATAACTAATGTTGTAGCCTGCAGGCTCTTTGAGAAGTGTGTACACCTCAAACTCAAAGAAGGAAAAAGAAAACGAAAAGGCAAAGATTAAGTTGGTTCTCTGCCTAAGAGCCTCTGCTTATCAAGAATTGGTTCATCATTACTTTTATATATAAGATTTTTATTTCAAAGAATTCGTTTGTTCTAAGACTTTATACATTTGAGAATCTTTTCCCCAAAACGATTATAGCTTCATCCATTTATCTGGGATGATAATTGAGTGATTCTTATCCAATAATATTTCCAAACACCTTCATATGCATGGCATGCCAAACTTCCGTTATTGGCAGAAAAAGATGCTGTTACAGCTTTGTTTGTTACAACTGCACTTTTCACTTACTCTTAGAAGAAACTAAAAATTCCTATTCAAGACCCTAAATTTTCATTTATACCTCTTGTCTCAGTGTCACATCATCCATTCCTTTCATCCTTTAAGTTAAATCCTGTAAATCTTACTCATGTACTCATGTTAATTTTATAATAAACCATCTCCCCCCAAAAACAAAAGCTCACTTGTTTCAAGGATACTTTTTATTGATGAAAAAATCTTGCAGATATGAAAAGATAATTTTCTTATTCCTATGACATTTTCTGTTTTTACAATTTTCTTTTCAGCAATGAAAACCTCTGATGTTCTCTTTTGGGAAGGTAGTTTATCCAACATAAGGATCCCATCCTCTTCCATAAATGAATCGATTAATCATGTCAAAAGCTCTCAGAGGCTGGTCATAGGGTAAAATATGTCCTCCACCTCGAATAATTACCTTAAAAAGAAAAAGAACGGAAATTTAGAGAAATGGATATTCTAAATACATGAAAAGTTTTCATTCAGATTAAACTCTATTTAAAACTCACATGAAATACAGAACATACTCTCCCAAAGCATGCCTTTGGATAGGCTTTAATAATAGGCATGTTAAGGTAGAAAAGTTTTAAAACTTAGTTAATTTTACGCAAAGTTGTGTTCATTTCTCATGAGTGTAAAAATTGAAAATTATTCCTTGTCTTTTTCCTCTTGAGAGTGATCTGCCTGCTCCCCACAGTTGGGAGTGCTGGGCTGCAGGTGTTACCTGGTGAGGCCCACCTCCAGGCCACTACTTCTGGGGTATGTCAGGTCTGCCTGCAATGGGGTGAATTGTCTACTTAATTCCACCCTTCAATTAGCCAGCCCAATTGTCCCTCACACTGAGCCATACCTTCCATCTTAGCCTTTATCAGTAATAAAGCGGAAATTTTGGTTCTCAAAAAAAATAAAGAAACCAAAACATCCTTGATGGAGGCAGGAGGATGACCTGAGCCCAGAAGTTGGAGGCTGCAGTGAGCTAGGATTATGCCACATGCACTGCACTGCAGCCTGGGTGACAGAATGAGACCCCATCTCTAAAAAAAAAAAAACCTTGACACTTGAAATAAAAGAAAGTCATGTTTTGAGCAGCATAGAGTTAGAACATTCTTTTTTTTTTTTCTAATATTAGATTATAAAATATTTTAAAACATAGCACATTTGAAAACAATTCATATAGTGATGATTTTGAGTCTCTCCTGAACATTCACTTTACTTGCTTTCTCACATAAGGGTGCCTCTCTCCATCCCACACCCATCCATTAATCCATCTTATCTTTCTGACACATCTCAAAGTGGGCACATAGCGCACTTCCCCCAAACACTTCAGCATCACATTATTCGTCAGAGTTCAATATGTGTTTACAGATTTTCTTCTTTTGAGTGAAGACACAATGAAATGCACTAGTCTTAAGTGTAGACTCACCACTTCTGACAAATGCATACACCTACGTAACTCAAGCCCTTGTTGGGTGATATAAAGCATTCCTAAAACATCTCTAATGACGAGTTCAAATCAACAAAAGGGGACTGGTCTCTGTACTCATTAAGCCTCTAGCATCAGCTAATATTCCAAGTAGAGGGAAACGGGAAGCTGTCATGATTCAATGCCAGAAGGGCAAGGACTGACACTGAGGGTTGGGAAGTTACATGCAGGAGAGGTCAGCCTGGCCTGAGATATCTTGTTCCACATGTGGAGAATGCACAGGAGGTACCAGAGAACGAAGTGAATAAACATATGCAAAAAGGGCATCACTTTCAGTAACTTCTAGCTGCTGAATCACAATCAGCAATTAAACGTCACTTTCACAAGGCCCTTCCTAAGAGGTTGGGTTCTTTTACTTGTCTCAATCTGAAGGAAACTGAGGCAGAAAAAGTATATTTGCATAGTGCATTTATTATATTGAAAATCTGCCCCTACCTCCCAACACATTCCATCTTACAACCTTGATGTGCGGTAAGTAGGATTAACACTATTAGATGATACTTACCTTGCAGCTCGCAGCTATACAAACTGTGCACTGCACAACTGCAGGGAGCACCATTCACATGAGCATTGAGATGACTGAGCTATTTGGAATCATTTAGTAGCTTGTCCAAGTCACACAACTGTAAGTGAGATAACTAGCTAGAACCCTGACTTCTGAAGCAAACACCGGTGTGGTGTTTTTAATCAAATCCTAGTACTCACACAATCATTCCTTACCTTTGAACTGAACTTCGCAGCTTAGTCATGGAACATTTTTATTCACCTCTCAATAGCCCTCTGAGGTTTATTGATGAAACAAAAAATCTTGCAGATATAAACAGATAATTTTCTATATTTTTGTATTTCACATATTACAGTGAGGGAGGCAGATCTCATTTGCAGATGTGGGACCAGACTTAACTCTTTCACATGCAAATGTGAAACTTTTGTGTTTTGCTGCAGTTGATCAAAGGTCATGTGTGCCTCACTGCAATGACAGCGAAACCCATCGACCATTTGTGTACAAGCTTGCAACTGGAAACCCAACATGTCCACTTTTTATCACAAACTGAAAGTAAACATGTGTGACAAGAACCCCTTCATAGGACTCTAGAGGGAAACTTTTGCCGCCCCGCAATCCCAGGCTAGACATTTCTTCCTGCAGATTTTCATCTGTATCTCTGGCCCTGGCAGGAATCTGATGAGTGATTTCTGTGTGGCTTCAGCTCAGCTGAGGACACTTAACAAAGTCCTATGTGTGACAAAACCCAGCTGCTTCAACTGGAAATGAGTTTGGCAGCAATGGTCCGGAACAGCAATAAATTGAATATCCGAGAGCTAAAGGTCATCCTGCCCCCAGAACCAGTGCTGCAGCTGACAAAGGATAAACAAAGGATAGCACAGTGCTTCACAGCCCGGGCTCAGAAGTCAGAGTGCAGGAGCATGGCGAGAGGCACCGCACATTGTGTGACCTTGGGCAAGGAACTTAACCTCACTGAGCCTCAGGTTCCTTTACTTTACAATTGGGAAACAAGTATTACCTCACAGAGTAGTTGTGAGTTGTGTGAGGAGTTAGTGGAATAACGTCCCTGGAATATTTAGTACAGTGCCCGACCTGGGATGGTCTTCAGTAAATATTGGTCATTTTCAGTATTCTTCCAACACTTATCTATATTCAAAATCCAAAATCAAAATGCCTATATCAGGAGGATCGCTTGAGTGCAGGAGTTTGAGGCTGCAGTGAGCTGACTGAGCCACTGCAGTCCAGCCTGGGCAACAAAAGGAGATCCCATCTCTAAGTATAAATCAATAAATATATATGTATCTATGCCTATGTGAACCTAACTACCCTAGAACATGGTGTTCCTACATTTTCATAAAAAACCCTTGGTTTAAAAAGGTTGTTTAAAACAATGGTTCTTGGCTGGATGCAGTGGCTCACGCCTATAATCCCAACACTTTGGGAGGCTGAGGTGGGTGGATCATTTGAAGTCAGGAGTTTGAAACCAGCCTGGCCAAGATAGCGAAACCCCGTCTCTACTAAAAATTAAAAAAAAAAAAAAATTAGCCAGGTGTGGTGATGCATGCCTGTAATCCCAACTACTGGGGAGGCTGAGGCAGGAGAATCACTTGAACCCAGGAGTCAGAGGTTACAGTGAGCCAAGATAGCACTACTAAACTCCAGCCTGTGCGACAGAGCGAGACTCCACCTCAAAAACAAACAAAAAAAAAACAAAGCAATGGCTCTGACTTGAACGTGCATAAAAATACCTGCGCTCATTAAAAGAGATTGTGAGGCGTCACCTCCAGACTCTCCAGTTCTGAAGGTCCAGGACAGGGCCTAAGAATTTGCATATCTAACAATTCCAAAGCAATGCTGATGCTGTTGTTCCATCTACTTGTTGAGAACTACTGTTGATAATTTTTTCTATTCTGTGGCAAACCAGGGAATTCTCTGTTTACATCAAGGTAATTTCATTAACACCTACTCATGAATACAAGTAGAAATCTGTTTAATACCTACTCATGACCTCACTTCCTGGGCATCCAGTCTCCTGGTATTTATTCACACACATGCACACTCACACACACCTTCCCTGTCCATAATTATCAAGTGGTGAAGGAGAGCTGAAGGGGTCAGGTGTTCTTACTCTTCCTCTCAGTGACCTACCTGACCCTGGTCCAATTTCTGAGCTGCCATGTGTAATGACCCAATGACATTGTAAATTGTGTCATTAAGATTGGGGGAAAAGAAAGCTCGTTAAGGAACAAAGGTTGTTTCACATGCCACAAAATTCCCAAACAAAACATATTCTCTCAAGCAGATTCACATATAGCATTTTACTGATATTAACTTCAAAAATAAATATATTTTTGAGTGTGGAAAAATAAACCACTTTGTCGTTTATAGTTAAGCCACTCAGCATTCACAAATCAAAGATACAGATCACTCGGCAGCTTTTAGAGGTGACTAACAAAATGTGGCGGGGCTGTAATTACATATTTAAATGTGACAAGATTAATCTCAGGGCTCCCTGAATAGAGCTGTCTATTTTGGGTGCCTCCACACTATAGCTGCAGCCTCTAACCTCATGTGTTCCAGATGTTCCAGGGGGTCACAAGTGTGTCATGAATTTCAACAGGGTTACACAAACACTTTAAAGCTTCATTCCACTTTATTTTTTAGAAAACGATATAATTCTCCATGGAACTAGAAACACAGACCTGCCAGTAAAGGTTTCCCAGTTATGCCTGTTTAGATGACAGAAAAGAGAGGGAAGTTCACAGTGGGCTTGTTGATGTAGATGTGTCAGGGGAAGCTTCTTGGGGGTCTTGAAGGAGATCACTGGACGGAGAATGCTGGGTAGGGTAGGGGTGGAGGGATCACCGCAGATAGAGGAAACTGCGTGGAAATGCAGGGGGGCGTGGAAATGTGGGGGGCGTGAAACTGTGGGCACATGCAGCAAGGGATCACCGCAGACAGAGGAAACTGCGTGGAAATGCAGGGGCCGTGAAGCTGCGGGCACGTGCAGCAGTCTGTGTGTCCTCCCATTCGTGCGGGAATAGAGGGAAACAGAAGAGACAGATGAATAGGCAGACACTAGCGGGACCATGTGATGCCCCAAGTGACATGCTGGGATGAGTGGACCTTATCCTGTCGGGCTTTAAAAGCAACTGTGGTAAAATACACTTAACATAAAATTACCACTTTAACCATTTTAAAGTGTACAATTTGGTAGCATTTAGTATATTCACACTATCTAGTTGCAGAATATTTTCATCACCCCAAAGGAAACCCATATACATCAGTAATCACTTCCCACTCCCCTCTCCCCAACAGCCCCTGGCAACCATTAATCTGCTTTCTGTCTCTGTAGACTTGCCTATTCTGGATATATCCTAGACGGTTTTAAGCAGGGTAGTGACGTGCTTATGTTTGCATTGTAGAAAAATGACTTAATGTCTAAGGAGGAGGCTAATTTGGAAGGGAGTGATACTGGCACAAGGAGGCAAATTAGGAGACTACCAAATCAGGTGAGAGGATGTGGGCTCATGGGAGAGACGGGGAGAAGGGGAAGGAGAAGAGGTGAGGTGGAACCAACAAAATCAGTGATTAATCCGATATAAAGATTAAGTGAGACTTTCTCTATCCATCCCCAACACATGCCCCGCATTTCAGGCTTCTGACATGGGCCAGTTTGCAAAGGTGGTGCTACTCACCAGGAAAGAGAAAAGAGCCACATGGGAGCTGCAAGTTTGGGAGGCAGAATATGCAGGATTGGTTTATTGTTTCTGCTTCCCAGTATAGAATGATGCATACCCTCAAGAGAATCTTGCTTGTTGTGGTTTCTGATTTACATGGAAGTTCTTTTCACTACTTTTATTCCATTCCACATTTACTAAATCTTATATTTTAGTTTGCTTTCAGACGCTAACTATAAGTAGAAATAAAGTAAACAGCATTCAAATAAAAATATATTGAAAAGGAACTTAGGAATGAGAATAAAAAACAAGCCAAAGCTTGTTAGCAGACACTTCCTAACAAAGAATGCAATAAGTCACTTTTGAAAGAATGAAAAACCAGAGCAGAGATCAAGGCTGGGAGTTGCTTCAACAGCACTCAGGGAAACGATTCTTGAGGTCTCCCACTGTGCATTTCCGGTGTAGCAAATGGTTATTATTGAACAGAAGGAGAAAAGGAGCTTCTAAGTGCTTCAGGAGACCCACATGGATCCATCATAATGGTATACATTCCTAGTGCAGTTAAAACCTTTGGTACTCCTTTACAGCATCCCCAAGGGGTTTCCTGTGTACACCATCTTAAACAGTTGCAACAATACTGTTTGTAATTTAGGACTTCCGCTTCTGACTGTGACACAATAGCTTGTATCAAACCAACCTCATTCCATAGAAAACAATATAAGCTGAATTAAAAAGAAAATAAGCTCTTTAGAGGTATCAGAGAGCAACCAAGCCTCGAGAGAGGCCACGATCATAGAGAAAAGAGAATCACAAGGAGGATAACCTAACATTTTGTGCTGCTTTTCCCTTTGGGAAATTCACCAGTTTTAAAGCTTCTCTGACCAAGACGCCAAGTCAAAAGTGGCAGATAAGAGAATGAAAAGCTCATTAGTCTTATGGTGCTTGAGAGACCAAAAAACAAAAACAAAGAAAACCCCAAAAGAAAGAACAACGACGACAAAAATTGGAGTTGTAAAAGCCTGTCAAGGAGGGACAGCACTGGTAAGCACTACAGGCTTTCCATTAGTTCCATGAAAGACAATGCCTTGGAAGTAATGAAAAACCAGAAACATGTTAGTCTTCAAAAACCTTGAAATCAAGCACTGAATCAATCATCTCAATCCCAGACTGAATCAAGGTGATAATGCCTCTACTCTGCCTGCCTTCTAGAAAAAATTGAATCCTTTTGGAAGAAAAATAACACTTTTCTTCATATATTTTTTGTACATTTTCTTCAACATTTAATAAAATTTAGTAGGCATGACAAAGAACAAGAGCAAATGACTAAAATTTAAGGAGAAAAAAAGATAACAGAGACCACAAGTGATCCAGATATTAGAGTTACCAGGTACACATTTTAAAGTAACTGTGAACAAAATATGCAAGATGTTAGGTACAGAAAAATGATTCACAAGAGAATTAGAATATATAAAAGTGAATCAAATGGAAGTTCTTTAAAAAGTTATTCATTCATTGTTCATTGAAATTAAGAACTCAATCGATGTTTTAGCAATAGATTAGGCATGGTAGAAGAAACACTATATGAACTGGAAGTTAGGTCAGTAGAGGATATCCAAAATGAAGCATGGAGAATAAAGGTATGGAAAATACAAAAAAAAAAAAAAAAAAAGTAAGGAAGAAATGGGGCAAAAGAAATAAATAGTAACATTCAGCGATATTGACTGAAAATGTTCCAAAATTGACAAAAGTTACCAAGCCAGTTTTGAGAAGCTCTATGAATCCTAGATAGAATAAACACAAAGCAAACTAACTACATCATAGTACACATAATAGTATATTAGTAATAGTATATTATACTATAGTATATGTATGTGCATACACACAGACATACACACAGAATAGTATTTTGCTAAAACCAAAGACAGAGAAAATCTTGAAAGCTGTCATAGAAAAGGAAACAGTACTTTCAGTACCTTCAAAGAAGCAAGAAAGCTGACTACCGAACAGAAACAATGAAAGCTGGAAGGCAGTGAAATAATATCTTGAAAGTTTTGAAATAAAATATCTGCCAACCTTGGACTTCTATAGAAATGAAGACCTTGTAAAGATATTTTCAAGGAAAGAAAAAACTGGAAAACGTTTTTGTTAGCAGACCTGCACTAAAAGAAGTATGAAAGACTGTTCTTCAGACAGAAGGAAAATTGTCCGTAATGGAAATATGAAAATGCAGAGGAGAATGAATAGCAGCTGAGAATTTACATATGTGAACAGAAGTAAGGAGTATCAATAATTAATAATGTCGTCTGGAGTTTGAACTATGTAGAAGTTTTTCAAAAGACAGTATTTGCACAAAGATGGTGTAAAGTGAGTTAAAGTGTTGTAAGGCAGCAGTCTCCAACCTTTTTGGCACCAGGGACCAATTTTGTGGGAGACAGTTTTTCTATGCACAGGGGTGGGGAGTGGGGGATGGTTTGGGGATGGCACTGTTCACCTCAGATCATCAGGCATTAGATTCTCATGAGGAGCACACAACCTAGATCCTTCACATGCGCAGTTCACAATAGGGGTCTCCTCTTACGAGAATCTAATGCCGCCACTGATTTGACAGGAGGTGGAGCTCAGACAGTAATGCTTGCCTGCACTCACCTCCTGCTGTGTGGCCTGCTTCCTAAAAGGTCACAAACAGGTACCAGTCTGTGATCCAAAGATTGGGGGCCCCTGTTGTAAGATACACTTTTATATCTGGACAATGGTAAATGTATTGACTCAAAACTGACTTTCTTAAACCAGGATATATGTCATAATCTCTACATAAACATAAAGGATAGATAAAATAATCTATTATTATCAAGTTAATAGTGGTCAAAGGGGAGGGCAGTATGACTTCCAAATAATAGATCGGATAAAAGGATGAGAGTAAGTGGAAGAGGCATTACTGCATGATATGAGAAACAGACTTCTGACAATCAGGGTACTCAAATGAGAAGAAATCTTGTGGTCAAATAATACGTTCCTTCCTTTTAGAGAGATACAGAATGAACACCTGAGAGGTGAAGACTGTTCAGTCAAATCTGTTAGCCTTCACCAGATCAGTCAGACGTGCTTTGAATGTGTCTATTAAAAAAAAAAAAAAAGTCATGGAAAATTTTCTCTATACTGACTCCAAGAATTTCTGTGTTACCTTCAGCAAGGTTGGGATGAATGATTAAAGTTGAAGCTTTCTCTTTCCTTGGTCATTATAGTTAATGAAAATCTAAAAGCAGAGTACAGGATAGTAGGAAGCCATTTGGCCTGATGGCATGGACTTGGGATTTGGCAGCTCTAGGTTTGAGCCCAGTTCTGAGACCTTGGCATAATGACTGAACTATCTCTATTTTCTCATTTGTAAAATAGGGATAAGAATTTTGGTGACCACTTGTCCCATTGTGCCTAGGGCCAAAAGGTTTCTGAGAACATAGGGCTTTGAGTGCTAAAAGTAAAAAAGGGTCAGACAATCTGGAATGGTTGCTCACTCTATGAATATTTAACTTTTTGTAAGGATTCAGAGACAATACCTATAAAATGATGCAGGGCACCCGGTCTACAAATATGTCTTTCTTTTCTTTTCTTTTTTTTTTTTTTTGAGACAGGGTCTCACTCTGTGGCCCAGGCTGGAGTGCAGTGGTGTGATCCTGGCTCCCTGCAGCCTCTGCTTGCTGAGTTCAAGTGATTCTTGTGCCTCAGCCTCCCGAGTAGCTGGGACTACAGGCATATGCTACTACATCTGGCTAAGTTTTTGTATTTTCAGTAGAAACGGGGTTTCAGGCTGGTCTCAAACTCCTGGGCTCAAGGGATCCTCCTGCCTCGGCCTCCCAAAGTGCTGGGATTACCCATCGCGCCTGGGCCATTTACAAATAGGTCTTAAGTTTGTACCATGTGCCAGAGTATTAGAAAGATAACAGGACTCAACCAATGGTCACTCTACTACTATTATCTGAGTTTTTATGACCAACAGAATATTTTTTTTTCCCTTTAAGAAGCGGAGTAAGAGCAGAAGTTACAACACTAATAAATATAACTTCATTACTTTTTCAGAAAAAAGGATTATAATACAGTCTTCAGAAGCGGAAATGTTTCTTTTCCAGGCTTCTTTGATTTCCCTTTTATGAATCCTCCCTTTCCTTGGAAAAGGCCCCAATTAAATTAATGAAGCAGCTTGAATGTGAAAGCGAACCTCTGTCATTGCACTCAACTGTGTCTGCAGTGTGTTTTATCCCTGCCAATGCCATGATCCATCCCATTCTTTCCCTCCATCTCCTCTCCCCTTTCACCACATGCAATGCCAAACACCCTCTTCTTCCTACACAGAAATGCCAGGAAAGCAAGACCTTACTTGTCTTAGCAGAATGGCAAAAAACTGTTCCATCTTTTTCCCTTTTAGGAACCCACTTTACCACATAGGACTTGATGCAATTAAAAAGTAATCAAGATTTCCCATCCTCATTCTCTCCTTCCCTGTCCAGTTTTTATATTTGATATCCACAAGAGGATAAAAAGCACAATCCAGTTCATTATTTACACTTACTCAATATCTAGCTTTATGATCTACATTTGTAGTTTTCTTTTGGAAGAGAGAATAAGAGTGGGGGAGGAAGGGGCAGAGGTTACAGCAGTAAATGCTCTCGCCAGGAGTGTTGCAAGGACTTAGATCCTGACTCATCATCTTCTGTGTACCATGGAAACAAGAGCCAGCTAACCTGCTAAAGATTTACTTCCTGCAAACAGCAACGCAAGACAGTTTTAGCAGCAGTGTGCAGGTACTCCCTGTCACTGGATCAGGAGAGCCAATTGTGCACATTGCTGCCCGACTCCATGTTTAGTGGTATGAAGTTGGTAGCTTGAAATTGGCTGTGTAAGAGTATTTACACTATGGAAATTGGCAAACACTACAAATCGGTGCCCTCTCTCCTCAGTTTCCCCTCAGACTCCTGGTTCTCTGACATTTTGGCTGTCCTGGGGAAAGAGGAAACATGCTGGCATTCTTCTTCTTTCCAAGGTGAACTTAAGGAACATCCACCTATCGTAAATTACAAGGTCTAAAACTTCTTTGAAACTTTGGGGCCAGAAATCAGATGAGCCAAACTTCAAAAATTTGCAGAAAAGTGAGAAAGGCCTGTCACTTGTTTCCATTTCTGCCTACCCTCACTGAGTTCTAGCATAATTGACAATGATAGAATTTCAAGGCCATGCTACAACATCTACAAGACGCTTCCATTTATATCAGAACACCGTGAGATGCTCCAGAGCTGATCTGTTTAGGACAACTCCAGACCAGACAGGTATCTGGATTCAACTATGTTCTCAACCCACAGCCTAAGGGGACCCCAGAACCCCTAAATGTCTCTAGGTTCTGGGAATTTAGAATACAGAGCATGCCAAATAGCATGATATTTTCATGATGCCATTTGTTACAATAAAACAAGGTACACAGTTGTTACTGCCAACCCCAAAGCTGTACAAGGCAAAAGTACTACTTTAGTCTAATTGACAATGTAGCACTATGTTAACACAATTTTTCCCATCCCTCTATTTCTCTACGCCACTCCATCATCCGCCTTATTTGTTTATTTCTTGCTTTGTTTAACATCCCCACAAGTGATTTTGTGAGTCTTTGGTTACACTTCAAATTAAAACAACAAAAAGTTACTGTTTAAAAAGCAAACCCCAGTTCCCTAGTTGTTCCTCAAATATCATTCTCCATGTGTGGATAATACTCTAAAATATAGACTTCTTAGTATTTATCCTCTTTCCATTTAATGAAATGGTTCTCTGTTAAATTTCAATAGATGATTAAAAACCACTCAACAGCCAAGAGAAAGTTATGGATTGTTGCCTAGCTGTTATACCTCAATAAACAGATTTGCTAGCCAATTTATATTTTAAATAATGCAATAAATTAGCTCCCAGAGTACTAACTAAGTGCATATTTGGGTAGCTTAATTTAGAAGCATTCTTCTTATGCTAATCGGTCCTCTCTAATGAAATAGAACCACATGCACTAAGAAGACTCTTGGCAAATAATCAGAGTCAAATTGGGAGTTGCTATTGTTTATTATTTCCTTTGTCTTCAGGAAGCAAGCTGTGTGGTTTTTAAGAGAAGGGGAAAAAACAAAAACCAGGAATTCAATTATTTTTAAAGGAGAGGATGCTCTAGTCAGCACTGAGGTAATGAAATTTCTACAACTCTTATAAATTCGTGTCCCAGAATATTTCTCATTTTTTCTCCCATGCAACACAGAAAGGAAATAGTCTTTAGCTGACATAAACAATGCAGGCTTCAGTTTGAAGGGTATTGTTTTGAACTGTTCATTATCTCAGCACGTCTACTCTGTTTCCTCCAAGACACTTTGGTGTGTACAATTGGTGAACAATCATAGCACTCCTTGAGAGATGTACTATTAAAACACACACACACACACACAGTCAGAGGCAAAGGAGAGGGGCATGGGAATGAGGGGGAGGCCGATTTGATTTTAATTCTCCGAACATTTACTCAGTGCCACGAACTGTGCTAAGGGGTATGCTACAAAAATAAATGAGTATTTTAAAAATAAATTATTCCTGTCCTTAAGGAACTCAGCATCCAGTAAAGGAGGAAGGCAATTAAAGAGTTGAAGTGTGGAACCCCAGTGTAGTACATACAATCGAAGATGTACGTAGATGGAGAGAGTTGCCGAGAAGGAGGTATTCTGGGGAAGGATCAAGTATACCAAGATTGCCAAGATTGAAAGGCAAATGGGAGTTTTCCAGGTGTATTAGAGGAGTAGAAAGGGCCTTATAAGGCAAGAGGAGGGAATCCCATGTGAATTTCTGGGTGCGTGTTTGGGGGATGATGTGGTATTTTGTTTTTTAACATTTTAATTGCAAAGGAGGGAGAGGGTAAGAGCTAAGGTTGGGAAAGGAAACAGAGGCCAGATCAAATCTTTTCATTAATCCAGGTAGAGTTTGGACTTTATCCTGCAGGTATCAGAGTTAGTGAGCAGTTTTAAACAAGGAAAAAAACCACAATTAAACTTGCATTTTGGAAAAAGCACAGAGAGGAGGGCAGATTGGTGAGGAAGGAGATCAGTTAAGACCAGCCAAGTGGGCTATTGGAAAAGGAAAAAAAGTTTAAACAACAATTTAAAACAGTCATTCAGAGTGTTCTTGAATAGCATCTTAAAACTTTTAAAATACCACAAGGCAAAAACTTGCATTTTGAAATTTATAATGTGGGATAGCCCTCATGTTTCTTTTAATGTCCACAAAATGCTCACTAGTTTTATTGGTTTATATAATGCAGTGTTTTTCTTTTTAGCTAGTTCTTGTGGTTTCTATGCTGAGCACTAGGAAATGAATAAAATCAGGCCAGCAAGGATGTCATAAAGCAGATGTGAGAAGTGCTAGCTAAGGAACTGGGTGGGTAATATTTGCCAATTACTATTATTCTTCATTTTCTGGTAAGACTCACAGCAAAGCAACTCGACAAAGTAACTCTCTACCTTGTTGTTTCCATGGAAAAATGATGGAAGTGAGAGGAATTCTGTGAGAAAAAGATTCATTTTCTCCCTGTGTTTTGGGGATTGCTGGTGAACCCAAGGCATAAGCTGAAATCTGTTGATTTTATTTACTTGCTGCTTCTTCCTGAGCCACTGTTGGCAGAGTTGAATTGAAAAGGTGCTAAGGGAATAACTTTCTGATTTTTTTTTTTGTGCTGGATAGTTTGCTAGCCAACCTTAGCACAGGACACCCAGGAAGAAAAACGGACTTGGATGTAAAATGTCCACTCCACCTTCACTGTGTGTGTGTATGCCAGAGTCCTTTAATTTGATGGCATTCAAAAAAAAAAAAAAAAAACAAAAAAACAGGAGACAGCCATGGAAAGAGAATATAAGCCATGACTTTTAGACATGAGAAAGGACAGTAAGCCTTCCTTTAATTTAACAAGCTCCAGTGAAAGAACTAGAGGCAAGTCCAAGTGTTTGCTGAGATTATGGAATGATCAGAACTCTTATACTTTACTGCCAAGAATAATCAATTTGGAAAAACAGTTTGACATTATCTAGTGAGGCTGACACAGGCACAAGGAGATACGTGCAAAAATGTCCATAGCAGCACTATCTGTAGAAGCAAAATACTGAAAACAACCCAAATGTCCATCAGCAATGGAATGGGTGAATAATACTTATATGATGGAATACTATGCAGCAATGAAAAAGAATAAGACACAATTGAGCATATCAACATGGGTGAATCTCACATGCAGTGCTGAATAGCAAAAGTATGTTTTTGCAAAATACATACAAAATAATTCCTTTTCTATAAAATTAAACATGAAAAATAAAATATTATATATGGATATGTACATCTGCAGTAAAACTATTAACAAAGCAAAAAGAAAAGGGATGAGAAAAGCAAAATTCAGGACAGTAGTCTACCTCCAGGGGTAATTGGGAAGGGCAATGTTGTATTTTTTAAACTGGCTGGTGAGTGCAAAAGTGTTCATTTATCACTGTTTTATCTTGCACAGCACTGTAAATATTCTTTGGTATGTATTCAATTTTAAATTTAAAAAAAGAAAAGAAAAACCACCTGCTGATGCTGCCATCCTTGCAAAAATGAATCTTTAGGAAATTTAACATGTTCTCTGCTGTGCTTTTTTCTTCTCCCCTGCACAGAGATGATGAGATTGGCCCCATGTCTGAAAAACAGTATGTGGGGAAGGCATGGAGAAGCAATTGAACTGAAACAAAGTCAAAAGTGGGAAGTTCCCCTCTGGCAAGCAGCTCTAAGATGACAGAGCTGGTGCCAGAATCTAAACCTTGGGACTCTGGTTGCTGTATAAAAAAATAAATATTAGAAACAAAAATAAATACCCACATCTCCATGCTGGACAGCAGAAGAGCAATAAGTTGCCAAATATTTGGGTTTGTTTTGATAGTTTTTTACTCTCTAAATGTAAGCTCCTATATTTCCTGTCTTCCGTATGTTAGAAGCTCAGTACAAACAGGAGAAAATGAAAAAAAAGCTGGATGCGCCTCGTTTGTTGTCAACAGGGATGTTTCAGATTATCGTTAAACTAGAAGGGACTCAATACTTTAGAAACAACTCATTACTCAACTCAGCCATTTTTATTTCCTATTAGGCTGTCATATAGCAAAATGTCCAACACTGCCCCATCCCTTTCTGCTACTACTACCTTTTGACAAGACAGTCTGTTTGTTAGTCAGGTTAAAACTGGATACAACTGTGGTAGTTTCAGGCCTATCTGACAGACAATATTGAACTCATTTCATCATCTGAAACTTCAATACAAAATGTCTTATAAGGACTCTATGAACAGAGCGAGAGCTTCTTGCCCTGTGAAAATAGATTAATGCTAAGAGAGCTCCCTAATGGCAATAGAAACCAACATTTATTTTATGCTTATTAGATGCCAGGTAGAGAGAGGGTCAAGTAATGTATAAGCATTATCTCAATTCATCCTAATAATGAGCCCTCCTGTGGGAGTGGTGGGTGATAACATTATCCCAATTTCACAGGTGAGGGGGTTCTTGGAGAGGTTAAGTAACTTGCCCAAGGTCATACAGCTGGTACATGGTACAGCAGGGATCTATTCCAAGTCTAACACAGTATCCATTCTCTTAATCCTATATTAGAACATCACTTGGATATGGTAACAGAAGTAGTTAGAATTGCCAGTGTAATCAACTAGAAACAAAATTCAAGCCTACTTGATAGTTTAGCTCATGAAGTCTGTCTGGTATCACCAATTGTGATAAGTGATTTGGGCTGGGGAGAGTCTATAAATTATTCTCAACAATTCAAATAGTCGAATGCGTGGGTTCTTCATCTGTTTTTGTGCTACAGTCTCCTATGACTGTCTCGTGCAGCCTATGGACACCTTTTCACAATAATGTTTCTAAATACATGCTGGCTGGGACTGGCGGCTCATGCCTATAATCCTAGCACTTTGGGAGGCCAAGGCAGGAGGATTACTTGAGCTCAGGAGTTCGAAACCAGCCTGAACAGCATGGCAAGACCCCATCTCTACAAGAAAATACAAAAATTAGCCAGGCGTGGTATCATGTACGTATGGTCCCACGTACCTGGGATGCTGAGGTGGGAGGATTTGTGGAGCCTGAGAGTTCAAGGCTGAAGTGAGCCATGATGGTGCCACTGCACTTCAGCCTGGGCGACAGGGTAAGACCCTGCCTTAAAATAAATAAATACCTAAATAATACACAGCGCACACGTACCCACACATATACATATATAATATACAGTGAATTAAAATCAAATCCTAGGCTTTGCTAGGATTGCAAATGAAACATTCCATTGAAATCATCAAAACAGTAAAAAAAAAAAAATTGTGAGATAGCACATATATACTTCTATATTAGCACATTCAGTAGGAGAAACCAGAGGGTCTGAAAACTACTATAATTTTAATTTTAGTGATAAGGATAAAAGGTTTTCAAGGTATCTCCAACAGTGTATGTGGTATTTGGTATGAGAATGTCTCTGCTTTCTATTGGTGACAGAAGTCAAAGGTACTGCTGTGCCACTGTGATTTGTTGCCTACATTTATAAAGGAAGGAAATGTGAAATTTCACAATTCATAATGAAAGGAAATGCTATTTCAGTTAGAGGTTAGTGAAAATAAAGATGCAATTTTTTTCCCTTCCAAGTTCACTGACAACTCCTTGAATCCTAACCAGAGACCCTGACTCCAGATTAAGAATCCTTATTAAATAACCTAATGACTAACTAATGGAAATACTGAGCTTACTTATAGTAAGACTTCACAGTCTAAAAGGTTGCACTTTTTTTTTTTTTTTTGCTTTGACATGGAATTATATGAATCTATTATCCAGAAAAAAATTCACTGTGGCTGGTGGACATCTTTGCTGCAAACCATCACTCTGGATGATGTTTAAAGCAGTTACTGCTTGATAGTTTTTTCTTTGTTGAAAGGCAACACAGACACACTACTATCTAAGAGCACTGCACACCAGGACCACATAGTTTCAGTACAGCACAAAACTGCTGGGAAAAGGAAACCATGCTTTTAAACAAATAAAAGAGTTTTCTTACAAGTCTAAATTGCCAGTGATCTATCAATAATTTAAGAGAACAAAGACCACTTGTAAACCTACAGTGCATGGCAGGGATTGAAGTCTACAATTTAGATTAAGGTTTTGGCTGATGATGTCAGAGAACCAGTGTCATACCAGTTGATACTACTGACTGGAAGACAGACACAATGCTTCAGGTCAATGGCTGATTTGTAAAGAGTAAAACTATGTTCTCAAATTTCTGGTTGGCTTGTAAATAAAAAATGGATTTAGAACACACTTCAGGAATCAGAATGAAAGTTTCTCCAAACATAAGCCACATGGGGGTTCCTGCAAGATGGAAGCCATGTCATTATCAATAGAGGGACAAAAGACATCATAGTGTAGGGTTCCCAAACTGGCTACATATTAGAAACCTCTATGAAGCCTCAATACCAATGCCCAGGTTCTACCTCAGACTAATAAAATCAGGATATCTGGACAGCAGGAGTGGAAATCTGTATCTGCAAAGGTTGAGACACACTGGTTTAGGGCAAAGGAGCAGATTAAAGATGGCTCCAAATTCTTTGCCATTCTTCCCACCAAAAGAAATCTGCTTTGCTCTGTGTTTTGCATTGACCAAGAGAGAATGAAATGGAAATAATATCTGGGACTTTTGAGTACAGGCCTTAAAAGGACTGGCATCTTTTGCTTTTCCGTTTGGAAGACCAGCCTGCTGTATTGTGGAAAAGTCCAGGCCAGGGACATGATCAGAGGCCGAATGGAGACAGCACTGGAGTAGAGGAGATCATCTTGGATGTCCCGGCTTTAGCCAAACTCCCAGCTGAATGCAGCTGCACATATGACCTCAGCCTGCCCCATCTGAATCAGATCCACCCAGCTGAGCCCACTCCATCCACATATTTGTGAGAAATAATACATTGTCTTAAGCCACTGAGTTTTGGAGTGATTTATTATTCCATGATAAATAACTGAAAAAGGGAAATATTTTCTGATGATTCTTTTATCTTTTTCTTGAAAGATCCATCTCGCCTATCTTGGAATCTTGATATGAGTTAAAAACCAAGGCCCGATCCATCTTTGTAAGGCAAACATAAGACATAATTACACTGAGAGCTTAGGCAAAATTTTATGTCATGTAAACAAAGACCAAGTTCCCATATTAGGCAAACCCCAGCTCCCTGCTGCTCCCAACTCCCTGCCCCTAAATCCATGAGAGCTAGCAAGTACATTATCTGGGTGGCCTTTGTGGTAGACATAGAGATGCACCCCACTGGACCTCTCTTCAAGGATGTACTTGCTGCTCAGCTGCAGGGAGTGCCTTCAGCAGAAAGCCCCCAGCTGTCAGCTCCTTCAGGGTCTGCCTCAGCTGCAAAGAGCTGCTTTCCCAAGATGATGACCTTCCTGGGGCAGCCCAAATTTGGTGAGTGAATGAGCTGGGCATAAAAGGCCTCACTATTTTGGCCCAGTGTGCGACGCTGATAGAAAATATGCTCTGGAGAGTTCCCCGCCTGGTTTGTCTGGCCTGTCTCACAGTTTTATTTCTCCCTTTGTCCAATCCTGCCCCATACCCTTCCTTCCACAGGTGTTGGTCTCTAACAAACTATTTGCACCCCAAACTTTGCCTCAGTGCCTGCTTTTGGAGGACCTCACCTGTGACTTCAGGGAAGCTCTCTGGCTGGGAGGCGGGGTGTGGTTTGATTACTGTGTTCTGGTTTTCTGCCCACAGTCTGATTCCCATAAATGGACAGAGGAACTTTGCCCATGTCTGCAAGATAGAGACAAAGCACCCATGAAAGAGGACATCCATCATTGTAGAAGGCAACTGCTGGTGGGGGAGATGAAGATTCTGTTTGCCGATTTCTGTAATAAAGCCAAAACGTTTTGTTTTGTTTTGTTTGAGATAGGGTCTTACTCTGATGCCCAGGCTGGAGTGCAGTGGCATGAACATGGCTCACTGCAACCTCAACCTCCTGGGCTCAAGTGATACTCCCATCTCAGATTCCCATGTAGCTGGGACTACAGGCATGCACCACCACACCTGGTTAATTCTTTAAAAAAAAAAAAAAAAAAAAAAAATATATATATATATATATATATATATATTTGTAGGGACAGGGTCTCACTACAGTGCCTACCCAGGCTGGTCTTGAACTCCTGGGCTCAAGCGATCCTCCCACCTCAACCTCCCAAAGTGTTGAGATTACAGGTGTGAGCCACCATGCCCAGCCAAAGCTAAAACATTTTTCCAGGGAATTAACTATATTTGATTATCATTGCCTTAAGCCTATTTAACAGTTATTTTCCTCCATTCAATATGTTTTTGAAAACTTCTCATTCCCTCTCATCTGGTCAAATGCAAAAGTGACATTTTTTGCTTGTTGCTTCCTCTGACCACGTCAATGTTATCAAGGACCTGCTGAAGACCTTTCTGGAACTGTTCCTTCAGAGACAGTTCATAATGCTTCCTAAGCTGTTTAAAATTCTTAATAAAACACACAAAAATGAATTCTCAGCAGTAATTCCAAGAAAGGCAGGTGGCTAGCTGTCTGTCATTCCCTCTGTGGCCTATCCGTGAAAATGTTCGAATTCTAGTCTGATCATCCACTCGAAGGACTATAGTCATTCTTTCCTCCATATTCTAGTTGTGCATATTCAAGAAACAAACAAAAGTTAATATGAGTTTTAGAAAAGCACAATCAGGAAGCTGTGGTTGTTACTGCTTTCTGCAGACAAACCATGCCTTCTCCATCCTCCTCCATATAAGAACTCCTCCTTCCTTTAGGGGACAAAGTCTTCTATGGTGGTTAGGATGTGCTGCCAGATATTCTGTCCACTACCACCATGCCACCCCCTTGCCACCATCACCACATACCCCAAGGGCAGTAGTATGGTTTGGATCTGTGTCCCCACCCAAGTTGCTTGTCTAATGGCAATCCCCAATGTTGAAGGAGGGGCCTGGTGGGAGGTGACTGGATCATGGGACAGATTTCTCATGAATGGTGCTGTCCCCACCATGTCTCCTTTGGTGCTGTCCTGGCAATAGTGAGTGAGTTCTCATGAGATCTGGTTGTCTAAAGGTTTAAAGGTTTAAAGGTGTGTGGCATCTCCCCTGCTCATTCTCATGTCTGCTCCAGCTTTGCCCTCTGCCATAAGTAAAACTCCCTGAGGCCTCGTCAGAAGGAGACGCCGCCATGCTTCCTGTACAGCCTGCAGAACCGTGAGCCAATTAAACCTCTTTTCTTAGAAATTACCCCGTCTCAGGTATTTCCTTATAGCAGTACGAGAACAGACTAATACAGGGGGGCATGTAGCCTAGATCCGGCTACAGTTCATCCCTCCCCACTGCACTCCCCTCACAGGTACTTAAAGACAGTTTGGGGTGGTGGAAAGATCGAAATTTGGATTTCCAAATCTCAGATACTATTGCTGTTCAAAGCCTTAAGCAAGTTTGTCTGGTGAAGCTTCTGTTTGCTCAGTTATGAGTTAGTAAATACCATGACATAGTTTATAGGATAGCTACTCTGATTCCATAAAATTGTGGATTAAAAAAGTGTGTGGTAGACCATGGCCTGAGAGCTCACAGATGCTGAATCATCAGTCGCCATCCTTATCATCTATTTTGAACTTCCCATCACCCCTATGAAGTAACTGTTCTCACTCAAGAGTTTCCAGCATGGTGGCTCATGCCTGTAATCCCAGAACTTTGGGAGGCCAAGGTGGGTGGATCACCTGAGGTCAGGAGCTCGAGACCAGCTTGGCCAATACGGTGAAACCCTGTCTCTACTAAAAACACAAAAATCAGCCAGGTGTGGTGGTGGGCACCTGTAATCCCAGCTACTTGGGAGGCTGAGGCAGGAGAATCGCTTGAACCCAGGAGGTGGAGGTTACAGTGAGCCAAGATCATGCCACTGCACTCCAGCCTGGATGACAGAGTAAGACTCCATATCAAAAAAACCCCAAAACACAAAAAACAAAGTTTCCAGGACCAGTAACCAGCCCATAGCTAGCAAGTGACAAAATGAAAGTTTAAACCAGGCTTGTCTAACGCCACCTTCTTCCCCTGTCATAGACCCCCTCCAATTGGTGAGGGCTTTCCAGAACAGTCAAGCTTCGGGGTGGCGTGCTGCTTCTCTTTGGTTTCCCTAGATGTAACCTCTAGCTGAAGGTCTGATTCCTGTTGGAAACCAGGACATTTTGGGAGAAGCCCCTGAGCACAGTGTGGCAGACCATAGGCCTGAGGGCTCTATATACTAAACCCAGGTCAAGGTCAAGGTGCAAGTCTTGGTGCAGGGCTTGCGCTTTAGGGGGCTGAGGATGCTTACTAGGGCCAGGGACACCAGCACTGAGTGATCTCCCTGTGGATACCGAGCCTTTAAGTTGGTGTGGACACACAGTTAACACCGTCTCTCAAACAGGGAATCAGTCCTCACAGCCTGGGCATTCCAAAGCTTATTCCCCCTGACCTCTATTTCAGGACTTCCAAACCAGTATCAATAAGGTGGACGTATGAAATAGATGGAGAATCTTCTTCCAAGAAAGCTCCTTATATGACTTCCTATTTCTAGAGTTTCCTCACTCTGAATTCATCCTAAAGTTACCATTATAAAGTTCCCAAAGAACAGCTTTTAAAATGTGCTTTGAAACCTCTGACGGTTCCCCACTGCTTAAACAATGGAACACACACTCCTTACATACTATCCAGGCCCCATGTTCCCATTCTGGTTTCTCTCCCATCTCTCACTCTCCAAGCTGCAGGCTATGAGCCAGACTATGCACTCTGCCCTGTGCCCTGCCCCGTATTCTCTTATCCATGACACTGCCCACCATATTCTCTCTGCTCATTTTGGCCAATTTCAGCATGCGTTCTTTTATTAATATCACAAGTTCCCAGATAAAGCCATAACTTTTCTTAACATTATATGAACCTTGACTCACCACCAAATCTTAGTGCCTTTGTAAAAAACCCAATCGGCTGGATGTCGTGGCTCGTGCCTATAATCCCAGCACTTTGGGAGGCCGAGGCAGGCGTATCACCTCAGGTCAGGAGTTTGAGACCAGCCTGGCTGACACGGCGAAATCCCATCTCTACTAAAAATACAAAATTAGCTGGGCATGATGGCGCATGCCTATAATCCCAGCTACTCGGGAGGCTGAGACAGGAGAATTGCTTGTACCTGGGAGGTGGAGGTTGCAGTGAGCCAAGATCATGCCACTGCACTCCAGCATGGGCAACAGAGCGGGACTCCCTCTCAAAAGCAAAACAAAACAAAACAAAAACCCCCAATCTTCTCTCTGTCTATAGGAGGTGGTCATCTTGGGTGTGGATTCAGAGCTAACACTAGATGTGAAATACCTTATTTCTTGGCCCTGCTTTAATTATGGCAGGCATGCATATAGGCTCCAATTTTAACTGTACCAGCATACTGCTGTGACTCCATTATTCCAGTAGTGGGTATGCTTGTGAAGTGGAGAAACTCTGGGCTGGAAGCCAAGACTCTAACCTCAGCTCAGACGTGAAATGGGTAGGATACTTTAGGGAAGTCATTTAACCTCTGGTCCCTGGAAAAGGAGACCTAAAATTCATTCCAGCCATTAAATACAACCTAGCTGAGATAATCCATCTTGTAGCTTTGGAAGAAAACGGAATTGATATTGACAGTGAAAACATAAAATAAAAAGGTCTCAAATTGCAGTCAGAAAAATCAGCCTGTTGGAGATCATGCAAAACTCATGATTGTAGAAGCGACACCCAGTAAGATTCGGGAAAAATGAAAACTGCTCAATGACTCAACATTTTTTCAATGTTTATATGAAAAATAATTTGTGTCAATAAAGATATTTTCAATAAAATAATGATGGAAAAAACAGAAGTGTTTTCTTTCTCCAGGACATTTAGCTTAATGACATTTATTCTAAAAAAAAAAAAAATCTTAAAGCAATTTGTCTGTATGGCTATTATTCCGATGAAAATTTTTAATTTTTTTTTTTTTTTTGAGATAGGGTCTCACTCTGTTGCTCAGCCTGGAGTGTAATGGTATGATCTCAGCTCACTGCAACCTCCACCTCCCAAGTTCAAGCAATTCTCATGCCTCTGACTCCTGAGTAGCTGGGATTATAGGCATGTGCCACCATGCCTGGCTAATTTTTGTATTTTTAGTGGAGTTGAGGTTTCACTGTCGGCCAGGCTGGTCTTGAACTCCTGGCCTCAAGTGATCTACCTGCCTCAGCCTCCCAAAGTGCTGGGATTACAGGCATGAGCCACCAGACCCAGCCAAAGTTTTAAATTTCTAAATGTGGAGTCAAGACTTCCTTAGGGCTGGCATGTTAAGAACAAAATGTCCTACACTTCAAATGCAGTGACAATATCAACTCAGATAATGAACAGCAACTTTGATATTTGGAGAAAGGCACAGAAAGATCCCAAAAGGGTGGCCTTGAGAGTGATGGCCATTGGTTGTCAGCAGACAAGGAGAAAGAGGACTCAACTTCTGGGACCCAGGGATAACACTAGTAAGGGTTTATGGTCAATGCCAGTGCAGAGGCTACTCATGACTTTGGTTATCATGTAGCCTGGGATTTACATGTTGTGTATATTTCTCTCTCTCAGTGACTAGAGATAGGTATATGCACATATATATATATTTACATCCCTATGTAAGCATAGAGAGCATTATGACATTTGCTGAAAGTCACTACCCTATTCCACATTGCATTGCTGGCTAACTGAGCCCCTTTGGGCATTAATAAAATATAGATATTTCAGATTTTTGTTAGATAGTATCTTAGAAATAAGTTAGTCCAAACCTTGCATTTTACAGACAGCTTCTAAATTTTACAGAAGCTCAGAAAGTCTGCTGCTCAGATTATATAACAGGACAGTGTCCAATCCTTAAAATGGTACTAATACCAAAGACTTGTTACCTTCTAGGTCAGAGCCACCAAGGAGGAACAAGAAGCACTCGCTCTTCCTCGGATCTCTGAAGGCTGGTGGGAGCTGCGTTTGATTTCTCTGGGCATGGCTTGATGTGAATACATAGGGAAAATTGCTCCCTCTCTCAGTACCCTGCTGCTCCCCTAGGAGAGCTGTCATTTCTTTAAGTGGACATTTTAGGTAACCATCCAGAGACAAGTCTACTTTGGTTTCAATTTTTTAAATTAAGAGCTGTGGTGTTTGGCAGAGAATGGGGTTGCTTTTTTGGCAGACACATACTCATGCTTCGGTTTTGTGTGTCTAATGCTGAAAAGCAAGTCCATAGCTAAGGTCCGTTTTCTTCATTATTAGACGCTTGACATTTGGACAGTATTCTTAGATCCAAGCCTCACAGAGAATGCCTTTGTTCACACGGGAGTGCTTTTCCCTCCTCATAACCCTCATCTCCACAAACCACCCCAAACCAACGCTGAGGCACTAAGGGGGAAGGATCTCTGCCAACATTTTAAAATCACCTACACAAAATGCAGATCCCTTGCTGCGTGGTAAAACACTCACTATCACAAACATATGTGGGCCTTGCTTCTTTTGTTACTTGTTTTTTGGCAGCCAGAGAAGTACCATTTCATCTCTAAATGTGTTTTGCATTCACAAGAAGAGTCAGCGGGTTGAGTGTGATATTTGCCACCAGTTTCTGACTGGCGGCCAATTCCTTTTCCCACCTCTGTGGGACATGTTGCCCTGAAGCAGCAATCTGGCCTCCCAAGCTGGACATTTTATGCAAAGAGCCAAGCAGGACACATGTGGGATGCCAGGCCTGGGAGCATTTCACAAGGCTGGTCCAGGGAATATGAAATAACAGGTGGTGGAGGTAGCCATCAAATCATCTTGAGGAGATCCTGTGTGTGCCTGGTGAGATGTTCATCACAAAGCAGTGCAGCAGACAGGGGGAGGTAACATGTCCATCACTCCCTGGCAGCTCAACATTTGAATATGCCCTTAATGGCCTGAATATTAATATTCCGACTTTCCCTTATATGTCGATTTTCAATAAACATATTTTCTTGAATCTTGACTATTACTATTTATAATTTTTTCTTTGTTATATGTACTGTTGTAAGCAATCCAGGATAATAATAATAAAAATAAAAATAGCAAAATTTATTATAAGCCAGGAATTGCTCTAAGCTTATTAACTTATCCGAACCCTCTCAACAGTCCTATAAGGATACGATACTGGATGGCTTAAACAACAGGAATTTATTTCTCCCATTGGATGCATATATTAGAAATAAAGAAAGTCTAAAAATTCATGTTGCTTTTAAAAAAAGAATAGTAAGTCACACACAATGAAAAGAATAGCAGGAAGATAATAAGGATAAAGAACAAATTAATAAAACAGAAAGCAAAAATATAATCGAGAAAAACAAAGATAAAAATTGGTTCTTTGAAAAGAATAAAATTGTTAAACCTCAGGCAAGAGAGGTGCTAATTACTAAAAACACCAGAGATCTTAAGAAACATTAAATCATATTAAGATGATGTTACAGGCTGAGCACGGTGGCTCATGCCTGTAATCCCAGCACTCTGGGAGGCCAAGGTGGGTGGATCACTTGAGGTCAAGAGTTCAAGAACAGCCTGGCCAGCAAGGTGAAACCCTGTCTCTAAGGTGAAACCCTGTCTCTACTAAAAATACAAATAAATTAGCTAGGTGTGGTGGTGCACGCCTGTAGTCCCAGCTACTTGGAAGGCTGAGACATGACCTCATGTCTTAGAAGTTGGAGGCTGTAGTGAGCCAAGATCATGCCACTGCACTCCAGCCTGGGCAGACAGAGTGGGACTGTCTCGAAAAAAAAAGAGATGATGTTATAAAGCAACTTTATGTCAATGAATCTGAAATTTTGGATGAAATAGACAAATTCTTGAAAAAAAATTACAGCCTATGAAAACTGACACATGAAGAAACAGAAAAGGTAATTAATCTCATATCTACTTTAGGAATTGAATCTGCAATTGAAAACCTTCCGTTGGAGGGGCTTCAAGATGGCTGCCTGAGGCACCCGGCTGTCACCTCCTCCACAAAGAAGGACCAGAATGGCAAATAGATAATTAGATGTCAAATAGAACATCTAAAGAAAACAATGGAATTCAGCAGGAAAGTGACTGGGAACTTCTGAGGCATAGAAGGAAAGGGAAGTGAAGCAGCTGGCCCAGCCAAGATTAACTCAGAATCAGGGGAAACTCCCACTGTGGGGAAAAGGTAAGTAAGAGAGCTCCAGCAGTTGGCAGTCCATATTCCCACCACAGACTCCTACAATTTTAGCCACAGGAGAGCCCCTCAGCCCTCACAAGCCCTGAGACTAGTATAAAGAGATGCCTGGAGTCCATGTAATGACATTGTTCTACAGAAGATGTTCACACTGGGTCCCACACATCCCCTGAGATTCAAGCAGCTACAGCATGGTGCCATTTTGAGAGCCTGGCCCCCTCCAGACTACATCACACCTTGGGGCCCAATATCCCCTACATATCTACATCCCTGAACCCCTGTAAACACCCCGCTACATCTACCCAAAGGTTTACAGCATCACGATACTGGCTGGAGCCAGCAGTGCAGATGCATCCCCAAAACTTTAGCTCATGCAATGTCTTACACCCCAAGGAATGGGTAGTGAAACACATTGGGGAGGCTGCCCTAGGGACAAAGGGAGCCAAAGCATGCACTCTCCAGAGCCTGAGAGCTGCCTGCCTGGGGGTGTTGCCACTGAAAGCAAATCCTTACCCCCCAACAGCACGGCTGCTGCACACCTACACATATCTTAATGGGCCTGGGAACTGGCTCACCCAGGTACTGTCCCAGGACCTGAGGACAGCCCCATCTAGCCTGCCTCTTGGCCCAAGGGCACCATCCAAGGTCCTGGAGATCAACCTGGTCTGCTTGCCACCAGGAGACCTAAAAACAGGTCTGCTTGTCTGCCACCACCACCAGTGCCCATACATGTCATCTGGGAACCAGGAGATCGACCTACCACCCCCCACTGCCACTGGTGCCCACAAACACCATCAGAGTGCCTAAAGACACCCATTGCTACTACTACTGGCATCCTAGTGTGACATTCGAGGGCCTGGGGATTGGTCCACCCTACACACTGCCACAGGCATCACCCACATATGCCATCTAGGGGCCTAAGCATAGGCCTGCCTCCGTACTGCCTTCACCTGTGCCCATGCACATTGTCCAGGAGTCTGGGGATTGACCTATACCACCCACTGCTACTGGCATGCATACATGCCTTCCATGGAGCTGAAGATGGGCCCACACAGGTTGCCAGTGCCTATGCATGTTGTCTGGGGGCCTGGGAATTGATCAATCCTGCCTGCCACAGCCTTTGTATGCACACACCATTGAGGGGCCTGAGGACAGCTCCAGCTCACCTGGTCCCACCCTCACCAGTGCCTGTGGGCATTGTCCTGAGGCCTGGGAATAGGCCTTCCCTGCCCATCCACACCTGGGGGTGCTAAGGACAGGCCTCCCCAGCCTGCCAGTGCACATGTGCATTATCCAGAGGCCCAGGGATCAATACACCTTTCCTGCCAATGCTGGAGCCCATGCATTCCTTCCAGGGACCCGAGGATGTCCACTCCCAGCCTGCTGCCACTACCTCCACCAGCACTCACCTGCATATATACCACCTTGGGGCTGGAGGACTGGCCCACCAAGTTTGCTGCCATCAGTGCTAGTGCCCACTGCTGCTATCGCCATTGCTGATGCCATGCACACTGCCCAGGAGTTCAGTGATCCACTTGCGAGCCTAGCCCACTGCTGCCACTGCCAGCACTTCAGCAAGCCACCTGGAAGCCTGTATTAGTCTGTTCTCATGCTGCTAATAAAGACATACCTGAGACTGGGTAATTTATAAAGGAAAGAGGTTTAATGGACTTACAGTTCCACATGGCTTGGGGCCCTCACAATCATGATGGAAGGCAAAGGAGGCAAAGGCCCATCTTACATGGCAGCAGGCAAGAGAGCTTGTGTAGAGCAACTCCCTTTTATAAAACCATCAGATCTCATGAGACTTATTCACTGTCACGAGAACAGCACAGGAAAGACCTGCTCCCATGATTCAATTAGCTCCCACCGGGTCCCTCCCATGACATGTGGGGATTATGGGAGCCACAATTCAGGATGAGATTGGGGTGGGGACTCAGCCAAATAATATGAAGGCCCATGGATCAGCCCATTCAGACCTGCTTCTACCAGTTTCCGTGTATGCCACCTGGGAACCCAAGAAACAGCATACTGGTGCCAAAGAACTGGCCCACCTGGTGCCCCAATCCATAGCAAAACCTCACTACAGCGTCTACTAACAATCACAGCCTAACCCACTGAGGAACTCAAAGATATCACTGACACTGATTATAGCTGAAGAAGTCATCTGAAGACTACATTACTGTGTCCACCCAAAATCAAAACCAAAGTGCCCTACACAGCCAACCCTATAGATACATCTATTGGAAAACATCTTTCCTATAAAAGTCAATTCAAAAAATCAGAATAAGGGACTGTTACACCAGATTCACAGATATCAATGTAAAAACAAACAAAGATGAAAAAGCAAGGAAATGTGACATGTGTAAAGAAATAATAATTCTCTAGCGACAGATTTCAATGAAAAATAAATCTATGAAATGTCTGGGAAAGATTTCGTAACACTGTTATTAAAGAAGTTTAGCGAGATACAAGATAATACAGATAAATAATACAAGGAAATCAGAAAAACAGTTCACAGTCAGAATGAGAAATTCATCAAAGAGACTGATACATAAAAAAGAACCAATTAGAAATTCTGTAACTGAAGAATTCAATGAATGAAACAAAAAAATATAATCAAGAGCTTCAATAATAGAGATCAAACAGAATACTTTTTGAACTAGAAGAAATGTCTTTTGAAATAACTCAGACAAAAACAGTACATATATATAAAGTTTAATAAAGAACGAAGAAAGCCTACATGACATATGGAACACCACAAAGCAGGCAATCAAATATTCACATTTTGGGTGTTCCAAAAGAAGAAGAGATAAGCAAAGGCATAGAAAGCTTACTTAATGACATTACAGCCCAAAACTTCCCAAGTCTTGCAAGAGATATAGGCATCCAGAACAAAAGCTCAAACATCTCCAAATGGACTCAATCCAAAAATGTTTTCTCCAGGGCATATTACAGTTAAGACTGTCAAAAGTCAAAAACAAAGAAAGAATTCTAAAATTAGCAAGAGAAAATTGTCAAGGCACATATAAGGGAATCCCCATCAGACTAAGTTTTCTCAGCAGAAACTTATAGGCCAAGAGAAAATGAGAAGATATATTCAAAGTGCTGAAAGAACAAAACTGACAACCAAGATTACTATACCCACAAAGCCATCCTTCAAAAAAGAAAGAGAAAGAAAGTCTTTCCCAGACAAGCAGAAACTGAGGAAATGCATTACCATGGGACTGGCTCTACAAGAAATACTTAGGGGACTCCTATATCTGGAAGTGAAAGGACGATACCTACCATCAAGAAAACAGGAAAGTATAAACTCACTGGCTTCTCACAAATGAGAAAGATAAAAGATTCAAATATTACCACTACAAAAAACCATCAAACCACAATGATAAGCAATAAGAGAGGAAGAAAGGAACAAAGGATATACAAAACAACTAGAAAACAGTTAACAAAATGGCAGAAATAAGTTCTCACCTATCAATAATAACTTTGAATGTAAATGGATTAAATCCCCCACTTAAAAGACATAAACTGGCTGAATGGATAAAAATAAAACATGATCTAACTATATGCTACTGCGTTAGGCCATTCTGCATCACAATAAAAACATACCTGAGGCTGGGTAATTTATAAAGAAAAGAGGTTTAATTGGCTCACAATTCTGTAGGCTATACAAGCATGGCACCAACATTTGCTCAGCTTCTGATGAGGGCTTCAGGAAGCTTACAATTATGGCAGAAGGCAAAGTGGGTACATGTGTTTCACATGACAAGAACAGGAACAAGAGAGACAGAAGGAGGAGGTCCCAGACTCTGTTAAATAACCAGGTTTCACATGAACTGAGTGAAAACTCACTTATCACCAAGGGGTTGGTGCATAGGCATTCATGAGGAATCTTCCCCATCATCCAATCACCTTCCATCAGGCCCCATTTCCAATACTGGGAATCACACTTCAACATGAGACTTGGAGGAGACAAACATGCAATCCATATCAGCTATCAGCTACCTACAAGAAACTCACATCAGCTGCAAAGACATACACAGACTGAAAGTAAAGGAATAAAAAATTATATTCCATGTAAACAGAAACCAAAAGTGAGAAGGAGTAGCTGTACTTATATTAGATAAAATAGATTTCAAGATAAAAATTGTAAGAAAAGAAAAAGTTTTCAATTTAGCAAGAGGATATAACCATCCCAATCATATTAAATACACACAGTCAACACAGGAGAGGGCGCCTGTAGTCCCAGCTACTTGGGAGGCTGAGGCAGGAGAATGGCGTAAACCCAGGAGGCGGAGCTTGCAGTGAGCTGAGATCCGGCCACTGCACTCCAGCCTGGGGGACAGAGCAAGACTCCGTCTCAAAAAAAAAAAAAAAAAAAAAAAAAAAAAAAAAAAAAAAGGAGCACCCAAATATATAAAGCAAATAGTATTAGATCTAAAGGGAGAGATAGGCTCCAATACAATAATAGTTGAGGACTTCAACAAACAGTCTCAGAACTGGCCATCATTTAGACAGAAAAATAAGAAAGAAACATCAGATTTAAACTGCACTTTAGACAAAATAGAACTAACAGATATTTACAGAACATGTTATCCAGCTGCTACATAATGCATTTTTTTCTCATCAGCACAGGAAACATTCTCCAGGACAGATCATTTGTTATGCCATTAAACAAGCCTCAACAAATGTAAAATAATCAGAATCATATTAAGTATCTTCTAAGACTACAATGGAATTAAACTAGAAATCGGTACCAAGGAAAACTTTGGAAACTGTACAAATACATGAAAATTTAAAACATGCTCCTGAATGACCACTGAATCAATTAAGAAATCAAGAAGAAAATTTAAAAATTTCTTGAAACAAATGAAAATGGAAACACAAAATACCAAAACCTATAAGATATAGCAAAAGTAGTGCTAAGATGGAAGTTTATAGTAATAGATAAATAAATAAATAAATAAAAGTAGAGCGTTTAAATATACAACCTAAAGATGCATCTTTAAAAAACTGGAAAATCAAGAACAAACCAAACCCAGTATCTTTTGTTCTAAACCCAAAATTAGAACAAAAGAAATAATAAAAATCAGAGCAGAACTAAATGGAATAGAAACTAAAAAGAAATACAAAGGATCAATGAAACAAAGAAGCCTGTTTTTAAAAAAGATAAATAAAATCAATAAACTAGACTAGGCTATACTGATCAAGAAAAAAAGAGAGAAAACTCAAATAAATAAAATTGGAAATGAAAAAGGAGACATTAAAACCGATATCACAGAAATACAAAGCATCATCAGAGACTATTATGGACAACTTTAGCCTAACAAACTGGAAAACCTAGGGGAATGGATAAATTCCTGGACATATACCGCCTAACAAGATTGAACCAGGAAGATACAGAAAACTTGAACAGACCAATAAAGAATAATGAGATTGAATCAGTAATAAAAATTATCCCAACAAAGAAAAGTCTAGGACTGGATGGCTTTTCTGCCAAATTCTGCCAAGCTCAGGAAAGAGCTAACGCAAATTCTTCTCAAACTAATCTTTAAAATTAAAGAGGAGGGAATTCCTTCTAATTCATTCTACAAGGCTATCATCCTGATACCAAAACCAGACAAGGATACACACAAAAAGAAAACTACAATCTCCCTAATGAATATAGATGTAAAAATCCTCAACAAAATACTAGCAAACAGAATCCAACAACACATCAAAAAGATAATATACCATAATCAAGTGGAATTTATCCCAGAAATGCAAGAATGGTTCAACATATGCAAATCAATAAACATGATACATCACATCAACAGAATGAAAGACAAAAACCGTAAGTTCATCTCAATAGATTAAGAAAAACATTTGATAAAATCCAACATACCTTCTTCATGATAAAAACTGTCAACAAATCAGGCATAGAAGGAACACATCACAACATAATACAGGCCATATACAACAAACATCATCATACTGAATAGGGAAAAGCTGAAAGCATTTCCTCTAAGAATTGGAACAAGACAAGAATGTTCCCTTTCACCACTTCTATTCAACATAGTACCAAAAGTCCTAGCCAGAGCAATTGGGTAAGAAAAAGAAACAAAAGGCATTCATACAGAAAGAGAGCAAGTCAAACTGTTTTTCTTTGCAAATGACACAATCTTTTATACAGAAAAAACTAAATACTCCACCAAAAAACTTTTAGAACTGATAAATGAATTCTGTAAAGTTGCAGGATACAAAATCAACATACAAAACTCACTAGCATTTCTATACACTAATAATGAACTAGCTAAAAAGAAATCAAGAAAGCAATCCCATTTACAGTAGCTACAAAATAAATAAATAACCTTAAAATAGATTGAATCAAGGAGGTGAAAGGTCTCTATAAGGAAAACTATAAAATGCTGATGTAAGAAGTTGAAGAGGACACAACAAATGGAAGACATTTCATGCTCATGGTTGGAAAAATTAACATTGTTAAAATGATCATACTGACTCTAAAGCAATCTACAGGTTCAATGCATAATTATTAAAATACCAATGGCATTTGTCACAGAAATAGAAAAAAAAAGTTCTAAAGTTCACATGGACCACAAAAGACCCCAAATAGTCAAAGCAATACTGAGCAAAAAGAACAAAGTTGGAGGCATCACACTACCTGATTTCAAAATATACTATAAAGCAGTAATAACCAAAATGGCAAGGTATTAGTATAAAAACAGGCACATAGACTAATGGCACAGAATAGGAAACCCAGAAATAAATCCATGTATTTATAGCCAAATAATCTTTGACAAAGCTGACAAGAACCTTATACACTGGGGAAAGGACACCCTCTTCAATGAATGGTGCTGGGTAAACTGGGATCCATATGCAGAAGAATGAAACTAAACCCCCGTCTCTCACCATATACACGTAGAATAAGCTCAAAAACTAAACCCCTATCTCTCACCATATACATGTAAAATAAGCTCAAATGGATTAAAGATTTAAACATAAGACTCAAAATGGTAAAACCACTAAAAGAAAACAGGGGAAACACTTCAGGACACTCATGTATGTAAAGCTTTTATGGCTAAGACCCAAAAAGCATAGGCAACAAAACCACAAATGGACAAATAGACAAAAACTAAAAAGTTTCTTCACAGCAAAGGGAACAATCAATACAGTGAAGAGACAACCTGTAGAATGGGAGAAAATATCTGCCAACTATCCATCTGACCAAAGACTAATATCCAGAATATACAAGGAACTCAAGCAACTGAGGAGCACAAAACACAAATAATACCATTAAAAAGTGAGGAAAGGATTTTAATAGATATTTCTCAAAAGAAGACATACAGGTGCCCGACAGGTATATGGAAAAATGCTCAACATCACTAATCATCAGGGAAATGCAAATTAAAACCACAATGAGGTATCATCTCATTGGAGTTAGAATGGTTATTACCAAAAAGACAAAAAATAACAGATGCTGATGAGGATGCAGAGAAAATGAACTCATACACTATTAGCAGGAATGTAAATTAGTACAACCATTATGGAAAACCATAATATGGAGGTTTCTAAAAAAACTACAAATAGAATTACCATATGCTGCAGTAATTCCACTACTCAGTATTTTTCTAAAGGAAAAGAAATCAGTATATCAAAGGAATATCTGTACTCCATGTTTATTATAGTACTATTCACAATAGCCATGACATGGAATCACCCTAAGTGTCCATAAACAGATGAATGGATTTAAAAAATGTGGCATATCTACACAATGGAATATTACTAAGCCATAAAAAGAATGAAATCCTATCACTTGCAGTGACATGGATGGAACTGGAGGTCATTATGTTAAATGAAATAAGACAGGCACAGAAAGACAAATATCATATGTTCTCACTCATATGTGGGAGCGCAAAAAGTTAATTTCACGGAGGTAAAGAATAGAACGATAGTTACCAGAGGCTGGGAAGTGGGGATGGGTGGAAAGATGAAGAGAGATTGGTTAATGGGTGCAGACAGTTAGATAGAAGGAATAAATTCTAGTGTTCAATAGCACAGTAGGGTGACTATAGTTAAGAACGATATATTGTATATTTCAAAATAGCTAGAAGAGATTTGAAATGTTCCCAATATAACGAAATGATACATGTTTGAAGTGATGGATAGCCTAAATACACTGATTTGGTCATTAACATTAAATGCATGTATCAAAATATTACATGTATTCTATAAAGATGTACACTTATTATATACCAACAACAAAACCCTTCCTTCAAAAAAATCTCCAGGCCCAGATGGCTTCACCAGTGAATTCTCCTAACACTTAAAGATGCTGTTTCCAACAACAGAAAGAGGAAACACTTCCCAACTTATGAGGCCAATATAACTATGATTCCAAAACTTGAAGAGGACATTACAAGAAAGGAAGATGATGAGAGTAACATCTGACCCCAAAGTGGAGGTTGCACTAGGATATTAGCTAGAGAGATTTTTGTCCTGAGGCTCCATATGTAATACAAAAATGTGATCACACGTTTGCCAGAACAGATTGTGTTGAAAGTTCCTCTTACAATTTGTCAAGTTCTCTCCCCAAATACAATGCAATTCTCTCATTAATGATCTGCCTCTTTGGACTGAGCACTGTCTTTTTAATGAATTGTCTCCTTACCTCTTGAACAATGCCTAAACTTTTGTCTGGTTTTATATTTAGTCCTATGTATGTATGAACTCAGACCACTCTTCTCTGTGGAAAGCAGGGCCACAGAAGACACACACTGGCTGTTGTATGGCTTTGCTTAAGGTCGGCCATGTCTCATTGGTATTCAGGCTTTCTTTTCAATCCCATTCTCCCATTCCCACAACCTGCCTGCTCCCAAGCATCGTCCTACCTGATGGAAGTCACCCACTTGCCGGACGTAACCAGCCACTTCATTGTCAGATTTAAAGATCTTCCAAACTTTTTTTTCTGCCTTCTTGTATTCCTGGGATCCTTTCCAGTCCATGCCCATCAAGGAGCGCTCTGTCAGGGCAGCTGCCACGATGATATCCAGTTGGCCATTGTACATCAGAACCTGAAATGAAATCAAGCCATCAGCAAATCCAAGATTCAGGAGGTGAAGCTCATGAATCAAGCCAGGTATAAACAGTGAGCCAGCGAGAGAGAAAAAGAGACAAGAATCTCTCTGAGATTTTCTTCTAGTTAGCCATAAACAACAACAATCTGAAATAAACTCAAGCCTTGTCTCTACCACTGCATTCTTCATAGTAATCTGCATAAAGGCCTCTCTTGGTTGCAAAAACATTTGCGTTGTATTACCCAGTGATACATATATACAGGTTTTACTTGGATTTATGGCTATGTTAAGACAGAGGACTGTGGTTACATCTTAGTGGAACTAAGGAATACTACCCCCTAGGATTTTCATGAAGCCTGCATTTCATTAACTTCAACTTCAGGCACTGCAGTCACTGGCAAGCTGAGCATTCTGTTGGGTATTGCTAATCCATATTGTCCTCCTCTCCTACACTGATTTCAGTGGCAAGTATAATTTTTTTGCAGCAGCAGACAGAGATTCAGGTGCCTCAAATTTGTTTCTTATTGGAAGCAACTATGCCTGCCATGCCACTTGTAAAACTTCCTTTTTAAAAATATGACAGCTGCTTGTCAACAGTGAGGAATGTTCTTTCTTCCTAGAATACAATTTTGTGTGTGTGTCATACTGATGGTTATCATAGGAAAAACAACACTGAGGTAATTCTTTTCTTTAATCCTAAAACAATTTTCAATTTGCTTGTAAAAAGAATTCAGACAACTCCCAATTCTGATAAAGTTGAAGAACTAATGGGGACAGTATAAAATGGCTCTACTTTTCAGAAAAGCAGTAGCCAATTTTCTGCCCCCAAACTTAAAAATGTTGAAATTCCTTGTCCCAGTAATTTCAACTTGTAGAATATATTCTAGGAAAACAGGTCCAAAGAATTTTTTAAAAATTATATATATTCATTGAGTCTTATAATAAAAAACTCAAACACAATCCAGAAGTCCTATAATTGAGTAGGTAAATGCACAGCAGTACAGGAATTCTGTAGGAAATTGTAACACCATTTAAAAATGTTTCATTGAACCATGATGCAATGTGGAAAACGCTTATCACATAATGTTACGTATGAAAGCAGAAAGTCAAATATAATGTATATCACAATTATAACTATAAAAATCAGTGTACATATTCACATATATGGAATACAAAGTTTGAAAAATGTTAATAATTAATTTAGATGGTGGAAATCTGAGTAATATACCCTCCTTTTTTCTACTTTAATGCTACTTCTATGCAACTAACATATTATCATAAAGTATTGCCACTCCACCTCCAACAAAGAGGTCAGCCTCAACTCCATGCTACCTTTGATCTATTTGAAGGCTCTGATCTATTTGGCCCGGGTGGAGACCTTTGGTTGAATCCTCAAATTGGATATAAAATATTTCACTGCATATGTTTCCGTCTTTCCCTTTATGGTGCGGGCTTCTTAAAAGGCTCAAACATAATTAAAAAGTCCAGGACTTTTACACACTCCAAATCCTCAAGCAGCAGTGGGACAGCAGTCAGACTAAGATGAAAGAGCCCCGGGCCCCCACTGCAGGAACATGAGGCCTTTCAAGTTAGTCAGTCACCATCACCACCCCCACTCCCCTAAGAAGAAACCCACAGGAAAATCCTGATAGATTTAAAGCCTGTGAAAAAAATTCAACTCAACTCCAGTCATAAAATATTTGCATTGTTTATACAGAGAAATTACCTTAAAGACCTTGAGTACTTATGGCCTCTGCAAAACCTCCTATAGTTGTTTTGGCCAACAGTATGGAAACAATTACATATGATCAGTACCAGTGAACAAGGTTTAATTACTTCGCCATTCTAGGAAGACCTGATTATAGCTGATTAGCAAAGATCATCATGCATAAAGTGATTCTTCTTCTAGAATTCGGTGTAAAAGATGCTGATCAATCAGCAAATTCATAGCACATCCATTTAGTTTTACTCTTCATGGCCACTATAGGCAGCTTGCATCTCTCATGTGTCTCCCACAGCTTTCTTTACTGACAATCATTACTATATTTTGAAATCAATGTGATGTTTTTTCATCCTTAAGGGGCAACAGCAAAGTCCCCATGTTACAGCAAAAACAAATTTATATGTACAGCACTATATTACATGTTGAACTGACGTGGAATGAGGACCATCCCTGAGTTGCTTCTCTTGTTAGTCAAGACTTATCATAACAAGAGCACCAACTCTCTGGACCAAAAAACAGTGAAGAGCTGAACTGCACAATCTCACACAGACGATGTGTACTTTTGGGTACAAATGGAAACCCTTCCTTTGCAAAGCAAGGAAACCATTTTGTATTTCTGAAGGGCGCATAAGTCAAATGCAACAAAAAATAAACCAGAATAATGATCATGAGAAGTGATTTCAAAGCTGACGCTTAAGGCAGGCCAGCATTAAACATAAGAATTCCAGAGCTCTTATTTTCACCTAAATGTCACATTTATTCTCATGAGCCCCTACAGGAATATCCCAGTTAGGTGCCTCTAGGCTGGATGAGTGGATGAGATAGCCCAGGACCCAGTGACTGAGCACGAGAAGCAGGTGGGCATGGCACAGAGGTGGTCCTGAAGCCCAAGGGCACACACTGGCTACCCACATCCTGATAGAAAAGTTCCAGGCAGGACCTTAGCTCTGACAGGGACAGGTTGGCCAAATATGTCTGCACACTCATCTCACTTCTCCCCTGGTAGGGTGACCAACTGTCCCAGTTTGCCCTGGACAGGAGTTGCCCAGCAAGACATTCAGTGCTAAAACTGGGACACTCTGGAGCAAACCTACCCTGAGGCTTGCTGTTATTTTAAGCAACAAAGTCTAAAGACAGAAGGGAGGAGACAGAGATGAATGTAGCTTTTAGCTACACTTCCCTTGTCAATAGTGATTGGAACAAAACAAGGAACAAGGAAAGAGCTGGTTGGAGTTGGTTTCCAGTGACGTACCACGCAGTGCCCTGAACACGCATGTCCTCACTTTCCTTTCTGGTCAGCTGTAGGCCTCTGGTAAGGGAGCAAAGCCACTGCTTTTAGAGACTTCTTTTACTCCTTAGAGAGCTGGCTGCTTAGCTTATTGAAACTGACAGTTATGCAATGTCACAGAAAAATGTTTATCTTATGAAAAAAATCAATGAAAAACTGAGACTTCACTTGTTTGTACTCTAATTATCACATATTTTAAAATGCTTCAAACCTGGGGAAAGAACAAATCAAAATACAGTTAAGTTATTTGAACTGTGGTTGATTGTTTTAGATTGGCTATTTTCCAGGTTTTTGTTTTGTTTTGTTTTGTTTTTGGCAAATGTGGTTACAATCCCTTTTTTTTTATTTATTTATTTATTTATAAGAGACAGAGACTCACTATGTTCCCCAAGCTGGAGTGCAATGGCACAATCTTGGCTCACTGCAACCTCCACCTCCTGGGCTCAAGTCATCCTCCTATTGGGACTACAGGTGTACGCCACTACACCCAGCTAATTTTTTTGTATATTTTGTAGAGATGGGGTTTCGCCACGTTGCCCAGGCTGATCTTGAACTCCTTGGCTCAAGCAATCTACCCACCTCAGCTTCCTTCCCAAAGTGCTGGGATTACAGGCATGAGCCACTGCAACCTGGCCATAGAATGCTTTTTATTTATTGATTTATTTATTTTTCTTCAACTTTTAAGTTCAGGGGTATATGTGCAGGTTTGTTACACAGGTGAACGTGTGCCATGGTGGTTTGCTGCACAGATCATCTCATCACCTGGGTATTAAGCCCAGCAACCACTACCTATTCTTCCTGATGCTCTCCCTCCCCCAACACCCTCCTGACAGGCCCCAGTATATGTTGTTGCCCCCATGTGCCCATGTGTTCTCATCGTTTTTTAAAAAAATTATTCTTGAATATAGCACACTGATGGGTCTTGACTCCATCCAATTTGCCAGTCTGTGTCTTTTAATTGGAGCATTTAGCCCATTTACATTTAAGGTTAATATTGTTATGTGTGAATTTGATCCTGTCATTATGATGTTAGCTGGTTATTTTGCTCATTAGTTGATGCAGTTTCTTCCTAGCATCGATGGTCTTTACATTTTGGCATGTTTTTGCAGTGGCTGGTACTGGTTGTTCCTTTCCATGTTCACTGCTTCCTTCAGGAGCTCTTGTAGGGCAGGCCTGATGGTGACAAAATCTCTCCGCGTTTGCTTGTCTGTAAAGGATTTTATTTCCCTTTCACTTATGAAACTTAGTTTGGCTGGATATGAAATTCTGGGTTAAAAATTCATTTCTTTAAGAATGTTGAATACTGGCCCCCACTCTCTTCTGGCTTGTAGAGTTTCTGCTGAGAGATCTGCTGTTAGTCTGATGGGCTTCCCTTTATGGGTAACCCGACCTTTCTCTCTGGCTGCCCTTTACATTTTTTCCTTCATTTCAACTTTGGTGAATCTGACAATTATGTGTCTTGGAGTTGCTCTTCTCGAGGAGTTATCTTTGTGCCGTTCTCTGTATTTCCTGAAGTTGAATGTTGGCCTGCCTTGCTAGGTTGGGGAAGTTCTCCTGGATAATATCCTGCAGAGTGTTTTCCAACTTGGTTCCATTCTCCCCGTCACTTTCAGGCACATCAATCAGACGTAGATTTGGTCTTTTCACATAGTCCCATATTTCTTGGAGGCTTTGTTTGTTTCTTTTTAGTCTTTTTTCTCTAAACTTCTCTTCTCACTTCATTTCATTCATTTGATCTTCAATCACTGATACCCTTTCTTCCAGTTGATCGAATCGGCTACTGAAGCTTGTGCATTCGTCATGTAGTTTGAGTGCCATGGCTTTCAGCTCCATCAGGTCATTCAAGGACTTCTCTACACTGGTTATTCTAGTTAGCCATTCATCTAATCTCACATGCAGAGACACATATAGGCTCAAAATAAAGGGATGGAGGAATATCTACCAAGCAAATGGAAAACAAAAAAAAGGCAGGGGTTGCAATCCTAGTCTCTGATAAACCAGACTTTAAACCAACAAAGATCAAAAGAGACAAAAAAGGCCATTACATAATGGTAAAGGGATCAATTCAACAAGAAGAGCTAACTATCCTAAATATGTATGCACCCAAGACAGGAGCACCCAGATTCATAAAGCAAGTCCTTAGAGACTTACAAAGAGACTTAGACTCCCAAACAATAATAATGGGAGACTTTAACAACCCACTGTCAACATTAGACAAATCAACGAGACAGAAAGTTAACAAGGATATCCAGGAATTGAACTCAACTCTGCACCAAGCAGACCTAATAGACATCTACAGAACTCTCCATCCCAAATCAACAGAATATACATTCTTCTCAGCACCACATCGCATTTATTCCCAAACTGACCACAGAGTTGGAAGAAAAGCACTCCTCAGCAAATGTAAAAGAACAGAAATTACAACAAACTGTCTCTCAGACCACAGTGCAATTAAACTAGAACTCAGGATTAAGAAACTCACTCAAAACAGCTCAACTACATGGAAACTGAACAACCTGCTCCTGAATGACTACTGCATACATAAGGAAGTGAAGGCAGAAATAAAGATGTTCTTTGAAATCAATGAGAACAAAGATACAACATACCGGAATCTCTGGGACACATTTAAAGCAGTGTGTAGAGGGAAATTCATAGCACTACATGCCTACAAGAGAAAGCAGGAAAGATCTAAAATTGACACCCTAACATCACAATTAAAAGAACTAGAGAAGCAAGAGCAAACACATTCAAAAGCTAGCAGAAGGCAAGAAATAACTAAGATCAGAGCAGAACTGAAGGAAATAGAGACACAAAAAACCCTTCAAAAAATCAATGAATCCAGGAGCTGGTTTTCTGAAAAGATCAACAAAGTGGATAGACTGCTAGCAAGACTAATAAAGAAGAAAAGAGAGAAGAACACAAATAGACGCAATAAAAAATGATAAAGGGGATATCACCACTGATCCCACAGAAATACAAACTACCATCAGAGAATACTATAAACATCTCCACACAAATAAACTAGAAAATCTAGAAGAAATGGATAAATTCCTGGACACATACACCCTTCCAAGACTAAACCAGGAATAAGTTGAATCCCTGAATAGACCAATAACAGGCTCTGAAATTGAGGCAATAATTAAGAGCCTACCAACCAAAAAAAGTCTAGGACCAGACGGATTCACAGCCGAATTCTACCAGAGGTACAAGGAGGAGCTGGTACCATTTCTTCTGAAACTATTCCGATCAGTAGAAAAAGAGGGAATCCTCCCTAACTCATTTGAAGAGGCCAGCATCATCCTGATACCAAAGCCTGGCAGAGACAGAACAAAAAAAGAGAATTTTAGACCAATATCCCTGATGAACATCGATGCAAAAATCCTCAATAAAATACTGGCAAACCGAATCCAGCAGCACCTCAAAAAGCTTATCCGCCATGATCAAGTGGGTTTCATCCCTGGGATGCAAGGCTGGTTCAACATACGCAAATCAATAAATTTAATCCAGCATATAAGTAGAACCAAAGACAAAAACCACATGATTATCTCAATAGATGCAGAAAAGGCCTCTGACAAAATTCAACAGCCCTTTATGCTAAAAACTCTCAATAAATTTGGTATTGATGGGATGTATCTCAAAATAATAAGAGCTATTTATGACAAACCCACAGCCGATCCCATACTGAATGGGCAAAAACTGGAAGCATTCCCTTTGAAAACTGGCACATGACAGGGATGCCTCTCTCACCACTCCTATTCAACATAGTGCTGGAAGTTCTGGCCAGGGCAATGAGGCAAGAGAAAGAAATAAAAGGTATTCAATAAGGAAATGAGGAAGTCAAATTGTCCCTGTTTGCAGATGACATGATTGTATATTTAGAAAACCCCATCATCTCAGCCCCAAATCTCCTTAAGCTGATAAGCAACTTCAGCAAAGTCTCAGGATACAAAATCAATGTGCAAAAATCACAAGCTTTCTTATACACCAATAACAGACAAACAGAGAGTCAAATCATGAGTGAACTCCCATTCACAATTGCTTCAAAAAGAATAAAATACCTAGGAATCCAACTTACAAGGGATGTGAAGGACCTCTTCAAGGAGAACTACGAACCACTGCTCAACAAAATAAAAGAGGACACAAAAAAATGGAAGAACATTCCATGCTCATGGATAGGAAGAATCAATATCGTGACAATGGCCATACTGCCCAAGGTAATTTATAGATTCAACGCCATCTCCATCAAGCTACCAATGACTTTTTTTCAAAGAACTGGAAAAAACGACTTTAAAGTTCATATGGAACCAAAAAAGAGCCTGCATTGCCAAGACAATCCTAAGCCAAAAGAACAAAGCTGGAGGCATCACGCTACCTAACTTCAAAGTATACTACAAGGCTACAGTAACCAAAACAGCATGGTACTGGTACCAAAACAGAGATCTAGACCAGTGGAACAGAACAGAGCCCTCAGAAATAATACCACACATCTACAACCATCTGATCTCTGACAAACCTGACAAAAACAAGAAATGGGGAAAGGATTCCCTATTTAATAAATGGTGCTGGGAAAACTGGCTAGCCATATGTAGAAAGCTGAAACTGGATCCCTTCCTTACACCTTAAACAAAAATTAATTCAAGATGGATTAAAGACTTAAATATTAGACCTAAAACCATAAAAAACCTAGAAGAAACCCTAGGCAATACCATTTAGGACATAGGCATGGGCAAGGACTTCATGTCTAAAATACCAAAAGCAATGGCAACAAAAGCCAAAATTGACAAATGGGATCTAATTAAACTGAAGAGCTTCTGCACAGCAAAAGAAACTACCATCAGAGTGAACAGGCAACCTACTGAATGGGAGAAAATTTTTGCAATCTACTCATCTGACAAAGGGCTAATATCCAGAATCTACAAAGAACTCAAACAAATTTACAAGAAAAAAGGACAAAAACAAAGAACCCCATCAAAAAGTGGGCAAAGGATATGAACAAGACACTTCTCAAAAGAAGACATTTATGCAGCCAACAGACACATGAAAAAATGCTCATCATCACTGGCCATCAGAGAAATGCAAATCAAAGCCACAATGAGATACCATCTCACACCAGTTAGAATGGCCATCATTAAAAGTCAGGAAACAACAAGTGCTAGAGAGGATGTGGGGAAACAGGAACACTTTTACACTGTTGGTGGGACTGTAAACTAGTTCAACCATTGTGGAAAACAGTCTGGCAATTCCTCAAGGATCTTGAACTAGAAATACCATTTGACCCAGCCATCCCATTAATGGGTGTATACCCAAAGGATTATAAATCATGCTGCTATAAAGACAAGTGCACACGTATTTTTATTGTGGCACTATTCACAATAGCAAAGACTTTGAACCAACCCAAATGTCCATCAATGATAGACTGGATTAAGAAAATGTGGCACATATACACCATGGAACACTATGCAGCCATAAAAAAGGATGAGTTCATGTCCTTTGTAGGGACATGGATGAAGCTGGAAACCATCATTCGCAGCAAACTATGGCAAGGACAAAAAACCAAACACCGCATGTCATAGGTGGGAACTGAACAATGAGAACACTTGGACACAAGAAGGGGAACATCACACACCAGGGCCTGTCGTGGAGTGGGGGCAGGGGGTTGGGATAGCATTAGGAGATATAGCTAATGTAAATAATGAGTTAATGGGTGCAGCACACCAACGTGGCACATGCATACATATGTAACAAACCTGCACGTTGTGCACATGTACCCTAGAACTTAAAGTATAATAAAATAATTCTTAAAAAATTAATTAATTAATTAATTTAGAGACCAGGTTATGAGACTGGCTATTTTTAGTATTTTTGGTAGAGACAGGGTATCATCATGTTGACAAGGCTGGTCTCAAACTTCTGGACTCAAGTGATCCACCTCCCTCGGCCTCCCAAAGTGCTGGGATTACAGGCATAAGCCACTGCACCCAGCCTAGAATGCTTTTATAATGAAAAAAAGAAAAAAAAAAGAACAATGATGCTATGAGGTTGGACACCTCAGTCTGGCAAAAGATGAGCCTTTTGGAGAAATAATTTGTAAGAATTCAAATACCACCATACCAGCTCTCATTTTTTTCTTTTCATGATAACTAGGTAAAAAGTTTAATATTAGTTCATAGACAATCTTTAAAAACTCATTCCAGAATTCAAGCATTTACAAGAGATGGCACTCGGTGACTTGGACCACAAGCATCTTTTTTTTTTTTTTTCTCTTTGTCAAAAGGCAGAGATGAGGAAAGCATTTTTATTATTATTAATTCTTTCCTGCTTTTCAACATGCTTTCATGTACATAGGGCTTTATTCTTGTACTGCCTCACGAGGTCAGGAAGAGAAGTGTTTCACTGTCTGCCTCCACTTTACTGTTATGGAAACTGTGATACTGTGAGGCACCAAAATGAATCCTAGATCCCAACTTCCACCCTTCTACCTAAAATTTTTCCTTAAGTTAAGAGCTAAGTTCCTTCCAACCAACAAGCATTTATTGACTCCCCGCAGCTAACCATTTAGTGCTACCAAAAGCTGCTGGAAGCTGAGAGTTAGTTGCATATGAGACACAGTTTACATCTCCAGTTCAGAAACCATCTTGCTCTGTTTGTCTGGCCCTGGTGACATTTCTTAGTCACCTCTCACTTTGGCTCTATGGACAGGATGTGTGCGAGGGCATTACTCACAGTTGGTGGGGAGTGGCCTTGCTAAACAGCTGTGAAATACCAGCAGTGCCTTAAAAACAGGAGCTCCCCAAGTGCGTGCTACATTCCCAGGCCTTGCACCGTGCCTGGTACCCCATAAAACTGATAGACAATTACAGGGTATGGATTCTGCTCTTTAACAGTTTCATGTGGTGCTGTACAGTGATCATCTGCTGCTTTTGCATGCCCAGGTCCACTATTCCTTCTCCTGGAAACTGTACTTTGGGTCACCCACACCCTCAGTGGATATAGCCCTGGTGGGAGCTCTCAACCACAGTGTCCTGCCTCCTCTGGCAAAGGATGAGCCCATGACCTAAGTAAAGGCACCCAAATGCTCTTTCCCTGGAATTGGAATCACGGGCAGAGGGACACAGAGTTCACTGATAAGTCTGCTTATTAGTTTTGCTTCCTAGATCCCTAGAATTTTCCCCGATCTGTTGTCTTTCTTCACCCCACTTCTTCCGTTTTTCCATGAATTCTGAGACCTATCCTGTCTTCCAATCAATTCCTTTCATGCTTCAAGTAACCGGAGTTGTTTCTGTCACTAAAACCATGAAATCCAAACTCATACACCTTCAGACCAGTGCGGTGCATGCCAACACACCATACCTGGGAACCCGCAGACATGTGGGTGAACTTCCAAGAGCTTCAGCCCTTTTTCCGGACATGAGGATGCTAAGAACTATACTGAATTGTAATGAGGACTAATGAGACCATGTACACAAAGTGCCCAGCACAGTGTGTCTGACACAGAATAAGAGGTCAGTGAGTATTAGGTCCTCCTCCTTCTCAAGCAAGTTGATCATCTGATAATGATTGGAGAGACTCGACAAAGCACTTCTAAATAAACCTTCAGAATATAGGGACGGTCTTTTTGTGTCAAATACTCGGTTACTCTTTCAGAAAAAGGCCGACTGTAGAAGAAATCCAGCCGGGAGAAACCTGAACTGTACGTATTCAAGCTCTTCAAATAATAACATACCCTTGACTACTAATTTTACATGCATTAGCCGCAGCATCTCAGTCTTTTCTTGAAAGTCAGAGCCATAAATTCATGTATTACTCTTTTAAAGGAACTTTTAATTTTGAAGCCTGGAATTCAAAATCATATGGAATTTCCCCACACTTAAATGCTAGAAAAGTGTGGTAAAGACTATAGCTTTTAAAAGGAAATTTTTGAGTAATAATAAGACTCTCTTGTTGTTTTTCTTATTATGTTCCAGGAACTGTGCTAAGCATTTTACAGCATTCTCAGAAGGCAGGTGTTATTTATCCCATTTTAGGCACAAGGAGGCAGAGGTGCAGGGAGGTAAGTCAGTGTACCATGATCCCCCAACAGGTGACTGAAATTCAAGTTCAGATTGACCTGAGCCCAAACCGTGTGCTTCTAAGTGCTCTTCCACATTGCCTCATTGTCTAAGGTCACTAACCTCCATAAAAACACATTGAACAGGTGCTTTATTCTATATTTGTAATTCCACAAGCAAGTGGCCAACCTAAAGTTAAGTGTGACTCTTTAACATGAAGGATATATGTTTATCGTTAAGAGCATAAACTCTATGGCTGGGTTTGAATCTGACCCCTGCCACTAACTGGCAGTATTATCTTAATTGAGTTAGCCATCTAGAGCTCAGTTTCTTCATCTGTACAATGGGTATAAGAAAAGCACATATGAATCGGGAGAATTTATGAAACATGATGCATGTAAAGCTCTCAGCATCCCAAGCACAGAATGAATGTTCAAAATGTTAGCTTTTATCACTTGTTATCACCTTTGAAGCATGATAAAGTATACAACAGTACAACAATTTCCAAATGAAATGTTACGTATGGATTAGAATTGTGACTTAGGATGGAGGAGTTAGAACTCCATAAATAACTGCACTAGGCCATTGACTGGACAGAACTAACAGCAGAGCCTTATAAAAGGGGCCAACACTTTCAAACAGAAGTCTTGACCTCTGGCCCTGCCTCAGTCCCGCAAGACCAGTGCTCACTGAGTGATCTTGGATATGTCATCTACTCATTCTGAGCTTTAATTTTCTCCTCTAGAAAGTGGAATAGCTACATCCCACAGCTGTCAGGAAGGGCAAATAGGATACCAGACCTAAAGATGTCCTATAACTTGAAGAGCAGGTTTTACCGATGTTTTTATTACTCTTTATTAAGGATAAACTAAAACATAAATTCCTATACTGGAGTGCAGAGGTCTTAAGTTGGCTGCGTGAGGCTTGCATTCAGCATGCAGATGTATTTGGTTAGTCCAAATGGTGGTGTTCTGTGTTTTCATTTAGATGCCAGTGTTACAGAACGCATGTTTGTGTTGTAATTGTTTTTTCATTTAGATGCCAGTGTTATGGACCCAATGTTTGTATCCTCCAAAAACTCAAATGTGGAAAACCTAACAACCAAAGTGATGGTATTAGGAGGTGGGGCCTTTGGAGGGTGATTAGGGAATAAGAGCAGAGCCCTCATGAACGGAATTAGTGCCCCCCCAAGAGAGAGACCCCACAGAGCTCTCTCTCACTCTTTCCACCATGTGAGGATACAAAAGGAAGTCAGCAGTCTGCAACCTAGGAGAAGATCCTCACCAGAACCGATCATGCTGGTAATCTGATCTCAGATTTCCAGCTTCCAGAACTGTAAGAAACATATTTTTCTTGTTTTTAAGCCCTTAGTCTATATTGCTCTGTTAGAGCAGCCTGCACTAAGACAGTCAGCATTTAAATATTGGGAGATCTGACCATGCTGGGCCTGTATTTCCTCTCAGCCACAATGAGCTAACACTTTGCAGAGCTGGAACCCTGAGGCACACCCCCACCCCTGCCCTGGTATCCTCACACACACAGGCACAGGGCGGTTGTCGTTTATTTAATGCTTATGCTACTGTTTTTCTTAGAAGAGAAAAATATTCTCTGTATCCATATCTCTGTCATGGGTAAAAAAGAAAGATCAGTAGATCTCAATCCAACACTATCCATTTATTTCACTTCCTTCCTGGATTTGCAGGTGGTTAAGTGTTCCCTCCATCTGAAATGGAAGGGAAGTGGCCTTTTGTCTGAGTTGGAGAAGAGTGCATGCTCACTTGTATATGTAGTGTGTTTTGTTTGTTTTTTAGTTTACTCATATGAGATCTCTGCCTATTCAACAGACATGTTTAGGGAGAGACTAAGGATTAAGTACCATGGGAACAGGTATGGAAAGATGTGACCCCTGTCTTCCAAAGGCTTCAGATTTTTTTTTTAACTTTTCAAAGCAGTGAATAATCAGAAAAGGAAAGGGAAATTTATGCTTTCATTCTTTAAGTTTTCCTTAGAAGAGGGGCCAAGGAAAGTCAGTTTCACTTAAACCTTTCTAAAATGCTAATCTTTTTAACAATTCAAATCATAAATTGAATTTTCAGGTTCTAGATGCACATAAATCAGCAGTTTATTCATGAGTTTAACTCTCTCAGCAAGAAAACCTTTTCCTAGTAAAGACCTAATGGACAGAATCAGAGGAGAATTAACCCTTATTTTAAATGGAGTATGCCTCTGAGGGGTAAATAATTTAAGGCAGATATTAAGCAACCAACTTAGCCAAAGATACCTGCAGAAGAGTACACTTACAGACACCTAGAAAGATTCCACGCTCTATAAACTCAGACTTTCACTTCAAATTTAAGTCAGGCGGTGCCACAATGATAATCAAAGGTGAAAAAAGAACTCTGTGCTTTTAATACAGCCTGAGAGAACAGGGACAGAAATGTATATAAATTGGCATTTTAGTATATTTTCATTGTTGCTAGCATGAAAGGATAAGACTGAAAATAAATCATGTGAGGTCCACTTACTGTTCTAAACTTTATCCGTTTCTGCTGCTCAAAAAAACAAAAAACAAAACAAAACAAACAAACAACAAAAAAACGAAGCACACATGTTACTGACAGAGAACACAAAACTTTTCTCTTCATTCCCTGCTTTACTTATTAGGAAAATTACAGAAACACCACAGAAGGAGGCTTTGGTATCTCAGCACAACAGGAAAGCAAACTGTGCTTTTGTGAGAAGGATGGATTTTTGTTGTTGCATTTTTAGACGAAAGATTTATGCTTATATTCTGGCCCATTTACAATATATCATAATACTTTGCAGACAAAGTTATGCTCTTTTCCCAATGATCTAGTGACCTTAATCTCTAACATTCTGTGGTTTCCTGTTTGGGGAAATGATTGAACAGCAGCCTAAGCTATTCCAGGCTGCACAGCATTCCCAGTTGGCCTCTATCTGTCTTAGTTTTGAATGTTCTCCTGTTCACTAATCCAAAAAAAAAAATTCTTTTTTTAAAGGAATTTTCCCTACAGATGCTAAATCAATGAAACTCCTGCAAATCAGCCCTGCAAACTTCCTCTTCTGGCTGCTTTACTTATCATTCTTCTATTACAAACTCTAATGTGGCCAGGAGTTCTTTTGGACTGAAGCAATTAGCATGTCCCACCAGTGCCTTCCCCCTAAGCAGAAAAGAATTAATTCTGCTATTATCCAGCTCAATAAACAATAATTCCCATGGGTTTCCAAAAGCTCAGTTGCAGAAGAAAACTTTAATTCAGCTGAGGAGTATAACATTTAAGAAATATCCCTGACTGGGGGCAGCCTTTTTATCTGTCCACGGTCAATGCATTGGCCTCAGCTGCCCATCACTCTCACTGTTGGCCATACTTCTTCCTGGTAATTGTGCAGAGTCTTAGGGATGTAATACTCAGGAAGCCTGAGTCCCCAAGGCCTGCTTGAAGAAGACTGGTAGAAAAACTGAATTAAACAGTAGTCACTTCTGCAATCAAGTTGTTCTTAAAAAGAGACATATTTTGCTTTCAGGTTTTAAGAAAAAGGGAAGACAAGAGAGTAAGTGAACTTAGAATAAACAGCCCCATGTGCCTCCCATCCTCCTACCAGCTGGTTTTGTCAAGATGAATAAAGAAGAATGGAAGTGGAACAGCAAGTTTGAGTCAGTGTCCAGCGATTATATAAATAATGTCTTTCAGCCAAAAAAAATTATTCCTGCTGTCTTGCACCTTAACTCTAAATAATTTTGCTGCTTTTAGTGGGGAACAACAAAGTCAACTTGAAAAGGATCCAGAAAGCCATCCTTCTGATGCAATGATCTTTGAAAAAAAGCTCCCTACCTAAAACAGCACACTTTTAAACGACTTTTAAGAATGACCCAGAATAATCCTTGTCCTCTCGCTTGAATATAAAAGTCCTGGGGCCCCCTCTAGTCAGTCCTTTACTCTGCTTCTTGTTTCAGGGTCTGCTCTCGTGGCTGTTTTCTGATCCCCTTGCCTCTCAAGAATCTCCTCCGACCATGATCAATAACTGGATTTTTTTTTTTTTTTTTTTGAGACAGGGTCTCGCTCTGTTACCCAGGCTGGAGTGCAGTGGTGTGATCTCGGCTCACTGCAACTTCTGCCTCCCGTGTTCACACCTGGCTAATTTTTGTATTTTTTGGTAGAGACAAGGTTTCACCATGTTGCCCAAGCTGGTCTTGGACTCCTGACCTCAAGTGATCCACCCGCCTTGGTCTCCCAAAGTACTGGGATTACAGGCATGAGCCACCACACCCAGCCCAGTAACTGGATTTTAATACACTCAAAGTGTCCCAGGAGCAAGCTCGCCCACTCCCACAGACAAATCTCTCCAGAAGAGGAATGTACCCCAGCCTGTCAGAAGGTCAGCTTCAAGGTCACACCTAAGGGTCATCTCCAAAGACTGCAATGTGCTTGACAAAGTTATTACCCTACTAGGAGGCGGGTCAAGGAGCCAATTTCTTTCTTTTTCCACAGCATTAAATGTATTTAATTAACAAACACACATTTGCATACAACCCAACCAACAAGAAACAGCCCTGCAGAGCAAAGAAAAAATGCTTTAATTTATAGACAGTAATGCTTTATAGACAGTTAAATATATGGTATCGACTTACATTCTTCAATAAAAGTGTCTTATAAGCGCTTAAAATGTGGCTAGTCAAAATTGTTATGTGCATCTAAGACACATACAGGATTTTGAAGACTCAGTACAAAGAAAAGAATGTAAAATATTTCAGTAATTTCTTAGTATCAATTGCAAGTTAATATGATGACATTACATATATAGTGTTAAGGACAATGTACTGTTAAAATTGATTTCACCTGTTTCTTTTATAGCTTTCGCGTACTTTCTAGTAAATTTAAATGCACATATTTCCCTTGCATTTTGGTATATTTCTATTGGACAGCACTGCTATACCTTGGATTTGGTATATACTGGAAAGAAAATTGGTCTCTTTGTCAATAGCTGCAAAGTAACAGAAATAACTTCTAAGGACAGCCACTCTCGGATGAGCAGTCTGTGGTTCATGCAGTTGGATTAAGGAAATTGGAAACTATGTCCATGTGGAGGAGGAACAGCAGATACTCCCACAATATCTATCATTACAGGGCAGTAGACAGGAACTACGGGAAAACCTGCTTGTTACTGGCTTGCTCTGCCAGCTTCCCACTCCCCAACATTACCACTGTCACTAAAGTTCCAAATATAATAGTAATGGGCCAGGTGCCATGGCTCACACCTTTAATCCTAGCACTGTGGGAAGCTGAGGTAGGAGGATCACTTGAGGCCTGGAGTTTGAGACCAGTCTGGGCAACACAGCAATACCCTCTCTCTACAAAAAAGTTTAAAAATTAGCCAAACACAGCAGCATGCTCCTGTAGTCCCAGCTGCTTGGGAGGCTGAGATGAGAGGGTCTTTTGAATCCAGGAGGTTGAGGTTTTTGAATTCAGGAGGTGAGCTATGATTATGGCACTCGCTCTAGCCTGGGCGACAGTGAGACCCTGTCTCTAAAACAAAATAAAATACAAAACAAAAAATAATAGTACCACTAGTAATTGAGTGAATACATTAAGGATTATGAAGAGGGGGAAAAAAATAACACAGGAAAGCTTTGCTCCCTTTCACTAATGGGAATGAAATGATCTTTCCCAGCTAAAGTGGTCCTGAAGGCCAGCTGAGAGCAGGACAGCCTCATCACAGGAGAAATGCTGAACAGCCTGCAAAAAGTGTTAACCTAGAGATGCTGAGAAGCTCTCAAAACAAATATGGACAGTGGACGGGGAGGCCCTAGCGTGGTCAGGGAGCAGAGCATTCCGCAAAGGGCAGCCCTCCTTGGATTCTGGCTGAGCCATTGGCATTCCCTCTTCCCATAACAAACTTGCCTTCCAGCTTGAGAAAATTCCAGTTTGAATAAAGGTTACTTTGCCTTTCTCTGAAAACAGGACTCAGAGTGACAGTAGTAGGCACACATCCAAAGAACCAGAAAAGCTACTGCCAGGAGTCTCATTCCCACCTGTTGTTATCAATCCCCACACCCACTCCCTGGTAGACAGCAAAGTTAGTGAAAGGTTTCCAACCAAGTTGATCTCATAAAAGAAGGCAAGTGCCTGGTTACACAGCTTACTGTTCTTTACCTTTTTTAAAAAAAGTCTGTGCTCTGTGCTCTTTATGTTTTTATCTAGACAGGAAAACCTGGTATCAGTCAGGTGCAAGACTTTGTGCCCCATGCTCTCAATGGTTCTATTCACCAAAGCCACTCCATTACCTTGCAATTAGGTTTTTTGGTGTTTTTTTCCTTCCAAAAACACAACTCTCCCCTGTTGGGAGAATAAAGCATCCTTTTCCCTTTTCTTTCCAGAGAATGTCAAACAGGCTTAGAAGGAATGTGCAAATCACTGTAACAAATATGGGGACCATCAGGAGGCTGAAGAAACAGACATGAATCTTCAGAGTGAAAAGAGCAGAGGAGAAAGCCAGAAATCAAGAAGGAGGGTGTTAGGAGCTTCTGCCCAGAGCTAAAGGTTTCCGCTTTTATGTGTAATCCTGTGCTGTTGCGTTGATCATTACCCAATGACAAGACTTGGGAACAATAATAATAATAGTCATAAGCAAGTAGATGGCACAGACTGACTCATGGCAGAAGTGTGGGTGGTTAGACAACTTCTACACCACAGACCAGGCAAATCCAACTGAAAAAGCCCTAGAAAGAGCCCAGAACATACGATTGGGGCTTCCGTCGCCAGTGGGAAGTGTGACAATGCAGCTTTCTCTTTTTGATAACAGACCAGGGTCAACTGGTACAGAATTAAGTCATCCACTCTTACACGAAAGAAGAGGAAACTGGAGTGGAAAGAGCATGGGGCCTGGAGTCAGACTGTATGGCAGACAGACTCAAATCAGGATGATGCTAATGATGATGATGACTGGAAAAACAAAGACAAAAGCATTGGCTTTCCATTCTGGCTCTAGATCATCTGATGTGTGACCTTGACATACAGACCAAATCAGCCCCCTAGGACCAATCTGTACATTAAACATCAGGCTGGGCATGGTGACATCCCTGTAGTCCCAGCAGTTTGGGATGCCAAGTCGGGTGGATCACCTGAAGTCAGGAGTTCGAGACCAGCCTGGCCAACATGGTGAAATCTCATCTCCACTAAAAATACAAAAATTAACCAGGTGTGGTGGCAGGCACCAGTAATCCTAGCTACTTGGGAGGCTGAGGCATGAGAATCGCTTGAACCCAGGAGGTGGAGGTTGCAGTGAGCTGAGATCATGCCACTGCACTCCAACCTGGGTGACAGAGTGAGACTCTGTCTCAAAATAATGATAATAATAAAAAGAGTCAGCAAAGCTTATTTTCTTATTTCCTTTTGTTTTAAATTAAAAAATTAAACCTTTCTAATAACCTCTCACACTTTATTGGATGGTGGTGGGCACACACTGCTTTGGATTCCCACTGATTCCCAGTGGCCAATCTTTTAAAACATCTACATCGACTTTTTGCATCTCCTGTTATATTATGACATGAGGAATAAAGATGGAGTAGCCACTACAGCACGTGACATTTATTACACAACAGATACTACTAATTGTATCCAGAAAAGAATACTCTCCCCACCCTTTCTCGATTTGTCTTTTCAAAGTAAAGTCAACTGATGTATTGTCTGTGTTTCATACCAGTTGGGTTTCACAGCAACTGAATTTAAATATACATTTCTTAGCTTACTGGTTTTTAGATCTCTGGAATCTGCATAGCAAATGGTATTGTCATTTATTATCTTCTCTCTGAACCACCCTCACCTTGCCATATTTAAGTCACTCTAGATTAATTCTACATTTCCTGTAGCCACAATCACAAGTGCATTTTCTAATGTTTTAAGCATGAGACACTTTGAAACAACAATAAAATAAAGCCCTGACGACATGATGGTGGTGTGCACCAAGCAAAACAGCTTAAACCATCTCATGGGGAAGAATACATTATTAAATGGCTTAATGAAAGAATGAGGAGAAGCTACACACACACACTGATTATCATGTGAACATTTCATCTAACATAAACTATGAACAAGAGAAGATGTCAAAAGCATGGCAAGTTTGGGCGAATCAATATCCATTTCATGATTTATAGGTATTCTCTTTTCCCTTTATTCACTGAAATGCTTAAAAATCAAAAAAGCCCAGAGGCATGTCTCATTAAAAAAATTAATGCTACTCTTGCATTTGGATTATAACAGATACAGGTAAAGTGAACTCACAAGGAACTCTGCAGTATAAATTGGTTTTCGAATGTACACTATTTTTATTTGCCGATAATGCGGCAGTTGCTTCTCTATAGACTACAGTTACATAAAATAAATGTCCTAGAGTTAGCTTCCTTCTCTGCAGAAGTCATGCTTCACTGGGAGCTACTTCCTCCTCCCAGCAGTTTTTGTGGAATGATACTGGCGTTCCCTTCATTGTCTTCAAAGGGCTTGGGAGAAAAAATGATCACATAAAGCTCACAGTCAACAGAGTCAGACTTTTCCCATCATGGTTTGATAGAAGCTTAAAGTCCAACTAACAGTTGAAGAATTAGCCTCATTTAACTGTTAATTGTTTCTTGATATGCATGCCATTTATCAAATCTAGTTTCCTGGCCACTGTTACCATCAACATTTTGCCATCAAAAAATGTTATGATGGAAAATGCCACCAGCAATTAGAATGACTAATAAAATGAGTTAGATTTACTGGAATATTTACCTTTCAAACTTCTAAGTCACATTTATTACTCAGGAACTCGCCATTCCTAAAGGAAGATCTTTTGATAGCCTGGGATAAGTAAATAAAACTCTCATGACCTGGGTGTTAAGATTTCAGTCTGGTAGTGAAGCTGAGAAACACTAACATCCTGAATCCTGAAGATGCAATTAGGTGAAATTTAATGAGCTGTAGAATGATAAGTGACAGGGAAATGTAACTTTATATTTACCATTTCCTGACTAGATGAACTTTTTTTTTTGAGATGGAGTCTTGCTCTGTCACCCAGGCTGGAGTGCAGTGGCACAATCTCAGCTCACTGCAACCTCCACCTCCCAGGTTCAAGCAATTCTCCTGCTTCAGCCTCCCGAGCAGCTGAGATTAAAGGCATGCACCACCACGCCCAGCTAATTTTTTTGTAGTTTTAGTACAGACGGGTTTCACCATATTGGCCAGGTTGGTCTCAAACTCCTGACCTGGTGATCTGCCAGCCTCGGACTCCCAAAGTGCTGGGATTACAGGCATGAGCCACTGTGCCTGGCCAGGTGAACTTTTAAACACAGCATATTAAGCCTTACCCAAAGGCAACTTAACCTTTAAAAGCACAAGTGCAAGTAAGAATTGGCACTGGCAGATGGTTCCTCTTAAAACTGCAGTGACCTTCCAGACCACTTAGAAACACAAACAACCTCAAATCCAAGGACACACACATGCACACACACACACACGCACACACACACACACACACACACACACGGTCTTTGAAAATACAGCACAAATGATTTTTTTTTTAAAGCAAGGCAGGAACTATAACCAGACAGAGAAAAGGGGGTTGAAAACATTTTCAGAATCTTCAAGAAAAACAAGAACAATGTAACTCCTATATCACAAGGAGTATGGAACCAGGGTACAAAGAGCAGAAGTTTCAAAGCCAAAGCTCCTAGAGACTGTGGGTTGCGTTTCCTAGATTCTAGAGATACTCTATCCTTTCATCACCACATTTAATTATTTTTAAAATCAGGATACATCTTACAATCAATGTATGACAGTACATTTGCATTTTTTTAATGCTTCTGAAAAGACTAAGGAATATACATGACATAGTCAATGGTACTTGAGGTGGTGGATTATTTGCACTTATAATTGAATATACGTTTATTGTAAAGATGGTTTATAGTACAAATGAACAAACCATTTGTCTTCCTTCTGTGATTCCATCCTTTCTTTTCCTTCGCTTCCTTCCTTCCAACTTCATTGCATACTACTATGTGCTGGCTGCTATAGTAGGCAGCTAAATCAGAATCTTTGGTGGAGTGGGCCTGATTAGGTGTTTTTAGAGCACCCCAGGTGTTTCTAATGCAAAGGGAGCCATTAGAACCACCGCTGTAGTGGAAGTGCAGTTTCAGAATGGTTGGAAAAGGGAAGATTAAAGAAAGTCAAATGTATTAAGCAACACTTATTCTCCATCAAACCTTTTTTTGTTCCTATAAAAATTATTCTTTCATTTCTTACAGGTTACTGAGAATCTACTATGTACCCGCCAGTGTGCTAGGCCCTGGGTATACAGTGGTGAACAAGACAGGTAACATAGCTGCCCTCATAATGCTTAATGTCCATGAGATAGCATTTTACAGATTAGGGAGTAAAAGGGAAACTTTAAATTCCAAGCACTGAGGCTTCTGACATTGAATGCACTTCAATGCTACCATCAGGGAGATGTAACAGAATATGACCTGCAAGGTAAATCAGCTGCTCATCAACGGGCACGTACAGCCAGGTAGAAAAGATGATTTTAGTTACCTGCTATTTTGGATTGTGTCATCATTTTCTGTCCGTGAGGAAAACTGATGGAACTCCCCATGGGAGTGTATACAGTGACTTTGCCTCCACCATAACGCCTCCTACTCCTTTGTAGTGTGCTGAGAGACTTTAAAGACATTGCCACGCTAAGCAGACCAAATCCTCACAACATGGTCAATTAAATCTCTGCAGAGCATTTAATCACAGTTGCCTCCTTTAAAATCTTATTATTGGCCGGGCGTGGTGACTCACACATGGGGAGGCCAAGGTGGGTGGATCACTTGAGGTTAGGAGTTTGAGACCAGCCTGGGCAACATGATGAAACCCCGTCTCTACTGAAAATACAAAACTAAGCCGGGCATGGTGGCACACGCCTGTAGTCCCAGCTACTAGGGAGGTTGACACACAAGAATTGCTTTAACCTGGGAGGCAGAGGCTACAGTGGGTTGAGGTTACACCACTGCACTCCAGCCTGGGAAACAGAGCAACACCTTGTCTCAAAATAAATATATATATACAGTTATTATTTCCTAGCCTACATATCTGTAAGTTAGGGAGCTTAATAATAAACAGATACCCACAAATGCACCATCCACCTTAAGAACTTCTATGCTACCAATACTATTGAATCTACCCAATGTACTTCTTCCCTGTCCCAGTCCCAGCTTTCTATCTCCTGGACAGAGATATTCACTATCCTGGAGTTTAGACATAGAATTTTCTAATGTTTGAAAAAAGTTTTACAATATATGTTTGTATCTCAAAATAATAAATGATTTGTTTTTGTTTCTGTGCTTTCTTTTATTTGTAATCAGTGACATGCCTTCTTCACTGAACACTATGTTTCTAAGAGTCTTCATGTTGTTGCATCTAGCTAAGTTTATTAATTTTTATTGATGAAAAGTAAGTGTGAAAACTACAGAACTCTTGGAAGAAAACATAGGACTAAATCTTTGTTCCCTTGGGTTAGGCAATGGTTTATTGGGTATGAAATCAAAAGCGTAAGTGATCCTTTCCAGTAGATTTATCAAGTCAATAAGAATTTTAAAATTTACTAGTAACCACATTAAAAAAGTAAAGAGGCTGGGCACAGTGGCTCACCATGTAATCTCCAGCACTTTGGGAGGGCGAGGTGGGTGGATCACAAGGTCAGGAGATCGAGACCATCCTGGCCAACATGGTGAAACCCCATTTCTACTAAAAATACAAAAATTAGCTGGGCATGGTGGTGGGCGCCTGTAGTCCCAGCTCCTCAGGAGGCTGAGGCAGGAGAATGGCTTGAACCTGGGAGGTGGAGGTTGCAGTGAGCCGAGATCGCGCCACTGCACTCCAGCATGGGTGACACAGCAAAACTCCATCTCGGGGAAAAAAAAAAAAAAAAGCAAAACGAAAGGGTGACATTCATTTCAAAACTACATTTTATTTAGCCCAATGTCTTCAAAAGATTCTCATTTCAACATGTAACCAGTATAAAAATGATTAGTGAGATACCTTACATTCTTTTTTTAATACCAAGTTTTAAAAATCCTCTATTTTACACTTTTACACTTCAATTTGTACGCCACATTTTCCTCAGAAACACTGGATCTGTATTAAGATTTTGTAAAATAAAGATTGCAGCGCCAACTTAGAGCAGCGTGCAGAGGCTTGCACCGTGAATTTTAGCTCCAGAATGACTGCAAGAACAAACCAAGAATCCTGAGAGAACCCACAGACCCTCTGAAGAAGTGGACTGCTCTTGCAGGACCCAGGAGACACCCCAAATACTCAGCCGCAGCAAGACCTGCCCAAGGAGAGTCTGAGCTCAGACTCGCCTAGCTTTGCCCTCACCTGATGGGCCTTCCCTACCCACCCTGGTAGCTGAAGGCAAACAGCATATACTCTTGGGAGTTCTAGGGCCCTGCCCACAGCTGGTTCCTCTCCATACCACCACAGCTGATGCTCTCTGGAAAGTGGCACCTCCTGGCAGGAGGCCAACCAGCACGAAAATAGAACATTAAACCACCAAAGCTAAGAACCCTCACAGAGTTCATTTCACCCCCCTGCTACCTCCACCAGAACAGGTGCTGGTATCCACGGCTGACAGACCCATAGACAGTTCACAGGACAGGACTCTGTGCAGACAACCCCCAGCACCAGCCCAGAGCCTGGGAGACATGCTGGGTGGCTGGACTCAGAAGAGAGGTAACAATCACTGCAGCTCAGCTCACAGGAAGCCACATCTACAGGAAAAAGGACAGAGTACCACATCAAGGGAACACCCCCACCCAGTGGGACAAAAGAATCTGAACAGCCGCCTTCAGCCCCAGACCTTCTGACAGTGCCTACCCAAATGAGAAGGAACCAGAAAACTGACTCTGGTAAAATGACAAAACAAGGCTCTTTAGCACCCCCCCAAAATCACACTAGCTCACCAGAAATGGATTCAAACCAAGAAGAAATTCCTGATTTAACTGAAAAAGAATTCAGAAGGTCAGTTATTAAGCTAATCAGGGAGGCACCAGAGAAAGGCAAGGCCCAATGCAATTAAATCCAAAACATGATACAAGAAGTAAAGGGAAATAGATTGCCTAAAGAAAAAAACAATAAAAGCTTCAGGAAACATTGGACACACTTATAGAAATGCAAAATACTCTGCAAAGTCTCAGCAATAGAACTGAACAAATAGAAGAAAAAAATTCAGAGCTTGATGACAAGGTCTTCAAATTAACCCAGCCCAACAAAGACAAATAAAAAAAATAAATAAGAAAATATGAACAAAGCCTCCAAGAAGTCTGGGATTATGTTGAATGACCAAACCTAAGAATAATCGGTGTTCCTGAGAAAGAAGACAAACCCAAAGTTTGGAAAACAGATTTGGGGGAATAATCAAGGAAAACTTCCCTGGCCTTGCTAGAGACCCAGACATCCAAATACAAGAAGCACAAAGAACACCTGGGAAATTTATCACAAAAAGATCATCACCTAGGCACATTGTCATCAGGTTATCTAAAGTTAAGATGAAGGAAGGAATCTTAAGAGCTGTGAGACAAAAGTGCCAGGTAACCTATAAAGGAAAACCTATCAGGTTAACAGCAGATTTCTCAGCAAAAACCATACAAGCTAGAAGGGATTAGGGCCCTATCTTCAGCCTCCTCAAACAAAACAATTATCAGCCAAGAATTTTGTATCCAGTGAAACTAAGCATCATATATGAAGGAAAGATTCAGCCTTTTTCAGACAAACAGATGCTGAGAAAATTCACCACTACCAAGCCACCACTACAAGAACTGCTAAAAGGAGTTCTAAATCTTGAAACAAATCCTGGAGACACATCAAAACAGAACCTTTTTAAAGCATAAATCACACAGCACCTATAAAACAAAAATACAATTTAAAGGACAAAAATAAATAGCAAAAAAACCAAGGTACACAGATAACAAATAGCAGATGAATTCTATGGTACCTTATATTTCAATAGTAACATTGAATGCAAATGGCCTAAATGCTCCACTTAAAAGATACAGAACTGCAAAATGGATAAGAACTCACCAACCAACTATCTGCTGCCTTCAGGAGACTCACCTAATACATAAGGATTTACATAAAGTAAAGGGGTGGAAAAAGGCATTTCATGCAAAGGGACACCAAAAGTGAGAAGGAATAGCTATTCTTATATCAGACAAAACAAACTTAAAGCAACAGCAGTTAAAAGAGACAAAGAGGGACATTATATAATGGTAAAAGGTCTAAACACATATGCACCTAACACTGGAGCTCCCAAATTTATAAAACAATTACTAATAGACCTAAAAAATGAGATAGACAGCAACACATTAATAGTGGGGGATTTCAGTACTCCATTGACAGCACTAGACAGGTCATCAAGAGAGAAAGGCAACAAAGAAACAATGGATTTAAACTATACCTTGGAACAAAGGGACTTAACAGATATATACAGAACATTTCGTCCAACAACCAAAGAATACACATTCTATTTAACAGCACATGGAACTTTCTCCAAGATAGACCAAATGACAGGCCACAAAATGAGCTTCAATAAATTTAAGAAAATTGAAATTATATCAAGTACTCTCTCAGACCACAGTGGAATAAAACTGGAAATCAACTCCAAAAGGAACCTTCGAAACCATGCGAATACACGGAAATTAAATAACCTGCTCCTGAATGATCATTGGGTCAAAAATGAAATCAAGATGGAAATTTAAAAATTATTCAAGCTGAATGACAATAATGACACAACCTGTCAAAACCTCTGGGATACAGCAAAGGCAGTGCTAAGAGGAAAGTTCATAGCCCTAAACACCTACATCAGAAAGACTGAAAGAGCACAAACTGATATCCTAAGGTCAAACCTTAAGGAACTAGAGAAACAAGAACAAACCAAACCCAAACCCAGCAGAAGAAAGGAAATAACCAAGATAAGAGCAGAAATCAATGAAATCAAAACAAGAAAAAAATGCAAAAGATAAATGAAACAAAGAGCTGGTTCTTTGAAAAGATAAATAAAATTGATAAGCCATTAGCGAGATTAACCAAGAAAAGAAGAGAGAAAATCCAAATAACCTCATTAAGAAACAAAATTGGAGATATTACAACCAACACCACTGAAATATAAAAGATCATTTGAGGCTACTATGAACACCTTTACACACATAAAATAGAAAACCTAAAAGAGATGGATAAAATCCTGGAAAAATACAACCCTCCTAGCTTAAATCAGGAAGAATTAGATACCCTGAACAGACCAATAACAAGCAGCGAGATTAAAATGGTAATTAAAGAATTACCAACAAAAAAAGTTCAGAACCAGATAGATTTACACAGAATTCTGCCAGACACTCAAAGAAGAATTGATGCCAATCCTTTTGATACTATTCCACGAGATAAAGAGGGAACCCTCTCTAATTCATTCAAGGAAACCAGCAACACCCTAATACAAAAACCAGGAAAGGACATAACCAGAAAAGAAAACTACAGACTGATATCCCTGATGAACACAGATGCTAAAATCCTTAACAAAATACTAGCTAACTGAATCCTATAACATATCAAAAAGAAAATCCATCATGATCAAGTGGGTTTCATACCAGGGATACAGGGATGGTTTAACATACACAAATCAATAAATGTGATACACCACATAAACAGAATTAAAAACAAAAATCACATGATCATCTCAACAGATGCAGAAAAAGCATTCAACAAATCCAACATCCCTTTATGATTAAAACTCTCAGCAAAATCAGCATACAAGGGACATACCTCAGTGTAATAAAAGCTGACAGCCAACATAATACTGAATAGGGAAAAGTTGAAAACATTCCCTCTGAGAACTGCAACAAGACAAGGATGCCCATTCTCACCACTCCTTTTCAACATAGTACTAAAAGTCCTAGCCAGTCCAATCAGACAAGAGAAAGAAATAAAGGGCATCCAAATCGGTAAAGAGGAAGTCAAACTGTCATTGTTTGCTGATATGATTGTTTACCTCGAACACCCTAAAGATCCCTCCAGAAAGCTCCTAGAACAACAAAGTTTATGGATACAAGATTAAAGTACACAAATCAGTAGCTCTTCTATACACAGTGACCAAGCAGAGAATCAAATAAAGAACTCAACTCCTTTTACAATAGCTGCAAAAATAAAATAAAATAAAATAAATAAAAAAATAAAAATAAAATAAAATAAAATAAAATAAAATAAAATAAAATACTAGGAACATAGCTAACCAAGGAGGCAAAAGACCTGGAGAAATTGGAACTCATCTATTTTGGTGGAATTGTAAAATGGCCCAGATACTTTGCAATAAAGTTTGGCAGTTCTTCAAAATGTTAAGGAAAACTACAAAACACTGCTGAAAGAAATGATAGACAATACAAATAGACAAGACAAATAGAAACACATCCCATACTCATGGATGGGTAGAATCAATATTGTGAAAATGACCATATTGCCAAAAACAATCTACAAATTAAATGCTATCCCCATCAAAATACCACCATCATTCTTCACAGAATTCAAAAAGCCAATTCTAAAATTCATATGGAACAACAACAAAAAGCCCACATAGCCAAAGCGAGACTAAGCAAAAAGAACAAATCTGGAGGCACCACACTACCTGATTTCAAACCATACTATAAGGCCACAGTCACCGAAACAGTGTGGTACTGGTATAAAAATAGGCACACAGACTGATGGAACAGAATAGAGAACCCAGAAATAAACCCAAATACTTACAGCCAACTGATCTTCGACAAAGCAAATGAAAACAAAGTGGGGAAAGGACACCCTTTTCAACAAATGGTGCTGGGATAATTGGCTAGCCACATGTAGGAGAATGAAACTGGATCCTCATCTCTCACCTTATGTAAAAATCAACACAAGATTGATTAAGGACTTAAATCTAAGACCTGAAACTATAAAAATTCTAGAAGATAACATTGGAAAAACTCTTCTAGACATTGGCTTAGGCAAGGATTTAATGACCAAGAACCCAAAAGCAAATGCAATAAAAACAAAGATTAATAGCTGGGACTTAATTGAACAAACGAGCTTTTACACGGCAAAAGGAACAGTCCAGAGAGTAAACAGACAACCCACAGAGTGGGAGAAAATCTTCACAATCTGTACGTCTGACAAAGGACTAATATCCAGAATCTACAACAAACTCAAATAAATCAGTAAGAAAAAAATCCCATCAAAAAGTGGGCTAAAGACATGAATAGACAATTCTCAAAAGAACATATACAAATGGCCAACAAACATGAAAAAACGCTCAACATCACTAATGATTACGGAAATGCAAATTAAAACCACCATGCAATACCACCTCACTCCTGCAAGGATGGCCATAATCAAAAAATCAAAAAATAGTAGCCGTTAGCATGGATGCAGTGATCAAGGAACACTCCTACACTGCTGGTGGGAATGTAAACTAGTACAGTCACTATGGAAAACAGTGTGGAGGTGTCTTAAAGAACTAAAAGAACTACCATGTGATCCAGCAATCCCACTACTGGGTATCGGCCCAGAGGAAAAGAAGTCATTATATGAAAAAGACACTTGCACACAGGTTTATAGCAGCACAACTCGCAATTGCAAAATCGTGGAACCAAAAGCAACCCAAATGCCCATCAACCAACAAGTGGATAAAGAAACTGTGGTGTATATATATACACACAAAATGGAATACTACTCAACCATAAAAAGGAATGAATTAATGGCATTTGCAGCGACCTGGATGAGATTGGAGACTATTAAGTGAAGTAACTCAGGAATGGAAAACCAGACATCATATGTTCTCACTGATATGTGGGAACTATGAGGACACAAAGGCATAAGAATGATATAATGGACTTTGGGGGCTTTGGGGGAAGGGTGGGAGGGCGGAAAGGGATAAAAGACTACAAATAGGGTGTGTTGTATACTGTTCGGGTGATGGGTGCACCAAAATCTCACAAATCACCACTAAAGAACTTACTCATGTAACCAAATACTACCTGTACCCCAATAACCTTTGGAGAAAAAAAAGTTTTATAAAATAGAGACAGAAAAAAAAAGTTGATTCACACACCTAAATTGTGAATGCTTGGATGTTTTCCAATAACCAACGTAAGTATTAGTTTTTAAACCTATTTTTAACTTGACTAAAATGAAATAAAATTAAGATTCAGTTCAAAAAAAAAAAAAAAAAAAAAAAAAAACCAAAAGCGTAAGTGTTGAAATAAAACACAAATTGGATTTTATCAAAATTAAAACTTTTGGACTTTGATGGGCAACATCAAGAAAATAAAAAGACAACCCAGAGAATAGGAAAAAAATAATATCTGATAAGGGACTTGTATTCAGAATATATAAAGAACTCTCAGGTTGGGTGAGGTGGCTCATGCCTGTAATTCCAGCACTTTGGGAGGCTGAGGCGGGCGGATCATGAGGTCAGGACATTCAGACCGTCCTGGCTCACATGGTGAAACCCCGTCTCTACGAAAAATACAAAAAATTAGCCAGGCGTGGTAACATGCACTTGTAATCCCAGCTACTCAGGAGGCTGAGGCAGGAGAACTGTTTGAACCTGGGAGGCGGAGGTTGCAGTGAGCCAGGATCACGCCACTGCACTCCAGCCTGGGTGACAGAGCGAGACTCCATCTCAAAAAAAAAAAAAAAAAAAAAAAAAAACTCTTACACCTCAATAATAAAAAACAAATAACCCAATTAATTAGCAACCCAATTAACAGGCAAAGTATTTGGATAGACATTTCTCCAAAAAACATAAAAATGAACAATAAAAAGCACATAGAAAGATGCTCATCGTTCATCATTAGGGAAATGCCAATCAAAGCCCAATGAAATAGCACTTTAAATCACTAGGATGGCTAGAATCAAAATGTCAGACACTAACAAGTGCTGACAAGGATATGGAGAAATCGGAACTCATCCATTTTGGTAGAATTGTAGAATGGCCCAGATACTTTGCAATAAACAGTTTGGCAGTTCTTCAAAATGTTAAATATAGATTTAACATATGACCCAGTAATTCCACTCTTAGGCATCTATCTACCCAAGAGAATGGAAAACACACATTCACACCAACACTGTACATGAATATTCATAGCAGCATTTTTCACAATAACCAAAAAATGGAAACATGCCAAATGTCCATCAATAAATGAACGGATGAATAGAATGTGGTATAACCATACACAGGAATATTATTTAGCAGTAAAAAGAATGAACATGCTACAACATGTATGAACCCTGAAAACATATAAAGTGAAAGAAACAGTTACAAAAGGCCACACACTGCACAATTTCATTTATATGAAATATACAAAATAGGCAAATCCATACAGACAGAAAGTAGATTAGTGGCTGCCGGGGCTGGAAGAGGAAGTGGAAATCATTGCTAATGGATAGGGGATTTTTTTCTTTTTTCTTTCAGATACGATGAAGATGTTCAGAAATTAGATAGTGGTGATGGCTGCAGAGAAAACTGCAGTTGCAAAAACCACTAACTTGTACATTTGAAATGAGTGAATTCTGTGGTATGTAAATTATATCTCAGTAAATCTGTTACAGAGGCTGGTTGCAGTGGCTCACACCTGTAATCCCAGCACTTTGGAAGGCTGAGGTGGGAGGCCTGCTTGAAGCCAGGAGTTTGAGACCACCCTGGGCAACAGAACAAAACTCTATTTCTACAAAAAAAAAAAAAAGAAAAAGAAAAAAGAAAAACCAACAACATTAGCCAGCACATGCCTGTAGTCCCAGCTACCTGGGGGACTGAGGCTGGAGGATAGCTTGAGCCTAGGAGTTTGAGACAGTACATATGACCACACCACTGCACTCCAGCCTAGGTGATAGAGCAAGATCCTGTCACAAAACAAAACAAATGAAATCTGTTAAATAAATAGTATACCCTTTACATAGCCTTCACAAATGTTAACATTTTACACAACCATTGTACAATGATCAAAACCAGAAAATTAAAATTGATAAAATATGATTTCTTCTATAGTTAGTATTTCTTCTCATAGCTCAGATTTTCTTCCTGGAATAATTCTGGAATAATTCATTTTATAAAGAATATAAAAAATATATTCTTTAGAAGCTCCTTTAGTGAAAATCTGTTGATTCTAAATGCACTTGAAATAATTTTTTTGTTAAATCTGAAAATACTTTTATTCTACCATTTTACTTGAAATATAGTTCTAGATTATTATCTCATTTTAGTACTATGAAGATGTTATGCCTTCCATTGCTGTCATTGACAAGTCTGTCAGTCTGATTGTCCACCTTTTGTAGATGGCCTGCCTTTTCTTTCTGGACTTCTAAAACATTGTCTTTGCTTTTTTCTATTGTTCAATTTCATTAAAACCAGCTGAAATATGAATTAATTTTCTCTTTCCCACTGCTTACTGTATATAACAGGCAATTATGAATAAAGCTGTTATAAATATCGCTGTGCAGATTTTTGTGTGGACACAAGCTTACAATTCATTTGGGTAAATACGAAAGAGCATGGCTGCTGAATGGTATAGTAAGAGTATATTAAATTTTGTAAGAAATTTTCAAACTGTCTTCCAAGGTGGCTGTATCATTTTGCGCATTCCCACCAGAATGAGAGTTCCTACTGCTCCACATCCTTGCAAGCATTTAGTGTTGTCAGTATTTTGGATTTTGGCTATTCTAATAGGTCTGGAAGTGGTATCTCATGACTTTAATTTGTACTTTAATTTGTAATACCCTAATGACATATGATGTTGAACATCTTTTCCTTTTCTTCTTTTTTTTTTTTGAGACAGGGTCTCTGTTGCCTAGGCTAGAGTGTGGTGGCAGTCATGACTTGCTGCAATCTTGAACTCCTGGGGTCAAGCAATCCACCCACCTCAGCCTCTTAGGTAGCCATGACTACAGGTGCATACCACCACATCCAACTAATTAATTTATTAATTATTTTTATTTTGTAGAGACAGGGTCTCTCTATGTTGTCCAGGCTGGTCTCAAATTCCTGGGTGATCCTCTCACCTTGGCCTCCTGGAGTGCTGGGATTACAGACATGAGCCACTGGCACCCAGTCAACATCTTTTCATATGTTTACTCACCATCTGTATATTTTCACTGGTGAGGTCCCCAGGTCTTTTGCCCATTCCTAAATTGGGTTGTTCATTTTCTTATTGTTGAGCTACAAGGGTTTTTAAAAACATATTTTGGTTAACAGTCCATTATTGGATGTGTCTTCTGCAAACATTTTCTCCCAGTCTGTGGCTTATCTTCTCATTTACTTGACGTTGTTTTTTGTAAAGCAGAAGTTATTAATTTTAATGATGTCCAATTTCTCAATTATTTCTTTCATGGATTGTTCCTTTAGCATTGTATCTGAAACATCAACACCATATCCAAGGTCATTTAGATTTTCTCCTAAGTTAATGTCTACAAGTATTATAGTTTTATGTTTTACCTTTAGGTCTATAATCCATTCTGAGAACATTTTTGTGAGGGGTGTAAGATCTGTGACTAGATTCATTATTTTGTTTTGTATGTGGATATATCCATTTGTTCCTGTGCCATTTGTTGTAAAGACTATTTTTGCCACATTGTATTATCTTTGCTCCTTTATCAAAGGTCACTTGACTATATTTATGTGGGTATATTTCCAGGCCCTCTATTCTAGTTCATCAATCTATTTGCCTATTCTTTTGCCAATGCCATTCTTAATTATTACAATAAATAATATCTTAATTATTGTAGCTTTATGGTAAACCTTGAAGTTGGGTAATGTCAATCTTCCAACTTTATTCCTCTTGTTCAATATTGTGTTGGTTATTCTGTGTCTTTTGCCTCTCCATAGAAACTTTAGAACAATTTATCCTTATCTATAAAATGTTACTGATATTTTGATTGGGATTGTATTGAATCCATGGATCAAGTTGGGAAGAACTGACATCTTGACAATATTGAGTCTTCCTATCCATGAACACAAAATATTTCCCCAACTATTAGTTGTTCTTAATGTCTTTTATCAGAGTTTTGTAGTTTTCCTAATATAGATCTTACACATATTTTGTTGCATTTATACCTAAGTATTTCATTTTTGAAGGGTGCTAATATAAATAGTCCTGTTTTAGTTTCAAATTTCACTTGTTTATTGGGAGTACATAGGAAAGTGATTAACTTTTATATATTAACCTTATATCCTGCAACCTTGTTATGATTAATCACTTATTAATTCCAAGAGGTTTTTTTGTTGATTCTTTTGGATTTTCTACATAATCATGTCATCTTCATTCAGTCATTATCCAATGCTCTTTTCTTTATATAGATGTGAGTTTCTGACCTATATCACTTATCTTCTCTTTGAAAACTTATTCTAACATTTCTTACAAAGCAGGTCTACTAGCAACAAATTCCCTCAATTTTTGTTTGTCTGAGACAGTCTTTATTTCTCTTTCACTTTTTGAGGAATACTTTTGCAGGGTGCAGAACTCTAACTTGGTGGGTTTTATTCTCTCAGCACTTCAAATATTTCACTCCATTCTCTTCTTGTTGGCATGATTTCTGAGGAGAACCTAGACGTAATTCTTACCTTTGCTTCTCTATTGGTAAGGTTTTTCTCCCCTTTGGCTTCTTTTGAGACTTTTTTTCTTTATATTTGTTTTTTTGAAGTTTCCATATGACTTGCCTCCTTTTCTTGGTTATTTGATTTTGACATTTATCTGGCTCCATGTTTTCTGAGCTTCTGGGATCTGTGGTTTGGTGTTTTACATTAATCTGGGAAAGTTTGCAATCATTATTGCTTTAAATATTGCTTCCATTTCCTTCTCTTTCTTCTTGTTCTGGTATTCCCTTTATGGTATGTTACATCTTTTGTAGTTGTCCTACAGTTAAGGCTAGTCAAAAAAAACTTTTTTAAGTCATGGTTCTCTTTACTTTTCAGTTTTGGAAACTTCTATTTATGGCATCCTCATGCTACTCTTAGCTGAGCTGTGTCCAGTCTGATAGCCCACCAAAGACATTCTTTATCTCTGTTACAGTGTTTTTGATCTCTAACAGTTCCTTTTGATTCTTATAATTTCCATATCTCTATTTTCAATATCCATCTGTTCTTGCAGGTTGTCTACTTTTTCCATTAAAATCCTTAGTATGTTAATCAAGATAATACCAAGTATTATCTTGATTCCTAAGCCAGGCAAAGATATCATAAGAAAAAAGAAAACTGCAAGGCAGTAACTCTGACATTCATGCAAAAATTATCAATAAAATATTAGCAAATCAAATTCAACAATACATCAAAAAGATTCTACAGTATGATCAAGTGGGATTTACCCGTAGCAGGCAAGACTGGTTTAACATAGGTAAGTCAATCAAAGTGACACATCACAGACTGAAAGACAAAACCACATGATCATCTCAATTGACACAGGAAGTATTCAACAAAATCCAACATCCTTTTTTGATAAAAACTCTCAACAGTTTGCGTATACAAGAAAAGTCCCTCAACATAAAAAAGGTCATTTATAAATGACCTTTGGCTGAGTCCTCACCCCACCCATGGTGTTTTAAACTCTCAGACAGGTCCCTATGGAGCCTCTAGTAATTTACCAATTACAGTTCAGGTTTTCCTGCCTCAGCATTTGTTTCCATGGAGGGTTCTACTTACGGGTTTGCTCCTGTTAAGTTGTGACTCCCCATATTCACCTCTCTCTCTACTGTGACCTCAGTTTCGACAAATCTAAAAAGAGTTCTTGATTGTACTTCAGTTTGTTTGGCTTTTTACTGTTGTTACAATGGAGTGGAGACTTCTAAGCTCCTTACACACTGGACTGGAAACAGGAAGCCTGCCCATTCTTTTTTATTTCTGTTTTCCAGGGTTTCTTGCATAACTTTTGAATGTAGCAAGAACTCAAAGGCTTTTAAAAATTTGTTGAACATTTTTGGTAATAGCTTATATATAAATAAATAAGCACCTTCTAACCACCAGGCACTCTTCTAAGTGTGTTTACATATATAATCTCATTTAAACCTCACAGAAACTCACACATAAATACTGTTTTTATTCTTGTTTTATAGACAAAGAAGCCAAAGCGCAGAGAGTTTAAGTTTCCTGTCCCAAAGGAGCATAGCCAGTGAGTGGCATAACCAGAACTCAAACTCAAGATGTGCAACTAAAGAACATGTTCATAACCACCATACTGTATTAACCAGATAACTCCTAAAAGTCCTGATCATGTTTTGACCTCATTCAGTCACAAAGAATTCAAATAGTCCAACAGATTGTTTCTCATTCTAGTTATTTTGGAAACTGCCAATATGATATTTCAATTTACCATCCAAACATCTGAAATTACTGAAAGGAAAATTTGAGTATGCACCTCCTGTATATCATTGTAAGAAAAGGATTATGTTTTCATGTAGTTTACATAGAAACTAACATAGTTTACAGAGAAGCTAATTTTTATATAAAAACTACATGAAAACATAATTCTAGAAACCCAGGAAGGTCTTCCTTCAACCATTAGAGATGCTCCTCACTGGCTAAAATGAACCCAGTGCTCGAAAAAGATCTCTACTTCCTATGAATAGAAACCGGCATGCTATTTTCTATGACAAATTAGTACCGAGTCTTACATAAATATGACTTTAATGGTACTAATGTTTTAAGCCAACCTAGGTTGTTCTGATTCCTGTTCTGAACATTGAGGTTCAACATCATTAACAGACAAGCCAAAGATAATCACTATCCTGAGGGCTTTGCCAGCTGCGTGAGTGAACATGCTGTCTGTTTTAGCATCAGCCACTTTTTGGTCTGCATTAGATTGATGGCATATTTTGTTCTGTTTCTTTATGGAAATATGGTTTATCTATACCAATAAACTCTTCTTTTTCTAGCAACCAATTCAGAGTTGAAAAGTTTATGCCGGGCACGGTGGCTCACGCCTGTAATCCCAGCAATTTGGGAGGATGAGGCGGGCGGATCACTTGAGGTCAGGAGTTTGAAACCAGCCTGGGCAACATGGTGAAACCCCGTCTCTACTAAAAATACGAAAAAAAAAAAAAATTAGCCAGGCATGGTGCCATGTGCCTGTAATCCCAGCTATTGGGGAGGCTGAGGCAGGAGAATCGCTTGAACCTGGGATGCGGAGTTTGCAGTGAGCCAAGATCGTGCCACTGCACTCCAGCCTGAGCAACAGAGTAAAACTCTGTCTCAAAAAAAAAGAAAAGAAAAGAAAAGAAAAATTTAGAAAATATTGGATTCTGATTTTATTGGAATTTATAGTGGTAGGTTTAGGATACATGGGCAAGAGAGACAGAGATGTTTAAATATAAAAATGCAGGTTCATCACTAATCAACATATTCTCCTTTATCAATCAAAACATAAAGAGAGTTTATGTCATCAGGTAAGCTGTTTGTTCCACCCTATCCCCACATGGCTGACAAAGGAATCATATTCTAGTTAAATTTGTACAGTGAGGCCAGGCGTGGTGGTTCATGCCTGTAATCCCAGCACTTTGGAAGGCCAAGGCAGGTGGATCACCTGAGGTCAGAAGTTTGAGATCAGTCTGACCAACATGGAGAAACCTCGTCTCTACTAAAAATACAAAATTAACTGGACATGGTGGCACATGCCTGTAATCCCAGCTACTCGGGAGGCTGAGGCAGGAGAATTGCTTGAACTCAGGAGTTGGAGGTTGCAGTGAGCCAGTTGCGCCACTACACTACAGCTGGGCAACAAGAACTCCATCTCAAAAAAAAAAAAAAAGGTTTGTACAGTGAGAAAATATATCTCCCAAGGGTGCAAATAACACATACCGAACTTCCTTATCTGCTCTCCTCTCAAAAAAACTCACTCTTTCCATTCCTTAACATCACATTACAGAACATCATCTTTAAGACATGAATGCTAACCTCTCTCTGGTTTAACAAATTTGTGGATAATAAGCACCTAATGGATTATGGACAGGTTTATAGACATATTTTTGATACAGCACTAATCATTCATTCATTCATTCCTGACATCTGCTCCAGGCTGGTGGTGGTATGGGTGTCAGACTGAGAGTCTGCACATTAGAGTGTGCCATGTACAACTATGGGGGTAAAGACAATGCATTCCGAGAGCTCAGAGAAAAGGACAAACAGCAGTACCTTCTGGAGGTGCTCTGAGAAGGCTTGAAGCAGCAAGCACTAAGGGTCACTACCTGCACCCAAGTAAACCAAACACAAGGATGGCTGAAATGCTGGCCTGACCTAGTTAAACGCTTTCTTTCCTAGAAAGTAAGTATATCATCAAGTTTTGCAGGTTTATAATGGGTTTGTAGACTTGGCATAGCATTGGTCTCAGACTATTTTCAACAATGGTTATGTGTCCAACACTGTACTAGGAGCAGGACCCGAAAATGGGCCTCCTAGGTCTGGCATATTCTAAACCACAGTCTAGTTAGGGTGCATTGGCCAGGGACTCCCTGGATGGTATTGCAGATTGTGCACTGAACATTAATAAGAGACACCATTCCTAATACAGACATTATAGAAATGAATATTCATCATGCCAGCAAATGGCAGTAAAGAGTCTGGTTTTAACTAAGGTAAAATCTTAGTCAGGACAATTTCTGAAAGATGGAAATAAAGTATCTTGAGGAGAGGATGCCTTTTTTCTAATTCATTCAAAAATCCTATGGGCAGCTGACTGCCCTGTTTTTTGTTCATTCAAAAAAGGATATAGGGAGGAAGTGGATCACTCAGTGGTGGTCTCCCCAATCATTAGTACAGGCATCCTTCAGAGTTGCCCCAGAGACGATCCCTCGGGCAAAGGCTAACAGCACTGGAGGACCAGAGGAGGAGCTGAGAGTGTAGTACGAGGAAAGAAATAATACACAGGATGACTTTCCCCATGTCACTTGCTCTTGGTGTCCTCCCTCCCAGTGGGAGTTCTAGGGCCCATGCCTCTTTGCCTGAACCTCCAGGGCTCCTTTTCTGTGACCTCACTCTCCACTGGCACCTCCAGCAGCAGAGGCAGAGCATTTCAACCAGACAGCATAGTGGCTTGACTTGACCTACTTCCAAACAAGGACCCTTTCTCATTCATCATTTCAACCTCACAGCCTAAGGAGAGACTCAAAACACTGTGGCTGGGTAAAGTAAATGAATACAATCATTAGGTAAAATGCATTTTTAGAATAACCAGTTGATTTCATTTATCCCTGACGTCACTGGGATTAAAGTGACAAAGCAATATGTAACAGAAATCTGGCTCTTACACACGGTCAGTCATCTTTTTGGCTCTGCAACTCTTCCTTTCTCAAGAAAGGATGAGAAATGGTATGTGACAAAGGGAACTTCATTTTAAGGAATGATCAGGGGAAAGTGGTTAAATTATTTTATTTTATTTTATTTTATTTTATTTTAATTTTTTTGAGTTTTTGCTCTGTTGCCCAGGCTGGAGTGCAATCTCGGCTCACTGCAACCTCTGCCTCCCGGGTTCAAGTGATTCTCATGCTTCAGCCTCCCAAGTAGCTGGGATTACAGGCACCCGCCACCATGCCCAGCTAATTTTTGTATTTTTTAGTAGAGAGGAGATTTCACCTTGTTGGCCAGGCTGGTCTCAAAATCTTGACCTCAGGTGATCCACCCACCTCAGGCTCCCAAAGCACTGGGATTACAGTTATGAGCCACCACGACCGGCAAAAGAGGTTAAATTAAAAGGAACAATATAAAACTTTGAATTGGAAATCAAACAAAGAAGGGGTTGGTATTTATGTTAGTGACACATCATAAAAGTTTAAAAAAAAAAAAAGGCAGGACTCAAATTACAAATCACCTCTGCTCTTGGTAATCTGAAAGTTCCTAAAATAACAACTGAAGTAGCTCTCTTACCTTATAATTATTCATGATTTCAGTTAACCATGGCTTAACTGACTGTACTGTATCTTCTCGCAAGTACTTTTCAACTACAGTTCCATCATTAAAAGTCCGATTTCCCACGTGGATGGCTTGTCTCACCTCTGGGAGTGACAAAAGTTTCACATAGTAAAGCTGATCCTCAGGTTCCTGGCGGAAGGGGGCATTGGAAAGACATAGGGAACGTGATTGGTGGCAGGAACAGCACGTTGGGAAAAGCTGTGAATGTCTCATAATATACAACAGGAACAAATGTGATGGGACTATTAACTTGTCGCCATTCTTGAAATTTTAACTCAGAGGTTTCGAGGTAATTTAGGTGGAATCTTTTTACTAACGGGAAATCTGAATGACGTGATACTCTTAGAGCAAATACAGGATTTTCCTTTGCAGAAACTAATATTTTGCAATCTGTGACTCCCATTAGCAACCCCTCTAGAGGCAAAGATTGAGAAAACAAAAGAGGTGAGATTATCAAAATCGATTCACTCCTTGTTGGTGGTTCTTTGGAAAGAAGGTCAAATGGATCACAAGGGCCAGGGTGGTGGCATGCTGGATTTAAAGCCAAGAATTTCTTTTCTGTGGTCTGCTGTTTATTAAAACCACACACACACAAAATTGGATTAACTATAATAAAGGGGAAAAGATGTCAAATGTGAAAAGAGATGATGCTTTATGAAGGACACAAGACAGAAGAAAAGTTGTCCATGAAGCTCATTTAAAAAAAAAAAAACTGCAATAAAGTCTCTGTAATAATCATTATACTGAAAGAAAGGAGTAAATGCTTTTTTAAAAAAACAGTTACACAAGGATTTAAAAAACTGTTAAAGTTTGAGTTTGACAACTCTGTGCTTCATCAACAACTTTTGCTAACTATGAATATATTATGTTGTAAAGAAAAAAAGATATCACAAATTTTGTTTCTGTCTTGTCTACCACATGTTTTTCTCTTGGTAGAACCTAAATCCAAAACTGCAGCACTGGCGAATTCCACTGAAACTAACATACTTTATTTACAAACTAGTTCATAAATCAGGCAATTTAAAAAACAGAATGCATTGTCATAAGCATTAGACAAAGATTATACAAATTCAAACACCTACTTTGGCTCCTTCTGTTTGACTAATTCTACACAAAAGATACCAACTTTGGTCTACTTTTATGAAACAAACTACTTGAATACTTTGAGAAATATTCTAGAAGGCTTGAAGTAAGGGCCATACTAAATGCATTAAACCTCTTAAGTTAAAAGTAAGACAAAGCAAATATTTTCATTAAGGCTTTGGCAGTTTTGATTATCCAAGTGTCTTAAGTACAGAACAAAGAATGTGGGCATTTTCAAGAGACTCATAAACAGACTTGAAGCTCTGGGACCTGAGACCCAGAACTCCAATCCCAGCCTGTGTCCTTCACAAAAAAGCCTCTATAACAAGCTCTACTGGGGGGAAATTATGTTAATCAGAAGTTGTTTTGAGTTATCTGAAATATCACACATTCTCAGTGGTCAGATTGTAACATATACAACACTGATGAGGAAAAGATCCTACGGGTTAGTAGACCACATCACGCAATACAGTTTGGACATGCTGGTCTAGTATAAAGTCATCTATAATATTTCCCAAATCAAAGGAAGTTCGGTTTTGCCAAAAGTTTTAAGCAAACATTATTATGGTTTTTAAAATGTTGTCATTACCGTGCACCGCAAAAAGTTATAGTAATTACTACATCCTGTAACATTCTGGAAGTAAGAAGGATCACTTGTTAAGTCGCCGTCTAGTAGTTTATCCAGTATCTAGGTTGGGAGAGAGGGAGAAAGAGAGAAAGAAAACATCAGCGTGGGTAAAAATGTACAGACATTTGTCATTTCCTTTATTCAACAACTTTTTCATTCCTCTATTGTTTCATCCAGCACCCACTTATTGTGCATATTCTCTGTGCTAGACACTGCCATGGCACTGGAGAAACAGCCATCAACAAAACAGACCAATGGTCCTCCCCCATAGAGCTTTCATTCTAGGCGGGGGACAATAAGCATTTCTAAGTAAATTACGTCATGTGGTAGACAGTGACAAACTCTTGAGTATGTTAGGGAATGGTAAGGAGAAAACTAAAGAGGAGTAGGAAGTATCATGCGTGTGCATGTGTGTATGGGACACTGTGGAGAGGAGGTCACAGAGGATCTCACTTAGAAGGTGACATTTGAGTAAAGGCATGTTGGATGAGAGGAATAAAGCCACGCAGACATCTAGGGGAAGGAAGGTTCCAGGCAGAGGACACAGCGAGCTCAAAGGCCTTGCCTATGGAAGTAAACCTTGTGGGAAGGGTGCCTTAACATGGATCACGAACTGCTCACCAGATGACATGGAGAGAAGACGCAGGATATGGTGCAGCTCCAGGTTTCTGGAGCTGGTAGAAGTTATCTTTGGGCTGACATTAAAAAACCCAGTCACCAGCTGAGGGGGAGAGCAATCAGCATGGTTGCATACTTTCCTCCAGCGATTGTCAGCTGCATGGAGGCAAGCACAGCCTGGCAGAGGGGGAGATTGAGCCAGGGCTGTGGTTCAGCCAAAGGAGTCGGAAGAAGTGCAAAAGAGGTTTGGGCTTGGAAATGTATGGGATGACTGACCCTGGGTTGAAGACAGGTAATTAGAGAAATGGAGACTTCAGGGTGTTAGAGATAGTGGAGAGGCAGGAGGATCAATGGATTGAAAGGTAGTGAGGTTGCAGGGCTGTAAGACTGGTACATTAGCGGAAGAGAGCTAGGACAGGAGGTGGTAGTTGGAGAAAGATGTTTGAATGTGTGATTGTGGATCAGCTGCCAGCTTTTTAGGGTATGAGAATCAGCAGCTAAGATGAAGAGGAGAACATGATCATTGAAAAACAGAAGGCTGAGGCACCAAGGACCACATCCTAAAAGGATCATCAATGTGGATCCTGCAGTTACCAGGAATTATGACAAGAATAATGCTGGAGAGAGCGACAGGGAGGAAGGAGCTCAGCTATTCAAATGAGAGAGAGTAACCAGGGGTTGGTAGACAGACACAATTGGAAGTGGTCAGAGGCCCTGTCTGAGGACAGGAGAGTCAAAGCTCAATGCTTTAGGAGGAGGCAGGGAACATGATCTGAAAGTCACATGATAAGCAAGGAAGACACCTACTCCACCTATGAACCAAGAGATACAGAGAAACTAAGAGAGAGAACAGCCCCTACTCAAGAGGACCACAAGGACTGCAGCATCATCAGGGGAGAGCCAGGTTTCCGGCAAAGCAAGAGGCTGAAGACATGGAGGGGGGTTGTTGATGATGATATTACATTGTAAGGAGTTCTTATGAAAGGATTCTAAGAAATGAAGTCAGCACATCTTAAAAACAATCTATCAAGTACAAAGTTAGGTCTCTTATCAGATATGGTATTATTATTCTAATTTTATGGGTGAGAAAACTGAGACACATGAGTTTAAGCAACTTGCCGAGGATACCCCACTAATAACGTCAGAGGTGAGATGATCAGGCCACAACTCCTGAGCCTGTACACTCAACCACGCACTCACTGGCTCCCAGGAGTCAGCCTGCAATGCTTCCTACTTGCCAATTCCTTCTGGCCATGTTTCAATGTTTGAGAAATAGTCTCATTATTGTATTCATATTCTCTTTTTTTTGAGACAGAGTCTCGCACTGTCACCCAGGCTGGCGTGCAGTGGTGAGATCTCAGCTCACTGCAACTTCTGCCTTCCAGACTCTAGCAATTCTCCTTCCTCAGCCTCCCGAGTACCTGAGACTACACGCGCCTGCCACCATGCCCGGCTAATTTTTTTTTTTTTTGTATTTTTAGTAGAGACGGGGTTTCACCATGTTGGTCAGGCTGGTCTTGAACTCCTGACCTTGTGATCCACCCGCCTCGGCCTCCCAAAGTGCTGGGATTGCAGATATAAGCCACCGTGCCTGGCCTGTATTCATATTCTTTTTCAAACGTGAAAGGACTTATTCAAGTTCCTATTGCCATGGGGAGAGAGGCCAAGAATGAAAAGGGTTATCGCCGTAGAAGGCGGTGTGGGTGGAGGTGGTAGTAAGTATTCTCTACCAATGCTACCATTGCTCAGGGCCCCACATCTGGTTGTGCAGCTCCATGGTGATGCCTGTGGCTAAGGGGTGCGAAGGGACAGGGAACCAGCCAAAGTTCTGCTTGCTGAGCTGGACAGCCTGGTTCAGGGCTGCATCTGGAGAAGTGGCCACCTCTTATCCTCACACAATGGAGGCATCTGCTTGCCCAGTCCTGAACCCACAGGACTGCATCACCACAGAGGAGCTTTTTCTAATCTGTTCACCCAGAGGGGGCACCATAGGCCAGGGTCATTCTGAATGCACACATCATTTCTGAAATTCATTGTTAGAAATAATCTTCAATACCAATGGGAAAATAAAATATAAATTCAACCTTGAAGAATAACTTTGCTTTTAGAAAGAGTTAAAAGTCATTTGTTGGCTGGTTACGGTGGCTCACAGCTATACTTCCAGCACTTTGGAAGACCGAGGTGGGCAGATCACTTGAGGTCAGGAGTTTGAGACCAGCCCAGCCAACAAGGTGAAACCCCATCTCTACTAAAAATAAGAAAAATTAGCCGTTCATGGTGGTGAGTGCCTGTCATCCCAGCTACTCGGGAGGCTGAGGCAGGAGAATCGCTTGAACCCAGGAGGTGGAGGCTGCAGTGAGCAGAGATCTTGCCACTGCACTCCAACCTGGGCAAGAGAGCGAGACTGCATCTCAAAAAAAAAAAAAAAAAGTCAGTTGTTGTCAAAAAATAACATGGGTGGTTAGGACCTGTGAAGTTAAGAACTTTGTGATTCAGAAAATCATCATGGAAAAGGAGGTAATACTGGACAGCGGATCAGCCATTTTATATCTTGCAGAATATCTAAGACACCCCAGGATTTTTATAGAATGCCTGCAAATTACCATAGGAGAAATACTGTGGTGGAAATGCGGGGAACAATTCCAGTCCTCAGCCTGCCACAATCCATTTGTGTATCCTTTGGCAATTCATTGCTATCCTCTGAGGCTCGGCATCCTCTCCCCTCACCAGTAAGTGTGTGTGTGTGTCTGTGTGTGTATGTGTGTGTGTCTGTGTGTGTCTCTGTGTGTGTGTCTGTGTGTGTGTGTCTGTGTGTGCATGTAAATGCATAGGGACAATAGATGACCTATCTCTAGAGTACTCTCCAGCTCTGAGTTACTACTCTTTGATTCATTAAATCATTTTAAAGGATCAGAGCATCAAACAGGCTTTATCATTTTAGGCTTGAGATTCTGACATTTATATTCCCTTGGGTTTCAGGATTTGTTGGAGTCTTCCTTTGCAGTCATTGAAACACATTTCAACTACAAATTGTTTACTGTCCTAAGTATCATTTTATCTATTTTCCTTGAAAAAGCAAAGGTCTTGTTTTAATTCATCACTCAAGATGTGGGACCAATGGTCAAAAAGACATTCCAAGCCTTCAAAGGTTTTGCCTGCTTGGGGTTCCGGTTTCTGATGTATCCGGTTTGGGATAGATTCTAACCTCATGGGTCACGTTCTCATTATCTCTGAATACACAACATACCTGAACTTTTCTACAGCTTCACTAATCCTGTAGGTGTTTAGCCTGCTACATTATGTACCAGTCATCTTTCTGCTTTTTTTTCTCAATATGAGCCTCTCAAATGCTCTTGCTCTTGATATTGCTTTATCCCTGTGTGCTTCTTTAAAAACATATCAAATGTTTCATTTGCAAATTGGTCTCATGCCACATAAAATTTGATATTAATTCTAAATACTGAAATTTCACTCCTTTGTCCCCTCTCTGACTACCACAGCAGAAAGTCTTGAAAATAATATCATTGCAAGTGGAAGCATGATCCTACATGTCCCCCAGGAGATCCCTCTTCCTTTGTGTTTACAATTACACAAGAAATTCTGAATCCACACTTTGCAGCCACATTTAGTGTCCTGACTCAGAGAAAGAAGAGCCTGGTGGAGCTCTGTAGGATGGCTCAGGACTCCCTTTGCTCCAACCATTTGCACAGCTAGCTGCTATCAGAATTCACAGCAAGGGTGGCCACTGCCTTGGTAGATTTCTGATAGTGTCCCGATACCCTACTTGTAAAATGAAAAATAACTTTGTGTTATCCTCCACCTTCTCTCCAAGGTTGCATGTCTCCTATTTTGATCTGAACTGGCTATCTGCAGTGCTCTTAAGACTTAATATCAGATTTCTGCTTTAATAACAATAACAACATTAGATATACTGTTACAGAATGTGTCTAATAACAAACAAATTAAAGCTCTCAAAATTCAGACCTTGCCTCATTTACTACTGTGTCAAACACGATGGCTCTATAGTAAATGTGGCAAAAAGCCTCTCAGGGAGATTGTTTACACATAGTTCTGTCTGCATTGTCCAAAAAAAAAAAAAAAAAAAAAAAACTTCCTGTATCCTAATATTTAGTATATTCTTACACTTTAAATAACCGAGAAAGAAAAGAGTGAAGAACATAATTATTTATTCTCAAGTTTAATTTTAGGTGAGCAGTGTAAGGATATGCACAAATACCAATGCCCCTTTGTAAGAGTTTCAAATTACTACACTTTATGATCTTTGTTCCTGACACGTGTGTCACATGTCATTTGTTACACACTGTGGTCATTTCTCCCAGCTGAAACCCTGTTTGTGGATATAAAACTCTTCTACATGGTTTAGAACAGATGGTGAAGCATATGCCTCTACTTCCTGGGTTGCCTTTCTTCTGATTTCCATATGATAGGGTCTGCCTTGAGGGCCTCCACAGTATTTAAAGAAATCAAAACAGTTAATGAAAGACACAGTTAGATAAACACTCCAAGATGATCTCAGGCTTAAAATATAGCCAAAGTAAATTCAAAGGAACACAGACAGTCCTTTTCTTTATTATAAGGCCACTCAACTCGCCTCCCGATCTCGAATGGAATAACAGAGATATACCTTCTTAACAAAAAAATGCCTGAGCACCAAGGTGTTCCTACTGACCCGCCCCCTCCCCAGCTGGTTTTAATTGCTCAAGGGCAGCACAAGGCCCCTAGAACTCACTTCAAAGGCCTGAAACCAGTTCTGCTTCCTGATGTGTTCTATGCATTCGTGGCACTGCTTCTGGAAGTACTTTTTCTGCTTCTCATCCAACAAGCCAATTTGGTACAGGAATGCTGCATAGCCCCCTATAATCTGAGGACAAAAAAGACACACATCAATGCCACAAAGGGAGAAAAAGAGACCTTAAGGAAGCCCATTTGCTTGGTGAAATAATCCTTTGTAATTGTTAATCTTGTGCTGGTTAGCCAAGTAGGATAATTACATGCACACACATATACACCCCACAACACACACAACAAAACACAACACAATACACACACACGTATATTTGCACTGACAGCCAATGTAAGCTGACACAGTACATCGATACGTTGAAACATTTGGTAAAAATTAAGAGATTTAAGTCATAAAGTCAACCGGTATTTCCCTTATCAAGTTAGACCTCTAAAAGGAGCCTTCCATCTGATAAAAAGGCTTTTAATCTCCCTAAGAGACAAAATAGAAAGTCAAAAGGAGACACCTACTGATTCAGGATCAGAATATCCATCTCCAATAGCAATTCCTTTCAGGTTGATCTTCTCCTCCTTCACCGGGTTGAGGGAATGGATGAGGTGTGCAATGGCTGGCACATATTTCCCTGCGTAAGACTGAGAAGGACAGATGTTGAAATGGCCAATCACAAATGGATGCTAGTAAAATTAAATGTACTTAAGTTAATTAAAATCACAATGAAGGAGCAATCTTTCCACATGAGGTATACTGTTTCCTAACCCCGCATTACAGATTCCATAATAGCAAAAACCTCTGTCTTCCAATTCTTTTGTCGTCTCAAATAGCACCACATGACATGCACAGGTTCGATGCTCAAAAAATCACAAGTGAACATGTAATAGTGAACATTCTAATTTCCTTCCAAAATAAAATAACCTGGGAGAACACAATTCTGCCATGTGTTAGGCGTCTCTTACCAGAAAGCTCTATTCAAAGATTAGAGGGGAAAAAAATCTCAAGTTCAAAATTAAGATTTCAAAATCTGATAATGCTGCAAATTTTGAAATCAACATGTACTAATGGAATACATGTTCCATTAGTAGAAAGGAAAATAATATTTACTGCCACTAAAATTTTCACTTAAACTCATCTCTATTTCCAACCTTTTCTAGCACAAGGTCCTTTCTCAAGGTCAAAATATTTTGTAGATATCCTTCCCCCAACAAACGTGATAATAGTTCTACTTTTAGACTGTGCTGGAAGAGCTACTATTGACTCAGCAATATTTTTCAAATAATTTTGCATTTTGCATTCTTTCCATCAAAAGTTGCCTTCTTGATATCTCCACTTGTATGTCTAATATTAAACTGCAGACGTTCAAAATAAAGCTCCCAATCCCCAACCCTGAGGCAGCCTCCCTTTCAATTCATGTTAATTCTGTTTTTCTGCTGCTCAGGCCAACAATCTTGGTGCCATTCTTTATATCTCTCTTTCTCTCATATTCCACAAAAGTCAATCAGCCAAGCTTGTCAGCTCTACCTATTCTATCAAAATCTGTCCAGAGTCCAATGTCTTCCACAACCCCTTCTCCATCACATCATCTCTGGCCTGGATGACTGCAGTAGCCTCCTCATTGGCCTCCTTCTTTTGCCCTTATCCTTTAATGACTTCCCATCTTCCCAAAAGCAAAGGTATAAGGGCTAGCATGATCTGCTCCATTCTCTACCCTCAACCCCTGCTACCCTCTTGCTCATTCCTCTCCAGCCCACTGGGTTCCACGCTATTCCTTGCACATACCAGGCACATGCCTGCCAGGCCTTTGGACTAGCTGTTCCCTCCACCTGGAATGCTCTTCTCACAGGCATCCATATATATGGCAAATTCTCTCAATTTCCTATATTTTTTCTTTCCTATTTCCTTAATACTTATCATTCTCCAACAAACTTTTACTTACTTATCTCATATACTGTTATGCTCCTACCCATACTAGAATATAAGATCCGTGAATACAGGGACATTTGTCCGTTTTGTTTACTTGAGTCCACTATGACTGATGCGTGTATTTGTTAGTGCTCAATAAATAGTTGTTGAATGAATGAATCTTAAAATGAATCCACAGACACCTGAAAAAGAGCAATGCATCTATGTTCAAAACAGACTAGAGACACTATGTGGATACCTGTGAGTTCACAGAATCTCCAAGGCTCTCCAGGGGGTCTGTAAGTTCAAAGGCTGGGAACACCTGAAAGCTCTTATTTTATCCATACCATAATCATATGCTGAAGATATCATTACTCCCATTTCCAGATGAGGACACTGAGGCTCAGAGAGGTTAAGTCGTAGAGCCAGAATTATACCTGAGCTGACTGACTCCAAAACCTAAACTCCTTCCAAGCAATGATAAAAGAAAGCCATTAATGTAATTTATCCAAGATCTCCTCATTGATGCAGCTCTCTTGTGCAATAATAATTATTTAGACAAAGTATTGAATCAAAGCAATTTATCCATTCATACTTGCAAGTATATTTTAGCTTCCTTGTGTAATATAAAGATATGTCCATATGTCTGAAATTTGGTTTGTTGTCTAACTGTGCTACATTCTCTTGTTAGTGACAATAAGTGAACATTTATCAAATAAAATTTCTGTAAAATGACAAAAAAGCATATTTCCCTGAGTAAGCATTTTACTAGTAAAAATGTATTGTTATATAGTCTTTATTCAATGATAGTTTATTGGGCAATTCTTCTGTCAAAGGCATTGACATGGTATGCCTCTGTGTCCTCAACCAAATCTCATCTCCAATTGTAATCCCTACGTGTTGAGGAAGGGATCTGGTGTGAGGTGACTGGATCACTGGGGCAGTTTCCCCCACGCTGTTCTCATGATAGTGAGGGAGTTCTCACGAGAGCTGATGGTTTTAAAAGAGCCAGTTTCCCCTGCGCATGCTCTCTCTCTCTCGTAGTATCTTTACAGCAGTGTGAAAACGAACTAATACAGGCATTATACTAGATACTTGAGGAGACACAAAAACGAATAAAGCACAAAACTTGCCCTCATAAAGGTCACAATTGCTTTCAAAACTATATTATGGAAACCATGACTGACACATGATAGAGCAAAGTTTACCATTTCTTAGATTATGATTTCCATAATGTATACATTGCCTAGCACAAAGTAGGTAAATAAAAACATACTTGATAAATGAATGACTTATCTGGCATTACTTCTAAATACTTTTTCCCTATCAGAAATTGGTACAAATGCTAAAAAGTTTATCTTCCAGTGATATTATCACTCCAATTTTCTTGTTATAAGACCTGGTAATAAAACATCTCTCTTGACACTTTCTGACATGGAAGGGCATGTACTTTAAGTTGCTGTGTAGGTAGTCATGAGAAACGTAGGCTGAAACATCTGCATTTTTATGGCACCTTCCCCCAGTGACCATCATGTGTATCTGGGTATCTGGGATACATCCAGACAGGGAATTAAGAAGGAACACCCACTCAGTTTTTGAGCATTACTATGAGCCAGGCTACCTCACCTACTTCAAGCCAATTTAAGATGAACATTATTTTCCAATATTTTACAGTGATGAAAACAAGGGCCCATGCATTTCATTCACATGCCTGGCTGGAATTCTACCCTGGCTTGGCTGTCTCCGCAGCTCCCCTTTGTCATATCTAATTGCATTTCAGTCAATGAAATCTTTTCTATTGAGAAGATACTCTTTAAAAAAAAAAAAAGCCACCATTATTATTATCATCATTATTATTTTTTTAGACGGAGTCTCGCTCTGTTGCCCAGGCTGGACAGTCAATGGTCCTGGAATACACCATGGGTCTGAGGTCCCCTAAGGTGGGACTACATCTTGGGTTTATCTACTCCAGGCTTGCTAAGCTGATCATTTATGAAAAACAAAACAGTGAGATGAGTAGTACTATAACCATATCCAAAATGAAATTCTTCAATATTCAGTCCACATCTGCCAACCTCGCAGTTTTTTTTTCTAACTTTCTAATGACTATCACACACTTCCTTGCTTTGTGTCAGTGTGACAAATCCGTCATTGCCTTTTTCATTAATCATTCCATTGGTTGAGTGACTCAGGCTGTCACAGAAAAGAAAATTATAGAATTATTTTTATGGAAAACAGACACTGAAACATTGTAATAAAATTTCAATTATTTTCACTCTCCTTGTTGAGAGAGGTTTTTTTTTTTTTTTTTTTGGCAAGATCAGATTCATTTATTCTTTTTGAATCATTTATTTCTCAATTTAATGATTCTCTGACCGCCATTAAGTACTTCAAAAGACAACCGGGTAATAAATCAAGTATGTTTTATTTTACCTCATTTGCCTTTTCCTGTATATATTTTATAGAACCCCATATTTCGGGGGAAGAATTTAGGTGTGACTGCCTTATGGATTAGAAATCGACTATATGGTCCCTTAGGCTTATAACAGTGATTCTGTAATTTTATGAACTATTGCTTCTTTTGTTCTGAGTTCTAATGAAAACAGCAACAACAACCAGAACTCTTGGTCCCGTGGCTTCTCTGACCTCTCCATGGTGCTCACCAGTGTGGGCAGCAGCTGGTCAATGAAGCCCCTGAAGTCTGTGAATTAACACGAACCTTCTAACATGGGATCAGACGCTGGCCTCATAAAAGCTCAAAGCAATACCAAAGCCATTTTAAAAAGAAAGAGGAAAAGTGTGGCCAGAAACTATCTGAACACATATTATTTTAGAATTTGGCAGGGACCTTCAAATGAGAAACTCAGCCAGATAAACATAACACATCGAACAGAATTCAAACTAGGTTAGCACTCAACACATCAGAATTTTAGGATGTCCTTATTATTCCTTTCTAATTATTAAAGGAGCTTCAAGCTGCAATTTCCAGCACTGCGCTTACTTGGTTAATTTTTCCCATGGTGACCATATTTCAAGCTGACCTCCAACAAGAAGGACCAGAGGTATCAGGGTGTGTTTGTACATGCTTGTATTTGCTGGAGCTTAAAGAGGCAATAAACTTCCAATTTTCCTCCTACATCAGAAGGATCTCAGAATTCAGCTCTCAGTCTTTTATTTCTCCCAGGAGAGAAAAAGGCCTCAACATCATAGTTGAATAGTAGTTTTGAATCTTGGTCTGCGATTTTTTTTTCCAGCCTGATGGAAATCCCGTGAGGAGTACATTGTACTTGTAAAAACAGAGAGAATGCAATGTTTGGTTAATTATCCAGATGTGTAAAAACACAATGAAATTGGATGTAGAGAAAACCTGTAATTGTGTCTTTTGCCTGAATCTCTCTTTTCTTATATGTTTCAACAACATACAGAGCCTACTTACTGTAACCTGCCATTTGGTTACACTCAAGGAAGGGAACAAGATTTCATAGCTAAAGTCCAGCTTCAATCAGCTCCTCCAGAGGAAAACAAACAGTGTCAGAGAATAATATTAAAATGGAAACAATGTCCTCTTACAGAAATTTCACATATGGTAGCAGTTACTATTGTTTAAGCTACTCTCATTTGACTACATTTCTCTGAAGTTTAGTAGGAAAAAAATAGATACACTTATACAGTCATTCTCTGCCTTGCTTCTAGGTACACATTTCATGGCAAAAAAATTCACAACTTTGTCAGTGATAATGAGCAACGGCTTTTGAAATGAGACACAGCTAAACCTGGACACAAAGTTTCACCATCCGCAGGCGTTAGTTCCTATCCTTTGCCTGGCAGGTGCAAAGAGGGAGTTGTCAACTTCAGCAATGGTACACTGAGGACCCTGAGGGTCATTCTAAGCTCCTTGCCCTGCTTGAACCCCACTTTCCCCAGCTACACAGGAGAAAAAAAAATCCTTTGAAGAATTCACTACTGGGCTGGTGAGAGCTCCTCTGTATCCCCAGAAGGAATCAAGGCGCACTGCCCTTCTGGAATCAGTCATATCATTCCCTTGTTCTCCAGCTCATCCCAGGCACAGACTACGATAGAGCTGCCACCCATTTATGGGAGAAGACCAGAGGGAACAAGACAGCTTCAATGCCTCAAAGAGAACTTTATACACACATTGAACACCCCAGGAAAGCCACAAAATCTGGTGAAAACCTCGGTGTAATGGGTACCATGTAGCAGCCAATAGGGCAAGATTAGGCTAGGGTGACCTACTTTGGCTTCATCTAGCCTAGGGTAGAATCTTATTTCCTTCAGTACCATTATTTTATCTGAAGAGAGAAGTGTGGCCTTAAAATGGTCAGTTTAGAAAATTAATGAATGAGGAAAGCTGGAATTTCAGTGTTGTGGTAATCTCTATAACTTCCTAGACATTTCTAGACCATGCGTCATCTAATTTCAAGACCACATTGCTGCAATTAAAAAAAAAAAAAAAAGCCTTCCAACAAGAATATGACTTTATCAAAGCATCTATTTCTTTTGGAATATGGGCTTAAAAAGAAACGTGCAAAATCTACAGGCATAGACTTATAGCAAAAACATTTCGATCTATAGCCAATTTTTAGTCACACAAACTTATGCAAAAATACATGCTGCCTCCCAAATGATATATTCTTATTTTCTATTGAGAAGATACTGCTTAAAAAAAAAGGCATCATTGACAGGCATAGGTGAACAAGATGCATCCTTTTCCCACCTACTCTGAGTTCAGTGGCAATTTGGAGAAATCCAGCATGAAGCCAGGTGACTCAATGAGATGAATAAACCCTTTTGTTTAAAATGGAGACTACAGTTAATTTGACTTTTAAATAAAGAGTCCGAACACACCGGGCCACAGTCAACAAACTGAATCTTTGTTTGCTCACTGTAGATACAATTCAGAAGGATGAAGCTGCATAATAGATGTAACTTAGCATTTCTCATTTCCAACCTAAACATCTCATCTAATCAAGTACTATTTAGGTCTCTATGCTGCCTGCTCCAGCATGGTAATTCATTCCTGACAAAGCTTATAATGACTTCTGATTTACGCATATTCTTTTCCATGCAACCCTCAGTATATATGTATTGACTTGATTTGGATATGCTGTACAAAAGCCAGAGATCAAACTTGCAAACATTTCCATATGCCCCTATTCAGTTCTTTGGTTAGAGCTTAAACCTTGATTTTTATAATATTAAACTCATTAAATAGTCACAAATCCATTTTCAATTCTAAAAGAAAATATTGGCAAGTGCAGATGAACATAACTGAAAATAGAGATTTGTCATAGGTTCAAGAGTTAAAACAGCTTGAATGTTATCTAATAAAATTCAGCAAGTTCCAAGCCTTGAGAAATAATTGCATTCCAAAGACTTCAAGTCCTTATATCACTTGAAACTTCCACTTACTCTATAAAACTTAATGATCAAAGCCAAGTCTTTATGATTAAAACAGTCTTGGCCAGAAAGACATTCAAGAAGCTAGGGAACTTCTTTTCTGTTTGTGTAAGGTTGATAACCTTAGAGTTTCAGCATTAAATATGGAAGGGGACGTTTGGCTCCCTTCTACACAAACAGAATCTGAAGCAGGTCCTGGAGACAGTGCAAGTTCAAGGTGAGAGCACCCAGCTTGGTGAACAAGCATTTTGGTGAACAAGGCTGCACCACTAGCTCACTTCTTCCCCACCATCTTCAGGCTCTGGAGTCTGACTGCTTAGGTTCCAATGCTGGCTCCTCCACTTTCTGGCTGGGTGACCTTGGTAAGGCATACCTAACCTCACTAAGCCTCAGTCACCTCACCTGTAAAATGGGAAGAATAATCATAGCACCTATTTTTTAAGGCAGCTGTTAGGATTAAATGAGGTAATGCATAAAACAGTGCTTAGCATGATGTCTACCATACAGTCCATTCTTAATAAATGTTCTCTAGTAAAATCTACAGATAAAATACGTGAACTAGATGTTCTTGAAGGATCCCTTCTAGCCATTAAATTTAATGATCCCAAGCCCGGGCTAATAGGATGATGGTACGGGCTTACACAGAATGCTAATAATCATAGGCCTACTTCTAGAATCGCTCTCCCACCCCACCTTGGTTGCCAACCCCACTGCATGTCACTGCTTGAAATTACCCTATTACAAATATCTATCCATCAGGTAGGCTCTCTCTTTACTCAAATGCAAACATGTTGAGAGTCCACCATATTGGGTTTAATTTATCAGATCCTTTCTATGGAACAATGAGCTGATAACAAGTCAGAATGGGGAGAGAAACAGAACAATCATGATAGGGATGGAAGAAGCATGGAGAAATAGAAGTTTGTACACAACAGACTGAGGAGACGAAGGCTGAGGTGGGAGGATGGCCCTGGAAAACAAGGGAGGCCAAAGGAGAGTCCCGAGGGCCCGGGACATAGTGCAGGAAGAGAAGGGCAATGAAACGGAGGCGAGAAGAGCAGAAAAGATCATTACTGGGTACTGAGCTTAATACCTGGGTGATGTAATAATAGGTACAACAAATCTCTGTGACACGTTTGTCTATGTAACAAACGTTCACATGTACCCCCAAACCTAAAATAAAAATTTTTAAAAAAGAAAGGGGCTGGTTGCAGTGGTTTACACCTGTAATCTCAGCACTTTGGGAGACTGAGGTGGGCAGATCACCAGGTCAGGAGTTCAAGGCCAGCCTGGCCAACATAGTGAAACCCCGTCTCTACCAAAAATACAAAAATTAGGCGGGCATGGTGGCACGTGCCTGTAATCCCAGCTACTTGGGAGGCTGAGGCAGGAGAATCACTTGAAGCTGGGAACTGGAGGCTGCAGTGAGCCGAGATCGTGATGCTGCACTCCAGCTTAGGCAACAGAATGACACTTCGTCTCAAAAAAAAAAAAAAAAAAAAAAAGTCGGGGTGGGGGAGGTGAAAAGATGCAAGAAAGAAATATCAGTATTTTTATTTTATCTAAAGGCAGCCTTGCATGAACTTCATTCTATAATCATCATTATGCACTGTGCTTAGTATCGAATAAAACAAACAAACATGGCTCTCGCATACTGGGAGCTTGCCACCTAACCCAATGGGCCATGATGACTTCAGTAAAGGTCGTCAGACACTGTACTTCCAACAGGGACTTCACCCATGCAGATGAAGATAAAGTAGCCCATTATGCTCCCTAATTCATTTTTAAATAGCTTCAAAGTTTTGTCTCTATTGGGTCCTCAAATAAATTATGGTTGCAAAACTGTTTATAAAGAGAGTCTGCCCTTTTCTGCTGATGGAGAAGAGATGTCCCGTTTTAACCACAGGCCCTGCTAGTTTGGAAGCATTCCCATCCATTGCCACAACCTCCCACATGCACTGACTCTTCCCCTTAAGCGGCACATAAAGACACAGGCTCAGAGAACAATGGGCGGTCCCCCTGATCGTCACCTGCCTGCCTTCCAGTGAGGGCTGTTTTGCTTTAACTTCTACCTGGGCTCACGTACAATTGAGAGGATGCTAAATGTGTCTGTGCCTCAAGAACAAGGGCAATCTCACTAATAGTTACTGGCTCAGAAAGGATAACACTTATAAAGAAAGTTAATTATGGGAATTAAATGCAGCTTGTTTCTCTTTTTGAAGTATTTTTTTTTCATGTCTTGAGGAGGGTGATTTACAGACACATTTGTCTCTTTTTAGGGAAAATTAATTCCAGTTGGTGTTCTGGGCAGAAATGAAGAGAAGGAAGAAGACAAAGCAGCTTCTCCTCTCTCCTTTGCGCTGAGGGCAGGCCCACGCCACTTTCTCTGGTGTAGCCACACCATCGTCCGCATGGCGAGGCAGGAGCCTGGGGTGGGTCCTGACACATTTTGCCGCTGCCCATATAAAAAACAAGCACAACTTCTAATATCAACTGGTAAGCTCCATTTTTTTTTTAGACAAAGTAACTATTGCTTTTAAAAATGATTTCAAAATCATAGACATAGAGTAGAGGGGACAATGCCATATCCCAGCAATGAGTTAGCGGAGCTTCTATTAACACTTCAGCTCTTGTCTACAGGCATTAGGCTGTGTGCTTGGGAGTCATAATATATTAACCCAGCTTTTCAACATGAATGGTAATAGTAGTCATCACGTGTTGGGTACTCACCACAGTCACTAGGCTAATATCCGAGGAGGATTATCTAATTAAATACTCAAAACAACCCTATGCAGTAGGTACTATTATTATTTCCAGACTCCTTTACATCAAATCAAGGTTCTGAACAGCTGCTCCAGACCCCTTGAGCATCAGGTTCCTCTCATTCATAGCACACAAATGTGAGATATTTAGGTCTGGTGCATTTACACTGAAAAGCAGAAAACCATTCTGAATTTGTGCATTTATTTTTTGAAGATGGCTCTACAAACTGAGCAGCACTATACCGCTTTCCTAAGAGTGTGAGAAAATGAAGAGTTTAGAAGAGAAAGGAATTTTCTTTCTTGAAAAATCTAGAAGAATTTTTTTTTTTTTTTTTTTTTTTTGGTGGTGGCAGCAGCGAGAGGGAAAATGGGTAGGTACTACGTTAAAACTGCAATTACACACAGATGCTTAAAGAGTAAGTCTAAATAACTGCATTTGAACTTCTAGTAAAGCAAAATATCCCTGTAAGTGATCTAACTGAACAACTCCTCTGATTGTTAGATGAAAAGCAGAGGCCCAGGGAGGCTGAAAGACTTTCCTGAAATCATCCAGGGAGGAGCAAAGCCAGCCCTGAGTCCCAGGGCTCCTAATGATTAATCCAGAATGCCTTCCACTTCTCTTTTCTGCCACATGGCCTTAAAACAGAAGACAACCTAGATGGGACCAACGAGACTGGAGAAACATAGTATTCTAATATTCACGACAAACCATCAAGGCATCATTATTTAGTGTTTTTTTCTTCTAGAAAGAGCAGTGCCCCCAGACTGAACGTATCCCATGTAGTTCAGGGAAGAACTGACAATGGCATCTCTACCTCACATCTTCCTTCATCACTCAGAAGGCACAGGTTTCCCTAAAAGTATTCATCCTGGCAGCAAGGAAGGTAAAAAGAAAACTGTCCTCTTCTACACACATTAGGAAATTATAGGCATAAAACCACAAGGCAGATGTGAAATAACCAAGTCAAATTTTTCATCTGGGATTTGGCAGCTTTACCAAACATCATGGTTTGTATCAACATCAGCATCATGGTTAACGACATCACCACATTATTTGCAAGACAAGGCATTACACACGAAGTAGATCACTCTTCTGTAGGAGGTGGAGAATGGGCATTTTCCAAATATTTTGCCAAATAATGGGGAGTGTCACTTCCTATTCGCTTTCCTAACCTGGCTCTGAAATTGGTTAAAAGACAAGGAACAGCCAGAAATTACCAGGAGAGGTTCTAACTCATCCTGACTGCATAACTGGCTTAAAAAACCTAAAGTGTAGTATGCCAAACAGTCAGAATATCCCTTCCAAATAGCTTATAAAGAGAAAAAAGAGAGAAGAAGTTGCTAGCTCCAGTTACTTGCCATTCCCTTGGAAAAGCTCAGACCATTTTCCTCTTTCCCTCCCTGAAAGTGTACATCGCAGACATGCTTGCCAGCATCTTTACAGCCCTTCCTCTGGCATCATCACTTGGATCTTCCTCTGGAGACCACTCATCTCCTACTCTCAGGCCTTATGGTTCAGAGTATGAGGGCCCCCATCCCAGTCCCTACCCTTCCAGGGTGTGGAGTGGGCCTCAGGCACCATTCTGGCCAATCTGTATATTCCAACCACCTGGGTCCAGTTGGTGGCTCTAGGATAGGCATGAGATCCAAGTGGATCATCTGAGATTCAGGAATCTGGAGGGCAGGAATTATTGGGAAAGGGAAGTTGAATGGATACGCTATACCTGCCCTGCGATGGATGGAGAAGCGGGAGTGCCACATGAAAAGAACTTGCCTAAGAATGAAACCAGAAAAGTACAAAGCAAAGTACATAGATCAGGAGAGAATGACAGGCAGAATCCTGATGACAAAGTATGGGCAACCAGATCCAGCCACACCTGACGTTAAATCAATCAATGTCCTGTTTCACTAAAGCTGCTTTAAATAGGGTTTCTGTCACTTGCAACCAAAAGAGCCTTAACTAACACACCCTTATTTATCCTTCAAAACTTGGTTTCATTGCCATCTCCTCTGCTTGGCCTTTCCTGAGGATCCCATTCTGAGGTAGCTATTGGTACCTTTCCTGTGGCTATTAGTCTTTACAGTTACTTCTCTAATTTTTTTTCTTTTTTTTTTTTTTTTTTTTTTTTGAGACGGAGTCTCGCTCTGTCGCCCAAGCTGGAGTGCAGTGGCCGGATCTCAGCTCACTGCAAGCTCCGCCCCCCGAGTTTACACCATTCTCCTGCCTCAGCCTCCCGAGTAGCTGGGACTACAGGCGCCTGCCACCTCGCCCGGCTAGTTTTTTTGTATTTTTTAGTAGAGACGGGGTTTCACCGTGTTAGCCAGGATGGTCTTGATCTCCTGACCTCGTGATCCGCCCGTCTCGGCCTCCCAAAGTGCTGGGATTACAGGCTTGAGCCACCGCGCCCGGCCTAATTTTTTTTCTTAACTTTTTTTTCTTTTTTCAAGATTTGTGGATCAGAGATAATATTTCTCTAATTGTGCCTTTCATCTGTATTGTAATTATTAGACCTTCAGATTTAGGGCAGAGTCAACGTCTGATAAATCACTGAATTCCTAATATTTGTCCAGTGCCTCAAACATAGCAGATACTCAATATATCTGTGCTCAGTTGAATTCGATTCTAAATGTTCTTTCAGTGAACACTGGACCCTCAATGGTTTCCCATTACTCTTAGCGTAAAGTCCAAACTCTTTGCCATAGGCAGCCGGGCCCTGCAGGATCCACTGGCCTCTTTCTGCTCAGTTCCCACCACGGCAGCTCTGTGCTTTTCCTTGAACCTGCCAAGCCTGTCCCCACTGGAGAGTCTTCGCATTCATTGTTTCTTCTGCCAGGGAAGCTCTTCTTACAGATACTGCAGAAATTACCCCCACCACATCATTCAGAGTTCTGCTCGTCATCTCCTTGTCAAAGAGCCTTGCCCAGACAATCTTACCCAAAATAGCACCTCCTTCACTCTCCGGCTCTTGCCCTACTGCGTCTCTTTCATGATGCTTGTCACTGCCTGATGGTACAGTACCTAGCACATATTTTAGTTATCACTGTCTGCCTCTCTAGAATGTAGGGCAGGGATTTTTTTTTTTTTTGTAGTTTTTCAGTGTTATTCACCATTATATTCCTAGCACCTAGAATTGCACCTATGTTCTTAAATGATTGGCTGGTACCTATTTTTAAAATAATCTTAAAAAGGATGAAAAAAGCAAACCCTAAAATTGAAACCAACAATAGACAAATGAACGTAACTGTGTATTAAATTTTAACAGAATCACCCTTAAAAAGATAGAATTCTTTTAACTTTTAAACACAGTACTTTGATTGTAAGTGTGTAGTGAGATACAATTTAAGGATAAAAATAATTGCAGCAAAAATATTGAAAGCAATTTTGATGTTTCTTGTTGGTAATGGTACTCATGTAGTAATTCTGAAACCATTTTGGGCATATTGTAGAAGCAAGCAAAAGAGGAAACACACTGATGTCATTAGGAACCACAGCCCTCAATGTGGGAGAAGGGGTAAACAAATACGGAACAGAGAAAAGAGAAGAGAACCTCGTGGTACGGAATCAGAAGTATGGGTATTAGTATGAAGTCATTTTGTTTCCTAGCTCTGCCCACAGACACATCCCAGCAGCAATGGGCCACTTAGTGCTTAGCACTTGCTTTTTAAATGCCATTCCCCATGAAAAAGAACCAGCATTCCATGAAGAACTGACTGATTCCAAGGCTAGGACAGGGAAAGTACAAGAAGTACAAGATGCTTCTGGAACATACATTTGTGTCAAAAAGCAAGGACATGCTTGGAGGCTAATGGGGACCTGTAAAAAGGGCACAGGAGCCAGTTGAAGGGGTTTCCAGTGACCAAATTTAAAACAATGAAAGCATTTAAAACAAAACAAATTTTAACAGATCAAATAGAAATAACAGTCTGTGAATCCACAGTACTATTTTTAAAAGTAAGTAATAAGAGGAAAAGGGAAAAATTTTCCCTATGGAAGAATGCCAAGTGATATCCACAGAAAGATACATTAGAAAACTCACCATTTTATCACCCCCAGTGTAATAACTGATTCAGACAGAGATCATCAATGGATGCTAAAACTACTGGGTGGCATTTTTTGAGGGAACAGTGCTCAAATGGTCTTGAATTATTAATTAATTACAAACAGAAACAGGTGCCTTTACAATGGCAAGATCTGGCAGACACCACCTTGACAGAGGGATCCAGTTTAGCATCATCAACAGTGGGACAAACTGACTTCATGTGCCTCCTGATGTGAGGCACCAGAAAGTACACACCATCTATGTAATATTCGTGCTCAAATGTTTTGACATAACCTAAGCACTGAGGAAAAAATCCGACAAATTCAGAATATGGGACATTCTACAAAGCACCTGGCCTGGACTCTTCAAATCATCACCATGAATGACGAGGACAACAAACAAGGTAGGTGACTGAGCCTACCTAGTGCACCCATGGTAATATGAGAGCATGCATTGAGTCCTGGGATTTAAAATATGTTATGAAAGGGCCAGATGCAGTGGCTCATGCCTGTAATCCCAGCACTTTGGGAGGCTGAGGCAGGCAGATCACGAGACCTGAATAGGAGTTGGAGACCAGCCTGGCCAACATGGTGAAACCCCATCTCTACTAAAAATACAAAAATTATCCAGGCGTGGTAGCAGGTACCTGTAATCCCAGCTACTTAAGAGGCTGAGGCAGGAGAATGGCTTGAACCCGGGAGGCAGAGGTTGCAGTGAGCTGAGATTGCGCCACTGCACTCCAGCCCTGGGCAACAAGAGCGAAATTCCAAATCCAAAAAAAAAAAAAGTTATGAAGGGTATTTTGATAATTGGGAGAATTTTGAATATAGGCTGAATCAATATTGATATGTATGTGTACATGTATATATGTATATAGATTTTAAACGAACAAACTACACTCATAATATATGTCAGTTCTGGTGATGTTTGAAGCACACAAGGAAACGTGACTTCTACTTACCTCCCCTGTGACATAAAAGTCATTATCTTTATATTCGGGAAATATCTGGAAAAACTGAATTAGTGCACTGCAAAAAGAAGAACAAAAACAATACAAATTAATCAGAAAAATGATTCAGGACCTCTTCATGCTAGGATATCAAATCTAACCCTTTGGCAATAGGTTTCACATTTGAAATAAGATACCACTCTGCTATGAGCTCCTGTAGGACATTTTATTTACACAATACGTGTGGGCTTACTTTGATAATAAGAAGTTTGGACAAGTGGACATCAGTACTATGGGCATGTTTCCAAATCACTGAGTTACCAGTTTGGATCATCTAACTGTTGAGGGCACCTTGAGCAAATAATACAGGTTTCACATGTTACGTAGCAATTCTTGGAGGTAGTTCTGCAAACTTTATGATCCCATTAGCCCAGATTTGTGGTGAAGTGAGGGAAATCTTGGTTGCTTACCAACCCCCACTGTGGGGGACTCTGAACATTTCTGCTGGAGCTCCAAGAATGTCAGCATTTTAATAACCAAAGAACACAAAAACTGTAAGATGACTATAATTTAAAAGAAAAACAGCAAATGGCCACAGATATTGAAATAAATATACAGTAGCCTCTGGGCTAAAAAAAAGAAAAACACATTTACTAAAGAATGCCAACAGCTGGCCAGGGGCGGTGGCTCATGCCTGTAATCCCAGCACTTTGGGAGGCTGAGGCGGGCAGATAACGAGGTCAGGAGTTCGAGACCAGCCTAGCCAACATAGTGAAACCCTATCTCTACTAAAATCAGCCAGGCATGGTGGTGTGCACCTGTAGTCCTAGCTACTTGGGAGGCTGAGACAGGAGAATCGCTTCAACCTGGGAGGCTGAGGTTGCAGTGAGCTGAGATTGCACCACTGCACTCCAGCCTAGGCAACAGAGTAAGACCCTGTCTCAAAAAAAAAAAAAAAGAATGCCAATAGCCACTTCAGTGATGAAATAGATTTTAACAGACTCAAGGAGTGATTTCATAGTAAGCAAGAAGACAGTGGATTTTTAAATGATTCTTTACTTGAACAAAATATTTCAAAAAAAAGGAAAACAAAAACTTGTGAAACTCAGTAGCTCTATGAGTGTTTTGACCCAGACTGCAGTGCCTGCGAAGCTAGGGCAGGTTTTTGGCCCAGCTTCCTGCTGAGACACTAAAAGCCATGAACCATTCAGGGAAGATGAAAGGCAAGGAGGCTCTGAAAACCCAGGAGGATGGCGAAGTTCAAGGGTTACAAAGAGGCAAAATTGGGTCATTACAATCACCATGATCCTAGCTATAATTAATTTTCAAAGGCTGCATAAAAATTCACCATGAAACACTACTGTAGAGTTTTGTTGTATTTCTGTATTCATTATTTATAGCGGCCTTTATAGCAACTAAATCTGAGAAGCTGTATTTTATAGCTTCTATGTTTGTGCTGGCAATAAGCTGGCTTTAGAACGCAGATAAAAATAGGCATTCATTCTCCACCCTTCCCTCTCCAACCTTCAGGCTAAAATCTACTTCCTTTTCTCTCTTCCTACTTGTTGGAATGGCAATAGATAATTTAGCATAGTAAATCTCAATTAAGTCTTTGGCTTTAGCTTAAAGCTTATTTCCTTGTAGTATTTGCTGGAGAGTCATTAGGGTTGCTGGATTTAGCAAATGAAAACATAAGACATGGTTTAATTTTGAATTTCAGATAAATAACAAATAATGGCTTAGTATAAGTATGTTCCAAATATTGCATGGAATATACTCACATTAAAATGTTATTTGTTGTTTATCTGAAATTGAAATTTAACTGGGCATTTTGTGTTTTATCTGACAGTCTTATTTGGAGATAATCTCCCAGGTTACTTCTATCTTGAAAATGGCAGGATTCTCCAGCTCAAGTTTCCAAGGCAAGGCTCCACTTGAGGAAATTATCATCAAGTTTCATTTCACAGTTTTGATTTCACAGCCAAAAAATTGGCTATTTTTTTTAAAGCAAGCACTTGGTAGCATGGTAGCACTCTCTTTTCTGAAAAGAGAGTGAAGAATGAAAAAAGTAAATTTAGTAAATTAGATTTGCATATGCCATTTGCTCATTTAACTGTATTTTAGTCAAGAACTCTTCTTATTACATGGTGAGCATCTTCTAGAAAATAAAATCTAGCATCAAGCCCAAATAAAATTACAAATTTTAGAAGCAAAACTGCTAAACATATATATATATATATAAAAAATATGTAAGTGGCCAGGTGCGGTGGCTCACGCTGTGGGAGGCCGAGGCGGGTGGATCACGAGGTCAAGAGATTGAGACCATTCTGGCCAATGTGGTGAAACCCCGTCTCTACTAAAAATACAAAAATTATCTGGGTGTGGTGGTGGGTGCCTGTAGTCCCGGCTACTCAGAAGGCTGAGACAGAATTGCTTGAGCCTGGGAGGTAGAGGTGGCAGTGAGCCGAGATCACGCCACTGCACTCCAGTCTGGTGACAGAGTGAGAGTCAGTCTCAAAAATAATAATACATAAGCGTTGTGTTCACACGTGCACACTCCATGCATTTATTCAGGTACAAGAGCTACATGGCACAAGAAGCATGCTTCTTCCTGGTGATTCCACTTGGCCACCTTGCTGGCATTGTGCCAAGGACTTGTCTAATAAACAGAATTTTAGTTGAGGGCTCTCTGCTCGCAAAAATGTATATTAAAGGACCAAAAAGAGAAACAGAGATTGCAAGGAAGAATGACTACAAGAAAATTATTCCTCAGATAAGTTTTTAAACAGAGATCAGGTGGATGCAGGGCAGAAAAGGTGAGTGGACATGATCATGCATTGTAGACCCAAAGACAGCACTGGAATCTGGTCAGTTCTAATGGACTGAGAAGCATAATCATAAACACAAGCAACATTCAGGATAATCGAGTTTCAGGTAATCTAAGCAAAAGCTCCATACCAACCAAAGCCAAGCAAAGTGTACCTACAGTCACTGGCAGTGGACATGAGGTAGGAGGTGGGACTCAAATAGAGAGGTGGGGCTTGGATGCTGGATCAAACTGAGGACTAGCTAAGACAGGGCCTGGGCAGAAGCAGCTTTCCATAAGACACGCCTATCAGTGGGCCATGTCAGTTTACCATCGTGACGGCAACAACCCAGCGTTACCACCCCTTTCCATGGCAATGACCCAAAGACACAAAAGCTACTATCCATTCCCTAGAAAATTCTGCATGAACCAACCCTTAATCTGCATGTAATTAAAAGTGGGTTTAAATATGACTGCAAAATTGCCCTAAGTTGCTCCTCTGACTAGGCAGTAGCCCTGCAGGAGTAGACATGGAGCTGTAACACTGCCCCTTCAATAAAGCTGTTTTCTTCTACCTCCATCTCACCTTGAATTCTCTTTTTTTGTTTTTTTTTTTAATTGAGACAGTTTCGCTCTTGTTGTCCACGCTGGAGTGCAATGGTATGATCTCAGCTCACCGCAACCTCTGCCTCCCAGGTTCAAGCGATTCTCCTGCCACAGCCTCCTGAGTAGCAGGGATTACAGGCATGCACCACCAAGAAGAGGTAATTTTTCTATTTTTAGTAGAGACAGGGTTTCTCCATGTTGGTCAGGCTGGTCTGGAACTCCTGACCTCAGGTGATCTGCCTGCCTCGGCCTCCCAAAGTGCTGGGATTACAGGTGTGAGCCACCACACCTGGCCACCCTTGAATTCTTTTCTGGGCAAAGCCAAAACCCCTCACAGGCTAAGCCCCACTTTGGAGCTCACCTGCCCTGCACTGGACCAACACAAGCTCAGCAACAGGAATCCTGGCAGTGCTGCTCTGTTGGAGCCGGTGAGGGGAGCCCTCTTTTGCATTCATTCAACATCTAGCGAGGCTGAGCCATGATCCTCTCCACCTGGCACAGGACACAGAGTTTTCTCATTTAATATAGGAAGCCTGCTTCCTAGCTGCATTGCTATGAAGCTTTGTTGAGCAACACTACATATCATTTCCCATTGCAAACCAACATGTAGGAGAAAACTATAGTAGCGCTTACATTTGGCTGCTAAGAAAATAACTATAGGTCCACCACTAGACTAAGCACCAGGAGGGCAGGGGCTTTGGGGATTGCTTACTACTGTCTCACCAGCACCAAGAACAGCAGCTGGCACATAATAGGCAATTGGTAAACAATGGCAGAAGAAGAGTGGCACCAGCTAGTGTACTCCAAATCAAAGTTAATAAATTTCATAATTTTTTTTAAACCAGAGAGGCATTGTGACTAAATAGCACATTCCAAATAAGAAAAGAGGGAGAGTATTTTAACATCTTGTTCGTGAAAAAGTTTTATTTCCAAACACAAAAGCAGCAAAACTGTGAATGGTAAATGTCTCCTTACAGCCATGCACTATTAATAGTCCAAAAGAATGGGATTTTCAGAAAAATGAAAGTTGGTTTTCAAAGGGAGCAAATGAAAGCTCCACTCTTTAAACCTGTAGTAGCCCGTTTGCAGGTTTCCAAGCGACCTTCTTATTGCAAACACCCATCTGGAGAGCTGGAGAGAAGAATGTGGCCACAAAGGGAAACGAAGAGTGTAAACTATAAAGGAAACAGCTGAAATCAGTTTTCTGCACTACCCTTGATTAGCTATTTTCCAGTTCTAAGAGCCCGAAGCAAAAAGAACTACAACAGCTATAAACAATAGATGCTTTGAAATAGGTTCCCTTTACATGTCAGGCAAGAGGAGATGGACCACATGTCAGCAGTCGACATCCCCATATGGAGGGGCAACTGGAAGCTGTAACAGTCTTCGGGGGAGGGGAAGGACACACAGAAACGGCTTGGCAGTGATGCTCTGTCTTAGAGGGGGCCGATGCAGCTCTTCAATACAGAACCTCTGCCCTCAGGGTGTTTGCTAGTTAACCACTGAGCTTGTTTGGATTTAAACCAAAGAGGGATGGGAGGTGGGGGTGGGGAGTAGGTCTCTAATCTGAAGAAAGAGAGCACACAGTGCCAAGAGAGCCCTGGCCCTGGCTCTGAGGAAGCCTGTGAGGAGGACTGCCGTCCGTCACGTCTGTGGAGGGAAGGGGAGGGGGTGCTGGGGGGAACACCCCACCAGGAACTTGGCAAATATGTCCCTAGGACCCCACTGTACATGGAAGCAGAAGTGTGGGGTCCTGGGCATCCCCCTAGACACTGAATAGAAGTGATTGAATCATGGAACATGTGAAAAACAAAAGTGGAGAAGACAACAGCCATATTCTTTTCTAGGTGGGCAGAGGGAGAGATCTTTGGGAAAGGGGCTTGGAAGTAGTTCTTTCTTCTCTCCCTCCAGCCACCTATCTGCCTTAGAGAGAAAGAAAAGTGAAACGGAAAGCTTTTGTCAGAGATCAGCGAACTCTGACTCCTATTAGATGCGCTTTCGCTTTGGGGATTGGTAGTAATTAACAGAGTGCTTGGTGGAGGTGTGGGGTAGGGAGCTAGTTAACTCCTTCTGGCCACTAGGGTTCTTTTAGCAAATTATTATAATAATTTAGTAAATTATTATAATGCATAAAGCGGTGCCCTAGTGACCAGAAAGGATTTGGTCTCTAGTAATAATTTGTAGACTGGAAAAATCTGACCAAATAAGAAAGGTCATTTGCTTTTTTTAAAATGCTAAAAATAGCACTGATTAATATGAGTAAATAAAGGGAGACATTATATGGACACTATTTGGCCAGACTTACAACTTTACATTTTTCCTTTTTTTTTTTTTTTTTTTTTAAGCAAAAGAAAACTTTCACAAGAAGAAGGGAGAATACTAGAGACTAACAAGCTAAGTTTTCAGCATGGACAAGTCATGAACTAGAAGCAGAAAGTAAAAAATTGCATCCAAAAGCCACAAAAAGAAGAATCCTGGGAAACAAACAAATATCTGAAAAGATGTTGTCTCCCCAGAAATGCAAAGTTAAATACAATTTTGGAAAACAAGCAGAAACCTTTCAGAGGTCTGGTTGAAAGTTTTAAAAAATAATCTTTAATTGAAAAATTCTGCTGTGTGGATGTGAAAGTATCCTTAAATTATCTTCAGGAATTGGACTATAAGGCTCAGTCAATAATAATTCCAATGCTAGAATAATTTTCCTGTTGAGATAGAAAAATGTTTGGTCTGAAGAAGGCCAAGAGAAAGCGGGAGCATGTTACCTGTATAAATCCCGTGCTACGTCGTCCTCATTGACTGCATATCCGTGGGTATCATCAGTAAAACTGAAGCCTGTGCCCACCTGCAGAAGAAATAGACAAGCAGGTATAAATACGGAGAAACACATGCCTTAGAGACCTGCAGGGAGGTCCCACACTGGAAGGCAACCTTGTTCCAAAGGCCAAGCTCAGACTTCAGATTTTTGCCATCATCTCCCCGTGCCTTTAGCCCTCCTCCCAGGAGGATGCTGAGTGCCACCTATTCTCTCTACCCCCCAAAGCCCAAACAAAACAGCAACACAGAGCTTTGCCCTGGGGTCAGCGGCTGAGCTGCCCTGGTCCTCAGTGGAGACTCTGCCAGATGTTGATTTAAGGAAGAAGAATTCATCTTTTCCATCCCCTGCTACAGTATCAAAAGATCCAAAGTTGTCTCCTCTCCCTGGAGAGTGCTTTGCTCTGTCCTGCCAAGAAAAAACTCTTAGTCGGTGTGGTGGCTCACTTTTGTAATCCCAGCACTTTGGGAGGTTGAGGCGGGCAGATCATCTGAGGTCAGGAGTTCAAGACCAGCCTGGCCAACATGGTGAAACCCGATTTCTACGAAAAATACAAAAATTAGCCAGGCATGATGGTGGGTGCCTGTAATCCCAGCTACTGGGGAGGATGAGGCATAAGAATCACCTGAGCCTGGGAGGCGGAGATTGCAGTGAGCTGAAATCATGCCACTGTATTCCAGCCTGGGTGACTGAGCGAGACTCTGTCTCCAAAAAAAAAGAAAAAGAAAAAGAAAAAAAGAAACTCTCTAGGCTGGAGAAAAAGGTAGTTGTATGTTGTCTTCTTCTTCTTCCTCCTCCTCCTCCCCCTTCTTTTCTTTATTTTCGAGAAATATGGCCATTAAGCCATTTCATCTTCAGTAGGTAAGGAGTTTTAACATAATTAAGACTAATTTTAAACTAATATTTTCTTATACCTGGAAGTTCACAGACAACTGAACTGTAAATTAAAAGAAGCAGCTACTATTTTTACGTCAACAATTTGCATAAGGAATGCACTCCCTATCTGGTATAAAGATTTTTGTGTTTTTGTTTTTGTTTTCCAAACACCCAAGGATGTTTAATTCATCTTTTATTTAAATACACAGTTGTGGACAAGGAAAATGGAAGGCTGACAAAACAAGGTGGGGGAACGAGCATGTTGACATTTTTTTCCCCTTTTTTTTGTGTTCTCTTTGGACCATCTGAAAAGTGAAAGAAGTTAAAGATTTTAGTTAAGGACACAAAGATACTCCAAATCTGTAGAAGCTGATGCTAAGTTTCTCTCCTATTTTGCACCTTAATAGAACCAATATCAGAAGACCTCCCCAAGGAGAGTATCACTTTTGTCCAGAGATGAAGCATTCTGCTTGTCTTAATAAGTGAAGGAGGCCAGGAGCGGTAGCTCACACCTGTAATCCCAGCACTGTGGGAGGCTGAGGTGGGTGGATCACTTGAGGTCAGGAGTTCAAGACCAGCCTGGCCAACATGGTGAAATCCCATCTCCACTAAAAATACAAAAGTTAGCCAGGCGTGGTGGCACAAGTCTGTAATCCCAGCTACTCGGGAGGCTGAGGCAGGAGAATTGCTTCGACCTGGGAAGTGGAGGTCTCCAGTCTGGGTGACAGAGCAAGATTCCATCTCAAAAAAATAAAAATTTTTAAAAAAAAGTGAAGGAGAGGCCGGGCGCGGTGGCTCAAGCCTGTAATCCCAGCACTTTGGGAGGCCGAGACGGGCGGATCACGAGGTCAGGAGATCGAGACCATCCTGGCTGACACGGTGAAAGCCCGTCTCTACTAAAAAATACAAAAAACTAGCCGGGGGAGGTGGCGGGCGCCTGTAATCCCAGCTACTCGGGAGGCTGAGGCAGGAGAATGGCGTGAACCCGGGAGGCGGAGCTTGCAGTGAGCTGAGATCCGGCCACTGCACTCCAGCCTGGGCGGCAGAGCGAGACTCCGTCTCAAAAAAAAAAAAAAAAAAGTGAAGGAGACCCATTTTGACTTTGTATATCTATAACTCTATGTGAAAGATTAGAAGATTGTGAAAGATTAGAAGTTCTGACACTACATAATAACCCGTTATATAGGGAACCCATACTGTCAGTGAAAAGAAACAAATTCCTCCTCCTGGGTTATCTAATTCAGTGAACAGGACATCTCATAGGATTAAAAATAAGGAAACGGGCCAGGCGCGGTGGGCTCAAGCCTATAATCCCATCACTTTGGGAGGCCAAGGCAGGTGGATCACCTGAGGCCAGGAGTTTAAGACCAGCCTATCGGCCGGGCGCGGTGGCTCAAGCCTGTAATCTCAGCACTTTGGGAGGCCAAGATCACGAGGTCAGGAGATCGAGACCATCCTGGCTAACACGGTGAAACCGTCTCTACTAAAAAAAATAAAAATAAAAATAGCCAGGCGAGGTGGCGGGCGCCTGTAGTCCCAGTTACTCGGAAGGCTGAGGCAGGAGAATCACTTGAACCCAGGAGGCGGAGCTTGCAGTGAGCTGAGATCCGGCCACTGAACTCCAGCCTGGGTGACAGAGCGAGACTCCGTTTCAAAAAAAAAAAAAAAAAAAAGGACCAGCCTATCTAATATGTGAACACCCCTACCCCCCCGCTCCCATCTCTACTAAAAATACAAAAATCAGCCAGGTGTGGTGGCAGGTGCCAGCTACTTGGGAGGCTGAGGCAGGAGAATCGGGTTGAACTGGGGAGGCGGAGGTTGCAGTGAGCCACCAGCCTGGACGACACAGCAAGGCTCCGTCTCAATAGAAAAAAAAATGAGGACATGAGAGAAGGCAGCAAGGAAAACTGCCAAACTCTGATATGATTATATATGTTAACAGAATAACTAAATCTCAAAATGGTTTTAATTTCACAGATTAAATTCTATTTTGAAAAGGAAAAACTAAATCTATTTTTTTAAATGTACTTAATAAAAAGGAAAAAGTAAAAGACAGGAGAGGCCAGCACTGACAGCTCACAGGGTCATCCCAGACTTACTGGATTGTCAACGTAAAGCATGGAGAGCGTTGTGGTCCAGGGGAAGTCTCTGTCACGCACTGTGAAAACAGAGAAGAGGGGTGAGATAGAGTGGACAAGCATTCCACCGACGCCTCACAGCGGTCAGAAGCCCAACACACTCCCCGGTCCTCGTGAGCTGTTGGTGTCCCCTCTAACATGCTTCATACTGTCATAGTGGGGAACAGGCACCTGCACCTTTACCCTCTCCACTCCTCTCCTTCACGTTCCCCCAGCCCAGAGCGTTTCCACACCTGAGATAAAGCTTGGAAACAAAACCCAACGAAAGCTTGGAACATGAAAAAACACCCACCAACCACCTCTGCAATAATATCCGTATGTCCAATTAAATCAATCATCCTTAAGGCTCCATCTCTTGAAGAGAACTACTTCAACAAAACTGGCACATAAGCCTTTATACTGAGTCACAAACTGGATCACACTCCAAATTCTAACCCAGAGGAAAGAAAACAAAATTAAAAAAAAAAAATGAGATGAAGGTAAACTTAGTGACAGCCAGATGTTGCTCTTTATCCTTCCTCCACCTCAGCCCCCACCTGGAATAGCGTCTTGCTTCCAAGTTATCAGATCCTAAGTGTGACTGAACCACAAAATGTGTAGTTCATGTGAGTAATTAGGAATATAATTCCACCCATTAGTCCCCTGCAAAGAACTGTCCCAAATTGTAATAAATACCAACTGTTCTGCAAACCCAGAATGCTTGAGTCAACAGCAGACTGCAAGAAAGCGGATTAGAACTTTTCACCCAAATTTCAAGGGAGACAGCAGCCCAGTCAGGACACAGCCCTGAGGCTCCTCCTTCTCGGATGGACATTGCCAGAAAGTTGTGTTTTGGTAATCTGGAACAGTTAAGCTAGTCCTAGTGGTTCCGTGTTTACTCTAAATTAGTTTTGGAGCAGATATGAGGCTCAGATGAAAGATTCTATAGGAAATATAGTGCAAGGGATACTTACAGGTCATGTTACTTGTGACAACATAAGGCCCATGTTCCACAAAGAGTCCAAACATGGATGAACCTCCTGGCCCACCCTGTAGCCAGAGAACTACTGGGGCATCTTCTGGCTGTATCTAGAGGAAACAATAAAACCAGTGACCACACAGAACATTCACTAAGGCTACAGAACACACACAAGTAAACTTACCCAAATCCTCTCTGTGTTACAGGGCTGTGACTAAATCCCATGAAACCTCCCCAGACCTCAGTAACCATTTGCCGCTATAAGCAAAGTACTGATCATCTTTGGTTCTGTGAATGAGACTGTGCCTCATATGCTGGTGTCTTCTTGTCATGCAGTCAAGTCTTTTCCCACCAAGAGACAGAAAGCCCCTTAAATGTAGATGCTTGGCTTGTGCATGCTGCCAGACACCTAGCATACTGCCTAGGGCATGGTTATATTTTTTAGCTGTTTAAACTAAAAAAGGGACTCTTTAGGACTCTTCCATTTAACACGCATATTCCCAACAGAGGCACAACAAAGAATCCATTCTCAGCGACACTTTCCCTTCTGCACTGAGAGCCCAAATGCCTTTCTGATTTTATTCACTAAGAACATGTTCATAGCTGGGCACGGTGGCTCACGCTTGTAATCCCAGCACTTTGGGAGGCCGAGGCAGGCGGCCATCAACTGAGGTCAGGAGTTAGAGACCAGCCTGGCCAACATGGTGAAACGCTGTCTCTACTAAAAATACAAAAAATTAGCCGGGCGTGGTGGTGCACACCTGTAATCCCAGCTACTTGGGAGGCTGAGACAGGAAAATCGCTTGAACCCTGGAGACAGAGGTTGCAGTGAGCCAAGATTGTGCCACTGCACTCCAGCCTGGGTGACAGAGCAAGACTCTGTCTCAAAAAAAAAAAAAAAAAAAAGAATGTTCATAGGGACAAGGACAACTTCATTCAACATCATGGAAAATGAGGAGGAGCAGACAGGCCCCAGGGGCCTTTAGCCAATGCAAATAACAATGACGAATCCCTGAACAAGGTACAGATTTATTTAGGAGATGTGGGAGACATGAACTAGAAAGGGGTATTGGCAGGGCTGTGAGGTTGAAAATGAGCTACTGGCCGTAGTGTCAATACCATCACCTTCAATGACAGAGACTTTTTCAACTATTTCATTCAATGTGTATTTACTGAGCACCCATTAAGGGCCAGGCACAGTGCGGGGAGCTAGGTACACAGAACAGTGAGTGAAGAAGAAAACCCATGTCCTCTTGGAACTTAGAATTGCGTGGGCAATATAGGCAGTAAGTAAAAAATAAAGACAAGGCTGGGCATGGTGGCTCACGCCTGTAATCCCAGTACTTTGGGAGGCCGAGGTGGGTGGATCACCTGAGTTCAGGAGTTCAAGACTAGCCTGAAACATGGCAAAACCCCATCTCCACTAAAAATTAAAAAATTAGCTGGGCATGGTGGCGGGTGCCTATAATCCCAGCTACTCAGGAGGCTGAGGCAGGAAAATCCCTTGAACCAGGGAGGCGGAAGTTGCAGTGAGCTGAGATAGCACCACTGTACTCAAGCCTGGACAACAAGAGTGAAACTCTGTCTCAAATAAATAAATAAATAAATAAAGACAATGATTAGAGAGTGTGAAAAAGGAGATACAGGTGATTTAAGAGTCACTGGAGGCTGAAAAGGAGGTGGTGACTAGCAAAGGCTTCAATGAGGTCTGAGGGCTGCCCTGAGCCCTGAAAGCTGAGAAGGATCCAGCCAGGAGCAGAGCCAGGGAGCAGAGCTATGCATGAGGGAAATGACAAGGGAAACCCTCTCACCAGAACAGACCTAGAAAGGGAAGAAGGCACGGTTGCCAGGCGAATCCTCCAGAACCACCTGAAAAAAGCTCTACTTGGCTCCCCGGCTTGGCTTCCAGCAGCACCTAACAGTGGGTCCTTGCATGATGGCCTGGCTCGCTGGATGGTTAGTCAGCAAGGTTCCCCTGGCTTCAGCCCAGAATAAAATCCCGCTACCTCCGACTTGGCCTGGCTGTATAGACAAATCAAGATGTTGTTGGATGGTCTGAGTGGATGCGTTCCATTGACCTGGATGGCGGGAGAAGACTGAGGCAGAAGGCAAGACTGACTCAAAAGAAGGTAACTGGGATGCCACTGCCAAGACCTGCAGGAAGAGCTGAGCAGAGTTCTAACCATGGCCACAGAGGGCATAGAGGAACTTCTCTTTCCCAGTCACCAAGAGCCTGACAGAGTCTTTCACGGCTTTGGAAGGGGCACAGGGGGACCTGCTACAAGATAGGGGCTGGTAAGAATGGCCATGAGCTGGGGCACACCCTTCCTATGAGGGGCCACCTCTCGGGCTCATTCTTGAGCGTTAACAAATTAAGCGACGTAATTAAAGCCTTTGGAACAATGTCTAATGTATGATAAAAGCACAATAAATATAAATGATTATTATGACTAAGTAAACAGGTAGAAATGGTAGAAGCCCAGAGTCCTACTGGGGCCTCTGATGAGCAGGCCTGAAGCTCCAGGGGTCAGTGCAGTATTACATAATGAAGAAGCGCGGAAGCTCTTGCCCCAAACGGTTTGGATTCAAATCTAGGCTTTACTACCTACCAGTGTGAAACTTTGGGCAAGTTGCCTAAGCTCTCTGGATCTCAGTTTCCCCACCCATAAAAACGGGATCAATAGGCCAGGCACGGTGGCTCATGCCTGAAATCCCAGCCAGAGCTCAAGAGTTCGAGACCAGCCTGACCAACGTGGAAAACCCTGTCTCTACTAAAAATACAAAACAATTAGCCAGGCCTGGTGGCACATGTCTGTAATCCCAGCTACTTGGGAGGCTGAGGCAGGAGAATCGTTTGGACCCGGGAGGCAGACATTGCGGTGAGCCGAGATTGCGCCATTGCACTCCAGCCTGGGCAACAAGAGCAAAACTCCGTCTCAAAAAAAAAAAAAAAGATCAATAATAGTAGCTACACTGTATGCTTGCTGGGAGGATTAAATGAATTCCTTTTCATAAACCTCCGCTTTATAGCATATGTTCTCCAAATATTACCTATTGCTATAATAGATAAACACAAGGAATTTGTAGATGGCTTGAACACAATCTATCTGTAAATGACAGAATAAGAAAGTGGGCCGTGTGGTGGTTTTTTCTCGCTCCTATAGCCCACAACTTCCCTGATCAGTTTCACTAGTTACTCCCCCTGCCTCAAGTGTTCAAATGTCTATGAACAAATCAACAGAATGAGGGTTTTGTCTCATAAGTCAAAGCAGAGGCTGGGCACGGTAGCTCATGCCTATAATCCTAGCACCTTGGGAGGCCAAGGAGGGCGGATCACCTGAGGTCAGGAGTTCAAGACCAGCCTGGCCAATATGGTGAAACCGCATCTCTACTAAAAATGCAAAAATTAGCCAGGCATGGTGGCGGGTGCCTGTAATCCTAGCTACTCAAGAGACTGAGGCAGGAGAATCACTTGAACCCAGAAGGCAGAGGTTGCAGTGAGCCGAGATCATGCCACTACGCTTTAGCCTGGGCAACAGAACAAGACTCTGTCTCAAATAATGATAATAAGTCAAAGCAGAAAAATGAAAATCAATGACGGCCTTTTAAAGCTGCTGCTTGGAAGCAGAGTGAGCCCTGGAACTGGGAGCCAGACAGGCTGTGGTTCCAGTTGGCCACATAACAGCTGTGCCATCCTGGCCCTCAGTTTCCTCATCTGTCAAATGACCATAATGCCTGCCCCACAGGATTGCTTGAAGGCTCTGAGGAGCAAACGTATATGAAATGATGTTGTAAACTCTAATGTGCTGAATAAAAATAACCAGCTTGCCCCAACCTGCCTGTGGAACTGTGTTTTTTTGTTTAAATAAGTGATTTTTATCTCCTCTCGGATTCACTCACCAGTATCACCTTCCTCTTGTATTCACTCAGCAGTAGGAGCAAATTACACACATGAGAGGTGGAAAAACAATAGGATCTGGGTGGAAGGTAGCCCCTGCTCTTCCCAGCCTCCCAGGGAATATGAGATGCTGTGAGTCCAACTGATTCCAGCGGATATCCAGCCCCACTTCCTTCCTAAACTACATGTGAACTCCTAGAAGCCGCAATGTGCTCATTAAAGTATTTTGGAGAGCTTTTCTCTTTTGGAGAGTAGTATTTTTTACTACTGCCTAGGTCCAAATCTCAGAGATTCCAATTCCCTTGGTCTGTGGGGAGGAGGCCTCATCAGTAGTTCTCAAAAGCTCCCAGGTGGTTCGAATGTGTAGGCGGGGCTGAGGTTCTGAAGGAGGATGGAGAGTTTGCCCTCTAAATATCTCAGGCCTCTGGTCTCCAGCCTGTTCTCCCCTATCCTCCACCCTATCCTCCCTTGGCCTTCCATGTCCCTTCCTGTGACCTGGCACAATGAACTGGACCTGTGGACTCTCAGAAAAATAGCCCGACCCTGAGAGGCCACATTACAAAGTCAAGTCAAACACCTCAGTGCCAAACATCTTTATTATGCAACTTTGAAGCACAGGACACTGCATTCTTGGAATGCTTAAGTAACAAGATCTGTGTACACACTTCCAGCCTCAGTTGACCTTGCTCCTGATTTACTTTCCTGGAGGAGGTGAATGAGGCTCAGCAACCCTGGAAGAAGCCTGTTTTTAAAGAAAAGCCCACACATACATCTTTCTACTTTGATGGGCCAACCAACCTGTGAACTAATGTCACCCTTACCTGTGATAAAATGTGAAAGTCAGATCTGGAAAATAAAGGTGTATGTGTTCAATGCCAAAAGCCCAAGAGTCAGTTGTGTCACGGCATGCAGACTTTTGTAATATGGCATCAAATGTCATGATATGCAGTATAATATTAATTATGTCCATAACAATGGCATGAGGTTATTCTGTGACAATCCTTAGGGTGATATATTCAGCTCTCAATTGTGAGAAGGCAGCCCTTCTCCTACTCTCAACTTTGGAAAGAATAAAAGACTTCCTGAACAAAACCACATTGCAATACTTAAGACTGAATGAAGAAATGACCGCTTTAATTCATCTACAGCATTACAAAATCCAGGAATTTAAAAACATTTATTATATTGAAGTTATAATTCAAAAGTGTATGAAGCAACACAACTAATGCATTTATTTTTCCAAAAGCTTTAAAATTTGGCCGGGCGCGGTGGCTCATGCCTGTAACCCCAGCACCTTGGGAGGCCGAGGTGGGTGGATCATGAGGTCAGGAGATGGAAACCATCCTGGCTAACACGGTGAAACCCCACCTCTACTAAAAATACAAAAAATTAGCCGGGCGTGGTGGCAGGCGCCTGTAGTCCCAGCTACTTGGGAGGCCGAGGCAGGAGAATGGCATGAACCAGGGAGACAGAGCTTGCAGTGAGCCGAGACTGCACCACTGCACTCCAGCCTGGGCGACAGAGCAAGGCTCTGTTTCAAAAAAAAAAAAAAAAAGCTTTAAAATTTTTCTTAAAACTTTTTCTATTATAAAAACAGTATTTATTCTAACTAAAGGTTTTTGGTTTTTTTTCATTGAAGGTAGTTTTAAAAGCCCCTCTTCCCCGACAAATTCTATTTCCTAGAGATGATCATGGAGATGCTTATGTTAACCCTTCCAGATTTTTCTCTATGGTCCCCCTCCATACAAACACATATATACATATGCTGTAGCTATTATATATGCAATATACACACATGCTTTTTTCCAAAAATAGGATCAGGCTATACTCTAATATGCTGTATTCACTTAACAATATGTTGTGAAGATCTCTTTATATCAGTACATACCATTATTCTGCTGAACAGTATGCACTCTATGAATTTACCACAAGGTATTAATTCACTTAACATATAATGCCAACTACTCACAGGGATTGTCTAAGGCTGTGGATGCAGACCAGCTCCCACCCATGAGCAGGCAGAATACTTTATAGTTATGAGTGTGGATTCTGGAGCCAGAATGCCAAGGTTTGAATTCCAGCTATGCTATTTTAGAATTCTGTGACCTTGGGCAAGTTACTTAACTCCTCTGTGTTTCAGCATCCTCTGACTGAAAATATGGATACTATTAATGTCTGTCTCCTAAGGTTTTCATGCAGTTTTAGAGTCGATATATGCATAGCACTGAGAACAGTGCCTGGCACATCTATTTAAGTGTCAGCTCTGATGATTTTTTCTGCTGGTGTGGGAAGGCAATAAACAAGTAACTAAATAAATGAGTGATATGAAAGAGGAATGGAGAGACACTAGATTAAGCACTTAAAGAAGGCCTCTGGTGGTGGGGTAACATTTGAGCTGAGATCTAAAATATGAGTAATCCCCTCATACTACATATTAAAGAAGAAAATAAAACCTCTACTAATGACTTACAGGTCAGAGTCCTGCAGCAAGAACTGATGATTAAAAGGGAAGGGATAAAAAAGTTCTAAATATTAAAGAAAGAACAAAGGAATCCTAAATACTTAAGTGAGAAGTCTCCCTAGCAACAGAAGAGGGTCGGCCCGCGGGTCCCACAAACCTGGGCCCTTTATTGGAGAACAAGAAGCAACTATGGCTTTGCCTCAGAAGCCCTTTCGATGCTTCTGGCGACCCCTGGTGACCAATCCATGAACTTGGACACTCTTTCTTCAGGGTTTCTTCCAGAAGGAACGGCCCAGAAGGAGAGACGTTATCTATTCTGCCAGAATCTCTACAAAAGGGAATTTCACAATTTCTCACATTCGCAAATTCCATTGCGTATTCACAATGATGGTGAAAAATCTACTCCATGTCTTAATGGAATGTCATTCAAAGAAAGTGAAACTCATTGAAACAAAACTAGTACTAAATCCTGTCTGCCCTATTGTTCCCCAGGTTGACATACCCTCCCTGGATAGCATCACCTTTGCCCTGAGTCTTCCTTTCCACCCTCATCCTCCACCAGCCCTTATCCCCCAGGCCCTCCTTTACATGAGAGAGAGAGAGAGAGAGAGAGAGAGAGAGAGAGAGAGAGAAAGAAATAGATAACCTCCTGCTCAGACCATATACATATCACTGAAACAGTAAGTTAATATATTGACTAGGGGGGTGCTAAAAACTTGCCAATTTCAGTACTTTAAAGAACATAATTTTTTTTTTTTTTTTTGAGATGGAGTCTTGTTCTGTCACCCATGCTGGTGTGCAATAGCATGATCTCGGCACACTGCAACCTCCACCTCCCAGGTTCAAGTGATTATCCTGCCTCAGCCTCCTGAGTAGCTGGGATTAGAGGTGTGCACCACTACGCCCAGCTAATTTTTTTTTGTATTTTTAGTACAGATAGGGTTTCACCATGTTGGTCAGGCTGGTCTCGAACTCCTGACCTTGTGATCCACCTGCCTCGGTCTCCCAAAGTGCTGGGATTACAGGGTGGGATTACATACCCAGCCTCATGATTCTATTGTATAAGAGGACTTTATTGGAGTGACCCTAGGAAATTTTAGGTATCTCAGCAAGTGTTAGGGCAACATTCCGGACCAGAGAGTCACTTAAAGTAGATAGGCATCTACCAATCTTCAGGACTGGTTACATATCCCTAGCCACCCCTTTTCTCCTGTCTCCAATAAGGAATGCCATGCTTGGTTAGAGAAAACAGCAACTAAACCACTAACAGATCCACATCAACGGCACTGCTTAAGATGAGAAGTGCAATTAGTAAATTAATTAAGGCCCTCTTCACACTTCTATATGCAGAGGCTGATCATTTGCTTGGTTTAAGTAATGTGTTCTACCTTAATTGAAGTCATTAGTACCCCAAGTAAATGTCTTTAAATTCCCACAAGTATGTTTAAATGGACTCCCATTTTGCCATACAGATCCCAGTTCAGCTAATACTTCAGCTGCTACACTAATGGCGTTAATCAAGGCAGAGCTTTTTATTTAAAGCAATTAATTTTGTGACTAGAATTGTTAAAGAGGTACATAACATTTTAACTCTACACATACACACTCAACACATACACACAAGTTGCTAAAGACATTCATGTTTTTCAAAGAAATTTTATTTCAAGTGGTTGGTGTTGACCACTCACTAAATCTTCCTTTACCATGATTGCTGCCATGGTATCGTCATACAGAAAATTAATTTTTTCAAAATCTTTTTTGTTTTTTGTTTTTCAGATGGAGTCTCGCTCTTGTTACCCAGGCTGGAGTGCAATGGCACGACTTGGCTCACTGCAACCTCCACCTTCCCAGTGCAAGCGATTCTCCTGCCTCAGCCTCTGGAGTAGCTGGGATTACAGGCGCCTACCACTACCCCCGGCTAATTTTTGTATTTGTATTAGAGACAGGATTTCACCGTGTTGGCCAGGCTGATCTAGAACATCTGACCTCAAGTGATCCACCTGCTTTGGCCTCCCAACGTACTGGGATTATAGGCGTGAGCCACTGCATCCAGTCTCAAAATCCTTTTTTGTTTTGAGGCCTCCTTGTGTCATTCCCAAGTTCCCCTGACTCTCATCAAGCTTTGGCTTGTCTCACTGATTTGAACCAGCTTACACCCCATTAGAATCCTAACTTTCTTCTTCCTAACCTTTCTACCTGGCTCATTCCTTCATGAGATAGTTATGGCTGTTCTGTTTGTGTCTCCTACCAGAAACTTATACTTTATAAGGAATAGGGAAGTGGGCGGATGCGGGGAGGTGTGGAGAAGACACCTTACTTTCCCTTCTTGATGGAAAAGTTAGCTACTTTCTGTCTATGTTATTTCATTTCCACAAAGGAAATCGGGCATGCAAAAGTTTCTGCAGAGTGTTCAAATATACCTATGGGTGGTGATCTATAACATCACCTTTAGCTACTGTCTTTTTATTTTGTCTCTGATACCCTCTATTCTTCTATATCCCTGATGCCATTAAGTACGTAGCAAAGAGAAGATAAACAGAATCAGTTTGAAGAAGACAATTATCTGCGATCTCCAAATCTTTGCTGCATTGCTGGTGGATTTGTATCCACCTGTGTTAGATATATTTTGAGACATATTTTAATAAATCTGTCCAGTCCATGTCCCCTTCTCTAAGAACTGAGTCTCCATTCATCCATGGCTAATACCCATTACCTTCAGTCTTAGCTGATTGGACCAAGGAAGAAGATGTAAGCCAGACTGTGGCAGCCATGGGTGCTAGTTAATCTCTGTTGGCTACATGATGCAAGGAAAGGTAAACTTGGAAATGAAAGGTTGGTCATACTTGGTCGAGTGCTTGGAGAAGCAAAGCATGTTGATCTGCCAAGGGAGAAGAATGAAGCACAGATGAGGGAATCCTGCGGTCTCAGACAGAATAGGGCTGAGACAGAAAGACTGGCTGCCCTGCCTCCTAAGACTTTGCTATTACTCGTTTCTTAGGCCAGACCACAAGTCCAGCCCTTGGTGTCTCAGGGCTGGAGAAAGATTTAGAATGGTACCTGCATCAGTTAAGGCCCAATCAGAAGTCAGAAACCACAGAGTCATTTTAATTTTTTATTTAATTTTTTTTTTTTTTTTTTTGCCTGGAAATATTCACCTTTAATTCTGTTACAAGTTCCAGTGTTTACTCTGGCCCCAGCCAGCCATGGGTATCAGACACCCCTGGGCAAAAGTGAAGATGAAACACCAGAGGGGCCTGCTCTCCCACAGCCACATCCTCAGTGCTGGCCAAAGACCGGCATGCTGGGTAGCCTTCTTATGTCCACTAAGGAACAGGGAAATGTTAATATCTAGAAGTATTCGTTATAACAGGGGACTAAACATACATATATAAAGAGAACTCCAAACAATGCCATGGGCTAGGGGGAGTGCTCGCAGATGGACCTTATGGTGGGGAGGGGACCCTTCCCAAGGCTGCTGTCCAGGCCTCGTTGGAGAAGGTATGGTTGCAGCCCTCTGAGTAGCTGAGAAGTTCACTGGGTTCCCTGGTCCAAAGCTGGCCAACCATCCTTGGGTAATAGGAACAGGTAGGCTGTGACTGGCAGGTGGACACAGAGAAAGACTCAGGAGGCTAGGAGCCTGCTTGCCTGAAGGGTGGCGCACAGCCTGGAGTGCACGGTGTCTACACTGGGAGCACCGAGGGAACAACCCTCTGGGGCGCAAATGGCTGAGCTAGTGAGAGGGCTGCAGAGAGAGCAGGGCTATCGGGGGTCTGCTCACCGGCAAGGCCTAGGGTGTATGGTGTTCACACTGGGAAGGCCACAGCCGGGTGATCACCTGGACAGAGCCAGGGATATCATCTTGCTAAGAGTCTTGGTGGTCTGGGTGCATAGCTAAGACAGAGTGCCACTGGATATCCCCACCCCCTACCTCAACACACTGCTAACAGACTAGGCAGTGGACCAAGAAAAATCGAAAGGCAGGACATAGAAACAGAAAGAGAAGCCAAATTCCGCCTGCAGTGTGTCTCCAGCACCCTCTACTGACAAAGCTTAACATCGTGCTTGCTGCATAGGAGAAATGCTGAGAGCTCTATTATGGCAGAACAGGGAAGAGGGTAGAATTGGAGCTGAGAGGCAAAAAAAAAAAAAAAAAAAAAAAAAATTGGAAGTAGCTGGCATAGTAATCCCCACTCCTTATGTCCTTATCCTTCCTCCAGGTTAAGGAGTATATGCTAGTTGTCACAAGATATCACAGCCACAGCCTAAAAGTACAAGACAAGAAGCTATATTAGTTATCTAATGCGACACAACATCTCTCCAAAACTTAATGGCTTAAGACAACAATAATAATTTTTGATCTCTCGGGATTCCCGTGGGTCAGAAATTTGAGGGTGTCTGGCTGGGCAGTTCTGGCTCAGGGTCTCTCATGAAACTGTGGTCAAGGAATCAGCCACAGCTGCAGTCATCAGAAGGCTTGACTGGTACTAGATGAACCTCTTCCAAGGTTGGTACCCACCAGAGGGTGGACGCCTCACCTCCTCTCCACAGAGGCTCAGCTATGGGGCTGCTTGAGTGTCCTCCCAATATGGCATCCTCTCCTCAGAATGACGGACTCAAGAGACCAAGGCACAAGTAACATTGCCCTTTATAATGTAGCCATGGAAGTCAAACACCATCATTTCTGCTAGCATGTTGGTCACAAAGCCAGCCTTGATTCAGCAGTGGAGGGGACTGCCCAAGGGCACATACGCCAAGAGATGAAGAGGACTGGGGACTAGCCTGAAGGCTGGCTACCACACAGGCCACACGTTCAAGGGCTCCTTCATTCAATCCACATCCTGATTTGGAGTTATTGGATGTTTTTATACTTAACTATAGAACCACAGAATGTAATGCTGGGATGGAGCCTTAGCAATCCAATAGGTTTAACATCTTTATTTCTATAGGAGAGAACTGAGGCCCAGAGAATACGAATGCCATCTCCCAAGTTATACAGCCGGGAATCACAGACTTGGAATTAGAATCCCTGTATCCAAACCTCTAGTTCTCTTTTCCCAAATTCCAGCCCACTGACTCGCTGCACTGGGACCGCTGTGGAGCACATTGCAAACACTGATCCCTGGGTCCTCTCCAGATCTGCAGAATCAGAATCTATGCTGGGTGCAGCTAGACAATGAGCTGGGAGATCTGTCATATTTCCAAAGCTCCCCAGGTATTTCTGATGAGCAGTAGCACATTTGGGAATTCCTGTCCTCTTCCACATTAACTGTGTTACCGGAGAAGTTCAGATGTGCAGATGAGGGAGTGTACATGGCACCATGCTGAAGTATGGTGGGGCCTGATTCCACGCCTTAACCCCGAGGATAGGCTGTTCTGTTGGCTTCCAGGCACTTTTGGGACATGCTCTTCTACTGCCAGAGAGAACACCTTTTGTTTTGGACCAGGAGCATTAGAGTGGTTCATTTTCCCTCCAATTGACTGCTGATTCAAGGGTATTGTGCTATCTGATCATCCTAGTATCTGATTCAGCAGGGCCCAGCCTGTAGGATCCTGAGCGGGAGTCCTTCTCACAGGTTGCCCCGGCACCTCACGGGCCTCACCAATGTGATCCTGATCTTTCACAGACACTAGATTCTCAAATCCAGGAGTCTGGGCCTTTCCTCTTGGCCTGAGGATCAAGGTGGGGTTCTCTGTAAAGAGGCCTAGGCCTGACTCTAAATGCCCCAGGTTTTGGCTCCATGGCATTTGAGGTAACTGATCTGAAGGTTTTGGCTAAATGTGTCCAATGAATTATCTATGTTCCTATATCTATAAGATAAAGTCATACTAGCAATTTTTTTTTTCCAATGAGAAGGATGCTGACTTTAAAGAGTAATAATCTCTATGTCTTTTTTATCTTCTTCAGTGAGAAAAATCCCAGTTTCACTTAGTAATTTCCTGACCTGGTAGCAATGAATCCACCTTGATGGCTGGGGTTCAGGTTCTTCTAATTCAGAATTTCCCTCTATTTGCTGTCATCTTTAACCTCTCAAATTGTGACCCGCTTAGTTCTTGACATTATTTGTGTTAATAATTTAAAAAGTAATAATAACCATAATAATCATAATCATAATGAAATAATGACAATAGCAACTATAGTTACTATGTTTTAGGTACCACTCTAATGCTTTCCCCTATTATCTCTTCTGTCTCAAAACCATTGCCAAGTAGGTATTCTGATCCCCATTTTAAAATGAAGAAACCAGTGCTCAGAGACACTAAGAAATGTCCCCAAGGTCACCTTTAGCATAAGTAGTGAAGCCAATATTTCTATCCAAGCCTGACTTACTGAAGAGACTGTACTTTCAGCCACTATACTCAAGTGCCTTCCACGGCTCGTTTTCTCTAGATCTAACACATGACGGCCAAGATCAAGGATTTCCACATCAGAGGCCTAATTTTACATTCCAGTTCTGCCAATTTCTAGTTGAGTAACTCGGGGCTGATTATTTAATCTCTTCATCTATAAAATGAGGATAACAATGCCTTCTCATGGGGTTCGGGTAAGGATTAGATAAGAAAATGCACAGTGCCTAGCACATAGTCCGTGTTCAATTACCAGCAGCTATAACTGCTACATTTCTGCTGGTTTCCTTATACTTTTTATACCATACAAAATGCCTACTCCTTTCTCTTGCAGGTTGTATTCCCACCGCACACCAATTTCAAGTTCTGGAATTTATTCTGTTCTGATTTGTATACAATAACAGGGCAGTCTCAGAGCAATAACAGGAAAACAAAACTAATTTGAGAAACAGCATCCCCCCCAAAAAACACTCGGAGGATATGACAAGTGTGGCATCCTTCCTGGATCTCTTATTTTCTCTACCTTCAGTTTTTTAAAGGGGTCATTTCTCCCTGGTGACAATATCAGCTGCTTCCCTATGATAGACAATGAACTGATATCTCTGCCAAATACAAAGGACTCCCCCCGTCTCAGTGACCACTGCTTCTTCTTGTCACACCTGCTTTATCTCCTTCACCCAAACTGGTGTGACTCCAAAATTTATAGCCAGAAGCCTCAGCTATCTGGCTCTGCATGTGGGCTTCCTGGTAAGAGGTCTTGGAACAATCTATCTTGGCTGCCACATGGTGGTACCCATCTGTGGATACCGTTTTTTCATCTCTGCCCTTCTTGTCCTGAAGCTTCATCTATCACTTTCACTAGAACACTATGTACTTAAAGGCATTCTTTCCCGTTGTGTCTCCTGGGATCATCTTAGGTTGTGTTTGTGGCTACAGTACTGGACTCAAAAGAACATAACCAGGTCAGGGGATGCACAGCTAGGTTTTCATTTAATTAAGGGGAAAAAACGAAACCCAGCAGTCCAGTCATTGTTTAATGAAGGGGCTTTTCAGACCTCAATCTGGCAACCAGTAGAGCATGCAAACTAAACTCCTTTCCCTGAACAGGTTTATGGTGCCAAAGCACCACCTACATTCTAGACACAGCTGTTCACCTGACCAGAGGAAACCTGAGAAAGAAAAAAAACTGGGTTTTTGCTTTGTTTCCATCTGATCTCTTCTCTCACCCTTAGTTCCTGTTTTTACAAATCTGGATCATTACCAAAGAAGACAACATTCAGAAGGTAATAAGGAACTGACTGGTGTCATAAACAAGTAACAAAGCAGAAGAGAAAGTAAGGAATTGGTATTTTCCAGCTAGAGTGGGGGAGGAGGACGAGAGTGGAAAGAAGATGGGGAAGCAGTCCTAACAGGTCTTAGAGAATCCGCAAGCTGGATTAGGGAAGCCGACCTCCACAGGCTGCATTGGTTTCTTCACTTCCCTCATTTCAACCCTCAACATGGGCAACACATCACCTCTGTCTGGGTTTGGCTGCTCTAGGCATTTCTTTCTGGTAAAAAGTGTGTTGGTCACTTTCCAGCCAGGAGCTTCAGGCAGAGGGTAGTGGCCCATAGGCTGGAGTGATGGTTTCACAGAGCATGGTTCACTTGGTAATTCTGTAACCTGCTGGCCTCTGCCAATTTACAAGTCAGAATCTCTGGGGGAAGTCAGAGAATTCTTGTATGCAATAACATGTAAGAATCCCTGAGATAAAACATATTGAGACTCAATAATCTAGGCAAATTTTCAAGTATCCATTTTGTGCAGAATAACAACTCCCTAAAGATGTTTGTGTCTTAATTCCTAGAATATGTTAGGTTACAGGGCAAAAGAGAATTCAGGTCGTAGATGGAATTAAAGTTGCTAATCAACTGGCCTTAAAATGGGGAGATTATCCTGGATTATCCAGGTGACCCAAATGTCATCATAAGAGTCCTTTTAGAAGACAGAGGTAGAAGACAAGAGTCAGAGAAGGAAACATGACCATGGAGATTATGTGATGTGAGAAGGATTCAGGCTGCCTTTGTAGGCTTTGAAGCTGGAGAAAGGGACCATGAGCCAAGGAACGTGAACAGCCTCTAGGCACTGCAAGAGGCAAGAAAAGAGATTCTCCCTTAGAGCCTCCAGAAGTACCACAACCCTACTGGTCCTTGATTTCAGCCCAGGGAGACCCATGTCAGACTTCTGACCTGCAGAATTGTGAAATAAAATGTGCGTTGTTTTAAGACACTAAGTTTGTGGCAATTTGTTATAGCAGCAAGAGAAAACTAATGTAAACAGGTTACTGCAGATAAATGACTGCATTCAATGGCATCAATAGATATGATATATAAAATGCACACACACAGAATGTTTCTGAAAGGCATAAAGTTTAAGAGACTGAAGGCCTGTTATCCACCCTCCTCCATCCTGCTCTGTGCCCTGTTAGGCAGACCTCTGTGGGCTAAACTACCCAACTCCACCCGGCTCCCAGTTGGGCTCTACCCATGGGAGGCACCAGCAAGAGACTGGAGGGTGCTCAGGCTCCAGTGCTGACCTTGCACTTGTATGACCCTCAGGGTGAGTGTCTCCTTACATCTGACGCTCTAGGCATCTCGCTTGCCTCACTCAACAGGAACAATGACGAAGAAAGAAAAAGCCCTCTCTAGGGTCCAAGAAACCCTTCTAGAGAAGACAGGCTGACGGCTACTGTGAGCCCAACCACAAAGGATCTGGAATTCTTCACCATTTCTGACATGCCCCAACCTGACCACATCCCACCACAGGCTGCTCTGGGGTGAACTATGTCAAGAGGCCATGTAGTTGAGAAAGCAGGAAAGAAATGTCAAGAAAAAATAACTCAATAGTACCAAGAGAAACAATGAAACTTGAAAACAACCCTGGATTAAGCAATTTACTCAGTTACTATAGATGCAACCCAGCTATATGCAAATCAATGCAAATATAAACAACACCCTCCATAGGGATAGCTTTTTCTTTGCTTTCTCTAGCCTCTAAAACAAATCCAATTTGGAGGATGAAAATAGAAAATTACGCTGCAGTGGAATAAGATTTGTTTATGCATCTCAGCACTTCTACCAATACCCGCAACAGCACCCCTAAGCTAAAAGTGTCTTGTTCATACAGAAGAAAGGCATGATTTAGAGGTGAATGACATAGGATTGGTGAAGTAGAAAAGCATACCAACCTCTGTCTATAGAGATCTGGGAAAGTGATGGCCTTTCCTGCCAGAAACCTTTCTACATCAGCAATCCTCCCACTCTTCTTCTGTCTGAGTTCAGTTCTGTCTCCTCTGTGGCCCCACAGCACAGAATATGCTCAATAAGTGGGTACTGAGTGCATGAAGGAGTCCACAGACAGGGCAGTCATACAAGGCCACGGCTGACTAGATAGAAACATACTTTGCCATGCATTACCTGTTAACTTCAGGAATCTCCCTACTTCTTATCCCCCTTGGGCACCCCCCACCCATTCCCACCCTAAGTATTTTTAGAACAAAAATACAACAAAACGATAGGAAGAAGACTGTGGCAGGAAGAAGATGGTAGTATTAACACTCCAAATAAGGCTGCAAGAAATTTAGAAGCTGGACACTTCCCACTCCCGCCAAAACCATTTGTTTCCTGCCCATAAATAGAAACACCATGCAGATTTGCTTATTTTTAGAAAAAAAAAAAAAAAAAATCTTATTTTTAGAAAAAATCTACGAGATTTTTTTTAAAGACTTGTAGGTCAGTAGGCTAACATTTCTACCCTCAAACGGCAAGCCAGCTCTTGAACACTGGTGTTCTTTCTGTTGGGCGTCTACCTGAGCCGGGAAGAACCAGAAGAAGAGGTTGCTGTTGTAAGTCTTATTCACGGTGAGGAAGCCGGCATAACTCTTCACGTTCAGTCCTAGGAAAGGACTGACCAAACTCAATTCTTTTCCTAGTGGGAGGGAAAAAAAAAATTTACTCAAGGATTATAGAAAACAACAACAACAACAACAATGTGAGCCATCTATCTCAGTCTGGATGAAATGAAGTGATTAGATAAGCTAAAAGGGGATTGGTATGAAAGGTAGTTCCTTCAACAAATTCCAGCCTGCCCCTGGCCAGTCCCACATAGTCCACATTTCACAATTTAGCCAAGGATACGTGAAAGTTTTAAGTCTTTGGGGAGGGGTGACCAAATATATTTTACAAGCTGTGATAAGGTTGTTTTTAAAGTTCTCTTAAAAAGAAGAAAAGAAAATCTCCTATCATCACACCTTGCATAAACCAAGGTGTTCACCCTGGGCCACATGGAAAGGAGCAGGATAAAGTAAACTGACCTGAAACAGTGGGGTGCAAGAGTAACAATGTGGTGAAGCAGCTCTCGGCCTCACCCCAAGGAGGCCGGTGTTCTTCACGATCTTGTTTTCATGAAGGCAAAAAGGCTGTCACATTTACTAAGAGGAGTGGGCCGAGGCATATGGGAGTGTGGGCGGCTGTGGACAGTGGGGAGACTGGGGGTGACCTCATGGCTACTCAGGGGGAACCAAACAGGACAATGGGACAGTTGTGGAGGCCAGGGGTCCTGGCTTTCTTATGGCACCACTGGGACAGGCACAGGGAAGGAGTAATTGGGGATGCTTAGATGGCCAAGGATGCCCAGGAGTAAAGAATGCTACCAGGAGCTGACATTTACAAGGCCACATTACCAGGGCTTTTACATGATGTGGGAAGTATAATTCTCATTCCCACTTTAAAGATAAGAAAGCTGAAGCACAGAGAGGTTAAGTGACTTGCCTGAGGTCACACAGCTAGTAGAGGAGAGGCTGGGATTAAACCGAGCAGTCAGGCTGTAGAGTTTGTTCCTTCCTCCAGGGCTTTCAACTAGAGTGAGTCAGAAGGTGCAGGTGGCAGGGAGTGGGAAAGGCAGTAATGGTCAGGAAGGGAGTGGCAAAGGAACAGAAAACAGCAGAACATGGTGGGGATGTAAAAGGGAAAGTTTGGGCGAAGGAGAAGAATCCTTTAGTGGTGACAAAGAACGTGTCCCCAGTAGGAACTAATCACGCAAGAAAAGCGATGTAGGTCTGAGCCATATTAAGTTGGAGACTGGTTAGTAGCTTAGGAAGCTTGACTCCTCACATGCCATCAACTAAAGATGCCTTTGGTGGTAGGTGGAGTCCTTAGACTCTGGAGGGCTAATTGTTAGCATCTCTTCCCAGCTCAGCATTCAGAGACAACACTGATAGGATAAAATAAGCCAAGGTGACAATATTTACACTCACGGGAATAGATACTGTAAGTCAGGGTCCTGACTCCAAGGGCTGGTTGCTAAACTTTCACCAGCACACTGCTATTTTGGGACCACTAGCTCCTCTTTTAAAAGAGGCATGCCTCTTAGCCGAGCATGGTGGCAGTGCTTGTAGTCCCAGCAACTCGGGAGGCTGAGGTGGGAGGATCACTTGAGCCCAGGAGGTCAAGTGATCATGCCACTGTACTCCAGCGTGGATGACACAGCAAGACCCTGTCTCAAACACAAACATATATATAGGCATGCCTCTCAAAAGGAAAACCTCTCATCTAGACCACACGGTTCCTTTGCTGATCCTAGCACTCCTATTGACCAGCTGGTGACCCTCTTATTTAACCTCCCTGTACTTCAGTTTCTCCTCTGAAGGAAGATGGACTGCCCATGGGCCACCTGGATTAAAAGAGCCCCACATGTAAAACCTATAGAAAGAAGCTGGCAGGTAGGGAGCAGAATTACTGTTGCTATCTGTGAAATGCACCTGCTGATTAGGAACAGGGAGCACCTCTGAGCAGAGGAGGTCGTGGCGACAAAGGAAAGATCTCAATAGGTGGTCCTTGAGGGTCCTGTTAGGCCAACACAATAGGAGAGCATTGGTTTCCTAGCCTGACAGAGCTGGGTTTGGAATCCTAACTAGATTAGGACTCCCCAGCAAGTTGCTCCATCTCTCTGAGCCTCTTTCCTTTTATGCAAAATATAAATACTGATTCTGCTACCCCGGGCTTTCTGTGAGGATCAAACAACAAAAATGCATACGAACCCTTAGCCTAGCACTACATATAAAATAAGGGTTCAGTCAACTGGAAGCGAAAGTTATAATTAGCCTTTGGCCACTCCAAGTGAAGTCTAGAAGAATTTCCCTTTTCTGGCTCAGCCTGGTGCTCCCAGGGAAGTCTGCTTAATGCAACCTCTGTAGGTCTTCCCATTCTGTTCCCAGTGAGGTCTATCCCTCCTCCATCAGAAAAAAAAAAAAAAAAGCCAAAGAAAAAGAGAGAGGGGAGGATCTTATGAGAAAGAAAAAGGAGGTGTTCGGGGAAAGTAGTTTTTGCCGCTCCTCCCCTCCCACTCTTCCCACCATCTGTCTTTTTTCTTCTCCCCTTCTTCACTTCCACTCTTAATTAGCCCACAGAAAGATCACCCCCCAGGGCTGGGCAGCTTTTAAAATGCTTTTGAAATATTTTTAGCAGAACTATTAATCTTCTCAAAATCAAACAGAGATACTAGCCCCCTCCCCACCCCCCGCAAAAAAGGAGAGGAGAGAAGTAAAAACTGTGGATCGGAAATGAGTGAGATGTGGACCACAGAGAGGTAAATGGGAAGAAGAGGATTTGAGAAAGAAGACAGAAAAAAGTGAGAAAGGTCCAAGTATAATGAGAAAAAGAGAAAATATATAATAGAAAGGAGCTGGAGGGAATGGAACAGAGGAGAGGATGATTGAATCAATTTATCTCTCCCAAGACCAGCACCCCACAGGGTCCACGGACTGCTCTCAAATGATTCAGATGTTCACTCATCCCTCCCTTCCCGAGGATGCCAAAGTAGCTTCTCTGCTACCTTGTACTTGCGTATATTTCAGACCTTCCCTCCTAGGTCAGGAGGTTGGGAAGTGGGGAATTTGTCTTATTTAACTTTGCATACCTTGGGACTTGGCATGCTGATTTACACACCTAAGACATTCAACAAATACTTTTTAATGAATGAATGTTAACAAATGAATGGATGAACGAGTCAACAAATGAATGAACTAAAACAAGCCCCACTGACAATGCACTAAGATTAGCTCATTTCTACAAAAACCTCCTAAGGCAGACCTTGTTAAGAGATCTAAAGAAATTTAGAACTTTTCTCTAGCCCATAAAAAAAGTTTTGCCCTGTTTCAAATTTTTTTTTTTTTTTTTGAGACAGAGTCTTGCTCAGTTGCCCAGGCTAGAGTGCAGTGGCCGGATCTCGGCTCACTGCAAGCTCCGCCTCCCGGGTTTACGCCATTCTCCTGCCTCAGCCTCCGGAGTAGCTGGGACTACAGGCGCCAGCCACCACGCCCGGCTAGTTTTTTGTATTTTTTAGTAGAGACGGGGTTTCACAGTGTTAGCCAGGATGGTCTCGATCTCGTGACCTCGTGATCCGCCCGTCTCGGCCTCCCAAAGTGCTGGGATTACAGGCTTGAGCCACCGCGCCCGGCCCCTGTTTCAAATTTTAAATTTCCACTAACTAAATCCCAGTAAAATAATAAAAAATTTCATCAACTAAAATGACTTTTTATATTTTCAAATGTCCTGTACATCCTATTACTGTAATGTGGAAAACAAACAAACTCCCAAGGTGGAGGAGTTTCTATCTTTCCGGCACCATGACTCACAATCCAAATGTTTAGAATAGTTTTAAAAAGGAAAAGGTTCTCTTTGAAGTGATTTTACTTCCTCCTTGTTTTTTACTGCTGCTACCAGTGTTTGTGATATTAACACTTTCAAAAACATTGGAGTGTGACCAACAAAGGGCTTGAACCAGCTAATCAGCATGCATGTCAGATTCACAAACACTCAAGTTATCAGCAGTGTGGACACACAATACCAGATCATAAGTAACAATAAATTAGGACCTACTAGTAAAATAGTCTTTAAAGTGTGAAAATGCAGTGTTTATAAACAAGCTAAAATGTGCCTCCTACGTTCAGTTTGTTTCAGGGAGTAAAGATTTATTCTAGCTTCAGAGAAAGTAAACATGCAATTACAATTACACAAAACTAAGCCAGTTAATTGGGGATTTGAAAAATAAAAATTTCCCTTGTTTTTTTGGTGAGCTACTGTTTATCTCGAAAATGTTCCATTGCAATAATAAGACTCACATTCCTAGGGTTTTGACAGACTCGATAAACAAAAGGGATTTAGGGGAGTGAGCTGACCATCTGTCCAGAGCTTCCTGAACTTTCAGCAAAGCGGATGAATAAAATTATCCTTAATTATGTTGTCAGGGCTACATTTGAATACCCAGATGTAACAGATTTTGAATCAGCCACTTAAAATTCTGTTCAAAGAATTTGACTGTGTAGCGTAACTTCAGGAAGTGATATTATACACAGATTTACTATTTTAAATGTTGTCAATCATCAGATGAAGATCTACCAATCTTGACATAGAGGGTGGAAGATAAAACTACTTCCCTTGGAATCTTTCTCGGCTGCTACTAGTACCCATAACTGAGGAATGCTTATAGGCAAGAAAGACAGGAACAGAAGGGATGTCAACAGTCTCTCAGATGGATTTCTCTGTATTCTTTTTACTTGGTTCCACCAGATGTATGATACAGATACACCACGGTCACTTTCACTTAATGCCTTTGTTTAAGCTGCTTCTCTCCTTTGGTATGCACAGACCTTTCGCTATTTACATAAATCTTACCCAACACTCTGAAGTCCACAGCTGGTCATATAGCACAGTGGTTCATACCATGGGCTCCGGGGTTGGCCAGTATAGGGTTTAATTCAGAGCTGCTCATATAGCATAGTGGTTCTTACCACGGGCCCTGGGGTTAGCCAGTACAGGTTTTAATTCCAGCTCTGCCACTTACTAGTTTTATGGCCCTAGGCAAGATATTTGATTTTTCTGGGCCTCAGTGTTCTCATTTGTAAAATGGGAACAATGTTTATGGATTTTTCATTAGGGTTGCTCTGAGAACTAAATGAGCTAATGGATGTAAAGCACAATGCCTGGCACATGGTTGGTACCCAAATTTAAATTCCATACATATTTATACATACATGTATAGGTACTATGCTAGGTACTAGGGATATAATGACTAAATGTTAGCTACTTATTATTTTTACTACAACTACTATAGCTTTAGTATTTTCTCCCTAGATTATGCCAACCAACAGGCATATGTTCCTTCTGCGAATCTCCAGTGCACTTACTTCAAATGTAATACTTTAGTACGTTAGTATGCAATTCCTTAATTGTTTTGTGTGTATGCATCCGGTCACTTTAGAAGAACACTTTAGAAGCTTGTGAAACAAACAGAACTAAATTATAGTAGGCAAATCACAGAGTAGAAGTCAGAAGATTTGGGTCCTAAACCCATCTCTGCTACCCAACTCTATTGCACACATCCCGTTGGGCAACTCAGGTAAAGTATTTCAGTCTCAATTTCCTCACATGTGGATTGGTAGAATTTGGTTATAACAATTACTTAACTCCTTTTCAATCCTACAATAAATGGTTTGCTTTGATTTACTGTTAATGAACATAAATCTAAGCCATCAGAATCCACTTGTTGAGGAAGCTGAAATACGTACATGTAATCCAATTTGGAGGGTTTGAGTCAATGATACTTTGCCTCTTCACACGCATCTGTATCAGCCCATACAGTGGGGCAGCCATCTTCCCATGACTTCTCTATGCGAGGTAAAAATCAGTCCTTTTTAAAATACACTAAATACATTATCAAAGTTTTTCATCTTTCCTTAGAAAAGAGATGGTGAAACTTGAAGCCAATGTGTATTTCAGAAAAAGACATATGAACAGCACTTACACATACCCTTAAAATGTAAGAATGTCTTCGTGTAAAACGAAAACCAAAAAACAATGACATCCTATTGGCTGTGAGAATACTTCGAATGAATAAAATTTGCTTTATTTTAAACTTCTTTGTAGAGTATTTAGATTTGCTTTTGATCTTTAAAATGACCATTTGTGTAAAATTTCCAGTGTTGTTCTTCGTTCCCATCACATCTGCCAAGCTGCCAGCTTCACAGGCACCATCTCTGCCTTTCCACCTGTGACAAGGGACAAACTTGGGGCTCCCGTGTGCCAGATCCCTGTCTCTCACCTTCTTAAACACAGTCTCCAACAATGGTTCCCCAAACCAAACCAACTCCCCACTCATTATTTCAATCAGCAAACAAACATTCTCTCCTATTCTGTTGAAGACCCTTCCTGGACCCCAGTGCTCCCTCCAGCCACTATGCCATTTCTCTGCTGCTCTTTGCAAACAGCTCCTCAGAATAGCTACCTGTCTACTATTTTATAGCTCAGGAACCTGCTGAAGTTCAGAAAGTTGAAATCATTTACCTGCACAGTGATTAAGAACAAAGCAGCATTAAGAGCAGATACAGGGCCAGAGGCGGTGGCTCACGCCTATAATCCCAGCACTTTGGGAGGCTGAGGCAGGCGGATGACTTGAGGTTAGGAGTCCGAGACAAGCTTGGCCAACAAGGTGAAATCCCATCTCTACTAAAAATATAAAAATTAGCCAAGCGTGGTAGCGCACACCTGTAATTCCAGCTACTCAGGAGGCTGAGGCAAGAGAATTGCTTGAACCCAGGAGGCGGAGGGTGCAGTGAGTCGAGGCTGCGCCACTGCACTCCAGCCTGGCAACAGAGCAAGATTCCGTCTCAAAAAAAAAAAAAAAAGAGCAGATGCAGGTCATAAATTTTAGTCTCTGATAACACTACGTGATATATATTTTCCTATTAGTAATAACAATAGAAAAACCCACAATCTCTAAATAAAGCCATTTGCAAACACTCATATTTGGAGAACAATTTATAGAGTACAAAAAATTTTCATGTGCCTTATCTCGTTGGATTTTCATAATATCTCTGCAAGTTGGGTAAGTTGTTAAATCTCCATCTTATCTTAATGAGAAAACTAAGGCCTAGACTTGCTGGATAAGGGGGCACAGCAGGGAGGCTGTAGTGAGGCTGTCTGAGTATGAAGCCTACACACCAGCTGGTATCTGCGTGAACTCTGGCTAGTAGCTCAATCTCTTTCTGTGTTGGTTTCACATGTATAAAATGGGTCCACCTCCCTGGGATGTTGACATGTTTAAATAAGTTCATGCAGAAAGCTTGGAACCAGTGATTGACTCATAGTAAGTTTTAAGGATAGTATTAGCATTAAGTGCTCACTGGGGGACAGGCACTCTACTAGTCTTATAAATAAAATGCTGCAACTCAACCATGCAGGTAATTCAGCCCTGGCTAATTCTCATTTTAGCTAAAAACTCAGATAACATATGACATCAAGTCATTAATATTTGAAATAGGCCAGGTGCGGTGGCTCATGCCTGTAATCCCAGCACTTCTGAAGGCTGAGGAGGGCGGATCACCAAAGGTTAGGAGTTCAAAACTAGCCTGGCCAACATGGTGAAACCCCGTCTCTACTAAAAATACAAAAATTAGCCAGGAATGGTGGTAGGCACCTGTAATCCCAGCAACTCGGGAGGCTGAGGCAGGAGAATCACTTGAGCCCGGGAGGCAGAGGTTGTAGTAAGCAGAGAATGCACCACTGTACTCCAGCCTGGGTGACAGAGAAAGACTCTGTCTCAAACAAACAAACAAACATATATATTTGAAATAAAACAACTGAGTAAAAATACTGAAATACATTTTGCATCCTATGGGTTGTTTTAAGAAAAACTATTGGCCAGGTGCAGTGGCTCACAACTGTAATCCCAGCACTTTGGGAGGCCGAGGTGGGCAAATCATGAGGTCAAGAGATCGAGACCATCCTGGCCAATATGGTGAAACCCCATCTCTACTAAAAATACAAAAATTAGCTGGGCATGGTAGCGTGCGTCTACAATCCCAGCTACTTGGGAGGCTGAGGCAGGAGAATTGCTTGAACCTGGGAGGCAGAGGTTGCAGTGAGCCGAGATCACACCACTGCCCTCCAGCCTAGTGACAGAGTGAGACTTCGTCTCAAAAAAAAAAGAAAAACTGTTGAATTCATGCCAGTGGTTCTCTGATTTAATTAAACTTACTTACCTTTTTGGATCTTCCCAGCTTCAATGTAAGGGGTGAGAAACAACGGCTGTTCTGAGTCTCCCTTAGGTGGCATGGAAACACTTCTGTATAGGGAGCGAAACAGCCCATCACAGGGGCCAGGCGCCAACAGGACCAGCGAAACAATCACCTTCCACATGGCGCCAACCATCTCTCAGGGTCTAGGATAAAAACAGCATTCCAAAAATGAATCAAAAGAGTAAATATTTACCTGGCCCTTTTACATGCAAGAAATTCATTTATTCACTTAAAAACATTATTGTGTGTAAAGGCCCTCTGCAAGGACCTTGGATAGCACCATAAATAAGCACACCCAATCCCTGCTTACCCTTAAATTCACAGGCTAATGGGAGATCCTTCAAGGGATTTACAATGTCAGTAATTTTTAAATTACTGATTTTTTTTTTTTTTTTTTTAACAGAGTCTTGCTCTGTTGCTCAAGCTAGAGTGCAGTAGCACAATCGCGGCTCACTGCTGCCTTGACCTCCTGGGCTCAAGCAATCCTCCCATCTCAGCCTCCCAAAGTGCTGGGATTATAGGAGTGAACCACTGACATTTTCTAAAATGCAGTTTGGAAAGTAAATTCAATGAAGGATTCAGTAAAGCCTCAGAACAACAAGAACTCTGTAACTGACCATAAATGGGTGGTAGAAATCACTATGTCACCACAGAAGGGCAGAGGATTGAGAGCATATTTCAGGTCGAAAGATCATAGAAAGGCCTTACCCAAGTTGGATGTGGACAAAAGGTGAATGGTTCTCAGACAGGTGGGAGAAATGGGAAAGGCATCACGGGTGGGTGGAAACAGCTTAAGCAAAGGTGAGACCTCAGGCATCCTTGCACACCTTGCAGGGAAATTTCAAAGAAGCAATGGATTTCTGCTTATGTTCTCTATCTCTTATAAGCCCCCCGTTTGTATCAAAGAACAACAATAACAAAAACAAAAACAGGAAGGAAGAAAGAAAGGGGGAGGGGGTCCTACAACTACCCTTAGGTCCCTCCCCTTATTGCTAGCTGATAAGTAAAGACATTAGGCCCCAAACCATTAGCACAAAGCTTTCCAAAGATCTTCAAATCTGATGTTTGCTTAGAATATTCATCTGAGATGATAATAGTAATGGCATAAAATTGTATAATGATTTACTTGTACATCAATATGTAAATTATACATATAGTGGGCTTTCCCATGTATTTGTAGCTGATTTGAATCTCCTAATTTCACCAGTGTTAGAAAAAAATGAATGGTATTTGTTAAAGCACGCAGACAAAGACTTTATTAGGATAATGATAGGCACAGGGACCTTGCAGTCAACAGAGTCTTGCAGCAAGGGAGAGAGATTGGGCTCAACTCCAAATGCAGCATGGGCCAGTGGGAATTTATAGCTAAGGAGCAGTGTGGGGGTCAGTGGATGGAAAATTACTCAAAGGAAGCCTTGGGGTAAGGTGGATCTGGCTAAACCTAATAGGATTCTCGCTGACGACAGGCCAGGGTGATCAGACATCACCTGGGGGATGGTGCAGGATGAGAAACCTGGTCAAATGTTGAGGTGATCGGATGTTGATGCTGGTGGTTCTTGGTAAAACGACTTACCAGTGTCCTTTGCTAAAACTGGATTTTACAAGGAAGTGCACAAATGGGCCAAGCAGAAGATTCAGAAGCCTGACTAAAATTTGGCCAAGGAAAAAATCCTTGTCACCAGGAGAGTGAGGATTATTATCACCAAATTCAGATAAGGAAAACTTGAATCAAAAGAGTGTCTCATGCAAGGACATGAAAGTAGAGAAACCAGGACTTGACCCCACTCAAGGCCAGGACTAGGGAGAAATGAGGGAGGTACGGATGTAGGGTCAGAGCTCATCTTGATCTAAAATGTTGACCATTTTTGTTATCATTAATTTTTCTCTGTATTATATAGTTTTTTAACTATTACCTTAAAATATCACTGATCTTGAGTTTTTTTTGACACTTTATTAAGTTTTACACCTGGGGCAGTGCCTCTCTTGTCTCGCTCTAATCCTGACCTTGCAAAGTAGGGAATTACGACAAGCACACCAGGGCCGTTACATGACTCTGCACTCCTGCTATTTAAGCATGATCTATGTTCTTAGCTGTAAATTCTAAATCAAATACACGAAATGAATGAGTACTCCACACACATTTCTGGCTGCAAAAAGAGATACATAATTATGCAAATACAATGCCTGCTTTGGTTCAGTGCTTTAAAATGCCAAGCCATTAGAACATCTTAAAAATACAAAATGTGTAAAAATCTTTTAACCACATGCTTATTACAACCCAATTTGGCATAACATGAAAATATTGATTATAGCAAATTTTAAAAGCTTTTCAGGCACATTTCCCCAGTAAGATAAAGGTTTATAATTATAACATGATTGAATATATAACCCTTGTCATGTCTCTCAGGGTTAACTTACTAGAGTTCTCCACACTTAATGTAAATAAGACCAGCCGAATCCAGTATGGAGCTAAAAAATGCTTTTGCCTATTACTGACTATAATAAACAACAAAATGAATTTAGGAACTGAAATTAGGTTCCCAAGAAGCCCCAGGGTAATGACCTCTATGGCAATGTTAAAACATTTTTTAAAATTATGTGAACTTGTTTACACTGATGCTTTTATAGCATAGCTACTTTCAAGGGATGCCTGAAATCAACAATCTTACTCTCTAACTGGTTCAGAAAAATATATATATATATGCAATATTAAAAAAATAATGGAAGAAGCTCTTCCAGTAGGAGGTTTTTTTGTTTTTTGTTTTTTTTTTCCTGGGGACAGAAACAAGAAACCAATCATGCCGTCTAATTTCTCAATCTTCCTGCTGCCAATCCCCAGTCCCCTTTAATGGAAGCCATTAATATTTAAATAACCAGGGTAGTTACAGCACTTCCCTTGTAAGCAGATGTTGACTCAAAGATGTTAAAGAATGAAAAGAGGTAAAACTGGTCCTGTTTTAATTGATATAAATCTAATACATAAAAGTAAGAACTGGGTCAATTTAGTAGATCTCATTAACATTTAATCAAATAACTATCTGAGTCATGGTTTCCCATGTAGGTGAATTAAAGCGCCGACATATTTCATTTCACAGTTCTCATTCAACAGTCAGAATTCCTGAACTGTGCTTAGCTGTTATCTCTCCTTGTGAGAATGAAAGCTATTATCATAAATGGAGAAGTGGGTTTTTTAAACACCCTCTCGTGTGTTTTTGCTTATCCTAAATTAGCATGAATCTTTTTATTTATTGAATATTTATTGAGCAATTTCTAAACCAAGAAACCTGATACTAGATAGAGGATATCTCCCACAGAAAGTTGAAAAAGAAAACTGTTAACCCTACACTTTATCATACCTACTTGAAATAATATGAAAACAGTGGTGCTATTTCCAGTTCAAACATATCATATTGAAGAATTCCAACAAAATGTTCTTCTTAATAAATGTTTAGAAACAGAACAAAATCTAGCTAAACACAATACAATATTGATAGAATCAAAGAATCTAAAGGTCAAAAGTATATAATTTGCTAAAACTGTCTTACTAAACCTTAAATATTAAAGTTGAAAATCATGTGTCCAATATATAATTTTTGATATGGAACAAAGCTATTTATCCACAGTGTTCTTTAGAATAAAAAAAATTGTCAATAAATAAAATTTCCAACAATAAGACATCAGATAAGTAAGTTACTATACATCAAAAAGATAAAATTATTATACATACAGCAATTAAAATTATTCTACTAAGAATGTTTTGAAAAATATAATATTATTAGGTAAAGAAAAGCAGAATATTAGATTGGATATATGGTTTTTTCCTTATTTAATACTTCTTAATAATTTCTAAATTTTCTACAAAAATTTTGTACTCAGAAAAAAATAATTTTGTTGCTTCTTTAAAAAAACAAAGTGAAGCAACTGCTAGACATGACAGAAAAAGTGCTTATTCCTTATTCCTTATTACTACCTGGGTATGACCTCTTCTGTTTCCTAGGAATAAGGTTCTATTTGCACTTCTAGAATAGCTTTTTCTTTCTCTAACATTCTGTTAAGATGTGTCCTGATCTCCTAAAGCCACAGAATCCCAGAGACTCACAGTAAATTTTCTCTTCGGTAAATCAGAAGGCTCTGCATAAATGTGAGATGCTATAATAATATTTATTATCATATCTGTAATTCATTCTGCCTGGAGTACAGTTCATAATGAGAGTGCATATAGTTGGTACTAAGCAAATATTACTGAATTGATGAAACTAAATAAGGAACCACATTTTAGACTTACAAGATATTAAATGTTCATGTGGTCCAATTCCTGCATCTTCAGATTAGAAAACTTATACCAGGGAGTAACTGACTTGATCAAGATGACAAGGCCAAGACTGAAAGCGAGAATTTACTTATAGCTCTAAATCTCATCTGCTTTCTACTCTCCCATCTTTTTTTTTTTTTTTTCCTTTTTGAGATAGAGTCTCGCTCTGTCACCCAGACTGGAGTGCAGTGGTGCGAACTCAGCTCACTACAACCTCCACCTCCTGGGTTCAAGGGATTCTCTTGCCTCAGCCCCCCAAGTAGCTGGGATGACAGGCACCCACCACCACACCCAGCTAATTTTTGTATTTTTAGTAGAGACGGGGTTTCACTACGTTGACCAAGCTGACCTCAGGTTCCTGACCTCAGGTGATCCAACCGCCTCGGCCTCCCAAAGTGCTGGGATTACAGGCGTAAGCCATTGCCCCCGGCCCACTCTCCCACCTTTGTTCCAGATATATCCAAATATTCTGACTCTTACTGTCTCAGTAGATAATAACAGCCTGTAATAGTCCTAAATCCCTTTTATGGATTGTTAAAGGATGTAGTAAAGAAATAAACAAATGAATAAAAAGAAACACTGATAAGTAAATCTGTCTAGAGAAGTCTGGTTTTTAGAAACAACTCTGTAATAATCCAGGTCCTGCCGTGACTCATCCGAGGACCTTGTGTAAGATAGTAACTTCTCTGGGTCCCACCTGATGTGCTAGAGCCAGCGCAAGAGACCTGATGGTTAAATTTTCAGGAATACTGAGAGTCAGTTGTTCAACAGAGCCACCGTTAACAATTAAACTGTCATTGAAGAAGTTACATTTTAAAACATAAGTTCAAAGTACTCAAACTTATCATTTCTTAATGATTTTACTACATTTTACTATTACCTGTGATCTAGAGTTATGATTTTTGTATCTGTGTGGTAGACAGCTTATACATATGATGGTTTGCTTCTGGGCATCTTTTTCCAACTATGTGTTCAGTAATCCTGTTGGTAGCCTGAAATAAACTATGGTAGGAGTATTTATACCACAGTAACCAGCAAACACCAGAAATCAGGGCTTCTTTTTCTCAGACAGCCGATTGTTAAACATTTACCTGCACACACTGGGCTCATCTTCATTATTGGTGAAATGAGCTAGACGCTATTTTCCATTAGCTCACACTCCAATTCCAATCTACCTGACCAGCAGAAGAGACAAAAAGGGAAAATCCTGGCCAGTTCTCCCCTACCTGATCAACCAGTAACATAATCAGACTTGCAAGACCTCAACAAAAGAAACCTGAAAATGCCACTGGAGGTGTGTGTTTTGCCAAAGAAAAACAAATCAAAAACAAAACCTGCAGGATGAGGACAAAGAAACAAAGAGCAGGTATTTAAACCAGTCTTAGGTTCTCCCCTTCACTCATTTCCACTTCCCCACTTTACACTATCGATTACTCCAGTCAAAGGATACATATCTTTCATATAATAACCATTGTAGCTGCAATTAAAATAGTTATTGCCCGGCACATTGGCTCACGCCTGTAATCCTGGCACTTTGGGAGGCCAAGGCGGGAGGATCCCTTGAGCCCAGGAGTTTATTTATTTATTTAAGGGACAGAGTCTCACTATGTTGACATCCTGGACAACACTCTTGAAGTACTCTTTTCCCAGGGAGGACACAGTCATGGCATGTAAGGTAAAGGGCAACCTTTTGCTGAAGTGGCACTGAGACACGCCTATCTCCTTTTCATAGGTTCCTCTCTGGCATCAGACGGTGGCGTCTAATCTCTCTAACGAATTAGTCATCCCTGTCTCTGCCACCATATCCTTGGATGTGCAGGAAAAGGAAACTAGAGGTGTGTGGCAGGGAGAGAATGAGAAAAATCAGGAAGAGGAGAAAATAATATAATCTGACACCACAGTCTGGAGCTTTACCTTGAAATCCCACTCCAACCAGAAGGGAAATTTAACTGGGCACGTGGTGGAAAGTAAAATGTAAACATTATCCCAAAATGTTTTTCAACAGTTTTGAAATAGAAGGGCCATGCCTGTGACTAAAGGCACCATCATGATAATAACATCAGTTAATAGCTACCAATTACTGAACGCTTACTATGTACAAGAAACTGTGCTGATTGCTTTATATTTTTTATTTCTAACCAGGTGGGTAAGGGTTAGAAACAACCTGACCTTGTCATCTCTTTTTATAGACGAGATACTGATCCTCAGAGAATTTAAGTGGTTTGCTCAGGTTCACAGTTAGTAAGTGGTAAAGCAAGCAACTGAGGTGTCAGGCCTGGCTCAGAACATGATACCCCAAAATAATGGCACCTTGGCATAGTGAGTATTTTAAACAGCAGGAAATTGAAAAAACAGCAGAGGCAGGAAGGCTGCTCTCTGACCCTTTCCCACCTTTTTCTCCTGAGAGCTGGCCATGAAAGAATTCTCTGACCTACTTCCCCTGAAAGTAGGTCATAAGACCCTCATTCCGGAGGGGTCCTGCCCTGTACCCAGAGGGAAGGAATGTCACACCGAGGTTGAAAAGAATCTGAACAAATAGGCCTTGCTGAGTTCCCCGGTTTATTACTATTAGATCACATTCTTTTGTCCTTCAATTACACTTCTGCACAACTGTCCCTAAACACATATGGTTTTCCCTGGGTCCTTGGGGCTTCGTTTTCTAAAGGTTTCTGTGTCACTGAAAACTTATATTAAATACAACTTTTATACTTTTTTCATTTAATCTATTTTTTTTTTCTTTTTATTTGTTATAGGGGTCTCAGCCATGAACCTTGTGATGGATGAGGAAAAGATATTCTTTTTCTCCCCTTACACTTTCTGGCAGCCAACATGGGGTGGCTGAGACACCCCACTAGTTCCAGGACCTGCAGATAAGATCCTGGGACAACTAATAAAAAAACAACAAAAGGTTAAGAGTTGTTTTTTTGATTTTTGTTTTTTAACCAAGATCAGCTCTCTGGGATCTCTTCTTCTAGGTAAGAATTTCCTTTCCAAATTCAGATTAGCAGAAGAAAAATCATTTGTTTGCATTGTGACTCTTATGTAAATCTGATTTGGGGGTACCCATTAGTTATTGATCCTTTCCCTCCCAGGGACAGCTATCTCATTCCTGTTTCTCTCCTTTTGTTTCCTGAGAGCTTCGCTTCATGACTGGTGACAAAACTCTCTCTGGGCCCGGCATGATGACTGATGCCTGTAATTCCAGCACTTTGGGAGGCCAAGGCAGGCAGATCACTCGAGGTCAAGAGTTTAAGACCAGCCTGGCCAACATGGAGAAACCCCGTCTCTACTAAAAATACAAAAATTAGCCGGGCATGGTGGCACGCACCTGTAATCCCAGCTACTCATGAGGTTGAGGCAGGAGAATCGCTTGAACCCAGGAGGTGGAGGGTGCATGAGCTGAGACTGCACCACTGCACTCCAGCCTGGGCAACAGAGTAAGACTTTCTCAAAAAAATAAATAAATAAATAATTAATTAATTAAAAATTTAATTAAAAAAAAAAGGAAAAAAAAAGAAAAAAAATTTCTCTGCTCTCTGCCAGATGGGATGCAAGTGTTTCAGCTAACAATGAATGGGAAACACATCTCCGAGTAGATGATCTGAGAACGACAGGGAGCCGGCCTTGAGGAAACAGTGCAAAGGCTCTGCAGTGCAAACAAGGTGCTTACTGTGGGTTGGTGGGCACAGTCAATAGGGGAGGGAGTGGTACACAATAAGGTTGGAGAGATAAAGCAGAGCTCGGAGAGTCTTATCTTCCTTCACCTGTGTTAGCATTTTATTCTAACAATAATGGGAGACCACTGGAGAGTTTACAGCAAGGGAGGAATATCATCTGATTTACACTGTGACATGATTGCTGTGGTTGGTATCTAACAAGTAGACTTAAGGAGAATCAGGATGGAACCAGGATACCTAATAAGAGGTTGCTGTTATAACCCAGGAGCTATTATAAAGGCTGGGGTCAAAGAGTAGCAGGGAAGGTAATGAGAAATGGTCAGCTACATTTTGAAGGCAGATCTACGAGTATTTACTCATAGACCAGATATAATGGCTGAGGGAAAGACAAGAAGTACAAGAATGGCACCTGTTTTCTACCCAGAGTAAGTCCAAGGATTATTATGCGCTGAGTTGAAGATATTTTGAAGTCATAACTCCTAGTACCTCAGAATATGACCTTATTTGAAAACAGGGTCTTTGCAGATGTAGTAAGGTTGATGCAAAAGCAATTGTGGTTTTCGCCACTACTTTTTTTTTGGAGACAAGTCTCTCTTGGTCGCCAGGGTGGAGTGCAGTGGCATAATCTCGGCTCACTACGACCTCTGCCTCCTGGGTTCAAGCGATTTCCCTGGCGCAATCTCGGCTCACTGCAACCTCTGCCCCCTGGGTTCAAACGATTCCCCTGCCTTAGCCTCCCAAGTAGCTGGGACTACAGGTGTGTGCTACCACTCCGGCTAATGTTTTGTATTTCAGTAGAGATGGGGTTTCACCATGTTAGCCAGGATGGTCTCGATCTCCTGACCTCGTGATCTGCCCACCTCGGCCTCCCAAAGTGCTGGGATTACAGGCGTGAGCCACACTACTTTTAATTAAAAGTAATTTTACACCAACCTAATAATTAGCTACAATGAGATTATACTGGAGTTGGGTGAGGGCAGGGCTTTCATCCAATAAAACTCGTGTCCTTATAATAAGAGGAGGGAACTACAGAGGAGAATGCCATGCGACAACAGACACAGACACTAAGTGATATATCTACAAGCCAAGGAGCGCCAGGATTGCTGGCAAACACCAGCAGCTAGAAGAGGCAGGGAAGACTGTAGGCTACAGGTTTCAGGGGGAGCATGGTCCTGCTGACACATTAATTTTGGACTCTAGCATTCAGAACTGTGAGACAATACATTTCTGTTGTTTTATGTTATCCAGATGGTGGTGTTTTGTTATAGTATCCCTAGGAAACTAATACATGAATAGTGGGGCCATGACTGGAGATCAGGAAGACTATGGAAGGAGTTGGGATGGAGGATGTGAAGGCACAAAACCCCAAGAGTTCTACTTTAAGTTGCGTGGTAGGCATCCAGTGAAAATTCTGACTGGCCAACACTAAGCTGGAAAAAGGAAGCAAAATTGATTTCTTACATCAAATATGTCTGGCATTATGCAAGCCAGGATCTCCCACGGGGTCCTTTATGGAATACCAATTCTGCAACATATTAACAGATTTTATAAGGAAAAACATTTGGGAAAGTCTGGGTTAAATACAATTAATGAGGCTGATGCAGGATAATCACTTGAACCCAGGAGGCTCCCTTGTTACAGAACACCTCATAGCCGTTCACTAACAGACAGCACACCTTTTCTTGACTGTGATACTATTCTTAGACAAGCCCTAAGGTCAGAGCTTTATATAAGACATATCCATATGAGTAAACTCAGTCCCATGTGAAATAATTTTCTCATGCCCCCTTAGCTATTGAGTAGCAAAGCTGGAATTTGAAGCCATATCTAGGTGATGCCAAAGTCCATGTATTTTCCATATACCACTATATAAATGACAGAATATAACAAAATCTGCCTCAATGCAACTGTTGATAAAAGCAGAATTCTGAATAAACTGGATTGTTTTGTCCATTTGCAGGATTTATAGGTACTGAAACTGCAAGTGACTGAAAGGCATATTTATCTGTAAAGATGTGAAAATCGCAGGTCCACAGATTGCTTCATAATGGATTTCTAGTGTACTTCTTTCAGTTTCAAAAATTACTTTTTGGGGATAAGTGAAGCTATCTACTCTTTGGGACATTAAAATCTCATGGCAAAGTCAGTGTCTTCCACTAAAAAATTTTTGTTAGTTTTGCTTAAGACAGTGTAGCCCTGTTCTTCTTAGAATTGCCTCCTTTTGAACGGTGTGAACCCAGGAGGCAGAGGTTGCAGTAAGCCGAGATCGCGTCACTGCATTCCAGTCTGGGCGACAGAGCAAGACTCCGTCTCAAAAAAAAAAAAAAAAAAAAAAAAGAATCGCCTCCTTTTTATTGCCTACTATAATTAGAATTTTCAAATAAAAACATCAGGATACACAGGGTGGCAAATACAAGGCTAAGATTGGGAACAATGAATGAGAACATTTTATATGAGGATAATCCTAGTAAATTTGGCAATGTCATCAGTTTAACTGCCGATCCCTGAAGTGACAGGGGAAACTTCCCCCTGATTCTAAAAGAGCGACTACTGTTTGTAGCAGTAACCACTCTATAGGATTCGCTTCCACGATTCTAGTACATTTCTCAGCTCTTTTCCATATGTTATCTCATTCAAGCTTCACCTCTACTCTTTGTTTTTTTTTTTGTTTTGTTTTTTTGAGACAGGGTCTCACTCTGTCACCAACAATCTTGGCTCACAGGAATTTCTGCCTCCTGGGCATAAGTGATCCTACCACCTCATCCTCCAGAGTAGCTAGGACCACTGGTGCATGCCACCACACCCAGCTAATTTTTGTACTTTTCATAGAGATGGAATTTCGCCATGTTGGCCAGGCTGGTCTCGAGCTCTTCGGCTCAAGCGATTCGCCTGCCTTGGCCTCCCAAAGTGCTGGAACTACAGGCATGAGCCACTGTGCCTTGGCCCACCTCCACTCTTGAAAAGAGTTAGTGTAGTACTTCAATAGAGGCCCATGCTGACTGGGCCACTTTGCAAGTGATAATACTCCAGGCAGCAGCTGAGCTGGAGTGGACTCCAAGTTGACTGGACCATCCACTCATTCACTGCATAAATATATCCTTAGCTCATACAATGAATAAAACAGAAAGCATCTGCCTTCGTGAACTCAGGAAGAGAGACAGGCGAGGCTTTTAAGAAAATCAAAGCAGGATAAACGGAATAGAAAGGAAAGGGGTTCAAGCAGTGGCACTAACTTGAGAGAGGTGGTCAGGGAAGGCCCCCCTGAGTAGGTGACACCTGAGCAGATCTGAGGGCATGAGACAGTGTCTAGGAAGAAGAGAGTTCCTGGCAGGAGAACAGTGACCGCAAAGGCCATTAACAGGACACAGTGCAGATGGAAGCCCATGGTGGGAGCCAGTGAGCAGTGGTTGGAGTGGTTCGAAGGGGGATCAGGTATACGTTCGTGCTGGGTATTGAAAGCCAACCTGTGTTTTAGGGCACTGCTTCTTCCCAGCTCTAGATATCTCTATCAGTGTCCAGGAAGTCCAACAGTGTAACACTGCTGGCCCCTTGCTGCTGCCTTCTTCCCTCTGTAGCGGCAGGATGTCAGGCAGAAAGGTTCACCTTACGGGTACATTTGGATAAACTGGTCATGTTGGGCTCACCTCACTCCCCATCCCCACACGGAGTGGTGCTTTTCTCTCTCCACCCTGTGTGAACCTGAGGATTGTTGGGCAAGTCTGCTCAACTCGGGCATCAGTCATAGGAAACCCATTTGCCCAAAAGGCAAAGTGCCATTCCAGCCCAGCCTCCCTCGTTAATCAAGCTGATGTTTTGCTGTCCTGCCGCCTTGCTCTTCTGTCTTATTTCTCAATTTCTTCAGAACTCAGGAGAGAAAGACAAAGTGCTGTGTTTTGGGCTCTCTCAGAGACCTCAAAAATGGAATTTAGGTTTTATTCTAGTGTAACACCTACACTCCACTGTCTTTCTTTTCCTGCAAACATTTCATCATACATACAATTGAAGAAAGGCGTGGTTAACAGTATCAGCTTCATCAGCCATACCCAGAATTTAAAGCCCCACACAGTCTGGCTTGCTCACACCAACCCTGAAAAAGAGCAAGTGGAGCATGAGAAATGACCTCTCAGATCAAACCAGCCAAAATGTCTTCACACAGCTAATCCAAGGGCAACAAAGTCACTGCATTCCCTCATTAGGTATTTGAAAATCCACTGCGTATAGTATCTAAGGTGGAGACAACACAAAAAGCCCACAAACTGGTTCATCTGCTTCATAAGCCACTGAACACCCTCTATTATTGCTTCTGTCAGCAGTTTCTGAAAGCAAAAATATAATAAATAAATAAAACCCTGTTTTCATTCTTACTTAATGTATTCTGACTTCTGTGCATATCATCTTGCTAAAATCATTAATAATCTCCATATTTCTAAATTCAAAAGAAAAATCTGTCTTTATCTTTATTGACTTTTCTGACACGCTGCTACTGCCCCTTTGGTAAATTTATTGATGCCTTGCCTTCTGTAATTTGTGTTTTCATGGTTCTAAAATTCTTCTAGGATTCTATCCTTGGTCCACAGCTTATGATGCTTTCACACACTAAAGAGTGGTCTCATCACTTTAACCAGCACTTTCTGTGGACGCCACTCAAAATGAGAGTGCCTCTCAAAAGCTTCCGCCTCATCTATCCAACCGCCTGCCTAACATTTTTACCTGATGCCCCACGGGTATATGAAACTCAACATGTCAAAATGGCATTTAATCCTGCTGAAACATGGTGAGTGAGAAACATTTATTTCTGTCCCCTCATGAAACCTCTCTAAAATGAGAGTGAAGACATTTTTTAAAGTTATAAATCCCAATACCCAAGAAAATAGGAGAGACAATAGTAAATGGGGCAGATCAAATATTTGTTGTTAGATGGAAAGTGAACAGATAGTTTGCAGAGAATGAACACAGAATATAAACGAGAAACAAGGTAATTCAAACCATACAACTACAGAAAGGGTCAAAACTGGTAAGTACTATAGAAGGCAAAAGCGAAGTATAGGGCTGAAAATGGAAGAATTGATATGAGTCTATAACAACATTTAGATCCTCAAGTCCCTCCCCAATCTAAAAGAGGAGTTGAGAGCCTTATTCTGTAGAAAATTCATTATTTGGACATTTTCAGTAGAGACACTCTAGACTTGGGAATATAAGAAACAGTGAAAGTTGGGGAGGAGATACTCTACTGAAAACTCAGAAAGCCTACACACTGACAGACCTCAGCCCCTTGAACACTCAGCAGTAAGAATGTTGGCAGTAAGGACTCTATACCTTCATTCTTCAGCTTCTGCAGGAGACTGAAGGATTCTTTTTTGCAACAACTGCATTCTCTTAGAGAAAGAATATACACATAATGACATGTAGGATCCTCTAACGAAGCGTGTTGAATCCACCAATCAGCTGCAGGGAGCCAGCGAACTGCTGACAAATCCCTTTGACACAGTGTCCAACCACCAATTTAGTATCTCACACTTAATACGTAAATAGACTTCAAGGAACCATTGGGTATTTGAGGAAAGCCTCCAGCTTGGTAGAAAATCCAAAAGAAATGGCACAAAAACAAAAACTCACAAGAAATAGCAATATATGAAGCAGAATAACTCTCCAAAAATCAAAATGTCTTCAAGGAGATAAGAGAAGATATTTCATTCATTAAACAACAGAATAAAAAATAAGAACATGCTTCTGAAAATTAAAAAATACAATAGTAGAAATCTTAAGAATTTGATAAAAGGACAGTGCAATTAAGTTATAGAAATCTCACGGAAAATATAATTGAAAGATAATAGAACTTTTAAAAATAGGGAGAAAAAAGATAAGGAAATTAGAAGATTGGTTCCAGAAGATCAATATCTGACTAATGGAAGTTCCAGAAAAAGATGGCAGATAAAATTCAGGGGAGATCAGGTGGCTCATGCCTGTAATCCCAGAACTTTGGGAGACCAAGGCAGAAAGATAGCTTGAGCCCAGAAGTTCGAGACCAGCCTAGGCAACATAATGAAATTTCATTTCTACAAAAAAAAGTCTACAAAATTAGCCAGACATGGTGGCACACACCTGTGATCCCAGTTACTTGGGGAGCTGAAGTGGGAGGATCACTTGGGCCCCAGGAGGTCAAGGCTCCAGTGAGCCATGATCATACCACTGCACTCCAGCCTAGATGACAGAGAGAGACCTTGTCTCAGAAAAAAAAAAAAAAAATCAGGGTAAGAAATTATCAAAGAAATAGTGCAAAAATATCTGCAGAGGTATAGATATGATTTTTCAGATTTAAAGGAACCATCAAGTTCCTGGATCAAGAAATGAAAAGATGAAGAACACATTTCAGAAATAAAGTGACTATTAGAAACTTTCCAGAGAAGAAGAGAGAAAGAGAATGGTATCACATAAAAAGAATCAAGAGCCAAAATTGCATTAATTTTTTGTTTATTGTGGTTTTTTTTTTTTGAGACGGAGTCTTGCTCTGTCACCCAGGCTGGAGTGCAGTGGCGCGATCTCGGCTCACCACAACCTCTACCTCCCATGTTCAAGCTATTCTCCTGCCTCAGCCTCCTGAGTAGCTGGGATTACAGGTGCACGCCACCATGCCCAACTAATTTTTTTGTATTTTTAGTAGAGACGGGGTTTCACCATGTTGGTCAGGCTGATCTCGAACTCCTGACTTTGTGATCCACCCACCTCAGCCTCCCAAAGTGCTGGGATTATAGGCATGAGCCACCACGCCCAGCCTCTATCAATCATGAGAATTAAATAAATATTCAGAAATATATCAGATTTATTTATGTATTTGTTTATTTTTATTTTTTTAGAGATAGGGTCTCAGTCTGTCACCTAGGCTGCAGTGGCAGTACAATGCTGCAATCACAGCTCACTTCAGCTTCTAGCTTGTGGGCTCAAGCAATCCTCCCACCTTAGCCTCCCAGAGTGCTGCTATTACAGGTGTGAGCTACCACACCCAGCTAGATTTTGATTTTGATTTTTAATTTAATTTTTTTTCACCTAATATACAGCTTGGGAACCAGCCAGTTTTTTTTTTTTTTTTTAAATGTTTTTCATATACCACTTCTCAGAAAGCTACTGGCAAATGTGGTCCACCAAAGCAAGGATGTAAACCAAGAAAGAGGAAGACATGGAAGCCCCGTAACAGGGGAACTAGGACTGAAGAGGGGAAGTGAAATCACAGAATAACAGTTATATCTAAAGAGCCACCAGTGCATAATGGAGCAGTAAGACAGAGGGGGGGTCCACATGAGATGTCCTCAAGGAAGAAATGTATCTATAACTGACTACTGCATGAGCTTTTGTAAAAAATCATATCAATAAGGATATTACAGTTCTGTCAGCAAGTTTGGACAGAAGTTATAAGAGTGATAGAGAAAACAGAACAATGCAAAGAGGCAATTTTTAAGTTGATGAAAATAAAACTGTACAAGACATGGATTGCAATTATAGTATACTACTTGGCTCAGCAGTGAGCAATATTTACATAATAAGGTAAACATTAGATATTGATTTAGCAAAAGAGAAAAATTATATCACCATTTGGACAGGTTGGAGGGTAGGAAAGTCAGGAGGTAAGGTATGTAAAAGTGGTAAATTCTCACCTTGTTGAATAAGTCAATAGAAAATACCTCAAATAAAAAGTGTAACTCTAAAACCAATAAATCAAGAAACAGATTAGGCAGATTACTTGGAAATTTGGAATTAAAGGTTAGAACAAATAGGTAGAAGTATGAGAGGAGGTCTCAGAGATAAGAGAAGGATGGGGAGGGGTGGAGAAGAAGACTAAAATGTTTTATCATGAGAATTATAACATTACTTTTATTATATTGACAAAAATCAAAAGTAGTTAAGAAGAACTCAAAAACTAAACTTATTATCTCCTTCCCTAAACTTGTCCTTACTTCCCTATTTTTCATCTTGGTTGGAAATACTCCCATCAACTCAAGTACTAAAGCCAGAAATCCAGGATGTATTCTTGATCTATCCATTTTTCTCTGGCCCTGCATTCCCACAGCCAATCAATCACCAACTGAATCTCCTAGATGTTTTTCAAATTCACCTTCACCTCTCTAAATCTACTCTCATGGCCTAATCCAGTTCTTTATTTTCACTTGTCTGGACTACTGCAAACCTCCAAACTAGTTTCCAACCTTGACTTTAACTCCTAATTAAATGAATCCCTCTATACTTCCCTCATGTGCTGCTGTGTCTCCTATTGAGGTGACATCACTGTCTGGGGTAAATACCTGGGGTTTGCCATCTCACACCAAGATTAAGGACATGGACACGCACAAGGAGTGAGTTTAGGAGTGGAGGTTTAATAGGCAAAAGAAAAAGGAGAACAGCTCTCTCTTGCAAGAGAGAGGGGCATCTGAATGGGAAATCTGGCCCTCCGTGGAGTGCACCGGATTTTATAGACAGGCTTGAGGGGGTGGTATCTGATTTATATAGACATAGATTGGCTCACAGATTGGCTGGACCAGTTTAACGTTTACATAGCATGCAGGGAAGCTGGCCACCTCACCCTAACCTTATTGTGCAAATGGGCTTTCCACTTAGAAAGCACTACTGTCTGCTCCCTACTGCAGACGTGGTTGGAAAGGAAAAGGGAAGATGGAGCTGCCATTTTGAACATGCCTAGTCCAGGTAGCCTTTTCCTATTGGCACAACTGCCGGCATTCACTCGTGCAAGCTTCCAGCTTACTTGTCTATGTGTGTAGCTCAATTTTATAGGCAGGCTGCTCTTTGTTAGAAAAGAAAATGATTTGGGGTCTGCTTTTCATTAAAAGGAAAACCTTACCGAGGACTCCTGTACCCTCACTATCTGCCTAAATAATTTCTTCTTAACGCCTATATCACTATTTTGGCAGGTCATGGAATTTATAACGTTTAAAAATTTGTTATGCAGCAATAGATAACCAATACAGAGGCAGGAGAAAAGCCTAAGTAGGAAGAGGAGAAATAGGATGGAATCTAGAGAAGTCAGTAGAGAGCCGATCAGAGAGAGTTTTCTAGATAGGTTAAGAATCTTTATCCTCTCGTGACTAGGAACTACTGAAGGGCTTGACAATTTGAAGAGTACTACGGACATCCATGTAAGGATGGACTTAAGCCAGAAAGACAGAAGGCAGGAAGGCCAGTTAATATGTTTCACAATAATCTAGAATAAAGATGATGGGAGTTCGAACTAGGGCAGGAAACTAGTAATAACAGCGTGGTGAGGGCAGACTTAAAAATAATTAGAAGGTTGACTGGGAGCAGTGGCTCACGCCTGTAATCCCAGCACTTTGGGAGGCCAAGGTGGGTAGATCATCTGAGGTCAGGAATTCCAGACCAGCCTGGCCAACATGCCAAAACCCTGTCTCTACTAAAAATACAAAAATTAGCCAGGCTTGGTGGTATGTGCCCATAATCCTAGCTACTCAGGAGGCTGAGGCAGGAGGATCACTCTAACCCTAGAGGCTGAGGTTGCAGTGAGCCAAGACCACACTGCTGCACTCCAGCCTGGACGACAGAGGGAGACTCTGTCTCCAAATAATAATAATAATAATAATAATAATAATAACACTCCAGCCTGGATGACAGAGGGAGACTCTGTCTCCAAATAATAATAATAATAAAGAGGAGGAGGAGGAGGAGGAGGAGGAGGAGGAGGAGGAAGAAGAAGAAGAAGAAGAAGAAGAAGAAGAAGAAGAAGAAGAAGAAGAAGAAGAAGAAGAAGAGGAGGAGGAAGAAGAGGAGGAGGAGGAGGAAGAAGAGGAGGAGGAGGAGGAGGAGGAGGAGGAGGAGGAGGAGGAAGAAGAAGAAGAAGAAGAAGAAGAAGAAGAAGAAGAAGAAGAAGAAGAAGAAGAAGAAGAAGAAGAAGAAAGTAAAACTGGAAGAAACTTGTGATTATATATTAGAGTTGAAATAGAACAAAGAATCTAGGATGATCCCAGATGTGACTTAGATGGCTGGGTGGGTGGATGATGGTGCCATTAACCGAGAAAGAGAGAGACCCAAATCCCTGAGAGTGAAAATCAGCTCTGCTGCTAATCAGTCTAAGATGCTCCCAACAGAACATTAACAATATTTCTATATACCCAAGGCCACTCTGCAGCTGCAATATGATGGACAGTCCTTTTTTCTGAGCAACTGCTGTATTCTTACCAATGATAGCCCTTTGCCCCACCCATCTCCTGAACAGCGACTGCTGAGAGTCTAAGTTCCTAAGCTGCCATGGGCACTTGGCAGCAGCTAATCCAGTGGGTACCTCTTCCCTGATCCCTCCTTTCACTCATTCAGCACAAGGCCAAACCTTTCAGAGGCCTCTTCCCGCTTCTCCCATCCCTAGGGTATGTGTCCTCCTTTGCTGCACATAATGCTAACAAACCTAACTTTGTGTCATTATACATGTATTTCTCATATTCTCTGCTTAGTGGGTTTCAACTTCCATCCCACTTGAAAGGTACACTTAGAAAAGGTAGAAGGAAACTAAAAAACAGAGAGAAAAGAGACAATAAAGCCAGACCACAGAGGATGGCTGCAGGCTCCCTATAGTACATTTCATTCTAAGATGAGCAGGAAAGGCTCTGCCACAATTCCTGAATGTACAAGGTCAAAAGTTGCAGCCTTCACTTCACCGACAGGTATATCCTTGGGCAAGCCAATTCACTTCTCCCCTTGGACTTCAGTTCCTTCATTTGTAAATTCTGGGGATTAGATGGACTATATAATTCCCAAAATTCCTCTCAGCTTGGAATGTCTAAGATTCTAAAAATGCAGCCAAGGAGATCAGGCTAAAACTGCTTCAGGCTTTGAGTCACAGCAATGATTCACGCAGGCTACCGTAATGAAAGAACTTCCACACCTGCTCTGGGTGCCCTGAACCTACACATTTCTGTCAGTGTTCGTAAGACAACCTAAAAAACCTAAGAAAGGCTGTTTTTTTTTTGGGGGGGGGGGGGCTACAAAACTGATTAAATTACATCTTTTTTGAGCACGGATTTTTAAAAAATCCTGTCAACAAAATTCTAAATCAGTGGCTTCCAGCAAATTTTCTCTGAAACAAAAGTCTCAGATTTTGCAGACACCAATGTTCACACACATGTGTACACAAGAACGGTGGAGAGAGTCATGGTTTCACATGGATTGTGCGGTCTGCCAGCTCAGAAAGCTCCTGGTTCCCAACGGCACAGGCAGTTCATTCTCCTGCCAGGCAAGTTAATTCCACCAACACGCCAATAGTTAGAAGGGGAGAAAACAAAACAAAACGAATTATTTCCACTTGACTTGCTGATTGCTAATAATATTCTTCATCAAGTAACCCAGGCAGGAACATTTCTCATTTTCAGAATTAGCTATGGCTGCCATTTCCCCTTGTGTCAAATATAAGGAGATATTTCTTAGGGTCTGCATACGACTCAGAATGGCTTCATCTTTATTTCACATTCTACATTTCTTATTGCTGGACTTAGGAGCATATGAGCTTTTCCCTAGCCAGGCCTTTCCCTGCAACCTACCTACCCTCCCTCAGCACTAAACAATCACATTTCTTGATCCATTCAAACATGCAGGCCTCGGCTGGGCACGGTGGCTCATGCCTGTAATCCCAGCACTTTAGGAGGCCGAGGCAGGAGGATTATTTGAGCCTAGGAGTTTAAGACCAGCCTATGCAATGTGGCAAGACCTCGTCTCAAATCAAACAAATAAACATACAGGCTTCTACCCACACTCTTCTATACAAACAGTTTTCTCTCCTTTAACAGATCTCAACTCTTTAGAGATTTTCTAGCCATACAGTAAAGGGTGAGAAACTTTGCTAAAACTTCTGGAGTAAAGATGAAAAGGGGACAGCATCTACCTTCAAGGAGCCCTCATTCTAGCAAAGAGAGACATGCATGAAAACCAGTAAACCCTAAATATTGTCATAAAGCATGAGGAATGCAGTTCTGTGCCCCATTACAAATAAACACTGCATTTAGTAAAGTCCTCACTGGAGGATGACCCCATTTACAATGCAAATCCTATTACTCACTATACAACTTGCTACTTCTAACTTTGGGAAAAAAGCATTGAGGAAGCAGCGTCATTCTTACGGCTTCCAGAGTCCACTGGGGCTAATCTTGCTCTAGGCTCCACATTCTATCGCACCTTCTCTCCAAAGACTCGCCAGGGAAGGAAAATAAGAAAAAAGCAAAAAGTGACCTTAGACAGGCACAACTGTGGGACAATGAGGGAAGGCAGAAGATTGATGGGGTAAAACAAACACACAAGTGAAAACAGAGCTTTTCTCCATTTTACCCTTAAATCAGCCAGGGATTGAAGGTATGATCTTAAGGAGAATGAATGAAGTGATTGTTGAACTCAGGGAAGTAGGAAGGTTGCATGACCTTTGTACCAGCTTTAGGGGCTGGCATTTCTGAGAGGGGTTGGCCCTTCCTGTAGAGTTCAAGAAGTTGGGTGAAAACAAGGCACGATCAGAGGGCAGACATCCCACCAATTGTGCAATAACCAATTGTGCAATGTGCTTTGGGCTTCCTTGCTGATCATCTTCCCAAAACAGAGGGGCCACAGTAAGGAGCCTACATGTGCAAACGCCTAATACAGTGCCTAGCATACAGTCAGTAGCATATAGGAAGGCAATGCAGTCCAGTGGGAATAGCATGACAGATTTAAAATATGCCCTCAGACTGAGAGTGGTGGCTGATGCCTGTAATCCCAACAATTTGAGATGCCGAGGTGGGCAGCCCACGAGGTCAGGAGTTGCAGACCAGCCTGGCCAACATAGTGAAACCTTGTCTCTACTAAAAATACAAAACTTAGCTGGGCATGGTGGCACATGCCAGTAGTCCCAGTTATTCGGGAAGGTGAGGCAAGAGAATCACTCGAACCCAGGAGGCGGAGTTGTAGTGAGCCGAGATCGCCCCACTGCACTCCAGCCTGGGTGACAGGGCAAGACTCCATTTCAAAAAATAAAAATAAAAAATAAAAAAACAAAGTATGCCTTCACAGCTTCAAATGTGGTTTCTGCCACTTAAAAACTCTGTACCTTGGCCGGGCATTGTGGCTCATGCCTGTAATCCCAGCATTTTGGGAGGCCGAGACGGGTGAATCATGAGGTCAGGAGATGGAGACCATCCTGACCAACATCAGGAGATGGAGACCATCCTGACCAACATGGTAAAACCCCGTCTCTACTAAACACACAAAAATTAGCCAGGCATGGTGGTACGCGACCGTAGTACCAGCTACTGAGTACCAGCTACTCAGGAGGTTGAGGCAGGAGAATCGCTTGAACCCAGGAGGCAGAGGTTGCAGTGAGCCGAGATTGCGCCACAGCTGAGATTGCGCCACTGCACTCCAGCCTGGACAACAGAGTGAGGCTCCGTCTCAAACAAAAAAAAAAAAAAAAAAGGGGGGGAGCTGTTGCCTTGTGAAAAGATAGACAAGTTCATTAAATTACCTGGCTTCTGATCTGGAAGTGGGTTACCTGGAAAAAGCATTGTACGCTCTAAAAGTCCTATATTAAAAAAATTATTTAACTTTCTCTTTTTCTTTCCTCTGCCTCACCTTACCCCCTGCACTTCCCAGAATGGGAAAAGGAAGGACTTACTTCATTTTACTAGTGTGGATATGGTCTTCTAGTTAGAGACTGTGGTCCATTATTAAGGAGAACTACAGCTACAATAACACTGTAGATAAACAGGCATTAAAATACTAACAGATCATTGAACATCTGTATTTATTTTTGTTCCAAGAACTCCATATATTCAGATTTTCTTCAAGATCTTGTCCTTCTTTTTTCTTCTTCCGTACATTCCCATTCAACCACCCCTTGAGTATTAATCACTAGTCCAAATGTTTGTTCAGTCCTGACACTGCTATTGGGTGTTTCAGGACTGTTATCACCACTGTCAACTGTCACCTCCACAAGGATAACCAATCAGTCCCTCAAACCCACTGACTCTATAACAGGACATCATCATTCTCCTCAAACTTCCTCCTTCTATGACTTGCAGATGCTTTTTTTTTTTGAGACAGAGTCTTGCTCTGTTGCCCAGGCTGGAGAACAGTGGCGCAATCTCGGCTCACTGGAGCCTCTGCTCCTGGGTTCCAGTGATTCTCCTGCCTCAGCCTCCTGAGTATCTGGGATTACAGGCATGCATCACCACGCCTGGCTAATTTTCGTATTTTTAGTAGACACAGGGTTTCACCATGTTGGCTAGGCTGGTCTCGAACTCCTGACCTCAGGTGATCCGCCTGCCTCGGCCTCCCAAAGTGCTGGGATTACAAGCGTGAGCCACCACACCCAGCAACTTCCAGATTCTTAATGATGCTCCCTTATTATTGCAGATGCCTGAGTTCTGAAACCAGAAGTCCTCAAGTCAAATCTGTCACCAAGTGCTATTCTACTTCCTTTTTTCTCTGTTCTATCCACAGTTAAACCCTTACTTGCCCCGAGACATTTACAAAGCTTCCTGACACATCTCTCAGACTTGCAGTCCTTTTCCCTCCAACTTAGCCTAACGCTGATACTGCAATGAGCTTTCTAAAACACAAGGCACTCCCTTCCTCCCATGCCTTCAATGGCTCCCACCTGCAACCAGGATAAAGTATAAACTTCCTACGATGAAATGTAATGTCCTCTACCGTACAACTCCAACGTTAACTTTTCAAACCAAAGTTACATGATCCCTTCACAAACTCTAAGCCTGTGCTCTGCCAAATCAAAACTCTCCTTGTTCCCTAACCCTATCCTGCCTTTTATGTTTTTATGGCTTTGCTTAGCAAACCTCCAGGCAAAGGGTAGGAACTAATCAATGCCAGTTGATTAATCAATTGAAATCAATACCCTGGCTTCTAATCAATAATAGAGTATAGGCAGATTCTAGATTGCAACATTTTTTTGACTTTTCTGAAAGTTTAAACCTTTTCATAATCAAACACTGGGAAAAACATTAGTTAAATGAATAAATAAATGAGAAAATGAATCAGTTGGGAGCTGGGTTACATTGTCTCCCAAGAATCATACAGTACAAAAAGACATGTCAAGCAGTCTTTCTGAAAGGGGTAATGGGACACACAGTCTCAAAAAGGAAAGGAGGAAGGGCTTAGCCTCAGGGTTCTAAGTAAATATTTTGACCTGTAGACAACTCTAAGCAATTTAAAGACAACCAATAACTAGAATCAGACTAGAGATAAAAAGTTAGGAGATAAGTTGCGACTGTATTGGAAAGATAAGCTACAAAGAATTTGCTTTTTCAGGCTCCAAGATGTAAGGACACAATCCTTCCCCCTCTTTCACCACCACCACCCTGTCCTGCACTCCAGGGTCTGACTTAAAGCAATGAAAGCATGTGATTTCATGTTCAAGGTTATACCTATAATATCTCTGTAGGCAGAGAAATCTCAATACCCTGGTTTCAGTTCAGACACGCTGTAATAGCTGTCTTGTAAACTGTCTATTAAGGCTTACATCTTTGAGCTTGCAAATATAGTATAAAAGTTCAAACTCCATTACTGTTTTTACCAGGAAAGTACAGTTCTTAGCTTTTGGCCAGCTTACCTCTCTCCCAAGTCAATATAGATGTTAATGAGTCATTGTTCTAGAGGTATCTTTCTAATTCTGAGAAGCTTGCCTACTTCTTTTAAATGTTCTTAGTTCAGTCAAAGAAATCCCACACTATAAAGCCATTGGAAATGTTAAACTAAAACAATCATGTTTGATCTTTAGTGAACCATACTTCCTATTAAGAAGGGGTCACTGGCCAGACACAGTGGCTCATGCCTGTAATCCCAGCACTTTGGAAGGCTGAGGTGGGAGGATCACTTGAGATCGGGAGCTCGAGATCAGCCTGGACAACATGGCAAAACCCCATCTCCACCAAAGATACAAAACTTAGCCAGGCACGGTGGTGTACACCTGTAATTCTGGCTACTCAGGAGGCTGAGGCACCAGAATCGCTTGAACCCGGGAGATGGAGGTTGCAGTGAGCCCGAGATGGTGCCACTGCACTCCAGCTTGGGTGACAAAATGAGACTCTTATCTCAAAAAAAGGAAGAATGGGTCATTACTTATTTACCTTGAGTATTTGGGTGATAATAAACAGATATCTGATGATACCTGAGGCAACAACTGAGTTCCTCCCCTCTCACTGCCTTAGTTCTGTGCATCCCGGGGTAGTATTCAACACTCAATGTTTCCTCTGACAAACTAGATGCTCCCCAAAACAAAAACAAACTCATTTTTTAAAATTGTTATATCACTTGCTTCTTGTTTTTATTTTTTGTGGGGGGTGAACTGGTAGACCCAGCGGACTTTCTTAACATACTCTTCTAAGTCATTCAAACTGTCAGTTAAAACCCACCTATTTCTCAGGTTAGTAGAATCCCACTATAAAGTGATTTATAAACTGGATTTATATAAACTGGGGGACCAACTGCCCCTCCCAAACAACTTCTATAAAAGATTAATAAAACAACACCGTGTTAAGAACACTGACACTACATTATAAAGGGTTTCCCCTGTACTTAGATAGCATGAGGTACACATCTAGAATGCCCAATTAGTCAAAGGGTCTTGACAACCATGCAGACTTTCAGATGCCAACTAAGTCAGTGCAGTGTACTTTTCCAAAGTGCTCCAATTCTCCTTTTGGACAACTTTCTTAAACGTTATTTATCAAACTAATAAAATGTATTCTCGGTGGACTTTTATTTCTGCTTACATCTTTGTTCTTACTCATCCCAAATCAAAGAAAGGAAAAAAAAAAAAAAGGAGTTGAACATTTAAGCGGGGAAGGGAAAGGCAAGTACTGAGAGGCTCCTTTTTCATTTACTGAAGCCAAAACTGAGGCTGTGGAAAGTAAGTAACGTCCCTGATGTCATCCAAGTAGTGAATACTAGAATCAGGAATTGCACAGAATTGTCCAGCTCCAAAACCCAAGCACCTTTCTTGGGACCCACTGGGGTTGCAGAGAAGGTGGGAGGCTCAAAGGTGACTGCACACGGGTCATGCGTTGCCACAGTCATTATATGGCCAGAGTTTTAAACATTATTTTGTTCTGTCTTCACCATAGACTTCATCATCAATCATAACTGATGAGGAAAATTACACTTAGCTGAAAAGCCAAGTCCCGCGCTAGGGAGGCATTTTCTATATGTTATTTCTATTTCCAATAAAACAAGTATTTAAAAAGAAAAACTTATTATCTCCATCTTTCAGATGGCAAGACTGAGGTTTAGTAGGCTTAAATAATTTGCCCAAGGTCACTAACTAGCCAAGGCCAGAGCTGGGATTTAAATCCATAAATATTTCAAAGTCCTTTTGCTTCTGTATCACCAAGCTGATCTACACGTCGCAGGGAGCTGCTTCCACCTGTCTCCTGTGCCCTTGGTTTCTCCTAATCCTACATTCCAAGAATAAAAGTCTTCCTATGTGTTTTCCTTCCTAGGCTGAAGCCAAGTTTCCCTGCTTTGGGCACGTTCAAATAGAAGGCATTTTCCGCCTCTCCTGCTTCTGAGCACCTACGAAATCAACACATCCCCAAAAGACGCGTTGAGGTAGTAAGAGAAAGTGTCCTGCACTCGCCACCCTCCAGCGCTAAGAGCGGTAGAGGACCCCACAGCTTCGCACTTCCCCAGAGGAGCTCCTGCAGTAGGAAGCGCCTTCTAGCCTGGAAGAACGCTGGGTGCGACAGTTATGCCAGGAACTTTCAAGAGTATTCCCTTGGCTGGGCGCACGCAGTGCATCGCCAATGCTCCAACTTGAAAACTTTGACTCGGCCACAACCACCCCATTCCAGTCTCACCCATGCGGCGCTTTGTCCCCTGTTGGTGCTGAGGGCTTTTGAGATCACCTGTCCCGCGCTCCCTACGTCCGAGGGACCGAGGCGAGGACCTGTCCCGCTGAGCCAGCACGACCCACGCGGGGAAGGCAGCACTTACGCGGCGCAGCCGGTGCTCCTCCCAGAGCCGCGGTACGCAAGGACCCCAGCCGGTTGTGCTTGCAGCGCTTCCCAAGTCAGGCAGAAGTGAGGCAGCCCCACCCAGTCATGAGGACCCTGCAGAACTCCAGCCTTTAAGCGCTCCTTTAGGCTCACATGACCCAGACCTAGAGGGCAAAAGGTACGTCGTGTCCCCACCTCCTGGTCCTAGAAACCTGTCCGCACCAAGTCAGCGCTTCCCATGCTGGGTGGAAACTTAAAAATTAATAAAGATCGTCGGCTGCGGTGCAATTCAGGTTGGTTTGTCCCTTTGTTTTATTCTGATTTTGTCTCCCACTTTTTATTTTATTTTATTTTATTTTTAATTTTTTTTTTTTTGAGACGGAGTCTCGCTCTGTTGCCCAGGCTGGAGTGCAGTGGCCGGATCTCAGCTCACTGCAAGCTCCACCTCCCGGGTTCACGCCATTCTCCTGCCTCAGCGTCCCCAGTAGCTGGGACTACAGGCGCCCCCACTTTTTAAAATCTGCTATCTTAGAATTTCAACCCTGTATTTTGAAATTATTTCTGCACTGTAGGACTTACTTGCAAGCCCAGGATTTACATTTGGAAAGCGAGTCATGTTTGATTCCCACTGTTTAAAAAGGCAACACACATTCACTGATGGTCTGCATTCCAGCTGCACTAGCAGTAAGCGCGCACCAAGTGCCACTGTCCTGCCAAGCACTCTCCTGAATCACTGCGCTGGAGTCTCAGAGCCACCTGATGTGTTCTGTATCATTATACCCATTTTGCAAGTGGGGAACACAAACTAAGTGAGGTTAAGTAACCCATCCAGGGTCACATTGCTTTTAAGTGAGTTGAGTGCGTATTATTAACCATCACCAGGTGCTGGGCATTGAGCCAGACAGTACGGGAGCAAGAACTAAAAAAGGCAAGGCGGTTGCAATGGCAAGTAGATAACACAAAATAAAGGAAGGTCATCATTATCAGCAACAGCAGCATCAACTGCCAGACAAGTGGGAGAGGCCATGGGGAATCTTCTGCACTGTCCCCGGCCAACCTCCATCTCCTCACAGCTAGCTGCAGGGGTGAGCCCAGGGAAACCCGCAGCAAAGCAGCCTAGCCAACCTGACAGTCAGGGGAAAAAATTGTTTTACGCCACTTTCAGTTTCGCGTAGTTTGTTATGCAACTAAGGCTAACTAAAGCACTAGTTTTATGAGCTGGAACAAACTCATGTCACTGAATATCTTTTTTCCTAAGTACCTACTTTATTGGGTTGCTGTGAGGACTAACTGAAAAAACGATGTGTAAATCACCCCGCACAGAGTATGTGCTCAGTGACTGCAGTCATTCTTTGCTATCATACCTTCTATTTGGAAGTACTTCCTACCCACCTACCTCTTTACGGAGAAAAATCGGTTTGTGGCAAAATAATTTTTTAAGGCCAAAATCAGCCCACCTTTAATATTTGCAGGACCCAGGGCAAAAGTACAGACAGAGATTTGTATGCCAGATACCTAAATATTTAAAAGTTATACACGAAGTTAACAAATGATTAAATACAATAAGTTCTACCTTCCTACCTAGACGAATATGCCTTGGGAATTGACATGAAAGGCCAGATTGAAACTATGGATGATCTGCACTTAAATATGATGGTGCAGGGAGAAGTGGTTTCTAGTTCCTGGTCTGCAGCCACCTCCTCTCTTCCCACAGGGCTCTAGTCCATTGGTGGAAGCTCAGTCCAGCTTCCCAGAAGCAGCTGTCCCCAGCCACCTCTTGGGCTCAAGAGTATGAACACCAGAGTCAGCAATGTTCGCCCATGGGAGTAGACATTAGCAGACAACACCGCTGCTGGTGTGCAGACCCCTGAAGGAGGCTCAGTGCCATTTGGGGAGGGAATTTGGAATTTGCCTTCTAAAGTGTGGGCCCTGGACGAGGGCTCCTTGGGTCTAAGTATAAGGACAACTACTGGCCAAACAATACCTATGCCCACATGGAACCACTTAAGAATTAAACTGAATTTTACAGTAAACACAGGATGAGTCATACTGTAGCGTATTTATTCAAAAACAGGGTGTCCCAAAAGTCTTCCTGCAGTTTTAATAACCTCAAGGCTATAAATGCTGCAACTTATAAGAACACCGTTTGAAAGTTAATTTAACACTATTTATCTCTGTGAAGAGTGTTGAATAACACATTTTAATTTTCATTTTTGTTTCAGTTCCCCTGAGTGAAATATGGCATACATTAACCAGAAAAGAAAATTACAATTACATTTATTAAAATAATTAAAACAGAGTCAAAAGAAGTAAATGTTCAAATGAGTTTTGTAAGTTTGTAACATTTCAACTTAAGAAGTTATTAAAGCTTAAAACTGCACTAACCTTTTTGGGGTACCCTGTATTTGGATTTGTCGTGTGTCAGGTTCTGTGCTAGACACTTGATTAAAAAGAAAAAACAAGGAAAAAGATAGTCTTCTTTAAGGAACTTGAAGTTTAGTTGTGGGGAGGGGATGAAGGGGACACAGAGATTGATCCCATCATACAATGTAAGTGCTGTAACTGGGGCTGATAAAGCGTATGGGGGGAACAGAGGACAGGGACCAAATGACTCTGCTCGAAGAGCCAGGGGAATCTTGTCAGAGGACGTGACTTGAAGTTGGACATTAAAAAATGAATAGCCACTGAGGGAAAAGGTGGCAGCACAGGCAATGAGCAGGCCACCTGCACTCAGGTTGATGCTGTGCTCTCAGACAGATGGACTGTGCGACACCAGGCGTGTTCAGGGTGGGTCGGGGGTTAACTAATACTGAGGTTAGAAAATTAGACTGGAGCCAGCTTGGAAAGGGCGTGAATGCTGAGCTCTAGAGACTGATGTTGTTCAAAATTAGTAGATTGGGAAATCTGTTTCTCTTTTTTTTTTTGAGATGCAGTCTTACTGTGCCGCCCCAGCTGGAGTGCAATGTCGCAATCTCAGCTAACTGCAACCTCCACCTCCCGGGTTAAAGCGATTCCCCTGCCTCAGCCTCCCGAGTAAGCTGGGACTATAAGCGCCCGCCACCACGGCCAGCTAATTTTTTGTATTTGTAGTAGACACAGGGTTTGACCATATTGGCCAGGCTGGTCTCGAACTCCTGACCGCAAGTTATCCACCTGCCTTGGCCGCCCAAAGTACTGGGATTACAGGTGTAAGCCACCGTGCCCAGCCTGGAAATCCATTTTCTTAAAGAAAGAGAATAAAATAAAACAAAACAGTACAGAACAGAATAGAACAGGAGTATGTGTTTTCCAGGGAGGTTGTGACTGAGTGGCTATAAACAGTAGAAATTTATTATCTCATAGTTCTGGAGGCTACAAGTCTGAAATTAAAGTGCCAGCAGGGCCGGGTTCCCTCTGAAACCTGGAGGGGAAGGATCCTTCCTCGCCTCTTCTAGGTTCTGGTAGCCCCAGGTGTTCCTTGGCTTGTGGCAGCATCAATCCACCGTCTGCTTCAGCCTTCCGCGGCTTTCTCTCTGTGTCTTTTCACAGTGTCTTTCCTCCATATGTCTGTCTCTGTGTCCTAATTTCACCTACTTACGAGGACACCAATGACATTGGATTAGGGCCCGCTCTAATGACCTCATTTTAGCCTGATTACTTCTACGAAGACTCATTTTCAAAATAAGGCCACTTCACTGCTGCAAGAGATATTTTTAACCCTTTTCTTGTACTGAGAATAATCAAAGGTGGGCCAACAAATCGGTTTGCAAAGAGATTCGTTAAGCCTTCTTCTCTGATTGGCTTTCTTGAAAACAAAGATTTAAAACTGTCATGTCAATCACAAGCCCTTGTGTTCTCTACACTTGCATATTCTAGCGAGGTTTGGGATTGTTAAGCCCTAGTGGTTCAGAGCATGGGTCAGACCCAGTTCGAATCTAGAACCTTGCACCAATGACCATAAGCAAGTTACTTAATCTCAGTTTTCTCATCTGTACATGATAAAAACACTATTAGCTATCTGCAGTGTTATTAAGAGGAAGAAATGAGATAGGAGTACATATAAAGCGCTTGTCATATATAAAGGCTCAATAAATGACAGCTATAACAATAATAATGGTGATCATGACAATCAAGATTCTAGGCTGTGACTGCAGTTCTTTCCAACTGTCTATCCAAGACAACTAAATTGTATCTGGACACCACACAAAAGGATGCCTCTCACTGACCTATAGCCGGAGCTTTGCTGTGCTCCTTAAATTCCAGTTAAGAAGACACAGAGAACAGATCATTTACACATCTTGATCAGGTAAATACAATTCCAATTGTCTAAGTGTGTAGGTTTGATTTTACATTTGCAGCTGCTGCCACCAAGACAAATGTGGAGCTGGAATGGAAACAAGGAGAATTGATTAACCTTGTAGGCAATCATGCCCCTCTCGGAAGTGTCTAGGTCTCTCCCTGCACTTGTCAAGGCTTCTATAGCCATTGTTCCTTTACAGTGTTATTACTGATCTTCAGTGGGCCGCCTCGCAGCGTGGAAACACAGCTCAGAGGCACAGCGAAAAGAGAAATATCACAGCCCCCATGCGCCACAATTAATTGTTCAATAAACACTTTTCTTAAGGAAAGAAGCCAGATGTGTCACACCCACACACTTGCAAAACAACACTGTGCTATTAAAAAAGGGAGGGGTGTGTGGTGGATCCAGCTGAAGAAAGTCTACAGCTGTTCTGCACCTTAGCTATAAGCACTGAAGGCTTCATTAAGTGAGAAGTAGGCCCAGGTGGCGGTAACCAAACTATAAGACACAGGCACATGCCCTGATCAACTTATTGAAGTGCTTCAGTCTTCTTGTACTTGATAAGGAAGGGGCACCTCCTAAGACTAGCCACAGGCTACAGACTCCAGGGAAGTTGTGGATAATTACATGGTAATTATTTCTAATAAGTGCTTCCACTCTCAGCATGATTATCCTTCCCTGGGTTGCTTGCCTCCTTATGCCTGGTTTATGTAGGGAAACAATGTCCAAATTAATCTATGTCTTTTGTAAGTGAGCCTATACCCCTTTGACGATCCAGATGGTTTAGCGCCCTTTAGCAGCAGGTGTTAAGGCTTTCTTACAAAAGGCATATTTTCAGTTTCCCTTCGGCTATGGAAAAAGCCAGGCAAATAAGACTTCGGTGGTTTAAGGATAAATTATGGGATTAATATAGACATGGCCACTAAGGACAGCTGAGCAAGCCCTGTGTAAAACCAAGAGAAATAATCACAGCGAACCTTTGGAAGGATTTTGTGGTTTGCCCAACAGTTTTCATATATATAATCTCTTAATTTTCACATCAGCCCTGCGAGGTATATTTTGATATTATGATGCACCTGCCAATGTGCTCGGGATAGTATCTGATTAAGGGCATGGCCCTAGGAGTAGACGGAGGGGATCTGAATCCCAGCTCAACCACTCATTAGCTGTGTGACCTTTGCTGTGTTAATTAACCTCTCCAAGTCTTAGCCTTCTCATGTATGGGAAGAAAACATCACCAACCCTACAAGGCTGATCTGAGGATTTGATGAAATTGTATGTGTAGCCATCAACACAATGTCTAGCCCATAGCAAGCAGATCATTCGTTGGCTGAAGGAAAGACATTTGCAAATGACAAACAGAGTGTAACGAAACGTCCTTGGGTGAAGCAGTATTTGGAGTCTCTTCTTTTTCTCTTGTTTAGGTTTTATTTTATTTTCTTCTAATGGAAATAGTGGTTAGCGCAGGTGCTGTCCTCACTCATATTGTGCCTATGAAGACTTGCATGATCCAAAGTGGGTTATCTAGAAAAGTGATTCTATAGCCTCTGAAGGGTTTTCCAGAACGTCAAGAACTAGATTACATCACCAAATAAAGGAATACAAGTAAAATGGGCAAAAGGTATTTTTTTGGTAGGAATGCTCAAGCAATTGCATAAAACCTTATGTTGCTTTTAATGCATGGCAGCTCAGGCTAGACTGCTCAGAACTTCTTGCTGGGTTAGCTGCTATGGGTTTAAAGGATTCCCCCTTGATTCTGAGACAGCTACACCTAGAAGCACCAAGCAGTGAGAAAGAGAAAAGGCGCTAGAAGGCCAGTCCCCAGGTCTCTTTGTTCTCTATTCTCAGTTCCTGGCTAAATCTTTCTTGCTTTCCTCATCTGAAAATGGAAGTCATAACAACTCACCCACTCTATCCACCCTTACTGAGCCAAGGAGTCTGAATGCACTAGCTAAATGATACAGTGCCTGTCTTATGCCATATGTAACACCATGATCACTAATGTGATATAAATTGCCTGGGCTTAGTTTGTTCCCATCCACCCCACCCAGAGATCTATCAGCAAAAAGAAAAAAGGAATTATCCCTTCTCCTTCTCAGAAGAAAAGTGACCTGACACTGAGTTGTTAAATTCTGGGCTCCTTTGCTCTGAGACAGTTGGAAGAGTTAACGCCATTTTTTCTCTTTCGGTGCACCCCATTGTTAGTTTCTCTCAGTAAATTTTGACAAGAAACAGGCAAACAAAACAAAATACACTTGATCCTTGTTATTCATGGATTCCATTATTTGCAAATTCTCCTCCATGGTCCAGATAACAAGGACCTCAGAATTCCTTGTCCAAATGTCCACAAGCTGGCTTCCAGAGCCTCCTTGGAGTCATCCTCCATCTGAGGGGTGGCCAAAGGCCATGCTTACAGAGCTGGGGTGTGCAGGGAAGGATGTCCAGGAGAAGGACAGGCGTAGAGGTAGTGCTCTACATCACCATGTTCCAGCACAGAACTTCAGGAAGTCTCAGAATTATAAACTCAAATTGATTTTCTAGCTTGCTATCAAGGTATACTTTTCAAGGTAAGAGGGTATATTTCATTTAACAGTTTGTTCCCTGGTTTATAAGTGTTACATAACTAGACATATGGTACGTGGGCCTCCATGTGTACTCTTGCCCCAACCCTCCAAAGAAAGAGGCAGGCTTGGAAAGAAATAAACATCTGTTGATTTAAACTACAGTTGACCCTTGAACGCATGTGTTTCAACTACACAAGTCCACTTATGCAAGGATTTTTTTCCAGAAAAGTGCCACTGAGTGTGTCCACCTTCTCTCCCACCTCCTCTACCTCTTCTGGTTTTGCCACCCCGAGACATCAGGACCAACCCCTCTTCTTCCTTCTTCTCCTCCTCAGCCTATTCAATGTGTAGACAATGAGGATGAAGACCTTTCTGGTGATCCACTTCCACTTAATGAATAGTAAATACATTTTCTCTCCCTTATAATTTTCTTTTCTTTTAAACGGAGTCTCACTCACTTTGTCACCCAGGCTGGAATACAGTGGTATAATCTTGGCTCACTGCAACCTCCGCCTCCCAGGTTCAAGCGATTCTCGTGCCTCAGCCTCCCAAGTGGCTGGGATTACAGGCATGTGCCACCACACCCGGCTAATTTTTGTATTTTTAGTAGAGATGGGGTTTCACCATGTTGGCCAGGCTCATCTCGAACTCCTGGCCTCAAGTGATCTACCTGCCTCGGCCTCTCAAAGGGCTGGGATTACAGGCATGAGCCACTGCACCTGGCCGCCCTTATGATTTTCTTAATAACATTTTCTTTTCTCTAGCTTACTTTCTTGTAAGAATATAGTATATAATATGTCTAACATACAAAATATATTAATTGTTACATTATCGTAACGTTTTCTGATCAACAGTAGGCTATTAGTAGTTAAGTTTTGGAGAAGTCAAAAGTTATATGTGGATTTTTGACTACATAGGAGGCTGACAGCCCTAACCTCTGCATTTCTCAAGAGTCAACTGAACTAATATCTAGGACCTGTTTGTCACCACATCACAGCCTCGTTTATTCTGACAGTTGCCCCTGGGGAGGAGGATGGTGGGGTTCTCATTGCAGAATCTGTGGAACAGGATGCCAGCAGACAGAGGAGGGGCCCCAGCCAGCAGCTCTGAGTAAGTGAAGGAACAATAAGGGCAACAGTGGTATAAATGCTGGAGATCAGGCCCCTCTCCATTTGTATGCAGTGAATCAGCCTCTAGCATGTCTATATGATCTAAATGGGAGGGGCTTCCCCATCCCTTCTCTTTGCCTCCCTACACCTATAGGTTTTGAATGTTCCTGCCAAACTCAGCAAGTATGAGCTCAAACTGGATTCTTTTTCAAAAACATAAAAATAAATGACATTTCTTATACTCTAGATGTCATGAAACAGTTCACACCTGATCGATATTTAAAGAAGTATTGTTATTAGACTGGCACGGTGTCTCATGCTTGTAATCCCAGCACTTTGGGAGGCCAAGGCAGGCGGATCACTTGAGGTCAGGAGTTTGAGACCAGCCTGGCCAACATGGTGAAACTTTATCTCTACTAAAAATTTAAAAAATTAGCCAGGTGTGGTGGCCCACACCTGTGGTCCCAGCTACTTGGGAGGCTGAGGCAGGAGAAGCTCTAGAACCCAGGAGGCAGAGGTTGCAGTGAACCAAGATTGCGCCACTGCACTCCAGCCTGGGCAACAGAGTGAGACTCCATGTATTAGTCCGTTTTCATGCTGCTGATAAAGACATAATCGAGACTGGGCAATTTACAAAAGAAAGATGTTTAATTGTACTTACAGTTCCATGTGGCAGGGGAAGGCTCACAATCATGGTGGAAGGCAAGGAGGAGCAAGTCACATCTTACATGGATGGCGGCAGGCAAAGAGAGCGGTGGTTGTGCAGGGAAACTCCCCTTTTTAAAACCATCAGATCTCGTGAGACTTATTCATGTCACAAGAACAGCACAGGAAAGACCTGCCCCCATGATTCGATTACCTCCCACCAGGTCCCTCCCACAACATGTGGGAATTCAAGATGAGATTTGGGTGGGGACACAGCCAAACCATATCACTCCATCTCAAAAAAATAAATAAATAAAAATGAAATAAGTATTATTATTATGTAAACTTGGGTTGCACCATTTCAGGGAAAACACATACATTTTAACAACCTAAGTTAAAAAGCCATTATCAAAAATAAATAAATAAATAGAACTCTTTCCAATGCTAAGAAGAAAGGCAAGGCTGAGAGAAGAGAAAGGAATTAAAAGGTATTAAATCCTTACTACCAGCCAAAGCCATGCTAAGTGTATCACGCCTGATGTCATTCAGACCTCACTGTAACCCTAGAAGGTAGACATTATATTCTCCATTTTCTAATGGATGTAACAGAAGAATAGAGATGTTCAATCATTTGTCCAAGATCAAAGAGCTACTGAGTGTCAGAACTGGAATTCAAACATAGGTCTTTCTGACACCAAAACTGCCATTCTTCTCACGTCTTTGTCTAGCCACCTGCACTACAATCTGAAGCTTGGAATACAAGCTTTGGATTCTTCCAATCATCGCCCTGCTTCCCTGTTTTTAAATCCTGTCCTTTAGCAAGGTCAACTGTGGACAGTCCTCCCTCATCGGGAGCCAGGAGGGTAGGCTGGCTGGAGGAGTCCTGTTGACAAATCTCATCCTTGTGATGGATTTTTTTTTCTAGGCCTCAAGACATCTGAAAAGGCGAGGACATTTCTAAATGCCCTCTGTCCTTCAGACCACATTGGAGTGTCATGTCAGGGTCTGTGAGCTGGGAAATAGGCCCTGAGCCAATAGATCTAGAGACAGCCACGTGCTCTTGCACAGCCTAGCCAGCTGTGCCCCTTGGGCTGTTAGTGAGAAAACTTACTTTTACATTTAATATTGGTTTTCTCCCCTTAAATCAAAAGAGTGCTGAGGGATAAACAAGCGAAGCATGGTGAGAGAGGGAGGAGTTAATGTGTGCAAGGTGAACCCTTAGACAGAGGCAACTGGAAAACCATGTATTTACTTTTGAGTTTTTTGACAATGAGATCTATCTTCCCTTCCCCCACTGGACTGGTCTGGTTTTTGCCTGTGATTAGAAGTTCTTCTGTGGCCTGTCACCTTCCTTGCAAATCTGTTGCAAAGTAATTACATCTCAGTATTGGGATCTGTGTTTCAAAAATGTCAAAACAAATTTCAATGATTAAATGCCACAGATTAAGCTTGTTACTTCTCTAAAATTGATAGGAAGGACACATTTTAATTCGAAATTATAAATCTGAGGCACTGTACCATCAAGCTACCTCCAAAACCCAAAAACTCCATAAAGCTCTAGCTCTGAGGAAACAAAAAGTTAAATTCAATCTAAAGATGGCGATCTTGTGAAGTAACCAGCCATATGTCATCTCATTTTATTGAGGCTGAAATTTTGCCCTGAGGCATCTGAAGGAACTCAGCTAAGGCATCCCCGATAAAGGTCATCTGTGAGGGAAACTTTGTGGGGTTTTTTTCCTCTTTAGATATATATAAACACTAATTAAATATGCATTATTGGTGTAATTTTGACCAAGGAGCTTTATGTTAGTATGAAAGCGACTATGTATTACTCTCCAGCACAGCTTACACAAGCATTATTCTAAATTATCAGATTTTTAGCTTCTGCATAGCTAAAGACAAAGTCCAAGAAGTCATAATTCTTTATCAAAACTGACAGTTGGTTTATGCACCTGCCGATTTATCTAGCGAACTCTGCCTTGCATTCTCAACATGAAAATCCTGTGCCTGCCAGTAGGTGATACGTCTAATTTTAACACAAGAAAAGACATCTAGCAAACATCAAAACAAAAGCTACCCTTCGAGCTCAATTTTCTTTTTCACACATTGGTCCACCCTACCCCCACTTGATGTCAGCAGGAAGTAATCTCATCTGTGGAAAGGAAGCCAGCCTCCTAACTGCAGCGACAAATTGTAGGGAAATGAAAAGGCTTGATGATTGCTGAATTTTATCCCTCTTTATTTCCAAAAGAATAATGAAGAGCTGTCTTTTCTCCCACTTAACATCCTAATCACCCACATCAGCAGTTTACACTGCAGCTACCCACACCTCTGAGTGGGGAGGGAAAAAAGAATGAGATGTGACCCCTCCCCCACCCTGCTACACCCATTGGAACCTGTCAGTACTGCATCTTTAATCAACCTCAAAATTGCAATCCTCCTCCACTCAATGCCCAGCCCCTGCTGGTTTAGGGCACTACATAGCTTGTGGTAAACTGCTATCCATTATTCGTGTATATTTAGAACTTCTCTAGAGAAATGGCATTATCTCAGTCACTAAGCTGAAAACTGTTTGAAGTTAGCTTTGCACAGTGGCTTATTCACAGTCTCTTTCATGGGCCCTTCATTCACCTTGCTTTAAAATGTTCAGACTGATGCACAACTACAGAAATCCAAAGCATGAAAAGATCACCCTATGGAAAATTGACTGATTTGCATTTTGCTAATGTTGGGATAGGTCAAATGTTATTTCTCTCCTCTCCATAATGTTTCATTGGAGATAAATCCTACTCCCCTTCACTCAATGACCTGAACAAGATCTGGTGATAGAAAACATATTTTCAATAATACTAAACTCATTTTTCTGCCAGAACAAATTAGTCAGTAGCTATCTCATATGTCACAGAGGTTTTCAAGAGGCACTTAGGAGGATGCTAAAAAAAAATTCCTTCTATGTAGATTATTAGAAATGTCATGTGCTAATGTAAAAATGCTCTGGCAATCCTTTCGTTTTACTCTTCCTTATGAAAATACTGTTTCTCGTTTGTGATTCCACTCCTAAAGAGATGTTTTTTGAAAATGCTTCCAAAGAGATACAGAAGGAAGTGTTATCATTTAGCCCAGAAAAGGCAAGATGGCAGGGAGGTAATCAAATAAAGGAAGAAAAGACACAATAAGCTCATCACTCCTCCAAATTCCCATCTCCACTGAAAACTGGTTAAGAAGAGGGGAGCGGGCTGTATTGGTAGAAAGGTTTCTTTAGGGTTGACTATATTAAGAAGAGCATGAATTCCTGAATGAATGAATGTCTACAACCAAGGACTGTCTTCCTTCAGTGTTCCTTGCCATTTGAAGGAAAAGCAGTTTATAGCACACACATATTTTCTTAGGACCTCAGTTTCCACCATCCTGTAATAGAGCAAACAATTGCTACTTTTTATTGCTGTAGAGCAGATTAAATAAGATGATGTGACTAAAACATGTAACATGATGTCTGATCCATAACCAAAGAAGACTAGAATGTGTAATGAAAGCTATGATGTGTGTGGGTAAGAGTGGGGATAGCTGAATCCTGAAAATTCAGGCAGAATGGCTCACTTTATTTTATTGTGTAGCCTAGTCTTTATGTGATAATATTGCTATTTAAGTTTACCAGAGAGGAAAATATTTCCTTCAACATCCTCTACGAGATCTGTTTTCACATGTGTAGAGCTGACTGTAGGCCTGAATAGGTGAATTATGCATTTCACCCAACTTTGTTTTATAATTTGAGTCATTAGACATGGCCGTAGAGTTAACAGTTTAATATAAAAGTGTTCCTGGAGACTTTGCTTGTTCTTTTTGGACTCTAATCAAACGTGAAAGAGATTAGTAGTAGCAGTATTTGTGATTTCACCCTATTTTAAGTATTTACAGATGCTTAACTCTTAGAGAGATACTTCTGACATTCCAACACATTTCAACTCTGTATAAACATTCCTTTGGGGGCTTTTATTTTGTTCTGATAGTAAAAATTACTAGAGGAATGTAACTGAAAACTGATTTCCAAATAAGATACCCTGCGGCAATCGAAATATCCTATGTAGTTATTATCCACTGTAAAGTACACTTTCCCTCAGGGAATCTGCTATCAGAGAAAATTAAAACCTAGACACCCATTTTAAAGCCCATTAAGCCATTAGGTGGCTCTTCAGTGTTTTCCTGATGGGCTACACAGCACAAGGAGCCCTCCCAGAGCCAGTGAGAAAGCATTCTGCAGACTCCTGTAAGCAGATTTCTTTATCTGGGAGTCACAGAAGTTTAGACCTGAGATGCACCTTGAAAATTATTCAACTTCTTCCATTTGCAGAAGAGGAAACTGAGCACAGAAGAGGTCACATGGTTTTCCAATATCCACAGCTGGTTAGAGGCAGAATAAAGGTTGAAACCTAAATTCCTACAGCATTCTGGCATCACAGAGCCTTCATGGTCTTAAAGGTCGGATGAATTATTCTATACCAGAATAATTTTTTGGATGGTGGTATTGGAAAACTATCTGCCTTGGAAGTTGCTTCAGATGGAATAAAAACCTATTATTTTTAAAAATAAAGCATTTAAAATGTGTATTATTATGTAACATGTATGTGTTACCATTGTAGTTCACTATGTAGAGTGATGAAATGGGGAGGCTAATTGGAGAAACCCTCTTCCCACACAAGTCTTATGCCTCTCTCCTTCCCCGCTTCACACAGAGGACATTTTGCTCAAATGTCACCTTCTCAGTGAGATCTACCCTGACCCCCTATTTAACATACCTCGAGCACACATCCTGGGATTACTGATCCCTTTTACTCTGTCCTATCTCTTCTTCAAAGCACCTATCACCTGCTGACTTACTATGTAGTTCACTCATTCTTATGCTAGAAAATAAGCCATGAAAACAGGAAATTATGAAATTATTGTGATTTGCGTTAACTAGTGTAATGCAAGTGCCTAGAACAGTGCCTGACGTAAAATAATTCTTAAGTATTTGTAGAAGGAATTAATTAATTGTCCCCAAATGGCATCCCTTTGTGTGCCCATAGGTGCACATCATTTTCTGGTTGGTGGTCATCTTCTGACTAGATGTGCCCTGTCCATCAGCACACAGTGTTGTGGAGAGCCAAGCTTCATTATTACCTTGCCTCACTAAAAGTTAAACATTGCGGCCTGGCTCTCTGATAAAGAAAGCTCACTTTCCTAAGATTAACATGGATTCCTGGCCCTCATAATATTTCTACATGTTTAAATCTTACTCAGTTTGCTACTTTCTATATTCACTTGATCTAAAATATGTACCGGCCACCCACAGTGTGTGAAGCTGGTGCTAGACATTCATGTTGACAGACATGAGCAGTACAGTCTGGAACCTATCAGACTAATGTCTCATAAAACTTCTCTGATTCCCTGATGTTCTCCTATCAATTTCCCTGTTCCTCTATGTGGCACACAACGTTACTGGTTTATCTATGTCACTACCCCTCCTGTTTTGTATCTCCATTTAGTTTGGACAATAATGTACCCAGGAGTTCAGTGATGTCTGACCCTAGTCAGTCAGGGCAACCCCTTTTCCCTTTGCCACTGATTGGTCTACAAGTGGGTGTGTAATCCAGTCCTGGTCAGTGAAATATAATGAGAAGTCTAATGGAGGGCTTGGGAAAGGTTTTTCTCCCTGTCAGAAGGTAGGGGAAGTACCACAATCTTCAGCCCTAACCCCAGCACCTTGATTCCTAATTTGGATGGCGTGTTGCGAAAATGTGATGATGCCTGGTGCTGTGGTTGCCATCTTGCGACCATGAGGAAAAACCACATATGCACTGAGGCGGACAAGAAGTCCTAAAGGAGCCTGGGCTCTTAATGACGTTGATCTAACAAACCCACCCTGAGACCAGTCTACCTTTTGATTTATTTATCATATTCAAATGATAATATCTATTAATCATTGACATTAGGTTGATAGTCTTTTCCATTTCTTGATTAATGTGAAAAGCTATAGATTAGTTTTGTTTATAAATATCTGTCAGCCCTGAGATAATAATATTAAGAACAAGCATCATTTCCTTGAGTCTTTCCTCTATGATTTTTTCCTGCTTTTTTAAACTTTAATTTCTCACCCTTCTTTTCAACTCTATAAACTTATTTTCTGTATAATACCTAGAAGCTACTTGACTTCTTACCAGGTATTATATTAAACCCCTTCTTTCTACTTTATCTATGGTGAGCAAGATAGAGGAAGGTGCTCAAGGTTAGGGGAAAAACTGAAATGTTTTCAACATTAGCCTTGACTGGGCTCATGTCTTAGCACATGAGGGTTTGTGCAGGAAAACTGAAGCAAAGGAAGGAGAGCATGGTTACTCTCTTTCCAGTCCACTTTGAACCCCATTACCAAGTGAATCTTCCTAAAACACTCCCTATAGCACATCTTTCTCTTGGTCAGAAAAACCTTAGATCAGAAACCTAAGGATTTCACTGAGCCTGCCAGATGAGATTTCAACAGTTTTCTTAGCATTCATCAACTTTCACAATCTACACCCAACTTCCCTTTCCAACTGGACCCCCTCTACTTATCTCGAACCCCACATTTTTGCCAGTTGGGTCTGTCTATTCACCTTTAACTTTTCATACCCATTCATGCTCCTGGTCCTGGTTATAGTGGTCCTGGACCTGGAATGATCCCTAACCGAATTCCATTTATTCTCTAAGCCTCTGCTATTCAGTAGGTAACCACAATGGGTAGACTGGCCTTTTCACTGAGTTTTTAATTTAAATCCATTTGAATTTAAAAACAGATATTTGAAAATTAAGAACTTTTGCTTTGTGAAATACCCTGTTAAGAAGATGAAAAAGACGAGCCACCAACTGGAAGAAAATATTTGCAAATCATATGTAAAAGATTCATCTATAGAATATACAAAGAGTTCTCTAAAGTCGACAGTGAGGAAACAATCTGATTTTAAAATGGGCCAAAGAGTTGAACAGACATTTCACTAAAGAAGATAGACAGTTGGCAAATAAGCACATGAAAGATACTCAGCATCACTAGCCATCAGGGAAATGTAAGTTAAAATCACCAAGACAGATCACTTATAGCCCTATTAAAATAGCTAAAATAAAAATACTAATAATACCAGACACTGGCATGGATGCAGGGAAGCTGGATCTCTCAGACATCGCTGGTGGCAATGTTAAACAGCATAGCCACTCTGCGTATCTGGCAGTTTCTTAAAAAGTTAAACACACATTTACTATACAACTGAACAACAGTACCTCTGGGCATTTATCCTAGGCAGGTAAAAACTTATGTTCACACAAAAACTGTTCACAAATGTATGTGTAATAGCCAAAAACTGGAAATGACCCAAATGCTCTTCAAAAGGTGAATGGTTGAACACACAACCATATAGTAGAATACTATCCAGCAATAAAAAGAAACAAACTACTGATACATGAAACAGCTAGGGTGGATCTTAAGAACATTATGATGGCCGGGCGCGGTTGCTCATGCCTGTAATCCCAGCACTTTGGGAGGCCAAGGCGGGCAGATCACCTGAGGTCGGGAGTTCGAGACCAGTCTGACCAACATGGAGAAACCCCGTCTCTACTAAAAATACAAAATTAGCTGGGCGTGGTGGCGCATGCCTGTAATCCCAGCTACTTGGGAGGCTGAGGCAGGAGAATCGCTTGAACCCGGAAGGCGGAGGTTGCAGTGAGCCGAGATTGTACCATTGCACTCCAGTCTGGGCAACAAGAGTGAAACTCCATATTAAAAAAAAAAAAAGAACATTATGACAAGTGACAAAAGCCAGTCTCAAAGGATTACACATTGTATGATCTCATTTACATAACATTCTTAAAATGGCAAAGTTACAGAGAAAACAGATAAATTAAATGGCTGCCAAAGGTTAGGGAAGGGGAAGGAGAGCCTAACTATAACAGAGCAGCACTAGGAGATCATTTGTGTGATGGAACAGTCCTTCTGTGTTGGTTGTGATTGTGCTTAAACAATTCTGTAATGCAATAAAACGTTATAGAAATATACACAGAGACAGATAAAACATTCGAATGCATATGAATAACAGTGAAATATGCATGAGGTGTAGTTAACTGTACCAATCAATATCCTTGTTTAGATAATGAACTATAGTTATGCAAAATGTTACCATGGGGTGATGGGTTCATGGGATCTGTTTATACTACTTTTACTCCTTATGAGTCTGTAATTATTTCAAAATTAAAAATTAAAAAAAGACACTCGATTCTATTATGGGAAAATGTTTAAGCATGTTTGATATATGAATCTATTTCTGCATTGTAAATTTTATTAAATCTAAGATGTGCTATAAGTGTAAAGTATATACTGGATTTTGAAGACTTAGTATGAAAAACATTGTAAAATACTTTGCTTATAATTTTTATATTGATTAAAATGCTCTAAAATATATTGAATTAAGTAAAATATATTATTAAAATTATTTTCACCCTTAAAAATGTTTTAAAATGTGTATTTTAGATAATTTAAAATTACATATGTGATTCATATTATATTTCTATTTCCTGCTCTAAGCAAAGAATATGGTACCCTGAAAATTGACACATATGTTAATGGGCATATGCATATGAGCAATTATTACCTAAGAGACAATATCCCTGTTTTTTTTACAATCATATTAAGGTATAACTGGCATACAATAAGCTACATATAAAGTGTACAATTTGATCAGTTTCAGCTATGTATGAACCCATGAAACCTATCATCACAAGATAACAAACATTCTCATTGCCCCCAAAAATTTCCTCACTCCTGCCATCTCTGTCACCAGGCAATTGGTGATCAGCTTTCCATCACTATAGATTAACTTCCATTTTTAAATTTTTAAATAAATACTATTATATTAATTGGTATCTTTCAGTCTGTGTAATTACTTTAAGATTCATGTATGTTATACATATCAATAGTTCACTCCTTTTCATTGCTGAATTATATTGTATTGGACTGAAATATATTTGTCCATTTACTTGTTCAAGGACATCTGGGTTGTTCCTAGCTTTTGACTATTACAAATAAAGCTGCTGTTAACATTCGTGGACAAGTCCTTATGTGGACATATGCTTTCATTTCTCTTAGGTAAATACCTAGGTTGACACACATAGTAGGGAATGTTTAACTTTTCAAGCTATAAAACTGTTCTCAAAAGTGTTCTGCCATTTTCCATTCCCACCAGCAGTGTATGAGAGTTTTAGCTGCTCCATATCCTTCCCAACACTTATAGGGTCTTTTTGATTATCGCCATCATACTAGGTGTCAACTCACTGTGATTTAAACTTGAATTTTCCTAATGACTAATGATGTCCAGCATCTTTTTATGTGCTTATTTCCTATTTGTACAGTTTCTTTTTTGTAAAATGTCTATTTGATTTTTGCACATTATTTTAATTAGGTTGCTTATCTTCTTATTAAGTTGTAAAGGTTTATTTTATATAAAATATAAATCCTTTATAAAATATATATTTTGCAGATAATTTTGCCCAGATTTTGGCTTGCCTTTTCATTTCCTTAACAGTTTTTTTTGAAGAGCAAAAGTGTTCAAATTTGGCCAGGCACAGTGGCTCACACCTGTAATCTCAGCACTTCGGGGAGCCGAGATGGGCAGATCGCTTGAACTCAGAAGAGACCAGTCTGAGCAATATGGCAAAACCCCATCTCTACTAAAAATACAAAAATTAGCCAGGCGTGGTGGCACATGCCTGTAATCCCAGCATCCCTGGTGGCTGAGGCAGGAGAATTGCTTGAACCTGGGAGGCAGAGGTTGCAGTGAGCCAAGATCTCACCACTGCACTCCAGCCTGGGTGATAGAGCAAAACCTGTCTCAAAACAAAAACAACAACAACAAAAACCCCAAAGATTATTCTTTCTTCACTGAGCTTCCCTTTGAAAGAAGTCAATTGACATATATGTGTAGGTCTATTTCTAAACTTTCTAGAGTGTTCCATTGATCTTTGTATATCTATTATGACAATACCACACTGTCGTGATTACCATAGCTCCATAATAAACCCTACATATAAATTCAAGTGTACAGTGTAAGTTCTACAACTTTATTCTTTTTCAAATGTTTTTGACTATTCTACATCTTTTGAACTTCCATATAAATTTTAGAATCAGTTTGTCAATTTCTAAAAAACAAGCCTGCTGATATTTTTATTGGCATTGCATTTAATCTAAAGATCAATGTGGGGAGAATAGATATCTAAATAATATAGTCTTCTGATTTATGGGCATGTATATCTCTTCATTTATGTCTTTTTAATTATCTCAACAATGTTTTATAGTTTTTGATCTAAAGGTCTTGCATAAGTTTTCTTCAAACCAATACTTAAGTTCATATTTTCGGCTATTTTAAATGGTATATTTATTGCAATTTCGGATTGATCTTTACTACTGTATAGAAACAAAATTGATTTTTATATATTACTCTGTCCTTTAACCTTGCTAAACTCACTTAATAGTTCCAATAATTTTTTGTGTGTAGGTTTCTTAGATTTTTTTTTATATCACCTATACTGGTTCAAAGAATTTTCCACAGTCATGTTGTCTGTTACTAGAGACTGCTTTATGCCTTTCTTTTTAACCTGTATGCCATTGTTATTTCTTTTTCTTTCATTAATACATTTGCCATAACCTTTGTTACAATGATAAATAGAAGTGATAGAATGGATATACTTGCACTATTCTTAAATTAAAAGCATTCAGTCTTTCACCATTAGGTGAGGTGTTAACTGTAGGCTTTTCATAGCTGCCCTTTATGTGGTTGAATTTTCTTCTTTTCTTAGTTTGTTAAATTTTTTCATCATGAATAGATGTTGAATTTTTGTCATATGCTTTTCTGCATATATTGAGGTGACCATATGTTGTTTCTTTTTAGGTGTATTAACATGGTGAATTACATGGGTTGATTTTCAAATGTTAAACCAACCCTGCATTCTTGAGATAAACCTTTTATTTGGTAAAATTTGTGAACAGTGTTTGTCACTATGTTCACAGGAGGCATGATTTGTAGATTTTCTTTTGTTGTAATATCTTTGGTTTTGGTGTCAAGGTAATGCTGGCTTCATAGATTGAGTTGCAAAGTGAGTTTTTGCTTGTCTGTTTGTTTGTTTTGAGACAGGGTCTCACTCTATGCCTAGGTTGGAGTGCAGTGGTACAATATCAGCTCCCTGCAGCCTTGACTTCCCGGACTCAAGTGATTCCTGCCTCACCCTCCCAAGTAGCTAGGACCACAGGTGTGTGCCACCACACCCAGCTTTTTTTTTTTTTTTTTTTTTTGGTTTTTGTAGAGGTGGGGTCTCACTATGTTGACCAGGCTAGTCTCAAACTCCTGGCCTCAATCTTCCCATCTCAACCTCTCAGAATGTTGGGATTACAGGCATGAGCCACTGCGCCCAACGTGGATAGCAAAGTATTTTACCCTCTTTGATTTTCTTGAAGTTTTGTGTAGAATTGATAATCTTTCTGATTTAAATGTCCGGTAAAATTAACCAGAGAAGCCATCTTGGCTTGATATGTTTTCTGGGTTTTTAGTTAGTTTGTTTGTTTGTTTTATGGGGAGGTTTCTAACTATAATAGCTTTATAGTTAGAAGCCTTTAATAACTTGAATAGCTATTGAGCTATTCAGGTAGTCTATGTCTTCTTGAGTGATCTCTAGTGGATGGTTTCTTTCAAAGAATTTGTCCATTTTATCTAAGCTGTCAAATATTATGGCAAAAAAGTTGGTTGTAATATTTTCTTATCCTTTTAGTATCTACAACTGTATTGGTATCCCCTCTCTCATTTCTATAATTAATAATTTGTATCACTTCTATTTTTTTCTTGATGAATCCAGCTAAAGGTTTATCACTCATTGATCTTAAAAAAACAGTTTTTTATTCCAATGATATTCTCTATTTTTTGTTTTCTATTTCCTGTACCTTCTTGAACATTTGAAATATATTTATAATAGCTCTTTTAATGTCCTTGACTACTAGTTCTACTATCTGTGTCATTTTTGTCCTGTTTCCATTGATTGATTTTTCTCCACAATGTAAGATATATTTCTAGGCTTTTTTGCATGCATAGAGTACATATACTATATATGTACAAGTTAAAGAATAATAACAAAGTGAACAATGTTTACAACTCCAAACAACTTAACAAAAAGAATATTATCAATACCTTAAATGTGTCCCTGGTAACATCCCTACCTTGATCCACTCAAAGGTAACTACTATCTTGAATTTTGTGTTAAACTAACTTTTAATTATTTATTTTTGCTTAGGTATGTAATCCTAAAATAATATATTAATTTTAACTTTTTTAGACCTTTGTCAAATACAATAATTCTAGGCTTACTTTTTTCATTCAATATGTTTTTGAAATTCAACCAGATAAACATGTATCTGTTCATTCATATTCTATCCTAAATGGTATTTCATTAAATGAATATTCAAAAAATTATCTACTATCTGCAGACATGAAAGCTATTTCCAGTTTTTCTTTTTGCTTGTTTGATTTCACTGGTACAAACAGTGCTTCTATGACCCTATTTGAATATGTCTTTGGTGCACATATGCAAAAGCATTTCTAAAATATGTATCTTAGAGTGGTATTGCTGAGTTGAAGGTTATATGAATTTTCAACTTTGCTAAATGATACTAAATTGTTTTCTAAAGTAGTTGCACCAATTTACTCTTCAGTCAAAAGTGTGTTAATGTTTTTATTGCTCTACATCTTCACCAATATTTGGTTTTGTCAGACTATATAGTTTTGCCAATCTGATAGAAAAAAACTGGCATCTATGAAAGTCATTTGTTTTCCCTAAACATTTCCAGTTCTCCCTGCTTCCAAGCACATAGTAGAAGGAATTGCACTTCCTAAATCCTTGTTATAAGTGAGTTTGACTTGTACTGGATTGTGAAGGAATGTCTGCCAGTCCCTGGCTGGAGCAATTACTTACTGATGCAAAAACCTCTATGCTTTCCTTTCCTCTGGCAAGGAGGACTACAACATTGGAGGTAACTGTTGTGTGTCCCTGGGAACAGGAGTGATCATAATGAACAGATGACTGACCTCAGTTCCCAGATGACCTAAAATGGACATTTAATGTGAGTAAGAAGTAAAATTTTGTTGGTTCCTGAGTGTTGGTGGCAACAATATTACCTAGCATATCATAACACACAGAATATCTCATTGTGGTTTTAATTTGCTTTTTCCTGCTTACTAATGAGACTGCATATCTTCTGATGTTTTGTCTGGCTATTTTTTTATTTCATAAAATGCTCATTTGTTTATTTATTTAAACCATCTTTCAATGAGTTTCTTTGTCTTTCTCTTATTGATTTCTATAAGTTCTTTAGACATTTTGGATTCTCATCTTGTGTCAGTTTTGTTTCAATCCCATTACACAGTTTGTGGTTTTTCTTTTAATAGTTCTTAAACAAAACTTTTTATCTTAGAAAATTTCAAGCACACAAAGGAGAATATTATAATAAGCCTCCTTGTAGCCATAACCAGCTTCTACAATTATGGACTCATAGTCAATCTTTTTTGCATCTGTAATCTCTACCCATTCCTCCCACCCCTAGATTACTATGAAGAAAATGCCAGACATCCTATAGTTTTATCTATGTATCTCTAAAGATAAGAACTCCTTGCGATTTGGAGGCCCAGTGTTATGTGAGGGTCTCTGTTCCAATCCCCCAACCTGTATAGGCTGAAGGCTTTCCCTCTTCCCCCTCAAACCTCAGCTGTAGACTTCCAGGGAGAGTTTGTGTCTCAGCTAATCAGATGACTAAACACACTTAAAGACTATTTTTCCATTATGCTAAAAGCACTAGAAATAATTTAGTTTGGCATGTATGCATGTTGTTTAGACATGTACTACTAAGTATGTATTATGTGTGCATGATTTTTACATGTGTGTGTTTATCACTATCCATTTAATCTATAAGCTTCTAAGAGGTATGAACTATTTCTATTCGCCATGTTTTAAGTAATACCCAGCCCAATGTGATTCAGAAATAAATGTATAATAAACTCTATTTGATGAAAATAAAAGTCCTGGTGATTATTAGGACATCATGAGGAAAATGAACTCAAATTGTGGCTTGATTTTCATAGGCAATTCTAAAGGACATATAAGAAATTTATCTTACATAGAATAAAATGTGGAATTTTCCCCATTTTATTCATTTCTGTTTTCTTTCTTTCATACTTATTCTAGGTAGTCTATGCATTGTATATTCAGTACTGTTTTTGAAAGGCATGTAACTCAAAATATATGGTTGTATTAGGAATAAATACACTATGCTGATATTACCACTGTAGAAGATTCTATTATTCAATCCCTTAAAATATGTCATCCTATTGAGTTGCTTCTTCTAAGACATTCATGTACAGTGTTCTCTGTCTTTTAGAGTTTAACAAAATTCCATTTTCATACCTCTCTAAACACACCATTTTCATTGTTATTTTTAAAAACTTACCATTAGTGATTTCTGTCCTATTTTGTTTTTATATAAATGTCTATATACAATAATGTTATGTTAATTAAAAATAAATATAACTGTTTTGTTATTGTTCTATTATCTTTCACTTAAACAAGGGGAAAGGGAGATTAAGTAGCTAAGAGTGTACTAAAGAGTAACTGAAAAGACCAAAACAGGACCATTGGCTTTTTCTACCTATTCTTCTTCGGCTTCTGCCTTTTCGTGTCCTATGTATGGCTGCCATCATGTGCTGCTCTGTCTTTTCTTCTCAGGGCCTGCTTGATACATTTGATCCAGAAAAGCTTCTTCCTCCTTTCTGACCACTGTTTGCTCAGTCAGAGCTGGTGTGCCTATAGATCTTCACACCCTTATTCCATGGCTACCTGGCAGGAATAAGATGCATTTTATATATATATACATACACACACACATATACATACACACACATACAGGTTGCTGCTCTGTTGCTCAGGCTGGGGTGCAGTGGCACCATCATAGCTCATTGCAGCCTTGAACTCCTGGACTCAAGCGATCCTCCTGCCTCTGCCTCCTAAAGCACTGGAGTTACAGGTGTGAGCACCATGCCCAGCTGTGGTATCCTTTTGATCCTTGTGTTTGGCCTTCTTGACTAATCCATTGCTCCCAGACTTCTACCAGAAGCCCATTCTCTGGAGGTAAACTGCCAGGAATCCTATGGGGTAGAGGGGGATTCTCTGAGCTCTTAAACCCGGTCCTAAAGTGCTTCCTTGGCTACTTTATGTTTAACAACAGATTGCTGGTGATACTGATGAAACTCTTCTTTTGTTTTAATATCTGACAAATTTCTTGCTAATCTTAATTACCAGAGCAACTCTAGGGAACAGTGAATCTTCAAACACAAGATTTTAATATGCTTTCCTTCACGTCAGTGTTCCTTTTATCTATACCTCTAGTAAAACATTTGTTCCATTTGATGCCAAAGATCTGCTCTTTCTTTAATTAATTTTGAATACTACACATGTTAGATTTTCCTCCATCATTCATATTTTCTCCAGTTGTTCATCTTGGGACGAATTTAAGTAATTTGTACATGTCATTAGTTTAAAATGGGTTTTGTACATTCACTGAATATTTTGAAGAAAAACCAACCATTACATGACAAATGTATGTCTTCTAGAATTTTTATTTCTAAACTCCATGGAACACTTCTGTGTGACTTTCTGTAATATCTAATCTCAGGCAAAAATGATTTACTGTATTAGTCTGTTTTCACACTGCTGATAAAGACATACTCGAGACTGGGCAATTTACAAAAGAAAAAGGTTTAATTGGACTTACAGTTCCATATGGCTGGGGGGAGTCTCACAATCATGGCGGAAGGCTAGGAGGAGCAAGTCACATCTTATGTGGACGGCGGCAGGTAAAAAGAGCTTCTGCAGGAAAACTTCCCCTTATAGTACGATCAGATCTCGTGAGACTTACTCACTATCACGGGAATATCATGGGAAAGACCTGCCCCTATGATTCAATTACCTCCCACGGGATCCCTCCCACAACATGTGGGAATTCAAGATGAGATTAGTGTGGGGACACAGCCAAACCATATCAATTACATTGCTCTATGACTCAGCTGATTCATTTCAAAACGACTGTTTCTGAGGTGTGTCAATAGAGATGGAAGGCGCTGGACATAATGAACTGCCGGTTTCCCCCTAGTTCTGACTCTTGCCTGCAGAGCCCTAACATTGCTTACATATGCGCTGCTCTTTCACATGAAGGAACGGTGCAGACATCAACTAATACGCTTCCTACGGCATTCTGCTACGCTCGCAGAAACCCCAAAGCTCTTCGGAGCATCCAGGGGATTTCACAGGTCTGTAAAGAAGAACAACCTGTAAATTGGGCTTAGTGATTCTGTGGGGATACAAACCAACATAATACATACGTAATGGAATAAACTACAGCATTAGCCAGTTCAGAGTCTTAAAGCTGAGCTTGTTAGAAGAAGGAGCGTCACAACTCAAGTAAACTAATATGGTGGGGATCCTAGACGGAGAGGAATCTACCCAGAATCCTCCTCAATTCAGCCACGAGCTTTTTTTCCCCGAGGGTCTTCTTTGTACAGAGTTTAAGGTCAGAGACTTTTAACCTTTCTTTCACATGTGGACCGGAAAGACAAACTCTAAAACTTTAAGGGGCACTATTAAATCAAATTCCACAAACTAAATACTTGTCCGGAGATGAACAATTCAGAGTACAGCAGTTATTGCGGGCTAAATCCAAGCATATGACATAATTTAGAAATCTACCAGTGTGTCTCCAGAGAATGCATTTTCATTTTTCCATAAAATAATACATGCCTATCAAATCCATCTAACATTATCGAATCCATCACTTTTTAAGAAATGAAGTTGTTGTAGCTGAAGCTTTTAAGCATGCCCTCACATATAGTTCTTACAAATGGACTTAAGGGCTGATTTGGAGGGATGCCCCCAATTCCCATATGTTTATCTTTAAAGAACAATCCAGCTGTATCTGAAATAATTGTCCTTCTCAACAGAGTGCGCAGTGTAGGGTGCAGTGGATGGTACACAGGAGAAAAAAACTCATGGAATGGTGGAGACAGCCCCCTAGTCAGCCAGATGGGCCAAATCAGATGTAGGGTCAGCAGGATCACATGTATATGCTTGGATTACATTGCCACCTAGAGGGAACCCAGGAAGTACCTAGGTTTCCATATATGGGGGGATTCTACAATGATTCAGTCTTTTAATGGGGCATCTTATTGTAAATCATTAAAACAGCACCACCTCCTCTCCAGCATCCAGCCCACTGAGTTCTCAGCAGCATGGTTGCTGTGGGCATCACAGCTGATTTCTGTTAGTTGATTGGTCGCATCCAGTTGATCAACATTCTGCTCCAGGAACACTGGGACTTCTACACCTAGGCTCACCCTTGGTTATGATAGCATCAGTGTCTAAAGTTTCCTTAATATGCTATAACAATAATCTCTGTCTCATCTATCATCATGTTGCCACCTATTTATCATCCAAAAATTTATTTAAAATAACCAAGCCTTCGGATTCAGGAAAACCACTGGAATCAAATTGATTTCCCTTGTAGTTGGGAAATGAATTTTAAATTATTCATGTTAACACCCTCCAGATAAATTGAATTTTTAGAGTATTTAAGAAAAGCTTAGTAAAGTCGATCTTTGACATTAACAGATTCCATTTTTTAAATATTAATTTCATATTAACCATTGCTTGTTGACATACAGTCATCTGACCAATGATTTCAAGAATCATTAATGTTAATTGGGAAAGAAGTAAAACCTTAACATTTTAATATTATAAAACATTTTTTTTTCAACTTTTGTTTCCAGCTATATGACTCACTAGATACCTGGAGAAGCTTTTCTGCCACTTAAAAATGCTGGATAAGGCTGGGTGTGGTGGCACACTAGCGTTTTGGGAGGCTGAGGCAGGTGGATCACCTGAGGTCAGGAGTTCGAGACCAGCCTGGCCAACATGACAAAAACGTGTCTCTACTAAAAATACAAAAATTAGCTGGGTGTGGTGGCAGGCGCCTGTAATCCCAGACACTCGAGAGGCTGAGGCAGGAGAATCACTTGAACCTGGGAGGCGGAGGTTGCAGTGAGCTGAGATTGTGCTACTGTACTCCAGCCTGGGCGACAGAGCGAGACTCTGTATCAAATGAATAAATAAATAAATAAATTTTAAAAAGCTGGATGAGATAGTTTTTAAGAAAACATAAAAACATTTTTAGAAATGCACACCTAAGCTTATAGAAAAGTCAAGGAAATCTTCAAAGGCCAGAAAAGTAAGCAGGAACCCAGAGAAAAAAAGCCCTGTAGTTGGCATTGTGCTGAATGCATCTGCCAGGTACTGGTAGCCTCCAGTGGGGGCCTAACCTTCTGCAGCCATATAATTTATCCTCCAGTCCAGAGTGATTGTGAAGTGAAAGGTGGTGTTATTAATAATATATGAGGATTTCTGCCCCTGCTTGGGATGTAGAAAGCTATGAGAGAATGTCACCCCCATCCTAACAACAAGAAAATGATGAACAGTGTACAATATTATAACTTTCTTTCCTTAAACTCATCAGAGACTTGAGGTCACAAGGCAACCAGGAAAGTGAACCTCAAAGGATAAAAAGCATTTCTAATAAGAGTCAGGATATGGAATTGTTGCACCTTTGGCAGAATATGGGAGGAAGAGGGGGGTGCCATGGAGTGAGTAAGAAGAAATATTTTTAAAAAAAAATAATGAATTCCTTACTTTGGGAGGCTGAGGCAGGCAGATCACTTGAGGTCAGGTGCCCAGCCTATCCAACATGGTGAAACCCTGTCTCTACCCCCCAAAAAAAAAAAAAAATTAGTTGCGTGTGGTAGTTCATGTCTGTAACCCCATGTAATCCCATCTACTTGGGGGGGCTGAGGCACTAGAATTACTTGGACTCGGGAGGTGGAGGCTGCAGTGAGCTGAGCACGCCACTGCACTCTAGCCTGGGCGACAGAGGGAGGCTCTGTCTCAAAAAAAAAAAAGAATTTCTAAAGACTGAGCGTGCACTCATATCTCATATTAATTTAGAATAACTGAGAGAGGCCCAGACACAAGCGGAGTTCACACACACTCCCGAGCTTCTCTTCACAGTCTCCATGGGGAAGAGAGGGTGCTCTTGAGGAAGACTGGGGCAGGGTAAAAGGCTGGAGAGAGCCCCCCTTTGATGGCACAGGATGCAGGAGGAGGTGGCTGCCCCCACACCTTGATGCTCCTCTCATGGGAGCAAAAGCCTTAATTAAGCTGTCAGGAAGAAGCAGCAAGCCCTTGAGAAGCAAAGCCCTCTGCCTCTGGAGGGGGACCAGCAATCCCGTCTTTCCATATTTTGGTATGCAGGCAGAGATCTGCTTCTGGGGAAAGGATAGAAGCAAAAGCCATCAGCCCCTGAGGAGAGACAGCAAAGCTCTTCGAGGCCTGGAGGCTACACCAGTAGATAGCCAAGGTCTGCTTCTCCTCCCAGAGGGACAGGAACCTGTCCAGACAAGGGACAGGTTGCTCAGCTGATTAGCCACGGGGGCATAAAGCAGGATGGAACATGGTAGAGAGTGGATTTGGAAGGGGTAGAAAGAAAATATCCAGCACAATGATTAAAGAATTTTGAGAGACCAGGTGCAGTGACTCACATCTGTAATCCCAGCACTTTGGGAGGCCGAGGTGGGTGGATCACCTGAGGTCAGGAGTTCAAGATCAGCCTGGCCAACATGGTGAAACCCCGGCTATGCTAAAGATACAAAATTAGCTGGGCATGGTGGCATACGCCTGTAATCCTAGCTACTTGGGAGGCTGAGGCAGGAGCATTGCTTGAACCCGAGAGGTGGAGGTTGCAGTGGGCCGAGATTGCACCATTGCACTCCAGCCTGGGCAAAAAAGAACGAAACTCCATCTTGGGAAAAAAAAAAAAAAAGAATTTTGAGAGTGACACGGGATCAAGAAGCTAGAAGAGAGACACAAAATAACCAAGCAAAATTCTATAAATGAAAAATATAAAAATTGTGTTCATTTCAGTTGATAAGCAGTAGATTAGACAATGATATGGTTTGGCTGTGTCCCCACCCAAATCTCATATTGAATTGTAGCTCCCATAATTCCCGTATGTTGTGGGAGGGACCCAGTGGGAGATTATTCAATCCTTGGGGTGCTTCCCCCATACTGTTCTCATGGCAGTGAATAAGTCTCACGAGATCTGATGATTTGTTTTTGAGACAGGGCCTCTCTCTGTCGCCCAGGCTGGAGTGTAGTGGCACGATCTCGGCTCACTGCAACCTCTGACTTGTGGGTTCAAGTGATTCTCCTGCCTCAGCCTCCTCAGTAGCTGGGATTACAGGCACATGCCACCACGCCTGACTAATTTTTGTATTTTCAGTAAAGAGGGGATTTCACTATATTGGCAAGGCTGGTCTCAAACTCCTGACTTCAGGTTTTCTGCCCACCTCAGCCTCCCAAAGTGCTGGGATGATAGGCATGAGCCACTGCACCCGGCTGAGATCTGATGATTTTATAAGGCATTTCCCCTTTTGCTTGGCTCTCATTCTCTCTCTTGCCTGCCACCATGTAAGACATTCCTTGCTCTTCCATCATGATTGTGAGGCTTCCCCAGCCATAGGGAACTGTGAGTCAATTTTTCCTCTTTCCTTTATAAATTACCAGTCTTGCGTATGTCTTTATTAGCAGCATGAGAACAGACTAATACAGATAAACTGATAGACAGTCAACAGGAAGGACAGTAGTAGAAGATAAGTTTCCCAAGCAGAGCATAGGGAAACAAAAACAAAACAAAACAACAACAACAACAACAACAACAAAAAAAAAAGTGAAAAACATGAAAGAAGGGTTAGGAAGTATTGAGTGAGAAAGTCTAACATATGTCTAATTCACTGACATTTTAGGACAGATTAGGCAATATTCAAAGAGATCATGGCTATTTTCCATAATTGAAAAAAAAGGACCATGACTATTTATTCTGACTACAGAGATCCAGAAGAGAAGTCAAGAAGGCCAATAGGTCCTGAGCAGGATAAATAAAAATAAAGTCACATTTAGATACACTGTAGGAAAGCTTCAGATTCCCCCAAACAGAGAGAAAAAAAGAAAAAAAAATGTCAAAACGAAATAATAACTACATTAATAGTGGACGTCTTATTGGCAAGAAAACATGTCAGAACACAATGGGTTTGTCTTTATTAGTAGTACGTCTCTTCAAATTGCTGAAGGAAATTAACTGTCGGCTTGAATCCTATACAAATCTAACTTTGATTCCAAAGGAAAGACAAAGTAAACACATTTATAGACAAAAATTGAAAGGGATTACTACTAAGACACCCTTACAAAGAAGCTTTAAAAGGATTTTTTTAGGAAGAAAAAAGAATACAGAAGGAAGATCTAATATGCAAGAAAGAATTTTGAGCCAAGAAAATGGGAAACTTCTGTTTAAACCTAAATTAACGTAGACAGTATAAAACAACAAATAATGGCTAACTTCTCATGTTTAAAAAATGAGATTGAGCTGAAATACTAGAAGGAAGAGCATATAAATAGGAAGCCAGGAAGGAAAGGGAAAGCAACTTCGTGCTCTTTGATCACTGGTCAGAATGGTAAGAATACGGATAAACATTAGGCTTGGTTAGCTTATATGTTAAAATGCTTAGGTTAACTTCTAAATGAATAGAAACAGTGTTTATAACTTCCAAATAAATACAGAGAAAATGGGAATAAAAAAATCATTTAATGCAAAAGAAGGCAGGAAAGAGAGGGGAGAAAATATAGAAGGAAGAGACAAATATAAAATAATTTTCTCCATAAGATAAAATATTTTTAGTTTAGTGAACATTGTCTTCTAGCACAGAGACACTAAAAAATTTATTCACTGGGAAACTTATTCCTTTCTAGTCTTCAGATCGCTTAAAGTGATTTATACCTATATAGGAGATCGTTTTTTTCTTTTTTTCTTTCTTTTTTTGTTTTGTTTTGTTCTCTTTTTTTTTTTTTTTTTGAGACAGAGTCTCGCTCTGTCATCCAGGCTGGAGTGCAGTGGTGCTATCTCTGCTCACTGCAACCTCCGCCTCCCGGGTTCAAGCAATTCTCCTGCCTCAATCTCCTGAGTAGCTTGGATTACAGGTGCACATGCCCATGCTGGGCTAATTTTTGTATTTTTAGTAGAGATGGGGTTTCACCATGTTGGCCAGTCTGGTCTCAAACTCCTGACCTCAAGTCATCCACCTGCCTTGGCCTCCCAAAGTGCTGGGATTACAGGTGTGAGCCACCATGCCTGGCCCTTTTTTTTTTTTTTTTTAAACTGACTTTTCCTCTGTCCCCTCATTTTTTTTCTAGCTCTTTTCCTTCTTCCATCTGTTTATCTATCTGTCCACCTACTAATAACTACCTATTTATCTATCTATCTGTCCATTCATCCATCTGTGCAGTCATCCATCCATCCATCCACTTTACTGTCTATACCCCAACCCTCTTTCCTTCTAAACACCTACCCTTATCATTATGCTCCCGCCTATCTATCTGTTCTTTCATTCATTCACTTTATAACCAAAATCTTTTTTTCCAACCCAGACCTCTCTCGAAACCCTGCTACTTGACATCTCCTTAGACATTTCATAGGTGCCTCAAACTTCACATGTCCCAAACACAACCCTTGGTTCCATCCCTACACAAAGTTTCCCTCCCCAAGCCTTCACCATCACAGCAAGTGGCACCATCAACCATTTAACTGCTCAGCTAAAAACCTAGGAGTCACCTTGATGATTGTTTATCTCATGCCTCACATTCCATCATCAGCAAGTGTTGTCAGATTCTACCCTGAGTCTGATGGTGTCTTGCCATCTCTACTGCTACTATCCTCTGTCCACACAATCAGCTTTTCTTTGAAACCACTGGAATAATCACATAGCCACCATGCACCCTGCTCTTCTGACTATCCTTTTCCACAGCTGCCAAAGTGATCTTTTCAGTATGAATCAGAACATGTCATCCCCTTCCTAAAAGCTTCTGTGGCTTCCCATTGTGTCTAGAAATAAACAGAAAATCTCCACTATGACCCACGTGGCTGCTAGGATCTGACATCTACTCAGCCTCTGACCTGGTCTTCCTCTGCATGCCATTTAATTCCTTTGACACCAGCTCCACTGGCCGCCTTTCCTGTTCCTCTAACACACCCAGCTCGTGTCTGACTCAGCCCTTTAGATCTGCTGTTCCCTCCTCCAGACCTGCAAGATCAGGTCTCTGCTGAAATGTCACATCCTCCAAGAGACGTTGCCTGAGCATGCTGTTTTATGTTCATCTGAACACTTATTTTTCAGCATTTGAAGTTATCTTTTTTAAAAAACAGTTCATTGTGCCTCTTGAGGGCAGGGACTTTGTTTATTGTTATATTCTCAGGGTCTATACATATGCCTGGATCATAGTAGGGGCTCAGTTATTGTTTGTTGAGTGACTGTTTGGCATTAATTAATTAATTTCACAACTTAGAGTGGAATTCACCATCTACATTGATATGAAAAATGACTTAAATCCCTATGCTATATCAAATTAAGGCAGATAATCAGCCAATAAAAATGCACTTGCCACAAATTTGACCAATCAAAGGTTAATTACTATGTAAAGAGTTATTACAAACTAATAAAAAGAACACTAACACACCAGTTAAGGGGCATTATAGTCCAGGCAGGACCCCACCTACCAGAGCTAACCAGCATTTGCACCTCCTCAGTCATGGTTTTGAGGTCTCCTGCCTCCTTAGGATTATAGGGGACCCAGCATCTCTCTTGGTGTCAGAAAACAGGAGGTGATCCTCCAATATCATGCAGACACACTTACAGTCCTCATGGACCCTTTGAAAACAGCCCCTCGATTTTCTTTTTGCCAAGCTTGGGCATAAGGCTTATTTGTGTTAGGCCATGCTGCCATCTTGGGAGAACCCTTCAGAAGTCTCCATCCCCTCACACAGCACTGCATGAGAGTGGGCATGGGATGCCATCCTTAAGAACCACCGCATTCCACTCCAAGTCATGAGGAAGAGTGCTCCCTTCACTCTTTGCTAGATCAGTTCTGCCTGCCTTCCCACGCAGTGTCGGCCTTCCTCGGTCAACCTTGTTGAGAAAAGACTCCTGAATGCTCTGCACAGAAACTCGGGCTGAAGTTTTGCACTTTGAGAATTTTTTGACCACTCTCAGATGCTAGAAAACCTAGGAACCCAGACTCAACACAGATTCTTCATGGAGTGAGAAGGAAAGACTGTGACACTTGTCCTAAGTCTCCTTCCTAAGCAAGAACAAGGCAGATGTTAGTAACACGAATGATTATTATTTTGATATATGTCCTTTGCCAAATAGAATTACTCTGATATATGTAAATAAATATTCTCCTTTTTCTAAGTAGAGAAACCATCAATAATTACCAGGTTTTTTATTTCTCAAATTACAAAATACTTAATAACTATTCTATTTTATATCAGTGCAAAACACAGGTAAGAACTGGACATTTGTGGAGGGGCTATATAGCATTCGTTAGGTTCATTTTTTTTTGTTATACTTTGCAAAACTAAGTTAGTGCATGTGAGGATTTATTTATTATTGCAAGCAAATCAACTTAAGTATTACAAACAATCTAATCACTGTCTTATTTTGAAAGCATTAAGATAACTTACATTGCTAAGCATTCTATTGATCTTTTGTTATTTGTCTTGTATTTTCAAATGATTATATTTCCCTGCAAACAGTGGAAATATCAATGAGAAATAAGATGTCCTTTCATCAATGATGTAGATTATTTTGTTTCCAAATATTCACAGATTATGCTTACATATGTTTCGTTATTAATATTCTGAAGTCAGTCTGTTCTCCAATAGTTTTTTTATTAGAAAGGAAAATATTTCACATCAAACATTTTAATAATATTGTGAATCAAATTTAAAATATTTTTAAAATGTGATAAAGTACCAATAGTGACATCTAGGTCGGGCGTGGTGGCTCACGCCTGTAATCCCAACACTTTGGGAGGCTGAGGTGGGTAGATCACGAGGTCAGGAAAGATCAAGACCATCCTAACTAACACGGTGAAACCCTATCTCTACTAAAAATGCAAAAAAATTAGCCAGGCGTTGTAGCACATGGCTGTAGTCCCAGCTACTCAGGAGGTTGAGGCAGGAGAATTGCTTGAACCCAGGAGGCAGAGGTTGCAGTGAGCCAAGATCATGCCACTGCATTCCAGCCTGGGCGACAGAGCAAGACTCCATCTCAAAAAAAAAAAAAAAGGTCATCTAAATTGATATAAAAATGACTTAAATCTGTATAAATCAAAGTAAGGCAAATAATGAGCCAATAAAAATACCTTTGCCACAAATTTGACCAATTAAAGATTATTATGATTACTATATAAAGAGTTATTACAAAATAATAAGAAGAGCACTAACACACTAATTAAGGGGCACTAGAGTCCAAAGATTAAGAGCTCAGGCTCTGGAGTTAGAGCTGGGTTCAAATCCAGGCCCCGTCACATTCTGTGTGATGCTGGACAAGACTCGTATCATCCATCTACCTCTTAAGAGTTCTAATTTCTAATACGGAGATAATAAGCATGACTGCTTGCAATGTAATTGAAAAGAGTAAGTAAGATCATACATGAACAACTCTTGGTGCCAATTACTGTTACTCAGTACTTACTATTATTTTGCCAAAAGATATGAATAGGCAGTTTGCAAAAGAAGAAATACAAATGACTAGTAGACATAAGCAAAAAGTTAATCTCCCTAGTAATCAGTTAGATACAAATGAATACAGCAATGGGAGGCCATTTTTTCCTAGGGAATTTGTGTTTTAAAATATATTCTAGTTCTCGATCATGATATATGTGGTGAGTTCTGGAATGAATATAAATTCAGACACTTTTTTCCAGAAGGCAGCTAGGCAATTTTTATCTAGTGCTTTAAACATTTTCATAGCCTTTGACCAAGGCTTCAGCTATTATTCTACTCCAGCAGGCATTACTCACATTGTAGTTTGAACTGGGGCTCCTGGCAGCAACATTTATGTAGAATACACTGTGTTTGGTGGCTCCTAGCGTTGTGCAGCTGGTGCCCCTGCCACTGATGTGTTTAATTTACAGCAATCAAGCCTAAGAAAATAAACAGAAAGGCACATATAGATTTATGTGTAAGGATGTTGGTCCAAGAGTAATTTAAAAAAAAGCCAAAAACTGTAGAACAACCTAAATTTGAATCAATGGAGGAATAACAACATGAATTATTGTAGATTAATGGAAAGGAATTTTATATTGCCATTAAAAGTCACATTAGAAATCTATAATGACATGGAAAATAATTGTACAAGTTCATTCCAAAAGGAAAGTAGCTTTATTATTGCCTCCAACTAGAAAAGTAAAATGTACTCATTTAAAAAATTACACAATCTAGAAAAACTAAATAAAGTAGACACTAATAATCTTAACATTCCAAAATAGACATTTTTTATATAGGTCCTAACAAACATTTTCCACATGAATGTTCATATTGATATGTAATGTAAACTGCAAAAATCAGGCTGCTAAACTGCTAATTCCCAAGGCGGGGAAAAGTACCAAAGTATTTTTTCATGGTGGAGGGAATATGGATGATTTCTTTTTTGTCTTACTTATCTCTTTTTTTTGCCTCTAACATGTCTACAGTAAGCATGAATTACTTTATAAGCAAAACATCTTAAATAGCATAAATGCTGTAAATGACTTTTTCTTACTTAAATTATGACTATGTCTTTCAGTGCTCTGAAAGACGGAATATTTTTTGAAAAGACAATATTCCTTTTGCAGAATGAGAACTCACACTCATTAATCATTGTGCTGTCTTCCTCTTAAGGAAAACCTGCAAATGCATATGCAAATGAGCTGAACTTCTATTATAAGATGGTGACAGGATGCTCTACAGAAGAGAAGGTAATGATAGAGTTTGAAAAATAGGAATGCAGAAGAAGGTTAGCAGTGGTGGAATCTTTCTATTCAATGCCTTAAAGAGTTGTATTAATCTGATAGTGTTCCACCTACCAATAATGAAATAAGATCATAAGCAGCATTAAAACACAAAAGCTCCTCATTGTGACATGACACACAGAGTGTAGCAGAATAGGGATATGGGGACCCAGATCAAAATGAAAAGGTAGAAAGTTGTAATATTCTTCAGACGTTTTCATAAGTCCTGTCAGATAATCCTATTTAACTACTTGACGAGTTTAGTCTGTATTACCCACATTAAACCTCCTAGGGTATTTTTATCCAATATCACACATTTGGATCAAAACTTTAAAATATCAGCTCAACGTTCAAATACTTTGTCTACACAATTACATACACTCATGCCTAAAAATACAAGTTGAGTAAACCCAATGTCCCTCAAGATCGTTAGCATTTAGCAAAGATTTAATGTCAAAAGAGGGTCTGAAGCATTAAGGTTCTTGAATATAACTGTCCCAAGGAGAATTGGAGGTAGGCTTATAGGAAATTAAATTCCTTGAACAGGATAGAAGAGAATAGAGACAGCATCCTATTGTGTTAATCCCATTTCTGCCCTTTCGTGTGGAAAATCAGGACAGCCTGCTGCCTTTAAATGGCTTGAGAATCCAGAACAAAGATAAACACTCAGCTGGATTCTACATTTCTGAAATTCTATTACAGGAAAGATTCTTGGGTTAGAGAAGGGATATATGAAAACAGCAAAGCATCATCACTGCCCTCCAGAATCTTCCCATTGTATGAGAGAGACAGGTAGGAAGGCAACTGGAAAATATGGCAGACTTTTTTTTTTTTTTTTTTTTTTTTGAGATGGAGTTTTGCTTTTGTTGCCCAGGCTGGAGTGCAATGGGGCAAACTTGGCTCATCGTAACTTCTGCCTCCCGGGATGAAGCAATTCTCCTGCCTCAGCCTCCTGAGGTAACAGGCATGTGCCACCACACCTGGTTAATTTTGTATTTTTAGTAGAGACAGGGTTTCTCCATGTTGGTCAGGCTGGTCTTGAACTCCCGATCTCAGGTGATCTGCCTGCCTTGGCCTCCCAAAGTGCTGGGATTACAGGTGTGAATCACCGTGCTTGGCCTTTTTTTCTTTTTTTTTTTTTTTGAGACAGGGTCTTGCTCTGTCACCCAGGCTGGAGTGAAGTGGCATGATCTCGGCTCACTGCAACTTTCGTCTCTCAGGTTCAACAATTCTCATGCCTCAGCCTCCCAAGTAGCTGGGTTTACAAGTGTGCACCACCACACCTGGCTAACTTTTGTATTTTTAGTAGAGACAGGGTTTCACCATGTTGGGCATGCTGGTCTCAAATTTCTGGCCTCAAGTGCTCTGCTGGTCTCGGCCTCCCAAAGTACTAGGATTACAGGCATGAGCCACCACATCTGGCCCAGAATGTTTTAAGTGCGGAATTGGTGGCATTCTCTAGAGAAAGAGAACCAATAAGAGAAAGATATATAGAAGATATATGTATAGGGTATATGATATATGTAGATTAGATATAGATTAATAGGAGATACATATGTAGTCAGCTCTCCATATTTATAGGTTCCACACCCGTGCATTCAACCAACCAAAAATATTAGAAAAAATGATAAAAATTACAATACAACAATTAAAAATAATACAAATAAAAAGCAATGGAGCATAACAACGAGTTTCATAGCATTTACATAGTATAGGTATTGTAAGTAATCTAGAGATGATTCAAAGTATACAGGAGGCTATGCATAGGTTATCTGCAAATACTACACTATTTTATATAAGACACTTGGGCATGTGCAGATTTTGATATCTGAGGAGGGGTTCTGGATCCAGTCTCCCATGGATACCAAAGGACTACTAACTGTACAGGAGATACAGATAGATGATAGATAGATAGATGGATAGAAGAGATATTCATAGAAGAAATATATATAGGATATATACACACACACACAATCTACATATAAGATATGTAGTGGATATATATGATATATATTTAGGAATATTATATATGGTATATCTCATATCTCATACGTCTATATATCTCATAGATATATATATTTATATGAGAAAATATATGACTATATGAGATATACAGATAGGAGAGATTTAGTGTATGCAATTGGCTGATTATGGAGTGAGTCCCAGATATGCAGGATGACTTGGCATGTAAGAGACCCAGGAGAGCTGATGGTATAGTTCCTGTCAAGATAGCAGGCTGGAACCCCAGGAAGAGCCAATGTTTCAGTTTGAATCTGAAGGCAGGAAAACAGCTGACGATTCATTCCAAAGGCCATGAGGAAAGTTTTCTCTTACTGCCACGGGAGGGTCAGCCTTTTTGTTTTCTCCAGGCCTTCAACTGATGTGATGGGGCCCATCTACATACTGGGGGACAATCTGCGTTACTCAGTGTGCTGATTTAAATGTTAACTTCATCCAAAAACTCACAGAAACACCCAGAAATAATGTTTGACCACATACCTGGGCACCCCACAGCCCAATCGAGTTGATGCATAAAATTAAGCATCACACCTGAGTTAACCACTGTAAACATTGTGGTTTACTTAATTTTTCACCCTTTCAATGTCAGCCCGGAGGAATGGGAGTTTATGTGGATAAGGACGAAAATCTTCGGGTATAAAGAGTCAGCTAAAATACTTTTGCCTCTCTGTTTCTGCCACCGTTGAGAATGGATGGCAAGTGCATTCGTTTGTGATACCACCTCTTTCTGTCCAAGCTGAGGGTTTTATTTTCTTATATTCAGAACACATAAGAAGTTGTGAGATATTTTTTCTCCAAACCAATTTTTCTAGCTGTGGTGTGAAGTATTTCTTAGGCATAAACATCACCTTTCAACCCCATCTGAGCTGAAAATCCCATTTCTAATCTTCTTTATGATTGAGAAATGATAGAGTGGATTTGCTGGAAAACATCTGCCTCACTGACAGCTGGCTGTTCTTGTGGGAGTGACCCTAAAGTAAGTGCCTATTGTTTACGCTTATTCATTGAGAAGTATATTTTAAAGATCATAATATGGACCAAAATTTGAAGAAGAATTGCCCCACATTGACTGAGAAAATTTCATGCTAATGTTAGATTTTATTCTATTTTCTCATATCATGATGTCTGTGGTTACATGATCTTGATAAGAATCTGATTCCTTCTCTTTCCTTCATGACCAGAGACAATCCTGGCAAAATCATGGAGCAACATTAGCGTTTACCATTTCCAGCCAAACTCTTCAACAATATAATCTGTTCTCTGAATCCCATCTTTCTTATCAAACCTTAGCAGCATATCAAAATCACCTGGGAATTATAAAAAACAAAGGCTGATGTTTGTTTTCTACCTTCTGCCACCCTCAGATTCTGATTTGTTTATTCTGGAGTGTGATCTGGGCACTGGGATTTCTAAAAGCCTTCTGAGTGGTTCTCATGTATACCCCAAGTTGCAAACCATCGCCCTAGGACCTTTATTACTCAAAATTATTCACATCACCTCCAAGCTTGTTAGAAATTCAGGGGCCTGCCCTAGAACTGCTGGATGTGAATCTGTGTTTTAGCAAGACCAATATGTAGTTATATTAAAGGTTGTGCAGCCCTGTCCTATGTGTTGGTCCCCCTTGGAATTAAATTCAGCTTTTGGGGATAGGGAAACTCACCCATGTGAAAGTCGTTATTTTATTTAATTCCTTCAGTTCCCCAGAGGTGATTAAATTATAGCAGATGCTCACTGTATTGTTTCAGTAAGTTTAAGAAGTAAAGTTCTCACTATGGAACTCTGAGCAACCGGAAGTTGAACAGGATGGGGTTTTTGATTAGGGAATAATTTTGATCCCTTCCCTGCATTCGGGCAAATGACTTCTTCGTCTCCCTATACTATGCCTGTCCCTGCCAGGGCCCTTGGGGTCAGGAGTACAAGTCCTATGAGCTCCCTGGAACCTGGCCTACCCCAAAGTTTATGTTTTAGGCAAAGAAAAATGACAGTATCATCCTAGGTTCAAATTGAAAGACGTAAGTAGGCCACGCCCGGCCGCTCATGCCTGTACCAGCACTTTGGGAGGCCAAGGTGGGTAGATTACTTGGGCCCAGGAGTCTGAGACAAGCCTGGACAACATTGCAAAACCCTGTCTCCACTAAAAATTTTAAAAAACAGCCACGTGCCTGTAGTCCCAGCTGCTTGGGAGGCTGAGGTGGGAGGATTGATTAAGCCCAGGAGGTTGAGGCTGCAGCAGTGAGCTGTGATTGCGTCACTGTATTCCAGCCTGCGTGACAGAGAGGGAAGGGAAGGGAAGGCAAGGGAAGGGAGGAAGGGAGAGAGGGAGAGAGGGAGAGAGGGAGAGAGGGAGAGAGGGAAGGAGAGAGAGAGAAGGAAGGAAGGAAGGAAAGAAGGGAGGGAAGGAGAGAGAAGGAAGGAAAAATAAAAATAAAAACATGAGTATTCAAGCAAAGAACATGGATTTTAAAGACTTCTCACCTGACTAAAGTCTCAAACAGGAAAATACTTACCATAACAGCAGGCTGAAATTTCAAATAAAAACAAAAGGGTAAGGTTTTTTTTTTTCATTGTATATTGGAATGAATCAGCCAAAGGTGTGTTCAAATTAATGCCTGTAACCTTGATAAATTACTTACCCTCTCTAATTTTTTGTTTTCTTAACCAAAAAGAACAGGGATGATAATATCTATAGCTAGAGTTGTTCAGCATTTTAATTAAGATATTATATAAGTTTTCTAGCCTCAGTTTCCCCAAATGGAAAATGAGGATAACAATTCTCACTTCACGATTGTTATGGGTATATGATAACGTTTACAAAGTGCTCAGCATGATCCTGGCACATAGTAAATGATTATTTAAGGAGAGTGGCTTTTCTATGTCACTAATGGCAGAAAACATCGTGAGAGTGGTCATAATAGTTGCGGCAGTAGCAGTGGTCATGAAATGTTGGTTTCTACTCCTTCATCTTATAGGGGCCAAATTTGGCAGAGAGCTTAAGTAATCTGTCTATACTTTTATTGAAATCTACTTTGAAATTCCACGAGGTTTCTCACCCAATGGGACGGGATAGGGATATGTCCAGATGTAAGACATTATCATCTAGTGGGGTATGTGTGTGTGTATGTGTATGTGTGTGTGTGTGACAGAGAGAACTTGAGAGAGAAAGAGAGAACTTGAGTATGCTCTTTTATATTATACATGCCACTTCCTAAAGATTCTGATGTATGGCCAGGCACGGTGGCTCACACCTGTAATCCCCGCACTTTGGGAGGCCGAGGTGGGCGGATCACCTGAGGTCAGGAGTTCCAGACCAGCCTGGCCAACATGGAGAAACCCTGTCTCTACTAAAAATACAAAAATTAGCCAGGTGTGGTGGTGTAATCCCACCTGTAATCCCAGCTACTTGGGAGGCTGAGGCAGGAGAATCACTTGAACCTGGGAGGCAGGAGCTGAGATTGCACCATTGTACTCCTGCCTGGGCAACAAGAGCAAGACTCCCTCTCAAAAAATAAAAATACAAAATAAAAAAAGATCCTGATGTATTGTCAACATCCACTCTCTCCCCAGGAATCAACACAGTTAAAAACTACCTGCTGTGCAGAATATAATTGAGTGCTAATAACATTACTGTTGGGCATACATTCATTTACATAAATATGAAGTATATTATTGTCTCCATTTTACCTGATGAGGAGACTGAGAATATGAAAGATTATTTGTCCAAAGTCACCAAACTGTCTGTAGCTAAATTAGGATTTGAACTCAGATTTATCTTCAAAGCCCAGGCCTGGCTCATATGTCTTAATATACTCGCATAGAGGTGATGTAACATGGAGGTGATAGGGAGAGATGAAAATTACTTTTGCATCAGACCATAATTCTCACAGATTACTCCAGAGAAGCAGATGTGAGCACGCTATACTTTGCTCTAAGGAACAAAGGCCACCTAGAATTCCTAACTGGACTTCTATGCTTTAGACACTGGATTATATCTATCACTTCATTCGATCATCACCAAGTCTGTAAATAGGGGTTATTAACCCATTTCAGAGATCAAGAATGAAAGATTAAATAATTTGCTCAGGGTCACACAGCTAATAAATGACGAGCTAGGATTGAAGCCCAGGTCTTTTTGACTCCATACGTACATATTAAACTTTGCTGGAATCATTTTTACATGCTCTGTTTTACAGACAATCTGGAATATTTGTAAAAGACCAAAATACGTTTTCTGTATCAGAAGATTGGCTCAGATATTGTGTCTGTTAGCTTTCCTTCAATGCCCATTTACTCTCCCTTTTTTTTTTTAAGAGGATTTCTGTTTTGTTATTGAACGTATAGCTGCTACAGGGAAAGAAATGAAAATATTGATTCAGATTTTCTTGGGGAGTGAAGGCAGAGGACATTCAGAGTACAGTATCTGCTCTGTTCCCTGGGCTGACAAGCTAAAACTGTGGATGAGAAAAAAGGAACTGTCTAGAAATAGGCTTTGAGGCTTGATTTTGGACGTTTTGTTAAAAGCAACAACAACAAAACTGCTGAAAAGAAAGTCGTCACCAGCATGGACAATACCTATAATTCCCAAACAGAAATAATTTCTATAGCTATTTTAAAACTTTGTCCCAGCTGAAATGTAAATGTCACAGGAAGGAGTCGAGGTTGTTTTGTAGGATCCCTCACAGCAAGGGTATAGTTTTCCCTCATGTCTTTTTTTTTTTTTTTTTTTTTTTTTTTTTTTTTTTTTTTTTGAGATAGAGTCTTGCTCTGTCACCAGGCTGGAGTGCAGTGGCGCAATCTCAGCTCATTGCAACCTCCGCCTCCCAGGTTCAAGCGATTCTCAGCCTCCCCAGTAGCTGAGATTACAGGCGCACACCATCATGCCTGGCTAATTTTTATATTTTTAGTAGAGATGGGGTTTCATCATGTTGGCCAGGCTGGTCTCGAACTCCTGACCTCAAATGATCTGCCCACCTCAGCCTCCCAAAGTGCTGGGATTACAGGCATGAGCCACCGCGCCCAGCCAGTTTCCCTCATATCTTTATTCCCCAGCCTCCTATACTCCCTGGCACATAATGAGTGCTTAGTCAACATGACTGAGTGAATTAATGAATGCTTGAATAAACGGACAGGTAGCCGAGAATAAATATATACCGTTATGAAAGCAAATTTTCATAGAAAAAGAGTATAAGGCCTAGGAACCCCCCACCCCCCCAGAAGACAAGAAAAACAAACTCACTCCGTGCTTTTGCCCAGAGCAGGCTTACAGCTGGCTTCGCTTCAGTTTATCCTAGATTTCTCTTAGGACATTGAGGACAGAAAAGATGTTTGTAATCTAAAATGTCAGGGAACAAAGCCAGAGAGTGCAACATGCAGAAGAAAACATATTCAATTAGTTTCTGAATGCTATCCTGTTTTTCTCTTCAAACAGAAAGAAAAACTCTCTCTCTCTTTCTTCTCTCTCTCTCTCTCTCTGCCCTTCCCCCCCACACTCCCCTTCTCCCTCTCTGTCTTTCCAGTCAAAGAGACTGTAGCTGATGGCATGCCTTAAGTGTCTGCATGTGCCGATCTGATCCGCCCAAGCTAAGTGGCCAAATAGGATACTCCAGGCAATACCCCTGAGCCCCGCTGCAGCTCCGTGAGAAAGACGATGCAGGAATACCTGTGCCTGCGTCGTGTGCCGCCACTAGGGGTCCCCAGCAGCAGGCGATGTGAACTGGGAATTGGGTAGTAGAGGCGGCCTCCCTTTGTCTGCACTCCAGGTGTGGACTCCTCTTTGTTCAGAGGCAGGGCCGCTACCTGCGGCGTCTGAGCTGCCTGCTCACTAAGCCATCCTGGGCCGTCTGTGCACCTCCTAAGGAAACAGCGGGTTTCTCAGCTCCTGCCCCTAGTGACGCCTGCCTCAGAAGAGCCAATGTGTTCTCTTTCTCAGGACTAGGTGTCTTTGTATTTGAAATAAGGCTTAAACTACAGAGCGAAATATTTCTCACTACAGCAAAAGAGCATATTGATGTTGAGAAATTGATGGCAAAAGGACCACTTTCAGGGTATGGTTGAGTATTTGCCATAAAATATTTAAAGCTAGTTGACGAATAGCCCCGCTATTCTCCTGTGAATGCCGACCACTAGATTAATCTTGAAAGTAAGGAATACGGTATTTCATTCCGTGTTTAGCACAGGGAAAGGGAATGACCTTCACTAAGCAACACCCCAGAGTGCCTGCAGTGAGGGAGCACAGCCACACTCACCCTGCAGTGCTTTCTTGTCTGCTTTTAAACTTCAAAAGAATGGTGAAACAAAATAAACAAATTACACCACAGTAAGAGCTACCCTGCAAACAATAAATCATGTGAGTTGTAACAGCCGGTGATGGAGGGTGGGGTGGGGATTGCAAATATTTACTCCATCAAAATTTTATTCTTATGTTTCACCGTTTCAGTCTTTTTTGTTCACAGCAAAGGTAGTATCCTTAAATGACCATCAAGTTCTTTTTTTGCTGCCAATGTGTTACTCAATGTCTTGTAGCTCAGTAGTCACAGCTACTAATGTGGAAAGTACTGGCATACAAGAGAACCATTTACAGATGTCCTTAATTTGCTCATTTATTCAAGAGTAAACTATTGAACAACATCCACTGAGCACCTATTGTATGCAAAGTATGGTAGACAATACAGGGGCTGGGCAAACAAGGATCCTGCTCCCACCATGCTTTTTTTTTTTTTTTTTTTTGAGACAGGGCCTCACTCTGTCTCCCAGGCTGGGGTGCAGTGGCGTCGTCATAGCTCACTGCATCCTTGCACTCCTGGACTCAAGTAATTCTCCCCGCTCAGCCTCCCAAGTAGCTAGGACTACAGGTTTACTACAACACCTGGCTAATTTATTTTTTATGTTTTTAGAGATGAGGTCTCATGTTGCTCAGGATGGTCTCAAACTCCTGGCCTCAAGGGAAGGGATCCTCCCACCTCAACTTACTGAGTCACTGGGATTATAGGCATGAGCCACCATGCCAAGTCCACTATTAATGGACTAAGGAAATGAAATATATACCAAAAGTACCATTAAAATGAGAGCACGAGATCTGCACATTGAGAGGTACAGTAGATGGGCTAGAGAAATCTAACAGAAGAAGAGCTATTTTCTGCCTTGGGAATCAGGGAAGACTTTCCAGAGAAGGTGCATTCTAGTTGAACTCTTTTAGTATGGGAAGCATACTAAAAGGATGGGAAGCAGGAAGGAATGGCAGAATCCAGTGCTGCTAGCCCCAAGGGCATAGGCCACTGTGAAAGAGGGTTGCATTTGTGAAAGGGGGGAACAGAGATTAGATTGGAATGGTAAGTTTGGAAGGCTTTGAATGCCAGATGAAAGCTAAGTTAAAACAAAACGATACTTTCTATTCTTAAGAAGACCACATTATCCACAAGACTCCTTTTATCCCATAAGTCTTTTAATATTCGGAGACAAAAGGTGGAAATGTCTTTAAAAATTCTACTTTCCAAACACCTAAGATTTCTCCTTTCCACTGGCAAATAGGTATTACCTAGAATTAAGGCAATACATAAATGAATAAAATAGATGATAACTTTTTCATTGTTTCATTTGGAGAAATACTTTAGAAGGTCCACAAACAGGTGCCTGAGCCTACCAAAGAGGGACATTAGCATTTTATTTCCAGCATGTCCTGATAACTTACTGATACTAGACATTTTTGCAAGGAGCAGCCAGCCTTTAGGCTCCCGAATCTAAGAAGGATGATAGTGAATTATTATTCATATTGAGTTTTCTCCATTGGTTATGGCTTTATCAATCCAGATGATCAATCAACTTGCAGATTTTAGTTCTGAACCTGGAGCTTTCTGTTTGGTGTTCAAAATAATGAATGTCAAAGTAATAGCTCATCTCCTACCGACAGACTGGACCTCCCCGATCAGCACATCTCTGTTCAGCAAGCATGTTTGTCGGCCTTGTATCCCTCTTCTGGCCCCAGGATCCAGGAAAACATGAGTCTCAGCTTTTTTCTACTTCTGTACAGCACAGGGTGGCCTTCAGGTGGTGCCTTCACAGCAAATACTCCCCTGTCCCTTCGTCTGTCAATTTAGGACAATAAAAATAATCTGCCTCACAGAGTCATGCTTTACTTTCTCCAGTTAAAACTCTATGAAGGCAAATATGAGTATCCAAACTGCAGAAACAGAATCTGTTGTCCTTTTGTGAAATTTCGAGATGAATAATGAAACCTGCTACCCTATTGCACAATTTGGGACAAGAAATATAAGCTATAGGTTGAAGATAAGACATTTCCCCCTAGTAGAACAGGTCGCAGTTGATTAGTTATCTCCAGATGCAATGAAGAAAGCAAAAATTGTTCAAACTATACATTCCTTTCTTAAAGTGAGCAACTTACAATCACTTTGGAACACAAACGTCATGCCAGGTACACTGCAGCTTTCCACATAGCGTCTTATTTAATCTTCACAGCATCCTGTGTTATCAGATTTTTGAGGAAGGTGAAGAAACTGAGGCTCAGTAGGTCTAAGTAATTTGCTCAAGGTTGCAGCTAAGTAACAGAGCCAGAGTTTGAACCCAGTTGTCTTCGAAGCCCAGATGGTAACAATTCGACCAGGCAACATAGCCAAGTCAGATAGTCCACCATCTAAAGACCTGGAGGGATACATAAATTACTAGTCAAACAAGTAAGTGCTGTTTTCTACTAGAAGAACTCTGGGGAAACAGTAAGTTCCTTCTGATCTAATCCACAAGCCAAGTGTGTGATGGGTCACGTGTCCCTGAAGCCTCCAGATTAGGAAATGCATGATTTCATGCAGTCCACAAAATAAAGAAGGATAGTGGTAGGGGGCTGGGAAAGCGGGGGTGCTTGGGTCTCCTTAGACCAGCCAGGGCTGTTTCAAGGTCCATACAGTTGAGGGTCAGGAAGACACAGTCCGACATGACTGAAGAGTGCTGACACGCCTTTAACAGTTTAGCAAGCTGTATTTTTAAAAAAATGGACCTTAATGGGAAGACACACTGGGATAGCATCCTGGAGGGACTTTTTTTTTTTTTTTTAAGTTCTAATCAACTAGAAAATGTGACGTGGGTGCGTACTGTGATTATTTAACATTCATTATTCACTGTATGTTAGGTGCTTGGTTGATGTGAATCCCCAGGGCCTAGCTGCTGTTCTGTGTCACTCCTGATAATTTTTAAATTGACTATGTTCTTTTAACCATGTTTAAAAAAGTTGAACTACCCCAATGTGAACACTTTCCATTTTTGCTATATAATGAGAGTATTTTCATTCCTTTAATGCTTGCTTTTCCCTTTGATCTAACAATTTCTCTTCAAATTTCACAGTTTTCTGTTGCTTTAGGATTGAAAGAACAGATTAGCCCGCTGGGAGCGTGAAACAGATTTAAAAAAAATCTGCATGATATTTCCTCCCAGTGAAATTAATTTAGGTTTAAATACAGGGGGAAGGGGCACACCTTGTCCTCGAGTCTCTTTCTGTCACACACCTGAGCATTTCCTATCCTGAAAGGGCACAGTCGGACTTGCTGCTAAGTCAAGTCTTTTGTGAGAATCTTTTTTGCAAGGCACAGTAGGAGAACCTTTTTCTCTTTGACACCCGGCTTTGTGTGGGCCTGATGACACGTTTGGACGGCTCTATTTCTTTGAAGGCCAACCTCAGAGGCCCATGGACGCGTCGGGCGCTGTCCGTGGCTGGGTTACTTAAGTGTAGCTGGGTTGGCTTCCCGGGTGTTTTAGGAAACGCACCTTCTTGCAGGGCAGGGGCCGTCAGTTCCAGAGCAACAAAGGATAATTTGGAGGGGAGTGGAAGGAGCGCTCCACAGTGGCTCTGTCATCCCAGGTTCCCTTCTGCCTAGCACCGTGGCCCTAGTGATCCCGCCTTCGCCCTCTGGATCCCCCACCCCCACTGTCTCGCTGCTCCAGAGCCCAGCGGGGCGCGGCGAGCCCCACCACCTTCCCCCACACCCTCCCTCCCCATCCCCTTCAAACCCTACGAGCAGCGCTGCGCGCCGCAGCCGCGCTCGCCCCGCGCCCCGCGCCGGCCTCCCCAGCACCCCGGGGACCCGGTCCCCGGTCTCGCCTCCCCGTGTCCAGCAGTTCACAGCCTCCCCCTCCAGCCCCACTGGCGGGAGCTGTCAAGCCCGCGGTAGCCGAACCAGCCCCCGTGCGCCCGCGTCTCCTCTCCTTCCTTTGTGTGTGCGCGAGCGGAGTTGGGGCGGAGGGAGAGGGGGAGGTCGCTCTGTCTGTCCGTCTCCCGCCGCCTCTGCCCGGGCTACTCGAAGTGCGGCCGGAGAGGCGGGAGCCCAGGAGAGGGTGCGGGAGCTGGCGGGGCGGCTCGGGGCCGCCGGGACGCCCTGGTCCTAGTCGCGCACAGGGTAGCGCGGCCGGCAGAGGGGCTCGGCGGGAGCCGAGATCCGCCCGTCCCGGCCGCCCCTCGGCCTCCCTCTGCTCCCACCTACCCCCTGACACCCGGAGAAAAGCGTGCAAACGCGCGGAGCGGGACGGAAACCACAAATAAATAGCGGCGGCGGCAGCGCGTCATCTGGTGGAGCAGGAAGTGCAGGCAGAGTCCGGAGGCTGGTGCTTTCTGCGCGTCCCCAGGACTTTGCCATGGGCTGGGGGCCGCGGAGGCTGCGAGCGGCCGGGCGAGGGCAGCGGCTGCGGCGCCCGCACCGGGGCTGAGCGAGCAGCGACGCGAGGGGCGCGCGGAGATGGCAGCGTCCAGCAACTCCAGCCTGTCCGGCTCTTCGGTGTCCTCCGGTGAGTTTCAGCCCGTCGGGCGCGGCTGCCGCGCCGGGTCTCGCCCCCTGCCCTCGCTCCGCACCCTGGGATGGACAGAGCCTACCTGTGGCCGTCCCGCCCGCTCTCTTGGAGTGGGGGCAGGCGTCTGGGGTGACACTTGTTTGGTTCGCTAGCACCTCGGTGCCCAGAGCACCTCCGCGCCTGACATCTGACAGCGCAGAGGTGGGAGAGCGGTGGTGCCCTTAGTGTGCGGACGCGGGTGTTCTCGGGCTTGGGGTGCAGCGGGCGAAAAGCGAAAGGAGCGGGCAGGCTCGCACTTTCTGGCGCAGCTGGAGCGGGGGCTGGCGGGGCGGAGAAGGTTGGGGTCAAGCTGAGCGCCCCGACCTGTTTGCCGTGCCTCGTCCGCTACCCTGGACACCCAAATCCGGAGCAGAGGGGAGCAAACCCTCGTTCCTCGCAGACTTGATTTTCTTTGTTTGTTTCAGAAATTAGCTCTGTGGAGACACTCGCTTGGGCATGGGTTTGAGACAGCAGCGATGAAGGGATGTGTCTTTCTGATCCTGATTGAAGTGGGTTAGGGGAAGGGAGGTCGAGCCCAGCCTCTGACTCTTGGCATATTTACAAGTTGTGTGTGTGTGTGTGTGTGTGTGTGTGTGTGTGTGTGAGAGAGAGAGAGAGAGAGAGAGAGAGAGAGACAGAGAGAGAGAGAGAGAGAGAGAGAGAGAGAGAGACTCCTTAGACATTTTCTAATAATACTGTCTGTAATTTCACCAGCAAGGCATACATTTTTTTATTCCTTTTAAGTAAGGTTGAGCAAAGGGAAGGCTTCTTTCAGCTTTTCTATGGTTGATCCTCGGGTCTAATTGAAGAGGAAAAAATTGCTAATGAATCTGAAGGAGTAGGAATCAATAGAAGCAGACCCACTGGTTTCTGAGTATGACAGGTTTCTAATCAGAATGATGCATTAGATAGAATTCCTCTACCTCTCTGGTCATTGAAAACTTTAATGACAAACCCAAAAGGACAGCTGATAAGACATTTAGTGTAGTATACGGTATTTAAGGGTCAAGAAGGTCATGAAGTCCTAATGGAAGTGTTCAATATATTAATATTGTATTAAGTCCCATTGGGCTGTTTTTATTATTATTCACAAATTAAACTCAAAGGAATAAACACCTTTTTGGAGGCAGTGGAGAGCAAGCAGGGCATAAAGGCAACCACAGCTTTCGATGTGTAACTCACTAAATCATAAATGCAAGGTGAATTTGACTAAGGTGCAATTGTGATGTGGTACAAGGTGATCACTTGAAAGCCATCTGTTATCTTTCTTGGCAGGTTTAGTTCCTGGGAAATGGCACTTCCTTTCTCGATCACTGCCAACTAATCGAAAACACATCGTTGTTAGGTGTGTGACATAGTTCAAGTTTCTAGTAGTAGCAGCCAATGAGGCAGAAGTCATATCTTATTAAGAGCAGCAACAAGTTGACCACCGTGGTTTTAATTCTGAGAACTCAGCAAATGCTACAGTTTATTTTTAGTACCCTCAAACCACTGCTGCTGTTTTTCAATTCATTTTGGTTGACTAACATTGAATTGAAAATACAGTGGTGTTGGCTTTCTATTAGCATATGGTTATTCCTCTCAGAAAACTGCCCACTAGAAAATGAACTGGTGGGGCAAAAGAAAAGACGAAAGGAGAAAGGACAAGGAGGTGGTGGTGTCACATGATTTACTGGTGGCATGAATTACAGCTGCTGTGGCATCTGAATTTCCAGATCTTGATGTAGCTTAAGAAGCCTGATTGAAAATCCTAACAGCCTTCGGAAGAATACATTGGTTTGAAACAACACAGTATGAGATTTAGATGATGTTAATTGCTTTCAGATAGGATAGAGATGCCCATGATGGTTCTTTTTCCTGCTTTATTTACCCGTATTTTTAATCCTAAGGGAAACTGGGAAATTATGTAAAAACTGAAATTCAAAAAGTGGGCATGGATGTATTGTTTGGCATGAATCAACCTAGCCCATAAGTTTATACTGCCTAATTCCCCAATTAATCAGGCACTTTGTCTTGAAAAATACAGCATTGTAGTTCTCTTTTTAAGCACACTTACCATTGTGTGGATCATGAATAATTCAGATGACACAAGCAATTCACACCTGTGAGAGGTGTTGGGCAGAAAGAATAGAGCCTATTTGTGGTGGCAGCTGGGCTCTCTCAGGCGAAGGCCAGAACCTGAGAAATTAGGGCACTCCATCAGTCTATTAATCACTATTTTCAAGGGCCTACTATGTGCCAGGCAGTAAGTTACAAACCTCAGCTTCAAGAAGGCTAAGGGGGAAAGATAATTATAGGCTTCCTTCTGGCTCTGAAGTTCTGGGAGTATTGTCTTTTAATTCTGGCTTCATCACCAACCAGCCAGGTATCTTGAAGTGCGTTACTTAACTTCTCCAAGCCTCAATTTCCTCATTTGTAAATGAGGCTGATACTGATGATAAGACCTACTTCATAGAGTGTCTTGGGGATTGAATGACATAATGTATGTAGAGTATTTAGCACAGGGCCTAGCATTTAATAAATGCTTAATGTGAATAAATTTTACTTCTTCGAGGAATGAAAAAGAAGGCATTCATGGGCTCAGAATTTAGGTGCAGACATGAATCCAACACACATACAATCCACTTCTTTCATCACATGTTAAATTTGATCTTGAATTTTGGGCTTCATTAAATAAACATGCGAGTGTCTTTCAGGTTTCAGGCATAGTCCCGAGTGTTTGGCATGGAAGGATGAGTCAAGATCCTTTTCCCTTATGATCCAGCAGCCGAGACAAACATGCAAATAGCAACCTCTACTCCAGTTTGATAAAACAAATTCTGTGGAGGAGGGTGCAGAGGAGAGGGATTGACTTAGTCAAATTAGAGGGGTCAGTGGGAATGTCATACGAGTTGGGCCTTGAAAGCTGAGTCGAATTTTTCCAGAAAACAGATGGAGAAAAAGACATTTCAGGAAGAGAGAAGAACTTAGGCAAAGGCCTGGAGATGGGTAAGTTCATGGCCTTATTTTGACTTTCTTTCTTGGGGCCGTTGATCCTTTTGCACTTGGGAAAGTTATGCTTACAGGCCCATAAGCAGCATCGTGCACAGAGCTGCCAGCTCACTCATTGCTGCTGCTGATGTAGGAGGTTTTCTTTCTGTTCAGGTAGCAGTGGGTTTGATGGAACAGCTCTGGAAGCCGTAGGACATTTGGGCAATTGAGCACTGAAAAAGGAACAGTTGATTCTGTAGTGTCCAGCATAGACAGAGGTGAAGTCAACATGGGTTATACCTCTCATAGAGGAATAGCAGCGGGAGATTTAAGTATGTTTGTGTTTGCAGAGTTAAGATCTAATAATTTGCTCAGCATTAGGTCGAAGTTACCTGATTTTCCTGAGAATTTGCTCTCACTAGCTGCTGTTGAGCTACGTCACCCAAATGTGTCATTTATTTTACGGTACCAACTGAGACATAACAAATGAAATAATCAGGTTACAATGAATTTTAAAATACATTTTCTGAGAACTCTTCACGAATTTTCTTCTGGAATATTCAATTATGTGTAAAAGAAATTGCTTTACCTTTGTTTTAATGATAACCACTGGTAATTAAATTTCACAATCACCTGGATTGGCAGGAAGCTTTGATTACCTTTATTATTTTAAATTGCAAAAAAGAAAAGTTCTTATCCTTAAGCTTCTAATTTAGCCTGTGGTACTTTATTATATTCTGAAATAAACAACAGCCAATTTGCAAAACAGTCTTCTTAATAATCATGGGTTACGTTTGCTTTTATAATTGAAATAAGAACTTTTTGCATATTAGCAATATGATTGCCAAATGGATAATTTCACAGTCAAGAAAAAAATCAACCCAAGCAAGTCAATAAATAAAGAAGATATGAGATGTTCTCAGTAACTGAAAAAGGTAAAACATTAAATATTAAAGGAACCCCAAGGATAAGAAGTTAAGATCTGGAAACATAAACACACTGTATTATCAAAATAAAATTGACACAGACTTTTAAAATTAAAATGCAAACAGAAAAAGGTAAAAAGTCAGTATTAGGTGCAGTCCTCAAAACCTTAATTGGGAAAAGAACATTCCTGAATGGATTGAGGTATTCATTTCTTTAGATTCTATACAACAGTAATGTGGGCCAGGTAAATCATGCTGTTTTCTGCTGTCACACTGGTGTTGATGTAGAAACAATAAATAGGAATTTTCATTACTCATTATTGGGGATTCATAACCAGTAACATAGGTAAGTCTTCCGTATTCCTAGATGCAGACGACAAAACTGAACTATAGTAATTCTGGCAAGACTTATGTATGTCTAACTAGAAATTCTCTGCATCCAATACTACAAAACAGGGTATTTTATTGAAACAGACATTCTCACTGAGAAGTTTTCTTTTGGACTTTTGGATTTTTCAGAAATTTTCTTCTGGAATATTCAATTATGTGTAAAAAATTGCTTTGCATTGTTTTAATGATAACTGCTCAATAATTAAATTTCACATCGCCTAGATTGGCAGAAAGACTTGATTGCCTTTTTTATTTTAAATCACACATGCACAAATTCCGATTTAAAATATGATCTCAAATAAAACACTTGCAAAGCTAAAATTAACTCTGTGAGAGAAATTATTCACTCAGATGAGGAGTACTAGTCCTTGTTGTTTTTCTCCTGAGCATTCCACACCTCATTTTAACTTACTAGATTTTATTTTCCACTGTAGCAACTCAGATGAACCGAGTGATAGAGTCTGAGAGGTAAGGAGATTTTTCTTAGCATGCTACATATTTGCAGTGTTTGACAAGGGGGACCCAACGATTTGTGAACTTGTGCTGAAACGCTGGTTCTCCCCACTAATGCCATGAAGTGCACTGGGTGACCCTGTCATTTGCCTAACTTTTGGGGGAATGTGAACACCAGGTATTTTCCATGGCCAGTCTGTGCAGGGTTTAGCTGGACAGTATGTTCTGAGAGCTGCCACTTGGGGCCTGGCCTGAGTGTCAGTCCTGCTGAGGGCCATCTGCTGCTGGGCAGGGTCTCCCATTTTTGCACAATGGTGAAAATAAGTGGACATTTGGTTTGGAACACCTATACATGAGCGGTGTCACATAGAAATGCTTTGGAAGAGTTTTCTGCCAGAAGATCAAGATTCCGGTCAAGGCAAATGCAGACAAAAAGACATGAACCTAGTGATAGACAGACATATGATTAATAGCATCCCCTATCACCCACCGATCATTTATCTTTTATGAATGTATGTATTCTCATTTCATGGCTTCTGAAATATGTCATTTAATTTTCAAAACAAAATGGCTTTTTCCACCTCCCTCCCTCTCTACTTTCTTTCCTTTCTTTCTCCATTCTTCCCCTCCCCTCTCCCTCTTTTCTTCCCTCCCTACCTTCCCTCCCCGCTCCCTCTACCCACCTTCTTCCCCTTCCTTCCTTCCTTCCTTCCTTCCTTCCTTCCTTCCCCTCCTTCCTCCCTCCCTCCCTCCCCCTCCCTCCTCCCCTTTCCTTCCTTCCTTCCTTCCTTCCTTCCTTCCTTCCTTCCTTATTTTGTCTCTTTTTCTTCTCTCATCTGTTGTTGGTCAGATTTCTATTTAGAGATGTTTTCATCAATCCCACATTTGATTTTCTTTACTGTTCATAGTTTGCAAATCCTCTAGGCACCTTCCTGCTTTTCCTTCCCTTTGGCCCATGGGGAAGGAAGCTGGTATTCTGTCTCTCACATGGATTCAGGTTAGGGGGTCAAGATGGATACCTGTGTCTCTGGCGCAGGCTAGTTGGTGTGACAGAACACAACGATGTGTCTCCAAGCTACAAATAAATGCAGAGGTTTATTTAAAGTCTCCATGGCTAGAGGAAATGGCAGTTAGAGATGGGCCGGCCCTATAGGTAGTGTGCTCTGCAATGGGACCTAGGTGGCTCTCTGGGACCTGAAGCTGAAGAATTGGGATGAGTATATCATCCACTGGCCACAAACCTTTCAGCTGTGCTTTCTGGGAGAGCCAGCCACTAGCTGCTTGTGCAAATAACCTGCCTTTCTCCTCATTTATAATTAATCATACACCTTTGTGAGACTAATCTGAATCTAGTCTGTATAGTATGAACTAATTGTAGCATTCCCTTGCTTCAACAATTTGGCCTGTCAAAATCACTCAACCTCAGCCTATTTGTAGTGCAGTGTAAAGTATTATTTTCAATCAACCAATATTTTAATGTCCTAGGAAATAAGAGCTGGACTGACTAGATTGAGAACAAGGAGGAACCTTGGTAGTTGTTTAACAGATTCCACATTGTATAAGAAAATCAGAGCCCAAGGAACTCAGAAACGATCTCATGCCACTCAGTTACTTGACAGCAGAGCTAGAGCTGGAACTGTCATCTAGGACCCAAGCTCCTGTGACATTAATGCTCCCCGCACCCACTTCCTGGCTCATCCTAAAGAGTAGCATCATCCTTAGAGAATTTCTTGTAGACTTTTTTTTTTTCTTTCTGGCCTCATAGAGGCTGCTCTATTTAATTACTTAATACTTTCAAAAAAGAAGTCATAAAGTGCTTTATGTTTTAAATGGACCTCAGATCTCCAGGCTGTTGTGCCCATAAAGGCACAAAGATTTAAGTGGCCTAGGTCTGCCCTAACTGTGTATAGCTGTGTTGTCCAGTATGGTAACTACTAGTCACATGTGGCTATTTAAATTTAAATGTAAAAATATTCAGTTCCTAAATAACCCTAGGCACCCTTCTAGTGCTCAATAGCACACATGGCCAGTGGCTGCCATATGGGACTACACAGATACAAAACATTTTTGTCATTTTTTTACAGGAAATTCTCTAAGACAGAGACAAAACTAATGTAAAATCAACAAGCTAAAAAGAGAAAATCTGATCCAGTGCTCTCCCATTGCTGTGTGTGCTTCTTGTGCTGTTTAGGTTATCTTTCACTAATTTTGCAAATTGACTTTTTAAAAAAGTAATTTCTTTATGACCTTGAGGGAAACTGTGAAATGACAGCTAGAGGATGATATTGGGGAGGGTAATTAAAAATGTTTATAAACTCTCTAGTCCTGAGGTATGATTCAAGCTTTATTTAAAAAGTGATTTCTTGTTTCCCTAATGGCAACTCAATTTCTTTTTCAAATAAACCCACAGTGAGTTCTGATTTCACCCTCAAAGAGGAAAAAGTGCCCATGTCCAAAAAACGTTTGGATCTTACCGTTGTATCTCCTTTAAAGACATCGTAAGGAAAACTGAATGTGTGGACTGAGGTTGCTAGTGGCATATACAAGCCATGTTATTTGAAAGAGCTTTTCTACCAAGCTGGCCATCAGCGGCTAGCTAGAAGGATTTTTACTTCTACAAAAAGCCCACATCGGGGCAAAGCAATTGCACTGGTTTTTAGAAAATAAAGTTAGCTTTTGGAATTTTCAGCACATTTAATTGGGGTGAAATGCATGCAAATAAGATGCAGGAACATGACAGTTTCTAAGAAAAGGAAACAGTTCTCCTTGAACTTCTGTTACCATCCTCAAGTGCAACAAAATGGGAAGGTGGAAGGTATCTTTAAAGTGTCAAGTAACTGTCAAGAAAGAGGTGAATGTTGAGGCCATTGGATTCAGAAACGATAATAACCAAAAGACTATGACATGGTGATTTGTTATTTATTGACAACTTATAGGGCAATATGAATCACAGAAGCACTTGGGTGATAACCTTATACAATTCTTTTCTCATCGGAGGCCCAGTTCCTGGATTTTATCAGGCCCCATTATGGCCTTCTGCATCCTCAGTACTGGCTGGATATTGTCCTTTTCAAGGAAGTGAAACCTAGTACTTACTTATTACTTCATGTAATGCCATATTAGCAATGTAAAATGCTTTTTCTTACATGTTGTTGCTTCCATGGAATAAGCCCAAGAGACTGTGTTGGGACAGCAAAGAAATGGGAAGCAGGGAGCGTGGCTGTCGCAGTAGATCTTCTGCAGCATCTGTCAGAGGGTGGGGGCTGTCATTGACCTCTAAGGGCCTGATTCTCAAGACCTAGACCTGCACTGTCCAGTGTGACAGCCACATGTGGTTACTGAGCCCTTGAAACACGGCTAGTCTGAATTGAGATGTGCTACAAGTGTAAAATTCACACTAGGGTTCAAACCCTTAGTACAAAGCCAAAAAATAAAAAATATCTGATTCATAACCTTTGAAATATTGAATATATGTTTAGGTGATAATATTTTGGATCTAGGCCTGGCACAGTGGCTCACACCTGTAATCCCAGAACTTTGGGAGGCCGAGGCAGGTGGATCACCTGAGGTCAGGAGTTTGAAATCAGCCTGACCATCATGGTGAGACCCAGTCTCTACTAAAAATACAAAAAGTAGCTGGGCATGATGGCACGTACCTGTAATCCCAGCTATTCAGGAGGCTGAGGCACAAGAATCGCTTGAATCCGGGAGGCAGAGATTGTAGTGAGCCGAGATCGTGCCATTGCATTCCAGCCTGGGCAACAAGAGTGAAACTCCATCTCAAAAAAAAAAAAAAAAAAAGTGTATTAAGCCAAATAGCTAAATATAATATGTTTAAAAAATTACTTTCACCTGTTTTTAAAAAAAATGTGTTTAAGGTAACTACTAGAATATTTGAAATTACATGTGTGGCTTACATTATATTTGTATCGGACAGCTCTGGTCTGGATGACTCCAGTGAGAATGTTCTAGCCTTGATCACAGAATCTGCCATACAAAACCTGCTGATGCACTGCTCAGTGGCTCCTGTAGCCCTGTCTACTTACCCTCCATTCACAAGGCAGAACTTACCTTCCATTCACCAAGGCAGAAACTTACCAACGCAGCTCAGCCCTGATTCTCAGGTCCCTGTTTGGTTTTAGTCCCAGACATTGAGAGATGTCCTTAATTTTTCTGAGTCTTTATAGTGATTTTCAAGTGAAGTTCTATAAAGAGGAACAGGTTGGGATATTTGTCAGATTCTTGTTTAGACAGATTTTGTGTTTTGTTTTGTTTGGGCTTCAGTATAATTCTAGACTTCATATATTTCTGTTAGATTTATATATACCCCTCCTTCCAAAGAAAGCCTGCAATGCTATGAAGTTAGAAAGAGAAGCTGAGGAAACAAAGCATGCATTTTTCTCTGTGTGTTTGTGTGTAGAAAACTCTTGTCTCATGGCCTTTGTACTGTGATGTTCTGCCATGGAGAAGGATGTGGGTTTACATACACATCCACACGTATATATATGTGTTTGTGTATATATATGTATACACAGAGAACGGAAGTGGATTAGGTTCCAAACAAAAGTTATTTCCAATCAAATTTATATCATATATAAGTTAATATCAAGGGAAACGAAAAGTCAGGCCTAGCATTACTTTTAGTAATGAAGTAATTCACTTGGATTATACTAATGATATGTAGATATTAATACACATAATTTGGCTGCCTAATATTGATTTAAGTTGCTCATTCAGATAATCTTTATTACAAAAAAAATAGCCATTTTGTTTTACAGTGCTTGTCCTCAGAGACAGTGAGATCCAGTAAACCATGCTTATTTGGTAAATAATACTATTTTTGCTGATTTTCATATACACAGAGAGCACTACTCTCTTTCAGTATGTACCCTTTGAGTTGTTAATTTCTGGTTGGGAGGCTGGTTAGCTCTAGCCAAATATCCTCTCTGGATCTGCCTCATGATCAATGCCTAGGGTTGAAGGTACTCCCGGTGACCAGGGCACAGAAGTTTTTCTTCTATGTGATGTTAATATGCCCTAGGATTGAACTTTGGTCTCAGGAGAGCCCGAGTCCTATGCTTGCTTTAAGCAGCCAAACTAATCCACATGCCTTTTTTCAGAATATGAATTCTTCAGAGGAAAAAGCAATTGACAGAAGCTTTGTAAACTCTCCTGAAATAATTAATATCAGATTAAGGTTAGAAATAGAATCACAGCAAATCCTAAGCAATTACACATGTAAGACATGATTTTGAGTTAAACGATGTCATTTGGCTTAAGAACATAGTAATTGCCACAGTACTTATTTGGTTCTGTATTCTAAAGTAATAGCACTAAGGGTATTTTGTAAAAATGCACAACAGCCTTTCAGGGAGGAGATGCCCTGCAGACATCTTACATTTCATAAATAGCTGAGTTTAAATCTGTCATTCAGGAGTTAATGTAAACATGTCTGAATCCATCTGCAGTTTCAGCTTGTGCTCCTTCTTACATTCATGAGTTTCAGCCATTTTCTACTTACAGAACGAATAGGTGTTTCTTCCTATTGCTTTAAATTTAACTCTCTGAAACTTATTTTTAGCATCCATTTTTGGGTTTCATGAATTCATGTGGGTTCATTGGAACCACCCAGTCCAAGGGTGGCATTGTGTTACAAGCACTAGGAAGCTGGGGATCTGGTCCAAACACCAGCACCAAATAGCTCTCAGAGTTTCTATTTTCTTATCCATAAAATGGGCTAATAATACTAGTTGTTAGAATCCAATGTGTGAATGGCTGTGAAAAAAACTTGAAAATTTGTGAACAAAACCTAAAAGTCCCTGATCTCATAAAACTCATGTTCTAATAAGATGCACCACAGGTTCCTTTCGAGTGGTAAGTGACCACTCAGAACTCGTGATCTTCTAAGATAGCTGGAAAAGTGTCTCCTAGATACCTTACCTTGCTCTTCTTCATCAGCCTTTCAAATCCTTGAAGTGTAATCATGCCAACTTAGAACTTCTCTACTCTGTGTAAGGTTCCAGTATGCATTCTGCAGTCCCAATATTTTAAATTAGCTCAGTCAATCCAAGGAACACCACTGCTTATACTTTCCCATCTAAAGGAATGGTTCTTTTTTATGCAAAAAAAAAAAATGTATACACATTTTAGGTAAGATGCAATATATACAAAAAAAATCAGTAATAGCATAGCCACATAATTATTAGGAAAGCCACCACCCAATTTAGGAACATTACCTAGCCTTGTATCTTCCTCTGTATTCCTCTCTCTTTCCTTCCCCATCATATTTCATTCCCTCCTTCCAAGGCAACCACTACTCTGAATTTTCACCTTATTCCCTTGCTTTTCTTTTTAAAATAATTTTATCATGTATCACTAAAATCCCTGCTTCACATGGGCAGCTATTTTTGTTTTGTTCACTGCTGGATCTCCAGTGCCTAGCACAGTGTCTGGCATGTACAGGCACTCAGTAACTGTCACAGGAGTGCAACTGCAGCCCCTCCTTTATCTCTTGTTTGTAAGTAAGTTCTGCAAGGACCCTGTCACCAGTTCACATTAGCCACACACCTTCAGTAACTTTTAGAAAAAAATTTTTTCCCCCAGGATAGAAAAAACTCCATCGCCCAGGCTGGAGTGCAGTGGCCTGATCTCGGCTCACTGCAACCTCTGCTTCCTGGGTTCAAGGAATTCTCCTGCCTCAGCCTCCTGAGTAGCTGGGATTACAGGTGCGTGCCACCACGCCCAGCTAATTTTTGTATTTTTAGTAGAGATGGGGTTTCACCGTGTTGGCCAGGCTGGTCTCAAATTTCTGACCTCGTGATCCACCCGCATCGGCCTCCCAAAGTGCTGGGATTACAGGTGTGAGCCTCCACGCCTGGCCTAGAATTTTTTTTTTAACTTATTTGTACATACTTTCAACGGGAGACTCTGAGCAGAATCACATGAATTTATCTGAATCAGGACTTTTTACCTTGATTTGTGGTTCACGAGCACATTTCAGGAGTGAATAGTGAACACTGAAGAAACATAAGTAGTAAAGCTAGAGTTCAACATGGAGAGCCACAGGGAAATTTTCAAAAAGCAATGCTGTATACATGCTACACCAGGGATGAGCCTGGAAAACAGTACGTTAAGTGAAGGAAGTGAGAGACCGCATACTGTATGATTCCATGCATATGGAACACTCAAGGTAGGCAAATCCTAGAGACAGAAAGTAGATGAGTTGTCCCTTGCGGCTGAGAGGTTTGGAGTGAAACGGGGAGAGACTGCTAATAGGTATTAGTTCTTTTTGCGGTAATGAAATCGTTCTAAATTTGATTGTGTTAATATTTAATAGTTAACACATATCTATGAATGAACTAAAAGTCATTGAATTGTTTGCTTTTAAACAGGTAAATTGTAGGGTATGTGATTTATATCTCAATAAAGCCATTACTTTAAGAAGGCAAAGAAATTGATATTGTAAGAAAGAGAAGGTGAATCAGTCATAAGGTGGGCAAACAGAAAAAACAAACCCATAGGTTAAGTCCTTCCTGGACAGGATGCTTGTAATCAGATGGGAGGCATTTCAGTCCATATTCACTGATAACTTGCTCAACACATGGGAGTACCCCTTCTCTTCCTCTTTTCATTTCCACATGCATCTTCTTCTGCAGCCAGCCCCTGAGCTTCTCAGATAGTTCCATAGGGACCTGCTCTCTGGGGCTGGTTAGCTCAGCCTCCACTAGATAAATGCCTCCCTTCCCCAGTATCCCCAAAAGGCCATGGCACCCTCCTTCTCACTGAAGAATGAGGGAGAGCAGCAGGTCTCCTCTACTAATGCTGGACAAAGAAATTAGTGCATTTCTTATGACTAGTTAATTAGCTTTTTATCCAGGTTTTTAAACTCTGGGCACAACTCTGTGACCTCGAAGTAGAGTGTGAGTCATCGAGGAAGCAAGTTTCCCGACTGTGTGCCCGATGCTCCCGAGTATTATTCGTACAGTGATGCGTCTGTGGCTGCCTCCATATGCCCCCACTAGATGGATGCTTGTACAGACGTTTCCAAGGATATCATCTGCTGGCTCTTTTGTTGTTTCTAATCAAAGAACCGACACCCTTTGATCACAACAGATCACAGTATTGTACTATAAAGACTTTGTTAGAGAGACTTAAGTATTACACACTTCTAGCTGTCACAGAGGTTCTGACAGTAGATAAACTTTCTGTTAGTTGGAGGAAGACTGGCCCTGGCATGGAACTAATGAAGTTAAAGACAGATGTCTTTGGGGAACTGAGTCCCTGGGTAGCCACTTTCTGGGCAGGCTTCAATATCCTATGGCCTGCGTGAATTTATAGGATGGCTGGCTCCCCTTCAAGTTGTTCATGGCCTTCCTTTTTCTCATATGACAACTGAAACAGGCACCCCCACAAAATACAAATAAATGCCCCTTCATGGGAGTGTAAAGACAAAGCAAGTACTGGAACTTCTTCTTTAAGGTCTCATTCGGAGTGTTTTCCTGGCAACCCCTAGAGGAAGTGGGCACGGGCTACAGTGGCTCTGTTGTTCTGTGTCCTCCCTCAGGTGAAATCTGGCCACCCTAGGCCCCCTATGACAGCAGCACACGTGGGGATGGTATTGTGCCTTGTGCTGGCCTCTGCAGCTCCCCTGACATCTCAGATTTTAGACTTTGCTCCCCCTGCTTTCTAATGTCACAGGCTAAGCCATCTCTAACAAAAGACTCACTGTTCCTGGGACCTGCTGTTCACGCAAACTTTTCTCATGCTAACACCAACACATATAACACATTCACACCTCCTCACATCCTGACCAGACCATTCCAGTATGCAATTATTGTAAGGGTTAGGACGTTTCACCTGCAAATACAGAAAACCCTAAAAAGAAGTGCTGAGGGACCGTGGTTGTAGACACTGCAGTATCTGGCTCTGTCTCCTTCTCTCAGCGCTGCCCTCTTGGTCGGGGGGCCTTGTCCTCAGCCTCACTGTCTTTACAGTGTCAAGATGACAACAGCAGTCCCCTGGCATCATATTTAGAAACAGAGAAGGAAATCTGTTCCTCCTTGCCCTGTGGAAGGTAAGAAAGACTTTCTCAGACACACCTGCGCTCCCCACAGCCCTGGCAAAGTTCCCCTTGCCTCATTGGCCACAGCTTTGTCACATGCTTAGGTGTTAACCAATCACTGGCAAGGGATGTACTTAGTCCAGTTGTGACCCCCTTCCTGGAGTGCAGATGGGCCAGCCTCTCCTGAAGGGGTGAGGGGGCCTGAACAGAACAGGGTTCTGTTAAGGGGGAAGAGGGAACCAAGAACATCCGCCACAATTATGTCATGAATGTCCTCAGCCCTTAGAATCTCTAAGGCCATCAACAAAACACTGAGAATTCCAAGACACATGGCCTCTCATAGTCAAAAAGCCTATTATAGTCTTAGTTGTGAATCAGGCAATTAGTACACCTGTTCACTTTGTAATAATATCACTCCCTGAAAAAAATGTTCTGCTCACCTACTACATTAAGATGACTGACAACTCATATGTTGTTTTCACTTATTAGTGCTTTATGGTTTGAAGCACTTTGTTTTATGGTTATGAAAAAATATACATCCATTAATTTAAAACTGGGTAGAGTCTTTAGCTCTAATGAGAAGTAGGACAGTGAGGGTTGAAGGTTTTGATTCTTGACAGGCTTTAACATCCCTGGGCCTGATGTAAGTTGGAACTATATTGTTAGAAAGGTAGGGAATCATAGTAGATGATTCAATCCACTGCCGGTTGCTATGGGAGGGAATTTTTAAGGCTTTCATTTATGAGAAATAGTGATCATTAGCAGCTCTTTGTTTTTAAAACAGAGATTCCTACAAGTGGTCAAGTCCAGTGGAATAAATGTATTGGTGCCTAATTGGAGAAATAATTTCAGGTTATTCCCAAGGAAAAGGGAACCGGCAGAGGGTTTTGGAGAGCAGATTACTGTTTTTCATTTTTATGATGGGCCATGGTGTGTAAAGATCACTGGATGAGGGGTCATGTGACCTAAGTCTATGCTAGTTCTGCCTCAGCATTTACTTTTTGTGTGTCCAGGGGCAAATTACATTACCATTTTGTGACTTTGATGCTCATCTGTAGAATTATTAGTTTGGCCCAGATCATCTCTGAGGCTTTTTAAACATTTTTATGATTTTTCTGATTCTACCTATTTCCTCTTGCCAATTTATGGTGCCTTGGTGGTCCCCCAAGGGAACAACTCTCTTGTGTGTAAATCAGTTACACCCACATACACACATATTTCAAGTAGCCATTACCACTGGCATCATTTGTTCCAGGCACCCAGTCTGTAAGACATGAGGACTGTTGGGTGTCTGTATCGTACTTGCTTTTCAGCCTTCACTCTTAGTAAGCCCAGAGGTAGTCCAAGTATGCTCCAAGGCAGTGTCATACAAGCCTTTTGGAATGTTACCTACACTATGAAACCCAGTACGTACACACACAGGCACACACATACACACCCACACACACACCGTGCACACACCCATACTTCATTCAATATGTGCTTATTATTTACCATGTTCTAGATTTTAGAGATACTGCAATGAACAAAACAGACAAAAATTCTGGACCTTGTGGCATTTCTAAATACAGACAGACAGTAAACCAAAGGAACTATATATAATTTGTATATATAAATGTGTATCTTTTATATATAATTATATCTAATTATTAATTTATATGGTATATTAGAGGGTGATAAGTTCTATGGAGAAAAATAAAGCAGGAAGGGAGACAGGAAATGCTGGGCGTAAGGGGGTCTGAATTTTAAGTTTAGTGGTCAGAGAAGGCTTTACTGAGAAGGTAACACTTGATGGTGAGGGAGTCAGTCATGCAGATATTTGGAGAAAGAACATTCCAGACAGAAGGAACTGCAGCTGCAGAGTCCCGACGCGAAAGTGTACCTGGTGTGTTCCAGGAACAGAAACAAGGCCAGGAGAGCGAGAAAGGGGTAAACAGGACTGGCAGGGAGGAGGAGGCAGATCATGGAGGGCCTCGTAGGCCACTGTAAGGACTCTGGCTTTTACACTGAGATAGGTTGTCCCTGGAGGGTTCTAGAAGACAGTGGCATGGTCTGACTTAGGTTTTTTTTTTTTTTTTTTTTTTTTTTTGAGACGGAGCCTCACTCTGTCACCTATTCTGGAGTGCAATGGCGCGATTTTGGCTCACTCCAAGCTCCGCCTCCTGGGTTCACGCCATTCTCCTGCCTCAGCCTCCCGAGTAGCTGGGACTACAGTCGCCCACCACCACGCCCAGCTAATTTTTTGTATTTATTTATTTTTTTTAGTCGAGACGGGGTTTCACCATGTTAGCCAGGATGGTCTCGATCTCCTGACCTGGTGATCCGCCCGCCTCGGCCTCCCAAAGTGCTGGGATTACAGCGTGAACCACTGCGCCCGGCTGTGATTTAGGTTTTAACAGACCCATTCTGGCTATTATGTTGAGATTAGACTAAACAAAAATGCTGCATGCGGGCACACATACACACACACACACACACACACACACACACACACACAGAGAGAGAGAGAGAGAGAGAGAGAGAGAGAGAGAGAGAGAAACAGAAGTTCCACAAAGAGAGTTCATCCTGTTATGTGTGATGTGCTCTGATACTGTCTTTTCTATTGTATTTCTATTCATTTATCTAAAAACTATCAGGGCCCACAAGTTGGTTTCAGGATCCACTCTAGAGTGGTGACCGGCAACTTGGAAAACAGATCAGAAATTGGTCTAGAAACTCCAAAGATGTAGTAAATTCAGTTAGCCTGCTCAAGGCATGGTTGCGGTATACAGAACACCCTATAGGCCCATAGTGCTATTTAATAATAATGTTCAAGGAGATTTTGTTAATTTTTTTAACTTGCTACACTGAGTAGCACTATTTTATTGAATGATCATTTAAAAGTTTCTTCTTTCCCTACATATTCAGCAGGCTTTTTATTACAAATGTATATTTTAATAACTTTTTATAAAGAACATTTCAAATATATTTAAAGTAAAGAGAAAACTATAACGAACCTCTTACCGTCCAGCTTCAACAATGATCGCATCATAGCCTGGTTTCACCTTCACTCCACCCCATACCCAGGATTATTTTGAAGCAAATCCCAGGCTTGGCATCATTTCATCTGTAAATATTTCAGATGGTATCTCTAAAAGATAGGGACTCTTTTTAAAAAAAAGAGTACTGCATTACTGTAATCTTTGTGCATGCATTCACACAAGCAATAATTGCCCTTTTTAATCTGATCAGCAGTGTCTTTATTCACTGTAATCTCAGAAGGGAAACACCAGTGATCTTAATGAAAGGAAGTCGTGATCATGTTTTCTCCTTCCTGATTCCAAGGATGGCATTTCTGGATGCCGCTAAAGCCCCCCGGTTAAGAAATACTTTCTCATCTCCAAAAATGAGTCAATTAGATCCTATTTCCGTTTTTAGACTTCTGTTTATGCTCAAATATGGCCTCTTTTTTCTGTGGCTCTTGAGTAATCATCGGTAAACACCCGGAGCAGGGCCCTGTGTCTTAGTCATCACGTTGCCACCGCAGCGACTTAGCATGGTTTCTGGCACGCAGTAGCAGCCCTCACATTTTGTGAATGTTTTACTTCTTTTCCTTTGCAGGAGCTGGAGTATCCTCTCCCTAGTCGTCTGGCCTGTCATTCCCTTTTATCCATACGTTATAACCTCTTTAAAACCTGACTTTTCGGCCGGGCGCGGTGGGTCACGCCTGTAAACCCAGCACTTTGGGAGGCCGAGACGGGTGGATCACGAGGTCAGGAGATTGAGACCATCCTGGCTAACACGGTGAAACCCCGTCTCTACTAAAAATACAAAGTTAGCCATGCATGGTGGCGAGTGCCTGTAGTCCCAGCTACTCGGGAGGCTGAGGCAGGAGAATGGCGTGAGCCCGGGAGGTGGAGCTTGCAGTGAGCCGAGATGGTGCCACTGCACTCCAGCCTGGGCGACAGAGTGAGACTCTGGCTCAAAATAAACAAACAAACAAACAAACAAACAAAAACAAAAACAAAAACACCTGGCTTTTCTAGGATACCTCATCTCTACCAGGATGGAATGCCTTTGTGGATCAGTATTGACTCTTTGACAGGAGCCTTCAAGTTGATCTCAACTCTTACAGAATTCCTTCTATTCCATGAATTTATTACCTTCAGTCAATATGGTAATGCTCGTCTTCCTGTGGTATCATTCCTAATCTTCACCAACAGTTTATTGGCCAGAAACTGATTGATATGGGCTACATTACTGAAAACTTTGTCGTTTCTGAAGATGATTAATAGTCATAATTTCAGATGGAGGTAGGGACATATTTTTACACTTGAATATGTGTTATATATGAATCCAACATTGAATGTCCCTTACTTAGTTAATTACCCAAATATTTTATCTGTGATACTTGGCAGGGAGATGGCAGTATCCTGAACCTTATTTTTCTCATTGTTTCTCTTTCCTCTTTCTCATCTCTCTTTCATAGAATGTGAGTGCAGAGTGGATGCCAGCCACCATGCTTGGCTTTGAGGACATAAAGAGATATGTAGCAGTCCACTTGTGACTCTTTATTCAGTCTGTTCTCAGTGGCTGTCACTCCAGGAAGGGAGGGGCCCTTGGGTCACCAGCTACTAGCAGAGAGACTGCCACACCAGAACTTCTTAGAAACTTTTTTTTTTGGATGAATGACTGAGTAAGTGGAGACGTGGAGTTCACTGTAAAGGAGTTCACAGTCCACAGTTTGAGAGTGAATCCGAACTCTGTGAAACTCTGCAGAACTTGTGAAGTCATTAACAATTAAATATTTTAGTTCAAACTTTTCCCTTAAATTATTACCCAATCTGAGATTTTTGTGCCCTTTCATAGATGCCAGCAGAAGTTCTGCATGGGGACTCTTACAGTGGCACAGGTACAGCCCCTAGACAGAAAAGAAGCCTAAAGCTGTCCTCTGCATTCGCTGTCCATTTTTCCCAGAGTATGTGGTTCTAGCTACTTGAGGCACTCCCAACTTCTCATTCTTTCTACTTCTGTAAATGTCACAGTCTTGGGAGGCCTCCCAGAGGTCCCCATAAAGGGTCTGATTTAGCCTGGAGCCAGAACTGTAGTTGTAACTCCTTAATACCAGGAAAGCATTTTTTAAAATCAGCACACTAATCTAAGTCTGTTTCCTAAGGTGTTTTCTTCTATCTGAGTTACAATTTTATGTTCTGTGCCAGGAGACATTTGCTTCTGGTTCAATAGGAATTAAAAGTACTTGTTGCTATGTCATTCCAGGGCAAGGATTTGCTTCTGCTGGAAAGTTAGGTCTTTAGTGTGTGAGTATGTGTGAGTGTATATGTATGTCTTTGTAGGATGTCACACATAAGTGTATGTCTGTGTAATAAGGCAGATTCAATTTCTCAGGGAAAGAAAATGTTCCAAGGACCATAACCTATGGGACAAAGTATTAGCTACTATCTTTTCTTTTGGTTTTAAATTATGTACTCCTCTTTCTTAAGTGACTGATTCTGAATATGAATGCGTTCTTTTAAAGAGTGGAAATGATATCATTTAACATTTAAATAGTTATATATAATTAATCTTATTATGTAAGCCAATTTCTTAAAATCCCCAGATGGAGTTTGTAACTAAGCCTAAGTAATTCTCCAGGTGTAGTGACTGGCAAGCTGTAGAGTAGAAATGACAGAGAAGCAGCTATTGTTGGGCGAGGCTGGAACTTCTTTTTTTTTTAGTATACATTTTAGTTGCTGAAAGAGTCCTTGTAGATTTTCCTCAAAATTAAAAAAGCCAGAGGAAGAGGAAATTACAATTAAGAGCCTGAAAATTCCAATTAATCTCTCAAATAGTGATTAATTTCCAGAGACATGGAGACTCTGCAGTATATCTGAGAGGAAGGAAAAGACAATTAGGGTTGGGGAAATTGGTAGAGGACGCTTGGGTAGGTGGAAATCCCACCAGGATTGAGGACTGCACTAGGATTGAGATAATTGACAAGGTTGGAAGCTTGCCAAAAACTGTTATCAAGTGCTGTCTCTTCCTAATGGGCAAATGTGCCCATTTTGAAACCCACTGGCCATATTTCCTAAAACTGTCTATTATCACTTTGTGGAAATGTTCAAATAAGATCCGTTATCAAATTACATTTCTTTCTTTGTCACTTTTTGGCTTATCATTCCGCCAAGGTTTTGGCCCCTGCCCTTCTTCCTGCTTCTTGCCTCCTTGAGGCTGAGCTCTTCTCTCTCCCCAGCCTCTCAGTGAGCTGGTTCAGGTCTGTGTTGGTTTAAGATAGTGGATGCTTTAAATTTAAGGTAGTGAAAACCGCTGATCTAGCCTGGAATTCACAAGGACCAATTGACATATCAATTTTTCTTCTATAAAAGTAAAATAATACCATGGCAATTTTTTAGTGCAGATTATTGAGGCTCAGATGAATCAGAATGAAGGGGAAATTAACTGACTATACTTATGAAACGCGAATGCTATGTTTGCATTGTTGGATGGATTCAGTCTTAAGCAGTTCGGAACTTATTTGTATGTACCTGAGGTTTTAACTATGTGGTAATGAAGATGGTGTTAAGCTTTTACAGGAGCACTGCTTTTGATCTGCTCTTTCTCCCCAGCGTACTAACAGTACTTATTAGGAGGAAAAACCTCCAGAGAGTCAGAATAAATATCATAGTCCTTTGAACATCTAAATATATGCAGCATTTTACAGAAATAATGTAAGCGAGCTAACCATTTGTGGTCAGCTGGAGAACTTAACTTTCAGAGGGATTTGACCAGCTATACTGACCTAGAAAACGAAATAAGCGGTTTGGAAAATCTGGTTCGTGCATATAATTATTTTTTTATTATCTCAGGCTGTGCCTTGCAATGAGTAAACCACAGTAGTTATCTGACCTATTGCTCTACCACTGCCGTTGCTTCAACACAGTAATTATGTAAGACTCAGCATGTTTTTAACTAACTAAATGCATGCGGGACATTCCTTAGCTTCGGCAGCCTATCTGGAGACTACTCAAGGGCTCCCTATCAGTCTTTCAGTTTGAATGGAAAAGAGACCGTAAAATCATGACCTGCGTTAAAATGTGTAGACTGGGAGGGCCATTGTGGAAATATTTAATACAAGCACTTAGCACTTTTGTTAGCCAAAAATGTCCTGAAAGTTATGACATATCAAATATTTCTAATTAAAATAGAAAATTAATCTTCACGATGAAAGAATCCTAACAGTGCTTTCTATTTGAATGCAAATATTTAGTTGGGATATAGGTTACAGGATGTCTTTAAGGCCCTAAAGTCTTTTCGGTTTACTGTTTTTCATTCTAGTTCTTACTTTAATAGCTTGGAGCAAATAAAAGTGATTTCCTTTAGAATGTGCATGTGCTCCTAAGGATATCTGAATAAAAGATACATATCTGATAATTTGCCATCTCAGCATCATCCCTTGGGCAGCAGGTTGGAAGGCAGTAGTTTAATCTGAATGTGAACTAATGCTTATGCGCAAGGACGTGTATGTCTCTTCCTGGATTTGAAGGAACTGAGAGTAGGGCAGTTTAACCAGGATTCGCTGGATGGCTTATCATCCTGATGAGCTAGAGCATTGCAATCAAAAGATGTTCATTTTTGCTTAAAACATAAAATTGACTGGTAGAGTTCAGATATTAATAAAACTAGTTTTAGCCTGTAGTTTTAACCCTTTCCATCTTACATTAAAAAAAAAAAAGACAGTTAAAAGGAAACAATTAATTGGAACTAATTACAAAGCTGTAAAGGCCCTGGGTGATGTTAGTCTCATTAGGGATTGTGATGTCCCCTCCCACCTGTCTCCCAACCCTGACCTTCCACCCCCTCACTCGCCAGCATAACTCTCTTTCATTCTTACCTGTAACCATAAATACGAGATAGCAGAAGTCATGCCTCGTGAAGGTAGGCACGTGGAGTGGTGGAATCATACAGTATCTGTGCTAAAAGGTTATATCCTAGTAAGATAAGCCTTTTAAAGTTAGGTTCTAATACAGACAAGTTTAGGCTGTTTTAAATGCGGACAGGCTCTGTCAGAGACTGATCCAGTGCTTATTATAAATCCTGAATCATGAGGAATGGGTTTTGAAAACACAGTGGCCCGGGCCACATTCAGACCTGAAAAAGTCGACTCTCCTAGAGCTAAGGCCAAATTATATTTATTCATGTGTAGTCAAGGTAATGACTGTGCGGGAAGCTGTTTAGAAACATCGTTTAGGAAAGGTTAAAATTATGAATTTCAGGAGGACTGAAATAAGTCAAAGGTGTATTTTATCATCTTTAGGGTAATCATTAAAATAATAATACAAGAAGCTCAATTAAAATTCTAATAAGGGAGAAAAATAATTTAAAAAACACTTGATTGACTAAAAAGAAAGTGAAAAGAAGAAATACAGGAACAAAGAATAGGTGTGGTAAATGGAAAACAAATTAAGATGGTAGACTTATAAGAAACTATATCAGTAATTATATTAAATGTATATTTCAGCAATCCTATTAAAAGACTGCCAGGCTGGATACGGATAACCAGCTGTAGTAAGTTTAAATCTAGTAGGTTTTAAGATACTTTACTAAGTTTAAAATTTAAGATACACTATGTAGACTGAGAAAGATTGAAAGTAAAATGTTAGAAATTTATATACCATGCAAAAATTAACTAAAAGAAAGCTATAACCATATTAATAGCAGACAAAGTAGACTTTAATGAAAAAATTATCATGAGAGATAAAGAGGGATATTTGTTAATGATAAAAGGAAGTTGGCCTGGCACGGTGGCTCACGCCTGTAATCCCAGCACTTTCGGAGGCTAAGGTGGGTAGATCACAAGGTCAGGAGATCAAGACGATCCTGGCTAACACGGTGAAACCCCGTCTCTACTAAAATACAAAAAATTAGCCTGGCGTGGTGGCACATGCCTATAGTCCCAGCTACTCAGGAGGCTGAGGCAGGAGAATCACTTGAACCTGGGAGGCGGAGGTTGCAGTGAGCTGAGATCGTGCCATTGCACTCCAGCCTGGGTGATAGAACAAGACTCTGTCTCAAAAAATAAAAAAATAAAAAATATAAAAAAGGAAAAGTTGAAAATAAATGATTCAAACCTCCAACTCAAGAAACTAGAAAATAATCAGCAAATTAGGCCGGGCGCGGTGGCTCAAGCCTGTAATCCCAGCACTTTGGGAGGCCGAGACGGGCGGATCACGAGGTCAGGAGATCGAGACCATCCTGGCTAACACGGTGAAACCCCATCTCTACTAAAAATACAAAAACTTAGCCGGGCGAGGTGGCAGGCGCCTGTAGTCCCAGCTACTCGGGAGGCTGAGGCAGGAGAATGGCGTGAACCCAGGAGGCGGAGCTTGCAGTGAGCTGAGATCCGGCCACTGCACTCCAGCCTGGGTGACAGAGCGAGACTCCGTCTCAAAAAAAAAAAAAAAAGAAAAGAATCAGCAAATTAAACCCAAAGATGATAATTGCTTGAGCCTGGGAGGCGGAGGTTGCAGTGAGCTGAGATCACACCACTGCACTCTAGTTTGGGCCACAGAAGGAGACCCTTCTCAAAAAAAAAAAAAAAAAAAAAGAGAAAAAGCAAAAATAAGCAGAAATTATAGAAGTAGGAAACAATATATAATATTTGAAAATTAACAAAAGCAACTGTGTTTTTTTTGAAAAGATTAATATAATTGATACATCTCTAGCAAACCAATCAAAGAAAAAAGAAGAGAAAATACAAGTTATGAATTTCAGAAAAAAACAAGATCACTACTACATGTCATAGAGATCAAAAAGATAATAAGATACTATGATCAATTTTATGTCAATAAATTTGACAACTTAGAGAAAATTGACAACTTTTTTTTAAAAACACAACTTACCAAAATGGACATAAGAAGAAATTTAAAATCTGAAAAATCCTAAATTTATTATTTAAATTGAAGTGACAATTAAATTCCCCTAAATTTAATTTCAGACCAATATTGCTTTAGTAATAAATTCATCCAAATGTTTAAGGAAGAAATAATGCCAATCTTACACAAACTCTTACAGAAAATAGAAAAAGATGAAACATTTCTTAAATCATATGTGAAATTAGCCTAACCTAAGTCTGAGAAGAACTTACTAGTAAAGAAAATCACCACCCAGTATCTTTCATGAATCTTAAAATATTTGTTTAGCAAATCAAGTTCAGGGATATATAAAAGAATACATCGTGATCAAATGGGATTTATTCCAGGAATCCATGGTTGATTTAACATTTAAAAACCAATCAAAGCCTCATTAAAAGAATCAAAGAGGAAAATTATGTAATTATTTCAGTAGAGAAAGCTAATTTGAGTCAACAGTTGGTTATAATAAAAATTCTCAACAAACTAATAGAAGGGAATTTCTTTGATGTTATGTAACTGCATACTTAATGATAAAGTAATAAATTATTTCTCTGAGTTTGGGAACAAGAAAAGAGTGCTCATTATCACCAATTTGCAATTCTAGCCAATGCAATAAGCCAAGAAAAAAATTGTCGTGAAGGTTGAAAAGAATGAAGTAAAACTGTTTTCCACAAATTATATAATTATATATATAGAAAATTTAAAATTATTGAAAATAATGTGACTTTAACAAGAATGCTGGATGCAAGGTCAGTGTAAAAAAATCAAGTCTCTCTATACTAGCAAGAAATAATTCAAAAATGAAATTTTAAACCATAATTTATAGTAACATTAAAAAATCAAGTACCTAGCAGTAAATCATTTTTTTTTCCTTCAACTTTTATTTTAAGTTCTGGGGTATATGTGTAGGATGTGCAGGTTTGTTACATAGGTAAACATGTGCCATGGTGGTTTGCTGCACAGATCAACCCACCATTTAGGTATTAAGCCCAGTATTCATTAGCTGTTCTTCCTGATGCTCTCCCTTCCTCAACCCACAACAGGCCCCAGTGTGTTGTTCCCCACATATGTCCATATGCTCTCATTGTTCAGCTCCTACTTAAAAGTGAGAACATGGGGTGTTTGGTTTTCTGTTCCTGCGTCAATTTGCTTAGGATAACAGCTTCCAGCTCCATTCATGTCCCTGCAGAGGACATGATCTCATTCCTTTTTATGACTGCATAGTATTCCATGGTGTATATATATATACCACATTTTCTTTATCCAGTCTATCATTGATGGGCATTTGGGTTGATTCCATGTCTTTGGTATTGTGAATAGTGCTGCAATGAACATACACATGCATGTATCTTTATAATAGGATGATTTATGTTCTTTTGGGCATATACCCAGTAATGGAATTGCTGGGTCAAATGGTATTTCTGCTTTTAGATCTTTAAAATCAATGTGCAAAAATTGCTTGCATTTCTATGCACCAATAACAGGCAAACTGAGGGCCAAATCATGAAGGAACTCCCATTCACAATTGCCACAAAGAGAATAAAATACCTAGGAATACAGCTAACAAGGGAAGTGAAGGACCTCTTCAAGGAGAACTACAAACCACTGCTCAAGTAAATCAGAGAGGACACAAACAAATGGAAAAAGATTATATGCTCATGGATAGGAAGAATCAATATCGTGAAAATGGCCATACTGCCCAAAGTAATTTATAGATTCAATGCTGTTCCCATTAAGCTACCATTGATATTCTTCACAGAATTAGAAAAAAAAATTTAAAAATTCATATGGAGCCAAAAAAGAGCCTGAATAGCCAAGACAATCCTAAGCAAAAAGAACAAAGTGGGAGGCATCATGCTACCTGACTTCAAACTGTACTACAAGGCCACAGTAACCAAAACAACATGGTACTGGTACAAAAACAGACACACAGACCAATGGAACAGAAGAGAGAACTCAGAAATAAGAAGCAATAAATCTAATGAGAGATGTTCAAAACTTTTACAATGAAAACTGCAAAATATATTGAAAAAAACTGAAGATTATTTAAATAAATGGAGTGATATAATCATGTGCCTGGATTAGATGATTGTAAAGATACAATTTCTCCTAATTTGATTAATAGATTCAATGCAATCCCAATAAAAATCAGTTAATTTTTGTGAAAATTGTCAGGCTGGTTCAAAAATTTAAGTGGAAATACAAAGCACCAAGAATAACTGAAGCAATACTAACTAAAGAAGAAAAAACATGGAGAACTTACATTGTTAGATAGTAAGACTTATTATAAAGCAGCAATAATTAAGATACTATGATACTGGCTCAAGGATACATGAATAGAGCAAAGGAATAGAATAGAGTTCAGTAGTAATGGTTACAGACATATGCATATCTGACAAAGTACTTGTATCCAAAGTATGTCAAGAATCTTACACAGCAGTTGGAAAAGTATAGTCAACCCAATTCAAATGTGGGAAAAATACTTGAAAAAGCTTTCAGAGAAGAGAATATCACAATTTACTATAAACATAAAAAGATGCTCAACATTATTAGTCATGAGAAAAATGCAAATAAAAATAACAATGTTATATCACCACCCACCCACCAGAATTGCTAAAATGTAAAAGACTGACGATGTTAAGCTATTATTGCAGATTTTTGGTGACCTGGAGAAAATAATTCACTCTGTCCGCTCTGTCCTTATGGTTCAAATCCTATATGATCGGGTCTTTTTCCAATTTTTGGCAGTGGCATACCACACCCCTCTCATTGATTTAGTCTTGCCTTGTGTCCACAGCCTTCTCATACCATCCAGGTAGCTATAGCTAATATACTTAGGTCCAATGAAATACTAATTATCACCACTCCCCATATTAATCACTATGCTGACTTCATAGCTGTAAATTAATTTTGCCTGTTTTTGAATTTTATATGCATGGAATCATATAAGATTTACTTATGTAGACATTCGTATTTGGGTTATTTTACTCAACATCCATATATTGAAATCTATCTATATGTTATGTCTACCTGTGGTTCATTCTTTTTTATTGCTGTAGGCGATTCCAATTTCTATAAATTTAATTGTATACACTTATTAATTCTGTGACTGATAGACTTTTGGGTTGCTTCCAATTTGGGATTATTACAAAAAATATTGCTATGAATATTCTTATGTATGCACATATGCACACATTTCTGTTATATACACTTGGAATTGCTAGGTCATGAGGTACATATAATATATTCAGCTTTACACAACACTGCCCAACAGGTTTCTAATCCCTTTCTAGTTTGTCCTTCCACCAGCAGTGAATGAAAATTTTAGCTGTGATGTATTGACACCATACCCATGCACCATTTCTTATTGACTTAAAACTCTTAAAATTCTTTTGACTTGGCTCCCTAAAACCCTATAGGCAGTAAAATTCAAATCTTTTCTATTTCAAGAACAGGAAGCCTTTCATCACGGGAAAGGTGGGCCAGACTGTTGAAAACACTGCAGGAGTAGCAGCAGCAAATAAACATGGCGGGAAGGACTGTCACAGCTGATGTTCTAAAATTGGAACATTCTAAGGGCCACTTCTGAAACACGACCAATTAGGTGGGATTGCTGTCCAAATTAAGAAGCCCTTACTTCTTAGTCATTAATGTAGTTCTTTTTTCCTCCAGAAATGTTCCAATTATGAAAAATTATGAAACAATTTGTGATTAAGTGATACTCCGTGTAAACACAGTAAATATAACTGAAAAGGATAGACTTTTAGGCCATGGTCAGATACGATTAAATTTTAATTAAGTTATATTCATAACTAAGTAACATTAAGTTATAGTGAGAAGGAACTTCACAGTACAAACATTTTTTCTATGTGTGTTGAATGCACAGAGCTTATTTCTAAAGCCTGCTTGGTTTAAAGAGAGATTACAGAAGAGAAATTCAGAAGCTAAAGCTGTCAGGGCCCATTTCTGCCATTACTGTGTGACCCTAGTCACTTAATATCTTTGTCTCAGTTTTAAGTATCTGCAGAAATTATGGAAGGTTATATCTTCTCTGTTTACCAAAGAGATTATTGTGAGGAACAATTGAAATGGCCTATAACAGCTAATCCATACAGGGATTTAAAGTTAACAGAGAATTTTCCACCATGTGTTCATTTCTATATTTAAAATAATCTTATAGTTGCTGAAGTGCTATTCAAACATAAGTTATATTTTTTCATATGTTAAATCACCAGATAATCTTATCTGTTATATGCCTTATGCCATAAACAGAGCCCAGCATAGTGCTGTCTGTAAGTGTACTTTTCTCATTGTTCTTTACCTTAGTAGAAAGGAATGGAGAGAATGATTCATAATGAGTAAAACACATATCATCACTGGAGATAGAAAATAAGGATAAAGGCAGATTTCCATTCAGGAGAATTTATTTGGGCTTTGGAAGTAATTTAAAATGGCTATTCCCTCTGTTGGCAATTTGTAGCCTGCCTGAGTTGACACCTCCATTTTCAATCACAGCAAGATTGCTTTTAGTTGCAGGCAATTGCTAAAGCCAGAGATCTGAAATGGAGCCCTTTTCAAACTCCTTATAGATTTAAAACAGATAGAATATAAATGTAATTTTTTTCTCCTGATTGTCATCAAATGCTTCACGAATAATTTAATTTAATCCATAATTTGTCTAAATCAAGAGGAGGAAAGCATGGCCTAATCATAACATTGTCCTGTTGTACCTGGACATAGAGAATTAGCCTGGAAAGATTTGTTGCTATCAAATCTGTAAACTTTATTGTAGAGTAGTTGTTTAGGCTCATATATATGTATGGACTCTAAAAGGAACAATAGCAAACAATAACATATACAGTGATGAAGTTCCCAGATCAGCCCACCAAAACCAATATATGAAGAACTGTGTGCAAGTGTGTGTGCCTGAGCGCCTTCTGACTATCCATTTCTACAGACAGGTGTATATGCATGTTTAGAGCATTAACTCCAAATATTTGTTTTGCAAAACTGAGTTTGATTGTATAGGACATTAGTGCTGTGGTTTAGCATCACTCTTCATTTCCTATCCTGGTTTTACAGGATATGGAAAATGTAATCCAGAAGTAGAACAAAGCTGATAATCCTTGCTACGTTTTGAAGGCGCAAGGAGACTAGAGCTAATCACCTGCTGTGAGCACTTTGAGACCTTTTTTTGAGGAATCACCACTAATCACACTGGAAAAGATGCCTTGCCTCACGTTAAGGGACAGTTACTATTGAAACGGTGTTAGTCAATGAGCATTGCTGTAGTTAAAACATTATTCTGAGACATGTCCTACAAGCCATGGGATTAGGCATTTATTAATAAAACTCCCCAAATGGTATTTGCAATGTGTCATTCTACTTGAGAAGATAAATAGGATAGAATTAAACTAACACAGCAAGATTACTTATCTTATAATTAAGAACATTGTACAAGAATGAATTTTGAATTTATAACAATTTCTGGGCTGGCTAGGGAGAGGTATTAAGTAACTTTTCTTCTTAAAAAATATCTTTTGAGACATAAATACTCTGTGGGGAAAAAACATAGAACAATGAGCTGTCTTTTCTCAATTGATTGCCTGTAGTGTTACAAATACTTGAAAAAAATGAAGGGAAATTTAACATTTTTAAATGGTCTTTCAGAAATCTATTATTATGAGTGGGGAAAAAGGAACAAAAGTCCTTAAGTATTTAGGCTTTTTGAAAACTTCCATGATGTAAGTTAGGTAAGTCTGGGGATAGCCCGGCCCACAGAATGCAGCAGCGTGAAACACAAAGAATCACTGGTTTTTTATAGTCAGCTGAAAAACAGCACATCTAATTTTTTTTTTCAATAGAAAAATAAACAATATTTCCTGCCATGAAGACAGTTACTGTCTTAGTTCCTTCTTGGAAACTTCACAGAGTTTTATCCTATTCATTTTCAGTGCACAGTAACCACTAGCATCAGCTTGAGTCTGTGTATTTTAAGAGTGTGGCTAAAATGTCATATGCTGTTACATATATAGCAATGTAGGGAGTGGAACACTCACTCAGTATAAAAAATCAAAATAAAAATCCATTTATACAATCAGAGTAAAATTTATATCAATTTGGCTATACTATGACTTTTCAAGTTTCCTCTAGAATTATCCTGGTGATCCTAATTTTGCTTTTAATGTCTTCCATGTATGCCCCAAATAATTCACATAATGAAGATAATTTTATTGTAAGGTTTTTGATAACCTATTTTTGTCTTTGTTTTTCCCTGAAATGAGTTTCCTTAACCTAGTCCTTAAGTCTCCCATCTACAAAATGGAGAATGAAAAAGGCTGCCAACGCTGTGACATATGTAGAAAGCGTTCGTGTTTTCAGAATGAAGTTGTAATGAATACACACACACAGTTCCTGTCACTGCTGTGCAGATGAGGGTGTCATAAATGGTCCCTGACCTCAAGACGTTAGATCTATGGCGACATGGGACATGATGCTGTCATTTTGTTAAGACTATTCTAGGACTATTCTACTTCAGTGTCTAGTCTAGCATTAGTGCAGACTATGTGTTTCGGCAGAGTTCGTGGATCTTGTTTTCCCAACAGCTCCCACTGTGACAGTGGTGCACCCCGCTGGCAGCAGGCAGCTTCTTGAGAAGATGTCTCCATGCCTTGCTCGGTACTGCAGCCTACATCAAACTATCCAGTTTCCATTTTCATATTTTTCTGACTTAGAGTCACTTTCCCAACTCAGTGATCTCCTTTCTGCCATCAGCATCCTGTACATCATTAAATTGTTCCTTGTTCTAGAGGGATGGATGTACTGAGTTCCTTGTTAAAGGCTTGTCTGCTGTCGAGAACTACTACTTCTCGTGGTAAAAGCCCCTAATTTTCTTATGGTGTCCACTTTATCATGAGTCCATATAGGTCTGCAGCTTCCTGGGGTGGCTCATGACTCCGGCTTCGCCCAGAACCTCAGGGATTGGGCCAGAAAGGGAAGATGACCTCATTGGAATTATTGGCCATTGCTCTAGCTTTTGCTTGCTGGATTTGAACCGTAGACATTTTGCTGTCACCTGCCTGGGACCTGAGATAGACCACACTCCTGTGGAGGCAGAGCTGAGAGATGGAGAAGTGAATTCTGATTTTCATTGTTGGAACCTGAATCCAGTAGTGGTTGAAGTTCTGTTCCTGACCTTTTGACTTCCTCAGCACTTTCCCTCCCCTCTTTCGCTTAAGCCAATTGGAATCGGTGCTTCTGTCGTCTGTCACTTGGAATAGAAGTAATCCGAGTTATACACACCAAGTATCTATAGTCCAAGTTCAAAAGAATTTCACTCTTTCCTTGTTTTAGCCTGCGTTTCCTATTCATAAATCAAGATTGAAAAATCTTCCTTCATCCATGGATGCTGGCATCCAACAAGCTTATTGTTAAATTAAAGGCTTCAGATTGTATGACAAATTCTCAGCCCTATATATTTTCTGAGTTCTAAACATGGTATCAAGTTACCTTAAAATCTGGATATCTACAAGTCATTGCTTCTAATTAACATAGAAGCTGCCTTAAAAAAAAAAAAAAACCTGTACACACACTAATATATGTGTGTGTGTGTGTGTGTATGAGTTTGTGTGTATGTGGAGAGAGAGACAAAGAGAGAGTCGTGTGCCACACCACGATGTTTCTGTCATCGACAGACTCCTTATACCACAGTGGTTCCATAAGATTATAATACAGTATTTTTACTATACCTTTCCTACATTTAGATACACAAATACTTTCCATTGTGCTATAATTGCCTACAGTATTCAGTATCATACCATGCTGTACAGGTTTGTAGCCCAGGAGCAATAGGCTCCAGCGTACCTGTCTAGGTTTGTGTAAGCACACGCTATGGTGTTCGCACAACACAAACTCCCCTCACAATGAATTTTTGAGAACATACCCTGTTAAGCCACACATGACTGTGTACATATACACATATTTATATGTGAATGTGTAATATGAAATGCATAATAAACATATATGTGTGTGTATTACATCTTTAAAATGACTAGACCAGCACTATGTGATTCCTTTCACTAGTTAGACGAAACAAACAAACAAAAACACAAAACCTCGTTGGGCAATATTGGGAAATAAATACATCAAGGGCAGAGAATTTGATGTGATCAAAGTCCAAGGTGCTTTGGCTGCAGGCACAGTAGTAAGGGGGGCTGTTTGTCTCCTTTAACCCCAAGGTTTCAAGGAGGCCAGTCCACCCACATGCCCTGGGGCAGGGTGCCAAAAAAAATGGGCCTCTGGTGCTGCAGCCGCCCTCCTTCCTGAGCTCTGCTTTCACGCCCACTCTTCCTTTTGCTCTCACTCCACTCCAGTTGGGCATGATTTCTGAGTGGAGTGACATGCTCTCCTTTCTGGTCCATGGATTCAGGGATGGACTCGATTGCCAGCTTTCACCCTGAAAGCTCTCTGGAGTGGTTTGCCCAGCTGTGGCCCCCTCACCTGGACTGACCAGCTCCTCCCTGCTCTTGACCTCCTCCTTGCAATAAGGGTGTTGTTTCAATGTGCTTTGCAAGAGTGGGGTGGGGTGAGGAAGAAGGATGAGATAAAAGAGTGACAAAAGAATAGCAGCTAGAAAAAGGACAAAGGTAGTGTCTACCCACACATGTCTTTACCTTATCTAAAAATACTTCCCATTGGCAGGCAGGATGAAGAAGCTGAGCAGATGGCATATGCTTCCTAGTGCACCAGATTGTAATATTATACACTTGGATTACAAAGTCTGGGTATCACAGCTATAAACATATGTAAACATTTTTATGTTTTGCTAAAAAGGAAAAAAAAATCACTGATGATGTATTATCCTAATGAGCTGATTATGAAGATCTATTAATTATATTCCCAAGATCTAGATAGAAAGAATGGCATTGGCTCCAGTGACACACCATTCAGATTCAGTAGTATACTGTTATTTTTCATTTTCTTTTGGTTTGTCACTATTTGCTACAGCTGTGTTTTGCAGCTTAGAATCCTAGAACTGGAAAGAACCTTTAGATTGAAGAATTGGAAAATGATGTACTACCAGCCAAATCCAACCTGACACATTTTGTTGTAAATAAAGTTTCACTGGAGCTGGGCATGGTGGCTCACGCCTGTAATATTAACTCTTCCGGAGGGCGGGAAGATTGTTTGAGCCCCGGGGTTCAAGACCAGACTGGGCAACATGGGGAGACCCCATCTCTTCAAAAGTACAAAAATTAGCTGGGCTTGGTGGCATGTGCCTGTAGTATCAGCTACTTGGGAAGCTGAGGGAGATGGATTGCTCAAGTCCAGGAGGTCAAGGCTGCAGTGAGCTGAGATCACACCACTGCACTCCAGCCTGGGAGACAGAGGGAGACCCTGTCTCAAAAGTAAATAAATAAATAAATAAATAAATAAAGTTTTTCAGAATCCAGCCGTGCCCATTTGTTTAGGTATTGTCGATGGCTGCTTTCCCACTACCCTAGCAGAGATGAATACTTGTGATAGCGACTGTGTGGCCTGGAAAGTGTCAAGTATTCACTGTCTGGCCCTTTAGAGAAAAAATTGCCAACTTTGCGTTAAAAGGCTATCTAAGATGATTTGGCTGTTTTCTGGAATGCTTGTATTTGGTTGCCTCAGAAAAGTGTTTGCCTAGTTAAGATTTCTAGGGACACACATTGTGTTGTCTTACTGTATCCCAATTCTAACTAAACAGAAATTCTTTGTAAAAATAACTTACCTAAATCTTTTATAAAATAATGTAAACCCAATTCCTCTTTCTTTTTTTTTTTTTTTGAGACAGAGTCTTGCTGTGTCTCCCAGGCTGGAGTGCAGTGGCATGATCTCAGCTCACTGCAGCCTCTGCCTCCTGGGCTCAAGTGATTCTTGTGCCTCAGCCTCCCGAGTAGCTGGGACTACAGGCATGTGCCACCACGCCTGGCTAAATTTTGTACTCTTAGTAGAGACAGAGTTTCACCATGTTGGCCAGGCTGGTCTCGAACTCCTGTCCTTAAGTGATCCTCCCACTTCAGCCTCCCAAAGTGCTGGGACTACAGGCGTGAGCCGCCGTGCCAGGCCTTCTCTTTCTTTTTTTCTTTCTTTCTTTCTTTTTTTTTTTTTTTTTTTTGAGATGGAGTCTCTCTGTGTCGCCCAGGCTGGAGTGCAGTGGCGTGATCTCAGCTCACTTCAAGCTCCACCTCCTGGGTTCATGCCATTCTCCTGCCTCAGCCTCCCGAGTAGTTGGGACTACAGGCACGAGCCACCACACCCAGCTAATTTTTTTGTATTTTTAGTAGAGACGGAGTTTCACCGTGTTAGCCAGGATGGTCTCGATCTCCTGACCTGGTGATCCGCCTGCCTCGGCCTCCCAAAGTGCTGGGATTACAGGCGTGAGCCACCGCACCCAGCCGCTCCTCTTTCTTAAAAATACAAACAAATCTTTAATTCAGTTGTTTTTATTTCAGCTGCTCAATGAAAGATTTTTACATATTTAAAGATGATCAACTGGTCTGATTTTTGTCTTTTTTTCTCCACAAAATATCCATTCCTGTTTAACATACCCAATGAAATATTTTTTGTGTCTTATCTACAAAACCTTTTTCATTTCCTGTAGTGACAATTCTTTATTTACTCAGGTCTAGACATTGTACTTTAATATTTACTTATTACAAAGTACATCCAGGTGTATAATCAGTTTGCATCTTAAAATACCTTATGGTACCAGCAAGCATTTTTATTAGGCCCATTTTGCATATGTGGTACAGCAAGGTTACTTGTCTGGTCTGTGATCACACAACCAGGAATTCATAAACCTTTTTTCCAGCATACCAAACTGCCAAGTGCATTGTGATGAGCCTGGCAGGAGGACACGGAACCGTTCCAATAAGCTATACGGCATGTGTCTGATCCAGTACTGTGCTTGCTTTGGGGAAAAATATTCTGTACATCACTGTGTATCTGCTGGCTTAATTTTGGCTCAAAGTTGGTTGCACAAGGAGCCAGTGTGACCTTGGTACTTGGTCCGCTATTTAAATACTGCCACGGTATTCTGCAACCACAGCAAACAGGTTATGTGATAGCAGAAGAACTGGGAGAGTATGGTGAAATGAACAAAAATTCATCACCGGTAGGAGAAAAGGTGTGTGTTTTGGAGGAGGAGGATGTTCGATGGCATCATTTTTATATAAAAGGACAATATTATCTACATACCTGTCTTTACTGCATTATGCAGAGCCAGCCCATCCCCACCTTGTGTGCTGTGCCATTTATTTTCCCTCATCTGATGTACTGAGCTATTAAGCAACTGCAACAAAGAGATATCTCCTTAATGGTGACATACTGTTCTCAGCAAAGTCCAAAGATTGCGTAGGGGCACTGCTGTGGAAATATGAAAAAAAAATTAGTACTGCACTTTTGGGGGTGGATGTTTTCCAACGTATTTATTTTAGCCTTTTAGACGTTTCTTTTGGGACCAAATTATAGCTCTGATACTATCATTAGCACTTTAAATTATTGGTTACAGTGTATAAGGGCAATACAGGCTGCTTCTTGAACATTCTGTATTTTTAGTTAAACACGGTGCTTCCTTTTTTGGTCGTATGTTGCTTGTTGTTCATCTTTATCATCACATGTGATCACGATTCCTACCTGAACAGATCATCTTACTAATTGAGTGTCTGCAGGTTGTTGCAGCTTAAGTATTTATTTTTACTTCTAATAATCTTACAGAACGGGTCAATCACTTGAAGGGTAAACCACTTTTCCTTACGCAAACAGCAACAACTCTTCCCTCCAGTGTCTTTGTTTTTGAATCATAGAATTCCTGGTGATTGTGTTAGGAGCAGAAACAGCACGCTTTGACTACTGAGACCCTGGGCTGTGCTTGAGAAAGGCCAGAGAGGAAATTCCTCTTTGGATTTGTAAACAGACTTACAAACCTAGGACGTTTTATGAGGACTTCATTGGGAAACAATAGATTCAGGACCCTGCTGTCATTTTTTTTTATAGTCAGAATTAGAGTGAAATGAGACTTTAAAATAAAAATTTCTCTTTTCTTACTCTTTCTTTCAGTCTTCCTTTCAAAGCTATAAAAAAAAAAAATCCTTTGTACTTTCCTAACCTTTTCTCTAGTTTAGTGGCCAACTCTTATTCTCATCTTGTCAGATTTCTTCTCATCCTTTTATGTCTGCAGCCAGGAAGCCTTAGTAAATTACTCTCCTGGAGTACCAGCTGCTTTCTCCCTTTGAGAAACAATAGTCTCTGGCGCTCCTTTTTCTTTTTCCTGTAGAGTTATATTCAACAGATACTATTTCCATGTCTAAGAAGCAGTCATCCTTGAATTTTGCAGACTTAATTTCATTCTGGTAGCTTCAAACCTGAAAACACGATGAGTGATCTGATATATTTATTTCCATCCAAGAATAGCGGTGCATCTTTTTCACAGTGTTGGGGCTTGGTTGAGGTCATTCCTTTCCATCTGAGCTGATCATGTATCCCATCGGTGTGCACTCACATATTTTAGAGTTGTTGAATGCTTGTTGAATGCAGGATACCATTAAATTTTGCAGGCTTCTTTCTAACTGTTATTTATACTCCCTATGAAAACTTCAGTTATTTTTATGACAGACATTATTTTAAACAGACAGTGGTGACAATGACTATTCATTGATTATTTTCACTGAATTGTCCTCGTGTACATATTATGGTCCAACCTTTTTAACATCCTTGTTATGACTTATCTTAATTTCCATTGTCCTTATTTAGCTTGAACATTCACATTATTTCAACGATTTATATTGCTTTTGTTTCCTTAATTAATGCCCCCTCTTTCTTTAAGTTTTCTCAATGTCATACTAGAGAGCAAACTAGTACAGATTCAGAGCTCAGGTGCCAGTGTCCGAGTGCCTGTGTTTAAACTGCACCTTGCCACCAAACTAGTTATGTGATCTGGGCAGGAAACACAGGCTCTTTGTGCCTCATTTCCTTTTCTTTATAATAGTGATAATCATATCACCTAAATCCTAGGCTGTTTTATGATTAAATGAGTTAAGTCGTGTCATATGCCTCGAATGGAGTAGCACAGAGCAAATGCTCCGCAATGGCAGCTATTGTCATCATCTTTTATTGTTGTCACCTGAAAAGTGAGGACCACGTCAGAAAGTTTATCCTCAAAATCTCTAACGAAATCTCATACTAGAAGTGGGTGCTCAAAACAGGTGTTAAGTAACTGTAGTAAGTAGAAAAATGCACCCCCACCCAAGATGTCCACATCCACCTGGAACCTATAAATAAGTTGTGTGGCTAGTGGGAATTAAGGTTGGAGATGGGCTTAAGGTTGCTCTCAGCTGATCTTGAGATAGGGAGATTATCCTGGATCTTCCTGTGGGCCTGATATATTCACAAGGGTCCTTTAAATGTGAAAGAGGGAGACAGCAGGGTCAGTTTCAGAAGAATGCAAAGTGAGAAAGACTCAACGGGCCGATGCTGGCCTTGAAGATGCAAGGGGACCACCAGCCCAGGACTGCTGGCAGCCTCTAGAAGCTGGAAAAGGCCAAGAAGTGGATTCTCTTTCCCTAGAGCTCCAGGAGGAATGCAGCCCTGCCAACACCTTGATTTTACCTTGAACTGTTTCAGACTTCTGACCTCCAGAACTGTTGTATAATAAATTTGTGTTATTTTAAGCAACCAAGTATATGGTAATTTGTTACCGCAGCAATAAGAAACTGATATGGTGACCAACTGACTGAATGAAAAGATTAATTATTTGAGATCATAACACCAAAAAAGGATAGATTTTCATTATGGTAATGACATAATGTCTGGTACCATTTCTTAAAGCAGCAGGTTCTAAACCTTCCTCGATCAGACTCATTCTTTTAAAATAATTCATTGCACAAAATCATAAAATTTAGTGGGGCCCACCCATAAACCTCATTGAAGCCCTCCATTGGCCCCAGGTTATAACTCTTAAGTTTGCATGGGATTTTTAAAGTCTCAGTCAATGATGAGGTTTTAAGGGTGAACATAGGAGCTTTCTGGACAGAGCGATCTTGTGCTTTGAAGTTCTAAGTAAATGAAGGCTTTGTGAATGCTCATCAAAGCTACATGGTAATTTAGAGAGCTGTACCCCTTGTTGTTCAGTCAAATTGAAACTTTAAAATTTTATTTTCCATTTCTCATCTACTGTGGCAATGTCATGTCTCAAGTCACATGACCCTTCTGTACTCACCACTTTTAAGAAAGATTTTGCATCATTAGAATAATTAAGTTGGTGTTCTAAAAAGTGATTTGAAAGCTAAAGTAACATAAGCATGATGATTATTTTTAGTAAGCCTTTTCCCAAGGTCTCATTTGTTTTAGAGCTGTCATGAAAACAGGTTTTTATCTCTGTATCAGGAAGTGCTGACATTTAGGGGAGATAGCATAGGAGGGGATATGCTGTCTACTGGTACAATTTTATTAATTCATTTAGTAAGTATTGATCTAAGGCCAACTTAGTTCCAGGCGTGTTATTAGGGATGAGAGATGCCAATGATAGAGAACCCGAATGTAGTTTTAGTCCTCAAGGCACTTATAGTCTTATTCTGATCTTTGTTAAAAAGCGAATACCCATGCATCTAACAAAGGTCTAATATCCTGAATCTATGGAACTTAAACAAGCCAAAAAAACAAACAACCCCATTTTTTAAAAAAATGGGCAAAGGACATGAGCAGACACTTCTCAAAAGAAGACATACACACAGCCAACAAGCATATGAAGAAATGCTCAACGTCACAAACCATCAGAGAAATGTAAATCAAAACCACAATGAGATACCATCTCACACCAGTCAGAATGGCTGTTATTAAAGTAAAAAAAAAACAAGAGATGCTTGTGAGGTGTGAGAAAAGGGAACATTTACTGCTGATGGGAGTGTAAATTAGTTCAACTGCTGTGGAAAGCACTTTGAAGATTTCTCAAAGAACTTACTAACCAAACTACCAGTTGAACTACCATTTAACCAAACAACCCTATTACTGGATATATATCCCCCAAAATATAAATCATTCTACCATAAAGACACATGCAAGCACATGTTCATCACAGTACTATTCACAATAGCAAAGACATGGAATCAAACTAGATGTCCATCAACAGCAAACTGGATAAAGAAAATGTAGTACATGTGCACCATGGAATACTATGTAGCCTTAAAAAAGAATAAAATCATGTCCTTTGCAGCAACATGGATGGAGCTGGAGGCTGTTATCGTAAGAAAATTAATACAGGAACAGACAACCAAATACCACATGTTCTCACTTATAAGTGGGAGCTGAACATTGCATACACATGGATACAAAGAAGGGAACAACAGGCACCGGGCCAGCTTGAGGGTGGAGGGTGGGAGGAGGATGACGATTCAAACACTACCTATTGGGTACTATGCTCATTACCTGGGTGACAAAATAATCTGTACACCAAACCCCCACAGCACACAATTTATTCATGGAACAAACCTGTGCATGTAGCCGTTGAACCTAAAATGAAAGTTGGAAAGGAAAAAATAAAAATAAAAGCAGATACCCCTTGGAGGTATGGTTTAAATGTTGCAGTCATTGTTTACTTTCTAGCAAATAGGTTTATCAGATCTTGTCTTGAAGATAAGCTTCCCTGGAGGAGAGAGGAGTTTAGAAGTACAAGGAGAGCCTGAGGGGAAGAGTGGAATTTCTGTGAGAAGATAAAAGGCATGATAGGAGTATGTATACTGGTGTCAGTGAGTAATATCCTCGCCTGTCTCTTGGATTTCTCCAGTAGTGGATCCCAACTACTCTTACAAGTTCCCCTAGAGAGTACTTGACAGTGAGGGTGGAGATCATCCCAGGCCTGGTTTGAAGCCCATCTTTGTGACTCAGTAAATGCATTGATTGTCCTAATGTGTCTGGCATTTCTTGCAGCCCTCTTCATGGAACTTGCCGTGGCCACTTGCAAGGTTGCTCCTGTGCAGTCAGTGAAGAGCTGCCACTACATGAGTTGTGGTTTCACATACAACTTCAATATCTTCTCTCTTAGCCTGGTCCCTAGAAGACCTAAGACATTCTCCAACTAGATTTGCTGAAGGACTGAACATGGGAGTGAGATCAGAGACATGTATTGGTTTCTTGTTGCTGCTATAACAAATTACCTCAAATCTAGTGGCTAACATAATACAAAGTTACCAGCTTGCACTTATGTAAGGTCAGAGTTCTCAAATGGGTTGGCAGGGCTCTGTTCCTTCTGGGGGCTCTAAGGGAGAATCCATTTCTTTGCCTTTTCCAGCTTCTAAAGGCTGATCATATTCCTTGGCTCGTGGCCCCACATCACCCTCACCTCTGCTTCTGTCATCACTTCTCTTGACTCCTGCCTCCCTTTTATAAAGCCTCCTCTGATTACATTAGGCTCACCCTGGTAATTCAAGATAATTGTCCAACTCAAAATCCTTCATCACAGCTGCAGAGTCCCCTTTGCTGTGTAATGTAAGATATTCAGAGGTTCCAGGGAAGAGGACATGTACCTCTTTGGGCTCATTATTCTGCCTACCCCAAGGTGCCAAGGATGACAGCACCAAAACAGCTGAAGTGCTTTCTTTGCTAACGGCCTTTCAACCAGCACCTAAACTCCACCTAGTTTTTGGAGCTACACAAACCTTTATAACTCCAAGATGGCCCTTTTCCATTTTCCATGATAATGTATGAGATAGAAAATGTTTCAATGTGATTAGAATTAGCAGTGTCTTATCTCACACTTGGCTCAATGGAAAAAGTTGGTGTAAAGTGTTAGATTTCCAGGCTGCATGCCTTGCCTTTGCAGGTCTGTAAATTCCTCATCAGATTCCTGACTGTTTCAGTAACTCCTCATCCCATGCCTTTTCAAGTGTGCTTCACACCGCATATCTTTGGAGGAGTATGACATACCTTTTCAACATGTGTTTGACTAAAGCTATTCTGAAGGTTTCAGTTTTATGACTTCTTAGTTAGAAGTCATCACAAAACTTGATTATTTTTTTCCAGATAACTTCAAAAGTCTGATGGAAAAGAGAAAGGAAAAAATTAAAAGCATCTCAGTAGAGTAAGTGCCTTTGCCAGAAACTTTCCTGGGTTCCTTTCTGTCCAACATCTACCCTCTAGGCTAAAGCAGACAGGAAAGGAGGTTGCAGGATTGAGCCTGGAGGCAGGAGATCAGCTATGAGCCAGGAGATTAGGCAATGGAGCTGGAGGCCTCAGAGTCAGACAAACAAAAGTTCCAAAGCCAGAGAAATGAGAGATGTATATAGGAGACCAGTGGACAAAGGAGAGGTTGAATAATGCTTGGTGCAGAGTGGATAGCTCTTGCACATGAAAAATTCTAGACATGGTGTCATCCTTTGTACATGCTTCCAAGGGACCAGGAGGTTTAAAAGGAGCAGAACTATCTTTCCTGCTGCACGGCACAGCATTGTGTTACGTGGTCCTGCAAGTCTCTGTCACTCCATCATCCGAATCTGTGTCATACACTCATACTTCAATATGTGTTTTTTGTTTTTTCCTTAGGAGTGTCACTCTGTCACCCAGGCAGGAGTGCAGTGGTGCGATCTCGGCTCACTGCAACCTCCACCTCCTGGGTTCAAGCGATTTGCCTGCCTCAGCCTCGAGTAGCTGGGACTATAGGCGTGTGCCACCACACCCGGCTAATATTTTTGTAGTTTTAGTAAAGATGAGGTTTCACCGTGTTAGCCAGGATGGTCTTGATCTCCTGACCTCATGATCCGCCCACCTTGGCCTCCCAAAGTGCTGGGATTACAGGTGTGAGCCACTGCACCCGGCCATATGTATTTTTTATGAAATTAAAACTTCAGGTCTAATATGTGTATTATCCGCCAATTTCATCTCATCAGGCAGACCGCTAAATAGTTTTGCATGGGGAATGATCATATCTAAGTATGATTTCAAAAAATAGCATATAGAAATAATATGTATTTATTCGTTTATTTAACATTGACTGATCATGAGCTATGTGCCGTGGATTCTTCTAGGCACTGAGGATGTGGTAGTTAACAAGACACATAAACGTATTGAGGATTGTCTTTAAGGAGCTTATATTCTAGCTGAGAGTTACAGACAACAACAACAACAAAAATAGGTACAATTTAGAGAGGAGAAAAATGGGGCAAATATGAGGATATAAAGTATTAAGAAGGGCTGAATTTGAGATAGGATGATCAGGGAGGGCCTTCCCAAGGTGGGGACTTTTAGCAAAGCCTAAATGAAATGAGAGGTCTGGGGAAAGAACATACTAGGTAGGGGAAGAGCCAGGATGAAGACCCTGAGGTGGGAACATGCCTGGAGTGTTCAAAGAACAGCAAGAGGGCCAGAGTGGCTGGAGCAAATGAGCAAGGCAGGGCAGAGTAGTAAGAAGGAAGTTGGCGTGTGTAAGTAGAGGGTGGTTCACAGATCTTAGGAGATCATGTAGGTCACAGCAGAGGCTCTGTCACTCTGAGTGCATGGGACATCATTGGAAGGTGCTGAACTGGCAATGATGCGACCTGACTTTTATTTTCATATGATCGGTCTGGCCTCTGTACAGAGAAGGGACTACAGGAGGCATGGGCAGAATTAGGTGCAGCATTTACGAGACTGTTCCAATAATCTAAGAGGGAGATGATTGCTCAGGCCAGAGTGATGGCAGTGGGAGTCAGATATACTTGAATTCTGAAGGGTTTGAAAGTAGAACTAGAACAGGATTTGCTGATGGTCTGGACATGGGGGTGAGAGGATGTGGAATCAGGGATAATCTCAAAGTTACTGGCCTGAGCAACTGGAAGAATGAATAGAGGTGCCATTAACTGAGATGGAAAAGATGTTAGGACAAGCAGGTTTGGGGAAACCATCCATAGTTCCACTGGGACATGTTCAGTTTGATATGCCCATTAGACATGTCAAATAGGCAGTTGGATAAACAGATCTGGAATTCAGAAAAGAGGTCCTGGCTGGAGATATGAAATTTTACACACACACCCCCCTCAAAAAGCCATCCACTGTCACACTTTCTAAAAAATCTGTCACATTAATTCTAGCCTTCATTCAACCCTACCTTTCGTATCACTTTCCTACCTTGGCCTAAGTCTCAAAGTTCTTACAGAAAGCTCTTGTCCCATTGGTTCAGGGCTTCTTCCCACATTCTGATCTGATTCCTCCAGATGACATGTCCTTGCCTCAGTACTTGGATTCTCTTGCTGAGCCTAGCCGGAGCTGCAAACTCCTTTGCATAGTGCTCAGAGAGTTGAAGTAATTGAGTGAGGGGAGGAGTGTGGGAAACTGCAGAGCACATGCCCCACCTAAAGAGGGCAGCACTGGTCCCCTCCGACGAAGCGCTCCCACCAGCAATAGGGACCCGTTGTTGCCCGTTCTTCTAGTTAAGCTAGAAATCTAGATTATTTTTAAAAAATGCCATAGTCTGCAAATTTTTAGACATTGGCAGCTAACTCAAACTTTTTTTAAGACCCTGTGAGCCAAACAAAATATATCTGGGGCCACATCCAGCCCACAGGCAGCCACCCTTTTACCAATGATGATCCCACTGGATGGGCTGACTGGCTGGATTTGGCATTTGGCCCTTGGATGGAGCCAGTTGGGGTATCCACCTTGGGCTTCCCTAGTGCAGGCTGAGGCCATGAACCACCGCACCCTAGGAAGGCTACTGGGGCACACTGTCCCCTGAGCCTGGCCCCCAAGGACCTGCTTCTCTGAAAAGGAGGATGAGGCACCTTCCCCGGAAACTATTTGGAGAGCATTTGGCCCCCTTTCGCCTTCACCTCTTCCCTGCAGTGTTGTATCTCGCTTCAAGAGCAGAATGAGTATTGATTCCATCTCTGAGGCAAGACAGGTAGGGGCTATTGAATCAGCACATCTGACATCTGTCTTAAATGCTTGATGGTGAAAAAGATTGCAAAATCGTAGCTGAATGACAGTCTGAGGGAGAAAGCTAGTCTTGGGCAGGTAGAAGAAACTATATATTTTTTCAACAATTATTTATTGAATACCTGCTAGGGACCAGTTATTTTACTATGTGCTGTGTGTACAGAAAAAAGATAAAATGCCATCTACTCCTATGAGATTCACAGCCTCTTGGAGGAGACAAATATGAAAAGAAACAAATCATAGCATCATGAAAAGAACCACAGGCCAGCAATGCCACAGACCACAGATGAGGGTGGGGGCGGTGGGGTGTGGGAGGGGTGTCAAGGCGTTTTGGGAGCAGTGGTGTTGCAGGACTTTTTCTTTCTTCTTCTTCTTCTTCTTTTTTTTTGAAACGGAGTCTCACTGTGTCACCTAGCCTGGAGTACAGTGAGGCAATCTCAGCTCACTGCAACCTCTGCCTACCAGGTTTAAGTGATTCTCCCACTTCAGCCTCCCGCACAGCTGGGATTGCAGGTGCATGCCACCACACCCGGCTAATTTTTGTATTTTTAGTAGAAACGGGGTTTCACCATGTTGGCCAGGCTGGTCTTGAACTGCTGACCTCAAGTGATCCTCCCACCTCGGCCTCCTAAAGTGCTGAGATTACAGGTGTGAAACACGTGTCCGGCCTGTACTTTTTCTTAGTTCAGTCAGAGATGGGGTTCTTTGTCCCATGGCCACGAAAATTCAGGCTCACAGACAATTTGAATGGTGACTAAAACAGGGTTTTATTGGGTGAAAAGGAAGAAAAGGGGGAAACAGGGACTCTCACTAGGCCAGAGTCCCTGCTAGAGTGCTTCCCACCTGGCCTTTGGAATCTCAGGTTCCACATAGAAAGAGGAGGGGCCAGGCTCCTCCCCAATGCAAACTGGGCAAACTTCCCAAGGTTCCATCCCAGTGTGCATTCCCCCGGTGCGCTGGCTGGTTAGAGATTCTCTGGGGACCCCCTCCTACCTGGCTGTCTCAGTGGTAGCTGAGCCAAGTTTTGGAAAATTAAAAGGAGTCTACCAGGCAGACCATGGGGGGAAAGCCTTCTAGAACATGGGGGCAGTTTAGGAACTCTGTAGTCTTAGTGACAGTCACACTTCTCCTTAAAGGGTGAAGGAAAGGGCAAAGCTGGGCAGGAGGGGAGGGAGAAAGGGTAGGAGAGAGTGCCAGGTAGTAGGTCCTGAAGGAACTTGTCCAGCAGGAGGAAAGGAGGCCTCACAGTTTCCCATCTGCTAGATGGGCTAGTGGCAAACTAGAGGGCTGAGTGGCAAACATAATTTTAGTTTGAGAGGTAAACAAACAAATAAACAAAAATCTCCTTTCTTTTCCCAAAATTTATGCCAAGAGGAGAGCCACCATCCACTGAGGCAACTTAAGAAGAAAATTTGATGTAATCTTCATTAATTACCTAGAGATCTCATGCTATGCATGTAAGATATGGAACATAATAAGAATATCGGACACTTCCATGCTGTTTACCATGTGCAAGGCATTGTCCCGAGGGCTCTATACACAGATGCATTTGTAGAGCTCATTTAATTCTCACAACCACCCTATGGTTGTGTAACTCTTTTATTTCTCTTTGTAGTTAAGAGACTTGCCCAAAAGTCATATAGCTTATGAGTGACAGAAACAGGCATGGAAACTAGGTAGGCTGCCTCTATAGGACATGTATCTATTTCTGCCACGTCACAGTCCTCACCAAAGGCTTTGGAAGGCAGATAGCAAACCTCCAGCAACCAGAGACTGTGCTACTGTGTCTGTAATAAAACTATCTCTCTGGCATTGTTGAAAGTAAAAATTAAAAGTGCCAATCATCAGAGACCCTGCTTTAATTCAAAGGTCTATGGGAGCTGCACATTTAACTGTGGCTGCCCTCTGTATAGTACTGGCTGTGATGTCAACACTGTGTTTATATGAAATCCTTCAGCCAATAGCAGCATCTTCAAGGCATCAGCAGTTTGTCTTGGTGGAAGTGGAATGGGCCTCTCAGTTTTTTACACATTTTTTTTTCTTTCTAGAACTGGGTTCAGGTGGATAGGCTCCAAATAGAATACCATGCCAATGCCAATTATATTCAGAAAGTATTGCAATTTCTCATTGATGCTTATTTACATTAATTAAGAGCAAACTTAGATAAAGAAGGGTACAAGTTTAAATGCTAAAATCCTGAAGTGAGATACTTTGTAGTCTGGAAAAATATACAGAACTGACTTTCCTTCTGGAAAAAAAAGAAAAGGAAAAAACGTGAAAGATTCAGATGACATTTCTATGAGGAAAGCAGTAATTGTGGTTCTCAGGGTGAATGCTTGTCTTTTTATTTCATGACAACTTTTTTTTTTCCTGGAAATGAGCTTTAAACCTTCCACACATGTTAAAAAATACTCTCACATGCAGGGAAAGAGATTAATTTTATTAATACCTTAATTATTGATATAATTAACAAGCAAGCATACAAATAAATATCACTGAAGGAGATATTTGTGAAAAATTTTTAATGGACGTATTTTGTGTTTTCTGTGAGCTGGCTTAGTTCTATTAGAATTCTATTTTAATCTAATCAGTCAATTACTAAGTTTTGTAAATACGGCATGGGGAGGATTTTACTTTTCAAAAAATGGAACTCAATTTTTTTAATGTTACGGTAAAACTCCAAGAACAAAAAAAGCAACCTTTTAAAAATATGCGACTTCTTTTGTTCTTATGCCTCATTTTTCATAGAACAATTCTATTCCTGGCATTTTCCACCCAATTTGAAACCATCATAGTCTACTGAATGTAGATGCACTTCACTTTGGGTCACGAGTGTAATCCTGAAAAACTGAGGAGCAGTCAGAGTTTTCTAAGTTGAATCATCTAAACTGCATGCCCTCTTTTTTCCAAGGGGAGTCTATGGGGAGTCCTTTGGGGAAATGAATAAAACCGTTTATATGACAATATCTTCATTTGCCTATTTTTACATTCAGATTTTGATCTATCAGTTTATTATAAAGTAGGGAGTTTATAATAGTTTATTATAATTTTACTTTGTGTATGTTGTACAGATTTTGAATGAGAAGGATCTTAAAATACTCCAGAAATTTTTTTGCAAAATATTTCCAGGTAGGTGCTCATCACTGGTTGGGGTGGGACAAATTAGAAGAGACAGTCGGGGAGAATTTCACCAAGCCTTCATGCTACAGAGGGAAAGAGAATCCAAAATTCCCACATTCGTTGTTAGCATTCTTGCCAGTGTATCCTTTCAGTGTTGAATACATAATTTAAATAAGTCTGAAGTTAATTACAGTTGATCTCCATCACAACTCTATTTTTAGATGTCAAAGTGCACCCAAGTCAAACTACCAGTTAAGATCTGGCTGATCTGAACATTCAGTGCCTCTCTTTTTAAAAAGAAGTTGCTCCTGTAATAGTACACTGGATTGTTCTATTGTTAACACTAAGGAGGGAACTTCCTGATTTTTTTCTTCATTTTTAGTTAGTGGTTTCTAAACTAAAAAGGAAACATTGAAGTGCTTAGTTTCATTTAATGGTGCTGTGGGTTAATGCATTATTTTCTTTCCCCACACCCACTTTCCCCTTTCCTTGTCCTCATCTTAAGCGATGTGTTTACTTATTGATGCTCTCGGGCTCTCATTTCCGAGTCTGGGATTTCCCCTTCTGCTTCTCAGTTGTAATTTTCATGAGCAGACAAGGTGGCATAGAGAACAGATAGAGGTGGCCCTGGGTAACCCCTCTCATTGGCTGGTGACAGAATGTCTAAGACCATGACAGATAAAATTCACCTCCCACACAGAGGGATGCACCAACCAAGTGACTCTTGTAAGTGACTGAGTCCTCCCTCAGTCATTTCTGCTATTCTCTGTGGGAATTTCAAAGCAAGCATTTTTGTATTAAGGCAGCAAAGTGAGGGCTTGAAGTCTGATAGGTTTCACCTCTAGGGGCAGCGCCGACTGTCGGCAGATACTGAAGCTCTGCGTTGAGGATGGTGAGGCTGGACCTGCACCACCAGGAAGGAGCCCCAATCGATTAGAAATATCTGCCTTGGGTGAGGAAAAAGGAAGTGGTGTACGTGCGTGCCATATGTTGTCATCTCCCTGGTACTACATGTGCGCCATGTATTGTCATCTCCCTGGTATGGAGCTTACAGATCTTGACTGGTAATCAGGAAACTGGGGTTTTCATCCCAATTCTGCCATAATGAGCAGAGTAACCTTGAGCAAGTTAAATTCCCTTGCTTCGGTTTTCCAGTCTTTTAAGGAGGTGTGAACTCTCCCTCTATATGAACCTTCCAGATCTCAAACTCTGTGATCCCAGGCCCCATCACTTGTGGCTGTCCATTGTTCATGAGATAAGTACTGAATCTTCATCTTGGTCTTTAGCTCTCTCTCAGTCTGGCTTTACACTACTTTTCAGGCTGTGTCTTCAATTTCTTGTTCATACTGACCAGGCCAGATTACCTATGGTTTCTTGAATATGCCCCACACTTTCCTGTATTGATTTCTTCAGTAAAATCTCTACCTGCAATGCGTTCTGTCTTTCCCTCTTCTCTGCTTATTAAAATCCTACCTATTTTTTTTTTTTTTTTTTTTTTTTTTTTGAGACGGAGTCTCGCTCTGTCGCCCAGGCTGGAGTGCAGTGGCGCGATCTCGGCTCACTGCAAGCTCCGCCTCCCGAGTTCACGCCATTCTCCTGCCTCAGCCTCCCGAGTAGCTGGGACTACAGGCGCCCACAACCGCGCTATTTTTTTTTATTAAGACTCTGAGCCTCATAGAATTTCTTCTTTATGGGAACTTTATTACTTTACTATTTATTACAGTTGACTGTGGATTTTTCAAGCGGTCCTTAACTAATCTGTAAATACAAAGTGGATAGGATCTGTGTTTCAAGCATCCAGTGTCCATGGACTCTCTTCAGTGTCTAATCAGGCTAACAAAAGGTAGTGAACATTTCTTTAAAGAGGAAAACAGAAACCAAGGAACGGTAATAGAAATAAAGTGGCAAGGAGATAAATTTAAGTCAGCACATACTTAGTATCTTTTGAATTTGGGCAAAACAAGGTGGCAGGTATTTCAGTGGGGACAAGTAAGAGTAAGAAATAGTCTGTTTTCAAGAAGCTTATAATGTAATAATGATAATGATAATATCTTCCATTTATTTTATGCATTTTTAACCACATCCTTTACGTGCATTATGCATTCCTAGAACAACTCTGCAAGGTATTATCATCTCTATTTTACCGATAACAAAGATGTAGGCCACAGAATTTAAGGGATTTGCCCAAAGCCACACAGCCGGTACATGGATGCCTGGCTTGAGAACCTGAGCTAATTCCAGGACTGACATTGCCTCCCTGGTTGGGACTGTATGACAAGGACTGGCAGCACCCTGTGCACACACTTACTACTTTCGTATTTCCATGCCTTTACTCTGCTCTTCGGGCCACTTGAAACACTTCTCTTCCACACCTCTCAGCCTGTGGAAATGCTTTCCATGCTTCAAATATGTCTTGGATATTTCCTTGTTGAAGCCTTTGCTGCTGGGCTCCTGATAATGAGGGACTCTGTACACGTAGGCAAAATGAATGCATTAATGCCAACTTCATCTTCTTTTCCATTAGGAAGGCTCTAAGGGTGAGGTAAGGATATCTAATAAAACGTGACCAGGGAATTTTGTTTCATTCAACAAACATCCATAGAGCACTTGGCAAAGTCTTGGTAACATACCAAGGAAGTTGTGTTACCAAGAGGAAGACCCCTAGTGTAAAGCAACTTTCCCCTGCTTTCTAGAAGAGTCTGTGGCAACACCCACGATGACATCAACCTATGGGATTTATGCTGCTTGGAGAGAATTGCTTCTTGTCTCAGGCAGAACAAGAGAGGTTCCCAGAGACCTCTTGTCTCTTTCCTGGTCCTGGTCCGCGTGGCTGGGAGGGGTGGGGGTAGGTGGGCACTGATGTGGAGTGGACAGTCTCAGAGGGACTTGTTTGCTGGTAGTTGCTAAACCAGAATAGTCTTCTGGGAGACCATCAGAACTTCTTCCCTCCTTGTTTCCAAGGAGTGAAGGGTCAAAGTAAAGCCATCATTGGCATAGTTTCTATTCACTGATCTTCCTGTTAGTAAGTGATGAGTTTGATGTGTGATCCATATGGCTCACAGGGGTCATTGAGCACCTGCTTGCAGGTGCTGTGGAGTCAAAGGTAAATAAGGCACATCCATGGCTGAAACATAGCTCACGTAACTTAAGTACATGTCTTAGTCCATTCAGACTGCTATAACAGAATATCCTAAACTAGGTGGCTTATCAACAACAGAAATTTGCTTCTCACAGTTCTGGAGGCTGGAAGTCCAAGATCAGGGCGCCTGCAGATTTAGTGTCTGATGAGAGCCTTCTTCCTCATAGATGGTGCCTTTTCACTGTGCCCGCACATGGTGGAAGGGATGAGGGAGCTCTCTGGGGCTTTTATAGGCACTAATCCTGTCATGAAGGGCCAGCCTTTGTGACCTAATCACCTTACAAGGGTCCCACCTCCTACTACTATTACCTTGGGGGTTAGGATTTGGCAGAGACACACTCACTCAGTCCATAGCAGTGTAGAGTGGCATGCATCATGTGGGGGTCATAATGGAGTTGTGTACCTTGTGTTGTATGAGATCAGAGGAGGGTGTAGGGTCTATCGAGCCTGGGAGTGTCAAAGAGTATTTCATGGAAGTGGTGGCACCTTTGCATGGAATTGAAAGATGGATGGGATTTCACCAGGCTGAGAATGGGGGATAGGAGGGCACTCCAGGAAGAGGGAACAGCAAGTGCAGAGATAAGAGTAGGGAGAGAAGTTTGGCATCTGGAGCTTGGGGAGTGAGATGAGAGGCATAGTAAGAACCATAAATTTTGGATTTCTGTTGCAAATATTGCTGATATTTATGCAATCACACAGTGACCCAAAGTTGCCAGAACAGGCATTTCCTCCCTGCCACATGTGTCACATAGGCCTGGCTGCCTCCTTTCACCCTTCTCCGGCACTCAGGGAAGTGGCTGCCCACACCTCCACAGAATCAGGTGACCATTTGCCCTGGGGCCACATGCTTCCCCCAGCCTTCTGCCCACAGCCAGCCTGACCTGCTTCCTGAGCTCAGCTTGCCAGAGACTGCCTCAGCACCCCAGCATTGTGCAGTGTCTGTGAAGTGGCTGAGAAGGGGCCATAATTTATTTGTTCTTCACCCTTGCAAAGATTGTCAGCCCCTGGGTTACAGAAAACAAAACAAAATACACAAAAAAGCCTCACCACCCCGGTGGTGCCTCACGAGCCCTGCCCTTTCACAGCCAGCCTTGACCTTGGTGGTATCACTGCCTGATCCACTGGGAAAGGAGCCTTGACGCTATTCTGTTGTTTCCTCTGCCAGCTTTCTTTTTCCATGGCTTTGCTTTCCAATTAAAAACACAGCAAAGCAAAACAAAAATCATGCAGCCCCAAAATCCTCCCTGCTCTTTATCCTCAGGTGGTCAGTGCTTACACTGTTTTTTATTTTAGTTGAGTCGTCATTTTTATAGAAACAGCATCATTGCATGTGAAACCATGTGCTTTCTCTGCCTTGTTCAGGCACTGATGCCTGAGCAGGCCAGTCCACCATGTCTGTAAGAGCAGAGCTCAGAGACCAGCCAGCTGGCAGTGGGTTTGAGGAGGGCTGGAGGGCATCTGGAGCTTGGAAAGTAGGCCCTGTCCCTTGCAGCGAAGCACAGACATTAGATCTGATCTGACTGTGTTGCAGGTGATGGGAGCAAGTCTGGCCAGGCAGCTGAAAGTGTGGGCCAGAGCATCTGGAGAGAAAGTACTATAGCAGGCAGTGGTCCTAGCAGCTGCTGGCAATATCAGGAAGAAGTGACACGTGCTATCGGACCAGAAACCTGAGCTCTAGACTGGCAGCCACATGGGACACTGGGCCTTGCAGTCAGACCTGCCTTCAGCCTGCTCCCTTGCCAGCCTGCGACCCTAGTCTGCCTCCAGCTCATTAACCAAGTCTCCCACCCTGTTGTCTGCAGCTTTCAGTTCTTCCTCTTCACTGCTGCTGTTGTGACATTAGTTTGGGCCCTGCGTCTCACCCGGATGACCACGATCAACCTGCTGATGAATTCCCTGCCTGGAGTCTCCTCATCAGGTCTGCCTTTGGGCCACTGCCAGTTGTCATTCCCCAAAACACAGTTCTGATCATGTTATTGTGCTACCCACAGAGCCCCCGGTGGTTCCCTCCCTCTTAAGCCTGGCATTTCAAGGCCTCAGACAGTCTTCTCTGCTTTTCTTGTGCTCTGAATATTTCCTGTAGATTCTTACTTTTTGTCCAGTGCTTCAAACCTGAACCCTCAGCAGCATCTACTGGGGAAACAAAACATACAGTTCTCAGGCTCTACTTTGAGAGACACACACCAGTAAGTTGGGTGCTGGAACCTGAATACTTCATGATTTAAGCTCTGTCCATGTGACTCTGGAGATGAGCTGGGTTTAGAATCCTGTGTCTCTGTCATGCCATTCCTGTACCCTGTGTGCCCTCTCCTATCACTGTGTGCTCTCTCCTATCACTGGGCCTATCTGTTCTTCTTGTTCCAGATCAGTTGTTACTTCCTCTTGAGGAGTTCTGTGATTCCCGTAGTCAAAAGCAATTTCTTCTTTTGCCCCTGTATTGGTCAGGGTTCTCTAGAGAGACAGGCTCAATACGATAGCTAGCTAGCTGGATAGATATAGAGATAGGAGAGGGGATTTATCTGGGGGATTGGCTCATGTGGTTATAGAGGCCGAGAAGCCCCATGACAGCCCATCTGCAAGCTGGAGACTCTGGCATGCTGGTAGCATGGCTCAGTCCAAGTCCAAAGGCCTCAGAGCCAGGGAAGCTGATGGCATAACTCTCACTTTGAGGCCAAAGGCCTGAGGACCGGCGGGGCTGCTGGTGTAAGTCCTGGAGTCCAAAGGCCAGGGAGCCTGGGCTTGTTGTTCAAGGACGGGAGAGGAAGAGTGTGTCCCAGCTCCAGCAGACAGATGGACACTTTCGCCTTTTCTCGGTTTTTGTTCTTTCCAGACCCCCAGCTGGTTGGATGGTGCCTGCCCCCATGGAGGGCTGATCTTCCCCACCTAACGCACTCAGACTCACATGTCAACCTCCTCTAGAAACACCTTCACAGACACTCCCAAAATAATGCTTTACTAGGTTTCTTTTCTAAGTGTTCTTTAACCAGGCAAGTTGAAACCTAACCGTCACAACCCCCTAGGTTGTTCTGCGGCCTTTCTGCTCTAAGCCATTTGTCTTTTTCTTGCTGGAATACAGGTTATTTGAGTGTAGAGAATGTATTCATCCACGTGTATCTTGCAGCTTCCAGGAAAGCAACTTAAGCTTAATAACCACTCCAGTGTGAAAGATATTATGGAATAAATTGTCAAAAAATACAGATATTACATTTACCTTTGTGATATTTTACATCTATAAGGAAAAAATAGGAAAGATGTTTCAGGAATTGTAGCGACATGAATACCAATAACCAATTCCATTCTTTAAAAGTGTAAAAATGTGAATTTAAACAAGTGGCAATTTTAGTTGTAAAACCATGTATAAGAATTACCTTTTCTTCTACTCTCTTGCCTGGTAAAGAGAGTCTAAGGCTTCTGAATATATCTGCATGGCCAAGACCTTACCGACTTAACCTTATTTAACACGAGACGTGATTTTATTGTTCATCTGCAACTATGTTGTCTGTTATATTTGCTTCTGTTCACTACCAGAGACATCAGTTAGCTCAGATTTCTATTAACAGGCATAATGTCATGGCACTCCCTGGGATGAAAGAAAGAGAGCAGGAATTAGCCATTTGTAGCTTTTACGGCACCACCTTTATCGATATATTCTCATTTTAAAATATCCTTTTATCTGCATTGCAAAAATGAAATTATATAGCCATTACCAAAATTAGATAGGAGATTCATTGAATCAGAAGTGCTTTCTTTCTAATCCTTAAATGACCAAAGTGTTCTTCTTTGATAATTCCATAACACAGTTAAAATTCTTTTTTATCCTGAAATGTTATAGATAGGAGATTAACCTAGTTATGCTTCACGCATGTAAGGAGTGCATGTCTCACAGAATCAGGCAGCAGCAACAGAGGTTTCTGATGTAGGAAGGTACAGAAGACATGAGACTTTCATTAATTAGAGCATGACTCCTTAAATAATATAAAAGTACTTTACAAATAATTAGCTATTTTAGACTAGGAACTCTGATTTCCGGTTAAACCTTAAGTTGCTTCCTACTTGTTGATGTCTAATAATGTACATGGAGCACCACATCTAGTAAGAAGACTCTTCCCTTTTTTTACCTGAGCTTTTTTTTTTTTGAGGCGGAGTCTTCCTCTGTCACCCAGGCTGGAATGCAGTTGTACAATCTCGGCTCACTGCAACCTCTGCCTCCAGGGCTCAAGCGAGTCTCCTGCCTCAGCCTCCCAAGCAGCTGGGATTACAGGCACCTGCCACCAGGCCAGGCTAATTTTTGTATTTTTAGTGGAGATGAGGTTTCACCACGTTGGCCAGGCTGGTCTCGAACTCCTGATTTCAGGAGATCCACCTGCCTCGGCCTCCCAAAGTACTGGGATTACAGGCATGAGCCACTGCACCCAGCTTGCTTGAACTTCTTTACAATTTGGTAATATTTTGATCACTTATTGATTATGGGCAAGGATGGCAAAATTGAATAGAAATACTAAAGTTAGTCAGTAAGCATTTGTTATGTATCTACCATGCAGGATGTTTTGCAAGGGATTATGATTTAAAATAAAATACCAGACCAGACGTGTGGCTCAGGCCTGCAATTCCAGCCCTTTGAGAGGCCAAGGCTGGCGGATCGCTTGAGCCCAGCAGTTCAAGAATAGCCTGGGCAACATTGCAAAATCCTGTCTCTATAAGAAAATACAAAAGATAGCTGGGTATGGTGACATGTGCCTGTTATCCCAGGTACTTAGGAGGCTGAGGTGGGAGGATCTCTTGAGCCTGGGAGGTCAAGACTGCGGTGAACCGTGATCATGCCACTGCACTTCAGCCTGGGCAACAGAACAAGATTCTGTCTGAAAAAAAGAAAATAAAATAACATAAAATAAATAAAATACCTGCCTTCTCATAAGATTACTTTTTAGCGTTGTTATAGGGATGAGATACATATAAAGCACCGAACATGGTGAGTACTGAATAAATGCGAGGCAGTGTTTTCAAGGTAACTTTGTATAACTAACACTTACGCAGAATTTCAGAGAGAATAAGATAATTCAGACATATTAGTAATATTTGATAAACAGAGATTTCACTCTTTCCTCAACATAGTGTTGTGAGATTGAAATGAAGAGAAATATGTCAGTACATGTAAACTGTGAGTGTTTACTTTCAACTGTGAAAACGAAGCCAGATTTGGAACTAGTAAGGTATTCATCACAAAAATAGAACCTAATTATATGTAATTGAAGATAGGGCTTGATGCATGGCACTTCTTTTAGAGATTCAAACATGTAAAATAAGGGTGACAGTGGTTTTTGAAGGTGCTTTAAATTTTATATCCATCTAAACAATCTTACACATGCTATATATACTGAAATAGGCCAAATTCATTATCATTAACCCACAAACAGCAATAGAAAGCCTCTGGGTTAGGAGAGAAACTGAGGTTTAGGTAAAAATTTTGCTACTGTGGTGAGTTGAATAATGTCCCCCCAAATTTACGTCCATCCAGAACCTTAGAATGTGATCTTATTTGTGATCTCATTATGCAAATTGGGCATAATACCACATAAGATTACACAGGATTTAATTTTTTTTTTTTTAGACAAATTCTTGCTCTGTTGCCCAGACTGGAGTGCAGTGGCGCAATCTCAGTTCACTGCAACCTCCACCTTCCAGGTTCACAAGATTCTCCTGCCTCAGCCTCCCGAGTAGCTGGGACTATAGGCACCCACCACCATACCCAGCTAATTTTTTGTATTTTTAGTAGAGATGGGGTTTCACCGTGTTAGTCAGGATGGTCTCGAACTCCTGACCTCGTGATCCGCCTGCCTCGGCCTCCCAAAGTGCTGGGATTACAGCTGTGAACCACTGCGCCCGGCCAATTATACAAGATTACATGAGATAGTCTGCAAGTACTTGGGACATGCACAGATGGTATTTATTTGCTGTTTGTCTTAAATTGCATTCTCATGCATCTTATAGAGAATGAGATTTCAGTTTAAGGAGAAGAAAAAATATTTTCTACAGGACCATCCAAACATGTAAGTGGCTTTTCATGGGACAGTTTCCCATCACGGGAAAGACATAAGTCGATTCTTAGTCATCCAGAATGTTAAAGACAGTATATCAGTTAGAGACTGAGTTTCAGTCCATATAACAACAACTCAACTATAGGGGCTTCATCAAATAGGGATTCCCAAGAAAGTTTTCATGTAATAAGATGTGCTAAACTGTGTCTTCAAGGCTGATGTAGAAGCCTCCTGATGCCATCAGGGACCCAGGCTCCTTCTCTCTTCCGGCCTGTCATCCTTACATGTGGCATTCATCCTTGCTGCCTGAAGATGGCTGCCCTACCTCCAGCCTCACTTGCTCCTTCCAGCAGGAAGAAGTGTCAAGGAGGAAGAGGTGGCTCATGTTAACAAGGCAAAACTTTTCCAGAAATCCTCAACACATTCAGCTGGATTCTTATTGAATAGAACTGGGTCACATGACCTCTAATAAATGTGAGAGTGTCTGGGAAATTTAGTTTTTAGCTGGATTCGGTGGTGCTCTGAACAAACTAGGCATTCTATTTGTGAGGAAGCAGGGAATTATGGATTTGGAGTAGGAAACTAGCAGCATCTGCTATAAAAGGGACTCTGGAATAGGTGGGAGATTGGGCTAGATGAGCCTTCCAACTATAAGATTCAAAGATGAACTTAATAGATTTCCTACCCTCAAGGCATCAACAGTTTATATTGGAGGCAGCTTTTAGAGTCAACTATGTGAATTTAAATTCAGTTTTATCCCCTACTAGGCATAAAATTCTGATCATGGGCAAGTTATTTATCCTCTCTGAACCTTAGTTCCTTCAACTGTAAAATAAGGATGATGGTGTCTGTTATTTTGATAATTATATGAGTTACATATTTAAAGTGTCAATTTTAGTGTTTGGTAGGAGTAGATGCTAAATAAATGTAGCTTATTTTTTTTGAGACGGAGTCTTGCTCTGTTGCCCAGGCTGGAGTGCAGTGGCATGATCTCGGCTCACTGCACCCTCTGCCTCTAGGTTCAAGAGATTCTCCTTCCTCAGCCTCCTGAGTAGCTGAGATTACAGACACGTACCACTGCGCCCAGCAAATTTTTGTATTTTTAATAGAGACAGGTTTTCACCATGTTGGTCAGGCTGGCCTCAAACTCCTGACCTCATGATCCATCCGCCTTGGCTTCCCAAAGTGCTGGGATTACAGGTGTGAGCCATCACGCCCAGCCACTATTCTTTTTCTACTAGATTGTAAGCTCTATGAAGGCAGGAGCTGTGTCTTATATGTGCACCATGGTCATCTCAGTACCTGGTACACAGTACCCCTTTAATAGATCCTTGTTAAGTGAATGCTAGTCTACAAAGCTGATATAAAACGTATTCAAAGTAACTGAGACTTGCCATTTCTCAAGTGAAATTTGAGGCATGTACCTGAAGCACTTTCTGTGACAATGAGGAGGAGACACTACATTAAGGATTAAAAAACCTAAGGTATAAGATAAGAAGTTGTTTTGATTAATGTTGTTAGTTGCAGACAATGGAAGCCACTCTAAGGAGTTTAAGCAGAAAATGACTTATGACAGGGTTTTAGGGACCTTAGAGAACCAGGACTGCTCTAGTAGTAACTCCCTTGGCACCACCACTCACACCCAGCATTGGTTACCAGGGACTGGACATGAGAATCTCTGCGAACTGCCCCAGAAAAATCACACATACTAGGTCTCTAGGAGGGGCCGATCTCTTTGTACAGCCACTACTTGGCACCATCTCCTTTCAGATGTCATGTAAATGTGTCTGCTCCTCAGAGCTTGGGTCACATTTAGACTTGTTGTTGCCAGGGAGTCTCGGAAATGTAGTTTTTAGCTTTCCAGTTTGTGTAGTTCAAGCGGGTTTGCTAAAAGGAGATTGGTCAGAGTGCTCAGCTAACAATGCACAGTGTCTAGCTGTGCAGTGTCTGGAAGTCATTCTGAGCAATGGCATGCAGTTGTCCCACCAAGAGAGCTTGCAGGTCATAGAGCATCGAGACCACTGGGAGGAGGTACTAGAAGACCAGGGGAACACAGTAAAGAGTTCAGGTCCATTTACCCCAGGAGCCTGCCAGACAGGCACCCAGGAATGTACAGTGGGTTACTAATGGTCATAGAGAGCGGCAGAAGAGGAGAGGGGTAGAAGTAATTTTCCCTGGGCATGCCTGGTGGATTGTGTGCGGAGGGAGACCTGCTTCTACATTTCCCTTTGCCTGGTCACTGTCTCAGGCACTCAGTTTCAGACAGGCATGTGCCTCCAGGAAAGGCCATCAAGCTCACTTCAGAGCCCAGCCAGCCCCATCCCAGCAGTGTCAGGATGGCAAAGGCAGGGCTCCTGTGGCAGCTGTGCAGTGCGACTCTTGTGGCCTGGCCCATGTGACCCCCAACCAGTCCTAAATCTTAGGGCGTGGGAAGGAATAATCACAAGGCAAGGAGGAGACGGAACACCCTCCACACTGAGAAGCCTTTGTTAGAACCTTCCAGCCATGAGGTCAGAGGAAGAAGCTGAGTGATCTCTTAAAAAAATACGTGTATATGTATCAGTTGGGGGTTTTCTTTTCTCTTGTCTTCCTTTTCAATCTAGGTTTGCATTTTATAGACCATGTCATACAGGCAATGGGACAACTGGGCAATTAATTGGAACTGATCTTGCAGACAGCCAAGACGGCAAGCTGGGTGACTCAAGTTCAGAATGGGTTTTTATAAAAACAAACAGCCATGATTGATGTCTCCCTTCCCATCTTTTATATATTCTTTTTTGTAGGCAGTTGTGGAGAATTGGACTGGTTTACTGACATCATTTCTGTCTTTGCGGGCTGATTTCATCTTAGTCCTTTACACAGATATACCTTCTGTAAGGACAGAATCTATCAAAGCAACTTGCGGCATGCAAAAACCATTATCTGGAAACTGATTCAGTTTAATGCTATTAAATGCAATCAGAAGTTACCAAGCCTCTTACTGGAACGCTCTTCCAAATGTAACTTAATCCAATTTACCTTTCCTTTGGTATTTAAGTTCCTGATAGCCAGAGCAGACATTTCTCAGACAAGAGTGATTTGACTTGTAACACGTGTCTTTTTTCTTTCTTTTCGTTCATGTTAGCAGCTAGGTGTGATGTTACAGTGAGCTTCTACCTTTAAGTTATAGTCAGCTCTAGACCCAGTGAGAGGCTGCCATGCCATAAACTTGATTTAAATGCCATGGTGTGCCAGATGTTTTTGTGTGAACGAATGAGACATAGCCCTGCCCTCAAGACTGAGATAACTTCTCAGTCTATTTCAGAATCACAGAATCATGTGACAGTGTGAGAATGCTTTATCTCTAATAAAGCTGGAGTGTAATGACTCATTCTCACATAGTTTTAATGTTTCTTTATTGATTCCAAGTGTTCTTTCTTGACAAGAAAAGGTTTGTATGTGAACATTCGAAAGAAGAGCAACAGGCATTTTTTGTTCTTTCAATTTGAACACAAGAACAATATTTTAACCTTTACCTTGTGATTTTTGGGTGTATGCAGTTCTGCTTGCCTCTAGGTGATTTCGTTATTTGTTTCTGATCTCATTACAAAGAGGTGGTAGAAGCTGGGTGGATCTCTTCATTTCCTAGTATCTTCTGCCGGAAGCTGGTGCTCATGGATCATTTGTTTAAGGACTTAAAGTTCAATTTCTAGTCAGTGTAAATTATGGCTATATCAGGCTGGTCTGGCACAGGTGATCTTCGATGATCTTCTGAAAGCTGTCCATGTGGGCTCCAGGGTAGGGGACCTAGAGGAACTCAGGCAGTCCAGGGAGCCAATTCTATAGTATTTGAGGAGGAACCGATTGGCCCCCACCCCCATCCAAACCTACCTGCAGGGCCCTCTGTTAACCAAAGACCTTCTATTAGTAAGCAGTACTGGCTGAAAATTCCTTTTGTCATTGGGGGAAACAAATCCAAAGCAATGTATGTGATACTTTCTTGGAGTCCAGGCCATTTGCGTAGCATGAGTTTTCCTTAAATACATCCCGAATAAAGCGATAGATTTCCTTCAGAGCATTTGGCAATTAAGACTGGGACTATCAACTAGGCTTGCTGTTAAAAACCTGCCCTGCTTTCCCAGGCTGCCTGGTCTGAAACTCAGACGCCTCCACTAGAAAAGAGGTTTACTCACCCATTGTCTTCGCTGCCATCTTCCTTGACCATACCTGAGTACCGTGAACGAACCAACCCTCACTGAAGCCATTTGCCGGATGGCTCTAAGTGTGGTCCATCCTAGCCCTGGTTTCCATTTGGCTTGGTCACACCACTGTGTCCTCCTATATGTGTCTTTCAATCGCCCCTTCAGTGTCCTGCGGTCATCTCAATACAGCACATGTATTAATAAAACCAGGCCAGGGAGTGTCTCACAGCAGTTTGGTGGTCTTCACTTCTTCCGTATGCCAGTGTCAGCAACTCAGCTCTCCCTGTTCCTTGGGCACAACTGTTCTGACTGCTCCCTCTCCTCCACCATCCCTTCATCTTCTCTCCTTTCCACTCCTCCACATATCCCACCACCTAGGTTACAGCTCTAATCTCTTGGGCCCTGGAGAATTAGAATTGAAAAGATGTTTTTGCATCCAATCCATTGTCTTTTTTTTACACGTAAGGAAATGGCAGCTTCAGAAAGGTGAGACAGATGACCCTGCTCTAAACTAGTTGAAGCAGAGTCAGGCCTTCTGTCCTTCCTCCTGCTACTCGGCCTGGTGATGTCCTGCTCTCCCTATCTCCAGCCTCTCTTCCTTTATCCATTCTGTATACTCAAGTATGCAGATTTATCTGCTTTTGTCTTTGTTTTTGAGACAGTTTTTGTTTTGACTTTCTCACTCATTCTGGAGTTTAGTGATGTGATCTCAGCTCACTGCAGCTTCAACTTCCTGGTCTCCAGTGATCCTCCCACCTTAGCCTCCAGAGTAGCTGGGACTACAGGCACGTGCCACCACCCCTGGCTAATTTTTTTCCCCTAGATATGGGGTCTTGCCATGTTGCCCAGGTTAGTCTCAAACTCCTGGAGTCAAGTGATCCTCCTGCCTTGGCCTCCCAAAGTGTTGGGATTACAAGGTGTGAGCCATTGCACCCGGCCCCTCAGATTTATCTTGATGAAATGCTACTTTCATCTCTCTCTCTTGCCCACAGATTTTTGGTGGTCCCTATAGCTAGGACAACCGACTATGTAATTATCATCCAAACTGGGTCTCTTGCGAGTAAAAGAGATGCTAGAGCAACAGGGATAAACCAGGATTATCCTGGGCAAACCAGGACATCTGGTTACCCTCTGTATAGCCTAAGTCAAAAGATTAGCTGATCCCTTATGGAATTTAAGGTTTTCTACAATCAGGCCTCAAACTACATTTCTAAGCTTTGTGCTCAAGAGTCTACACAATATTTTGTTTGATCCAGTCAATTTGCTCATCCTTCTTGGCGCACTTTGAATATTTCTGCTTTGGAATCTGGAAGTGTCTCTCCGCTCGCCTCATCTTCTGTTTTCTCCAGGGCCTGTTAATTCCCTTTTCTTCCATAAAGTCTAAGTCTGTTTCATCTCCCAGAATATCTAGCTCCTCCAAAGTTGAGCACTTGCTATCTGTACTACTAATTTGACACTTCTGAGTGGTGAAATGAAGTGTTTTTATTCTTTTGTAGTAGTGAGGACACAGCTTCTGATTATTCCTTCTATAAATATGCCTGCTACAAAAGCGTGAGACCCACAAAATAACAGAAATAAAAACATTAAAATGAGCAAAACTTTCAAAAGAGAAATCAGAACTTTATTTTACTGGTGAGTGTGTAGACCTTAGAACTGTACAACCTCGCAAAGAGGAATTTGGCATCATCTAACAGAAGTACACATGCAATCCCACTTCCACCTTTCTATCTTTACAAGTGTGAAATAGCGAATGTATTAGGTTATTGCCTGTGCCATTATTGTAATCCCAAAAGATTGTAAACACCAAGTGTCCAGCAATAGGGAACTAGTAGAATATAGACTGTGGTGTAGCACATAGTGGAGTACTAGGTAGCTTTAAAAAAAAAAAAAGAATGGGTCAGGTGCAGTGGCTCATGCCTGTAATCCCAACACTTAGGGAGGCTGAGTCATGCAGATCACTTGAGCCCAGGAGTTTGAGACCAGCCTGGGTAACATGGCAAAACTGCATCTCTACAAAAAATACAAAAATTAGCTGGATGCGGGGGTGCGCCTCTGTAGTCCTAGCTACTCAGGAGGCTAAGCTGGGAGAATTACTTGAGCCTGAAGGTCAAGGCTATAGTGAGCCGAGATGGTGCCATTGCCCTCCAGCCTGGGTGACAGACTGAGGCTGAGACATTGTCTCAAAAAAAAAAAAAAAAAAAAAAAAAACCCAAACAAACAAAAAAAACCCCAAAACCAAAGAAGAAGGAAGATCTCTATGTGTGAGTGTGGAGAGATCTGTAGAATGTAGAGAAGGAAGAGAGTAAGGTGCAAGAAGACTGGATATTGGGTGCTCCTTTTTGTGTAAAATAGGGTGTGGTAAGAATGTGTGTGTGTATATTCATTATATATTCACTATATAATATATATACACACATATGTATACACATCTTGTATATTGGTACTATTTGCAAAAAGAAATAAGTTGGTCAAAGGGTACAACCATAAGATAAATAAATTCTGGGGACCTAACATCTAGCATGGCGACTATAATTAATACTGTATCGTATACTTGAAACTTGCCAAAAGAGTAGATCTTACGTGACCTCACTCCCCCACCACATACACAGCAATGGTAACAAAGTGTGGTGAGGATGTGTTAATTAATTTGGTTGTGGTAATAATTTCACTATGTATACATACATCAAATCATCACATCGTACACCTTGAATATATGGAATTTGTATTTGTCAGTTATACCTTAGTATAGCTGGAGGAAAATCAGTGGAAATATAGATAGAAACTAATGAAAAATGATTACCCCTAGAGGCCAGAGTGGAGGTCAGACTTTTCTGTGTAGATTCTTCTGTCTAATTTGTTTTTTCTTTTGAGATGGAGTCTTGCTCCGTCGCCCAGCTTGCAGTGCAGTGACACAATCTTGGCTCACTGCAACCTCTGCCTCCTGGGTTCAAGCGATTTTTCTGCCTCGGCCTCTGAAGTACCTGGAATTACAGGTACCTGCCATCATACCCGGCTAATTTTTGTATTTTTGTAGAGACAGGGTTTCACCATGTTGGCCAGGCTGGTCTTGAACTCCTGACCTCAGGTGATCTGCCCATCTCAGCCTTCCAAAGTGCTGGGATTACGGGCGTAGCCACCACGCCCAGATCTTCTATCTAACTTTGGATTTGAGTCATGTCAGTGCATTATCCATTACAAAATAAAATTAAAATATTAGGTACTTTATTTTATAAAATTCTTTGTAAAGTAGTGTACAGTGTGATTAATTTTGCCGTCTCTCATTGGCAGTATTTTCATGCTTGCATTTGCGGAACTGAGTAACCTTCTGGAGAGGAGCATCAGAGGTGTGATTCAGAAAGCTTTTGGGGCCACTGAGTGAAGGTCCATTGCAGTGAGGAGCGGGGAGTCTGGAGAAGGGGTGGCCGTGGTGGGGTGAGAGAGGGTTGCGGAAACAGGGCCCAGGGCTTCCACCTTCCAGCCCTGGATGTGGCTCTGCCAGCCAGGATCTGTTGTAAGAAGCTTCCTTGTGGGTCAGCCATTTTCTGACTCCATAGCTCAGCGTTTCCTCTTACTACCTTTAGCCTTCACGATTTTGGAGTACGTTTTTCAGGTGAATATTTTATTCAGCAGTGTAATTTTCCAGCCTGCTAATTGGACACCGGACCTGTTTTATTTGGTGGTGTCTGTGGTGGTTTCTTCCAATAGCAGAGGAAACAAGTCCTTTGTTGCCCTCATCACGTTTCATCTCATTCTGACAAATGTAATTCACAGTTCTTTGAGGATGTCATTTAGAAATAATCCCCAATTCATAAGCCACTTTGCAATTATATTTTCTTTCTAACATACGTTGACCCTTTTGGTGGGGAAATTAGAGCCTGATTTTTTTTTTTTTCTGAGACGGAGTCTCGCTCTGTCGCCCAGGCTGGAGTGCAGTGGCCGGATCTCAGCTCACTGCAAGCTCCGCCTCCCGGGTTCACGCCATTCTCCTGCCTCAGCCTCCTGAGTAGCTGGGACTACAGGCGCCCGCCACCTCGCCCGGCTAGTTTTTTTTTTGTTTTTTTTTTTTAGTAGAGATGAGGGTTCATCCTGTTAGCCAGGATGGTCTCGATCTCCTGACCTCGTGATCCGCCCGTCTTGGCCTCCCAAAGTGCTGGGATTACAGGCTTGAGCCACCACACCTGGCCTAGAGCCTGATTTTTTAATGCAGATTTGGGAATGACCTTTTCAAAGAGAAACTCTGAAGGTGATAATGATACCCCCCCCCATTTACTTTTCAATCATAGTAGATATCCTTCATCAAGTGTCTTCAGGAATTCTCTATCCAGCTGGCTATTTACTTTTTCTTGTGTTTTATATATCATCTCCTATTATTCTCCGAACAACTCTTTTACAGAATGGGGAAGTACATGGAGGCTCAGAGAGGTTAGTAACTTGCTCGAGGTCACACAGCCTACTTAATGACCGGCGGAGGGCGTTGGTGTTTGCACTGTATCCATTGCCTCCCTAACTTGGCCAAGCTCTGTCATTTCCACATCTGCTAGTACCTTCGATTTCATCTCCAAACCCACTGAGAGCAATTGTCAGTTATCTTCACCTCCCTGCAAGGATGCTGGGATTTCCCCCAGCAGGGCCCTGTCTCAGGTGTTCCTTCTTAGAACCTTGAGATCCTGCTTACCACCCTAAGGACTGCAAGTATTTCTCTAGCCCACGCATATTGTCTGGAGTATCTATCCAAATGTACAGTAATTTATTTTCTCTTGAAAAAATTATCCCTCAGAATTTAGAACTTTGCCTTACACTGGAATCCTTACAAAGGTCTTTTGCCTTAACTAGAACTATAGTTCACTTCTTTGAACCACAGAAAATACGTGGGCAAAACACGTTACTGAAATTACTTTAAATAAAAACCAGCATTGGCTGCTCATAGAGGTCACCTAATGGAATGACTTTAAAAAGGAAGCAAATCTGCACAGTTTAGTGATTATATATGGGCTCTGCCCTAACAAAATTGTATGTTAGATGTCGTTATACCTAAACCTTTTAAAATTAGATTATTTTAAAGAGCAATAAAGTAAGTGGTCCACCAGGCTTGGTGGGTTACGCCTGTAATCCAAGTACTTTGGGAGCCGAGGCAGGCAGATCACTTGAGGTGAGGAGTTTAAGACCAGCCTGGCCAACATGGTGAAACCTCATCTCTACAAAACATACAAAAATTAGCCAGGCGTGGTGGCGCGAGCCTGTAATCCCAGCTACTTGGGAGGCTGAGGCAGGAGAATCTCTTGAACCTGGAAGGCAGAGGTTGCAGTGAGCCAAGATTGTGCCACGGTACTCCAGCCTGGGTGACAGAGTGAGACTCGGCCTCAAAAAACAACAACCAAAAAACAACTTTCTATCCAACTGCACGGAAGGTCTCTTCTGTGTATCACAGTACTAGTTTGATAAGATTCTTAGAAGGAAGACTTCAGGTATTTGGAATTAGCACCATGTAGAATATTTCATATCACAAATATACATAGTTCTTAACACATATCAAAGAAAGTGTTAACCTTGCCTTGTGTCACACACAAAAGTAACCCTTGTAGTTAATACTTTAAACTGTTTATCTATACTGGGCTCAACTAAAGAGTGTGCGTTAAAGAGAGTTAAATTATATCAGGATTAGAGTGTCAATTTAGATGATAAAAATCTTTCTTTGGAATCAGTAGAGAGAATAGATTAAATATAATTGTTTTCTTTGTGTTGGCTTCATTCAATTCCCTAATCCCTTTCTTCTTTGACTAATTGTTTCTCTTACTTCTGTCTATTACAGTGAACCTTATTACTAAAAAGAAACTAGATTTTAATGGGTGTAGACTTTTAGTTTTGCAAAAGAAAAACAATTCTGAAGATAGATGGTGGTGATGGTTTTACAACAATGTGAATGTGATTAATGCCACTGACTGTATACTTGAAAATGGTGAAGATGGGGGTGCAGGGGGAGGGAGGGCATCCGGAAAAATAGCTAATGTATGTTGGGCTTAATACCTAGGTGGTGATGGGTTGATAGATGCAGCAAAGCACCGTGGCACACGTTTACCTGTGTAATAAACCTGCACATCCTGCACATATACCCCGGAACTTGAAATTAAAAAAATGGCAAAGATGGTAAAATTTATGTTATGTGTATTTTACCACAATTTAAAATAAGAATTTTAAAATTTAAAAAGTCAGTTGACTGTTAAAAGCAAAAAGCAAAAAAAAAAAAAAAAAAAAAAAAAGCAACCTAATATAGGTAGAGTTAATCATTAGCTTTTTTAAAGGAGATCTGTTATTTCTTAGCAAAAATTTGATCTATTGGGAAATGATCTCAGAACTAACCATTTCTCTGAAATCATAGTGAAATCAGGAGTGTGGAAAGTAGCTATTGTGGAGCCTTTGGGAAACTTGATGTTGAGTAAATAGGGGGATGTGCTTTTAGAGTCTAGAGACATTGAGGGAATAGGGACAGCATCCTGGGCTGCCCTTCTGTGGTGTCTCTGGCTATTTCCCAGCACAGTTCACAATGATGCCCCTATTCCTTCAACTTCTCCTGACTCTAGAAGCAGCTTCAAGTTTCCAGAAAGCTCCAAGTTGCCTCCTGACTGTGCAGCCTCCCCATTTCCTCAGCATGCTCTTGGTTTCCCACCTGGCTTCCTTACTCTCTGATTACTCATTGGATTTGCTATCTGATCTGATGCCAAAGAACAGGGCACAACTTCCACTCACTCTGTTAGACTTACACTGGCCAGACACACTCTCATGAAACCTCTGGAAGCCTTGTGCCCTTTTGAGTTTGACTTCTGCCTCCTTAAGGCCCCTGAAGCTGAGCAGGCTGTGAATGAATTAACAGGGCTTTGTAAATTGCTTAAGAGATGTGGGTAGACAATAGGGCCTCCTGGAGTGAAGACAGAATGACTGAAATAGAAATTTTCTGTGGTTAGCATGGATGTACCTGACTTTGTCACTCCCCGAGGAAAGTTCTTTACTTTCTTGGAGGTAGAGGCAGGCTTGAGAGAGACATGAGAGAAGAGGGTCCTCTCTCTGGTCTAGGAAAGCAGTGGGCTGGAATGCAGGGAGGAGAATCTCTGGGCCTGGGCGGTGAGTGACAGATGAGGAGGAAAGGCTGTTGATGTCAGCTACTGTAGTACAGAGAGCAGCCTCTGTATTGATGGATGAGTGTAACAAGAAGGAAAAGGCTCATGAAGTCTGTTTTAAAAGGTAAAAATTTGACTGTCACATGAGTGAAGATTCACCTCAAAAAGACCCAGTACAGTAAGCTGAGCACTGTGACTTGTGCCTGTACTCCCAGCTACTCAGTAGGCTGATGTGAGAGGATCAAAAGTTCAAGGCCTGAACAAAGTAGCAAGATCCCATCTTCCCCCCAAAAAAGATCCAACTTAGATATTAGTCCTGCCATTGGTGGTGAGACATCCTGCCCAAATGACTGTCAAAGATGTGTGTAAAATGTGTGTGTGTTCCCCAAAACAAACCACCTACTTCCAGGATGAGGGTGCCAAGAAGAGTTTCCTAGGAAACTGGAGCACCATTAGGCCTTCCTCACTAGGCATTCACCAGAGGGCCTGGTCCAGAGAGTGAAGGCTTGATAAATACTTCCTTCTACTTCCTCCCTCCTCCCTCTTCTTCATTCCGTCACCATCCACAAAGGGTCTAAGGAATGGGTGATCCGATAAGACATGAAACAGGAGATGGTATTACCTTCTAATAGGAAGAATATATTTCCTAAACCACAAACTAACCATCTTGTCTGCCAGAGAGAACAACAACAGCTTTTGTCGGTCAGTTATAAGGCTGTGGTCCTTGTAATTGTTATTCTGGTGTGTGGCAAGGTGGTGTGAGGAAATTCAGGTGGGATCCAGCATTTATTGATCATTTATGAGTAAGAAGAGATTTTGTTTCAAGTTTTAAATGCATTATTTAATGTTAACAGGCCGGCTATCATGGCAGGCATGACCCCATTTTACAGTCTAGGGACTGAGATTTGGAAAGGATTATGATTTACCCAGGGTCATCCAGCCAGGGAAAGTGGAGCAGGATTTTGAAACTCAGGTCCACTCCCTGATTCTTCCCGCTGTAGTGCATCTTCCACATGCGTGACAGATAGGTTCTGCCTGCCTTTCTCCTTCCTGCCATCCCTTCCTATCCAAACTAGGTCCAGACCTCCTTCCAGGAAGCCTCCACCTCTTCTAGTCGAGAAACCTAGCCAGAAACCTAGGCTGGGCCTCTGTCTCCTCTTTTGGAAGAGCTCAGATGAAGTGCAATCGACCTTTCTCCCTCCTCAAGGTGAGAAGCCAAGGACACTTTGTGTCTGAAGTTTTTTAATGGAAAGAATCAATATGGGTCCAATCCCTCCTTTCCCTTTGATGCTTTTTTACCTGTTTCGAGCCCCACCCACCCCTCCGCTGTAGTAGCTCTTAGAACTTTTTACTCCATGGGCATTTGCCTAAAGTGCCTTGTGACCTCTCCTGCATTCTGCCCAGCAGGCATGCCATCCAATGCACAACCCTGTATCTCCACGGGACAACTCAGCGTCTTCTGTACGATAGGCACTAAGTGCATATTTCTTTTTTTTTTTTTTTTTAAATTTTTTTGAGACAGTCTCCCTCTGTCGCCCAGACTGGAGTGCAATGGTGAGATCTCACTGCAACCTCTGCCTCCTGGGTTCAAGTGATTCTCCTGCCTCAGCCTCCTGAATAGGTGGGATTACAGTTGCCTGCCACCATGCCTGGCTAATTTTTGTATTTTTAGTAGAGACAGGCGTTTCACCATGTTGGCCAGGCTGGTCTCGAACTCCTGACCTCAAGTGACCCTCCCACCTCAGCCTCCCAAAGTGCTGGGATTACAGGCGTGAGTCACCATGCCTGGCCTAAGTGCATATTTTTCTGTGGTTTATTAAAGCATACAAAAGGCCACCTACTTTTCCACGGAGAGGAGCTTGATGGAGTGAATCCTAAAAACCAGAATGAGGCACTAATACCCTTTTGAATTTTCTCCAGTTTTCCGTGGATTGGAATGTCGACGTGTCCCCGTTGTGGGAATCTGTTATTTGCTGCCTAGATGAACAATTTAAGTTGAATCAGGCCATTCTTCAAGACAGAGTCCTCCCGATGGACAAGGAGAGGCTCTAGAGCTTTCTGTGTACATGAGCTAGGATCATTCAAGCTGTGACTTGGGGGATCTTTAATTTGGATGACTCTCCTTAGAGCAGCCAAATCAGCTTCTTGCTGATAACAGTAATCAGATTTTACAGTAAAGTCCCCAGTTAGGCAGAGTAAACAGGAAGCAGCGTGTTATTGATCTGTGTTATGGAAGGTTATTTTCCACTGAGGAGGCTGAATATTTTGTACTGAAACATTTTACTTCCTATACCCAGCATATTTTTCCTATGTATGTGTTAGGACAGAAGTCCTTTTGGGTATCTTTGTTTGGGTATATTTGCTTAGTGAAACCCTTGGAACTAAGGGTTCGGGAACAAATTATCCGTATTTAGTATATGTGGTGGGCTAAAAAATGTCATCCATTTTTGATAACATAAGAGGAAGTATAAATTGTTAGTTTATCAGCCATTTCTAATGGTTTTTAAAAAATGTCCTTCATTCACGACTTAACCAGAACACACACACACACACACACACACACACACACACACACACACACACACACACAGTGTCCTTCAATTTCATACCATCTAAAAAATAATCTTGTTGAGTATTAGGATTAGCTAGAGTATTTTTTAAGATAAAAATTACTATGTGCATTTTCAACTTCTCTTGATCTTTGCATTTGGAGGATAATAACCTCCAGGGAGATTTGAAGATGATAAATAGAGGTGGAAATGCATGGATGCCTCTGCACCAATTCCCAGGGAAGGCTTTTCCAGATGCGGAGTGCCATGGGGAGTCTTTCTGGCTTGGATAATTGACAGCTGCCAGCCTGTAATGATCTGTGCTAAATGGGGTTGGAGCCATAGAAGGCAGCACAACAGCTGGGCTGCTGGAAGCCAAGGCCCTGCACGAGGCACAGCTCTCTCCCCAACACCCATCCTCAGGGGCCTCACCCCCTAAAGCAGGTGCACTGTTCCAGGAAAGGAAGGGAGCCTGTTGCTTCCACCTAATGGGTGAGAGGAAACACCTCGATGCACGCAAATGGGCCACGGTCAGATGATTAGAGATTCGCTTTCTATTGCATTGACTTTAGCATTTTAATTTAAAAAAATGTATGGATACATAATTGTTGCATATCTTTTGTGGGGAACGTGATATTTTTGCTACAAGCATATAATGTGTAATGATCAAATCAAGGTAATTCGGATATTCATCACCTTAAACATTTCTCATTACTTTGTGTTAGGAACATTCCAATTCCACTCTTCTAGTTATTTTGAAATAGACAATAAATTATTGTTAGTTATAGTCACTCTATTGTGCTACTGAACCCTAGATCTTATTCCTTCTATCTAACTGTGTTTTTGTGCCCAGGAACCTCTCTTTATTCCCCTCTCCCCACTACTCTGCCAGCCTCTGGTAATCATCATTCTACTTTCTATCTCCATGAGTTCAACTTTTTTTTAGCTCCCACGTATGAGTGAGAACATGCAATATTTGTCTCTCTGTGTCTGACTTATTTCATTTAACATAATGTCCTCCAGTTCCATTCATTTTGTTAAGAATGAAAAGATGTTATTCTTTTTTGTGGCTAAATAATATTCCATTGTGCATGTGTACCACATTTTCTTTATCCATGTACCTGTTGATGGATGCTTAGGTTGACTCCATATTTTGGCTGTTGTGAATAGTCCTCCAATGAACTTGTTAGTGCACACATCTCTCCAATATACTGATTTCCTTTCTTTTGGATAAATAGCCAGCAGTGGGATTGCTGGATCATATGGTAGTTCTATTTTTAGCTTTTTGAGGAACCTTCATACTGGTTTCCATAGTGGCTATACTAATTTACATTCCCATCAACAGTGTAAGAGGAACTTTAGCATTTTAATCTTAAATTATTTAGCAACCAGTTCATAAGATGAGGAAGGATCATAAATCAAAAGGACTGAGGATGTCAGGCAAACAGAGAAAACAGTCCCCTTCCAGGGGCTGGGAACAGTGTGGTTCCCATCATAGTCTCATCTCTTCCAGTTAATGACCGTGAAACCTTCCCCCCCAAATAATTCTAATAGGCTTCTGACCCTCCCTCATTTTCTGGTTCATCAGGTGAAATAATACCACCTGTGCTATCTACCTACCTGCTTCTGGGGAATGGAGAAATCCACTGTAAAACCAATTTAAATAGAAGGCACAGATGAATTAAGAAACACTTTCTGCTATGTATGATCTCTGTCCTTCTCATTCTCTGCCTTTTCTGACTTGTGGACTAAATCATAAATGCTTCCTGATAATAATAATAGCTGTCACTTGTTGAACACTTTCTCCATGCCAGGCATTGAGCTAAATGCTTCACAGGCATTATTTTATTTTATCTTAATGATAACCTTGCTTGCTGGTAGTCTTATTGCTTCAGTCTACACAGTTGAACCTGGATTCTGAACCCAGCATGCTCTTCTAGAAAAGCCCATGCACTTCCCTTCAGGCTGCATTTTAAATGAAGGAGCCGCATTCATGATTTTCAGTTTTGACGTTTAAAAAATGATCTAGGTCGGAGGCGGTGGCTCACACCTAGAATACCAGTACTTTGGGAGGCTGAGATGGGTGGATCATTTGAGGCCAGGAGTTTGAGACCAGCCTGGCCAACGTGGTGAAACCCCGTCTCTACTAAAAACACACAAAAAAATTCCAAGCATGGTGGTGCGCACTTGTAATCCCAGCTACTTGGGAGGTTGAGGCATGAGAATCACTTGGACTTGGGAGGCAGAGGTTGTACTGAGTCAAGATCATGTCATTGCACTCCAGCCTTGGGCAACAGAGCAAGGCTCTGTCTCAATAAATAAATAAATAAATAAATAAATAAATAAATAAAGATCAAAAAGTGTATTGATTGTTGAGTCATTTTTTTAATGTTTGAGTATGGCATAAGGCTAGAAATCATCGAATGCAGTTGTGGTTACTGATTAAGAAGAGAGAGAAAGAGAGAGCAGGGGAAGGAGGGAGAAAGGAATTCATGACTGAGAGAAAAAGATGTCATTTTTTTCTGATAGGAATAGTGATTTTGTAATATGTATTTGCATTTATGATTCTCATATTTTCCATGCAGATAATCCTTAAAAGCATGCAATTAATTAATGGGCTTTTGATGTTCCTAGTGCCAGAGATGTGGAACTACATTATCTTGATAATCTTTGCAAAACATTAGAAGAGGCTTAAAATGAGACAGTTCTCAGGATTCAAAACTCTGCCACACAGAAACGATTAACCTTGAGGTGGGGGTGGAAGAAGTGAGAGGAAGTGGACTGAAAGGGGTGGAGTTGTGTCACCAACTCCACCACCTCCCTCTTTTAATAACCTTGGTCTTGTGGTCTTTAAGCGTCAAGTGTGATTTAACATCCGCTGTGGTAGGTCCCTGCCTAACTCCAACAGCCGGGAGACCAGTTCAAGGCCCTGGTCATTGTCTGCATCTACTGAAAACCCTCTGGTTGTTTGCTCCTGGTCCTGTTAGATAAACAGGTAATGATTAAACGTATTTTCACTGGCAGCTTTTTCAACACAGAATTTTATGTTTCTGGAGTGTCCTCTAAAGATGAAGCATTTTGCAATTCAAAAACGTTCCCCGTCCCTTCCGTTTCTCACACGCCCTCTGGGCTTGGTGTCTGTTTGGCTGAATGCCTCCTAAGAGCCCCTCTGGTGAATCCTGCCTGGAAACCTGAGCCCATCCAGGAAACACGGGACAATTTTCAGTTTGGTAGGAAATCAGGTGCTTGCTGTTCAGGTTGAAAATTGAGGTTAAGAAATAACACTTATAAGGAAGAAACAGAGAGTGACTTCTTGTGCAGAATCAATTCTGTTTCAGACATTGGTTATCCAGCGTTGTTAATTATTTAGGGCTTTCGTTTCTCTGCTTTCTTTGGTGGCCTTGCCTTTTCTCATCAGACATTCTCATTGCCTCTGAAAAGCAGGCCAAGTAAGAGACATGAGTTAAAACAGGAGTCCAATCACTTTGCTGCTTATGAGCAGCTGCTGGAGGGCAGCGGGGGAGCATTTTTTATTCACCTTTGCACTTCTCCTCCCCACCAACACTTCATACCAGGTCTAGCGGGGGCTCACTGGTTCTTTATAGATGAAATCCACACAGTAGTTCTTTATAGGTGAATCACTATTTCACTGTGATTGCAGGAGAGGGATGGAGAAAGGGCTCCAGCTTTGTTTGCAAGGAGGGCTTCCAAGGTCCGTGGAACCTGCGGAGAGTGTGGCTCTGCCTGTGGCTTTGGTGTTGCCGTGACTTTCAGACGTGGAGGGGGATGCTTGATTTCTAATGTGCTGCCCACTGACTGATGGGCTGTTCTCCTGCCCTGTGACAGACATGGGGTCCGCCATGGTCTCAGTAGCTCAGGATGGTTTCTCAGGTCGCAGGTCTAAACTCACCTCCCTCCCGCAGTCAGCCCACAGAAGTGCATCTGTCTTTATTGATTAATGGTCCAGGCAGAAATGACAGTTCTCACTGCACTGGACAATGCCTGGTTGAGAGCTGAGGGGCTAAGGAAAGCCATTCTCTCTGCCTTGTCAGGGAGAATAAACTATTGTGAACCTCCTGGACCAAAGCCATGAGCAGAATAAATACGATTCATTCATATGGATTTGGTGCAAGGCAGGCAATGAAGCTACTGAAGAAAGAACCTGTGCCCAAGACCAAGAAAATGGGTGAATCTGAAGTCCTTAGATGCTTGACTATGGGGCTGGAGGAGAAAGGAAGGCTTCCACTGGGTTAAAAAGAAAATTGCCACATTCTTCTGGGTGGTTTTCAGATTTTTGGGGCTCAGGACATCTTTATTCTCTTAAGAATAATAGAGGTCCCAGAATATTTTATATCAGTCAATATTTGCCATATTAGAAATTAAAACTCTGAAATTTGAAAAATAATTTGTCAATTTACTTCAAACCATATGCTTATTATATGCCAACACACATTTTTAAAAACAAATTTTATTGTGTATATTTGAGGTTTACAACATGATATTATGGGATATATATAGACAGTAAAATGGTTACAATAGTAAAGCAAATTAACATACCTAGCATCTCACAGAATTACATTTCTTGTGTACGGAAAGAGCAGCTAAAAATCTAAATTTGACTGGCTTAAAAAAGAAAATTTACTTGTTCAACAAAAATCCCTAATATAATACATTTTTATTAACTTTTAGTCCTCACGGTGTACATTAGATTTCTAGGCTTGTTCATCCTACATATTTGCTATTTTGTATCCTTTGACCTACATCTCTCCATTTCCTCTCCCCCACCCTGCACCCCCGACTCATGGTAACCGTTGTTTCATTCTCTATCTCTGTGTATTTGAGCTTTTTAAATTCCACATATAAGTGAGATCATGCAATATTTATCTTTCTTTGTCTGGCTTCACTGTACATAATGTCTTCTTGGTCCATCCATGATGTGGCAAATGGAAGGATCTCCTTTTCTAAGGCCGAATAGTAATCCATCATGCATATATACACACCACATTTTCTTTATTGGTTCGTTAATCAGTGGGCATTTAGTTTGTATCCATATCTTGGCTATTGTGAATAATGCCACAGTGAACATGGGAGTGCAGCTGTCTTTTTGAAGTGATGAGCTTGTCTCTTTTGAATATATGCCCAGAAGAGGGATCACTCGGTCCTATGATCGTTCCAACTTTAATTTCTGTAGGACTCTCCATACTGTTATCCGTGACTGTACCAGTCTACATTCCCCCCAACGGTATACTAGGTTTCCCTTTTCTCCTTGTGGTTGCCAACATTTGTTGCCTCTTGTCTTTTTAATAAATTCTTATTATTGAAAAATAATATTTTCCAAAACAGTGTCATTGTTTTACTTTACTGCAGCTCTCTTTAGTGTCTGAATTAATGGGAGGTGGTTGGATTTCATATCTGCTTCTACATCCAATCTGTTGCCATGACATGTTATGCACTTTCTGAAAAACTCTGCGTTTGAGAAAGAGTAAGAGTGAATAAATTAAATAATGTTTCAGTATCTCAGACACCCTGTAAAAAGACCTCAGGGACTTGCAGGGTTCCCTAGACCATGCTTTGAGAACTGCTTCCCTAGGTGCACACTCCCCAAAACTTGCCTCTCTCTGTGCTTAATACGTGGCCATCTTGTATGATGACATTTCTGCATTAGCAGAAAATGGGCATGGTGTCCCAAGCAAATAATCCTTTTTATGGCTTTTGGCATTTGAATAGTGCTTACGAACATTTCAGAAAGCATCCCCGAGACAAGCTAGAATAAGATTGATGTTGAATGTCTTATTGGACAGGCTGGCCAAGTTCTTGCTCATGGACTGGCAACAGGATAATCCAGAGCACGAGACAGGCTCCTTTCCCTGCTTTTCAGCATCTGAACCTCAATTTGCATGTGCTCCACTTCGTCTGCACAACACAGACGTTTTTCCTCTTCACAGTTACCAAAGGCTTTGTAAGAGAGGAGCAGCTGCTCCAAGGTCTCTCTAAGCTTCCTGTTTCTAGTACCCAAGGGCAGCTTAAATCTGCTTCTTTACTCACCAATAACTGTGCAGTTTATCCAACTCATCTGATATTTTCTGGGTGCAAAATCATCTCACTTAATCGTAACCTCCTTTTTCTTGCATTAATCAAGACAGTGGCTGAGCGGTGGCACTAGCGAAATGAGCATGAATGGAAAGCAGTGATTTACAAGGATTGTGGGCTAGTTTCACTCAGCGCCAGACTATGCCCGCTGGAGAGAATGACAGTGGGTACAGCCAGTGAGTCTGCGGCCAAAGTGCAGATCAAAGAGAAGCTATTAAAACAAACAAAACACAACATATTTTGATGTTATTCTAACACAGGAATATCATTTTTAATGTGGCTAGAAAAATATTCAGCTTTGTTCTTTGTCCTTTGGGAAAACTACCTGCATCAGTGCTCTGATCTCTCTAGAGCTGGCGGAAGGATGGTGTCTGTAGATTCATTTACGATCATGGAGTGTTACAGTGAGGAGAGTCAGAGATCACCCAGCACAGAGGAAAGGGTGTGTGGGGAGGGTGTTGGGGAGGGTGGTGACTATGCCACCATAGCGAGGCCCTGGGTCTGGTCTCTCTTTGTCCCCTGCTAAGCCTAACTGTGGTGTGCAAGCCACACACTAGGGAATTAGAAAGCCATTATTCTCTCTCTGCTCCCTGTGATCTTGGTGGTTACTTAACCTCTCTGGATCTCAGTTTCCTCACCTGTAAAATGGGTATAGCAATCATCTTAATCTCATAGGGCTGTTTTGAAAATGAAAAGGTGGTATACATATAAGTTTCTTAAAATAGTGTATAATGCATAAAAAGTACAAAATAGATATCAGACATTATTGTGATATTATTGGTGTCTCTGAAACTTGGTTTTCTCATCTGCAAAGTAGGATTTTCCAGGTTGGCATGGGAATTAAGTTAGAGAATATGTGGTCAAGTCTTGGAGAAAGTGTCAAGTACCATTAAAAGTACTGCACTATATTTTGAGGACAAGTCAAGAGAACACTTGAACTTTGTACCTGTTTTCCCACGTGTAAGACTCCATGATTATCTGCACCGTTTTGAAAGCAGGGCAATAATTTTAAAATAAATGCATATGTAATAACCAGGGCAAGAATAGCAATATAATCACAACTAGTAAGAACAATTGCTAATATTTGTGGAGTGTTTATCTTGTGCCAGCAGTGAGCTAAGTACTCAGTATGTAATATACAGTCTCACTTCTCACCACAGCCCTTTGAAGGAGGTACTATTATTATTCCCATTTTGCAGAGGAGGAAAGTGAGGTCTCTTGGGGTCACTCGGGTTGCACATGGTTGGGCTAGGACTGAGCCCAGGCAGGCTGGTTCCGGAGTTGGTGCCCTTCATCAGTGCAGTGGCAGGGCTGGTGGTCCAGAGGGAGGTGGAAGGGGATTACATCCCAGTTTGAACTCAGGAGGTTGCAGTGTTGTGCTCTGCAGGTGACAGAATTAGATTTTTTGTGCTTTTCGGGTAAGATAAAAGATGTGATACCTGTTGGGTACTACGTTCGCTGTTTGGGTGATAGGTTCGCTGGAAGCCCAAACCCCAGCATGACCCAATATACCCATGTAACAAACCTGCACATGTTCTCCCGAATCTAAATTTTTTTTTTAAAAAAGTGATATTTTATCATTAGTATTTGGGGAAGAAAGTGATTGTTTCTTTAATGAGTAAATCATTGACTTGAGAGAGATCAGATGCAAGACTAAGAGCTTTCCAAGTAGCATCTGAGTGGGACAGTGTAAGGAGGGGCTGGGAAAGAAATCCACACGGAGTTTCTGAAGGGAACCTGAGAATGTAGAAAAGAGATGTAGAGGCTGTAACCCAGGGGAGGAGGAGCCCTGGGAGTGAGGCAGAACTTTCCAGGGTGTGCAGTTTTTCTCAGGTTGACTGGAGGCTGTCCCATGGGGCCTGGATATTATTTTCCTGTCTCTGTCCAAGGCAGTTTGGTGGAGCAGGATGATTCTGCGGCAGGCATCACTGGCTCTCTCTGCCGAGGCTGTACAGCTTATAGCATAAAGTGGGGTCTCCTGGGAGCTTTAGGGTCAGAGAGATCTGAATTGGAATCTCAGTTCTGCCACTTAAGAACTATGTGGTTGCGCAAGTACTGAATTCTCCAAGTCTTCATAGGCTGATTGTAAAGATTAAATAAGAATTGCATGTAAATAAATCACTTGGCACTTTGTAAGCTCCCAGTAAATAGATGTCATTATTAGCATTATAATTAGATCCTCCCACTAGCTGGTTCCTGGATTTTCCAGTTGTGTTGAGGCGCTGGCCCTAAAATTGTGGCTTGACCCCCAGCTATTTTAGATCATTATATATGATGCCAGTTTTAGGTGCAGGACCCCACAGGTAGAGGACTGATATAGTGCTAAGCCTCTCTTCCTTACGGATGCATTGTTTAAATTCAGGGAGGTATTGGCCAGGATTTTCTGCTTGATCCTGTTCTAACACAAGCCTTAAATGAAATGCAAGAAGGGCTGGTCAACTGCAAACAGCCATGCCCCTGGCTCAGCTGATGAAGGTTGTGGCTCACCATTTCTTGATTTAGTGGGTTACCACATGTTGCCAGGATTCGTAAGAACACTTCACTGATCATGCATTTAAGGGGCCACTCATCTTTACACCAGACAAGAGAGGTCACTCACTTTGAACAAGACCTAGGCCTGTGTCTGTGAAGTGCAGGGACCCTCCCCTCCACCCCAGATGCAGATCATTAACTGAGCAAGGAGCCCCCCACATTTTGCAGCATGCCTTTCACTTTATAATTGAATGATCAAGGCATGGATATCATTGGAGCATCTCTAGGGGCCAGATTGTCTGCCCAAGGGAGCAGTCCTCTGTGTATTGCCAACCAGAGCCCACCATGTGTTACCTGGCTACAAATTTGGCAGGCTGATGTCAAGCCCATACTGGCATGAAGGCAGGTCAAAGGTAGGCAGGCAGGAGGCATCTGCAAAGCAGGTATCAGGTACCCACAAGTGCTCCACAGCCCCAGTAGGTGATCCAAGCAGCAGGGTTCAGGGTTCAGTATCAAAGTCTCTAACAAGCATTCACCAGCAGCTACAGTTGTGTTCTAGAATGTCAGCTAGGGCCCAGAACAGGGAACCGTTTTAAGCACGGGGAGAAGCGGGCAGAGTTTAGCAGTGAAGTCTCTTTAGAGCTGTCCTGAACCATACACCAGTCTGCCCACACCTGTTGGCTGTACAGTCATTGCACACATACTGTGGTTTTTTCCCAGCGGCGTCTTCAAGGCAGTTTCTAACACCACATGTGCCAGACCTGAGAGTTTCTGCAGTTTTTCCAGCTGCTCTAAACCATGATGGGATCAGCCTCTCAGCCTAACTCTCCCCCACTACCTCTTTTAGCTCCCATTTATTGAGTGTAGTTGTTTACCAGTCACAATGCCAGAGCTCCACACATATTCTCCCCTTCAGCCCCTCAATGACCTTGTAAGTTAGGTGTCATTATTATCCCCATTTTACAGGCAGAGAAACTGAGGAGTAGAGGGGTTGAGTGTGTACAGTCACATAGCAAGTATGTGGTAGAGTGAAGATACAGATCAGGCCTGTGTTTCCCCAGAGCTCAAGCACTGAACCACCTTGTCTGTGACGTATTCAGCCGAGGTGGAAACTTACTATGACTTTTTCAGCTGCCCCTCCGAGTCGCTGCATCAGGCTGGAGCAGTGGTTTGCAAACTTGACTGCACATTGAAATCACCCGAGAAGCTTTAAAAAGTACTTGTACCTGGGTCTTGCCACCAGAGATTCTAATTTCGATTGATCTGAGGTGCAGCCTGGGCATTTACTAGACCAGGGTTTCGCCATCTTTTTCTGTAAAGGGCAGACAATACATATTTTAGGCTTTGCAGACCATATGGTCTCTGTCTCAACTACTCGCCTTCGTAGAGCAAAAGCAGCCATAGATGATATGTAAATGAATGAGCATGGCTGTGTTCCAGCAAAACTTTATTTACAAAAAAAATCAAAAAACCAGGTAGCTGCCCAAAATTGGCCCATGAGCCACAGTTTGCCAATGATTGATCAAGTCAGGCAGCTCGTTAGTAGGTTCCATCCCATTGCCAGTGAGATTATAATTCATCCTGCTTCTCTAGGGCTTGTATCTGTGGTGTCTTGGGAGAGCCCTGGGCACTCCATACCCTCCAAACCACCACCTTGCTGCAGGCTCCGCAGGGTTGGCCCAGTCTCTATGGCTGAACTTCTATCATGGCCTCTATTTTGCCGAGGACCCCAGTGCCCTGCTGAGTTGGAAATCCGGCCATGAACCGCCACCTGTTTGGCGGGGGTCTTGTCTGGCTTGCTAGCCCTCCCTCATGAGGAGTTAAAATTGGCCCCCTTCGTGTTGGCTGGCAGCCAGCTCCTCTGTAATTAGAAGGATTAGCTAGACCCACGAGGATGCCACCTGTTTGATAAGGAAGACTGCCCTTCATGAACATACTTTCCTCTGCTGCCTCCCCCCAGGCCTGTCTCCCTCCAGAGGAAGTCCCCAGGGAGGTTCAGCTGTCCCCCCGAACCCCCACCTTCACTCAGGGTCCTGCTTCCTTCTCTCTGCAATGGACCTTCCATAGCTGCCTCATGCTTGTAGCGTGAGTGGCAGCATCCTTTTCACCCAAGGAATTCAGCACATCAGTTTTCTTTTATGGAATATTAATGCAGTATTCCCGAAATTGTAGGTTGTGATTATTTACAAAGTCAAAAGGGCAACTGGAAATTATTTACAATGTCGAAAGGGCAACTGAATTTCTCTTGGTTATTGGAATTATGCTCCAGCCCCCGAAAAATACAGAAATCAGCGTATGCTTTCCTTATCATCCCTCACACAGCAGGTGTTCTTCTTAATAGGGATACCACAAAAATGTTGGATTGAAGGAAAACTATTACTATAGGTGGCACTTTAGATATTAACAGTTCATGTGCACAAAGTGTCGAGTGAGTTGTTTAGACATTGAAGTGCATTTGTTCAACAAACATTTATGGAGACCTGAATTTGTTCCATATGTTGGGAATACCTTCACTAGAGAAAGACCTTCATAGAAACACTTAACTACAAGATGGTATCAGAGGTGCTATAATAGAGGTACATACACATGGCTCTTGTGGGTGTGAGAGGCTGGAGTGAAAGGCTGAGGTGTCAGGGAACTCAGGGAATGGGGCTTCCCAGTTGGAAAACAGGAGGAACGGCATTATTGGGTTAGGGACCAGCATGTCTAAGGCAGGAGCAGGGTGTGACGTGAGCCTGGAGTGTGTGGTTCATGGGAGAGGAGTTGTGCAGTTGAATCTGGAAGATGGATCTGGAAGCTAGAGGTCCCAGCTTCCATGGGTGATGCAGACCAAAAGAAGGATCTTAAGTAAATGACAAATGCAATCAAGTCTGTTTTAGCAAAATGATTCTAGCAGCAGTGGGGGTCTGAATTAGGGTGGTGGGCAAGAAAAGAAGCAGAGGTCCTAGTAAGAGGCTGTTGTCAAAATCAAGAGGCCCCTAGGTGAGAAAGTGGAAGCTAGGATGGATGGCAATTGGAAGGTGTGATTACACTTAAGAGACAGAGTTGATGGGATGACGAAGGCCAGCGAGGAGGTATTCTTTATGATTAAAAATAGGGAACAGGAGGCCAGGTGTGGTGGCTCACGCTTGTAATCCCAGCACTTTGGGAGGCTGAGGTGGGTGGATCAACTGAGGTCATGAGTTCGAGACCTGCCTCGCCAACATGGCGAAACCCTGTCTCTACTAAAAATACAAAAATTAGCTGGGCGTGTTGGCGGGTGCCCTTGGGAGGCTGAGGCAGGAGAATCGCTTGAACCTAGGAGGCGGAGGTTGCAATGAGCTGAGATCACGCCGCTGCACTCCAGCCTGGGTGACAGAGCGAGGCTCCATCTCTAAATAAATAAATAAATAAATAAATAAATAAATAAGGAAGAGGAGCAGTGTTTTAGAGGGACAGGGAAGTTAATGGCTTGAGTTTGGGGGGCTTGTTGGTTTTGAGGCATCTGCGGAACATACAGTTGGAGTTACCCATTAGGCTGTGGGTAATGTGAGACAGGAAACCTAAGAGAGAGGAATTACAGGTAAACAAACCTACTAAGTACAAGACACTCTACAAGTCACTGGGTATAGATGTGGTTCTTAGGCTTTGTTACTTACAGCTGAACAGAGAAGGCAGATGTTCAACCATAAACTTGGAACATGAGAACAGCCTGGAAAGCCTATGGCTGTCAATTGTGTGATCGTGGGCAAGTTGCCTACCTTCCTCAGCCTTGAGTTCTTCATTCAAAAACCAATGAGTAATAGGAACACATAACTAAAGTACGTGTAGGGGCCAGGCATGGGGGCTCATGCCTGTAATCCCAGCACTTTGGGAGGCCGAGGCAGGCAGATCACCTGAGGTCGAGAGTTCGAGACGAGCCTGGCCAACATGGTGAAACCCCGTCTCTATTAAAAATACAAAAATTAGCCGGGCATGTTGGTGCGTGCCTGTAATCTCGGCTACTCAGGAGGCTGAGGCAGGAGAATTGCTTGAACCTAGGAGGCAGAAGTTGCAGTGAGCTGAGATCATGCCACTGCACCTCAGCCTGGACGACAGAGCAAGACTCTGTCTCAAAATAAATAAAATATGTATAGGGCTTACAGCTTACAAACCCCCTTATATACATTGTGTGATAAAAATACACTGACCCACCTCATATGCTTTTGAAAATTAAGCATATGAATAAGCAATAGATTTAGATGTTATGAAACTCAAAATTCATAAAATGATAAATAGTGAAAAGTCTCCCTTGTACTCTGTCCTCAATCCGCCAGTTCCTTTCTCAGAGATACCATTTTCTTGTGTACCCTTCAAGGGGTATTTTTTTGCATGTACAAGCCAGCACTGTGTGTGCACATATTCTTTTTTTTCCTCTTTCTTTTTTGTTTTGCAGAAATGCTAACATACTATTCACTATTCTGTGCCTTGCTTTTTTTGCATACTGAAAATTATCCATGGAAGGATACAGCACAATTTTCACTTAAGGAACCCCTTATTTAGGGACACTTAGGTTGTTTTCAACATTCCGCTCTTGCAAAGAGTGCTGCCTCATTTCACACACATGTGAGTATATCTATAGGATAAATCCCTAGGAATGGAATTGCTGCATCAAAGAGAATGTGTATTTGTAATTTTGATGCTTGTTGCCAAATTTCTCTCCATAGTGGCTCGAAGTTCCTGTCCTATTGGCAAGGTCTCCCGTGGCTATGAGGATCACATGAAATAATATGTTTAAAACAACTTCATGAGCTGGAAACGGGTCAACATATCCAAAGGATCCTTATCCCCCTCTTTCCCTATACAGTAGCTCTTCTACCTGCTGCTGGGAGAAGTGATGGTTACATGTCAGGGGAGACACCTTACAGCCCTGCCCAGCCATTTTCCCCTGATAGATATTTATCAGTGGTTATTTTGATACGGGAGATGCCTCCTTGTCCTCATCTCCCTGAAGTACAGATGGCTGTGGGGCTCCTGTAGCACATCTTGTGTTGTGCCTGAGTATGTTGTGCGTCAGAGGGTGTCAGCTGACAGCTTCTGCTGCCTCGGCACTGGGTGGTGGGAACACTCAGGACTCCCTCCCGCCTCCTCCATAAATAATATAGAGACAGTTGTGTTGACTCGGCAGTGGCGTGATAGAACAGGCCAGGATGGGAACTATGACCTCACCTGGTTTTTGACAAGCAGTGAAGATGTAGCTGATAATGCATGTCAGCTCATTTGTCCATACAAGCTGTGTTCATTGCTACTGGTTCTTCTGTTTGTGTTGTAAATTCTGTTTCCCATTGGAGTTTGGTATTAGGTAAAAGAAAGAATTACAGGGATTCATGGTTGTCTCTTATTGAGATAGCTCCTCAGTTCAGTTCAACAGATTGTGACTGACACATCTCAATTTAACTCCAGAAGTTTCCACTGAGTGCCCACTATGTGCAGGGTACAGTGCCGAAATGTGTCATGTTTTTAAATACTGTTTACAGCTACAGCTGTTGGCTGTCTACATGGACTTTCGCAGACTGAAATAGCTTTCCTTTTTCCTTTTGCTAGTGGCTCATTATATGTTACATTGACAAACTAAATTGCAAACCAGGGATGATTCACTTTACACTATAGAAGCGTTCCTGAAAATTGTTTTTGAAAAATAATTGTTATAAAATAAATAATGTTTTAACTGTGGATTTTTCTATTAAAAGCAAATTCCGATGCTGAGTTGTTTTGAAAGATAAAACATTATTTTCTGATGTATCTGTTCAGTAAAGGAGAATTTTTTACCTAAAGGGAAAATAAAATTTAATACCTTTAGTCTTCTGAAACAATACCAAATATAGACTTTAAAAATATCGTAAGAGCCTGTGAGCGGTGAATACTAGCCAAAAGAATGAATGTCATGATCATGCGGCAGAGAAAGACATAATCTTATTTGCTGGCAGTGACTAATAATGGTAAATCTTCCAGTGTAAAAAATAAGAATCATGAAAGAAGCAACAGAGAAAGATGAAAAAGACTGAAGAAGAAGAAGAAAATGAAAACAGAGAAAAGGAACGTATTAGCAGATGGTGGATGGCAGAGGAAGTGAAAGCCAAATAGCAAAAGTGGCAGCAAAGAGGACAGCTGGCCAGTAGGAGAGAAAAGAGAAGCCACCTCTCCTGGAAGCTGTGTTATCTGACCTCCTCACTCTGCTCCTGCCTGAGAGCACATTGATGTCTGACCTCCACTGGATTCAGTCAGTCCTGGGAATGCCACGTATTCCTGCATAACAGTACCTTAGAGTTTTCCTTACGTGCTTACCTGGTGGCAGGTGACTGTTCTCAGTGCTTTGTGTATTAACTTACTTAGCCGTCGTAGCAACCGCTTGAGAAATCATTCTCCCCACTAGCAGAGGAAGTAACTGAGCCACCCAAGGCCAGAAGCAGTGAGCGGAAAAGCTAGGTTTGATTGGTGGAATTCGAAGATGGCCTGCCCTCAAGTTTCCCCTCCCTTGGTATACACAATCTGTAGAATCCTCTCCCCTTCAGTGTGAACAAGACTAGTAAAAATGATGGGATTTCACTCTCTTTATTGGGTTACATTATACAGCAAGGATATAGAGATTTTTGCAGATAATAAAAGTAAGGTCCCTAATCAGTTGATTTTGGGTTAATCAAAAGGGAGACATCCAGGATAAGCCTGACCTAAGTCAAGCTCTTTTATTTTTTCAGACAGTCTCACTCTGGAGTGGCTCACTGCAACCTCCACCTCCCAGGTGCAAGTGATTCTCCTGTCTCAGCCTCCCGAGTAGCTGGGACTACAGACATGCGCCACCACGCCCAGCTGATTTTTGTATTTTTATTTATTTTATTTTAATTTTTTGAGATGGAGTCTGGCTCTGTCCCAGGTTGAAGTGTAGTGGCGTGATCTCCTCTCACTACAACCTCCACTTCCCAGGTTCAAGCGATTCTCCTCCTCAGCCTCCCAAGTAGCTGGAATTTCAGGCATGTACCATCATGCTTGGCTCATTTTTGTATTTTTAGTAGAGATGGGGTTTCACCATGTTGGCCAGCCTGGTCTTGAACTCCTGACCTCAGGTGATCTGCTGGCCTCTATCTCTCAAAGTGCTGGGATTACAGGCATGAGCCACCGCATTTGGCCTAGGCAAGCTCTTTAAAAGAGGCTCCAGGTTTTCCCTAAAGAAAGAGAATTGAAGCTCCAGATTCCTCTGCTGACCCTGAAGAACCAAACAGCCATGTTGTGAACAGCCTATGGGAGGGGGCCACGTGGCCAGAACCTGAGAATAGACTTGAGGGAGCTCAGAGTGGTCCCTGGCCAACAACTAGCAAGGAAATGGGGACCTCAGTCATCAGCCTCAGCGAAAGGAATTCTTCTAACAACCACATGAGTTGAGAGGAGAATCCTGAGCTCAAGAAAGGAGCACGGTCTAGCTGACTCTATGATTTCAACCTGGGAGACCCGGAGCAGAGGACCCAGCTAAGCCACACCTGGACTTCTGACCCACAGCAACTGTGAGCTAGCGAGTGGGTGTCGTTTTAAGCTGCTGAGTTTCTGTTCATTTGCTCTGTAGCAGTAGCAGATGAATGCACAAGGATCTGAACCTCGTGATTCTGGCTGCAGAGCTCACACGCATCCTCCATTCTCCAGGTGGCCTCTTCAGAGAAGTCATCTCAAAAATCACTAAATCCTGGAACTTCAGGGTTGAAAGAGGACCTTTGATCTAGCCCAGTTGCTTAATCAGACTTTTCCTTTGCAGCAGATGGCCTCTGTGCAAGCAGACAGGGGGAGTTGCTCTACTTGCAGTGGGGTGTGTGAACTGCTTCTGTTCTTTGCACTCCTCTCCTTGAGGAATCTCTGGGGAACAGAGTTTGAGAACCTATGATCTGATCCAGCGACTCATCTTTACATTTACCTCTACAACATCCTGACACTTTGTTCCTTTGGAAAGTCTTCTGTGGCATTGAAATCTGGCTCACCGTAATTCCCACTATTGGTCCAGGTCCAGCCATAGGTGATACACAGAACAAATGGAACACTTTTTCCATAGGACAATGCATCACATCATTAAAGACAGTTCTCACGTTTCATGGAAGCCTTCTATTTTCCAGACAAAACATCTCCATGACCACATAGGAGCTGCCAGTACCTTCTCTCCTACTGTTTGCCTGTGTTTCTCTTAGAGTCAGGTCAGGAACTGAGCACAAAATTTTTGGTGTGGTCTGCTTCACATAAAATACAGCAAGCCTAGCATAAGCCACAGTCTAAATATTCTGTCTCCATGAATGCAGCGTTAGACCACATTCGCTTTTCCGCAACCACAATGCAATGCTGACTCATACCACACGCAGAGTCAATCAAAATTCCCTTCTCACATATGTGGCTGCTAGGGTATGTCTTCACCAACATGTACTTACGTGTGTTTATTTTAACCTGAATATAGGCTTCACATTCATCACTATTGTGTCTCATCAGGGATCTGGTGCATATCTTGGATGATCCTGATTATGTCATCCAACAATATTGCTCTTCTCCCTAGCATCACCTCAACTCTCAATTGGACAAATATGCCGTAAATATCCTCATCGGAGCTATTGACAGAATTTTGGAAGCAGACAGGGCTGAGATCAGAGCCCTCTAGCACCATATTGATGACTGTTCCCAGTGTTTGGATCCTTCAAGCAGTGGCAAATCCAACTAATTGTATCATCTAATGGCAGTCATCCAACTCACAAAGGTGCCACCAGAAACATGATGAACTATTTCCTGGCCGCCAAGTACAAGGCATTAGTCCATTTCTCTGCCTTCCCAAGCCAGGAGGTCACTAGAGCTCCTCCTGCATGCCCACAAACACGTAGGAGCCTCTTTTCCAGGATGTGTCTCATACCCACCCTTCTATAGTTTGCTCCTCCTTAGAGAAACACCGTTTCCCCCCCATGATTCCATTCTGTCCCATCTTTTTTTTTTTTTCCTTACTCAGATTCCCTTGGGAAAAGATAAAGACTACTTAGAAGATACCAGTGAACCTTGGAATACCTAAATGATTGTGGCAGGGCTCATCTTTATTTCAGAGGAGGAATCTCTCTGGGGTATCTTATCATAAGAAGTAGGGTAGGGCTTCAGTGTAAAAGTTAGGACAAGTTGCAGGGGTGGGAGGGGTGCAGTGAGAGGTGAGGTCTGCACATGGGGATGGGGCGGGGAGGGAGATGAAGGGACAAGGCTGTGTTTACCTCTGAGGTTTCCGTGGGGCAGGGGCGAAGCCAGCATCTTCTGCAGCCTCACCCTTTCTTCCTTCCATTTCGCCCTCTCTCTGCCAGCCACACCTTATATTAAAGCAGAGGGTAAGTGGAAAAATAAGACTTGCTTTGTAAAGTGGGGTCATTGTTCTTGACAGGCTGGGGACAGCCTCTGCTCCATGTGGGATCTTGGGATGGATGAGTTCCCAGATCCACTCTAAAGTGAAGATGCTGTGATTCCACAATTCCTTTAGAGAGACCATAAAGCCCATATGAGTGAGCTTGGGGGAGATAGTCTGTGATTATAAATACATCACAAGTGTCCTGTCTCGGTTTATTTTTTCCATATACCTTTCTCCTTTATTCACATTCATTTATATAAAAATGAAAGTTGCCATGGGTCTTATAGGATACCTATGCTACCTGAAGACCAAGAGCTTCTGTTTGATCATTGAAAAAGAAGTGTTTTAGTTGTGGTGAAATTTGACAGTGCAGCATTCACCTAGTATTCATTTACCGTCTCTGGTAACTATCCCCCTTCCTCTGGGGATGGGAACCCTTTTCTTCTCCTGTCTTTTCAGTCTATTTGTTTCTGGTGGAGTCCCCTCTACACTCTACTTTATATGGGTATGCAGCTTAGGTCTGGCCAGTCAGAACCTTATATTCTCCCTTGTTTGATTCAAGGCACCGAGAGGCAGAGACTTTTGCTGAGTCTCCTGGCAAAAATACGCTTGGTCTTTTTCACTGAACTTTTCAGGTTTTGAGGCTCAAGCTGTCTGAGCCACCTTGCCCCCAGGAAGTGGGGATCTGAAAGAGGATGGCACCAACACAGAGAAAGTGGAGATGAGAGATGGAGCCAATCTGGACTCTGGGGGCATGAGGAGGAAGTAGCTACCTTCTAGACTCAGAGCCAGATTTCTTGGATTTGAATTGTTCTGCCACTTACAAATGTGGTCACTCTATCCAGATTAGCCTCTGTGCCTCAGTGTACTCGTTTGCGAAGTGGGAGTTGTTATGATACCTACTCATGGAGTTGTAGTGAGGGTCAGGTGAGTCATGTGAAATGCTGAGAACAGCACCCAGCATTTGGTATGTACTACACAAGTGTTAGTCATCATTTGAGCCCGATGCCAAGACATGACTAAAATAAGACCCATCCCTTGATTTTTTTCAGCTCTAAGAACAATAAATTTTCTTTTGCTGATAGCCCATTTGGGTTGTGTTTGTTGTCACTTAACCCAAAGAGCCCTAACTACTAGATTCAGTGAAATCAGATTCATATTCAGGTTTAAATTTTGTCTTCCGTAATGACCCTAAGGTAGAAATAATCCAAACCTAGATATTCTTTTCTTGATTATTGTCCAGTGATGAGCAAGGTCTTGGAACTGGCTAATTTCCTTCTTCTTCCTATCTTCTTGCTTGCATTTGTTTGAAATTTAGTCTTCAGCATTTCTTTAAAAAATACTGCATGTCATGATTATTTAAGAAACCTCAGAACATTGCAATTAGATTTTTGTAACAAGCATATACTTTATGTCCTTTATTTCCAATTCATGCAATATTTAAAAATGACAATATGATAAAAGTATAAAATGTGAAAAATAAAAATAAATAGTATATTAGACATAAATTAAAATTTTAAAAACACACTGAATGGGGAAGGTGGGTAGTTGGCTGGAGCTGTGGGTAGGAATAGGGAGCAAATAAGAAAACCTAGGAATCTCCATTGGGTTCAGCAACTGCTTGGCCGTGTGGCCTTGGACAAGTCAATTCTCGCTGGTTTCCCAGTCTGTAAAACAGGCAGGATATGATAGCTGAGGTTCCTTCCTTATTAATTTTGAAGTATGTAAGAGCTTTCTCCAGCACCTTAAAATAACATGTTTAATTTTCTCTGTGGTTGTGAAATGATGGAAAAGAAATTAGAAAAATGTAACTGTTAATGAGACTCATCTGCGTTTTGTGATTCCTTAGAATGTGTGGTGTATATTTTAGGGTTACTCCCATTTCTTTTCTTTCTATATCCAAAGGGATTTGTTTAATCTTTTTGTTTCCCCCATTTTCTTCTGTCTCAAAAATCCATGTGGTCTTCCTGAGTCCTCACTGTCTTAATAATCAAGGAGCTTGGCCGTTTCAGCTGAGAATAGCAGCAGTGGCTCTAGTCAGCTTTAATTAGCAGGCAGCACGCAGAGAGGAACAATAAGGAACCAGAATTGAAAACAAATAGTAAACTAGAGAAAATGGAGACAAAGCGAATAAGTAGAACTAGCTTAGGGAGCTGGGAAGACAGAAACCACAACAGTGTTAGTCTTCATTTTCCTTAGAATGGAAAGCCAGGCCAGGCATGTAGTGGGCACTCAGGGGGTTTGCAGGAGTGAGGGGGACAAGGGACGAATAGATGAGAATGAGCATTTGGCTATGTATGGACACGCTTCATCGTGCCAACTCAACTAGCCCTGGGATGGCGGAGGAAGAAAATCACAAAAGGAAACTTAGGATCTCCAGGTTCCAGCACAAAATGCACTTCCCACTGCCGAGGTGAAACTATCTGAGGCACTGAATGAGGAACAATACGATTTTTGAGAAAGCTAAGGAGGTGCCTACCAACCCGAATCAATGCATTTGTTTTTGAGAAACGTGGTGCTTATTTGCAAGTAAGTATTCATTTCATGCCTCGCTATTTGGCTTGTAGGTTGGACTTAATTAAAAAAGCTGTAGCATCTTTGAGTCCAATTTCCTCTTTTCACATAGCATCTGTCCCTGACAGCTTGTGTGAGGCTCGGCCACTTGTTGAGGCTGAGGCTAGAGGAGGAAATGACAAGGGAGAGGCGAGGTGGACATACGCCTCTTGTTGGAGGTGGCACTCTCTAATTCTGCATGGCCCCGTCACATGCTTGGGAGGCTTCTTGGTTTAAGCAAGGCAACAGATGTCTCTGAGAGGGGGATGCTGGCAGCGTCCCAAAGGCCAGCAGGACTGCGGGTTAGGCATGAGTAAGCCGACGGGAGAGGGAGGCACACATGCTTTGCCCTCTGCTCAGAACTGGAAAACAGGCCAACATTGAATAAGAGCAAATTCTAGAACTGAACAGAGGGTGATGGCAGAAAGAAAATACTTCTTTGGAACAAGCATTACCCTGTGGGGTGGAGGTAGATGTAGGGGAGGGGAACTTGACTACTTTCAAAGACAAATTTGCCCCATCACTTCCTACATTGAAATAGATGGCACAAAAGATAAAAGTCAATAGGGTGTTGACTTTGCCTATCAAGGCGGCACTGTTTTGCTTTGCAAAGCATGGCTACCTACATATGCATTTACCCAGAGGTTTGACTTTAAATGTTACCAAGAGAACTGAAGCTTTCTCTCCTTACATCTGTCATTCTTAGTTATCAGGACAAGCCTATCAGTAAATCCAAACCAACCTGTATCTCATTTTGAAACAAGTAATTGAGTTTGTGGTAAGTAAGCTCTTACAGATGGAGCATGCACTTAATCTACTTTCCATTTGAAGGTTTTAGTGTTGCTCTTAAAGCAGTTTGTTTGAAGTTCAAGGTATTAGAATTTGGATCTTTAGGGACTTCATTCTTAATTTAAAGGAATCTTTGTAAATTGCTTGGGACTCGTTCCTGAAATTACTTGGCATTTCCCTAACCGTGTTGTTTTAAAGCACAAGGACCATTTGACCTAACATGCAGCATTCATGTTCTCTTTCTGGGCCTTTGCTCTTGGCCTCTGCATACCCTTACTCCCTAACCCTTATTCCCTAACAGATGTTCTGTCTACATTTTGTCTCTGAACAGCCCCTTTTGCTTTTAGGCAAAGGAACCCAACACTGTGGCACATCCCCCTTGAAGCTTGTGTTTATCGCTCTGTTCCTTGTGGTTCTATGGATAGTGAATCTCTGCTGCTGTTCCTATTTCCTTCCATTTGATATCTGAAGAATATAGTCAGCCTGATTGCTGAGCAAACTGTCAGAGATTCATGGAAGACCATCTCTGGGCCATCTTAGGGCTTAGATTCACACACAGCCACATATCTAGAAAGCCAGCAAAGTCAGGAGCAACAGGGGTTGTGTTTGGCCAGGCAGTATTCCTGTGAGACATGTGTGCCACCATGAATAATGTTTAGTAAGTTTTACTGGTACTTTGCCAATTACACAAGTAATACGATATCTATGGACAAATTAGAACAAAGTATAGATGAGCAAAATGGATGACCTGCCTGCAAATTCTACATTTAGAAGTGTTAGTGGCGGCGAATCCATACGGGTCCGCAGCAACTTCAGTTCTTGCCTCCTCAGAAGAAAAAATTCAACCAAGGGGCATAAGGCAGAGTGAGAGACCAAGGCAAGTTTTAGAGTGAGAGTGAAAGGTAATTAAAAAATTTTAGAGCAGGAACCAAAGGAAGTAAAGGACACTCAGAGAAGGGCCAAGCAGTAGACTTGAGAGATTCGATTGTGTGGTTAGACCGTTGACTTGGGGTTTATATGTTGGCATGCTTTCCAGGGGTTGCATCTCTTCTCCCCTTATTCTTCCCTGAGGGTGGGTTGTTCGCATGCACAGTGGCCTGCCAGCACTTGGGAGGGGCCGCAGGTGCAGTGTGTTTACTGGAGTTGTACGCATGCTCACTTGAGGTGCTTTTCCTTACCAGTGGAGTGTTTCTAGAGGAAGGTCATATACCAGTTAGAGTCCACCATTTTGCCTTGTAGTGCGCATGCTTGGGCCCACTCACCCAACTCCTAAGATCTTACTGGGAAGCAGCTGATCACCAGTTTCAGGTGTTTTCTATCTGTTGGGAGACAGCCTTTCCCTGGCACCGGCTGCAACCAATTATTATTTAAGAGAGACAGATTAACAACTGCCTGACCATCACCTGATGGTCTCCTAACATTCTTGGTTGAGGGTGGAGGGGGGTTCTCCTGCCCTGCTTGTGTCTGCCTGACTCCCTACTGTAACAAAGGTAATGCTTCTGATTGCCTTTTATGCACATATATACATGTAAATATATATTTTCTTTTTAAATGTGGTCAGACTGTTCATATTAATTTTATTTCAAATTTTACCATGGACATATTTCTGTATCTTTAAGTATTTGACATTATTTTTAATGGCTATGCATAGTTCAGTTGCATGGATGGAACTTTCTTTTTTTTAACCAGTCAGCTATTGTTAGATATTTAGCCTGATCCCAGTTTTTCTTTCTAATAAACCATGCTGCAATGAACATTCTTGTGGCTAAATCTTTGCACATCCTTAATTTTGTTTTAAGTATTAAATCCTAGAAGTTGAATTGTTTGATCAAAAACTGCCACGATTCTTACATGAATCTATCCTATATACCCTTTAGGATGGCACAGAGCATCTGTGTAGCAAAAGTTAGCACCGAATGCTTTCCAAACTAAACCTGAGATAGGGAAAGAGCAGGAAGGACTTCTGCCCTTTACTCTCCTGGAAGTTTTGTATTATTGCCTGCTATAAATACGAAGAGAAGGACTTGGCTCCTTGTATATTTTGGCTGTTGCAAGCCCTAAATATTTAATTCAATATGTTTAAACTAGGCATTATGAACCACCAGGGGTGGAGGATTTTATGACACTTTTACCATCATGTGCAAATTTGTACATCCACACTTTATCTGTAGGAGTATCTACATACATGTAGTTATGGGGGGCAGAGGATGGAGCGAGAGACAGGCCAGCACCCTTACAGAGATGCGTGTTTTTGATATGCTGAGGAGCATTACTGTAAAATGCAGACTAATAGTATTTCACTGGAGAATAGAAAATACTTAGGGAAGCAGGAGTGCTCCAAAACAACCTTTCAATCCATTAACCAAAAGAGCTTATAATGGAACTCAGGTTTCAAGGGAGGTCAAACACTAATAAATATTGAGAAAAAATAGTTAAAAGGACATCAAGTTAATATTTTACAATCTATTCTTTGATCTTGGAAGGCTTGAAATATTTTTCTACACTACTTCTGTGATTTATTGATTCACCCCTGCCAATTGGCATATTGGAACAGACACAGATGCCTTGCTTTTAACTACAGCTTCCATTTCTATAATGCTTTGCAATACCAACAGATTTTTATGTATTCACTGGCATCACTTATTGATACTGCCACAGTTCTGGAATATTTGCTAGTTAAAAACTGGATCGTTGTCAGTAAAAGCAACTGAAATGTTATTGATTTTGGTTTCAATGCTGTAATAACATCTCTTGGTTTTGTTGTATTGGTTTGGGGGTAAAGTAAAACACCCTGCACTTCACTGACTCTTCCACCTTTATCTGTTTTCAAAATGTGTTCAGAATCTGATATTTTTCTAGTTTGTTGTCAACACCCTAGTCTTGGGGGAAAAATATATCTGTCATGGATTACAATAACCTCTTAACTGGCTGTTTCCACTCTTGCCTTTCTTCAGTCTATTCTGAACCCAGAAGCCAGAGGGAGCTTCCAAAATGTAAGTCAGATGATGTCACTCCTCTGTCTTTGCACTCAGAGCCAGCCTCTGCATGCTGGGCCTTTTTCACCTGCCACACGCCCCACTCCCCGCTTCCATTGCAAAGACAGAGCTGTCAGGAGAGAGTCAGGATTGGCAGCACTCGTCTGCAGCTACCAATCTCAAGGCCCAGAAGCTCTGCCTTCCCTGCTTTTTCTGAAGGTGATTGTCCCTGCTGCTGCCTAAGAGCCCCATTCACTAGTCCATTAAATCCTTTTCCCTCCCACCTCGTCCCCTCAGTCCTGCTGACAATGGCCCCTTCTCACTCCTGCATCATCGATTTTCCCCTGAATTAACGATGATCAGGCTTTGACCCTTCACTCCACCTACACTTTTCTTCTGAGGGCAGCTAATGCCCCCCACCCCCCAATATTAACTCCACAGTCCACTCTCAGTCCTTGCCTTATTTGGCTTCTCAGCCACACTTGCGAATGTTGATTACTTCTTCCACCTTGAAGGTGCTCTTCTGGCTTCCACAAACTGCACTCTCCTCCCTCAGACTTCTGGTCACTGTTACTTCTCTGTTTTTACATTGCATTCCTCTCTCCTTCCCTCACTCAGCTCCAGACATGCAGGCCTCCTTGCAGTTCCTGCAACCAGGTTGGGTGTGTTTCAGGGCCTCCGCACTTGCTGTGCCTCCTGCTTCGAATGTGCTCCTCCTAGCTGTCTGCATGGCTCTCCGTCCCTCTCTTCATTCAAGCACGTACTCGAAAGGCACAGGTGCCACCTGTGCTCCTTTCCCACAGTGTTTCCCCCAGCACATCTCACTATCTGCTTTATGTATTTATTTCATTTATTGTCGGTCTCTGTGCACTAGACTATACGCTCCATGAGGGTGGGAATTTTTATCTGTTGTGTTCTCTGTCATATCTCCAGCACCTGGAACAGTGCCTCATATGTGATAGGTGCATAATAAATATTAGTTGAATGAATGAATGAATGAATATTCACGATACTGCTAGTAGGGTACTTGAAGAAATACTTTTGGGAGTCTTTGTACAGGGATTTAAAAGATTCATAATTTTCTTACAGTTATATGATTTGGGAAAAACAGGGGTGTTTGGGAACAAAAACAAATATTTGGAAGGTGGCATGCCTTTCTTATTTTGCCAGCCTTTCTGTATCCACGGAAACACTTTCTCAGAACTGTAAATTGGGCGTATGTCCTTAGTGCCTGCCTTGTAACCGCAAGAAGGTGCCATTTTTATGCCACATTGAAAGACAAGGACAGAATCAGAGCAGCTGAGATCTTAAGTCAGCACATTTGATTCAGAAGCATTGAAAGTGTGGACCTGAGAGACTCTGCTCAAAATGCAGCAAATCTCTTCTTTCTGTCTTTGAGGCCTACTGTCCAGTTAGCAATGTCGCAGGTCACCACTTTATTTTCCCCAAGCGTGTCAGCACGTTGAGTGCACACAGCACCATCCCCTCCCTGCCTGTTCTCACATATATTTTTTTCCTCAAAAATTCCTTCTCTGTTTCTGCTTGCTGAAGTTCCATTCCCTTCAAGGCCCAGCAAAAATGTGTGTGAAGCCTTCCCAGACCCTTGCAGTCCTCATGGACTCCCCCTGTGGGCTATGCCCCTTAGAACAAGCAAGCCACAGGGCAGTCATCCTCTGTATTTTGGGGGGATTGGTTCCGTGGACCCCCCACAGATATCAAGATCCATGGATGCTCAAGTCCCTTGTATAAAATAGCATAGTATTTGCATATTACCTACACACATCTTCCCATAAACTGTAAATCATCTCTAGACTACTTATAATACCAAATACAATGTAAACGCTATGTAAATAGTTGTTACTCTGTATTGTTTAGGGAATAATGACAAGGAAAAAGTCTGTACATGTTCAGTACAGATGGAACCATCCATTTTTTTCAAATATTTTTGATTTGTGGTTGGTTGAATCCACAGATGTGGAACCCAGGGATACGAAGGGCCAACTATATCCCTCAGTTAAGCTGTGAACACACACACACACACACACACACACACACACACAGATCATAAACTCATTGAGGGCAAGGATTATATCATACTTTTTTGGTATTTTCAGCACCTAGAAAATGCCTTGGACACTGAAGGCACTCAGAATTGTAATGAAATGGAAACAACCCCTTTAAAAAAAAATCAGGGCCAGGCATGGTGGCTCACGCCTGTAATCCCAGCACTTTGGGAGGCCGAGGCAAGCAGGTCACTTAAGCACAGGAGTTCAAGCCCACCCATCTATAAAAATAAAATAAAATTTAATTTAAAAAAGACAAGAGAGAGAGACAGAGCTGTGAGGAAATCGCTTTGTGGTTATTGAGGTGTTTTCTACCAGTGTTTTCATCTGGTAGCATGGTCAAATCCCAGTGAGACTTGTCTGTTGAGCCTACTTACTTCTTTTCACAATATTTGTTAGTAAGAGCAGGCAAGTGCTTTTGGGGGCTCTAAGTGAGCCCCTGATAAGCAAGTTTTTGACTAATGCAGATCTGGCCTCTGTGGCATTACTGCCTTTGCCAGCAGAAGGGATTAGGCAAATTGGCAAAGGGTCTTGAGCCAGCAGGGTCTTGTGGGAGGCTTCACTGATGCCTGAGATGTTGGGCATTGGGTCCCAGAGGAAGGAGAGTTGGTGCGATCTTGGCAGCTGAGCTGTCTGTGGGCACCACAGGCTAGAAATAGTCCATGTTAAAGAAATATGTATTGTAGCTGAGAAGCCCTAGGCCAGGATTACTCTAAAAAGTGAAAGGTCTGTCTATGTGTAATCACCTTTTTTTTTTTTTTTTTTTTGAGACTGAGTGTTGCTCTGTCTCCCAGGCTGGAGTGCAGTGGCGCGATCTCTGCTCACTGCAACCTCCACCTCCCAGGTTCAAGCAATTCTCCTGCCTCAGCCTCCCAAGTAGCTGGGATTGCAGGCGCCTACCATGCCCAGCTAATTTTGTGTATTTTTAGTAGAGATGGGGTTTCGCCATTTTGGCCAGGCTGGTCTCGAACTCCTGACCTCAAGTGATCCACCTGCCTCAGCCTCCCAAAGTGCTGGGATTACAGGCGTGAGCCGCCATGCCCGGCTGTAATCACCTTTTAAAAATTCTAGCTATATCTAATGTGTTTTATTGAAGCATATGCTAAAATGCTGTATTTGTAAGGATTCTCAATGATACTGGGTAAATGACTTGTAGTTTCTGAGTGCTGTAGAGTAAAACAATAGAGATGTCAGATACTCCAGAGAGGAGGAAGGGTACCTTCAAGAGAGCATTTCCCTAACAGACTCAGTTAGCTTCATTTGCCTAACAAACAGACTCAGTTAGCTTTGGCCTTGAAGGTATTTGCATGTTATAGGGCTGGGTTTCCTTTTATTGAATGCTTTTTAAAAGTGCTTCTTTCTAATGGCTTATGTGTACACCATTGGAAAAACGAGGGGCAGAAGAGATAAAGTGCTCTAAATCTATTTAGCAGTCCTCAAGGGCACAACTACAGCCAGATGTGTAATGAACTTACTATGAATTGTCTTGCAGAGGTACAGAGTGACTTCCTATGGGTAAACACTTTGCCTGTAGCCTGAATTCATGCACAAACTTACCTCTATGACAGGATCCTGACTGGAGGGGAGATTTGCCTTTGGGAGCTGAGCAAGTCCAGGAAGATGCTCTGTTAATGGCTCCTCAGGATTAAGAAAGGGGATCTATTCTAATGTTGTAGGACTTTCTTCTTAGTTCAGGTAAAGACAGGGTTCTTGTTACAAGGCCATGAAATATTAGGCTCGAAGACACTTGAAGGGTGAGAAAAATTGAATTTATTGGGTGAAAAGGGAAAAAAGGGGAAACGGACCCTCAGCGGAGCAAGACTCCTGCTAGTCAGTTTCCCACCTCACAGATTGAATCCTAGGTTCCACCCTGGAACAGGAGGGGCCAGGCTCCTCCCCCCTGCAAAGGGCACTAATTCTGTGGCTCCACCCTAGTCTCCTAGTGTTCTGGGGCCCCTTACACCTGGCTGTCTCATACCCCTCTCTGAAGAAGTACATCTGACTGCAGTTAGAAAGGATAAGGACCGGCCGGGCGTGGTGGCTCAAGCCTGTAATCCCAGCACTTTGGGAGGCCGAGACGGGCGGATCCCGAGGTCAGATCGAGAACATCCTGGCTAACATGGTGAAACCCCGTCTCTACTAAAAAATACAAAAAACTAGCCGGGCGAGGTGGCCGGCGCCTGTAGTCCCAGCTACTCGGGAGGTTGAGGCAGGAGAATGGCGTAAACCCGGGAGGCGGAGCTTGCAGTGAGCTGAGATCCGGCCTCTGCGCTCCAGCCTGGGCGGCAGAGCGAGACTCCGTCTCAAAAAAACAAAAAATAGGGATAAGGACCAAGACCCATCCTAGCCTCCTGCTGACAGGGGGCGTTGTTTTGGGGAAATGGCAGTCAGAGCTCCCTCAAGACCGATCTGAGGGTCCCCGGAAGAAGGGGCCACCAGCTGAGGCTCTGGTTGCGTGATCATTTGGAGTTTGATGGTCTGAAGTAGAGCAGAGGCAAACCAGGTTATTAGAAAACATGTATTAAAACGAAACAAGGTTGGGGAGGGTAAGGACAACTCAAAAATCCCGAGGCCTTTTAGCAGTTTGCAGAGAGAGAGGGCGGCTAAAAGCCCGGCTGGTACTAAAACGTTACCTTTTTGCCAGCATGTTGGGCTTCTGGGTTCCCTCCCCGCCTCCCACAGCCCCTGCCTGCTTTCCCTCTTCCATCCTTGCATCCCCGAGGCCTGGTGACCTTGGCAGGCACCACTTGTGGGTGCCAAAGCGGCTTTCACCTATGAAGCAGGGGGGCCTAAAGCATAAGAATGATTCGCTCTCATTTATGTTTCTATCCCCGCAACTGTTAGTAGCCTTGGAGTTCCCTAGACCTCATTTATGCTATAGGTAGTAGCACGACCCTTATTTATGGAACAAGAGTCGTGGCTTAATCAGCAGGAATTAGCCATGCTCACCTGTGCTCTGTTTTTTAACCTAGGTTACTGTTTGCCTTTGGGTTTCTCAGCTCCAGTTTCCCCCGTCCCCCCTCCCCCGCGACCAGGGCTTTGACCCGAAGCTTGGAATTAAGTTGGGGACAAAAATGTGTTTGGGCGGGGGTGGGTGGCAGTTGCATGGACTCCTTATAAGCCAAATGCTAAGGGGAAGCTGTGGAATTGAGTCCTTCTCCAACAAGGGATAGAAAAGAATGTCTTGTGACTTGCCCGGGTAACTGGTGGCTACAGTAATGCTTGCTGAGTTTTCGGTGCGTAGTGCTTGGTTTCGTTAGCTCCCTTGGTTTTACTTTCCCAAAAAGGAAACCTCCGAGTGTTGGGCATCCTATTTATTCCCATCACCTGGCAGGATTTGCAGGAGAATTGCTTAGAACTAGAATATCGATCCAGGTTTTTAAATGCCTTATCCCTTTTGTTCCTTCTGAGCTGCAGCCGGAAATTGCCGGTTGGTTTACAGGAACAAGCAGGTTAGTTTAAAAATGTAGGCAAAAACTTAAAAACAATTAATGAGTTTAGAATTTAATGACAAATGTATGATAAGTTTTGAAACATAATTTCTGTCTCCAGTCCTCATTTTTGTTAAAAAAAAAATTATGATAGTACTAAGTTGTTTGCAAAATAGACTTTAGTTTTATACTTGGCCTGCTTATTTGCGTAAAGTGCACAAGGATAACTATTTTTACAAAGGCCGCTTATTTTTTCTCAGATACTTTGAAGGGTGAGCAAAATGGAATTTATTGGGCAAAAAGGGAAAAAAGGGGAAGCAGGGACTCCGCAGAGCGAGAGTCCTGCTAGCTGGCTTCCTGCCTAACAGATTGAATCCCAGGTGCCACCCTGGAACAGAAGAGGCCAGGCTCCTCCCCACAGCAAAGGGACCAAACGTCCCACGGCTCCACCCCGTGCTCCCACTGCGCAGGCTGGTCGGAGTTCCTCTGGGGACCCCTTTCTACTTGGCTTTCTTACTAAGGAACATAACCAGTACTGATCCATAGTGATTTCTGTTGTCACAAGGGAATGTACTGTCTGGTTTCACTGAAATCTTGTTTATCATGTATGTTCATGATGGTGCACCTAAATCAAGACATTCCTGACCCCATAGGCAGTGCTGTCTGGAGACCTTAACAAAGGATGTGCAGTCAGGTTGAGCTTCATTTTTGGGAGTGTTTTCTGTTCTAGTACTTTCAGAAATTTTTGCTCACTGTATCCAGCAACACTGCCTCCGCTGCTTGCTAGCTCTTTGCTTCACTGTGCTCATACATCAAATAGGGATGGGGATGTCACCTTTGTCAGGGGTCTTGAGATAATAGATAATAGTTTTGGAAAGCACAACATGGATGTAATGTATTATTATTATTAATGTACATGACTCAGAACTCTGACTTGTAAAAGTAATGCAATTATGAAATGAGGTTACTAATATTGCTTGGTATCCCATAATTCCTGTATTTCCATTGAGCTTCTATTACATAGAAGGCATGGAAGATTGAGATAGAAACAAATAACTGATGATGTAGAAAGCATTTTAAGAAACAAGTAGACAGCTCTCCATGAGAGTACAGATAAAAGCATAAGTTTCCAAGGAGGAGAATCAGGGAAGACTTGGAGGATGAAGCAACTTGGAGATGGACCACGGGGATGGGGAAATGGGATTCCAAACAGAGAAAGTAACATAGAGGAAAAAACTGGAGGCAGGAACCCAGAAGGGCCAGGGTACTGAGTGCAAATTAGACTGGGAAGAAAGATGGGAGCACGGGGTGGAGCCATGGACGTTTGGTCCCTTTGCAGTGGGGAGGAGCCTGGCCTCTTCTGTTCCAGGGTGGAACCTGGGATTCAGTCTGTGAGGCAGGAAGCCAGCTAGCAGGACCTATCAGATTACAGAAGGTCTTACATGTCAAGCTGAGGAACGTGGAATTTCTAGCAGAAGCAATGGTAAGCAGAGTGTAGGATGAGGGAACCGGATGCAATAGACCAACTGAGGTGTTGAAGCCTTCAGGGCATTTCAGAGAAAATAGGAGGTGAGGGTGAGGCGAGAAAGACCCTGAAAGAAGAGACAGAACTTGGCCATTAGTGAAATGTGAGAAACAAAAGTGAGCTGGGGAGAGGAGGTGGGGCAAGGGGTCAGGTAGTTCATTAGGGCAGGAATGCCTCCCTGGGCCTTTGACACTGGCTTCTGAATGGACAATCTTGGGAAAACATTGCCCTTTTGTATTTCTTCCCAATTTTGAGTGATGCTATTTTCTACTTTTAATTGTGCTCAAAATAGCCAAAGATGCAGCGTAATACTTTGAGTCAACAAAATGATATGGTGGGTCAAATTTGTAAAGCTAAAAAAAAGTAATGATTCAGTTTTCAGACTTAAGAAGTTTCCTTGTTTCAAAAAACACCAAAACATGAAATTCTGAATTAATGAAGCAGATAAATTAGCAGGTGATTATTTGAATAACAAAAGAAATCTTTTCCAAAAGCCCCTTTTTCCAGGAATTCTTTAAGCAGCAAGTATACCTAGTCTTCACCCCCATTTAAGATGTGACTTATTTGTAGGCATTTGATGAAACACAGGAAAGGAATGAGCTTATCTCGTAAAACATGATATTCCTTAGAGCTACATGTTACCATGTGCAATATTTTTTAAAAGTGTTTATTTTTATATGTATGAAATAACCATAAGATGAAAATTCTCAGAAATTGAATGAGTATCTTTTCATTTTCTTTTAGTCAATTTTGAGAATTAAAGGTATAATGTTTTATTAAACATATAAATGACAAGTTTAAAATTTGTAATTGTTTTGAATACTGTCATTTGTATAGTCCCCTAATAAACACAGAGTCTAGAAAGTCCTTTGTCATTTTTTCTTAAAAAGCTTGTGATAAGAAAAGCTTTTATAATGTCAGCTCAGGAAACCCTAACAATGGTTTCCTTCATGCATCCTTAAATGAGGTAAATTTAATTATTTTACGTTTTTCTAGCAGTTTCTAGTTTCTTCTATAGAATGCTTTTAAAAATTACTCTTTGCTACCCAAAATATTTGAAAGCAGGGCCTCAAACAGGTACACACACACACACACACACACACACACACACACACACACACACACACACAGTTTTTTGGATTCATCTGGAATCTAAGTGCAGCACTAGGTTCTTTGCCCTAAAAGAGGGTCCCAGATGTTCCTGGCCTTTCTGTTGTGTCCTGAACTCTAGATGATCCAAGCCCACTCAGGATGCCTCTTATCCTTCTCTGAATGGAGAACCTGGTACATTGTAAAGAGCTGCAGATCTGGACTCCACGCACTTGGGCTGAAGTCTTTGTTCATGCTCTTGATTGGCTAGGCGACCTTAGCAAGTTTCTTAACATCGCTGTGCCTCATCTCATCTCATCTATGGCATATGAATTATACTACTCACCCTACGTAATCTCAAAAAATTGCACTAAAATGAGAGCACTCTTTGAATTTTAACACATTGTACAGAAGGAAGTGCTTGTTATCATGGTGGTAGATTTCCTCCCCCTTTTTCTTCAAATAGGTCCATGTTTGAGGGTTTTTTTGTCTAGGAAAAAAATTTACAGAAATTCCAACTTAAACATATATTTCCACTGTCTTCATTGAAGCCATCTGCTGCCCTAGCTAGACTGAAGCTGGCCACTTTGGGGATAGGAGGCAAAACACCATTCCATCTATCTGTGGCACTGAAATTTGTGAGATGCACTTCCCCTTGAGGAACATGGGCAAAACCAGAGGAGCCCTAGGGAGGGACCTAATGTCACAGGCTGGAGGACTCCAAGGGTAAGGACACTCAGCCTTTCGAATTGACCTGTGGCTGTCCTTTTCTAACAGAGTGATCTCTAGAGCTACAGTTTAGCAGAGCGTAATTTTAAAAATTGTGGTCAAATATACATAACATAAATGTTATTTTAGCTGCTGCCACTGCCGCCACCGCCTCCTCCTCCTCCTCCTCCTCCTCTTCTTCCTCGTCTTCCTCTTCTTCTTCTTCCTCCTCCTCCTCTTCTTTCTTTTCTTCCTCTTCTTCCTCTTCCTCCTCTTCTTTCTCCTCTTCTTCCTCTTATTCCTCCTCTTCTCCTTCTTCCTTCTTCTTTCTTCGTATTTCTTATTTCTTTTTCTTTCTTCTTCTTCCAGAGTCTCGCTATGTTGCCCAGTCTAGAGTGCAGTGATTTCAGTTTCCTGCAGCTGCAAACTCCTGAGCTCAAGTGATCCTCCCACTTCAGCCTCCTGAGTAGCTAGGATTACAGGCATGTGCCATCACACCCAACTAATTTTTTAATTTTTTCTTTTTCTTTTTTTTTTTTAGAAATAGGGTCTCACTATGTTACCCAGCCTGGTCTCAAACTCTTGGGCTCAAGCGATCCTCTGAAAGTGCTGGGATTACAGATGTGAGCCACTGTGCCTAGCCCCATTTTAACCATTTCTAAGTGTACAGTTTGATGTCCATTCACAGTGTTATGCGGCCATCACCACCATCCAGCTCCAGAGCCTTTTCATCTTCCCAAACTGAAACTCTGTACCCATTAAACAATAACTCTCCATTCTCCTCCTCTGTTCAGAACCTGGCAGCCACCATTCTACTTTCTGTCTTTGAACTGACTACTCCACATACCTCATATAAGTAGAATCATAAGCTTTTTGTGCTTGGCTTATTTCATTTGGCATATGTCTTCAAAGTTTAGCATGTCGTAGCACACGTCAGAATTTCATTCCTCTTTCAAGCTAAGTGCTGTTCCATTATACACACGTATACACATGTGATGGAATAGTATTCAGCTTAGAATGCTCAGATCCCAGTCCTGCCCATCTTCCAGGTCCATCTAGGTTCCAGGGGTCTCACTCAGTACCTCACATCAGAGGCAACAGGCTGTCTGTGTCTTGCCAATTGTGCATTGATGCTGGCGTCTCCTTCCCTGTCCCCATTCATCTCCCTAGTCATTGTTGTGCTGGCCCACGTTCCCCACAGCAAGACAGCTTAAAGTCTGGCTCTCTCTGAGTTATTTTCATGATATACTTGATGCATATGGATCATCCTTCTTTCTAGAAGGAAACTTGGCAGGCTGCACAAGCCTTATTCCCATTGATGTGCTGCCTTTGGGGCCTGCGGGAATCATTCACCTGTTCTTGTGATGTGCTGGGGCACTAGGGCCCGCCTGGGCTGTCTCAGTCGTTGGCGTAGGCACACCAAGCAGACGTATCCACCCTGACACCTCCCTGTCCTCCCCGACTCTACCAGCACAGGCACATGCCGTGCCCCCTTCCCTCTTTTTTGCCAGTTCCACCTGGGAGGTTATTATTCACTCCTCTCAGGATCTGCCTGGAGGTGGGTGGAGTTTAGGGCCCTTCCCTAGGGACTCCCCAACATCTAATACCCTTCCGCCACCTCCATCCATTGACTAGCTTCCCCCAGCCTATAGGACTTTCTTCAGAGCCTTGGATCACTTCAACCTATCCTTCCAAATCACACCAGGGCTCAAGACTTTGAAGCAGAAGATAATCCATTTCTTAGTTTTCTGCTCTTTTGTTTATTTCCTTCTTTCTGAAGTCATGAAAGCGGGCCAGGCATGGTGGCTTACACCTGTAATCCCAGCACTTTGGGAGGCTAAGGCTGGCAGATCACCTGAGGTCAGGAGTTTGAGGCCAGCCTGGCCAACATGGTGAAGCCCCATCTGTACTAAAAATGCGAACATTAGCCAGGTGTGGTGGTGTGAGCCTGTAGTCTCGGCTACTTGGGAGGCTGAGGCATGAGAATGGCTTGAACCCAGGAGGCAGAGGTTGCAGTGAGCCGAGATTGTGCCACTGCACTCCAGTCTGGGCGACAGAGTGAGACTCTATCTCAAAAAAAAAAAAAAAAAAAAAAAAAAGGAGTTAAAGCAGTGTCTTTGGCAGATTGAATAAGTCAGGGTCACTGGGTAAAAGGACAAAATGAAAAACACACAAAAAGCCACTAGAGTTAGTACTTAACAATATCCTAATTCGAATGTTTCAACCCCATGGTTCAGTAGAAGTACAAGAAGAGTAGAGGACATAAATTAGAGACAGAACAGAGCCAACCCAATTTGCAGATTGCTGAAGCCTAATCCTTGGTAACCCCAGGAGATTTATATGGTGTGAGACGTAGCTGAGAGTTAAGAAACCAAAAATGACTGAAGGAGCAAATAAACATATTCAGAGAGGCTTAGCCAAATTGTAATTGTAGAGAGAGATGATACCTCATAACCAAACACCATGAAACAATGTAAAATGTACTCAAGTGAACCGTAACTGTCCTAATGAATCTGCTTTGGAACTCTAGCATTCCATATTTTAGGATAAAATGGAGTATTCTTAACACTATGTTAAATGGAAATGTTTTAATACAGGTTTTGCCTGGGGCCCAATACATTAAATGTGCCATTTAAGAATTTGGTCCAAGACCGCCTTGCAGGAGTGCAAAGATTTGCACATGAACTGGTTTTGTGACTCTTAAGCCCTCACCCACGTAGAATATTGGAGCAAACTGTGTGCTATGTTCTAAATCTCACCGTCTCCAGAAAGGAAGATATAGGGGGATGCCAGCCTCTTGCCCCATGCCCAGAGAAAGAAGCTTCAACTGGACCTCTTGAATGGTTTAAATAAGTGTCATCCGCATTTTGGAGATTACAATAGACTGAGACCTGACTCACTCTGAAAAATCTAAAGGGCAGGTTGCTCTGAGACTGTGGCCTTAGGGGATGACTGGGTATCTAGAAATTGTCCGGGCGGAGGATATGTCTGTTTCCCGTGAACCAGATGTGAGCCAGGCCCCAAGGTCAGCTGGCATGGGATCAGCTTAGATCCTGTCCTGGAGAGCTACTTGGAGGGGAAAGTGACACTGAAGGGAGGGTGAGCCTCCAGATTTCCAGTGGCCAAGAAAGGAGCTCTAAACAGCCAGCGCTTGCCTGCTCAGAGGATACGACAGGCAGGCAGGAAATTCCCAGTGATTGTTGCCGGGGAAAGGGGTGTTTTTCTGAGGACCTCATGAATCATTCCAGAAAAAGAAGAGTATTTATAAAGTTTCAAAGAGGTATAAAAGATCCTTATCCAATAATATTTTTTTAAAGCTCTTACTATGTCAGGCAACCCCATTAGGTATGAATAAAAGAAACGGCATGGAGAAAACATCCCTTCACCTGCTGTCCATATTCTACATGCTCTAAGTCATAAAATATTCAGCATCCAGCATTCTAACAGGGATAGTCTCTTCTATGATAAAGATCAATTTTTTTTTTTTTAGTTTTGATACTTATCATGAATTATTACAAAGCTTGTAATTTGGAAGGAAATTTGCATTTGTTAACTCTTAAGCATGATAAAATGGAAATTGAGTCAATAGCTGGATAATTTTTAGAGACTAGTAATCAAAGCAATTGTAGAGTTAGCTGTTTGATTGGCATTGCACAGAATGAAAAGCCTGATAAAGTTTACTTGTGTAGAAAGCCACATTGGCTGCCCAGAAAGTAACTCTTTGGGCCCAAATTTTACTCTTCTGAATAAGAAAGTACATCTATTTTATATGTAAATCTTTCTTCCCTCTCCTTTCTCTTCCCCTCCGTCCTCCCATTCCTTCCTCCTCGTCTTTCTCCTCCTCCTCCTTTTCCTTTCTCTCTCTCACTCTCCCCTCTTTCTACCCCTTCACCCCCTTCCTCTTTCCCTCTCCTTCTCCCCATCCAAACTTAAACACATGTTTACTTGAATCTTTATTAGTATATTAGATTTCTGTGTTTCATATCTGGAATGCTCACTTCTAGGTTTGCTCGAATGGTGTACCTGAAGGAGAAGCAGTGAAGATTGTGGGCCAAATGCACAATCATTGTCGGACAAGTGTCTCAGGATGTTCCCAATACTATAATTTGCTTTCTGTCCTGGCATAAGTTAGGGCCCGTTTAGGATTTGTTATGGAAGCTGGTATGTGATTATTCATTGATTTACTAAATAGTGCACAGTGTAAGTCAATAAATCTTTGGTCCCTAAACTGGTTGTGTCTTAAGAAGCAGACTTGAAAGCATTCTATTGCTTTATCAGTTTCCTCGGAGGATATCTGGAGATTAAAAACTGCAGTTAAGGTAGGCATTTGCTAGGAAGTTAATTATTAGTATCTCTGAAAATGGAGGCACTGGCATCATGCAAAAGAAAGGAGGAATGCACTGATTGAGTTGCTTGTTTAATAAATAATACAGAGGATTCACAAAGCAGCAAATGTAGAAGAAGAGATGTGATGGGAAGGCAAAATTCCTTTGTGAGGTGTCACTTAAGAGAGTGCTTATTGGTCAGAAGATGAGTATAAACTGAGAGGAGGGGCTGTGGCAGGAAAGGCGGACCCTGAGTATTAAAGCCCAAGGCGGTAGAGCACATGCTGAATGAACTGCTATATCCTTGCCTGGTGACACATTCACCCCCAAGAACAAATGTCCAGGGAATCTTGTGTCCAAGGTGATTTTTCAAGTGTATTGTTTATTATTTAAATGTAACAAATCACTTAATCCAGTGTAATCAATATGTAAGAATTGCCATGAACTCCCTCCTGTCCCAGTAGCTTTGTTAGCATCCTTGAGGGCTGACAGCGAATGTAATCAGGCCCGCTTGAGTGGAATGGCTTTGGGTGATTTGCATTCTGCAGGGTTGCCAGATTTCTGTCCTCTAACACAATAATGAGTGTTTCCATCCAGAGGTGTGAAGCATGTGGAATAATTAGTCCTCTGCATTTAAGATGTGACTGGTAATGTCCAAGCCTCCTTCCTCTTAAGGGTATGATTTTCTTACAGTGACATTTTCAAGAGGGCATCCCTAACCTCCCATTTTGGGGACAGCAGGAAAGAGATGTGCCTGGATAGATCCTGTCAGTGTTCACTGATTCCCCTTCAGCTCAATCATTTAACCAGACCAAGGGAACTAAGATTTGAGAAGCTCAGTTGTCTGTAAATCTGATGGTTCCCAACTTACAATCACTTCAGATATTTTTAGGGGTCTGCAGCCTCTTTTATACATTTTTAAAAGCCTAATTTAAAAAAAGCTAATGGAATCATTATCTATCAGTAACTACATAGTAAGTTCAGTTTGTTTTGGAGATCAGATCTTTCAAATCACCCAGTGTGAAGGGAAAGAATAAAAGGAGTCTATTTACAAGTAATGGCATTCCTACTGTGGTGAACCGAATAATGGTCCCTGCAAACACGTCTAATGCCTGGAACCAGTGAATATGTTGTTACATGTCAAGTGGGAATTAAGATTTCAGATGAAGTAAGATTGCTAACCAGGTGACCTTGATTGAGATGGGCAAATTACCCTGGATTATCTGAGTGGGCCAAGTGTAATCACAAGAGCCCATTTAAGGGAAAGCAGAGTGTGAGAGTCAGAGAGTGATTGAAGGATGCTCTGCTGCTGGATTTTGAAAAAGAGAGGAAGGGACCAGGAGTCAAGGAAGGTGAACAAAACAGATTCTTCCTTAGTGCCTCCACCCAGCTGTTGAATTTGCCTCCTGGGCACACAGGAAGTCTGCATGCCCAGCCCTTCACATCCAATTGGGGCCATGTGGAATGTGGCCCAGGTGATGTTGCTCAGAAGGAACCCAGCCCGGAAAACACCTTGATTTGAACGTAATGAGACCTATTTTGAATTTTTGACTTCCATAATTTAAGATATTCATGTGTTTTTAAGCCACTGAGTTTGTACTAATCTATTAAAGCAGCAATAGAAAGCTTATGCATTTAGCATTGCATCTTTCTGGATTTTGGTCATTTTAAATAAATCAGCTAATAGTGTCTACTGGGTATCTTGGCATACAAATAACTGTGTCAAAGGAGTTGGAAAAATATGGAGAATGTAGAATAAATCCAAACTCTAACTGTAGTCTGCAAGCTCCTGCATTTTCTCTCCTTCCTGTCTCTCCAGCCTTACCTTATGTTATGCTGCACTCTCTCAGCTCCCACTCCTCCAGCTGTCTTTCCGTTCCTCAGACTTCCTGCCGTGGGCCCTTGGCTCATGCTGTTTCCTCTGGCTTGAATACCCTTATTCCAGCTCTTCCAAGAACCGGCTTCTTCCCGTCTTTCAGGCCTTAGCTTAACCCTTCCTCCTCTGTTAGTCAGAAGAGTCTAAGTGCTATCACAACCCATCATCCTAGTGGTTGAAAACAATAAAGCATGTGTCCCTCACGTCACAGTCCAAGGTGGTTGGGTGTGTGTGTGTGTTTTTAGGGATAGGAATTGGGATTCTGCTTTGTTCCACACAGCCACCAAGCCATTCCAGCTGGTGACCTCTCTTTCCCCTGGTGCCTTCTCGGAATCCTTAGCAGGATCTCTGCAGTCACCTGCTGAGAAACAAGGAATGCGTGGAGGATTGTGTAGGCTGGGCCTGGAATGAACAACATCACCTGGGCCACTTTACATATGGCCCCACCTGGATGTGAAGGGCTGGGCATGTAGTCTTCCTGTGTGCCCAGGAGGAAAATTCAATAGTTGGGTGGATAATAGCCCTGTTCTGCTCTCTCCTCAGAGATGCCTCTTATAACCATGCTAAGCAGATCTGCCTCGTTAGCCTCTATGAAGACACCTTATTTATTTCCTCCATTGCACTTTATACTCAATAATTTATTTGCTTCTTTAATTGTGTTCCCCTCCAAGACCAGAAGTGTGTGCGGAGAGGGACATGTCTGTTTTGCTCACTACCATACGCACAAACCTGGCAATGCAATGTCTTGCACAGAATAGATTACCCACCAAGAATAGTTATTAATATGTGATGAATGGATGATGAATGAATGACCCAACAAGTGAATGAATGGAAAGCATAGATCTTGTCTAGAGGATATCCACTATTATAGCAAGGACAGAATAAATAGGTCATGGTCTTTTACAAGAATGAATTTCAAGAAGCAACCAAAAGCTTTTTTTTGAGTTAGAAATGAAGGACTTTGGGCTACAGTTCAAAAAGTGTTTGGAAGGTTACTGCTCTTTCAGTTGTAGAATTTGAGTCCAGTCTTCCAGATGAGCAGCCTGAGAGTAGCAGTGCTCTTCTTATTTGGGTTGATTAATTCTGCTCTTGTATTTCTGAGGAAGTGTAGACCCCTTCAGATACCATCCTAACTCTTCCCCCACCCTTCCCTTCTCCACTCACAGAGGACAAACCATGTGGCTCCTCTCCTCCTACCACCTGTTCCTATTGATACATTGACAGTGGCCCCCCGTGGTAGGAGCATGCCACCTCAGATGAAGGAGTTTTCTAATCTTGCTTCTCCTTTTCCTTCCCATTGTCATTGTCCTTTCTGGCTTAGCATGAGCTAGTGGCATGTGGCAGTCTGAGAAGTGGAATGCCTAACCCAAGGAAATAAATGATGCATAATGAAATCCAGTTGTGGAGCTTTGGGAGTTTGTATTTTCTTCTGTTGATTCACGAAGATCAAGGAGCTGATGGGAATAGGTTCTGGCCTTGTCACCAAATGTGCTTCTCCTCCCATTTTCTGAGTAGGGCTCTAAGGGAGGTGCTGGGTGACTTTGCCACTCAGGCTGGTTGCTGCCTCATCTCCCACAGGTGAGGGTGGAGACCTCGCGGGCTCATGGGCCCTGCTGTGGCTGTTGCATGGATCCAGGTTGTCCAGGGTCCAGGGAGTGCTGCTGAAGGGGTCCAGGTGCCTCTTCCCTGGAAGCACTGGCCAGGCAGGACTCCCTACTTCAAATGGGCCTCTCCAACCTTGTTCTGTCTCTCATGGGGCAGGCACATGGCATTTCCTAGGTGGGGGGACCAAGAAGCTGTGGCTGGATTAATTCTTGTACAAAGTACAATAAACTACATTGTGTATTTAACTTACTCTCCCTACTTCAACATGGTTACACGGATAAAATACATTAAAATGAATACTAAAATCAAGGATGTGGGCAAAGATGTATCAACAGGAATGTTCAGTAATAGTAAAAAACTGGAAACAACTTATACATTCACATAAGGGAGGAGATAAAAATAAATTATGATACATCCGTAGAGTGGAGTACTTGAAACCATTAAAATTGAACGTGTAGAAGAATATTGAATGAATATAATCATATTCATGTTTAATTTTTAAAAATAAAGCCGCAAAACAGTGGATACCATATGATCCCATATTTGCAATTAAAATGTATACTAATATAAACAATGGAAAAGATAAAGATTTAAATGGAAAAGATAAAGATTGAAATGGGGTGCTTATTGCAGTAAATGGGATTATGAGTGATTATTGTTTTAGTGCCCAACAGAAGTTCCCAAATTTTCTGCATTTAATGCATATTTCTTTTGAAAGGTGACATAAAAATCTAAAATGCTATTTTACAAGTTAGATGACTGTCTTAGTTCAATTGGGCTGCTATAACAAAAACATCACAGAGTGGGTGGCTTATAAACAACAGAAATTTGTTTCTTACAGGTTTGGTGTCTGGTGAAAACCCATTTCCTGATTCATAAACAGGGCCTGTGTCTTCACTGTGTCCTCACATGGTGGGACGAGGAAGGCAGTTCTCCAGAGTCTCTTCTGCGAGGGCACTCATCCCATTTCCGAGGGCTCCACCCACATGACCTAATCATCTCCCAAAAGCCCCTCCTCCTAACACTATCACATTGGAGGTTAGGATTTCAACATAAGAATTTCAGGGGGATGCAAGCATTCAGTTTATGACACTGACTACATTCTCCTAATAATTACTTGTTTATTAAAAAGAAAACTATTGAAAGAATTATTAAACAACACAAGTCATTAATGTGCAATTTAAAAAGCCCCATAACCTGCTTTTCTGTCTGTCCTCATTACAGACATTTTCCCTTCCTACTCCACACTTACTAAGCCCCTGAAACTTGTAGATTTGGCCTCCTTAGCATCTCTTGTATCCAGTCCCTCCATCATATTCTCCCTGCCCCACGTTTATCACCTGTTGATGGGACTCCCTGCCTCCTGGCCTTCACTTACACTGTTCCATTGTCTTTCCTGTCACTGACAACCTGGCAAATGCAATCCATCTTAAGAGGCTCAAGGGCCACCTGTTCTCTTGGAGTCTTTCCTGACAGTCCCCACTTCTGTCTCCAGAACTGATCCTTCTTTATGCCTCACTCTTTGTTCTGAGTCCTCTCACACAACCTTTTAATCTCTACTGCACTTCCTGACACTTACTTTGTGCCAGGTACTTTATATTTCTCCTGTATCCTGGCAGCATCCCTGTGAGGATCATAGCCCCACTTCACAGATGAGAAAACTGAGGCACAAAGAGGCTAAGCAACTTGCAAAGATCTGACAGATAGGGACTAATAAGATTCAGGTTCAAACACACGCAGCATGGCTCCAGCGTCTCTATGCTGAGCATATATATGTGCTGCTGCTTCTCATATTTCTAAGGTCTTTCACTTGTCTCTCTTCCCCTACTGTACTGTAGAAGGAGGATCATGTAAATTTAACTCTATTTTTTTGGTGCCAAGCCCAGGGGCTGGCGTATAGGGATCTCATAATAAATGCTTATTGAATGGCTATTTATGCAACAAGTATTTACTGAGCATCTGCCATGTACCAGCCATTGTTTTAAGCACCTGAAATATGTAAGCAAGAAAACAGATCAAGAGTCTTGCCCTCAATAGTGGAGGAGGGGGTGACTTAGATTCTAGAAGAAAATGTCAAGGGCAAGTTAGGTAAATGATTCAGGTAATATTTAGATGACATTTTTACTCCTGTATCCATGCTTCACTAGATTACATTGTAATTCTCTCCTTTTAAATTTTGGGTATGGTTTGAGGCAACTACAGTACTGGAAATTAGTGCAAATCCTTCATTTGTCATATCAGAGCTCTGCAACTGATCAGATATAAGCGAGCTGTCAGTGGTCGAATCGTGACTGCCTGATGCTTCTCAATGCTTTGAAACATAGTTTTTTGAAATAGCAATACATTTCTCATTTCTTCATACTCTTCTTTCTTATCTTTTCCACTTTTTTCTGCTTTTCTCCCCCTGTTCTCTTGAGGAACCATCTCAATCCCTCCTGCTTCTTCCTACCTCATTCTTTCTCTCCCTTTCTTCTTAATTTCCTTTCCCCTGAACCTTGCCAAATATGTTTTTTTGAACAGTTGGTCAAAACTCATCAAGCACAATGTGATTTTCTCTTTCAAACTCTAGGTAAAATGGAGAGGAATCAATCTGACCAAAATGTGTGTCACCATGTGCCATAGATTTTGTTTGGGGGCAGAAGAAAGGAAGAGAAGCTAACTTTATTATAGAGGTCAGAGCAACCTCACAATGTCAATATGATTTCTGATTTATTATAACACAGCAGAGATTCAAAAGGATTAATAGTCTAAGTCACCTAAGTAATAAGGAGTGTGCAGAAGAACATTCTCTTCAACATGTTGCTTACTGCCTTAGAGTGGAGCTCGGAAAAAAATTTGCTTCTCCTGCTTGAAGAATGCATTTTTCTAGGGTGTCATTTGTTAAGATGAAATTGAGGTATTAAGAAACTCAGACTATTCCCAAATAATGGCATTATTTTAAAACAAATGGAGTCTTACAGGAATAGAAATAACCTATTATACTTGCAAAATACTGCTTAAAATGTACCACCAGAAATGCTATTTCTTCATTTTTGCCTCCCCACACTCCAGTCTCCATGAATGCAAAGCACTCGTTCCTTAGACCCTACACTGAATTCTGATGGCCATGGTGTGACCATAGGAAGCCTCTGCGTTTATCAGTAGTTTCCCTGAATCTTGGGTAATCATACAACTCATATTTCCGGAACTTTTTTTTTTTTTTTTTTTTTTTGAGAGAGAGTCTTGCTCTGTCGCCCAGGCTGGGGTGCAGTGGCCGGATCTCAGCTCACTGCAAGCTCCGCCTCCCGGGTTTAGACCATTCTCCTGCCTCAGCCTCCCGAGTAGCTGGGACTACAGGCGCCCGCCACCTCGCCCGGCTAGTTTTTTGTATTTTTTAGTAGAGACGGGGTTTCACCGTGTTAGCCAGGATGGTCTCGATCTCCTGACCTCGTGATCCGCCCGTCTCGGCCTCCCAAAGTGCTGGGATTACAGGCTTGAGCCACCGCGCCCGGCCATTTCCGGAACTTTTATCTTTTACACGTATTATTTTTTGTCACACTCTCTTCCAAACATATTCTCAGTATTCCTCTATCCTTGTTAGTCCACTCAATTCTTTGACAACTCTTTGGTGGATTTCCAGCCTCACTAAACCAGCTCACAAGTCACCCATGACCCACGCAATGCCAAAGCCAAGCTTTTCCCTCAGCCCTAGTCCTCCTCAGAACTTCCAGAGATAAGTGGAATTCCTGGGTTAATGCCTGCATTCAGGTTTTTCCCCAGGAACAAATGGTCATATTTTCAGGAGGATTGGAGAAGAAGTAGCCAAGGTCCTATGAACCCAAACTGGGAGGATTCCCCTGAAATAGAGGAACTCTGGAGTAGTGAGAACACCTTCACAGAGCAAGTGAGGCAGATGATCTCCCTGATTGAGTTCCCAGAGGTGTCAGCTCAGTCTCAGAAAAAGGCAGAAGCAGCCCTGGCCCTACCCGAGGCGCCAGGCTCCCCGCAGTCCTCTCCTGAGCTCTCCGTTGACTGCCAAGGTGGGCCACACTCTAGGAAAGCATCTCATTTAGAGAAATGCTATCTTTAGAGTTACAGTATTTGACCAAGCAAAGATTAAGCTTCCTAAACCTGAAAACATTCATTCCTACAATGGTCCACTTGAGAAAATTCCTCCAAGAGACTTATCGATACCTTGATTCTTGTTTTCTCCTTCTTCTCCCCTCTGGCTCTTTATGTTCATACCCTTTATCTCCTCTACAGCAGCAATGGGGGTCTTTAGGTGGTTTATGGACATAACTTATTACAGACATTCATCGTTTTTAGAAATTGTGCACAATGCAAGAGCTCTGTGGAGTCACAGGCTCTCAGCCTCTGTCCAGGGAGTGCCGTTCCATTTGATTAGAGCCATTCTGCCCAGTGTATTCTTGGTATCCTCTTTTTTAATCTCCTGTCCTTAGTGCTTGTCAGTTTATACACTAATGTTGATATTAGCATGGGATCATAAGATCTAGAAATTTCACTTCTGGGTATCTATCCAAAATAATTAAAGGCAAAATTTCCAAGAGATATTTATACACCATGCTTACAGTAGCATCATTCACAATAGTCAAAAAGTGGAAGTAATCAAAGTATCCATTGAACAAACAAAATATGGACTCTACATTCAATGGAATATATGATTCAACCTTAAAAAGGAAGGATATTCTAAACACATGCTACAACGTGGATGAACCTTGAGGACATTTGCTAAGTAAAATAAGATTATGCTAAGTAAAATAAGACATTTACCTTATGCTAAGTAAAATAAGACAGTCACAAAAACAATACTGTATGATTCCACTTGTATGAAGTACCTAGAGTGGTCAAATTCACAAATAGAGAAAGTGGAATGATGGTTTTCAGAGGCTGGAGTGAGGGAGGAATGGAGATTGGTTGTTTAATTGGCATTGTTGTAGTTTTGCAGGATGAGGAGAGTTCTAAAGATTGGTCTCACAACGTGTCAATGTACCTAACCCTACTGAACTGTACACTTAAAAGTTAAGATGATAAATTTGATGTTGTGTGTATTTTGTCACAATGAAAAATAAAAGTAAATGTAAAACTATTTTAACCTGGAAGAAGAATTAGAAAGTAACATCACCTCCACCAACAAAAATATTCAAAGAAGGTATTAATTCACTGAAAATTCCAAGAAGTGAGAGTTCACTGAACAGGGAGGCAGAACATTCAAGATGACCATTTAAGATGAACTGAGAAAGATAGGTAGGGATCCAAAGTGAAATGGAAACATTTTTTAAAAAATTACTTGCACTTCCACTGAAGGGTGAATAATTGAACCTTTACTGCTGTTTATTTTTCTAGCGCCTTATAAGCTGTTTTGGAATGGAATAATACCAGGTGTCCCGTAAACTGCCACTTGATTAAAATGACATCTTGGGTTTGTGGGCAAGAGAATTCCAAGTGCCACCAAATCCCTCAGAACTAATTCCATTTTAAAATATCAGCATCCTCAATGTAGAAGAGTTAACCTTACTATAATTTAGTATTCACTTATGAAAATATTGTATAATGTCCTGAATTCTTATGAAATTATTATTTTTTCATATTTCTGGGAAACAAAGCCGTATATTTATTTCTTCTTTGTGGATTACCTCAGAAACAAGAAGATGAGACACATGATACTATGTATGCTTCTACTGCAAGGATCTTCTCATTATGAAATGCATTACTTTGTGATTGTTATATGTGAGAGGAAGAATATGTCAAAATTGCCTGGCAAATCCTGCTTATTTTGATCTGCTCCATCTTTCTCAGCTTTGGCAAGCTAGCACAAAGATTGCAATTTCCCCTGTATGATCCCAGAAAGCAGATTGCTGAATCATGAGTCCCAACTTCAGGTTGAAGGTGAAAATAATTCCTTCAGGGAGTAATACATAGCTACAGTCTGCAGAATTAAGCTGATAAGAGATGACATTGCATTAGGAGGTTACAACAATAGGATCACCTTAAATTAAACTCCCTGAATGAATAAAATAAACCTATTACTCTGTGATTCACCTCAGCCTTGTAAAATGCCTGGCACATCAGAAGTTCTGGAAAAATGTCAAATAGATGACATAAAAAATGGCATATTCTGATAATGCAGTGATATGTTTGAGGATTATCATAAACGATTCATTTTTCTTTCATTCAACAACTATTTCTCAGCCTCTCACTTTGTGCTGGATACTGTTCTAGGTGATCCAGCAATGAAAAAAAAAAAAAATTATTTGTCCTTAGGAATCTTGTCAGCTAATGGCGAATACAGATGATTTTTTTAAATTGTGAAAATGCTAAGAGAGAAGATAAAGTGGGAAGGGGGCTCTGAGGCATCACGATGTGTGTTGAAATTTTAGTGAGGGTGGGCCATGCATGAATTGTGAAATTTCTAAGAATTAAAATACACAAAAGACTGTGGTATTTAATACCCTTCAACCAGTAGAGCACAAAGACCATTTGTGGAGTATGAGGGAAACTGAAATCTAGGTCTTGCTTTGTCACAAATTCATTGGGCCAGCTATGCTCTCCCCTGGGCTCAGCACGCCGCTGTCAAATGGACAAGTTGGGCTATATGAACTCCACATCTCTTACAGCTCTAAAGTTCTGTGAGCATTAATGTTTTTTTGATGATCTTAAAGACCCTTTGGGATCTTGCAATTCAGCACATAAAAACAAATTCCCATTAAACACATTTTATTTAAGCTTCCTGGTCATTTAGATTCTGGATAAATAGGAATTTTTTACCATCTATATAATGCATAATAAAATCGGGTCTTATAAGATGCCTATAAACTTCCATAGCTTTGTAATCATTTTCTTTTATAATTTCAGGTAAGGTAATTTGCTTCCCTTCATTAGAGATAAGTATAGGCACAGAGCAATTTATATGAGTTGGTTATAGTGCATTTTACTACAATTCCGTAGTAAAAAAGCCTGGTTAGAATCACATATTCACGATAACACCTATTTTCTGACACAATTCAGTATCATGCAGTTTCCTTAGAAATTGTTGGAGGAAATGTAATTATCCAAAAATGCTGAAATTACTTGTTGTAGACTAGCCTATGTGTTATGGATCCATGGCATATACTAAAAGCCAGTTTTCAGGTAGAGTTGAATGTAGCTAGAGCTGCTGCCCCCAATGTGACATCAACATTTACTGAATTCATACAAAGAAGTGTGATTTTTTTTTTTTTTGCCACAGTGTTGGGATTATACTTCTGATTTGCCAAAGAAATAGCTAAGCTTCCGTAGAGTATGGAGTCTATCCAGATAACTTTGGTATAGTCTCCTTTTTTGGAGGGTGTGTTGTAGGTGGGGAATCATGTGGTCCCTGGAACCCTGTCAGTAATTATTTGCTCTGCTGATATATATAAAAAAAAGAGTTTTGTTGCTACAAAAAGGGGTGTAGGTAGCTTGAAAATAGGTTTCGATGTGGTCATTGTACTAGTGTTCTGGGAAAATAGATTGTTCTTTTGAATTTCTGAACAATAATAATTTGCTTAAGACATTTGCACAATCATGATAAGTAGCACATCTTGATAAGGAAGGCTTGCATTGGCAGAGCATCTGTAGAAGGACTGCTATGCAGATAATGAGCACAGTTATGCTTAAATTAAATTAAGTGGGCACTAAGGGATAGAAGAAGATAGGGAAGGAGGAAGTAATTGAAGCAGCAAATAGTCTGAGGCACAGAAATGGAAATGTGTGTAAACTCTGCAAATTTAAAAGTCACTTGATACCATAAACTATTTTATTAATTTCTCTGGAGTTGTAAATTGGTACAAGTAATGATATAATGAAATGACCGTGGAAAAAAATCCACATATGCGTCAGAATTTGGGAAGAATCTCTTTGTGCTTGGGCACTTTGGGACCAAAGGATATTTCCTAGATCCTTGATGTGCAAAGTGTGGTCCATGGACCAACAGCATTCAGTATCCTGGGAACTTGATAGAAATGCAGGATTTCAGGCCCTGCCCAGACCTACTGAATCAGAATCTGCATTTCGCAAAGTCTCCAGGTGATGTACATGCATATTGAAGTTTCAGAAGCACTGCCCCAGAGTTGCTACAACAGTTCATTCATTCATTCATCAAACACTTTTAGCACCTCTTTCGTATGCCAGACATTAAACTAGAAAATAGGAGGGAGAGATTATTAGAAACACAGGTAAGACATGGTCCCTGCACTCAAGGAACATATGATTAAAGTGGGACTCATATGAGATATGAGGCTGAGGCAGGTGGGTCACTTGAGCTCAGAAATTCGAGACCAGTCTGGACAATCTGGAGAAGCTCTGTCTCTACAAAACATACAAACATTAGCCCGGCGTGGTGGTGTGTTTGTAGACGTTACACGGGAGGCTGAGGAGGGAGGATGGCTTGAGCCCAGGAGGCAGAGGTTGCAGTAAGCCAAGATAGTGCCACTGCACTCCAGCCTGGGCAACAGAACGAGACCCTGTCTCAAAAAAAAAGAAAAAGATTTGACGTGTTTGACTGTGGGATGCCAGGGTGGAGAATGTAAATGATGCCCCAGTGTTAGCCCTGGGCACATAAGTGTTGCTGTGTTTACAGAAGACTAGGGGTTAAAGAGAATATGTCTAGCCTTGAAATGTGGGGTTTTGAGGCAGCTGTGGAATTTTTTAGGTGGAAGTGTCTAGTAGGCAGTTGGATCTTAGGGCAAGGATCAGTAAACTATGGCTACACAGACCAACTCCTGGCCTCCGCTAGTTTTTGCAAATAAAGTTTTATTGGAACCCAGCCAAATTAATTGGCTTACATATTGTCTCCAGCTACTTTCACACAGTAAGGGCGGAGTTGAATAGGTGCAACAGAGACTAGGTGGCCCAGAAAGCCTAACATATTTTCTCTCTAGCCCTTTACAGGAAATTTGTCAACTTCTTTCCCAGAGCATTTTGGAGAGGTCTGGAATGGAGAAGCCATGTGAAATTCATCCGGGCCTGAGGGGGCGGATGAGCCTGTCCTGGGAGGATGTAGAGTGAGAAGAGACAAGGGCAAGGTCAGAGCCCTAAGAGAGACACTTCTTCACAGGCTCTTACTGCACCTCAGGTAGTTCCCCGAGCCAGTCATGGTCATTTTTTTCCTGGTAACTTTTGCTGCAGTCATTTGATTTTTTTTTTTACCTTGGCATTTGCAAATTGATTAAGCAAAGAAACTTGTACTAGTTCAGTGAACCACCTTGTATCTAATTTATAATCCTAAATTAACAGATTCTGCACAGTAACAAATAGCTATTACCTTTAAATGAAAGCTGCAAGGAACATTATAGTTTGGGCCTAACAATAGAGAGGAATCTCGTCTTCCAATGAAATAGAAAGGAAAAATTTAATTTCCTTGTAAATTTGTTTTGCCTGACTCTTAGGGCTGGCAGGGCTGTGCAGAGGTGCTTATGGCTCCTGGAAGCTCCAGTTTCCTTAATACAAGTCCCAGAGCAGTGCACACCACAAGCTGACTTGTTCTCCACTCTTTGTCCGGTTGGGAGGCAGCCCCTCCCCTCAGACACAGGGCAGAGGTCAAGACAGAGGAACTGAGGGAGAAATGGGATGCTTCTGTAGGTCATAGTTTCGTGCATAAACATGGAACTATGTGTGTGAAATTTGCACATTTAAAAGCCATTTGCTACCATAAACTCATATATACTTCTTGGGAGTTTTGTGAAGGTCTTCCTGCATGAAACAATTTGATGGAATCATCACAAAAAGAAAAAGATTCAAGCATCAATTCTCAGCACACCTTTGTTAACAAAAATAACACAGATCGCCTTAAGTACTAGGTTCCAAGCGAGTTGAGAGTGAGTGATTTCTACATGCTGGGGGGAGGAGGAGGAGAAAAAAGTTGTGGGTGCAAATCAGCTCAGCACCTTCATGATTGGTGCAGAAAGTCAACTATCACCTTATTTTTATACGAGCACAAAAGTATGCTTTGTATTCTCTGGTGCCAGGCATGGTGCATGCTGCTTTCCCAGATGTCCTTTAATTTAACATCCTGTGGACACCATTCAGATACAATGCAGCTGCCCAAATTGTTGATTTATATTTGATATAAGGTCAAAGGGTCCAGGAGCTCTTTTGATAAAAGATAACACTAGGTTAGCATGAGATTTCGCTGTGAGATGAGCACTCCCGAGTTGGCCTCCATTTCCACAAAGCTACTTTATTTCCAGCATTTCTCTTCACTACCATGGGTGCCTGAGGCTGTCTGTTCACAATATTGCAGTGTTGGGATTTTCTTACAGGGCTGTGGCTCATCTGGGCATTTGTTTACTCTGGAACTGAGTGGCACCAAGCCCATCGTCACATCTAGCTTTTTCACAGTGAATGAGCCAGTGTTGCTGTGACCAGTGCCTTTGTGTCCCTTCCCCTCCCCCACATCACTGGCTTTTGGTTATTTCTGCATTTTTGTGGCTCTTTACTAGAGAAAAATATGTGTAAAGTGGGGAATTGATGAGTAGGATGCTGATCATCAATATTCAGTGAGGAACTCTGCTCAGCGCTTACATCGGCTCACTGAATCCTTCCAGTCTCTCTGAGGGGTGGGTCCAATAGATTTCTCTACTAAAGAGGAAGCAACAGAGGTTTAGAGAAGTGAAAGCGTTTCCCCAGGGTCAAAGCCAGAAAGTGACAGAACTAGATTAGAACCACATCTCGTCTGTCAGACCAGAGCAGAGCTCTTAACCACCATGCCGAGTGACAACATGAACTTGAGACACAGGAGAATTGAGTCCCAGAGCCACCAAATCACGGCTTCTAATTTTTGCAGTCTCTGTCTCAAGGGAAGATATCCATTTGTCACCCCCTCACCCCCCTGCAGAGGGGTGCTAATCAGAGTGACAGAGCCCTGCACGTCTGAATAACAAGGGCATCCTTGCAAAGGTTTGCCAACGTGGCTTTTTGATGGCCTCCCCACAGATTTGTGATCACACCTTTTCTGCAACTTTATTATAAAAAATTCTCTGTATGGAAAAAGAGAAAGCCAAGTAAATATGAAAGAAACATCAAAACCAGCAGAGCAATTTCTAGGATATGGCATCATTCCTCACTCATGTCTAACAGCTAGTTGGACCCCAGATGCTAATTGGAATAGTAATAATATTAATGACTGTTCCCAAATCTTAATTAGTTATCAAACTGTCTTGTCACCCACACTGGATGCCTATTTTCCTGGGGTTCTGTCCTTGCATGATTTCTTTCTCTTTCTCCTGGCACCCCTTCCAGGATGAGGGAACATCTTTTTCTGTCAGGTGGTGGTCACCTGGTCCTTTCTCTCCAGTCTTCTCACATGTTCTTTCTTCCTTTCACCTCACATCCTATTTGCAAAGGTGAATCTGCTGCAGGCACAGAGACCACGTGGGTCCCATCTCGACTTATTCTCAGGCACCAGAATCTGAATCACTTAAAATGAGGTCCAAAACTAGGAGCAATTGGTAAATATCTCCCTCATGGGACATTCTAAAGTGGCTTTAAACTTCCTTGAGAATGAGATCGCTTTAAAACCTCACTATTTATTTTACTAAGTGGTCTAGGGAAGATCCTTATAGATTGTTAGCAGTTCTGGTTGCAAAGCTTTATTGTAGAAAATAGTTGAAATTTTTTTCAGAAATTAAGATTCTGGGTTATCTGTGCATTTCATTTACACGTGCTTTTCTAGTATTGTCCCTCTTGTGCAGACAACCCAAGATCTTATTGCAGGTGAATAGAGAATAGATTGGTTTCAGCTGCCATACTAAGAGCTTGCTGTGCTCAGCAGTCTGTAGAGTGAAAATGGACACTCACATGGAACGCACATGCCAGGGGCCAGGCACTAATAGATGAGCTGATCTATTCCTTACAGCCATCCTCTGAGGGAGGATATACTTCTATGATGCTCGTTTTATAGATGAGGAAGCCAGGCACAGAGCAGGTGACCCACTTGCCCAAGGTCACCCACCTCATAGGTAGTAGAGCTGGGATTTGAACTCCAGTAATCTAATTTCAGGGACAGTGCTTGAACCTTCTTTTCTTTTTTCTTTTTTCTTTTTTTTTAGATGGAGTTTCACTCTTGTTGCCCGGGCTGGAGTGCAATGGCGCGATCTCGGCTCGCCGCAAACTCCGCCTCGTGGGTTCAAGTTATTCTCCTGCCTCAGCCTCCCGAGTAGCTGGGATTACAGGCATGCACCACCACACCCAGCTAATTTTGTATTTTTAGTAGAGATGGGGTTTCTCCATTTTGGCCAGGCTGGTCTTAAACTCCCAACCTCAGGTGATCCGCCCACCTCGTCCTCCCGAAGTGCTGGGATACAGGCGTGAGCAACTGTGCCCAGCCAAACCCACTTTTCTATACCTTCTGACGGACAAGGAAGGTTTAGCACCTCCTTTGCAGATCTTATGGATTAGTCAGAGAGACATTTGCCAATCTAATTTAAGGCATACTGTGTTAAATACCATAATAGAAACATAAAATAGAGTGCTCTTAGCCCTTGGATATTTTCATGTGTTGTTAAAAGCCATTTTGGATCTGCTTCCCATCCCAGAGAATTACCAACCCCTCAGATAATTGAGGAAAATGAGGTAATATGAGGTAAAAGGCTATTCAAACTGGCTTTGCTTGTCAGTCACCACTCCTAGGGGCCAAGTGGCTTTTCTCACACCATTTCCTAAGGCTCTGTTTGTGTCCACCAGCAGGTCTCTGCCTTCCCTGGAACCAAATGTGCGGGCTCAGTCCTTGATTATAGTTGCTTTCAAATGCTTTGTAGCAGGGACAGTGTCCTGCAGAAAGGTGGGATGTGGCTTTAACGCATGGCAATAGAAATTGGTAAAGAACCAGGTTACAAATTCCAAACCCCACACCCCTGTGACAATGGAACAACCTTTGCCAAATCTCCCCAAGCTTCTTCAGCTACAAAATGGGCAAAATAAAACTTGCTTCTCTTTCTCCTCCTCCTCTTTCTACTCCTCCTTGTCCTCACCTAGTAGGAGTATTGTGAAGATAAAAAGCAATAATTGATGTGAAAATGCCCTGAGCTCCATAGATGAAAGCTGTCTATAACACCAACGTATCATTACACTGACTTTATTGGGATTTCAGTACGGTTCTGTGGCTCATAGAAGTAGCTCTTTCAGCTGGTCATATGAAATCCTAGGTCTTTATTCCACAAAGGAATTGTTTACTGCAATTATAGTCAGGTCAACACTATCCAAGTCAGGGACAGCCTAGAGTTAGAGGATAGACACGCCCCGATTTGGAAAGCACTGTGTAGCCATACCTAACAGCTTCTTGTGATGGGGAACGACCTCCTGAAGCAACTTTTGGAGACCACTAGAATGTGCTTCCTTGTGGCTGGGTGTGGAGGCTCATGCCTGTAATCCCAGCACTTTGGGAGGCCAAGGATCACGAGGTCAAGAGATCAAGACCATCCTGGCCAACATGGTGAAACTCTGTCTCTACTAAAAATACAAAAATTAGCTGGGTGTGGTGGCATGCACCTGTGGTCTTAGCTACTTGAGAGGCTGAGGCAGGAGAATCACTTGAACCTGGGAGGCGGAGGTTGCAGTTGAGCCAAGATCACGCCACTGTACTCCAGCCTGGCCACAGAGTGAGACTCCGTTCCCCGCTCCCCCCAGCAAAAAAGAAAGTGGTTCCTTGTATTGGCACTGGTTCTGTTTCTCTGCAGCCTAGGACTTCCCAGAGCACATCAACATCTGACCCTTCAGATGTTTGAAGACGGACACCCTGCTCACTCAGAGACATTGCTCACTCAGCTTTCTTCAGCTGTATCTTGCATGATGAGGTTTTGAATCCTCTCCTCCAGAGGTATTCCAGTCCCAGAACTACACTCCAGGTAGTCTGACCAAAGCAGATGACCACCTCATTATTCCGCTACCACAGCCTAAGATTATAGAGTTTTTGGTAGCTTTGTCATACTTTACTGCAACAGCCCGAGGGGTTCTTCCTGCCTGCTGCATAAAGAAAGACCACAGCATTGTAGTAAATAAAGTGCTTAATAGACATGAGGCTGCCTTGCCACGTGGGAGATGGAGTTCATCCTTAAATAATCTCATCAAACTTCCTAAATTAGGGGTTTTTCCAGGACAGTTTGGGGGAGGGGGTAGGGGTGGCTGGGCTTGCTGCTGATTGGTTGGGGCAGAGATGAAATTATAGAGGGTTGAAGCTATCTTCCTATGGGTTGAATCACTTTTGGGAGGTCAGGGATGGGCACGGGAGTGGGGTTGGTGGGTCCATTTGGAGCCGTAAGTGTCAAGACATTCAAAACACTTGAAAAGATATCTCAAAAGGCCCATCTTAGATTCTACAATAGTGATGCTATTTGCAGGACTAGTTGAAGTTGCATATCTTATAACTTCTGGAATCATGGCTGACAATTGTTTGCACCTGCACCTTAGCAGCATGCATGCACCTCTCCTCCACCCAGCCTGAGCGCCTCCCATTAGCTTTATAAAAGTGATTGAATTTTGGGGGAGACCTTTTATCATTTAAGCCATAGCTTAAATGTCTCTCAAAGTCTGCTTGGCTCAAAAGCTCAGGAATAATTTAGGGAAAGGCAGGATGGGGGTTGGGTTAGTTCAGCTCACTGTTACAATTTTTCTCACTGATACAATTTTTGCAAAGCCTGTTTCATTACTATTAGAGTGACACTGTTGACAATCTCTGCATCTGTACCATATGTACCCCTGCTAGATTGTGTCTTCTAATATCAGCTGTGACTTTTTTTTTTTAATTTTTGGCAGAAAGTTGCAACTGAAATTTTTATTAAATTTGGTGCCAAGCTATTCAGGTCTTTTTAAATCCACATTTTGCTGTCTAATATATTAACTACCCCCTGCAGGTGATAATCCAAGCTTCTGGGCATTTATTCTAGAAAGAGAAAGGGTTTATTTCTTATAAATACAGTGAAGTTTAATTTGATCCACTGTACATGGATAGTTTTGATAAGAATGCTCCCTGCTTTTGATGAAATACTCCCTGGGATAAGAACAAGAAATACTTTTCTATCAACTAATGCATACCCTTTGTAACTCTATAATTGTCAGTCATCAAGTTATTGATCTACCTGTCTCTGTGTCTAAAATGCTTTGCTGAAGTCCCCCTCGTCTGCTTCATTTTCGCTGGTCTCTCAGGTTTGTGGATTGAGTTGGCTCCTAGGGCACCACCATTCTTGACTCCCTTTACAATCCATCCATTATTATTTCTGGGATCAATTTCTAGCTGAGCCACCTGTACCTTTGAGAATTCTCCTTTTCTTCCTTTTAAAAAATGTAGGTATTTGCCTAATTCCTTGATTCTGTCCTGCTCTGATGGATCTTGTCTTCCTCAACAGACTCTCCCAGCAGGTTGGCCATGTCATTTGATTTTCCTCTAAGCCCATGATACAGTTTGCACAGATGTAAGATCTGAATTCATTTGGAGAAAAGATATTTTCCTCCTACCCGTTTATCATGCCTTGGGATCTGCTTTCTTTGTTTTATACTTGGCAATCCAAAGGCAGTCCTCCTTAGCAGGAAAGCCAATGGCAGCTGGAAAAGGAATTGAGCGCTCTTTTTGACCTCCATCAGCACCATACTATGAAAGGCAGCCAGTTGTCTCAGGCCTTCTTTGATGTTCTCCTGGTTCTGAGCCTCACAAAATTCTTGCAAATGTTACTTTCAGTCTTTGAGTCTTATTAAAATGGGAGTACCTCTGAGAAGGATTATACTTTGAAACATAATACAACCTGTGAGGTGCTAATATCTTTGCAAAGCTGCTAACTCAGCCTATGCAGTTGCAGGGGTGGGTGTGGCTTTTAAAGGAAAACACCCTGAATTGCTCACTTCTGGCTGGTCTGAAAAATGTTTCTTTCCCGGGACACTGTACCTGGCACCACTGAATGGTGAAGAGCCACCCCTGTTTTCTTAGGGGGAAATGCTCCATCTTGGAGTATGTTTGCAGGAACTGAAGTGAGAAGAGATGTAGCCAAAAACAACTTGAATTAGGAGTTAGGAAAGCTGGACCATATGTTCATGATCTGCTTCTAAATAGACTCTGAGATCTCTGTGTCCCTCTCTATAACATGAGAACATTGGATCAACTTTAAATCATCTGTAAGGTCATTCCCAACATGTGATTCTAAGATACTTTCTCCTAATTTTATCCCATCTTTACCACTGTAGTTGGCTGTGTGGCCTATATGCAAGTCACATCACCTCTTTGGGTCTTAGCTTCATCAATTTTAGAGAAATGATTAATTGTTTGATTTTTTTTTTTTTTTTTTTTTTTTTTTTTTTTGAGACGGAGTCTCACTCTGTCGCCAGGCTGGAGTTCAGTGGCGCAATCTCGAATCACTGCAACCTCCACTTCCTGGGTTCAAGCAATTCTCCTGTCTCAGCCTCCCAAGTAGCTGGGACTACAGGCGAGTGCCACCATGCCCAGCGAATTTTTGTATTTTTGTAGAGATGGGGTTTCACCATGTTGGCCAGGCTGGTCTCAATCTCCTGACCTTGTGATTCTCCCGCCTTGGCTTCCCAAAGTGTTGGGATTACAGATTTGAGCTACTGCACCTGGCCGATTGTTTGATTGTCTGAAGAGCTGCATTCCATGGAAGCCTGGGGAGATGCAGGATGGAGATGGGGAGAGGCAGGATGGAGCTGTGGAGGGACATCCTGTCCTCCCTTGTCCCTGTTCACCCAGAGCAGCTCCATGCTTACCTATTGGTCTTCTGCCTAAGCTTTCATTTGAAGAAAGGTTTTTGTTGTTGCTTTGTCTTGTTTGGTTTGTTTTGTCTTTTCCTACTAATGGACTTGTCTTAGTAGTGTCCATGTAGTGTAATATCATAGATGACTGAGGACCCCATCTAGCTCAAAACTTAGATATTGAGCTCCTTGAGAGCAGGGATGAGACTTGTCATTCTACCTCCATGATCCTTCATAGAGTATAGTAGGTGTTCCACAAATGCTTGTTGGATAAATATGTACTGATAATAATAATTATGAATGAACTCTTATTCCATGCTAGGTATCCAGTGGTTTAACGGGTTACCTCAATTAACCCTTAAATTAATCCTATAGGATAGATGTTATTCTGTCCCATTTTACACGTACAGCAATGGAAGTGCTCAAACTTCAGTTGAATGGAGGCAACCTGATATATTTGAGAACCAAGGCTCTTAATCATCTTGCTGCATGGCCTCATTTCTGCCTATAGGACATCTGACGTAAGTCAGGGGATGAGGAAGCTGGAAAGCAAGGCCAATAGGAAGGGAAGCACCAGTGTGGAGATAATGCTGGAGAGAGGGATGATCCCGAGGTGTATGAGAAAGGGCTTTGAGGTGAAGTAGGAGGTCAGTTTCACAGAAGTGAGCTCCCCAGACCACTGACATCAGCATCCCTTGGGAACTTTTTAAAAATGCAGATTCTCAGGCTCTATCCCAGACTGTTTGAACCAGAAAAGTTGGAGATAAGGGCCAGGAGTTTGTATGTTGCTAATCCCTGCAGGGAACTCTGATGTCTGCTAACACTTGAGGACCATTGCTCTGGATCAGCTTCGGGGACTTTGGTTTTGCTTCTGGAGAGTGCCGAAGCTTCTAGTTTTCTCACTGTTGAGATAAAATATTTTATATCTGGAACAATATTTAATTCTTTGCCATTTTCAAGATAAGCCTAAACAAGATGTGTGCTTGGACTGGGAGACTCTAAGTATCTGATTCCTTCTTTTTACCTTCTGTTCAGTCTGTAACCTGAGGCCCGTCACTTAAGTCCTGATTCTTTGCCTGTAAAATGTGGTTAATGACGCTGTGCTCCCATATTGGGATAGCCAGAGAAATGTGTAATTAGTGGTTGTGAAGCATCTGGAGCCCAGAGCACCATATAAATGCTATAGGATAATAACCAGTTTATGGCCTTAAATGCCGCCTACAACTTGACACATTTAAAATTTCTTCCTTGAATCGTAAAATTTAAAGTTAATTTAACAGTTTGGTATTTGCACTTATTTTTTATTCATTTTGTAGCCGGAATGTTGTTTCTTTGTGCTTCTTTCAACCTTCCAGAGAAGATGGGTAAGACAAAAAAAAAGTTTAAAAAATCAGGACCTTCAGAGAAAATAACCTCTCCAAAGCATAATGTTTGATTGTCAGACATGGATTCTATAGACGTTTTGAACAGAAAGCTGAGATACTCCATAGGCGCAGAGGGAGGTAGTGTCCATGAAAATGCTTGTTCTTTGAGACTGTAGCCTGTGAGTCTTTAAAGAGAGTTCATCCTGGGCAGCGTCTTCATTTCTGCTTGGCCTTGTAACAATGACCCTCCTCCTTGGATCGGGAATCTGAGAAGTCTGAATCGTATTTTCTACATGGTCATTCTTTATTCAACTTAGGCAAACACTTCCTTTTTTAGACAAGACTGCTTGTCCAATGTACACTCTCATTTTAGATTAGATTTACAAGAGTATAGGCGAGTTCATTTTACTCCAGTTCAAAGTCTTTTTTTCTTTCCCCTTAGTTTCAGGCTGATGAATGGCCAAAAAAGACTGAGATGAAGATACAACAAAAGCATTTCTTTTGAGAGTTTAACTTGGGCTGAATTTATATAGGGAATGCACATGTGGTTAGATAATCAAAGATATGTGTATAAAAGAGGCTTTTATACCAACAGTATGGTGTGAAGAAAAAATTTTTAGATGCTAAATAACCATCGTTTTTATTTTGCATATTATAACTTTAATACTCAAGCATAATTACTAGGCAGGAAAAAAACTTCACTCTTTTATTACCATTTCCTGACATTTTGAATTACACACTATTGCTGAAGTAAAAAAAAAAAAAAAAAAAAAAAAAAAAGAACAACAGGAAAGGGCTAATTCAGACCCTGATCAACACACTAATTTATAAATCGAGTCTCGAGTAAACACGGTTGTTTCTCCTTGTGACTTATGCTGGAGGTCAAATGCTTACAATAGGCTAAAATAACAAGTCAAGACATGTTTTCATAATTGGAAGTTAAAAAAAGAAATTCCACCATCTGCTGATGAAAAGAAAAGTTTTGCAATAACTGCTGTCATTTCTGAAGAAGCATCTCTAAATTCTTCAGAAAACAGTCATGGTGCTTATGACAGCTAAAAATATTTTGGGGCACCATTAACTGATTATGAGCTACCTGAAGAATCATGCTCTTACTTAAAAGGGCCACATAGAATCCTTTTAGCAGTTTCACAACTGTCTGAGGTTATTCATTGCAGACTGAAAAATGTTGCTTTTTCAAGTCCAAATAAGTCAAAATGAATGGGACAGCAGATAGACTGGAAGGAAAAAGGAGGAGGAAAAAGAGACTCCCTCCTCTGCATTTTGAACATCATTGGCCCAACCCAAGAATGGCTTCTGTTTCTACTGAGCTTGATCACAATTTGCTATGCACTACAGTGAAATGAAATAGTAGTATGGCTGGCAAATTATGAGTGTCGACAGCAAACAGACAGGAAGAGTTTAACTCCTCCTTATGTTCCACACTAGCATTAAACCTTCAGATCAGGCAAAAAAAAAAAAAGAAAGAAAAGAAAAAAAAGTCAGCAGTTGGGACAGTGTGCCCTTCATAACAGAACATGGGCCAGCCAGAGATTTTTCTCATTTTTTGATCACCTATCTTCTCTGGGCCTGTCTTTTCTTATCAGGTGTAAATTATTTGTTTGCGGCATTTCTGAAATTGCTCTAAGAAGATCAATAGAAAAGTGGTGAGGAAAGAATATAATTTCACCGCCCTCACTCTCTGAAAGCCGGCTGTTCTTGAGTTGTGTGTACTTCCTGCCAGCTCAGTAATAATTAATGTATAGTGTGTCTGTAAACTGCAGAAAGAGATTAAGAAATAAGTGCATTTTTATCATTGTTTGGTTGATTCTAAAGTGTTTTAATATTATACTGTTAAGTCGGCAAATCTCTGCAATAAAGAAAACATGTTTGAGTTAGGTCATTTACAGTTTCCTCTTATAACTCTTAAAACAGGAACTGTTGCTTTTCAGAGAAAAAATATTTTTCTTGAGGAATCTAGATGACAGTTTCTGTGGTTTCTCACTTTTCTAAACTCCCAGAGCTCTCACTGTCTGGACTATTCATATCTCACCTTTCAGTATCTATGTTCATGTGCTTGTTAATTCTCTTTTTATGCTCGAACCTGACCAGACTATAAACTCCTTGAAGGTAAGAATCATCTTCTATATTTCCCTATTTCTCAAAGTACCTAGTCAACAGCTGGTCAGGTTGTTGTAACAGGATTTTGTGTATTTAATCACATTTACTGATGTAACCCATTTCTTATTGAAATAATGTATTCCACCTCACCGTATGTTAATATCCTAAAGTTATCTTGAAATGTATTATGTTTGCCAATCTTTTTTGTAAAATAACAGTGGCCTCATTCAGCATAGTGGTTCGCAGTAAAGTGCTTTCATACTGGGCTCTGTGTGTATAAGATGATCAGGATATTGCACCGTTGACCTTTATCCCAGTGCACAGGGTCAGATTGGGTCATTTCTGTGTGAGTACGGTTGGGAATTGTTACCACTCTGAGAACCTTACACAATTAGACAACATAAGAAAAATAGAGTCCCCCGCTTAGATGGATATTTATTTATTTATTGCAATTAATGAAGAATTCATGAAGGTGGCCTTTCTGAAACTTGTCTTTTGAAATTAAATTTGGCCGCTGATTGACCTTCCAGAGACAAATTCATGTTCTTGGATGTTGTGTGTAAGTGTGTGTTTTAGAAAAACAAAGTAATAATTTAGCATCAAGAACATATCATTGAAATTCTTAGAAATCCCATAATTGCAGCTTTGTGCAGGCATATTATATGAAGAAAAGGAAAACAACCCCTTAACTTTGAGGCCTTGCTTGTGCTCAGAATACGTCACAGAAAAGGAAAGGGGAGAGTGTTGGTGGTGTTACTGCTTTTATTTTTAGAAAAAGCAGAGGCTCAGATGAAAGTCTCCTTGCATACAGTGAGTCCATTTAAAGATGTATGGTATAGCATGGGAAGTTTATTACAGATGTGAAATTATGCAGTACACAGCAAGGATCAATGTTTATTCATACTCTAAATTTAACCCGTTTAAACGTCGCAGTGGGGAGTGAATTTGCTTGTGGGACTGAACTTCTCCCTACATTGCCATGTGGAACAGAGACAGAGTTATGGAAAATGTAGGATGTCCAAGTTCCCTCTCCTTTTGGGCAACATATATGACTCCAGTTTATAAAAAGCAAGTCAGATCACTACAAAAAATAAATTATCTTAGTCATACTCTGGTCTTGTCTTAGCCTTTGCTATGGTCTAGAGGGTGATGGAGGACATCTGTCAGGGCCCTGTGGATACAGAAGGCACACTCAGCTGTGATGTTGAAGAGAAGTTAATGGAGGGTCTGCTGACAGAGGTGTTGGCGGGTCGAGAGAACTAAGAGTCTGAAGCATCTGGGAGTGGCCAAGAGTGGGAAGCCATTCCCAACCCCAGGCCTGGAGGGGCAACAAGAGGAAATCGTGTTACTGGATCCTGGGGACAGCTAGAGCCACAGAAGAGGAACTGGGACAGTGGTGGCCGTGTGGGGTCAAGTCTGCTGTCTGAACTGCAGCACTGGAGCAGGGAGAGAGCAGTACCTCCAGCATCAGTCCCGCCATCCCCTCTTTCCTGCCCCTGCCTTCCATTGACTGAACCCAACCTGAAGCCAGAGGAAACGGAACTGAAGTAGTGCAGTTGGTAGAGGTCAACACCCTGGCATGGAAGAGACCCCTGGGAGAAGCAGACACCACCCCTGTTGGAGAATCAGTTCTTCCCTTCAAAATCGGGAGATTACGAACAGTGATTTTTCACTGGATTGACTGGGAGAGGGAGGGAGTGCAGGGGGTGGTCAAAAGAAGAGAAGTGCAATGTTCCCCTAAGAAATACAATTTGGGGCTGGGTGTGGTGGCTCACACCTGGAATCCCAGCACTTTGGGAGGTCGACGTGGATAGATCATGAGGTCAGGAGTTTAAGACCATGGTGAAACCCCGTCACTACTAAAAATACAAAAAGCCGGGCGTGGTGGCACATGCCTGTAATCCTAGCTACTCAGGAGGCTGAGGCAGGAGAATTGTTTGAATCTAGGAGGCAAAGATCGCGCCATGAGGCAAAGATTGCGCCGTGAGCCGAGATGGTGCCATGGCACTCCAGCCTGGGCGACAGAGCGAGACTCTGTCTTAAAAAAAAAAAAATGAAATACAATTTGGGTGAGTATTTGGCTTGTGTGATCTGAAAGAAAAAGACCAATATTCTAATATGATTTACATCCATCCAAAGGAGAAAATAAACAGCCTCCTGGAGCCGTGGTTGAGAACTCCCGCAGTGGCGCGAGACTGTCCAAGCTCCACCCAAGCTTGGCCCCTTACCAGCTGGGCTTTCTGGGGAAATTTTCTCTCTGAAGCTCTGTTTGCTCTTCTTTAAAGTAGGGAATAGGATCGTGCCTACCCTGTGGGGTTCTTGGGAGGCTGAAATGAAAATATAATTGCAAAGTGCTTAGCCTGGAACGGAGCACTCTAAATACAGCTGCTAGCTGCTAATATAGACGATCCCGGACTAATCATGGTTCGACTTACAGTTTTTGACTCTATGAGGATGCAAAAGCGGAATGCATTCAGTAGGAACCATACTATGAATTTTGAATTTTGATCTTTTCCCGGGCTGGTGATATGCCCTAAAACGCTCTCTTGCAATGCTGGGCAGTGGCAGTAAGCCACAGTTCCCCGTCAGCCACACAATCTCCAGGGTAAACAGCCCATCCTCCACAGTGTACTGTGTTGCCAAGTGATTTTTGGATAGTATATTTTATGTTTTCACATCCCATCATGTCTACAAAATGTCCATCTGTGTAAAGAATTCAATACTTTATTATAAAATAGGCTTTGTGTGAGATGATTTTGCCCCACTGTAGGCTAATGTAAGTGCTCTGAGCATGTTTAAGACAAGCTAAATGGTGTTTGGTAGGTTAGATTTACTAAATGCATTTTTGACTGATGATATACTCAATATGTGGACATAACCCCGTCATAAGTTGAGGAGCATCTGTACACTACAGAGACGAATGCTCGATCATGGCTTGGGATCCTGTCTAGGAAGACATCCTTCTCTCAGCACAGGGAGTCAGAAAGGAGGTGAGGATAAGGGCATGGGGTATTCATGTTCCTTCAAAGGAAACATGGGCTGCATTGAGCTGAGAAGCACCCACCGTCTCTCCCTTCTCACAGCTCAGGGAGAGGCATTCTTCTGTCTCTGACAGTGGTAGTCTGTGGAGCAGGGAAGTAGGAAGTAGAGAGTAAGTGAAGGATGCTGGGTTTCCAGCAGAACAGAGCTGGGCTGGGGTGTGCAGAGCAGCATGGGAACAGGGGAGGCACATCCTGGTTCTGCATCCCATCCTCCATGGCTGTCCCACACCGGGTGTCAGTGGAGGACTACGCCACCATACTCTGACCCGCCCTTTTCTGAGCCCACAGCCGCTAGAGCTTCATGCCGGGGCTGCTATTGAAAGGTGTCTCAGAGCCCTGCTCAGAGTCTTATTCTCAGAAAATGACCATGTTTTGGAGAGGAGATGACACAGTGAGTGGGAGAGGCACATGCAGCTAAGAGCATTTCAGGAAGAAATTGGGGTCTCTTGAGGAAAAAGGATCCAAAAAAGAACTACAGATGAAATTGATTGCTTTAAGTGAGCCCATTCTATTTGTATAGTTTTAAAAATAAAAACTGGAAGCAGGTTGTATGAACATAATGTGCTAGCAGACTTGGGAATTAGGGGCAGAATGCTGCTCTAAATTCAGGAAATCATGGCACGGTTTCATATTGAACATGGTCTATTCCTACCACTAGCGCTTTCCTGGCTGATTTCTTCTCCAGCTGGAGACTTCTTTCTGGTTTTCCAATTCATGCTCCACCCTCACCCCAACCCACCCATAAACCAGTGACTGAGGGAAGCAGTATCTTTCATAGTGGTGAGTTCTGGATTTTCAGCAGTAATGGCTGAGAGTCAGGGACAAGATGAATGTGTGTGAGCTGGTGAGAAAAGGGTAAATCATGATAGAAAACGTGCAGTGCTGGGTGCATGGAGTCCTGCAGTTCTGGACATTTTGAAGACTACCTGGCTTTTGACAATCAATGGATTTGACCACCTTGCTGTAAGAAAAGATTAAATACATCTCAAAAGCCAAGTGATAAAATGATAAATTTAATTTACTTTCTTTTCTTTTTTTTGTTTTTTTGTTTTTTTTGAGACTGAGTCTCCCTCCATTGCCCAGGCTGGAGCGCAGTGGCGTGATCTCGGCTCACTGCAACCTCTGCCTCCCGTTTCAAGAGATTCTCCTGCCTCAGCCTCCTGAGTAGCTGGGATTACAGGCACTCACCACCACACTGGGCTAATGTTTGTATTTTTAGTAAAGACAGGGTTTCTCCATGTTGGCCAGGCTGATCTCAAACTTCTGACCTCAAGTGATCCATCTGCCTTGGCCTCCCAAAGTGCTGGGAGCCTAAATTCAATTTCATAGTGACTATTTTACCCCACATGATGAGTGTAGAAAATGTTGGCATATCAAGTCATGGCAATTTGACATCACAAAACCACAAAGATGAAAAATTAGAAACATTCTTAATGTAATTCTGTGTGGAATTCTATGGTTTTAGAAGTTGCAGCCAGGCACGGTAATCCCAGCAATTTGGAAGCCCAAGGTAGGTGGATCGCTTGAGCCTAGGAGTTCAAGAGAAGCCTGGGCAACATGGTAAGACCCCATCTCTACAAAGAGTTCTAAAAATTAGCCAGGTGTGGTGGTGTGTACCTGTGGTTCTAGCTACTCAGGCGGCTGAAGTCTGAGAATCACTTGAGCTCAGGAGTTCAAGGCTGCAGTGAGCTGTGATTGCACCACTGCACTCCAGCCTGGGCAACAGAGCCAGACCTTGTCTCAAACAACAACAACAACAACAACAACAAAAGGAAGTTTCATGCTTGTCGTGACTCTGTCCCCTAAGTGTAAAGGCTAGGGTCAAAGGACTAGAGTGGAGTGGGAAGGCCAAATGCAGAAATACCCCTCCATGTGTGGACAGGAAGATGTGCAGGAGTGTATTTGTATACTTGGTGTTTGCATTGTTTCTAAGACATTATTGACACCTGGAATGATTCATTTCCTAAGTGTTGAGAGGTAAGTTATCTTAATCAGTGGATACTTTTTGAATAGGTTGAATATAATAGCTTTAAAAATATTGGTGACATAAAAGGCATCTAAAATGGTCAGTAAACATTTCAGTGGTAGTCAAGAACGGAGCATGCCTTCTTTCTGGAGCCATCTATTTCATGTAGTGGTGCTTACAGGAGTGGAACAATGTAGAGTCACTCATGGATTCTCTGTCATGGTGCTGGGCCCAGTAGAAATGCCTATTGCAATATAACAGATTAATTCTGAAAATAGAACCAGTTCCTGAAAAGCCAAAGGTTGCATATGAACACCTAAAAAACAGCCCTTGCTGGAGGCTCAGTCTCTTGATCTCAGATGTTACTAGTAGTTGGTATAAATGATCCGATAGGGCCCAGAGATGAGCGCCCACTTCCTGCCAGAGAGGGCACGAAGCCATGGACATAGGAAGCTCTCAGTAAGTGCTTCTTCAGCAGACACAAACACTGAGGATAAAGGACCTTTCAGTATGTTTTTTGGGGAACCCAAATCTAGTCATTTCTGGCTGTTTTATTTCCTTTTTCCTTTTCTAGTTTTTGAGTTTTGACAGCCAGATCCTCGCCATACTAGTTGGTAGTCTGTACTAGAGCCTGCATGTGTCAGGTAAGGCGCTCTGCAAATCCTGGCGAGGAAGGAGACTTACAATAAACTCGATTGTTCTTTTCCTCTTTAATCAGATCCGCCAGCTTGTGCCTGACTAGTTCTGTCAACATTGTAAACAGTGGAGATGATTTGCCTCAGTTGCACCTCGCACTGAAAAAGCAGTACTGATGGCTATGCAGACATTCCTAAAGAGAATCTTAGTTTTCTTCCTCCACTTTAATAGTGGTCACCCAGTTGGTTGAGCAAACAAACATTTATTGAGCACCTGGTGTGTACAAGCATTTGGCTCTGTTTGGTGCTGAGGAGAGTAAAGCTGCCAGGGAAAACCGAGGGGACACACGGACAGCTCCAGTAGGATAGCTTTGCACTGGGACTCACACCTCTTCATTCTACCAGAAGCCAGGAGATACTCACTGGGGACAGTCGTGATGGGAGTTTTTCCATGAGCAGCAAGAGCTAATGGGCCACTTGCCTACAAGAGAAGGTGAGACAGCAGAGTCCTCCTGGAGAATCTCCCTTGTGGCCCTCTCACTGCCCTGTGACAGATTGCAAGCCTGAAATCTGTCAGCTTTGAAAGGTTGCCTGATCCTCCAGTATTTGGCTATGTAAGACAGGTACTGAAAGATGGCTTTTGTTGAGGAACTGACTCCCAATAAAAATGGTTAACTATCCATTATGAGAAAACACTCCTTTGAGGCTGGGCATGGTGACCCACACCTGTAATCCCAGCACTTTGGGAGTCAAGGGTGAGAGCATCACTTGAGCCCAGGAGTTCAAGTGCAGCCTGAGCAACACAGTAAGACTCTGTCTCTACAAAACAATTTTAAAAATTAGCTGGGTGTGGTAGCATGCATTTGTAGTCTTAGCTTCTTGGGAGGCCTAGGTGGAAGGATTGCTTGAGCCCAGGAGTTAGAGACCAGGAGTTCAAGTCCAACCTGCAACATAGTGGGACTCTGTCTCTACAAAAAAAAAAAAAAACAAAAAAAAACAAAAGTTTTAATTAGCTAAGCACGGTAGTGCGCACCTGTAGTCCTTGCTACTCCGGAAGCTGAGGCAGGAGGATCTCTTTAGCCCAGGAGTCTGAGATCACAATGAGCCATGATTGTGCCACTGTACTCCAGCCTGGGTAACAGAGCAAGATTCTGTCCAAAAAACAAAAACAAAAACAAGCTTAACATTCTAACCAGAAAGTCTCCTTGCTTTCTCAGAAAACTTGCTTCAAGTTTTCACTTGAAGTGAAAACAACATTCCAACCCTTTTACCTCCACCTTCCTCTCCCTCCCTGGCACATGGCCTGGCAAACTCTTACTCATCCTTCACTGCCCAGCGCCAGTGTCATCTCTGTGAGGTCTTCCTCGTTAGCTTCCCACTCGCCTCTGCCAGGAACCTGGCTCCTGTCTTCCGGCACCCGCCACCCTTGCATGCACTCCTCCATAGACTCCCCTCTGCTTGCTTCCCCTCTAGAATTGGGTGCTGCTTCAGGGAAAGGACTTTGTCATCTGTGTGTACCCAGTGCCTAACTTGGGATCAGGAACAGAGTGAAGGGTAAATGTTTGTTAAATGGACAGAGGAGAACATGAACAAATGATCTTTTATAAAGGCACAGGTGTGTAAATATACAATTCCTCCTTATGACCGTGCTGCTGAAAATAGATAAACAGAGGGTACCAGTACAAACAGTCTCAGACAGGAGCTACCTATTAAGGAAAGGTTTGTTTTAATTTTAGTTTCAGACTCTGGTAGTGGAAGCAGGAACTTTCACATGCTGCGATTAGGAAGACAAATGTTCCACTGTGCAAACAGCAAGAGGATATGACTGCTGCCAGCACGCAGTACAGCTGTCCCCAACTCTATGAAGACATGCAACACTCAGATAACAGCAGAGCACAGAGAGGGGGTCTATTCTTCTCACTCTGTTATGTAATGCGAATACTTTCTCTTGCGGAAATCGTTGGGACCACTTGTTGTTTGCCTTACTCTTAACCCTTTAATTATAGACCTACTGATGCTGTCACCCAGGCTGCCACGGGGTGACGGGAAGGCTTTCCTTCCTGCATACATTTGTTCAAGCATTTGGCATGGAAGCGATAAATGCATGCGAACGCAGAGCTTAATGTGGAGCTTTCAGTTAGCATCTTGCAGGTTGTGAGGGATTGCTTCGGCTGTTTGGTCCTTACTCTTGCGTCTTCCTGTACATCACAGACACGCTTCCTGTGCTGTTTGTTGCTCTGTGGTATGGTTGATGAGGTGTCTGAAGTGTTGCTAATGCAGCGCGTGTGATCTTTAGAAATATTTTCCCTGGAAGAAGTTATTTTTAAAGCAAGTGATAAGAAACCACAGAACACCAAAACCCAGAAGGAGAGGAAAACCGGAGGCTCCCAGTCTCAGGAGGCTTCAAGAATCAGAGCCAACTAGACAGCCTGACTGGGCCCCATCTATTTTTACTGGTCTTACAATAAGGGGTAAGGTTTAGGTTGGAAATAGATGAAGGCAGGCTTCAAATACTTATAGAGAGACCGAAGTAACAGCTTGAATGTTGTGACATAAACGAGTTTGATTGTTATGATAAAATATGATAGGTCAGTCTTCCCAAGAGAACTGTTGAGTGTACATGTTACTGGCCATAATTTATTCTTATGGGATACAAATGAGTTGGCTAACTTTGGGCAAGGCCCCATCCTCTGTGGGCTTCAGATTCCAAGTCTGTAAAATGGGATAAGAGTACCCACCTCATAGTGCTGTTTGGAAATGAAGTGTGATAATACATGTGGAGTCCTAGGACATTGCAGGGTCCAGTATGAGAGACAGAATTTTGTAATGAAAAAAGCATGCTTTTCAGAGCTGGACAATGCCAGATTTGAATATTCAGCTCCACTATATGATTAATATATGTGATTATTTATGTGATTCTGGGCAACCTCACTATTCCTCTGTTTATTCGCCTGTGCAATGGGACTAATAATACCTGTTTTATAAGCAGGTTGTATTTTTTTTTTTTTTTTTTTTTTTGCCACAGAGTCTTGCTCTGTCACCCACGCTGGAGTGCAGTGATGCGATCTCGGCTCACTGAAACCTCCATCTCCCAGGTTCAAGCAATTCTCATGCCTCAGCCTCCTGAGTAGCTGGGATGACAGGCTAGTGCCACTATGCCTGGCTAATTTTTGTATTTTTAGTAGAGACAGGGTTTCACCATGTTGGCCAGGCTGGTCTTGAACTTTTGACCTCAAGTGATCCCCCAACTCAGCCTCCCAAAGTGCCGAGATTACAGGCATGAGCCACTGCACCCAGCCCTGGTTGTGAGTATTAAATAAGACACTGCATGCAAAACATCTAACAACTTAACGTAATGAAAGGCTATTAATAAAGGCTAAGATAACTACATGATATCTGTCAAAATTATCTTTCACAAAAGGAATGTTATCTTAGATTTTATTTTATACAAAGCCTGTCATGCCATTGGATTACTCAGTTAATTTATTTTGAACCCTCAATAACATTCTGGAAAAGTCACAATAGACTTGAAATGATCTTAATCAGTGATAGTTTTGGACCTTTGTAGTGGTCACTTAATCATTTTTAAAAAAGGAAGCTAAGAAATTTAACCTAGGTATATTTATATAACAAGTGCTAAATGTAATTGTAAACAACCTTTTAAAAAGTTTGCTACACTTTTTTTTTTAAATGTAAATGATATAAAAGGATATAAGTGAAAACCAAATCTCCCTACCTCTCCTGACCTTCAGCCTCGAAGATCTCCTCTGCAGACAGACACAACCTCAGCCCTTGGCAGTCTCTTCCAGACCTGTTTCATGTACTGAAACCCCAAGCTCTGCCTCATTTTTAAAATTTAACATCTTGAAGAGCTTTCCATATTAGCCACCTCATTCCTTTTTGTGCCTTCATAGTATTCCATAGCAGACTTTTAAAGATCACTTTAAAAAGCAATATAACAATTTTTTTTTTGTTAGCCATATTATAACAATGCTGGCTGGGCGCAGTGGCTCACGCCTGTAATCCCAGCATTGTGGGAGGCTGAGGCAGGTGGATCATCTGAGGTCAGGAGTTCAAGACCAGCCTGGCCAACATGGTGAAACCCTGTCTCTACTAAAAATATAAAAATCAGCCAGGTGTGGTGGCACACGCCAGTAATCCCAGCTACTTGGGAGGCTGAGGCAGGAGAATCACTTGAACCCTGGAGGTGGTGGTTGCAGTGAGCCAGGATTGCACCACTGCACTCCAGCCTGGGTGACAAGAATGAAACTCTGTCTCAAAAAATAATAATAATAACAGTACTGTATATAACAATATAATATATATGCCAATATAGCAATGTAATAATATGGCTATATTGTGGAGACCACCTTCAAAATGAAGAAAAGCCAGCTGTTCTTATATAATGTGAAAGTGTGACTGTGAGTGGATAAAATGTCCAGTGGCAGCCTTGGACAGGGACTTTACAATTTTTTTTCTTTCAAAAGATTAAGGAACAAGCAAGCATGATGTGCTGTGGGAAGAATGTCTTAGATGACTAAAAATCATTTGAAGCTCAAATATACACATAGAAAAATTAAAGTTGTTCCATGAAATGTGAGTTGAAGAAAGCAGTATTTCTAAATTTGTGTGTTATTTTAAGCATGAGTTTTAATTTGTACAAATAACTGAATTAATGAATTCAGGTTTATATACCTATTTGAATTAAGCATCATGAGTAAATATCTGACCATTTCCTTTATGTTGTGAAAAGTTTTTATATTCAGAAATCTTTTGGGGGAAGATCTCATCAGGAAAATGCACACTGCCTTCTGCGGGAGGTTGCTTGGGGGGCCTCAGTATTCAGCAGCCCTGTTCTCAACAAACAGAAATCAAGCATTGCAGAGCAGGCCCAGGCTAAAGTGGCACTTTCATTAGTAAGGGCAGGCAGGAAGGTATTAGCCAGGTGTGCTTGCTAACCACTGAGCCCCCAAATTAAGCAGGTTTACCTGTCCTCCAGGTGCTGCAGAGCTAGACCACCAGGAAGGCAACTGTGTACCACCTGGACAGTGCTCCTAAGAGCTGGCACACAGCCAAGAGACAAATTGCTCCCACCTCCCCAGTGGGAAAATACAGGATAAGATAGAGGACGGGAGTTCACCTCCTGAGTTTCCCTCACAGACCAGGAGTGTATTTTGTCATAAAGCATGTCCTCATTTAGACTAATTATCAGCACATATATGGAACATGTAGGTAATTCCCTGGCACATAAAGGGTGCACTTGTTTCCTTAAGGAAGGAAGGATGGGTTCACCACAACTGCTGGCACCCACATGCTGCCTTTGAGCTTTGAGTCACGTCGAACAGCTTCAATCACAGGGTCTGGGTAGGGAGAATGCAGCTGCTAGGAGACTGAGAATTGAAAGTGTCTTGGAGCTTCCAACCAGGAGAGTGCTTACTGAGTGTCTAGCCCCGTCTCTGTATTCACAGATGGGAAAATTGAGGCCCATGTGGGTCAAGGTTGAGGGAATAGCCCAAAATCACCCAGAACTGGGAGTGGAGCTGGGGCAAGAAACCCACTGTCATCTTTCAGGCTTCTGCTTGGTTATTGATGAGAGCACGGTGCTCTGCCTTGTTCTCATCCTTCTGTGGTTCCTTGCTTTCCCCCTCTCTGGAGCTCCCTCCTTCACGTGTGGAGGTAAAGCCGGTGGCCCTCTGATAGTCCAGTTCCACTGCAGCAGGCTCTGTTTTCAGCCTGTAAGACAAACAAGGATGTAGCAAGCATGGGCCAGAGTGACTGGCTGCCGACATGCCCATTCTTGATATGAATTACTACAATTATATTAACCGCACCAATTGTTATGAACGGTGCCAGTTACGAGAAATGACTCTGCTAGGTCAGAGAGCCCATTTGTTGCCAGGCCAGCACTGAGCACTGTATCTCTATGAATAGAGATCAATAGTATCTCTACTGATAATGAAATCTGGGGAAGAGTTGCACGTAGTGCCTGATATGCAGAGGGTCTTTGAGGAGGAACAGGGAGGGACAGAAAGAGGGACGGAGGAGAGAAGGATGGGAGGGAGAGAGGGAGGGGGGCATCTCAGTGAGATTTTACTTTATTTGTTCTAAAAGGTGGCAGAAAATTAAATGATGTCATGAGTTTTTTTCTAATTCTTTAGTGCTGTTTTCTACAATGTTTAAACCATGTTCTATCATTGAAGCAGACCAGACATAAGAAAGAACTGAAAATTTCACTTTAGCTTCTGTACTGCTGATTCCCCCTATGGGACTAGGGTCATAGGGATAAAAATCAAGGGACTCCAGAGCCAAACAGATCTGGATTTGAATTCTACTTTTTCACCAACCATGTGACCTTGGGAAAGTGACTATAATCTCTTTTAGTTCCCTCATTTCTAAGAGATAAAAACACATACCTTCAGGGATGTTTCTGCTCCATGCTTCCTGGGCACCCTAAACTTTGTCTCTCATAACACTTTTTGTAGTTTCTTACAATCACTTGTTTGATGTTCGTTTGCCTTCGTTGCTGGACTGAAGGCACCTTGAAAGCAGTGACTGGACCTGCCTTGGTCACAGCTGTATCTTTATCCTGTGGTACAGTGCCTGGCACATAAGTATTTGCTGGAAGAATGGATGGGTAGATGGATGGGTGGATGGTTGGATGGCTGGATGGTTAGATGGATGGACAAACAGATGAATGGATGGAGAGATGATTCAGGAAAGTTGTAAAGATGCCAGATAATGTATGGAAGGGACCTATCCCAGAATCTGGAATAAGCGGGCACTTAAAAATTCCTTTCCTTCCACTGAAGGAAGACTCCACCTTCTCTTCCATCTCTGCTTCAGGACTATTTGACTCCGAATATACTATGGCCAAAAAAATCTTTCTTGGCTTGCCAGGAATAAAAGTGCCAGGGCCATGATCTATGGGTTGCTTTAATGAGAGGTTTGTCTATCACTGCCACAACCATTGTATATCAGAAGAGACACAAATGCCCACAGTGAACTCAAGATGCACCAAAAAATATATCGTTATAGTAGGAGAAAATGCTGGCTCTTCTAAATGGCAAGAATGGAGAGCTGACTGGGGATACATCGAAATTGCCTCCTTCTCTAAGAGCTAACCTCTTCAGGAAGGGGATGAATAAAGGAATAACTATTAAGAAATAACTGATTAAAATAATCTTCTCCCTCCATTCCAGCAGCACTTTAGGTCTAATCTTGCCCTGATCTTATAACACTCCACTTTCTACCTTGTGTTATGGTGATGTGTACATGTGGCCAAGGGCTGGATACCCAGCAGGCAGGCAGGCAGTGCTCATTGAATGAATGAATAAGTTGATGTCTTATTTCTTCTCCTAACTGATTCCTATGGTTATATTCTGCATCTTGCCTTTATATCTGCACCCATGTCTAGTGTACTGTTTTGTGCCAATGAGGGCGTAAGCTCTGGGTAAATATTTGTTGGACGAATAAATGAATACCCCAAAGGGCTTCTTCTGGAAGAAGGCCAGGAAAACATTCCTTTGATGAAAATAATTTGTAAAGAGGCAGGGAGATACTGGAAGGCAGAATGTCTGGGGAGGAGAGACAGGCCTTTAGGTTGAATAGAAGTAGTGGTGGTGAGGTTGTCTCCAAAGAAATAGCAGGGGAGGAAGTGTGTGAATAATAAAAGAGGTAATTGTCCACCAGGAAAGCATCTCCATCCGGCTGTGAGAAATCTGCACTTTGTACCAGCAAGTGGGGAGAGTGCCTTGGGAGAGAGGGAGACCAGGGACATGGCCAGTGGTTTGGCAAAGGTAATGATGATGATAACCGAATTGAAGCTCCTGTGTCTTTTCTCTCCCTCAACCCCTTGTCTCCCTGTATTGCCACCATTTGCTTTCATTTCTCCATCAAACCTCCCTCTTACAAGCTCTATTTTCTCAATTTCTACTTGCCCTTCACATCACTTGCCTGTGGCTTCCTCCCATACCCCATTGCAAGGTCATCAGAAACCCCCATGTTGCTGCAGCAACAGCTCTCCCCACACATATCTCACTGGAGCAGCTGCCGCCTCTGTTAACCACTTCCCCCTTTTTAAATGTCTTGTGCTTTGCCTTTCGTGTCACCCCATCTTGGGGTTTCCCTCCTATCGCTCTGGTCTCTGCCTCTTTCCCTCTTCTTCTCATCCCTTCAGTGCTGGTGCTCCTCAGGGGCTCTGTTAAAGGCCTCCCTCCCCCACTCTCATGTTCCCCCTGTGTCATGTGTCTACTTTAGTGGCTACAGCTGCCGTATGTATGCTGGGGTTTCCATTCCTGGATCTCCAGTCCAGGCCTCTTTTCTGAACTGCAGGTCTCTTAGAGATGTTCACTTGGCCATTCCTCAGCCATCGCTTTCCAGCAGCAAAAGCTGAGAGCCTTGCCATCTGCCAGGCCTGCTTCTCCTCTGGTCTGCCCCTTTCTGTGAATGGCAACACTACCCATCAAGATGCTTAAGCCAAAAACCATTCATCTTCCTCTGCCCAAACTAGAAGTCATGTTCCCTCCTTTCCTTCCCTGTCCATATCCAGTTTATCATCAAGTCCTGTAGATTCTGTCTTCTCCATGTCCTTCACATCCATCCCATTTTCTCCTTCGCCACTGCCACCATTCAAGTTCAGATCATTAGTGTCACCTTCCTCGGTTACTGGCCAGTCCCTTGATTGGTCTCACTGCCTCTTCTCTTTCTCCCATCTTCTCATCCTCCAGTCCACTTTCTCTCTCAACTGCAATGATCCTTCTCAAATACAACCTGGACTCTGTATTATCCCTGCTTGCATTTCCCTGCCCTCTAGAAGAGATAAGTCCTTAGCATGGTTGTAAAATGCTTAATTATCTGGCCCCTACTTACTTCTTTAATATAATCCCTCACCCCTCCAAAACACCCTCTGGCCACCCACCTAGACACATCAGAGCCTGTTTCAGCCAGCAAGCTGAGCCACTTCTGGCTCTCAGTGCCATGTCCTGTCTTGCCTGTGGTTCCCGTAGGCCACACCTCAGCCTGTGTATCCTCCAAGAGCCCATTCATCCACAAAGACACTCCTTACTGTGGGCTTCTGTAGTAGATGTCCAGGCAATAGCCTACCTGCTTGACTGGGCTCCAGTGCTGTGGCAACAGAGCTTACTCTTCTCTTTGTCTCTGGGGACTTTAGGCCTTGCTGTTAGATTTCACTCCTCTGAAACTGCTCTTGAAGGACGCTGAACAGGACTACTCAAGGCAGAGGTGATCCATCAGGGTGTGGGAAGAGCCTGACTGCCCCTGGCCCATGCAGCCTTCCAAAGGCTGAGGAGTCCTACCACCATCAATGCTCCCTGTATGCATCCTCTTGCTATGTTACAGTTGCCTTGTTATTTGTTTGGGGCCCTCAAAAGAATGCAAGTTTTGAGTTTCTGTCTTTTACTTGTCTAACACTTTGAGTACCTGCTGTGTCCTGGTTTACAGCAGTCATGGCCACTTCAGTTGGGCCATTTGTGCCTAGCTGAGAGGGCGAGTGGGGGCTGAACACAGCCTGGGCTCCCCTCGCCAGGCCGCATGCTCTGGCTTGGGGCTCTGCCCCTCAGAGGAAACATCTCTACACACAGGTGCTAATTGCCAAGCTATACCCCTGCCTGAAAAAGACAGCTTTTTCTAATGCACAAAAAGTACCCAACAGGCTAAGGGTGACCCACACATCGGAGGACAAGATCAATGAGGTTCCTACTCTCACAGTGCTATCTGTCTAGCACGGGAAGACAAAACTTAAAGAAATATATAACCACACAGCAAAACATTTCGGATGGTGAAAAGGCTCTACAAAGAATTTAAGAGAGTATCTGGGGAAATGCTTTAGGTTGTCGGGTCCAGGAAGATATCTCTGAGGAGCCAGAGCATTTAAGCTGAGATACCATGATAAGGAAGCCAGCAATGTGCAGGGGAGAGGGAAGAGACTGTGTGACATCCCTAAGACTGGTATGGTCTTGATGGAGCAAAAGAAAAGCCAGAGTGGTAGGAGGAGAGAGAAATGTGATGACCAGGGAGAGGTGGTCAGGGGCCAGATCGTACAGAGTTTCATAAGCCCTCTCTACCTGTTCACCGTATTGTGCCCAAGGACTGGCTTGTTGCATTTATCCAATAAGTACCTGTTGAATGGGAGAATCTCATCATGCCTCTGTGCACAGAATAAGTGGCTCAAGACAGAAGCTCCATGTGGCCCCGGTGCCCTCTAGTGACCACAGACTCCAGGCCAAGGACCTCCATGGCTTCATCATCTTCAGAAAATCACTTACTTCCCTTGTTTTTGGGGCCCAGCCTCAGGGTGCAGCAATAATTCCTGGAATTTGTCTTACCAACTATTCTCTGCAAGTAGGACTCAAACAGAAAAATCCCTGATATGAGATTCGTAGTCAGACCGACAGCAGGCCTTCATCCCTTACCCAAGCAGAGTTTCCAAAGAGAATATGTGGATGTCTAATTTCTCGGGGGAATGCAGGGAACCTGCACAGGGGACAAGCATTAGCAAGCCAGCTCTCTAACAGCCTTCAGATCTGGGTGTTTTACAGCGGTTAGGATGATCTCCACATAGTCTCACAGCTCAGGCCTGGCACCATTTGACCGTGCTGGCCTGACAAGATCATAGCTAGAGGCCATACACTCTGTCGGTGAGGACATACTGCTAAGGACTCAAGCGTGGGCATAATGTATGTGTCGAAGACATATTGCAGCATGTGCACAGACACAACATCCCACTCCTGCTGTTGTTGTTTGCTTTCGTTTGGATCCCAACCCGTTCTGGGCCCATTAAGCTAATCACCCAACAAATTCTGAACTGTCGTCTCATTGTGAGGCTGTTCCATGCCTGATTGAAAACCCTGTTTTCACCCAACTTCCCTGGAAAAAGCCTACTGCAGCCCATTTACAAATGTTTGCATCAATAAATCAAAAGTGACAGCACAGATCTGGCTTTTCTGGGAGAGGGGATGGCAGAGGGAGAAACCCAGTCCTTCTCCTCTCTGTTTCATAAATGATCTACTGATGCCATATACAAAGCTTTATTTGAAATGTTCTAAGAAAATAGGTCATCTTCAACTTCCTTGATAGATCATTCTCTACATCGGTGAAGCTTTGACTCCTCTCATTTTCCAAAGCCTCTGCCTGTGTTTTTCTATGAGTCTAGTCATCCTCCACTGAGCCAAGTGAAGGAATCTGGCTCTCCCGGATGTTTGCAGGTATTTCCTCTTCAGTTGTCACTTAGCCAAGTGGAGCACATGTGTTCTTTAATTTTTCTTCATTAATCAGTCTCCAAATTCCTTTACACTTGCTCCTCAGGTGATTCCATCAAATCAACATATTTCTGGAGCTAAAAATGCCTGGAAGAATACAGCCTTCCAGCTGCTGCCACCCAAACGTGTGGATTCACGTATGTTCCCTGCACTCCACGGCCATATGTTTCCACAGGTTCTCTTCCAGGAGCGTTTCTGTGTCTCCGTTTGCTTCCCTGCAAATGCATTCTTAGTCTCATCTGTGAGTTTTCTAACTGAGTCTTGAGGCATCAAAAATTAAGAGCATATTGATAACAGCCCAGTGTTGGTGAGGGAGGGTATGGGGAAATGGGCATTCTTTTTTTTTTTTTTTTTTTTTTTTTTTGAGACGGAGTCTCACGCTGTTGCACAGGCTGGAGTGCAGTGGCGCGATCTCGGCTCACTGCAAGCTCCGCCTCCCGGGTTCCCGCCATTCTCCTGCCTCAGCCTCCTGAGTAGCTGGGACTACAGGCGCCCGCCACCGCGCCCGGCTAATTTTTTGTATTTTTAGTAGAGACGGGGTTTCACTGTGGTCTCGATCTCCTGACCTTGTGATCCGCCCGCCTCGGCCTCCCAAAGTGCTGGGATTACAGGCTTGAGCCACCGCGCCCGGCCGGAAATGGGCATTCTTGTACCCATTGCTGAGAGTTTCAATTGACTTGACTTGTTTTGAAGGCCATTTTAAAATAAAAAATGCACAGACCCTTTACCCAGCAGTTCAACTTTCCCGAATCTATACTGCACCTGTATCAGTGTGGCATTGTTTACAGTAGCCTGTATTAGTCCATTTCCACACTGCTGTAAAGAATGCCTGAGACTGGGTAATTTATGAAGGAAACAGGTGTAATTGACTCACAGATCTGCATGGCTGGGGAGGCCTCAGGAAACTTACAATCATGGCGGAAGATGGAGGGGAAGCAGGCACCTTCTTCATAAGGTGGCAAGGAAGAGAGAGAGCAAAGAAAGAAGTGCTGCTTTTAAACCATCAAATCTCGTGAAAACTCACTCACTATCATGAGGACAGCATGGGGGAAACCACCCCCATGATCCAATCACCTCCTACCGGGGTCCCTCCCTCAACACGTACGGATTACAGTTTTCAAGATGAGACTTGAATTGACACAGACCCAAACCATATCATAGCCCAAAGTGGAAAATAGTCTAAATGTCCATCAATTAAAAATTATAACATAAATGAATTAAGTATATTTTGCTATACTCATGTAATGGAAGTCCAAGCAACAGTTATAAAAAGAAAATAACATAGATCTATGTGTACTGACATGGATAGATGCTGAAGCAATATCATGAAATTCAAACAGCAAATTGCAGAACAGTATGTATGGTATGAAACCATTTTTGTAAATTTTTATTCCAGCTATTCACAGAACAAAATCTGGAAGGATTCACACAAATCTCTTAATGGTGCCTTTTTTTCCCCCGCAGGTTGGGAACTTTCTGCAGTATACATTTTTAAATTATTGGACTTTTTCTGTTTTTCAGCAATGGTGTATTACTTTAAAGTTCAGTGGAAACAACAGAGGTATTACTTTATTTTTGCTGTGCTCTTGATCCAGAAAGATGCACTTTTATGCCACCTATTCCCTATTGTCCCGGTTGTCCCCTAGTCTTTCTCAGACATTGAGAAGCTTTCTGTGGGCTAATCCCAGAATTCTTTGTTTTCCCTCAAAGACCAGAACAGCAGCATCATCTTTTTGGGGTTTAGTTACCTTTAGCACATAAGGTTTTTTTAAGGTGGCTTTCGAGTTTTAACCTGCACTTCCAGGCCCCTTTAACCCGTTTTTCTTTCCTCTTCTTAACATGTTCAGAATCTTTATGGATTATTTCAATGGTCTTATTACCCATCTTTTAAAGGTTTTGATCATTTTCTAAGCATCTGTATCTTCCCCCCTCCCTCCCCATCCTTTCATGAGAGGAGACACCTGTTTCCCAGGCTGCTTAGAATTACTCATTGATATTTGTTTCACAGAATTTTTAAAAGAGGGCCAAGGGAATCAGACATGGCCTTTTGCGCAAAAGTAACTGTCTTTTGTCTCACTCCTAGCTCTTCCTGCATGAATACTGTACATGCTGTATGTGCTATTACAACAGTTATTTTTGTTGGGTCTTTTTACATCTACTTTATTTTTGAGGTGGTGATTTGTTTAGTCAGTGTACTTTAAAAAAAAACTAGCACTCCTACAAATTTATTTCTCATTATTTTTAATTTTTATATAAGCAATATGTACAGAAAATTGTAAAATAAAAGTAAGAAAAAGTAGAAATCACCTGCATTTTTACTATCAGGTATAGCAAGCCTTAATAATTGGGTTTATTGCCTTCTTGATAATTTCTATGTATATGAATATTAACTTTTTATTAAAATGAGATAATATTTAATAAATTATTTTATAATCTGATTTGTTAATACTTAACAATGTAGCATAAATAGTTTCTTATCATTAAACATAGATAATAACAGCTAGTATAGCATTTACCATATGCCAGGCATGAGACTACACATTGTATTTTATTTTTTCTCCTGATTTATCTTACGTCCATCCTTCAGTAGGAATTTTTTTGATGGCACTCTTTATCTGGAGTAATCTCTCTTTTGTTGTTGTTGTTGTTCTGTTAGTCTCTTCTTTTGCAGCTTTCTCCTGCACATGGCTTTCATGAAATAAAACATATTTGTGATTTTTTGTTTGCAGACTAAGCATTATAAATATTAACTGATCCAGTGCTCATGACAATGCTATATGTTGGGTGATGATATTACTCTCCTTGCATAGATTTTAAAAACTGAGGTACAGACAGAGAAGATAACTTGGTTAAGGTCACACACTAGTAAGTGACAGAGCTGGGTTTTAAACCTAAGCAGTCTAGTTCCAGAGGCTATGCTCTCAACCACAAAGCTGTAACCCAAACTGTCATTTTCATGACTAAGTCTATGATAATTATTTAACCACTCCCTTCTTTCTGTGCTTTTAGGTTTACTCTTACACATAGCACAGCGATGAACATCTTGTTCATGTATATCTTTGTACATGCGTTCAATTACTCCCTTAGGCTAGATTCCCATGAACAGAATTGCTGAGTCAAAAGGTTGACATGTTTTTTAAAGGTTAGATACGTATTAGTCAAAGTCTTCTAAGCCTCTCTGATCTTTGTAATTCATTGTTCCTTTCTAAAAATGTGTAACTGTCTTCTGAGTTCAAGGATAGATTTTTTTTTTTTAATTAATACGGGGCTTCTTGTTCTCCTTCCTCCCCTTTCCTTATTTCTTCAAAATGTTTAACAAAATAATACATTTTCAAAAGGCATTATGCTTTATCTTGTCAGTATTTCCAGTACTTTGTGTCTCCTGGACTTTATGCAATGGAAGTGTGTGCGCAGATGGAATATGTTCTACCATTTGGCTTAATGACAATTTTTCACACCACTAATTTGCTTTCTTTATTTTATTTTTTATTTTAAGCCTCACAAGAATTGAAGTAACATATATAACATATAATAATTTTGTTTTCTTGATTTCAATATATGTAAATTAGGGGGGACTGCCTGGTAAGGATGAATGATGTGTCAGAGCTCTAGAAGACAAAGCTCTCACCTCTGCCTCTAACTTGTTTTATGACCTTGAGGTAACCACTTAATCATTCTGCATTTCATTTTCCTCATTTGCCAAATGACAAAGTGAACTAAATGACCTTGAAAACCTATTTTTTTTTTTAAGTGTCAGTCTATCCAAGACTCAAGTTGATCTTTGAAAAGTATTGTTTGAAATTAGGGCAAATACGTGTATGTGTTGGTTGGGCAAAGTTGGAGGCACTAAAAATTGGTTTCAACATATTAAAAATATTTTGTGCTCTGACGCTTGACCAAGGCCTCCTAACAGTGTGCTTTAGTGGTTTGTGAAACATATTTCTAAGGCCAAGGTAATTATAGTTGTTCCACTGAAGCATGACAAATGGCCCCTCACTATGAATTCTTTTATGGGAAAGAAAAATCTTCCATGACAACAGCCCTGGAACTTAATGACAGGCTCCAGATCTGGGGGCAAGAATAGAGACAGTCATTGGCTGCAGTCAAGAGAGAGAAGACAACAGCATGGGCTCACCTGGGAAGAATCAGGGCAGAGTGATGTAACAATAACAACAACGACATTAGTGAGGCTCTGCTGAGAACTTGCAGAAAAATATAAAAAATTGACAGGATGTTGTCCCAATAATTTCATATACACTATCTCATTTAATTCCCACAATGCAGCCGGTCACAGTGGCTCATGCCTGTAATCCCAGCACTTTAGGAGGCCGAGGCGGGTATATCTCAAGGTCAGGAGTTTGAGACCAGCCTGGCCAAGATGGTAAAACCCCATCTCTACTAAAAATGCAAAAATTAGCCCGGTATGGTGGTGGACACTTGTGATCCCAGCTACTCGGGAGGCTGAGGCAGGAGAATCACTTGAACCTGGGAGACAGAGGTTGCAGTGAGCCAAGATTGTGCCACTGCACTCTAGCCTGGGCAATGGCGCAAGACTCCATCTCAAAAAGAAAAAAAAAAAATTCCCACAATGCCCCTAAGAGATAGATTATGAGGTAGGTACTTTTATTTTTTCTGTTTTACAAAGATGAGCATTGGGAGGTTCTTTAAAAACGAAGCTAGATAACCTCCTTCGAATTATTCAGCCATTAGTTGTCAGAGAGGATTTGAACCCTGAGAGTTCATTCATTCATTTAACACGTTTGTTTTGTTTTGTTTTGAATGCCTGTTATGCACCAGGCACCCATCTAAAGGCTGGTGACACAGAAGCGAATGAAGCAAAATTTCTGCTTTTATGGAGTTTGGCTAGTAGAGGATGAGACCAGTCATAACAAACCAATAAATCAATAAATAATTTCAGAGGGCCATAGTGCTATGAAGAAAGATCAGCTCTCTGTGAGGAGAGTGACTGGGGCAGAGGGAAGGTCACTTTACAGGATCTTGGCAGGGAAAGCCCCTGGCTGGTGACATCAAGCTGAGCCCTATGCGATGGAGCCAGTGAGCCATGCAGCGAACTATTGGAGGGCATTTTACCTGCAGAGTCCATCAGAGCAAAGGTCAAGGACTCAAAAGAGCTTGGCTTGTTCTAGGAACAGATAGAAAGCCAGTGTAGTTGGATGATAAATGAGAAAAGGGAAAAATGTCTGCAGTGGAGTCAAAGAGGTGGGCAGGCTCCCGATGATGCAGGACCCATGGGCCACAGTAGGATGCCTGGATTTTATTCCACGTGCAGGGAAGGCCTTGGAGGATTTTACACTAGGAAGTGTTGTGATCTTCAGTCTCTGCAGGCAGATTTCTTCCTCTAGCTTATGTTGCCAACAAGGAGCATCTGAAACGGACTAGGTTGTTTATGTAGCCCACAGCCTAAAGGAGTATTAACTTAGGGGCCAGCGTTTCAGACGAAACAAAACTGTAGGGTTTCCACAGAACAACAAGACTGAAATGGACAGCTAGAGGTCTCCTTAGCTGAACTTCTGACTTTAGGTAAGAAGACCTTAGCAGATCCAAGTGGACTATACTAAAGACCTTCAGAAAGGGAACTTCATCTTCTGTCTTGAGACTTTCCCTGAGTATATAGAAGGCGGTGCTGTAGATACTGAACTTGTTTGACCACTTCTTGGTCTGGAGGTTGTACTTGTCTCATAGAATAAACCTCATCCAAAATAACAAGACATTACAGCTTTGAGTAGGTGGCATCTCAGGGATTTGCATTTCTGTGTAATCTATCGTGTGTGTGTGTGTGTGTATGTGTATGTGTGTATCTATTTGTCTTTGAAAAAATATTTTTGAAGATGCCTTCAACATTTTAACATAGAGAACCGGGGCACGTTGGCTCATGCCTGTAATGCCAGCACTTGGGGAGGCTGAGGCAGGTTGATCACTTGAGGTCAGGAATTCAAGAGCAGCCAGGCCAATATGGTGAAACCCCATCTCTACTAAAAATACAAAAATTAGCTGGGTGTGGTGGCACATACCTGTAATCCCAGCTACTTGGGAGGCTAAGGCAGGAGAATTGCCTGAACCTAGGAGGCGGAGGTTGCAGTGAGCCAAGATCATGCCACTGCACTTCAGCCTGAGCAACAGAGTGAGACTGTCTCAAAAAACAAACAAACAAACAAAACAAAAAAGCAAAAAGCAAAAACAAAGGGCCTGGCATTTCTGATGAGGGGGCATTGTATGAATGGGACTAGAATTTGTTTTGTAAACTCAGCAACTTGGTTAATTTTATTTGAATGCTCTTTATAAACAAACACTCATGTTAACCCATTGAAATTGATTTATGTCACCTATGGGATGAAATTAATTGGTTGGGTTAAAGTCTCACTATTATAAGACACTGTTCTCTTACTTTGACAAAAATATTCAGAGTTAATGAACACATTGATTTAGCAAAACCCAGTTTGAATAACATGGTAAACCATCACTAATGCACTGACTGTGTGTGTGCCTAGGTGGCCGACTATCCCTCTGTAGGTTCTTGACAATTCAGTCCTAACAACACAAATTTGTTTGTATGAAATGAGCATGAGAGACATTTAGTTGAGCCCTGTGATATGGTGGGCCCCAGAGAGCAAGGTAATAATTGTGAAAGAATTCAATTTAAGCTGCACAAGTGAGTAGGATTTGGGGAAGAATACTACCCTTGAATTAGTTTTTATTTATGAAGAGCCTATTTGTTTCTCAGGTGGAAAAACATCCTCAAACCACCTTACTTCATGAGTGAGGTCAGAAAAGTCTAATGGAGCCGGGTGCAGTGGCTCCTGCCTGTAATCCCAGCACTTCAGGAGGCCGAGGCAGGTGGATCACTTGAGGTCAGGAGTTCAAGACCAGCCTGGCCAACATGGCAAAACCCCACCTCTACCAAAAAATATAAAAAATTGGCTGGGTGTGGTGACACGTGCCTGTAATCCCAGCTACTCGGGAGGCTGAGGCAGGAGGATTGCTTGAACCCAGGATGTGAAGGTTGCAGTGAACCGAGATCATGCCGCTGCACTCCAGCCTGGGTAACAGAATGAGACTCCGTCTCAAGAAACGTTTAACAGGACAGGAACACAAGGACAAGGGTAGTCTAAGGGCAGGCTGTGTGGTGCACCAGAGGTAGAGGATGACGAGAACAGAGTTTCCATATCTAAAGGTGCTGAACTAGAAAACTCTCAAGGTTCCCCCACATCAGCATTCTGTAGTTTGGCAAAAAAGGATTTTTTTTCCTCCTATTTGAGTTAGAGCATGGTTTCCCAAGGCCTTATAGCTGTGAGTGCAGGAGGACTCTAACAACTGCATCAGAATTATAAATTCAGCTGTCAGCATTGGGATGGTTGAGTTGACTGAACAAGCAGGTTTTCTTTCATTGTCTGTTTCCTAGATGGAGGAATAACAATTTCAGCCTCTCCACTTTGTTGTAACTCTGTCAGTCTGACATTTCTGATTGCTGAGAGGTTTGTGGAAATTTTCTAAGTCACACATTGGAGTTAATTCAAGGAGATAATGCAATTCCAATGGAATCATCAGTGTCTCTGCTGTCAGATCGAGTATTTTAGGAGTTCAGTTGGTTGAGTTGCACAACTCTACAGATTTAATACCACATACTTGCCGCTTTGTGTCTTGCCCTCAAGTCTTAATAAATGGGCTAAAGGTCTGATTGGAAACTGTGAGATAAATTATATGTTTACTATGCCAAGTTAAGTAAATACCATTTGAAAGGATTACTAGAGGGTACAATCAAGTTAATTGCTTTAAAAATCTTTTTTGATTTACTGGGCTCTATGAAAATTGTTAAGCAATTGATCTGCCACAGTACATGAGCTGAAGAAAGTGGTGCTGAGTCCACAAGGTTTCCATGCACATCCCCTCCCCTGTGCCTGGAACTGCCCCCTCAATGAGAAGAGAGTCCCCCCGAGACCCACATGCAAGTACTGCAGACAGACTGTTGTTCCTCCAGAGAAGACACACGTTGACAGCTTGACGTTCAGACTGATGATGGATTTCTTTTTTTTTTTTATTCTAGATGCTGAAGAATACCAGCCTCCAATATGGAAATCATACCGTGAGTACCTGAAATGAAAATCTCCCCAGAAGTCTTTAGCAGGCCAGCCTTTTTGAACAATTCTTGCCAGCGATGTGGTGCACACAAGTGTTCCCACCTCACAGTGTTGAAAACTCAAATCTTTCTTTCCACTGAGGAAAAAGATTAGTCAGAGAGGATTAACTGAGCCGCCTCCTCTTACCAGGGGCTCCAAGAACCAGCTGTGGCCCATTTCAGAAATGCTTGGAAGACAGGTGGACTTTCTGACTCTCTGCCTTTCAGTTTGGGGCTTTATTTTTATTTATTTTTTTATACCATTGATTAGCAAGTGAGAATGTGTTCATTTCTGTGAATTATGTTTTTGGCCAATCATTCTAAGGATAAAATATTATGTGACATCAACCACTGAAAAATGAACAGATAGTAAAGAACCATGTTTGGTCACCAAGGGTGACTCTTAGAAACAGATCCTGCCTGATCATCAGTCACCCGCCTAGCTCCCCTCATGAAGGCAGGTGGCTGTCATCACCTAAGTCTTGTCTTCTCTTTCCTTAGTACTATATGCTTGACTCGGGAACTCCCCAGTGAGAGAGGGCAGGACTGTGGTAGGAGGAGCCCACTGTGTCCAGAGCCAGGGGACGCAGGTCCTGGCTCAGGCTCCAGTTCTGCCATCGTCATTAGCATTCCTAATAAAGCTGCCAGGGTTACCACTCCCCATCAAGAACCTGCCCTGTGCTGGCCACCGCACCAAGCAGCCAAGTCCTGAATTCTTACCATAGCTCTCAAAGATGGGTACCATTTTTTTTTAATTTATTTTTTTGAGACAGTGTCTCGCTCTGTCACCCAGGCTGGTGTGCAGTGGCGCAATCTCAGCTCACTGCAACCTCCACCTCCCGGGCTCAGGTGATCCTACACCCTCAGCCTCCCAAGTATGTGGGACTGTTACAGACGCCACCACACCCAGATAATTTTTTCTATTTTTATTAGAGATGGGTTTTGCCATGTTGCCCAGGGTGGTTTTGAACCCCTGAACTGAGACAATCCACCAACCTTGGCCTCCCAAATTGCTGGGATTTCAGGCATCAGCCACCATACCAGGCCTATGGGGACTGTTATTATCTCTATTTCACATGTAAGGAAACCATGGCTCAGGGAGGCTAAGTAACTTGGTGAAGTATTCACAAAAAGTAGTGGGGTAGCGTTCTGAGTGGAACCCACAGCCTGCGTGTGTCCAAGACTTGTCCATTCTATTCAAAATCTTATATATACATAAGTGCATGTATACACACACACATACACACATATTATATATCGATATATAACATATACATACACACAGCCACACACACACACATAAATATATATGTATGTATTTGTTACAAAAGCAATACAAAGCTACATAAAAGACACGTTAGGGAAATATGTAAAACTGAGAGTAAAAATTTCCAACATCCACAAATTCCCCACCCCATATTCCAGTTCACTCTCCCCTTTGCCAGTTGCTGAACTCTGTGAATTTGGGGAGGCAGATCCTTCTGATTGTTTAAAAGCACGTGCTTCATGTTAAGCATTTTCGTCGTTGTTGAGTAAAAATGGCTTTACGCTATGTCTTTCAGCTTGCTTGTTTCACTTCACAAACATCTTGTTTTTATCTCTCCTTGTCAGCACATACAGAGGCACCTTGTTCTTCGTTACATAAGTCCGTTCTTCCATCTGTGAAATAATGGGGCTGTGCTGGGTCTCTAAGGGCCCTTCCAGTCTAATGCTCTGCATTCCGATCTTCTATTTTGAAAGGCCGTGCTAATGACTTAGTAATTGGATGTTTTTGTTTGTTTGTTTCCTAATGGAGTGTGAAGAGCTCTGACAGTAAATCGACAGAATATCTGTAGTGAGAGGCATTGGGTGTTCCATGGCTTCCTGTGCTTTGCACACTGGCTCACACATGGCCTTGCATACATTAATGACCCAATAAATATTTGTTGAGAGAATGCCACCACAGAGAGCTTTGCTGAAGCGAAAAGATGGCATTGGCTGAAATTCATTTTGCCTTCTTTTAAGAGACCTTGGGCCACCCGATAACGTCTCTTAAAAGTACTTCTATGTCTTGAGGAAGCTGGAAAATCTTTGCTACTTAATGTTAACAATATCAATTTTAACCCTTCTGTATTGGTTTTAAGTTTGATTTTTGGATCTAACCAAGTTGTGTTTTTAAAAAAATTTTCTGTATAATCATAAAACTTTACTTGCAAAAGTTCCTCTTTATTATATCCAACTAATAGTCATCCAGGCTCCATTTGAGAGCATCTAGTGATGTAGATCTCTGAAAGTGAGGGGAGTATGCCATCCATGGCATCAAAAACGTGTTGACCAAAGCCCTACAGACCACCAGTGAGGAAGAATTCTCTTTTGGTCATTCTGGATCCATGAATTATTTGAGTTTGGGTGTTAGACCACATATGAATTATCAAGCTCATACTACTCCATGTTTTTCCCAAGAATATCATCCATTCATTTAATCTTTCAGCAAATACATTCTAAATGTCAGAGGATAAGTGTTAGAAATCAACAATGAATAAAGTGTGGCTTATACTTTCTTCCAATGTACAGTCTAGTCAAGGAGACAGATGTAAACCAATAAACTTAAAATGCAAATGAATTCTGGTAACAAAACGCTACTCTTCTATCTCCTGGGAAAGAAGACTATAGAAGTCAAATTTGCATGTGGGTCTTGAAGGATGACTAGGAGAAGGAATCTGAGGGCCTTCATGAGATGCTTTTTAAAAAATCCAAGTATGCTAAAATGGTATCATTTTCCTGATATGAAAGTCCAACAAAGCTATCAGAATATTGAATTTGTCTTATTTTAAACAAACTGTTGGTAAACCCGTTCTGAACCCCAGGAATTTCCAAGCCTTTCTCTTTGAAATGTTCACAGATTATCCTTTGAGAGGTTAATTTTAGATACTGATGTCTAACTCATTATCATATCATGTATGGAATCCATATTCTTCCATCACACACTTTTTTAAACTCTAGCAGTTTTCGGTACTATCAATTCTGTCATATATTTACTAGATACAGTATATTTTTTGCCATAGCATAGGACTTGGTTTAAAAATTTATTATTTGCAATGATTAGACAAGTAAGTAGCTATATCCTTGTTTTCATTGACCTTTTTTGGCCATAACTTTGACTTATTTAATGTCAAATTCTTGTTATGAAGCACTAGCCCCAAGTATGGCATTATTCCTACAAGAAAATCTGTCTTAACCAGGCATGGTGGCATGCCTTGTAGTCCTAGCTACTCGAAAAGGCTAAGGTGGGAGCATCACTTGAGCCCAGGAGTTTGAGGCTATAGGGAGCTATGATCATACCATTGCACTCCAGCCTGTGCAACAGCGAGACCCTGTCTCTAAAAAACTTTACTTTTAAAAAGAAAAGAAAATTAGTCCATTTCTAATGATTCATTTTAAGAAGCAGTTTCTGAGTTTTATTCTTGGCTGCAAGCAACAGAATACTACTCTCAATCACATTGATTGACTTAAGCCAAAAGTCCAGAGGCACTGACTTCAGACATGACTGTTCCAGCAACTCAAATGACATTACCAAAATCCAATGTGTATTTCTTCCTTTCTTGGCTCTGCTTTCCTAGATTTGACTCTACTCTTACTATGTTCTTCCCTTGGGATCCCCCTGTAACTATCAACAATATCAGGGCAGTGGCTTTCTTATCCAAAAGCAACAGGCAAAGGGACAGTCTGCTTTCTTGACACATCTAACAAAGTCTCAGAATTGAGTCTCAGTCCTAATTGACCTAGGTTACCCATTTCTGACTCTATCACTGTGGTCAGGGATGTGCTGACTGCCCTAAACCAATCAGGACTCACCACTGGAATTCGGGAAAGGATCAACCCCATATAACCCTGTATAACATGATTGGAAAATTTGGAATAATATTGGAAGCAGGAAGATGAAAATGGATGCTGGGAAGGCAACCATAAATATCTGGCTAAGAAATTTAGAAGAGTAAGAGTAAGAAATCAGTTCTCTCAATATTTTATATAAATTATAGTGTTCATTAATTTCACTCCTTCATTCAACAAATGCATATTAAGTCTCTGCCTTAAGCCAGACACTGTGCTTAGAGTTGGGCCACAAAGATGGATAAGATCGCTGTTGACTCAAGGAACCATGATGCCACGTGATGGCCTTTAAGTCCCTGCCCTCTCTGCTCCTTTGCTTTTCTTAGAAGCTAACTTCATGGCTCACTGAACTGTTTCCATAGAATAATCTTGTCCCAAAGTACCATACATCTGCAGCTAATTCTTAAGTCTCAAGACTGAACACAAGAAACATTGATGAAGTCACTGAGAAAGCTTTGGTTTCAATGCTCTAAAAGAAAAGCTACTTTCACGTTCACTTAAAAATAATAATAAAGCTACATTCTAAATGTTAAGCCAGAACTGTATAAACTTTTTGCCTCGAGCAGGCAAGTTCAAAAGCCAACCACCATGATTATGCTCTGAAAGATTTTCTTTCTTAAGAGGCCAAGTGCCAATTAGGCAGCAGATGCAGTGGCTGACAGCTCTCCCTGGAGGCTCCCCTGGGCAGCAGGTCACGCAGGCATAGCTTGTGCCTGTTTTACAGATATGAAGTTTAGAGCCTCAGAACCCTGATCTACAGAATCCCAGCATCAGAATCACTTGGGAAGAATATTTATGATAATTTTTCCTCAGCCTTACCACAGATCTCTGGATCAGAAAAGTGGGGGGATGTGCAATGTATCAAACCCTACAGGTTTCTCTTATACACACTTATGCCTGAAACCCCTCAGTGTGTGGGCAACTGTCATCTCCTCCTAGAGGTTTTTCACAGTGCCATTAGACAAGATAATTAAATCCCCATTAAGACTTGACGTTCTGGCCGGGTGCAGTGGCTCACACCTGTAATCCCAGCACTTTGGGAGGCCAAGGCAGGCGGATCACCTGAGGTTGGGAGTTCGAGACCAGCCTGACCAATATGAAGAAACCCTGTCTCTACTGAAAATACAAAATTAGCTGGTCATGGTGGTGCATGCCTGTAATCCCAGATACTCAGGAGGCTGAGGCAGGAGAATCCTTGAACCTGGGAGGTGGAAGTTGCGGTTAGCCGAGATCGTGCCATTGCACTCCAGCCTGGGCAACAAGAGTGAAACCCCATCTCAAAAAAAAAAAAAAAGAAAAGAAAAGACTTGACATTCTGTTAGCAAGGCAAGGCCTTCCCGTGGCAGGCTGGAGGGTGAATTTGAGCCAAAGAAAACATCTAAAGTACCTATAATTCCCTGCGCATAAGGTTTTCCCATGAAAACTGGGATGACATGAGCAGTGAACAGGGTCATACTGGCTCAGTGTGATGGCCAAGTGGCTGGATTCAGCTCCTGGGTCCATATACCCTCCTTAGAAAGAAAGAAGTAGACTGTTAGAAGCCATCCCTGCTGGATCTCTTATGAGCTGGTGGAGCTGGTCTGGGCTTCAAGGCCACCCAGGCTGTGGGCTTTCACCCATTAGCAGTCTGTTTCTGTTCCCAGAGTGAGTCAAGTTTTCTTACTGAAGAAAAAGTAAAACAGTCTGTCAGTGAGCTCTCAATTTCTCAATCTGCTTTGGGTTTCTTGGGGAGTTAGGGAGCTCTACCTCCATGTTCCCCAGTGACTGCCACCCCTGCCAAACAGCTTACTCTGGTGCTAAGAATTCTCTGGTGTGCGGCAGAGGGCCTGGGGCTGGGAATTCCTGGCACATATGTGGGACATTGCTGCAGAAGCAATTCCATCACATCACCTCTCAGCTCACAGACCACCCAAGAATAGACATACATTATTGCATGTGACTTTGAAATGTGTTTGTTGAACAAGGAAAATTCAAGAAGCAACGTTTTCAGATTATGTGATAAATTTCAGTTATATTAAACTCTGCCTCAGAGATTTTTTTCATGGATGTTTGTTCTGCTATAGCTAACCTTGAAAATGATGGGCAGGCTCTCATTTGAAGCTAAGAGAAGAGATTGGGCCTATTTTTATATGGCTGCCATGGTCATTGATTGTCATCTCATTATCTTTATAGCCAGCTAGGAAACCCAGATGGCAAATAGGCTTCTGTGCCTACTTGCCAACTTCTGTTGTTTGGAACAGCATAGAACAGGGGTTTGCAGATTCTGAGACCTGCTCATTGAGAAATAAGTCATCAAATAATGATGTCTCTTGCCGAGGGGCCAGGAGAGAGAGGTGGCAGTCCCTCGCTTCTGGGGTTTGCCTTCCCTCTTGCCTCCTCCAAGTCGCCCCTGGCTGGGATTGTTCTTTGTTGTGAGATTGGTGAATTACCAAATTTTTCTTTGCTAAAGCTCAGAGGGTCCCTAGAGAATGCAGCTGTGGGATTTAGCCTGTTGATTATAGGAGAGGAACTGTCCAGAAATGTTCCATCACCTGCATCCTTTATTTGTGTAGTAGCATCTCAATATCTCAGTTGCTCAGGGTCCCTCCTTCCATTCACTTTGTAAACCAGTCTTGTCAATTCTCTTTTGAATCTCTGAGACCATCAACTCACCTTCACATCTGCAATTGCACCAGTGTTATCTTAACTCACACTTTCACAACCTCATCTGTGTACCATTGAAACACTGTTCTCTCTTGCTTGCTTGTCTCCAGTGTCCCCATGTCTGATCCCTCTTTCAGCAAGGCAAAGGACAGTGGCTCCTACTTCTAGATGTGCATAAGTCTCTTGAAGAGCTTTAAAAAGAACAGATTTAGGGGCCTCTGGCCAGACTGGGAGAGTAAGCATTGCCAGAGATGGAGTCTGGGAATCTGTATTATTTTATAACAACTCCTCGGAGATTCTAATGTGAGCAGCTCCTCATGGGCCCTCTCCACCATCTAGTTAGGCAACCACTGGCTCAGGCTGAAAACTACAGGCTTTGGGTTTTGGAAATCGGGACTATGAATCTTGATTTCATCTTATGATCTGCGTGACCTTGAGAATCTTCAAAGCTGGTAGGCAACTGTGCTACCTTATTAGTGAGGGGAATAACAGTTACCTTGGAAGCTTTTTGGGAAGATGAAGTAAGAAGATGCATATAATGTGCCTGGCACATGGTCTGTGCCCAGAAAAGGGCAGTATTTATTCTTCTGAATAACCTTATCCCTGTTACCAATATTTTTAAACAGAGTAGATCATGGCTTTTGCTCAAACATGTGACTGTCCCTTAGTTACAGACAGGAGGACAGTGACAGTCCCCAGCATGTCATTCAAGGTCCAGCCCCACATGGCCTTCTCACACATTCCACACCCTGGCTCAGCAGCCACACTGGCCTCTTGCTGACCAGTCAGCTCATCATTTCCTTTCCCTGCAGTTCCTCTTTCCTCTATCTGTAACCTTCTCTCTTCTCTACCTGCAGAACCCTTCTAATCCTTAAGGAGAGCTCCCTGCCTCTTCCCTTGGGAAGATGTTCTGACCTCTTGAGTAAATAGAATAGCTTCCTCCTCTTCCCCCATTAAAGCACTTGGCCCACCTTGGTTTTGTGTCTCTATGCATGTCCGCCATCACTGGCGTCTCCTCGAAGGCACAGATTGTGACCCATGGGTCGTTAGATACAGTCTGTTCATTCACCAAATAATTAAAAATACGTTCACAAAGCCACTTCAGTCACAAGTGTGAAGCCTAAAGTGTGAGCTTCAGGGTCTAGTTCCCCATGGTGTCCCACATATCACTGTTGATTTCAGAGGCATTAATAATGGGAAGAGAATAGTGAATAGGATTCTCTCACTGTGAATTCTATAGTCCTTCTTAGATCTAGAACTCTGTGGTTCTAGGAGATGGCCCCTTTGACTCCTGCTACACACACTGTCAGTAACATTCTGCTAAAAAGCAGCTTAGTAGTATTGGGCTGATTAAAGGGGAATAAAGGGACACATATGCATTAAACATGTACTACAAGGCTGAGCATGCTGGCTCACGCCTGTAATCCCAGTGCTTTGGGAGGTCGAGGCGGGTGGATCACTTGAGGTCAGGAGTTCGAGACCAGCCTGACCAATATGGTGAAACCCCATCTCTACAAAAACACAAAAATTAGCCAGGCATGGTGATGCGTGCCTATAGTCCCAGCTACTTGGGAGGCTGAGGCAGGAGAATCGCTTGAACCCAGGAAGTGGAGGTTGCAGTGAGCCGAGATTGTGCCACTGCACTCTAGCCTGGGCAACAGAGCGAGCCTCCGTCTCAAACAACAACAGCAACAACACCACCACCACCATCTACTATGTGCCAAGCACTGTTCTAGATGCTGGGGATTCTGCAGTGCACGGAACAACGTCCCTGTCCTCAAAGAGTTTACATTTTAGTTAAGGGAGATGGTACACAAAATAAATAAACACAATATTTATGTCTTGTTTATTAATTGTGTTAACGATGATGAGTGCTGTGAAGAAACTTAAAACTATGTAAGGGAACAGAGGGATAGAGTGGAATTTTATACAGGCAAGTCAGGGAAGACCTCCCTGATAAGGTGAGATTTAAGCAGATATTTGAATGAAGGGAGAGAGTGAGCCGTGTGTATATCTTGGGAGTGAGTAATCCAGATGGAAGGAACAGTAACTGCAAAAGCCCTGAGGCATGGGAGATATAAACCAGGGAAGCAGGGTTGATGGCACCCATCTGTATTCGCAGCTACTTGGGAGGTGGAGACAGGGGGACTGTTTGAACCCAAGAGTTTGATTCCAGCCTGGGCAACATAGTGAGGCCCCATCTCTTAAAAAAAAAAAATAGACCAACAATCAAACCAGGGGCTTTGGAATCAAAAGGATGTATTTTAGCTCTATGCCCTGCCCTGGAGCAAATATTTAACTTCTCTGCACTGTTCCTCATCCCCTATCCAGAATGATAATGACACAAAGTTATTTTTTCTGGTTCCTTAAGAAGATTTAATACATGTTATTCCTGACACATGGCAGGCACTTGGTATGCTGGTGCCCTTCTCTTCTCCCAGACTCTCCATTCATTCTGAAAGCCTCCACATAATGCTAACTGTGGTATCTGGCATATAGCAGATGCTCACATATTTGCTTGTAAGAATTGCAAAGGAGCACTTAGCTAAAAATGCTTCTCTTTTATAACAGGTATGCTTCCTTTGCCACCTCTATTAAAAATGGTATTCACAAAGCCATTTCAGCCATATATCACTGTTGGCTTCTAGAAGCATTGACAATGGGAAGAGAAGAGTGGGCAGGATTCTCTGAATGTGAATTCTGCAATTCCTCTGCGATTTTAGGAGATGGCCATTGCATGCTCATTAGCAGTAACATCCTGCTAAAAAGCAGCTTAGTAGTTTTGGGAGTGATTCCAGAGGAATAAAGGAATTCCATGTAGCCTCCCTGGTGATTAAGGAGGGCATGAGCTATACTGGGGTAGCCAGAGGAATGTCCACAACTGTTTCTCTGTCTTTGATTGGCCAACTCTTCCTCATGTATTAAAAGTAGCCTTCTCTGACCTTATCTCTTATAGCTTTTTCTTTTGAATAAGCAATACATATGATTCAAAACTCAAAACAACATAAAGTATACATTGAGGAATCTTTGTTCCACTCCTGTCCTTGTCTTTCTTTTTATCCCCTGAAAGTAAATGCTTTTCTTTCTTTCTTGTTCCTTCCAGAGTTTCTTTATACAGATGTAAACAAAACTGAATATACATTATTATTTTACTCCCTTTCTTAAAATGAATGTGTATTCTATGTATTTATGGTTGTGTGTGTGTGTATTTTACCTTGCTCTTTTTGCTTAACAGAATGTCAAGGGTATCGATCCAGGTCAGTGCATAGAGAGCTTTCTCAGTCCTTATTACAGGGGCATGGTATCCATCAGAAGACATACCATAGTTAATTTAACTATTTCCTTCTAACAAAGATTGGTAAACCAAGTCTTGAAAAGATGATCCTTGCCAGCCCTGTACTTACTATACTATTTCATAAAAACATTTGGGCCTCTCACTAAAGCTGATAGGGTTCTTGAAAGTAGAGGCTGTGGTTTTATTTATATTTATATCCATAGCACCTCGACAAAACCTGAGGATACAAGACAAGCAAAAACAAACGTGATGCCTTGCTTCATGGTGGGACTTACAACATGCAGGGAGAGACCATTGTTTTTGGAACTCACACCAATAAATACAGAACTATAATTGTTGATAAGTTATATAAAGGAAAGTACAGGGGATTGTAAGAGCATAGACTAGGGTGATGTCTTTGGATCTGGTGTGAGAGATGTCAAGAAGGACTCCTCCATGAAGTTGATATTTGAACTAAGGACATGATGATAAGGGGCAGATAACAAGAGGTAGAGAAGCAGTAGAGGAAGATGTCATAGACAGAAGGAATAGCATATGCAAAGGCCCTGTGGTAGAAGGGAGCACTGCATATTTAGGGAAAGGGGAGGAAACAAACTTGGCTGAGCAGAGAGGAGGGCACATGGTAATACTGTAGAAGGAGACAGGCAAAAGCATGTGGGGCATTTGATCTTCCTCTGAGAGCAATGTGAGGGCATGTAAGGGGAGTGACATGGTCTTGTTTTAAAACAGTCATTCTAGCCACCAGGGAAAAAACAGGCTGCAGGATGGGAAGAGTCCAGAGCTTGGAGTAGGGTGTTAATGATAGTGATGAAGAGGAGTCGACAGACTTTGGAGATGTTTCAAAGCAAACGTGACAGGTCTGTTGATGAACTGACCATCTGAGGTGTGATGAACAACTTCTAGGATGCTGGTGGCTAGAGAAATAGGATGAATAATGGGCTCCTTCACTGATATCAGAATTCCCAGAAGCCTAGATTTGGAGGAAAAGATCTTGAGTTCAACTTTTGACATATTGAAGTTGAGGTCCCTTTTCTTTTGAGAAAGTCAGGAGGAATCTGTAGGAAGTAAGGTATACATCCTGGAGCTTAGAGGAGGGTTCTGAGCTGAAATGTGGGCGCCTTTGTGTGTAGGAGATAAATGAAGTTTTAGAGTTAGAGGAGATTCCCTAGGGAGAAGAAAGAGAATGAGACCTGAAGAGGGTCTAAGGTAAGCCTTGGGTCTCCTATGGTCAGTGGACAGGTAGAGGAGGAGGAGGAGCAGCAACATGCATAGGAAAGAGGTAGCCAGGATCAAAGGAGGAAGACCAGGAGGGTGGTGCCATGGAAGCCAATGGAAAGAGATAGCACAAAGTGAACAGTGTCAATTGGTTGATGATCTCACGTGCAAGGCCATTCATCTTTCCTCCACCTAGTCCCACTTTCCATGTATTGGTTCATTGGGCTCTGAAAGCTCTTTCTCTATAGGGAGGCAGGTGTGTAGAAGCCTTCTTTTTATCTGTCTGTCATTTTTGGTGTCCTGAGCTAAAGGGTTATGTTGAACTCTGTTTTCCTTTCACAGATGACTACAGTCATCCTTAGGTGACACATTAGTGTGGGTGACCTATACCTAGAAATGTGGTACATTTCAAAATGTATAGAGGGTTAGATAGCTCCTTATCTGTGCTAAAACCAGGTAGTTTACACTAATTAGGTAAGAAAATAACCACGTTCAGCCAAAGACAATGGGGAGCCATAAGTACAAAATATATTCCATCGTTTTTATCTGTGTTTTCATATAATCACCTGCCTTTCAATTACATTTTTTTATTTTTAGACCTAAAAATAGATCGGAAAGTTTTGCTTATTACATTTTCTAGGAAGACTTTGTCAGATCTAGTTTTTTGAAACTTTTTGTAGATTTATTCCATTTAAAATTAATTCTTTCCTCTTCAGGATTCTGAAGATAACATCAACTTTTTTTTTTTTTTCCAACCTGTATTTTCACGGAAGTAGAATCCAAAGGTACCTGCTTAGGATAGTTTTTCTCTTTAGCAGAAATAAGCAGACTAGCTGAGCAGCAGAAAAATCACTCATTATATTCTGAAAAATCATCAATAATTGTCTGATAGATTGCTTTATATACAATGACCTGCTTTCCTCCATGCCTAAGACTGAAAGTCTGTCTTTAAATGAGGTTAGGAAGGAGTTATTATTATTTAAGATGAGAAAGCACCCAGGAAAGAGGAATGACAGTGGATGGAAAGTCATCAAATGGATGAGAATTCACAGTGTGATAGACAGGGCAAAAATGGAGGGAGAAAAGAGCGAGAAATGGCTTGGTGTTTCACTCACTCAGAATCAGTTATATCTTTGTACATAGCTAACATCTCAGAGAATCACACTCCTCTTAAAATGCCAGTTCTTTTCCTGGTATGTCAAGAGACATCGGCATTTAAATTCAGGAATCCTATTATATGATCTTACTACTCAGTTACTCACAAGTAGAATTTCATCTTTAAAATAGTCAAAATAATTTTGGCCACATTTGGTCTTCCAAGAAAGCCATAAAATGAACAATGCCAGTAACAATTATGAAACTAAATTGGCCTTATAAGAATAAAAAAATCAATCTTGCAAGTTCATATTCACAATGACTAATTTCCATATAAATGATCTGACTTTATCCAGTCTAAAAAATGTGCCTGTATTCTCTTGTTTTTTTATATTTGCAATTCTCGAGGTGTACTTAGGTGGAAATATTTGAAGGCATGTTGATATGTGTTGCGGTATTCTAATTCTAATTATTTCTCTCTCTCTGTCTTTTTTTTTTTTTTTTTTTTTTTTTTTTGGCAGTATATCAGTTACAGCAAGAGGCACCTCGTCCCAAGAGAATCATTTGTCCTCGGGAGGTCAGTACTCAGCTATTTCCAATACACCTTGTTAAATATGATGAATTGTCAGCACTACATAGAGAGTGGAGGGATTTCAGGTTTCCTGGGAGTTGATTTCTATTAACGTTTGTTAGAGTGTCGAAAAATTTAACATCTTCATAATCTATATTTTGACATCAGACATTATTTAAAAAATACTAACAAACCAACTTGGATTCAGATGTCTCCTATTTTTAACCATTACCGAGACAAATTAAACAACCTTTGTAAACACCAAAAAATGTGTATTCTGGATGTTTTCTTTGTTAATATCCTTTAGATTCTTTTAGCATTTTTTATGATGAAATGCTTACAGTAGAGAAAGTACAGGGAATAATAAACCTCTGGGTATTTTCAGTGCCCATAGTTAGTAAATCTTTATGCTTGGTCATATTTACATGACATTTTAAAATAATAAAGGCTGACAAAAAAGTGATGAGGTTTTAATTCTAACTTTCCTTAATTCACTAATCAGTTCTCTGAGTGTGGGATGCCAGCAAGATTTGAAAGGCAGGACTAAGGCTCTATTTTCTGTTTTTATTCTGATCAGTTTCTTTAATAGCATACTTAATATCCTTCAAATCAAAGGCCCCTGGGTCCTTGCTTATTTTTGTCATCACTGGGATTAGATAGAGAGCTGCGGATAGCTTTTAAAGTGCCATGCATGCCTTATCAGGAGGGAAAGGCTCCAATTCCAACACTCTTGAGATTCACTCTTGAACATTAGTACTTTTTGGATCAGGTTTTGAACCTGTTTCAAAGACTTATGTCCATGCATACCCATACTCAGAGCCAAGTTATCATGGTTTAATACATTTTTCTATGTAAAATTTTACATCTGTTGAAGGGCAATGAAATTCATCAGGTCATCTCAATTTTAGGACACAGTAGACTTTCTCACCCTAGCCATATGACTGGAGAGGAGGAAATATCTGGTGCTTAAGGAAAAATCCAGGATGAGTTCCGTTTATTTCGTACTCTGATCTTGTCTTAACTCTGGGGTCAATATATTCAAATAATATATTCAATAATATTTGTTATTCAATAACCAAATCCAATAATATTCAATATTTTTTCAAATGAGAGAAAAATAGGATAAATACAAATTTTTGAATGAGATGCACTAAATAAGAGTGTTCTCAGTGCAAATTAAGACACAAGTTGCTAAAGTTTCCTTCACTCCTGCTTTTTATTGAGTGTTTCTCCATCAGAAAAATTATTGCCTTGTGTAAGGAAGTAGAGGAATTTAAATGTCTCAATGAAAAAAATATTTGTAAAATTAGAATACAACTAAAGACTCTATCTAGGGGCATTAATAAAAAGACACTAGGCAAGGTCAGGCACCAGAACTTGAAATGCAAACAGATAGCAAATAGTCATTCATTTATCTGTTTATTCTGTAAATATATATGGAGAGCCTACTCTATTTGAGCTGTGGGGAATATAGCAAAGGACTTGGCTATTGGCATTTTGAATATTATAATAAAAGACAACAAAAGTATGATGTAATTAAATATATATTTAAGATTTTGTCTCTGTATAGTGTGTGTGTGTGTGTGTGTGTGTGTGTGTGAAACAGACAGAGAGAGAGAGAGAGAGAGAGAGAACATCTCTCAGTTTCTCAAAATCCTTGGAACCATGTCAGTTGTCCCTTAAGGCAGGTGGAGTGTTAGCAGTGGAGGTAGGCGATTCGGATTATCCTTGTACAGACTCTCCCTAGAGTTCCGCTGAAACTCTTCTGCCATCCAGCGGGCTGAGGGTCCACTGCGTATCTGTTTGCTGTTGCAGTGCCATCACCATCTGCTGTGACTAAAGGATATGATGTCCATGTCTCTTCTTTCCCCTCTTGTCTGCCTGTTAAACCATGCTCTTCACCTTTTGACCTTACCAATTTGATATCTTAGTGAGGGATGTCTGGTCAATGCTTGCTTTCCTCTAGAATTCCATATCCCGTTTCTGCCACGAAACCTAACGTGAAATGGAGATTCATCAGCTCCCTTGCCTCAGCAGGCAGCATGGGGCCCATCCAGCCAGGCAGGTGTCAGATAGTAACAGGTCAAGTTTGCCTGAAGAACAGGTGCTGCTCAGATGAGTGTCTGCGGGAGTAGCTTCAGTTCCCTTTGTTCTCTAGTTTGTCCTCCAGTTTGATGTTATCTGCAGATAATTACTGCCCAAATTCCCAAGCCTCACAGCAGCTGACCTCCTGCAAGTGAAGGCACCACTTTCTCTTGCATGATGGTGAAACATTTTCCCCTACTACAGATGGTGTTTAGTCATACGTCTTGTTGTCTTGTAACACACCTCCATGCTTGGGAGACATGCCTAATGAAGACAGAAAGCCTTTCTGTGTGAGTTTGTGGCCAGGGAGATTGAAGCTTTATTTACACATTTACATAAAGCAGTAAAGGCTGTTTAAAACAATGAGTTATTTTTTTCTATGTACGTTTTCCTGTTATATCTCATCCCTTAGCTAAGAGCCCACATATTCCTCTTCTACACAGCTCTGGGCCCTTTTTCTTGGTCTTCAATCCATCTCCTCCCAGCTACTCTTCCCTGGTCCCTAGCGTGGTAGCTCCAGTATACTCAATCTCTGTTGTTTCTCTGATGACTCATACCTTCCTGGGCTATGGGCCTCTCCCAGGTTAGGACCTGCCAGTTCCACATGATAAATACCCACATTAGAGCACCAAGCAAAGTGTGCAATTATAGAGATGTGGAACACTGTCCCTCTAGGGTATAGACGTAGGCCAGTCTGCCTTGATACGTGGTGGTTATAAACAGATACCAACTACCTAGTAGAATTTGCTAGGGAGCTGGGTGAGTCAAGGGTACAGACTGATTCAGCAGGCAAAATCCACATACTTATCGAATCCAGGAAAGCAGGGAGCTCAGCTGCAGAGTCAGCTTGGACTTGTTTTGACTTCTTGCTCCACCACTTTCTAGCTACCTGACACAGAGCCAACCACTTACTCTCTCAGGGAGATTAAGGCCTAACCCAAGGATAAGCACCTACTTTGCAGGGTTGCTATAAATGGCATATGTGGGTCAAGTGTCCAATATGGTGCCTGCTGCATAATGGGTACTCAGTTATTGTTCATGATTCATGGCAGAGTCAGAAACCTGTGAAGAACAGGCTCTGAGCTGGTCATTAGGGACAGAGTCAAAGTGATGACAGTATGCTCTGAATGTAAGGGTAAGAGGCAGTGATCAAGAAGAAAGCAAGATGCCCAGGTCAGGAATTAAGCCACCAGGAAAAAAGATACTGAGGATGAAGAACAGAAGGTATAAGCAGCTGAACAACAGCTCTGGCGCCAATTAAGCCAGGCAGGGTCAGGTCCTGAAATAACAGTTCATTGCTTTCTTGAAGCTTTACCACTGCAAATTAGTATTTATTGAGCAGCCGCAGCACCTGGTGCTCTGCTGGCATTTCCTCAACACTCCATGCCAACAGATGCAAAACATCTTCCCGTATGCAGAATTCTCACTGCTTTTTCTGTCAACTATCACTCAGTCACATCATAAGCATTTATTAGTTACCAAATGTGTGCCTGGGTTGTCTGTCACAAACTGTATGGAATATTGACTCTCAAATTTGTTTCTCTAGCCAAGACCTCTACCCGGGGCTCCAGACACCTCTATCCACCTGTCCACTGGACCTCCTCAGGTCGCTGTCTCACAGGCCACCACCAGCCTCATGTTCAGAATAGAACTAGGCTCTGCTCCATTGGATGGCACCTAACTTCAGACACCTGTACTTCTCCCTTCCCTACCCTCACCCCTTTCTCCTCCATTCTTAGCATCAAGTCTATCTCCAAATATATCTTGCATTGTCCACTGTACTCTATCCCCATGAATGTTGAGTGGTTTGGGCCATTGTCATTTCTTGCCTGGATTTCATTGCAGATAAGGAACCTCCCACCTGATCCCCCTGCTTCCACTCTTCGCAGGTTCCCTGCAGCTCATATGTACACATACGCACACATTCCAGTCACCAGACAGGAGCCCAAATCATCATTGTTAAATACAAATTGGACCCTTCAATAGCTTTCTGTTCCTCTTAGAATAAAAGCAAATTTCTTGCCGTGCCTATGAGCCATAGTTTGTCTCCTGCATCTGTCACTGCCCTGTCTGTACCATTCTTCTCCAAGTGCACTGCCTTTTAGCCCCACTAAATTCTATTCCCATTCATTAAAAACAAGAAAAGAACAGAAAGAACAAGAAAAAACCACTGTCGCTATTACTGGGCCTTTGCACTTGCCCTTTGCCTGAAATTCTCAGACCCAGGTTCTCTGCACATCTAGGTTTCAGGTCAAATTTCACATAATAAGAGGCCCTTCCTAAACTCCATAAAAAAGTAGCACCTCCCCAACCCTTGGAGCTTCTCTGTCATATCGCCTTGTTTATTGTGTCTGTGGCACTTCATATACTCTCTGATACACTTTCTTAACATATTTGATTGTTGCTTGTATATGTCTCTCCAATACAAGCTCCAGAGACTTCATCAGTCTTAATCATAGGTATATCCTTAGCAGTGAGCATAGCCAAGCAACAGTGGGGAATCAGTAAATAAATAAGTAGTTTTCAAAATGATGAAAAAAAGGGTAGCGATTGCTAGCATAAGGAATTTGGGATTCTCAAACTATTACTAATAGCATATCAGATTTACTCAATGCTGTTATTAGGGTAGTGAGCTAGACTTTTGGCAGTTGTTAAGGTACTAACTTAAACACAGACTAAAATTTTTTCCTGGACTAATCTAAGTTTCTTCTTGGCCTCTCCAAAAGGCCAAAATGGCAAGATTTACTTGTGTGACTCATTGAAAGTTAAGTTCCCCTAAAATTACCTCAAGCCTACACTAAATAAGCAGAAGTTCTTTTGTGACTGTAAATGATTTGGTGTCATTTGCCTTCTTTGAAATTGCTGTAGTGAATATGGGATTATAAAAAGCAATTTCAAAAAAGGAAAATACAATGGCATAATATTATTTCAAATTGTTCTCCATTTTATATAGCTTCATTTCCTTCTCCTTGCTATGGAATAGTCTATTTTGGAAAACTTTTTAAATGCAGAAATGGATGGTAGAGATTTCTAGCATTCATGATCAGAATCAGCTTTTTCCCTGATGATCAGAAGTTAGGCCGAGTACTGATGGCGATGGGCAATCTTCTTTTATTTCTTTTTCTGAGACAGAGTCTTGCTCTGTTGCCCCCAAGCTGGAGTGCAGTGGCGCGATCTTGGCTCACTACAACCTCTGCCTCCCAAGTTCAAGCGATTCTCTTGCCTCAGCCTCCCAAGTAGCAGGGATTACAGGTGTACCCCACTGCACCTGGCTCATTTTTGTGTGTGCATATATGCATATATATATATATATATATATATATATATATATATATATAATTTTTTTTTTTTAAATAGAGATGGGGTTTTACCATATTGGCCCAGCTGGTCTTGAATTCCCAACCTCAGGTGATCTGCCTGCCTCGGACTTCCAAAGTGCTGGGATTATGGGCATCAGCCACCACACCCGGCCAGCAGTGGCCAATCTTAAGTTGGAGTAGTATCTCACTACCTTATTTTACCTTCCAGTGAATTGTATTCATTTTTTAAACAATGCTTTAAGTGTTCCTACCCTCTTTTATGCATTTTCTTTGCTGGTTTTTGGTGTTCTAAATATCTACTGCTTTTACTCTTTTCTATCTTTATTTCTAAAAACTGTTCCTGTAAGCCTTCAAAAGCATTCCATTTCTTCATTATGCTTTTTAAAATTGTATTAATCATATCTAGACTTCACAATCTTGTAGCTTGAGGGCATTTATCTTGCCTTAGGCATGTCTGGAAGATCTTAACAAGCCATATTGATTGACCATATCATTTTCAACTAACTCAATACATTTTGAATCACAGATTTTAAGTGAATTCTGAGGGATTTTCTACTATTCCACAGTTCTTTCCCTTTTCTTCTTTTATTTATTGAAATAAATGTTTTAAAACAAAGTACATTTGGGGGAATGTGAAAACTCTACTGATTTAAGACATCTCGACAAGGTATGTCTTAAAATAATGAGATTGATTCTACAAGCCACAAATAAAAATCAATCTCATTACCTTTTAATTGGCTTTATGTGTAGTAATCAGAAGGCTATTTCTTCCCTTGCAGAAAAAAATATTCCTATTCTTTTCATCCTCGGCTTTCTCCACTTGTCTCTTTTTTCCCCCTTAATGTCGACACAGTTAAGAATGAAGGACTTTCCCATCGTTATTCTTCCAGGCTGTCACCTCACTCACTAATGCCGTCTGCCCTTTTTCTTGACGGAGTTTTGTTCCGAACTGGACTTGCTTTGGGTTTAGACTTGATGTAGTACAGGAGAAAAATCTAGTAAAACCAATGTTAGAAACAAAATTTTGACATATGATTTTTTTCCCCTAAAGATAGAACCAAATGTTTTCTGCTTTAAAAAAAAAAACAAACTAAAAACTTTCTTTTTTATTGACAAGTACTGTGAGCTACCAAAATGCATACTCCCCCTGCCCCCAAATTCACTCTCTTTGGAATACTTTGAACTTCTTCTAAAATAATACAGACCCCGCAAGTGTGCACCTAAACGTATTTAGACATTTCCAAGGTGAAATCATAAGCACTGGGTAAGGGCTGTTGAGACCAAGCTGTTACGGAGTTCAGAGCCAAGGGGAGCAGGTGAGGTGAGCTGGAGAGGGCCACCAGAGAACAGTGCGTATGCCAAGACATAAGATGAGGTAAAAGTAGAATGAGGAGGATAAATGGGAAATTAAACAGTGATTGATAATAGGCAAAGTTTCTGGAGAAGATTCTTTAATCTCTCTGGGTGATTTTTATTTCTTTTTTCTCTTCTCTTCTCTTCTCTTCTCTTTTCTTTTATTTCTCTCTTATTGGATGGAGTCTTGCTCTGTCGCCCAGGCTGGAGTGCAATGGCATGATCTCGGCTCACTGCAACCTCCACCTCCTGGGTTCAAGCCATTCTCCTGCCTCAGACTCCCGAGTAGCTGGGATTACAGGTGCCCACTATGCCCAGCTAATTTTTGTATTTTTAGTAGAGACAGGGTTTCACCATGTTGGCCGAGTTGATCTCGAACTCCTGACCTCAAGTGATCCGCCCGCCTTGGCCTCCCAAAGTGCTGGGATTACGGGCGTGAGCCACCACGCCTGGCTGATTTTTATTTCTTAACATCTCCGTTGAAAATGTGTATTCCCTTAATTACTAGAGTTGGAATACTATGTGGTATTGTTCATTGTTTTAGAAAAAAAGAATAACTGATAGCATCATGTATTACAACATGTGTTCTGCCATCTTCCTCTAGCCTATGACAGCTGGAACCCAAGATCCCATTACTCATTGATCTCAGGTGGTGGTAGTGAGAGGGGATCCAAACTGAGACACAGTGGTTATGCGGAGACACTGGCTTTTGTAACACCAGCCTTACTCATCCAAACACAGCGTAAATGTCACACCTCCATAGGAGTTGCTACCTACAGCAGCCCCATATTAAGTCTGCTCTGTGACTCAGAGGTCAGTCCCACAAGTTTTGGGGTGTAACCAGGGTTCTCCAGGAAAAGGAGCAGGTGCATAATGCTGGAGCTATAGTGAGGATTTAAAGACATGCTTCACTTTTTGCTCACCTGGTTAAACTGTAACTGAGAAATAAAGCTGATGAAGGCAGGTTATACTTGGCTCCAGATAAGCTGTGTCTCCTACTGGAGTGTGGCCTGTCCAACCGAGCACTGAGAGGCTTGGACGTAGATTTCTGACCTTGATTCTGCTTTCTGTTGGAAAAAATGTGGATGATGCAATCTCAGACAGCCTCAATTTTAATATGACTACACTGAATGATATTACCTAATTATTTACTCATTGTCAGTCTTTTAACAGAAATGACAGCTATCACATAAGGAGTACTTCCTGTGCCCTGAGCACCGGCTGCATAGTTTTTACAGACGCTACTCCCACCACAATCCCATAGGGCTTGTTATCCCTCTCACTTGACACAGGAGGAAATGAGACAGGAAGCACAAGAGGGGCAAAGGCCAGATTCCAACCCAGACAGTTCATATCCATGGCTGGGCTTCTAATCCAGTGAGTCACAGAGTGTGATCCCAGCATCAGCTGGGAACAGGTGAGAAATGCAGGTTCTCAGGCCCATCCCACATGTCCTCAATTACAAACCCTGGAGATGGGACCCAGCAATCTGTGTTTTAGCGAGCTTTTCACGGGATTCTGATGCCCCCTCAGGTGTGAGAACTACTGTTCTAAGGACTGTGCTTGCTTCTCTCTGCTTTCTCTTTCATCCTTTCTCCCTAATCCCTAGGGATAGAAGACTCAAGATGCTCTTGCCTCCTGGTAGTGCTTGCTATTTGCTTAGCACTCGGGCTAGACTATTCATGGATTTCAGTGTAGGCACCCATAGCCTTCTTTATTTTTCCCAGATGTACTTCCTCCTAGATGTTATTTTCCACCCTTTAAAAATATTTTTTCTTTCTTCTTTGCTATTTCAAACTTTCCTATACTCTCTTATGCTGCAGAGACCAAATGTGAATCCTGCTTGTAAGGGTGGGGTCAGTACTTGATTAAGCCTGATCTCCTGCCTCTACCCTCTGTTTTCTGGTATTATACTTCTAATGTTATGTTTGTGTTACTAATTAACAAAGCTATTTCAAATTCAGAGTTTTTTGTTTGTTTGTTTGTTTGAGACAGAGTCTCACTCTATTGCCCAGGCTGGAGTGTAGTAGCATGATCTCGACTCACTGCAACCTGTGCCTGCCAGGTTCAAGCCTCCTGCCTCAGCCTCCCTAGTAGCTGGGATTACAGGCATCTGTCACCATGCCTGTCTAATTTTTTTATTTTTAGTAGTGACAGGGTTTCACCATGTTGGCCAGGCTGGTCTGAAACTCCTGACCTCAGATGATCCATCTGCCTCACCCTCCCAAAGTGCTGGGATCACAAGCGTGAGCCACCACGCCCCGCCTCAAATTCAGTCTTAATATGAGGATTCATGTTCATTCATATTCAGCATATACTATGATGAATTCCAGCTCTTTTGGGATCTTTTAGGTGTTTTCCTTATCTGTGGCTATGCACAAATCCTTGCTAGATTTCCTCCTGCTTTTAATGGACTCTTGCCTCAATGAAAATACTAAATTCATTATCATATGTCAGAAATGCTTTAATTGCATTTGTTTTCCAAGATGCTAGTTTCTTCACTCAGTCCATCCTCTGTGTGCTTAATGAGCATTTCTCAGTTCAGGATTTTAGATAACGAATTTGCTAATAAAATCCAGTCCAGAGCAGGTGCTCTCCCAGGCCCACCTTCTTGCCTCAGTCTACCACTTGCCTGGCATCTGGCTGATGCTGACTGAGCCATTGGTAATAATCTTCTTTGGCTATGTCCTTTAGCAAATCACAATCTCACTTGACATTAGCTCTAAGTACACCACGTCTCTGTCTGGTTGGACACAATAGCAAACTTTGCTTCAGTGATGGTATCTTTTTCTTCCTCCTTATTTACATGGCCAGTGTCATTTCCCCATATTCTGTGGAAAGAAATTAAATAGCCTTGGCACAGCCCAACAAAGGCATATTTGGTTGCCATCCAGCACCTTGCATCCTTCTAGGTAATTACGCATCGATTGTTTGATGAATGTTCTTGGATCTCCCTGGGTATTTCTACCAAGTCTGTAATTACACTACTCTGGTTGTCCTTTGCTCTGTCATAGTTCTCAGGGTTCCATGGCTTCTCAAACACCAAGCTTAATGATGCTTCATCAACACCTTTCAATTCAAGGATGCAGCTCAGACTCCTTAGTGTTTCATTAGTCTCAGTTGCTTAAAAATGTAATTAGCCATTTTCTGTCTCAGTTCATTGTGATATCTTAAGTTGGCATCAGTATGCTGTAGCTTAAAAATTAATGATTCTCTTCTCCAACTGCATTAAAAGATGAAAGAGCATGAACAAGGAATGATTTGACCCACCATTAAATAAAAAGGCCTTTGAGGCATTGGCAAGCTCTGTGTTTTGAGCTAACAATAAGATGTCCTGAAACTGGTTTTTGGAGAATGGACCCTCATGCTTTTTAGTCTAGCATAGGCGTTGGTCAGCTATATCCTGGAGACTGTTTTGGTAAATAAAGTTTTATTAGAACACAGCAATTACTCATTCTGTTATATATTGTCTATGGCTGCTTTCATGCTACCATGGCAGAGCTGAGTACTTGAGACAGAAACTATATGATTCCAAGCCTAAAATATTTACTTTATAGCCCTTGCTAGAAAAACGTTTGCTGACCCCTGGTGTTATGCTAAAAGTAACTTTAAAGAGTGAGTTAGGCCAGGCACAGTGGCTCATGCCTGTAATCCCAGCACTTTGGGAGGCCGAGGCAGGCAGATCACGAGGTCAGGAGATTGAGACCATCCTGGCCAACATGGTGAAACCCCGTCTCTGTTGAAAATATTTAAAAAATTAGCTGGGTGTGGTGGCACATGCCTGTAGTTCCAGCTACTCAGGAGGCTGAAGCAGGAGAATCGCTTAAACCCAGGAGGCAGAGGTTGCAGTGAGCTGAGATCGCACCACTGCACTCCAGCCTGGAGACAGAGCAAGACTCCATCAAAAAAAAAAAAAAAAGAAAGAAAGAAAGAAAGAAAAAGAAAGAAAGAAAAAAAGACTGGGTTAATATATGTAAAGCACTTAGAACCATGCCTGACATTTATATATGAGAAGCATTGGTCTTTAATTTCTACCATCTCCCAAGTACTACATAAATGTTAGTGGGGAAAAATAAGGAGTTTCAGCCTTGGAATTTAGGATGAATTTGATCCCAAGCCATTTTGAGAGATGATTTGGCCTTCATGTTTAACTTGCATAAATTGATGAAAGAGGCCAAAGCAGTTACAAGAAGCAGGTGTTCTTTGACCTGCTTTCTGACGGTCACTTTCTCCCCATCAAGACATGGAAGCCTGTTAGCAAAGGTGACACAGCGCTCCATCAACAGGAAGTTAAAGGGGTGCGTGGGATCTGTTTATTTGGTAGCAACATCTGAACATGGAAGCCAAACTGACTTTAATTTCAGGAACAAGGCTGGTATTAGCATCCTGTATGTTCTTGAATTCTGATTAATAATTCGTATGCCAACGCCTTTGAGGAAAGAGTGCTACATCTGCAGTTAACTCTGAAGTCTGTTGTTTTTAAAGTTGGATTGATGAATGGATAGAGGAATGAAAAAATATATATGCTATAAAGCAAGAATAGTAAAAATGCTGTAGAATCTAGATGATGTATATATGGGTGTTTACTGTAAAAGTCTTTCAACCTTTCTGTATGTATGAAAATTTTCGTTATAAAACATCAAGAAGAAAAAATGAAGACTGTGTGAGAAGAGTGGCAGAATGTGCTCTGGCCCATGGAACAAAGACATTCTCTTGGGTGCACAACCCTGACAGGCAGGAGGATGGCTTGGCATGAGAGCTGTTGGAAACACTATAAGCCATGCTCAAGAATTTTTAATGTGGAATAGAGAACTTTTCTGAAAAAGAATAGTTGAAAGCAAAGACAAGCATTAATAAGGCACTTCTACTCTTTATTACCATGTTGGGAATTATTTTGGGAGGAGTGCTTGCTTCAGAAATGCTAAAGTAGGTAATCTGTTAAAAAAAAAAAATAGAGAACAGGCTCCTGGATTTTATACGATATAGAGCAATGAGTGCTGGCCCTGATATCAGGAATTGGGTTTTAACTCTGAATCTGCTGCTATCCCTATGCAGGACTGTGGGCAAATTAGTTAACACTCTGAACTGCAGCTTCCTTGTCTATAAGAAGAAGGCAAAGATACATTTCCACCTTCCTGGTGGGAGAATATATGTAAAAGCATTCTGAAGGTCATGACGATATCAGGGGACAATGAGTTCTCAAAGGGGGCAATATCACCCCTAAAGTGGAGAAATTTGGTTCTTTAAAAAAAACCTCTTACTATTTATATGTATAAAGCACAAATACCTATATAGAACATAAACAGATATACAGTCTATATGTAATATTAAAATTCCTTTGTGGGGAGGTGATTGAGAGAAAACCTGTCTAACAAGACTCCATAGGGAGCTATAATGCAAAAATAGACAAGCCTTGAATTTCTACCATCTCCCAGATTCTGTTCTCCTTTGTTTTTCTTTAGGTAGATTAATTTTATCCATCACTTTGAACACTTAATACTCTTACATTTCTAGGAGAGAGAGAAAAAAGTAACTTCTGGGAGAAGACTAAGAATGATAGACACTTTGCCTTTTCCAAAGTACGTATAGTACCACTTAACCCAAATACCACTAAGCTTTGACGGAAGGAATTTACTAACAAGAGTGAGGAATTAAATGAGTGTACTCACCCAATCTTTTTTCCTCTAGAAATTTAATAGCAGCATTAGTTTTCCCTTGATTTGATTCGATTCTATTGGGTACTTCAAGCTCTTTGGGCTTAGGAGGTATGTGGAGAATTTAAAGAGAGTTTGGAGGAGAATAATGAAGATGAATTAAGGATTGGAAAATGGGACCTATTAGAAAAGGTCAAAGGAACAAGGATTATTTAGTTTGAGGAAGAACAGGCAATCTAGTGGCACAGAGATGGCTTTTAATAATGGAAGCCTTATTCTGTAGAGAATATTCTCAGATTCTCATTTGCACTGAAGACCAAAAGAAAGGAAGATGCATAATTGGAAGCTGGAGGAACATGAGATTAGATGTGAAGATGAAATTTCTCTTCATGATTAAATCCTGGATTTTGAATCTCCTCTACAGTATTTTTTATTTTAAAGCAAAATCCGTATCTGGTCGATCAGAAGTATGGACAAGTCAGCCCATCAGGTTTGATTCTCTGGCCCTGGTTGGGAGGCCAGCCAGCCAGCCCAGCCAATATGGCCTCCTGGGGATCTGGCTGGATGGAAGAAAACATTCATTTCACCTGGACCTGTGGCTCCAGGATGCCAAAGATGAGTACAAAAAACTCTAGCCAACAGAGTGCCAGGCTAGTGCCAGAAAAGTATGCCTAATTGGGTTGTCCAAACAAGGAGGGCCTAAGGCGGATTTTGGGAGCCAACATATGGAGCCAAGGAATCATGGTGCCAAGGAAGATGTAGCAAAGAAGAGTGGGTGAAAGTGGGCTGCTGGGAAGGAGGGCTGGATATAGGAGTGCTACTCATGGCTGAGCTTTTGGGTGTTCCTGGAAGCCTACTGTGAGAATGGATCAAAATCCATGGGAAGGTGCTGGGAAGGTGTCCTAAGCTTCTAGGATAATGTTTATTCTCTCAGGGTTTTGGAACTGCTGCCCAAAGTCATAGTTCTCAGTCCTGGGTGTGAGTCAGAATCACCTGTGGAGCCTGGCAAACCTTACAGACACCCTGGCTCCAGCCCTGGAGATTTTGATTGAATGGAAATATCACTTAGAATTCTGTTGTAAGCAATAAAAGTCCATTCTCACTAAACTTAGCAATAAAAAGCAGGGCCTAGGAGGGTGGACCAATTGTGGTTAGAAGGATATGAGGAAATTCCCTGGATGGAAAGAAAAGCTGGTCAGAGGGCTTGAGGAAGGATTTAAAGCAAAACTGATACACCTTGGGCAGTAAAAGGTGATGGTTAGCGTCAGAGTTTCAGGGTAATCCAATCTGCCCCTTTGCACCCTGCTTCTCTGTGCCTCAGTTAGTCTTCTGGAAATGGGTGTAACTGATCTTACCTCTTGGGTAATCATGTGGATTGACTGGGTTGATATATGTAAAGAAAGTGCTTAGAACAATGCCTGGTACGTAAGTTCTCAATAACTATTAATGATTATTGTTGTTATTGTTGTCATTAGACTCTGCCACACATGTGAATCAACTCTAACAGCTTCATTTAATGGTTTCTACTCAAGTCGCAAATTCCAGGGGCAGAGCATCTGGGTGGTTTATGTTGTTTCACATGTCCACCCTCTAAAGAATGTGAGGGACTTGGATTAGCAGAATCACTGGCTCAAAATCACAGTTGTTGCCTGTGGTCTTCAGTCTTCACTCTGGAGATTCAGAAAGCAGACAGGGGAACAAGTTTTGTCCTGTAGCTTGGAAGCATAAAGCTTCAAGGTGTGAGCTACCACCAATACCAGTCTTTCCATGGAGACCCCTTTTGAAATTTCAGTGAGCCCCAGAAAGGGATCTGGGAGCATCAAGCAAACCTGCCTTTCACTCATGTTATGCCATGAGATTGAGCTTTGTGAACACCGTGAGCAATATGCTGGGACAACAGAGGTGAAGAAACAGGAGCCCTTCCCTCAAGGAGCTCACATCGAGAGCTCATAAAAGCCAACAATCCCAATTCCAGTAAGATCGCCATGGCCCTAACTCAGACCTTTTATAAAGTTCAGAGGCAGGAGACTTCCCCAAGATGGCAGCATTTCAGCTCTTACTTTTAAAATCAGTGAGATTTTGCCAGGCTAAGGCATAGAGGGACTGAAGAACAAATATTAGAATTCCAGGCAGAGGACATAACCCCATCAAAGAATATCCTAGAAGTATGAGAAGCTGAGGGTGTGCTTCAGAAACTGCAGAAGCTATGTATGAGGAACATGAAGAACTGAGGGATGAGGATGTCGTGGGGCAAAAGCATGTGTGTCAGTAAGAATATATTCTGCACACACAAGCAAGGACCATCCAGGGAATATCCTAGATGTCATTCATGTGTTCATCCGATAAATATTTATTGAGCACTTGGAAAGGGCCAGGACTATTTTAGACTCTAGAGATATAGCAGTAAGCAAAGCACAGTAATCTTTGCCCTTGTATAGTTTCCATTTGAATGGAAGATATTGGTAGAAAAAAATGTATTCATCAGAGTTCTTCAGAGAAATAAAACCAATTTGTGTGTGTGTGTGTGTGTGTGTGTGTGTGTGTGTGTGTTACAGGTGGTGTAGTTGGAAGGCCTGAGAGCTCTCGAACTGATGGTGTTGATTCCAGTCTGGGTCTGAAGGTCTAAGAACCAAGAATACTAAGGGCAGGAGAAGATCAGTGTTCCTGCCCTAGCAATCAGGAAAAGGGAGCATGAATACAACCTTCTTCTGCCTCTTTGTTTTATTCAGGCCCTCAATGGACAGGATAGTACCAACCCACACTAGGGAGGGCCATCTGCTCTACTCAGTCACTGAGTCAAAGGCTAATCTCTTCGAGAAACACCCTCCCAGACATAACCAGAAATAATGTGTATCAGATACCTGGGAATCCCATGGCCCCTGCAAGTTGACACATAAAATTGATCATCATAACACACAAGTAAAATATATAGTATATCAGATGATGATAAATGTCATGGGGAAAAAATAATCCAGAAAAGAAGGATGGGGTATGCCAAGGAGAGGAGTTACCATTTTTAAGTAGGGTGGTCTGGGAAGGTCCCACTGAGTTGTGTAGGTTTGACCATGCAGCAGTGGGGAACCAGTGAAGAATTCTAAGCTGAGAGCAATGTGACAAGACTTGCATTTTCTGACTTAAGTGTGAAAGATAGATTGGAAGGTGATAAAAGGATATAGGGAGACCAGTAAAAAGACTACTTTCATGGTCCAGATGAGTAGATAGCCCAGTGGACATGGAGAGAAAGGGACCATTTTAAAAGCAATTAAGGAATTGCATACAATGAAGAAGACTTCGTGGCAGATTGCAAGTGGGGTTGAGAAGAGGGAGGAGTCAGAGATGATGATGTATAGCTTGGGCATTGAGTGGATGATACCCTGGGTGGTAGCATTCATTGGGGTGAAGAGTAAAGAAGGGTAAGCCATTGGGTACGGTGAGTACCAATCAGTCTACCCAGGTCTCCAGAATGGCCATGTTTTAGAGTTTCCACAATTTCATATCAACCCATCTGTAACAGCACAGTCAATGTTCTCTATAAGTACATTATATCTGTTATCCTCGGGCAATTTCCCTTCCTTTTGGTGTAGGAGAAGATTATAGGCTTTGGAGTCAATTAGACGTGGTTTGGATCTCATCTCCATGCCTCTGCATGATCTTCAAGTAATGTTAACCATACAGGCCTTCTTTTTCCCATCTGCAAGATGGGAATTACAATCTCCATGTGGCTTGCTTGTTGGGAGACCTGAAACATCCACACTGAAGGCATTGTTAAATGTTGGCTCCTCCTCTGCTCCTCCTGGCCCTGCCCTTAGTGGAGTTCTGGGTCAAGGTCAATAGGACTGAACTGGAGAAAGATCAGAACCAGTAGCAAAAGGGCTCAATGCATGAGGCATGGGCATTTGTATGAGTGTGTCTGGGTGTAGTTGCCCTTCCATTACTTTTAAAATCTAAATATAAATAATATTGGCAATTTGCCTTCCTCTGTTATGATTTTAATACATATTGTTTATAGTATTTATGTAATGAACCCTGAGAAAACAGGACTTCGCTGAGCCCCATCCTGGACAGCCATTTAGATGGTGCTTTAGCCACTCCTTCCTGAGACATCTTCTGGGATCTGGGAAAGCTGTGAGTGGCGGAAGTCTTATTTCCAACCCAGCAATCAGGGCAAAATTTCAAAGCTACATGCTGTGAGGTGTGGAGTCCCATAGCTGTAAGGAATTCAAACGTTAATTCACATGTATGCATAGCATGGCTGATCACTCCCAAGAAAGAAATTTCTTTAGTGTTTTTTGTAGTTTAACATTGTTTAAAATTTTTCCAGGGAGGGAGGAGGTTCCCTTTTTAATCTTACTGACATTTTAGTCTGTTCCATTTTGTATTCATCTGATATATTTCCTTGAGTAGTTGGAGGTATTTCACCAGTACTGTCTTTTCTTAAAAGCTACCTTTATGTATTATCAGCACTATAGAAAGCAAATATTTCCTGCTGCCTTCCTTTTACTCCATTTTACTTAATGTATTTAAAGTTTTTGTTGCTTATTTGCATTTTTGGTTAAAAAAAAGTTTCTAATATTCTTTCTTGGGAATACTTAACAGTTCAAAGTTCTTCCAGTCTAAAGCAGGGTTTCTTGACCTTGGCACTATTGACATTTTAGAGGGATAATTGTTTATTGTAGGGGGTTGTCACATACACTGTGTGCTGTTTATTAACATCCCTGGATTCTGCCTGCTAGAGGCCAGGAATACCCTCCCCGCAGTCCTGACAGTCAAAACTGTCATGAGGCAAAAAATAAGCCAAAGAAGAGAGACGAGGTATGCCAAGGACAGGAGGTCCCACTTTTAAGTAGAGTGATCTGGGAAGGTCCCGCTGAGTTGTGTAGGTTTGACCACGTGGCATTGGGGAGCCAGTGGGGAATTCTGAGCAGAGAACAATGTGACAAGATTTCCCCAGACTTTGACAAATGTCCCTTGAGGAGCAGAATCACCTCCCCTCCCAGTTGAGAATCACTGGCCTAAAGAAAATATTTTATGTTTGTTTGCTCTAATATTATCACTGATAATCATAATTTCTGGAAAATTTGGGGGGGCAGAAGTGAAGCCAGAAAATAAACCAAATGATTGGGAACTGCTTTGGTCTTGAGCACCCCTAAGCTGATCTACTTATGTGCATCTGTAAGTTCACAGACTGTTTCGATCAGGTTGCTGAAGTATCCAACTTGTGTGTATGTGCAAAACTTAGCAAAGCAATTGGTTACCTTTTAAGGAGATTTATTACAGAAAGACTGACCAGTGGACTTTTATAATACATTCTATTCAAGACAGGAAGGAATTCACCTTGTCAGTGCCCTATTAGATTTCCAGAAGTGTTAAAGAAATGCCATGAGGAAAAAATTAGGCCTTAGATTCTAAATGGAAAGAAATGGGAGATTTTAGAGTCTGCTCAGTTTTCATTCTATGCTCTGCACTTTGACTGCAAGAGTGTAAATTTCAGTACTTGAATTTTCTTTCTCTCCTTTTCAATGGAGGATCCTTGATTTCTAATTAAAAAGGAATTATCTATATTTATTTTTTGTGGATGAAATTGCTGCAGTATCAGCAGCACAAATCCCCCCATCAAAAGCCTTTTCTCCCCTACTTGATCTATCTATCAGAAAATCCAGCAATCTAGCTGCCCTGTGTAGGAGGTTGCTAAATCAGGTTTTTTAATTATTTCTATTAAGTAAAAACTTAACATATACCAGCTGCGGAGGGATTATAAAAGCTTTGTTCTTTCAATAATTGGAAACCTTGTTTACAGAGGACTCACAATATTCTGTAAATGTCTTTGTGTTGAACATAAAGGAACTTGTGTTTATCTAGGCAATGATAATCTGACTATAAAGCAAACTCATTTAAGGATTATGCTTCCTGTCTCTCACTGCAGCTGTCACCCTACTGTTCTTTGAAGCTTTGCAGAATGCTGAGAAGCCTTCCTTAAAATTGAAAAATACATTGGGAAATAAACCAGATCGTTTGGGAATACATGTGATTCCAAATCACGGGGAAATATTTGAGAGACCCCAAATGTCACTCCATCCTAGGCAAATTTTTCCAAAGTTCACATTTGCCAGTTCGTTGATGGAATTCAGTTCATTCAAAAGAGATGTTAAGGTGTTGAGTCCTAGCAAAGAAAACTGAAGGCCATTCAGATAATCTAATAGTTAATCAAACTGCAGAATTTTGAGAGCCAACAAAGGCATTAGCACTGATTAGTATCTACTGGAAAAGGAGTGAAGCACAGTACTTAGGGGTGGCCCCAGTCTAGACTCAGCCACTTACTAGCTCTGAGACCTTATGCTATTTAGTGGTTCTCTTTAAAATAATAGCATTCACTTACCTTGGAGCATTGTTTAGAGACTTAAATGAGGCAATAGGAGAGAAACCCTCAGGACTGTGCCTGGCACAGAGTAGCTACTCAATAAATGAGAAGCTTTTGCCACGATGATCCAAGTCTCACATGTGGTATCTTGTCTAATCTGTGAAACAGCCTTATTAAAATAGCCCATTTGTATAACTCCAGTTTTACTGAAAATTGAGAAACATGAGATGCAAAGGAGTGTAATAACCTACTCAGAGTCCCACAGTAACTGGATTGATGAGCAAGGGTCCACAGGCATATTCTGTATCTCATTCTGCAAACATGTAACGAGCACAGGCACTCTTGTTTTCCGAATACTCACTATTTGAATATTTGCTATCAGGACTTGCTAAAAGCCGTTCCCAATTAGAAACCAGCTATGACACATTCTCTCATGTGTGGCAGCTTCTCAAACTTTAATGTTTCTATGAATCCCCTTAGAATTGCAGATCCCACATTTCTAGCAAATTCCAAGATGATGCCAATACTGCTGGCCCCATGATCACACTCTGAGTAGCAGGGTGCTGAAAGACGAAGGGTGGGCTTCTCTCATATCTGTGTTCTCCTGAGCAGCTGCATGTTTAAACATAGAGCACATTATATCTGTAATTTCCCTACCTTTTCCCTGAGGGTTTAGCCCTTCAGTATTTGTTCAGGCCAGGAGCCTAGGAGCACTACCAACTCAGGTCCAATTAGATAGTAACTCTCAAATCTTTGGTAATATCACTGCATTATTTATTTTTATTATAATAATGCTCAGTGTAGAAGGCTAATGAAATTCCTATTTATTCAGCTGTAGACTGCACACAAATATACCTGCTCATTAGAGCATTAAGTGTTAAACAATTAGGTAATTGGTTTTTAAATGTTTTATATTGTGAAAAGATTGTTATTAGATTGTCAAGTAATTATTTAGGGGCATTTTAGTAATATTTGGAAAATGGATATTTTTGCATTCTCTAAAAATGATTTGTTTTTATATGTAAAGTAATGGAATATAGGCTTTTGCTGTTTGAAGCTTTGCTGCCCTACACGTTTTTTAGGAATGGGCTAGACTGAGATAACAAGGGGTATCTGCATTTACTCTGTGACGGACATTGGGAGAAATTCTGGAAATACATGAATGATGAAGACAAAATTGCTGCTCCACGGAACAGTTAGGAAAAAATGGCAAATAAATATTTAAAACATGGTGAGATAAGTTTTCTAATGAAGATATGTAAAAGGAGCTCTAAGAACACAGCAAAGGATGGGCCTAACCCTTCCTTCTGTACAGAGGAGACCTTCTCTGGATCCCAGTGATAGCTCATAGCAAGTGACTGGCTGTCTGCGCCTGGCACTGTTGCAAGCATATTACACATATTTATTCATTTAGCTCTTACAACAACCCCATGAGGTAGGTACTTTTATTATCATTTTCATTTTAAAGATTAAGAAAACTGAGGAGTATAGAAATAGATAACTTCCTTAAATTCCCACAGATCTGGCCTCAAACCTAGGCAGTTTGGGTCCAGAGCCTGCCTTCTTAACCCACATATGATCTGCCTCATTTGAAAGAGAATTCAGGATCTTAAAATAAGACCACGTAAAAATGATGGGCATATTAGAGGGCATACACTTACGGAACTGCAAGTCATTTGGTTTGATGAGTGCAGAGGATGAACATAGGGTGATGAGGCCGTTGGGCTGAAAACATAACGTTCACATAGCCTCACATATATGGGAGCACAGTGTGTGGACTGTGGATAGTAGGGATAGGACTAGACAGGATGGAACCCATCTCCAGTAGTCACAGTGCTAACAGTTTAATTATACTTGAGATGTAACTATAAAGTCTTAACATAGATGTTATTTTAACACATCTGTTTCATGGGCATGGTCTCTTCCCATCAGTCATCTTGGGAAGCTCTGCTTTGATTTCTGCCAAGTTCCCATTGCTCAGAGCGGGTTGGGAATGTCTCTTCTAAAATTCCTTCAGAGCAAGTCACAGTGAAAATCCTATTATCTTATGATCATGCCTCGTTTTTGTCTCAAATGTTTTTCCTAGTTTGGTCACTCACCCCATTTACTTACTGGTCTTGGCTCCAAATAATGTATGTCTGTTTGCTGAAATAACATGCGCTTTCAAATCCATTCTCAAAAAAACAAACATATGTATATTTCTACATATAGTGATTCTGACTTTAGTATGTGCTTTAAAATCATCTAGGGGGCTTGATTAAATTACATGTCATGTCCCTACTCTTAGTAATTTTGGCTTAGCTGGTCCGAGATGGGGATGCTGTCTGCAGTCTTCAACAAGCATCTTGAAGTTTCTGTTTTGAATGACCAGCCCACACTTCAAGAAGTGTACATTTAAGGATATTCACAAGAAAGGGTGGTATATATTAAGGTAGTTCCAAAAGAGAAATTCCAAAAATGTTCTGGTCAACAGGGATATAAGTGGCATGTATTGTGCCTACCTTGGGGGCTATTCTCTTGTAGATGATGCTTATTTAGGACAAAATGTTCAGTTTTATTTTTGAAAAGAATCAGCCACCATTCTGCATGGTCGCACCATAAACACTGAAACCCTCTGTGCCTTGGGAAGGACCCATTTCATGTGTTTTCTCAATGACGTCCTACTTGATGCTCTGCCTCTGTAAAGAGAGGTGTTCCTTTTTGAGCCAGCTGGATCATCTCAGGATTAGAGGATCTAGTAATCCATCTAACATGACCACGTATTTTCTTTCGCTTAAAAAGAATGAGCTGCCTTCATTTCTTGGACTCAGAGCACTAAATCCCAAGAGCGGACATGGCAGATCTGACAGCTGTCAGTCATATTCACAAAGGCCAGGTTCACCAGGTGATGGATTGACCAGCTGCAGCTGCTGTCCTAGGATAGTCACTATGGCAGGGAAGCTCCAGAACCAACCTTCACTCATGTCAGGATATATTGCATTTTCCATTCCTTTCTGAATTCATGTGACCACCTAAATTTTTTGATTAAGTTACCTGATTTGAACATAGTTTTCAATGAGAATGCAAGAACTTCTAAGTTGCCTTACTTTTTATTTATCAACTATCTTATTGCGTTCACACATATTGAAGAGAATATCATACAATTGGAAACAGAAATTGAGAGCTACAGTTTATTTTATTAAATTCAGTTTCACAGGTGGGTCCTGGTTTCTACTGATGGCTGACACGGAGCCTTGCCAGGGAGTGAGTCAGGCTTCTCTAAGGCACTGCTGGGGGCACAACACAGAGGTTCCTAGTCTCTTGGCAGAGCTTTGTCTCTGGAAACCCTAGCCCCCAGCCACCTGTTCTGTCTGGATCTGAGGATCCAGTATTATCCACCTTGAAGAAATGTGGACATTGTATGATTTGTATAGCATCATTTAACTTAAACATTAAGCTCTGGACTGGTTTAAAGCTTAGTGAAGTATAGAAATAGAGACTGTGTTTAGACTCCTGTGAGTAAAAAGTTTATAAAAAGAAGAGGATTTTGTTTTTTTGATCCCAGCCTCTCTTTCTCTTTGACATTAACAGGGACACATATATTTTCTTTAAGAGTTTCAGGGACAAAAAAGGAAGGAGAGATTGGATTGCTGTCAAAACGGCCCCCAACCAGTAGAAGCAGTGATCAGATGGCCAACCACATCCTCTATCTTTACTCTTTCTTACGTCTGTCTTTCCTGTCCCCTACATAGGGTTGCTAGATTTAGGAAAGAAAGAAAGAAAGAGATAGTGGGGAGAGAAGGAGAGAGGGAGGGAGGGAGGGAGGAAAGGGGAGGGAAAGTGAGTGGGGAGGGGAGGGGAGGGGAAGGGAAGAGTGGGGAAGGGAGGGAAGAAGGGAGGAAGGGAGAAGAGAGGAAGGGAGAGAGGGAAGGAGGGACCAGGATGCCTAGTTAAATTTAAATTTCAGATATGCAAGGAATCATATATTAGTATGTATCTCATGCAATATTTGGGACCTATTCCATGGCCCTCTTCCATGCCTGTCCCACACAATTCAGGGCTCTTCTTTTATTTTCTAGTGGTTTTCATTTTCAGAAGATTTGTCTCTCAGTTGGATCAAACTCTCTTTCGGGCAGAATCTTATTTGGCATCTTTCAAGGCACCGTAAATATCAGCTTCCCTCTTTGGGGGTCTATGTTAGATTTCTCCTTAAGCATTTCCCTCTGCTGCAAGTGCAGAGCACCCCTGAGTACCTCATGCCTTTCCTCTCTACACCTGCAAGGTCATTATTTCATGTACAATGGCTGGCCTGAGCATAGAGCCCAGAACATAGGGGTGCTATATATTTTTATGATTGGTTGATGAACTGAAAGTAATTTGTTGTCTTGTTAAGAATCAATTAAATTCAGCATTTATTAACTGTTTACCTGCATGCCAAGAGTTAGTAGTATTACCATGTGGCTCATCTGGGAAGTTAGTAACTCTTTCTCTTTTAGGGAAATAAGATACAGGAAGGGAATAGGGTTGAGAGCTATACCCAGATTTTGCAGACTTGTGCTATGGTTCAGCCAAAAAGATGGAAATTTAAAAATTGTCCTCATATATGGAGAATCACTTCAAATTTTGGAATATCACCTCTCAAAGAATAGAGATTTTGCCATTATGTATCATTGACTTTCATTGACTTTTCTAGTCCTAAATTTCTTCTCTGTCATGTTGGTTTACAGTCATATATCTATAATATTATAAAACTAAAAAAGAACTTTGAAAGCCAAAAGAATGATATAAATGACAACATATTCAATTCTCATTAAAAAGCTTACCAGCCTGTAGAATAATGGCACACATAATTTATAGAAAGGATATCAGATAACCAGGTGCCTTTTTACACCTGGATATATTGCTTCTATTAACGATATTATTTAAATCTTCCTTCACAAATGACACCTAGCAGGCTTTGAACCTTGAGGATTAAGTTATGAATGTCCTGCTTGGTTGAGTAATTTTCAGGTGTAAAATGCACAGAAGAGTGAACACATATTTAGAAATGTCTAGATGGTAAGTTTTGTACCAGCGAGGCTTATCCTAGGCAGCATTGTGAGTGTGGTCCCCAAAGCCCCAGTCCGCCTTTCTGAGCCTTTTCCCCAAGCTCCTAGTGTCCTGATACCTATTCAGATTTGCATCCTTTGGAGGATGGAGCTAGGCCAGGAAACTGCCCCGTATCATGAAATCCTGCTACTGTGCCTGTCCCTGAGCCCTGCTGTGAAAACTGTTCATTTGACTATAGGAAGAAATGACTGTGAATAAAACAGCTGCCAAGCTCATATCCTACAACAGTGAATAAACATAAACTTGCTGTCATACATATAACCATTCATAAAAACCCATAACTTAATGTGGCTCTCCTATGTTTTGGGTGTCCCTGGAGTTAGGGGAGAAGAACAAAGGCTGAGCATGAGAAATCATGTCACTTTCTCACCAACTCCAACATCATAAACATGCGAACACAAAGCTCTTATGAAAGCAGATGATCATGTATGTGAGAAAAATCGAATGTGATAACCTCAAGGCTAAAGCTGTGATTGAAAGATCTTTCTGGAATGTTTGTGTTTTAGTCAAGTCATAAATCTTGTCCTATGTAGCCTGCACCTCTGGTGTCAAATGAATTTCAGCTCATTAGCCACATGTTGAAAAAATAAGAATGTTAGAATATTGACTTTATTTGGAACGTGATTGAGTTAAGTCTGCTTTATTTTTTAATCCAGGTAGACTCCTTGTTTTAATTATAAATACATAATAAAAACAATTAGTCACAGAGTGAAATAAATGCTTATGTTTTATTCATGACAGAAGTAGTTGTTTTATCATTCAGGATGAAGCCTTATAATACCCTTACGAATTCCTTAATATTAAAATAAGCATCGCTTTGTTTTTGTTGAAAATTCTCTTATTGGATGATTGGGTTTGGGTGGGAAGTGAGCCTAATGATTGCAGAAATGTGGTGATTCTAGATCATTCCTACCTGATGCTGGAATGTGCTGATTATAACTCCATAGCTTCATGGATCTCTGATTTGGAGGATATCATCTGCAATAAAATTACTACCAGGACCCTAGTTCTGTTTATTTGAGTAGCATTTTTATCTCGCTGATTTGAATTCAAATGCATTATTAATTTTGTTTTCTTTTTACTATAGGTGGAAAACAGACCAAAATATTATGGAAGAGAGTATGTATTATACTATTCTTTGTTTTAATAATTTAATAAGTAGTCATTTCATGTGTCATTTAAATATTACAAATTTTCTAATATATGGTCATCATATGTCTATTATGCAAGGGTTTAATGATAAGAATAAATGCAATCAGACTCCTTTGAATTAATATTTTTTATAGCACTCAAGTGCTTAGTTTCCATTAATGTGGGAGGGAGAGCATCTTGCGCTACTTTTCGCTCCACAAAAGAGCTACTGAGTGCCTGGCAAGTACTTGAAACGTAACGCAGCATTTTTCATAATGGAGGCTGTCTGTCAGCGTTTCATTTCACTTTCTACCTCAACACAATAGAAACGTTTGGGGTGTCCAAGATGGTACGTTGTATCTGAGTTCCTGACTTTTGTGTACCTCCGTGCAGTGGTCAGGATAGGTATCCCACTTCCCTGCATTCTCATAAAACCCAAATGATTTTTCTTGGCTTGGCTGTATTAGCCAAATTGCCTTAATACTCTCCTTTCCATTTTTCTCTTAATTTCAACTCTTGTTTTGTTTCATTTTTTTCCAAAACCTACTGCCCAGCAAATACACATGACCATAAAAATAATTCACAGTCTAAGCCTATGTTGTGTACAACACATCACAGAGGGCAGGCAGAATAGGCCAGGGGAGAGGAGATGCATCAATCACTTTTCTTCCCAAGTCCAACCTGAAGGCATTGTGAGGCAACGTCTCTTTAGAGTCTGCCTTCCAAGCTCTCACAGCCAATCCTAAACCTTTGTCTTGTTCCCTTACCCGTCAGAGCCTCATCTTCATGATTAATGACCCTCTTAGTGGTCCCAGCCCAGTGCACCTTCCTAATTGCCACAGCTGCATTTCAGAACCTTCCTTGCAGCGCCCTGGGAATTTGACCGGCACCTCTGGAATGCCTGCCTGGGGGCACTGGCCTCGGCTCCTCTCCACCCCATGTCCCTACTATCTGATCTATGTTGTAGTATGGCTTTTTTCCCTCAGTATGCTTATTTGTTTTTTTCTTTAAGATAGCATAATTGATTTTTAAAAAATAGAAGAAAATGAAAACCTACCATCTACACTTTTGCATGTGAATTCTAAAAGGAGCTGTTTATTATGCATTTTCTTTTTTGCAGAAAAGTTTTCTTGAATGACTTTTTAGTTCTCATCTTCTTACCCCCAATTCATGTAAAACATATGAGTGTCTTGAGACTAAGGAAGTATTTTCTTAACTACCAAAAGGAACATCTTTTATTAGATGGTAATTAGCCTAAAACCTTCAGATGCCGTGTTTCCGTTTATTTTTTTTAAAAAATGAATGGTGTTTTTTTCTTCCACTTAAAAAGTAATACATGCTTCATTCAGGAAATGCACATACACATTTATTCCTAGAAGGAATCACAAGAAATTATTGACAATGGATACCTTTAGGGAGAGAGGACTTTTGCATTTTTAGTTCTTTTGTACCTTCAACTTTTGAAATTAGAATTTTCTGCTGTGCACAGGTGTTACTTTTGTTTTAAAAATAAATTATGGCTGCGCACAGTGGCTCACACCTGTAGTCCTGGCACTTTAGGAGGCCAAGGAAGGTAGATCACTTGTGCTCAGGAGATTAAGACCAGCCTGGGCAACATGGAAAGACCTCATCTCTACAAGAAATACAAATATTACCCGGGTATGGTGGCACATGCCTATAGTCCCAGCTGCACTCAGGACCACAGGAGGGAGGTGGGAGGATCACTTGAGCCCAGGAGGTCAATTGAACCATTGCACTCTGGCTTGGGCGACAGAGTGAGACCTTGTATCAAAAAAAAAATTAATACATTAATACCAATTAACTTGGAAAAATTAGAAAATAAAGGAAAATACAAGATGGAAAATACCCATAGTTCCACCATGAAAGAGAATCATTGCTAACCTTTTCCCTTCATTTCTTTCTGGTCTTCGTGCATGCTTGCTTTTTTCTTACCAAGTTACAAGCATACTAATGTATTAGATATTATGGGTTGGAGATATTTGGACTTTCAGAAACCGTGCATAAAGGGGACGACAAGCCACAGACTGGGTCTTCAGGTGCACAAAATTGTCATTTTCTTCTTTTGAATGATTGAATTTAATTTAGTTCTTGACAGCTTTTGATGCTTTCGATCACTTAAACTTGCCAATTCAAGTAAATTAAAACTTAAGTTCTAGTGTTCAATAGCACAGCAAGGTGACTATAGTTAAAACAATTTATTGTATACTCCAAAATAGCTAAGAGAGGCTTTCAAATGTTCCCAACATAAAGAAACAATAAATGCTTGAGGTGATGGGCATCCTGATTACCCTGATTTGATCATTACACACTGTACTTATATATCAAAATATCACACATTCCCCATAAATATGTACAATAATTATGTATCAATTAAAAATAAAAATAGAAAAAGTATGCATACTCAAAATCAAGCATTAAAAAAAAAGAAACATAAAACTTAGCTGCTTTTGGCTGGGCACAGTGGCTCATGCCTGTATTCCCAGCACAAGGATTGCCTGAGTTCAGGAGTTCGAGACCACCCTGGGCAACATGGTGAGACCCCGTCTCTACTGAAATACAAAAAATTAGCCAGCATGGTGGCACATGCCTGTAGTCCCAGCTACTGGAGAGGCTGAGGCACAAACATCGCTTGGGCCTAGAGGCAGAGGTTGCAGTGACCTGAGATCACGCCACTCCACTGCACTCCAGCTTGGGCTACAGAGTGAGAGTCAGTCTCTTAAAAAAAAAATCTAGCTGCTTTTAGGTTTAGAGACTCCCCCTTTTCCTGTCCCTTCTGCTGCAGTGACCTGGGGCAGGTCCCTCTGTGTGCCCTGTCCTGCTATTGTTACTCTGGCCCACAGGTTGTATCTTCAACATCCCAGCTTTTGTCTTTTCTACTTATGTGTGGGAATATTGGCAATGCTGTCTGCTCCTCCCACTCTCCCGCTGCACGTCCCCTCCGCCCGCACACCCACCCCCACATTCACTGCCAACCCATCCACCAACCCATCGCAAGGCTGCCCCCAGGGCTCTTCGCCCAGGCCGTCTACCCTCTCCATCCTGGCTCAGGCTGCACAAGAGGCTCCTCCGCAAGGTTCCTAGGTCCAGTGGCCTCACTGTCAAAGCCCCAACACCTCTGCTCCAGGCCCCAATAAACTGGCCTCCCAGTTCCAAACCATACCTGCTATGCAGGGCCAGTTAAACCCCCTGAGACTGGGCTCTGCCTCGGTCCCTCCCACCGGAACTGGGGATGCACAGAACGTTCATCTTCACTCCGAAGAGCATTGCTCCAAGACCTCCAGGCATCAGCTCTTGAGATTTAAAATCAAACTTTGGGAAGCCAGAAAGCCTGTTTTTTCCAGGCCGTCACTGCCGTACACCTTTTAAGAAGCGATTTTGGGCCGGGCGCGGTGGCTCAAGCCTGTAATCCCAGCACTTTGGGAGGCCGAGATGGGCGGATCACAAGGTCAGGAGATCGAGAGACGATCCCGGCTAACACGGTGAAACCCCGTCTCTACTAAAAAATACAAAAAAATAGCCGGGCGAGGTGGCGGGCGCCTGTAGTCCCAGCTACTCGGGAGGCTGAGGCAGGAGAATGGCGTAAACCCGGGAGGCGGAGCTTGCAGTGAGCTGAGATCCGGCCACTGCACTCCAGCCTGGGCGGCAGAGCGAGACTCCGTCTCAAAAAAAAAAAAAAAAAAAAAGAAGCGATTTTGAAGCACAAAGCCACGGGCTGCTTCTGATCTCACTTTCCTTGGACAGAAGCTTCAGCTTGGAAGGTCTACTTTTTAAGGATAAAGGGAGTTAGGAAATAAATATTGTGATAGGCACTTTTAAAAATGTTACCCTTCTCCATTTGTACCCTAACTTAATCTCTGCATTCCTGAGGAAGATACAAAACAAAACTTGTTTAGCTGACTTCCCTTCCCCCTCTTCAAGAAAGTAAAGGAGTTTTTCTCCATCCAGAAAATTTATTCCCTGATTTATTCTCCAAAGTTCTCCAAGGTTGGGTAATCCTAGAAAGAGGTGTTACTCCTCTCCCAGAAGCTTGGAGTCCCTTGGCACTGCCTCACTCCCCAACCCAGCTGGAAGAATGTTGATTATCGCTACTGTTTTCCAGAAAATGAGCCTCTAAAATTACCACCACCCTGAACTGAAGCAAGCCGGTTGCTAATCAATAAATGTCCACTTGCAATTAGGATAACACATAGTTCTCTGAGCTGAGAGCTAAATTGGTAATTGCTCTTCTGTTATTTCCCATGGTTAAAAAAAAGGCCAGGGGGGTGGTTGAGTAACCTGGCTTTTTGTTTCAACTTTCATTTTCAACTTGAGAGCAAAGACAATAGCAGAAAGCCAGGTGGACTGGGCATTCTTCCTTTTGTTTGCCTGCTTGAATACTTGTGTTTGGAGCGTGTGAGGGGTGGTTCCAGGTCACTTAAATGTGCAGCAGTCACTCCCCTCTTCACTCAGTTGGGGGGCTGTCGATTCTGGCTGCCCCCGCCATCCTTCTAAGGCTAGTTCTTTGTGGTCGTTATTTCTGTATGTGGTCTGTTCAGAGCAATGATGGTCTTGCACCTTCAGGTTTCATGGGATCATCTCTCGGGAGCAGGCGGATGAGCTGCTCGGAGGTGTGGAGGGTGCCTACATCCTTAGAGAAAGCCAGCGGCAACCAGGATGCTACACGCTGGCTCTCAGGTGAGGCGCATTTCACTCCTTGTTTTCATTGCTGTACAAGTGGCTTCACTGATGTTTGCCCATTTTTAAGAATTGCAGTAGAATATACATAACACAAAATTCATCGTTTTTCCCATGTTTATTTTATGAGGGGGGGATCCCACTCTCTCACCCACGTTGGAGTACAGTGGTACAATCACTGCTCACTGCAGCCTCTGCCTCCCAGGATCAAGTGCCTCCCACCTTAGCCTCCTGAGTAGCTGGGACCACAGGCACACACCAACATGACTGGCTAATTTTTTTTCTTTTTTCTTTTTTTTATTTTTATTTTTTATTTTTGTAGAGAAGGGGGTCTCACCATGTTGCCTGGGCTGGTCTTGAACTCCTGGGCTCAAGCCATCTGCCTGTCTCAGCCTCCCAGAGTCCTGGGATTACAGTCATCAGCCACTGCATCTGGTCTCCTTTTTCCTTTTTTTTTTTTTTTGAGACAGAGTCTTGCCCTGTCACCCAAGCTGGAGTGCAGTGGCGCGGTCTTGGTTCACTGCAAGCTCCGCCTCCTGGGTTCACACCATTCTCCTGCCTCAGCCTCCCGAGTAGCTGGGACTACATGTGCCTACCACTACGCCTGGCTAATTTTTTATATTTTTAGTAGAGACGGGGTTTCATCGTGTTAGCCAGGATGGTCTTGAGCTCCTGACCTTGTGATCCACCCGCCTCGGTCTCCCAAAGTGCTGGGATTACAGGCATGAGCCACCGCGCCCGGCCTCCTTTTACCATTTTTAAGTAAAATTCAGCGGCATTAAGTACATTCTCAATGTTGTGCAAACATCTCCATATCCATTTCCAGAACTTTCTCATCATCCCAAACAGAAATCCGCTACCATAAACAATTACCCTCCCTACTCCTTACTTGGTATCTTCACTTGTTTCTGAAGTACCAGCAGTCTATCAGAGGTTGTATACATTTCCTCAGTCACAGATGCTATCAGTAGGTGTGGACACTGGGACTCTGAGTATGGTCACACAGTAAACTGGAGAACCATCTGGAAAGCTAGTGTTTCTACAGCCACTTCTGCCTGCACCATCTAGCTGGCCGAGGCCACAGCATCTCTGCCTCAGCTCCCAGCAGCCCATGTTGAAGGAAAGGCTTCTTCACCTGGCCTTGCACGTGCAGACCTCAAAAGACCTGCATTTGCTCATGGGGTTCTCTCAGGGATCACCTTGTTGATCCCAGGAACCTGTCGTGAGGGCAGTCATGACCCTTCAGGCCAACGAGCCAGTAGAACAGGCTCTACTGAGCCTTTACCACAAAATCACAACTATTAAACATCACAGCACAGGAAAGACAGCACATTTATGGCACTTTTCAAACCTTGATCAAATATTTTCTGTCATTTGATCCTCGCCGCAGCCCTGTACGTTTTGGGGAAGGTATCCAATTTCAGAACTGAATTGTCTTTCAAAAGTTCGTTTGTGAACTCTTCGGAATTGGAAAACCCTCTCTCCATAGAGGGAATGGTGTCCGTGGGAGCCCTTCCCAGGCCCACAATGGTGTGTTCCATGCACCATCTCCCTATTATGGCTGTGCAGTGACACTTTCCAAGTTGCAATATGTCTACAACGTATCTTAAATAATGTAATTATGAGGATGAACTTAAAAAGCTATTATATCAGGCGCTGTAGGTGTGCCTATCTTCCCAGCGCTTCAGTAGCAGAAGCTGGCAGTTCTAGTGGGAAGTCAAGCAGGGGCTGTAGATGGAAGGCCAGGGCTCAGAGAGGAGGGAACCTATAGATTAGATTGTGGGGATGCTGGCAATGGCTCCAGCAGGGAGTTTAGCACACCTTATTGCTTCCCTTCTGTTGCACCAACTAGGGTGGAAGGCATGGGGTGCTCTGCTGGAGGTGGCAAAGATGCGATAATAAAGGGGCATCAGGACAAGGGGCAGGGCATCCCTTGCAGAGTAATTGCCAGGTATAGAGGAGAGCTGGTTCCCATTAAGTAAGTTTATAAGTAACATAGTTGTAAATCAGGCATTACCCTCTGACTTTTACAAATGAGAAGGATACTGACAATGACCTTAGTGATTTCTAGGATCAAACGACTCCATGTGACGGCCTGGGGTTAAGCCCCACCTCTGCCTTGTTCCAGGCATCTAAACTCAAGCAGGAACCGCCATCTCTTCAAGTGTCAGTTGCCTTTGCGGTAAAACAGGCATAACCGTTATACCATCTCAAAGGGTCTCTATGATCATTAGGGGGAAAAAATAATCACATCAAATGCTTAGCCCTATGCCTGGGCTACACTAAGTATTCAAAAAACGTTAGCTGCTGTTATTATCATTCCACACTGTGCTTATTTCTAACGTGGTTGTAATCCCTCATTCTGTCATGGGCAGGTTTGGAAACCAGACCTTAAACTACAGGCTCTTCCACGACGGGAAACACTTTGTGGGCGAGAAGAGGTTTGAGTCGATTCACGATCTGGTGACAGATGGCTTGATAACACTGTACATAGAAACAAAAGCTGCCGAGTACATTTCAAAAATGACAACTAACCCCATCTACGAACACATTGGATATGCCACCCTACTCAGAGAAAAAGTATCCAGAAAGCTGAGCAAGTCTAAAAACGAACCAAGAAAAACAAACGTCACACACGAAGAACACACGGCAGTGGACAAGGTGAGCTATGTGTGATGGAAACAGCCCTTCTCGTTTTAGTCCATGCCGAGTCAACAGGCGGGTTAACTATAGGTGCGATTTGCTGGAATGTTGGAGGAGAGCCACCCTCACCCAAAGAAGTCTAGAATGTTAGTGCCAAAGGGACCTTAGAAATCTAGTTCAGGCTGGGCGCGGCGGCTCACGCCTGTAATCCCAGCACTTTGGGAGGCCGAGACGGGCAGATCACGAGGTCAGGAGATCGAGACCATCCTGGCTAACACGGTGAAACCCCATCTCTACTAAAAATACAAAAAATTAGCCGGGCGTGGTGGCGGGTGCCTGTAGTCCCAGCTACTCGGGAGGCTGAGGCAGGAGAATGATGTGAACTCGGGAGGCAGAGCTTGCAGTGAACAAGATCGCGCCACTGCACTCCAACCTGGGTGTCAGAGCGAGACTCCGTCTCAAAAATAAATAAATAAATAAAAAATCTTCTAGCCCAGGCCCCTCATTTTACAGGTGAAGCCCAGAAATGTTTGATGATTTGTTCAAATTCATACAGTCAGACCTAGGACTTCTACCAAGTCATTTGTGGGTTTATTTGGAGTTTGAAAGAAAAAAAACCCAAAAACCTCCATTAGCGTGTTATGATGAAACACGGTTTCAGTTGCCATTTGAGGTGTCACTGGCTCCATCTGTAGTTCCACCCAGCCTGCCAAATATGTGATATTTGTATTTGCTTCTCTTAGGACTGGGTGACTGCCCATGATCCACAGGTCAGGTCTCTTGAAGGTGGTCTTACTTAGATAACAGGTTTCACTGACAGATATGGGAGCATTTCACTGACAGATATGGGAACGCGGCTATCTCTAGGAAGCTTAGAAAGACAGGCTGTCCTTTGCCCCAGACAAAGTTATTATGCCTCACCAAGGATTTAAAAAACTCCTAAGTGGGCACATATGCAGGCGGGGGTGGATTGTGGCAGGAGGTGGCCGGGGAGATCTGATTTTCCTCTCCAGTAAGTTACTGTGTGTTTGAAAGGCACCACCAGAGTTTGCTAGCAGATTTTTTGGGATGTGCCCCTTGAGGGACCATCTGCTTTGCCTGGTCCTATCCGTTTCCTACTGAAGGAAAGTGATAGCCAGCCACGCCAGTCAGCCCCTGCAGAGTCGGTGCTGAGCCCGGCTTCTCAGGCACACTAGGGCTGGGACACATAGAAATAAGCCGATAGGAGGTACAGCCCGGCCACACTGCTCCTTCCAGTGGTCGCTAATCCTAGTTAAACCGGAACGGGCCTCCTGTCGTCCAGTGTCAATGGGAAGCAAAGGAGCCTCGAGCTGACGGACTTGGGACTGGCATTGGCAGAGGGGCTTCATCAGAAAGCCCTGAGAGGGAGGAGGGCGGGGTGGCACCGTGGTCCCGTTGGCGCAGACAGGGATGATCTCAGTTGATTTGCTGATTGAGCTTCAGATCCTAGGAGAACCTTCCACAGAATCACATCAGTGCAGCAGCTGGGCCAGTGAAAATATAATTTGCCATTTTCTTTTTATAACCCAGTGTCTCCAAAGCACCTGTTTATTATTTTCCAAATAATTGCTTTGGGAAATTGTGGGGTTTCTGATTGTTTACATGTTAACAAAAGAGAGAGAGGACTTGAGTCCCAACTTTCAGTTTGTTCTGGTCCAGACAAAAGCCATTCCTTAGTCTGTATGCAAAATCTCTTCCAAAGTAATTTAGAATAGAAGATATGAAAGCCGACCTTCCCAGCCGTGACAAATCAGAAGATGAATTGTAAAATAAAACTCTGAAGCAGTGTTTATATTTCTGAATCAGAGAGCAAAGCCACGAAAAAGGCAATCTGTTACAAACTGCAGGATGCACACTCGAACATCTCAAGGAAAAGGAGAGCAGGAGGAGTGTCTCTTCTGTGTTAGGGCTGAGTTGAGATCCTGGATATTGAAAGTGATATTTCTAGATTCTTGTCCTCCCCCGAGAGGGAAGTTTGGTCAACAGAAACTGATATGAAAATCTGGACAATATTCCTATCAGGAAACTTGTAACTCAAAATATGCCCTCTTGTGCAGATACTTTTGTATTTATGTGTCAAAAATAAATGGTGGAGGAAATTAGTAATCCAATTAATAATCACTTTGAATGAGGCACCCAGTAGACATTTACCTTCCTGGGAAATGGTAAATCAAGAAGATATTGCAGGAAGACACCCACACTCCCTGAGCAGTTTGATGGACAGGTGTCAGTGGTGTGGATTTTCTTGGACACTAATGATGTGATGTTTGGTTGTCCCAGGGGACACTGTGGACACTGGGCCTGGTCACTTGCTGGGAGCTACTCATTTTGTTAGTAGGTTTGTTAAGTTAGTTGGTACAAATCCATCTGTTTCTCTCTGCCCTGTGTTGACAAGTGGCATTATTAAAAGTCTCAGCCTTGCCAGAGATTCTGTTTCCCTTAAGGGCAGGTCAGTGGCCCGTTGCCATGGAGTCAGTGACTAGAAAAGAGGGACCAGAAACTTGAATGGCTTCACTGAGAAGAGTGGGTGGGGGGAGGGTACCTGTTTGCTGTGGTAAGGACACGTCTTGAAGGTTTTAATGAGTGAAACGAGCAGGTTTCCTAATATTTCTCAATTCCAGACACACCAGCATTTCAGTTTCCAAAGAACTTAAATTTCGTTTTCTTGTTTGTTTTATTGATCATTTCCAAATGAATCCAGAGAGATGATGTTACCTGTGTATCCAAGAATACTAACACAGTGTTAGTTGGCAAAAAGAGATTACCTACTCCATCAAATTTGAATGGCTTCCAGATTTCTCTCCAATCACGATTGTTAGCAGTAAACTGGATTTTAATAACTGTAGATGAGATGGAGAGGAAGGGAGGAAGCCAGAAAAAAAAAGTTGTGATGGTTAGCCAATAGTGATCCATCTCCCCACTGATTCTTTATTTGGCTGGATTTAAAAACATTATGATATATGTGGGCCACCATTCGGTGCATTTAATTAAAATGGTCACGTCCAGTGTCATTTCTTCTATGAAACGCATTTCAGAACTTATTCCATAGACGGATTATCTACTGACCTTCACATACAGCACTGTAAGCAACAAAGGAATAACAGGAGATTTAACATGAGCTCAGACATTTAGTGTTAAACACATTTCACGTATGTGAACTAATTTCCCGTTTTATCCCTCAGAACCACTTTGCCAGGTCCATAGGGCAGGAATCACCCTCCCTATTTTGTTGAAAGGCTCACAGTGGCAGGGTGAGGAATCAGACCCAGGCTTCCTGATTCCAGGCTCAAAGCTTCTTAAATCAACTGAGCAGATGTGCCTCGTTCTGTGCTTACTGCCGTTAGTGCTTTGAGCGAACACCCTTGGTTTTGGCCATCCTGAGGCAAGTGATGCTAAAAGTCACTCAATATTTACATGATCTGTTTCTGAAAACAGATCATGCAAACCGAAAACTGCTATTACGAGCTATAATAACTAGTATTTTCTTATAAAGTATACCCTACAAATCCAATACATATGACAACAGTGTTTTTGATAATACATTTTTATTCAATAAATATGGTTTGTCATATTAAATTGCATCTATGTTTTAGTGGGGAAAAAATCATCCATGCCCTCGATATAATAAAAGCACGTTAAGAATATGTTATACCAGTTTATTCATTTCACTATTTGTTATAGCAGCAAAAATTAGAAAATGACCTTAATGTCCATCAATTTGAGACTGCTTAAATGAATTATGGTACATCCGTGTTAAGGAATATCACATTACCCCAGGAAAAGAATGAGAACCCTCATATGGGCTGATATGGAACGGGCACCTGGAATTGTTTTATGGAAAAGGGCCTGGCAGTGTGGTGTGTACAGTATAGTATTATTTGAGTAAACTAGTAGAAAAAAAAATATTTTTATTGATTTTTATTTTAAAACTTTATTTTTTAAAGACAAGATCTCGCTTTATTGCCCAGGCTAGTCTCAAACTCGTGGGCTCAAGCGATCCTCCCATCTCAGCCTCCCAAGTAGCTGGGATTACAGGTATGAGCCACCGCATCCAGCCAAAAAAAGTTTTTGCGTATATTTTTTTCGTGCAAAGTCATAAATATCCCTTGAAGGATGCAAGAGCCAGTATCACTGGTTGCCTTTGAAGGAGGGAAGTTCTCTTGCTTTCTTAGGGCAGGCACCGAAGCCCTCTTTGGTTTCTACTTTCTTCCTGCCAAACCAAAGAGAGTTACGTTTTCTGGACTGAAGGCCTTCCAACCTTACCAGGCTGTCCTCCTTTACAGACGAACTGTTTCAGCAGAGAACCTCTCCCCTCTCCTCTCCCACTCACATTTTTGTTTGTTTGGTTGGTTGGTTTTTCCTTCTAAATTATTTTCTTCCTTTCCAGTTGCCCATCTTTATATCCAAGCCGGTCCTTTCATTGGTTATTTCACTGTTTCCACCATGTGATCTGCTGGCCTGTCCCGGTATCTTTGCCTAGGAATGATTCCCTACAATGTGCTGGAACAGAGGCCATGGCCAGGCCAAGGAGTGAATGTCCAGCCCTCGCTTACCAGCAGAAGTCTTCATACAAGGTTGAGCCTGTCCTGAGTGGTTCTCCCCAGTGCGATGCTTGCCTCTCACGGCTGGTGTCCCCGTGGTGACTCTGTGCGCATCCGAGTGTTATTGTTGTTGCTGTAATTCTGGAAAAGCCCTTATTTGCTTTTTCTACACGACAGAGTTCAAATTCCTCACAGGATATTTGCAGCCTGTCTAAGCCTGGGCCCGTTGGAGAAGCATAGCCTGAGACTGGGGTTTGGTACAGATGGGGAATTTGGAAAGGCATCCCAGGGGGAGGAGGAGAAGCCGGGCAGGTAAATAGAGGAGGAGAGAGGCTGGTAGATGCACGCTGTGGAGCTGGTCACCTTCTCAGGAGCCGGGTAGAACTGCTCCTAAGAGGAATTGAAGTGGGAGTGTTTAAGGCATCACCTCCTGTCCCCTCTTGGTTGAGGGGTGCCTGTGAGCTGTTACATTCTCCCCAGTTCCAGGCCAGGCATGCTGGAGAGCTAGGTGGGTGCCACGGGCATCCCTGGTAGCCTGTGGAGTCCAGTGCAGCTGTCCTTTTCTACTATTGAATAGAACCTGCCACACTCAGCCTCCCGTCTCCTCCCTGCTCTGGCGTGCTGCACACCACCTTTATGAGAGTTCAGCACCCTGTGTCCAACGTCATTGTTTTCATCAGTGGTTCTCAAAGCATGACCCTCAGGAACCAGCAGCATCAACATCACTTGAGAGGCTGGTTAGAAATGCACGTTCCCAGGAGCCACTGTGAGGGGGACTCTGGGGTGGCCCCCGCCAATGTGTGTTTTAAGCCTCAGGCAGTTCCGATTCCCACCTGCATTTAAAAATCTGTGGTTTCTATGTCTGTCTCTTTCCCCAGAGGTAGATCAGTGGAAGGCAGAGGCTACTTCTCAGCCTACTTCCTAATTCTAATGCCTCGCACCTCACTCGGTGAAACGAGCACTGATTGAATGAAAAATGGATGGGTAACTTTTAAAATGTAACACATTGCCCCAAGTTCACCCTAAGGATCAGTGTATCTCAAATTCACCAAGAGGGTGCCTCAGCATCTCCCGCACCTTCTCTCAGCATGTGCTCCTTCCTTTACTGGGCTAAGATCTGGCCACCAACTCTTGTAGCATCAGGAGCAGCGGGAGTCTGAAGGAGCAGGGGAATCGTGGAGACCATGTCGTGCAACCCTTCTGTTTTGCAGGACGGGAAACTGAGGCACCCGGCTCAATAGCATAGAAAGTATTTCAGTGACACCGAGGAGGCTTGGATAGAAAAGGATGCTTTTTAGCAGCTATCTTAGAGTTAAGCTTGTTGAGGCCTTTTTTTGGATGGGACCCACAACTGTGCCATTGTGGAGGGGGTCTTGGTCCTAGGGGGTGGAGAGGCTTGGTCACTTGATTCACGACAGTAGATTCAAACATGATGTTGCCCATTGTGCTTCACCAAGCAGAGGTGTGTATTCATTTGCCAGAGAAAGAGCCTGAATTGTTAATGCAGAAAGCGTTGTGGAGCTGGAAAAGATCGCTTGCGTTACAGGGTCTAAAGAACCTATAGATTTTCTCTGCAGGAGGTTCTTTGGAAATAACATGTAACTGACACACCCAGTCTTTTCTCAAAAGTCAAGGGTAAATGAAGATGAGCATAACTTAGCTATTATAGTAGGTGACGGGTACCGTGATGATGCTGACCAGCCAACTTCCTGCCCTTCCACTCACAGTTATAAAATGGGGAGGGATAGGATGCAGTGAGAATGGATTTAACTTAGATTACATCTGCTCATGAAACTGGGTTTTACCAAGCATTGATTTAAGCCAGAATTCCCTAATGATTTGGGATTTATCACTCAGTCTGAGCAATTGCTGATTTGGTTGGCTTGGTGGTTCTCAAACTGGCTGAAGGTTGGACTCACTCTGGGAGCTTTTAAAAAAATACCAGGCTTGGTGGCTCATGCCTGTAATCCCAGCACTTTGGGTGGCCGAGGCTGGCGGATCACTTGAGGTCAGCAGTTCAAGACCAGCCTGGCCAACGTGGTGAAACCCCATCTCTACTAAAAATACAAAAAAAATTAGCCAGGCACTGTGGCACATGCCTGAATCCCAGCTACTCTGCAGGCTGAGGCAGGAGAATCACCCAAACTTAGAAGGTGGAGGTTGTAGTGAGCCCAGATCACACCACTGCACTCCAGCCTGGACGACAGAGTGAGACTATGTCTCAAAAAAAATAAATAACATTAAAAATGTATATTAAAAATGCCCATGTTTGGCCCCACCCGGCTATGGAATCAAAGTCTTCACTGGTGAAAGCACCTGTCTTTTTTTGGCTCCCCGGGTGATTGTCAGATGCAGGGCTTGAGAACCTGGGTTAGATGGAAGGGGAGGCAACAGAGTAAAGGTGATCAGACATTTTGGAGCATTTTCTTTCAAGGACACCTGTCCCACTTTTTCCCATGCCTCTTATATTCCTGAGGCTCTTTTATGTTGTAAATTAGACCCTAGCCTTCTTTCTCTACTTTTACACAACTCATGAAAAGTCCTCTGGGAAAACATTCTTCACACAGTTAACTCTGGTGGTTACGGTTACCTGTGCTGGTTCAGGGTTTGGCTTTGCTCCCTTTTCATGGCTTCTTTCCCGAGATTATTGCCTGAAATATAAATGATGGGAAACAATTAACTGAAGTAGGATTAAAGAATTTAATGAAGGGGCAAGGAAAAGTTAGCCTGTCTCTTAGGAGTCCGGTAGTGGTTTCTTTGGGTGGATATTAGAAAGAATCTCTTTTTACCAGTTCCTCAATATCGGTGTTTTCAAAGAGGAACAGAAGAGGAAAGTCATCCTAATACATTCAGCGTGTGGAGGGATATGATGGGCCAAACGCCAAACCCTCCTTACTTGTCCCCATCCAAAATCTCTCTAGGAAACAGCTAATTTAGAGACGCAGCCCCCGAGAAAGTATTTGCTATGCAAATAGTGCCATCTTGTGGCTGAAAGGAGAGTTGCATGCTGATGACACAAAGGACCAAACCCAACGTGTTGAAAATGTCCAAGAACAAATTTTTCAGCAATGAACCCACTGAGTCATCCCACTTCCCTCAAGTTTTATAGCACAGATAAGGCTGCACAATGGCTTGGGGGTGTCTTCCTGTAGCCTGTGCTCCTTCTCTGTATAAGCATGTGGGCAGCTCTGTGGGCCTAGGACTTGTAAAAATCATCCCAGGAATCTAATTCTAGTCCAGAAGTGCTCAAACTTCTCGGCCTCAGAACCCTTTAAAGTTACTGAGGACCCCAAAGAGCTTCTGTTTGTGTGGGTTAAATCTTGATATTTACTGTATTAGAAAGTAAAATAGAAAAATAAAAAAATTATTAATTCTTTCAACATAATAGTAATAAACAAATGGTAATAGATGTGTTCGTATGAATAACATTTTCATGAAAAATAACAGTTTTCCAAATAAAAAAGTGATGAGGATATTGGCATTGTTTTTACGTTTTTGTAACTCTCTTTAATGTCTGCCTTAAAAGAAGACAGCTGGCTTCTCACATCTGCTCCTGTATTCAACCTGGGATATATTGTTTTGTTTGAAGTATAGGAAGAAGCTCTGGCCTCACACAGATGTGTAGATGGGAAAAAGAGGAATGTTCTTATAGCCTTTTCAGGTAAATGTGGGCTTTGAAATATATACTAGGCAACAATTCAACAAGTGGTAGTTTCTTAAAGGTTAGTTGCAATGTCAGTCACAGAAGGCAATTAATGTAATAAAATCAGTTTTGGCATAATGTATTCTCTGAAGGGATCTTGGGGATCCCTAAACATTGGTGGGCCACAGTTTGATGAAGAGCCCAGTTTTTCAAGATGTTTATGTTTTTACATCTCCAGAGAGGTGTTTGAGAGGAATCATCCCACCACTTTTATCACCTTTGACTGCAGGAGGTAAATGACGCTGTCACCTGGGACTGCTGTCCACCTATGGGGACTGCACAGGCTATGATGAGGAGGCATTCTTCTGGACCTGACCCACCGAGCGCCTGCCCTGAGCCCAACCTCAGAGCTCTTCCCAGTGGCTCTCACTAGGCGGTGGGGGGACAACAGGCTGAGTCTATATGAGTTTTAATTTTAGGGATCTCTCTGGGGTTGTTGAATGTTTTGAATTTTATCGAGGCTTTTTAACCATGGGACTTTCAAATAATTTATTCTGGAAGATAATTTTTATAATGTTTAAGTCAGGGTAGTCTCTTGTTTATATTTTAGTTTGGCTTAATTGTAGGAACAGTGTTGGTAGATGTAGGGTGATTACTTTTATTTTTAAGGTGAAATTGATGGGCTGTTTCTGTCTTTTTAGTAATTATATGGTGGTTTTTGGCTGTGAATAAAATATTAATGTTTGTGTATTAGTCTAGGTGGGATGATATGTTAAAAAGATAAAAGATAATATGTATTTGCGGTTCTCTTGATTAAAGGTTTTTTTTTTTTAATTAAATAGATTTGAGGTGAGAAATGGAGAGTATATTTACTTACGTCTGTGGGTCATCTATTGGCACTTAGTTTTTTAGTTGGTAAGTGTTGAAGTAGAGACTCTTGTTTGAGGAATCTTAGCCCGTCACCTAAATTGGGTATTTTGTTGAGTATGGGATGTTGAGATTATACTTGACTTTTGACTTTTTTAATTTTTTTTTTTTAATTAGGGGAGTTTGTCTCTTTTGTATTTTTGTTTTTGAAGAAACTGGAGGGAAAAAGCTATAGGAGTTGATGAAAAAGCTGAAGGACAGAGTTATTATTTTAGACCTTTGTAAGGGGAGAAAAAGTTGAAAGTAGTGAGACAAAGTAAAAGTTGAAATTTTGATTTATAAATTTGAGAAGTTTTTAAAGAATGCCACATATAATGCTCTATTTAAAATATTATCTAAAACTTTAAAAACACAGGCTTTCCTCCTCAATTCCCTAAATCTCCTCTCTTACTCTCTAGCCACGTTAAAAATTCCCCATTTCTAGTTTTTATTAAAACAAATTTTTAAAATCTGCCTTCCTACCTTCTCTCTTTAATCAAATCAAATAAACCTTTCTCTATCTCCAAACACCTGTGTATCACTATTTAACATCAACTACACACCAAGTACACAAGCCTAAATTTAGACTTCAACACAAGCCTAGGGCCTGTGTCATTGGGAAACAGTTTTGCAGGTGTGGTTCTGATATGTACGGAGAATGAGGAGCCGCCGACTGGGTCTCATTCTCTTCCCTGTACAGAGGAAATACCAAAGCTCAAAGCTACATTGAACCAGGAGGGTTGGAAGGAGGACACACAATTTTAGCAGAGCCCATTATTTTCCTTCTTTGGCCTCATACGGGGTGTCACCCACTTTCTTACCTCTCCTGGGCTTCTCCAGCTGCCATCTTTGTGTCTATTTCATCAGGATGTGGCAGTCTTCCCACTCCACCCCCACAGTGAGTAGCTGTCATTTTTGCCACCCAGAGCCACCTTAGTTTAGGAGCTTCTGGTGGAGTCACATCTGCCCACTAATCCCAGAGGTGGATTTCTGATTCAAGGCCACATGGAAGGACCCCATGTACCTGGCTAGGGTGGTTGGTTCAAGGGTGGCCATGTGGTCAAGTCAGAGCCAGGGGAACACAACAGACTTTTACTGTGAGTTCCAGGAACCAGGCCTTTCACCCTCTTTCTGCTTGGCTCAATTAGACAAGAAGTAGAGCCTGGGCTGCTGAATCCTTCCCACCACCCCATAGAGCCTGAGAATGGAGCCTAGAGAAAGTAGAGCCTGGAGATGGGGAGAGAGAAGCTGAGTCCTGAGGCCAGATCTGAGCCTCTCTTAGAGCTGCCCTTCGGCCTGCCTCTGTCTCTGGATGTTCCAGTTCGGCTGGCAGCTCATTCCTGCCTTGCCTTTGAGCTTGGGTAAGTGGATGTTGGTGCTGCATTTAAGTTGGCAGCTGCCATCATCCTCAGAAGAACTAGAACACACCCATCAGCTCCCCGCCACCCTCTGCTGTCCTTCATTCCCGCTCACCTTACTTGTCACCATTATCGAGAAAGCTTAGCTAGTTCAGGTTCACTTTAATTTTAATCCAATAATCCACACTACCCTTCTTTAAAATGATGGTGTTAAATCAGAAAAGGGGGACCTCTAGTGTTTACTGAAATGGGTAGGAATGTAGCATCTTGGTTACCGGGCAGACATGGGAAATAACCCAGAAGCCACTGCTGGAATACAGCTGTCATCCTTTACCTCCTGGCTCCAAAACATATATATATATATATATATATATATATATATATATAGACCTCTTATAGTTAAATGCATTCAGTAAGATTAAGGCACTCTGCTAAAGAGTCTTCTTTTTTTTTATTTTTTTATTTATTTTTATTTTTTATTTTTTTATTTGAGACGGAGTCTCCCTCTGTCACCAGGCTGGAGTGCAGTGGCACGATCTTGGCTCACTGCAACCTTCACCTCCAGGGTTCAAGTGATTCTGCCTCAGCCTCCCAAGCAGCTGAGACTACAAGCTCACACCACCACACCCAGCTAATTTTTGTATTTTTAGTAGAGACGGAGTTTCACCATGTTGGCCAGAATGGTCTCAATCTCTTGACCTCGTGATTCGCCCTCCTCAGCTTCCTGAAGTGCTGGGATTACAGGTGTGAGCCACCGTGCCCAGCCACTAAAGAGTCTTAATGAACTCTGGTAAACCAGATTCTTAGCAAGTTGTGATATTTCCAGGAAACTTTTTTAACAGAATAGGATGAAACATGGCCCCTTCTGTGGCATTGGATGTGGCCACGAGAGCCCTCAGATCATTGGTACAACAGATGAAGAGTTGGGAACCTGCAGACTCTGAAAAAGGAAAGGTCAAACTTCCACTTGTAGTGGCCTATAAGAATTTGTAGGGGTGGGTGGGTGAGGTCCTGGATCAATTGTGGGAAGAGGAAGGATTTTGTTCCCTGAATCATTCCCATTGTCGTTAATGGAAATGAAAGTGTCGGTTTGTTTTCATGGTCTCTGGACCAGGTTGCAGAACTGGCATTACTCAGTTTTCAATAAAAAAATGTCTGGCCGGGTCTTATGATGATAGTTTATAAATGTCCCTGTTGGTTTTCTCTCTCCTTACACACAATCACTTTGAAGTTTCCGCAAAGTTAATATTTCACTTTGTTCCTAAGTCCCCATTTATGAACTTAATGAAGTCCAAGTATCAGAAGAGAAAGTTAAAGTTTACACATGCAACTTTGATTGTTCTCAAGTGACTCAGTGGTTTAAAAAATTATTTAAAAAGTCAAATCACTGTCGTTTGCAAGAGACACTTTAATACCCAAGTTGAGGATAAGAAGTAAGACACAGAACTATGGGCTATGCATGTCCCAACACACCTTTAACAGAGTAAAAGCAGTTATATTTTACCACAGTGCATATAAATTCCATGTAAAACAATTCATGATATAAGGGACTTTTATTATGTTTAATCCCAAATGATTTTAGGAAAGTTACAATTATTCCCCTCAGAAAGTCTAAGCATATCATTGTTTTTAATCTATCATAAACTACATTATTTCATTCTGCTTCGTGACAACCCTTAACTTTATCGATCCTCCTCTTCCAACAAAGAAACAAGAAACCCGGGGCTTAGGAAAGCCAGGCGACCTGCCCAGGGTCATAGAACTTGTGACTTGCAGGTCATTTCACGAACACCCAGTTGCTAGAAGGTGGCTTGTCTGACTTTGAACAGGCTGTACTTTCCACTGGACCACATTGACAAAGTGAGCAGATTTGCTGTGTGTCTAATTTTAAAGCTTCTAAACAAAGCGTTATATTAGGAATTATTTTCCTCTTCCCAATATCGGTACTCAGTGCCCCTGCGCTTGGCTCTAATCATCTTCTGCTCTGGGCTGATTTGTTCTTATAAAGAAATAGGTGTGGCTGAGGGAATTCCTCAAGAAGAGACGTGTTTGTTACACACATGCCTGCCTCTGTGATTTCTAAGAGAACAGTCTCTGTGTGCATTTTTAGCCTTGAGCTATATGAATTTGAAAAGCATTGAGCAATACTGTAAAGCTCTGTATACCTTTACTGTATCTCAAGGCGATGAGTCTGAAATGCGAGTCTTCAGACACAAGCATGCGTCTCACTTCTTCCAATCATGATGGAGCCCGTTGGGATGAGAGGAAACTGAGGCTGATGTTACCCTCCTGAAGGTTAGGAAGTGATGCCTGACCCAGCTCTCTCTCAGCGTAGCTTTGAAACACCACTGAACTCTGGGATTGTAAAATGATATACATGGAGATTTTAATGCATTGGATTTCTTTTCCCCTCCAGTAAGTTCAGTGTAAAGTCAACCTGCTCACAAGGAAAGGAAGAAGCGCTAGCACGCACGGGGTATCGACCACATACCAGGTGCTATAGGAGTGGCTTTCAGTTTGTCACCTCCCTCCATCCTCACAACAGCTCTGAGAGTTGGGAATTGGAGCAGTGGAAGTAACTTCTTCATGACCACCAGTGGGCAGGGGAGCTGAAACCCTGCCGCCAGCTGTCCTGGCTTGAAGGAAAGCCTCTTCAAGAGCTCCTGGTCACCTGAGATTGACCAGCCTCCCCACCCCAGTGTGGCATGCAAGGCCTTTTCTGACCCTGTTCTCGTCACCCTGTCACCCAACACACATGCACACATCGCTTCACCTCGGCTGCTCCCTCTCCCTAGCTGTGTCCAAGAGACCGGCAAAGCAGAGCAATTCAAGTTTTCTGAGCCCAACAGCCAGTGTAATGCCTCTCAGGCTTTACACAGCATCTTCTAGTTCTTTGCAGTGTCCCTCCCCCTCGTCTCCCCCAGGCTCCTGTCCTGACTTGGGGAGCTCCTACCGTGCTTTGTGGACCAATCCTGGGCATGTCCTTCCCTGCAGTCTTCCCTAACCTACACAAGCCTTCAGTTGGCTGCCTCTCTGTAGCTTAGATACAGTTCTCATTGCACTGAGCACACCCCACGGGTGGGTTCATTCATTAATTCATTCATGCTTAACTATTAATAATTAATAATAATTAAATATTCATTGAGCCCCTAATCTGTGCCAAACACAATGCTGGCCAATTGCACTTACAACGATAAGAAAGAAGTAGACTCTTTCCCCTTGGGCTTGCTAAGGCACAGAACATGAACACGGAGCAAGAGGTCCACCTGACTGGCACTTGGGGAGTCAGACATCAAAGAATGAAGCCGTAGAAGAAAGCCGATGCTGGAGATGGAGAATGTGTTAAACCGAGAGCTTCATTCTGGAGAGGCTCATGTGGGGAGTTCCCACCTTGGTTTTCTGTGCTGGTACATTTCTCTTTCTTTTTGTTCTATGCTATTTTGGGTGGAGTTTCTGTTTCCTGTAGCCAGAAGAGCCCTAATGGAGTCCTAAAAAAAACAAAAACAGAAACAAAAACAAAACAGGCCATGCCTGGCAGAGAAGGCCGTTCTAAGGAAGGGAGCAGTTGGAGCAGTTGGGCCAGCCTCGGGGCACGGTTGGCAGAGGGGAAGGCTCTGAGGAGGGAGACGGCCAGGTTGGAGAGGGCAGGCTGGAGATGGGTGGGCTTGGGAAGGGCCACACAAAATAGTCTCCAAAGCGTGGACCTTATGCCCAAATGGCTTAAGGAGCTGCCTGCAGTGTGATTTTTAGAAGGATACCTTGGTGGCAGGGTAGAGGATGAGCTGGAGGCAGAGACTGGGGCTCTGGGACATCAGTGCAGTAACATTGAGGCATCTGCATTTTTGCTTTCAAAACCCGTTGCTGTAGGCAAATGTTTAAAAGCCCGCCTTTTCCATTTTTAAATGATGACACTATTACCAAAGCTAATTGTTGTTTTAGACTTGTAAATTTTGAAGGCCTAAGTTAGTTCAATTGTTTTTTATAAGTTTTGCCGGGTTTGGGGAGAAGAGTGGGAGGAAGCAGAAAACCCATTATTCCAGCTGGGTGGATAAATGGGCCCCACAGAGCTGCATTAACCTACAGGGCTTCTGTGTTTAAGACATAACCTTCTATTCTGCAAAGCCCTCTGCCATTTTCCTTAAACATACACTTGGAGTAAGTGTTTGATGAATGAATTAATGTGTTTGCATTCTTTCTTCGTTCTGCCTCCTACCTGCAAAGACAGAACTGTCATATATGCCTTTCTTAGAAAAGCTGTGGACTTTAAATATTATCTGCGTTGAATTTGATCATAAAACAAAAAATACTCATTAACCTGAACTTCACAATCTTAACCTTTAGTACCTATGAAAAAGTCATCTACTAATTAAATAGTTTAAAGGGTATTGCAATGGAAATGTTATTAAGAGAGCAAAGGTTTTTTTCCAACTCAGAGTGTACACTTTCAAAGGGGGTGAAAAAGGGCCGTAGTGTTGAGGCTGCTAATCATGTTGGCTCTAGTCCAGTAGTTCTCAAATTTTAGCATACCTGAGAATCCTGTAGAAGGTTTGTTAGTACACAGAATTCCAGGCCCTCTCCCATCATTTCTAGTACAGTAGGTGTGACCAGCGGCCCAGCTTCCCAGGAGATGCTGATGTTGCTGGTCCAGGAACCACAGTTTGAAACCGCTGGTCCGGGCAGTAGAGTAGCACAGTCAAGTATATAAGGCAACTGGAGAACTAAGGCTAAATGACAGTGATTAATTAGATGTAATCTGTAATCATATACATGTGCATATATGTGTGTATATGTATATTTCCAGCATTTTTATACTGACTATCCTAGAATATAAGCAAACTGCACCTTAGGCGTTTTCTAAATAGTGATTGCTTTGATGCTGTTTCCTCCCGTTGTGGAACTGCTCGCTGGCCCCTGCAGGCATCTCCCCTGCAGAGGAGGTGCTGCGCAGTGGTTAGAGCGTGGGCTTCAGAGCCAGTGGCTGTGTGGCCTGAGCCCTCCTAAGCCTCCTTCCCTTCCTTTGCATGCCGCGGGGTAGCATCTCACCTGCACCTTCTTCGGAACACCAGCTGCCTCTGTAGCGGTCCTCTCCTGCGCGCTCACCTGCCAGGGCCCCAGTTGCTCGGGGTCCCAGGCTGCGCCTCACTCAATTCTGTGACCTCGCAGGACTTGCTGCAGCAAATGGGCTTTTGTATTTCCAAGGCACTTCATCAATGTTTATTGAGAAAAGGAAGGAAGAAAAGAGGAAAAGGAAAAAAGAGAGAGGGATGAAGGAAGGAATTTTCCCAGGTTGCTCATTGTCTTTGTGACATTTTTCACTGTAACTTTTTCCCCCCACTTTTTTTTTTGTTTTTTTGAGACAGAGTCTCACTCTGTCGCCCAGGCTGGATGGAGTGCAGTGGCGCGATCTCGGTTCACAGCAAGCTCCGCCTCCCGCGTTCACGCCATTCTCCTGCCTCAGCCTCCCGAGTAGCTGGGACTACAGGCGCCCGCCACCTCGCCCGGCTAATTTTTTGTATTTTTAGTAGAGATGGGGTTTCACTGTGTTAGCCAAAAGTAGGGAAAGATCCATTAGGTAGAAAACCTAGAAGTCATTTAGGTTGAACCATATGCAACTGTTGATACCTGATAGTTTTTGATTTGCAAAAATAAGGCAATTTCATGTGGTTCAAACTAATATCTATTTAATATGAAGGTATATGAATCCTGGTAAGAACAACACAATTTGCAAGTTTTAGAATACAGTCCCCTGGGAGTGGATGCTAAGCTTGCCGTTTATATGCTCTGGAAGACCCTCTTTTTAAAAAAATAAGGCAAAAATACTAGTAAGGTATTCTAGATGGGGCCACAGAAAGGCCCCTGCCTGAGAGAACCTTGGAAGTTGAGCATGTGCTTCAGAACTTCATAGTGAAGACACGTGCCAGGGGCCTGGCTTGAAGATGGCAGCTCTTAGGACAAAGCACGCGTGAGGCTGGAGAGCTGCTTCTGCAGAGTCTGTAGGAGAACAGCACACCCACTTGGCAGAAAACTCAGGTGCCAGAAATCCATAGAGTCTGCTGAGCCAAGTGGAGAGATGAAGGATTGCTGGAGCACCTCGTTGGTTTTGAACAGTGCTGTTTCCAAGACAAAATGAGTCTCCAGGTCGGACAGACTTCAGAGGCAGACAGTTTGTCCTTTCATGGAAGTTCTCACGTTCAAATGTTTCATGCATTTTCCCTCAGATGGGATGTTTTGGAGTGGAAGTGGAGCTGATTAAGTAAATGTAAGCCATGCCAGGCAAACACCCAAGGAGGGAGCAGGAACAGAAGCTGCAGAAGCCTCTCAAGGAAGCATGGGGAGGGGGTGGGATGCCAAACATGGAGTCCTTGGCTTTTTCAGAAAAATTGCTGAGGGGTTTGCAGGAGAGTTGTGAGATCCAGAAATTACTGTTTGACTGGGGAGTGGTAGGTGCCTTTATTGGGCTGCTTTAAAGAAATCCTAATTCCATAGTTAGCTGAGCCCAGCAAACACAAGCTCATATTTTGGGAGTGGATGTCCAGAAAATGAATTCTTTTTTTTTTTTTTTTTTTTTTAAATCTGGAAGCATGGCTTATCTGATTGCCCTCTGGGCTTAGCGACAGCATGCACCCCTTTGAGTGTTGTGTCCTGGGCCACAGCATAGCTGCTACTTCCCTGAGTTTCCCTCTGTCCAGGGGCTAAGCTCACTAAGGTTCATTGGTGGAAGGTGGAAAGACCAGGACTCGTGGTCTCCTCCCTCGATTTTGGAACACGGAACTACCAGACCTGCCAGGATGGTGCTTTTTTCCTTGGCGTGCCTAATTTAAGTGTTTAAAATGCAAGTATTTTTAAACAAACTTGACAACCACAGGATGTGCAGATTAGCACTCTATGTATATGGTAGCTCTGCCAGTGTAGCCTCCTGCTTGGCGAAACTCAGCAACATGAATATTCATTAATAAGCCCATGAGAGGGACTCCAATGAACTGAAATTCTGGATTTTGAAGGGCCAGTCTGGATGACTTTCAGCGTACCAGTATGCAATGGGCACAAGGTGGCAGTTCTTTTTATAAATTTTCTGAGAACTGACAACTGTTAGGCCAGTCTTGGGTGTGCCTGTATATAAAATTTCTAGCGAACTCAGAGTCGGCTTTCTGGGGTAGACACCTCAAGGCTTTGTTTAATTGTTAGTTAGATAGTTAGAAATAATCACCACCAATTTTCACTCAGCACAGTGTTCTGAATCTACTACCAGATTAAAACTCCGTCTAGAGGTATTGGGAATACTGGATATTCACATGCAAAAGAATGAATTTGGACTCTTACTTTACACCAAATACAAACACTAACATTAAATTTATTAACTACCTAAACATAAGACCTAAAATTATAAAACTCCTAGAGGAAAATATAGGGGAAAGTTTCATGACATTGGGGCTGGCAGTGATTTCTTGGATGTGACACCAAGAGCACAGGCAACAAAAGAAAATATAGACAAACAGGATAATACCAAACTTAAAGTTTTCTATGTGTCAAAGGATGCAGTCAATGAAGTGAAAAGGCAATCTATGGAATGGGACAAAATATTGCAAATCATATGTCTAATAAGGGCTTAATATCCATAATGTATTTTTAAAAACTCCTACAACTCAACAACAACAACAACAAAAGTAAATAACCCAATTTAAAAATGGGCAAAGGACTTGACTGGACATTTGTCCAAAGATGATACCCAAATGGCCAGCAAGCATATGAAAAGATGCTCTACATCATTAATCATTAAGGAAATGCAAACGAAAACCACAGGGAAATATTATCTCACAGCAGCCGGGTGCGGTGACTCAGGCCTGTAATCTCGGCACTTTGAGAGGCCAGGAGTTCCAGACCAGCCTGGCCAATATGGCGAAACCCCATCTCTACTAAAAATACAAAAATGAGCCGGGCATGGTGGCGCACACCTTTAATCACAGCTACTCGTGAGGCTGAGGCAGAAGAATCGCTTGAACCTGGGAGGCGGAGGTTGCAGTGAGCCAAGATCATGCCACTGCATTCCAGTCTGGGGTGACAGAGTAAGATTCCTTCTCAAAAAAAAAAAAATTATCTCACACCTATTAGGATAGCTACCATTAAAAAAAGAGAAAGTAACAAGTGTTGGTGTGGATGTGGAGAAATTGGAAGCCTTGTGCACTGCTGCTGAGAATGTAAAATGGTGCAGCTGCTATGGAAAACAATATGGCAGTTCTTCAAATAAACAAAAATAGAATCACCATATGATCTAACAATTCCACTTCTGGGTATATAGCCAAAAGAATTGAAAGCAGGATCTCGAAGAGAAATTTGTATACCTATGTTCATAGCAGTATTATTCCAATAGCCAAGAGGTAGAAGCAACTCAAGTGTCTATGGATGGATGAATGAATGAAGAAAATGTGGTATAGGCATGCAGTGGAACATACTTTAGCTTTCAAAAGGAAGGAAACCCTGTCCCGTGCTGTAACATGCATGAACTTTGAGGACATTATGCTAAGTGAAATATGTCAGTCACAAAAGGACAAATACTGTCTTAATATGAGGTATGTAAAGCAGTCAAATTCACAGCAACAGAATGTGAAAGCAGAATGGTTGTTAGGGGCTGAAGGGAGAAGGAAATGGGGAATTGTTGTTCAACAAGTTTTAGTTTTGCAAGATGAAAAAGTTGGGGAGATTGGTTGTACAACAATGTGAATATGCTTAACACTACTGAACTGTACACTTAAAACACTTAAGATGATAAATTTTAGATTATATCGGGTTTTTTCTTTTCTTTTCTTTTTTTGAGATGGAGTTTTGTTCTTTTGCCCAGGCTGAAGTACAGTGGCATTATCTTGGCTCACTGCAACCCCCAGGTTCCAGCAATTCTTCTGCCTCAGCCTCCTGAGTAGCTAGGATTATAGGCACCCACCACCTAATTTTTGTATTTTTGGTAGAGACGGGATTTCGCCACATTGGCCAGGCTGATCTTGAACCCCTGACCTCAGGTGATCCACCCGGCTCGGACTCACAAAGTGCTAGGATTACAGGCGTGAGCCACCACGCCCGGCTATATGAGTTTTTCAACCACAATTAAATTTGGAAAGAAAAACTCAATCTAGAGAAGCAGATGGTACCAACACCTTTCCTTTATTTTTTAAATTTTGTATTATACTTTAAGTTCTAGGGTACATGTGCACAACGTGCAGGTTTGTTACACATGTATACATGTGCCATGTTGATGTGCTGCACCCAGTAACTCGTCATTTACATTAGGTATATCTGCTAATGCTATCCCTCCCCTCTTCCCCCACCCCACGACAGGCCCTGGTGTGTGATGTTCCCCTTCCTGTGACCAAGTGTTCTCATTGTTCAATTCCCACCTATGAGTGAGAACGTGTGGTGTTTGGTTTTCTGTTCTTGTGATAGTTTGCTGAGAATGATGGTTTCCAGCTTCATCCATGTCCCTACAAAGGACGTGAACTCATCCTTTTTTATGACTGCATAGTATTCCATGGTGTATATGTGCCACATTTTCTTAATCCAGTCTGTCATTGATGGACATTTGGGTTGGTTCCAAGTCTTTGCTATTGTGAATAGTGCCGCAATAAACATACGTGTGCATGTGTCTTTATAGCAGCATGATTTATAATCCTTTGGGTATATCCCCAGTAATGGGATGACTGGGTCAAATGGTATTTCCAGTTCTAGATCCTTGAGGAATCGCCACACTGTCTTCCACAATGGTTGAACTAGTTTACAGTCCCACCAACAGTGTAAAAGTGTTCCTATTTCTCCACATCCTCTCCAGCACCTGTTGTTTCCTGACTTTTTAATGATGGCCATTCTAACTGGTGTGAGATGGTATCTCATTGTGGTTTTGATTTGCATTTCTCTGATGGCCAGTGATGATGAGCATTTTTTCATGTGTCTGTTGGCTGCATAAATGTCTTCTTTTGAGAAATATCTGTTCATATCCTTGGTACCAACACCTTTCTTGTACTTTCACTGAAGGTCAACTCAAGTTCATTTCTCTTGCCCAGCACCAGAGGTTGATCTGAAGCCAGCCTGTCTGAGAGTCCACAACAGAGTCAGCACTGCTGGGACTGTTCAGATCTTCAGCCTATCCAAGGACAGACTCCCCAGATTAAAAATTACCCCCCATTTCCTGCCTTTGGGCTGCTTTAATGCGTCTCAGAAGTGTCCTCAGGGAAGCAGCTCTGGAAGGAAGTAAAAGTCAGGGCAGAGCTGGTAAAAAGTTCTGTGCATAGAGGCAAGTGAGGCTACTAGCTAAAAATGATTGGGTTTCAAGTAGTCTTGCACCTGCTGCCCTAACCACACATAAGAGAAGTCACTACTGGGACAACCAAAGCTCCTTGATGCCTGCACCTCCTCCTGCTTTATTTCTTCATCTCCAAAGGGATTCATCCAATGACTTCTTTTGGCAGGAACATTCTAGCTCAGAGAAGGCTAGCTGAAAATTAAGAATAGCTGCTTGAGGAGAAAGTGGGAGAAAGGCTCATAAACGTCTGAGATAGAATGTATGTAAATGTCCATGAAGGCAGCCACATGCCTGTGAATGTAAGTCACATGGGAAGGTGCTGGCCAATGGTTTGTGTGAAAGCACCCCCGTCCTTGCCATGGCCACATTAAAAAGCTATTTGAACACCAACGCATATGTATTGTGATCTTCTCTTTCAGAGGGGAAGATTCAAGGGACTTGAGGAAAGCAGACAGCGTTTTCTACTGAAATGCTGTCAGGCAAGCTACGCACAGAACTTCCAGACACATATTTGGTGACTGTTAACATGGAAATCACTGAATATGGGTATATTTTTATGCCACATAAGGACATAAAATTTCCCCACTATAATAGAAAAATGTGTAGAGTTCTCCCTTGAAATATCTGTACTCGGTTTAAATTAGCAAGTATACGTGGTCAGAATTCACGTATTTGTGTTAGTTTTCCAAGTGAGGATTTTTTTAAAATGACTTTCTCTTCAGGGTCACATGTGTTACTTTTAAGGATGATTTTAGCACTTTTTATTATAATGGATCTTTTTTAAAAGAATGATGGAAGGTTGGGCGTGGAAGCTCTTTCAGCCTGAGCTTTAAGCAGCCCTTTGAGTGGCCTGATACATGTGAAATACACACAGGTGCAGCAGCGGGCACCGCCAGGTGTGCTGTCAATTACAGCCACTGGTATACTACTAATTTTTAAGGTAGTTCCAGAATCATGGTTAAAAAATGAAATCTCTGACTCTGATGTTTCCTGCATGATCAAGGTCAAATTTTAGTCATTTTTCAGATCTAATAGACGGCCTCTCTCCCTGACTGCTCTCTGAGCAAAGTAGCCGCAGCTGAGATTTTCCTTCACAAATTAAATATATGTATATAGTTAGAGAAACCGTTGCTGATGTTTTCAAAAAAGGAGTATTTACTTAGAAAAGCAAAACAACTTAGTAAACTGCTTGCTTTACATAAATAAACTCTTTGGAATCATGTGGTATTTCCATGAGATGTCAGGGCTGATACCTGCAGTCAGATAAATTTGCATCTTAAAAAGCTAACCAGGCTTCTTTTTCATAGGACTTCTCAGTGGGCTCGCATACCCCAGAAATCTCCCAAAGGGGCTAAAGGCTGAGTGGTTCCCACTTTTGTCTGCCCATGGAAAGCTTTCAATGCTGGACGTCTCTCAAACTAATGTTCTGAAGAGCACACTTTGGGAGAAGTGAGGCAAATGCAAATGAAAAATAGAGAAAAAGCTTCCATGTTATGGGTGTGCTTCGTAATTTACACTGTTACAGCTCCTTTTTACACACTTGACTTGTTAATTCTGCTTCCTTCTTCAGGCTGCTTTTGATGTTGGTCTGTTCATACCAAACCTTGCCTATCAAAGCGTTATATGAATTGCTGTAGAAAATATTTCAGCTGAATTAAGAACACCAAGGAAATGCTTTCAATTCCCATATTCATAGAATGTTAGCACCCGGGGTGGAGAAAAGAAGGAAATGACGGGGACATTTATTTCATGCTTATGTCCCAGCCCAGTGATGGCCAGACTTGTCTCCCCTGACAGTCAGTGGCTGCTGGAATGCACTGCCCCTGCGCCCCGCAGGACTGAGGAGCTCATTCCCCCAGCCGCTGGGCAGGCTGCGGGCAGAAGCCCCCAGCTGAAGGAAGCTGTGTTGTCCAAAGCCCACATCCAATGACTGTGTAACCTGAGGGTATAAAAGCTCAGCTTCTTTGCCGCAATTTGGGACAAGTCTGAAGGACCAGCCACACTTCAGAATGCCTTGGGGTCAGCTGGGGTTTTTGTTGAGACTGCCTTGCCACACCCGCCCCTGCCCAATCCTGCTTCCTGTGCATGCTACTGGCCTCGGAATCTGCTTCCTAGAAAACCTGGCCAGCAACAGTTCTCTGGGAAGGACGAAATCTCAGGCTAAAACTGAAAGTGGAAAGTAGCCACTTTATTTGCCTTTTAATTCATTTTAATTTCCATCTCAAGCTTCCATTCTGCCTAATGGCAATATCATAGTCTTTGTCAATTTAGAGTAAATTCAGCCAGTGCAGGGATTCCCTCTCCCCACTTCCCCCTGGGCTTACATCTCCTTTCCATGGGACTTCAGGAATTGTCACCTCTCTCTGCCGGCATCCACTGAGACATCCCATATCCTGGCCACAGGCTGGTTTGTGGTCCGTGCCTCACTTGTAGCTGCATCCTTTTTGGCTCAAATGTCAGGTCTTACCTGGCGGCTACCTCTCGGTGCCACGTCCTTGCCACTCATAGCTGCGTGGAAAGGACCACTCTTCTGCCTCCCACTCATGGCGGGCTACCTGGGGACAACATGAGGTTGCCTAATTTGCCACTATAGAAATTGTTTGTTTATAGGGCAGAAAACCCACCGTAGTAGAGGTCCATTGTTTAGCACTGAAGTGTTGTTCAAAGTAAGTGATTTACAGTTGTCTAGAATGTCCTGAAGAAGAAGTTATTTTTTGGTGTCTCTGGGTGAAATAAAGGCCATCAGACATGTTCTTCTGCAGAAATAGGTTTTAAATTAGTTCCATGCAACCTCCCACATTGCTTTAACATATCTTTTTTGAGTACCTTCCATTTGTGGGTTTGTTCAAGATGCTGGGGACAAAGAAATACACAGGGAAGACCCTTGATCTCCCTAGTTTATATATATAGATAGGAATTTGGTCTCTGTAGAACCAGGACATCTTCAGCAGTGATTTCAGTATGAGGGCCACAAACAAGATGGCATTTGCTTTCATTTCCCCCGTTGGAGTTAGGTGACATCCCACTTTCAGTGGCCTCCCCTGAGGGAACATCAGCACTACCTTCTGCTCAGTCAATTGTCACAACCGTTGACTCTCTGAATAGTCAGCAGCTTAGACTTTCTCCATGAATTGGCAATGCACAGGCCACATCTGGCTGGCAGACATGTTTTGACTGGTTTGTACGTTGTTTTTAAAAATATTTTTAATTTTAGAGATTTTACAACATTTGGATTTCTAGTTTCTCTTTTTTTAAAAAAAAAATATCTGGTAGGCCAAAGTTCACAGCCTCATATGGCAACCAGTTTTTAACCAAAGTAAGTGCTGCCTCGTCCACCCTGCTGCCTTCAGATGGGGCAGGTGCTTTGCAGTTCAGCACAGTCTGGTCAGACAGCCACCCTCCCTCACCTCCTTTACCCTCTGGGCCCTGGAGGCCCGTTCCTGGAGGATTTTGTCTTTATATTGATCAAGGCTGACAGAGCTGCATCCTGGGGCTTGTGGATTCTGGCCCCACCTACTATAGTATTTACCTGACCGAGCTTCGGCTTGGTGCTTTGCACCTGCATCAAGATATTTGACAAGCAGTGGATGTAGGTGACTCACACACTGTTGATTGTGATGTGGACTGTTTCACACCCTTAACAACCATCTCTATGACAGCCATTGGTGTTGACTGAGAGATCTCAATCATTCACTTTCCCTCTAGCAATGATAGGATGCAAGACCCAGCCCCTCTGCAGTTGGGTGAGGCCATATGGCACTTCAGACCAGTAAAGTATGAAAGGAGATGATGTACATTTCCAGATGAGCGCATTGTCTGCCTGTGCAAGACGCCCAGAGCTGTCTTCTCCTCCCACTACCACAAACAGCAGCATTCAAGTTGGTGGCTGCTGCCAGCTGAGTCCCAGAGGGAGGAGACACGGAGCAGACCCCCAGCTAAGGAACAGAGGACATGGAGCACGAGTGAGATATAGATCTTGGTAGATATAAGTAACTCAGGTTTTGGGATCTTTTGACCCTGCAGCATGCCCTAGCCTGTACTGAGTAATACAGTCCATAAAAGAGACTTCTCCAAGAGTCGTGGGAAAAATTCTTCTCAGAAACTGGTTTCCACTTATCTGATGGATCCTAAGAATCTTCTTTAGCTTCTAGGAACTTTAGACCTAACTGTAGCAGAAGTGGGATATTTGGGTAGGTGTTCTGACTTTTCCCCTGGTATAATCTTATTTTTTTCTACTTCTTATCATATTGTAAGAAGGCTATGTTTTTTTAAAGGAAGAGCAATACTGTATATAAAAGTTAATTATTATATTGATATAATTTACTTTCAAATACATGTATATGTCTCCCTTGAAATAAATTAATTTGTACTGATATAAAACAATTAAACCCCTGAGAATCTATTGCACATATCTTACAGGGTATGTGCATGAATGTGGTGTTTAACTCTTGGGACTTATGAGAACTTCTTTATAAGAGTGGACTGTGGGCCGGGCGTGGTAGCTCATGCCTGTAATTCCAGCACTTTGGGAGGCCAAGGTGGATGGATCACGAGGTCAGGAGTTCAAGACCAGTCTGGCCAACATGGTGAAACCTGTTCTCTACTAAAAATACAAAAATTAGCTGGGCATGGTGAGGCATGCCTGTAATCCCAGCTACTCAGGAGGCTGAAGCAGAAGAATTGCTTGAGCCGGGGAGGTGGAGGCTGCAGTGAGCCGAGGTCCTGCCACTGCACTCCAGCCTGGGCAACAGTGAGACTATGTCTCAAAAAAAAAAAAAAAAAGAGTGGACTGCAAGAGAGGTTAATGGATTGTAGGACATTGGGATTTTTGCATCAAAAATGTTGCCTTCAGAAATATCTTACCTTTTCTATGGTTAATGATAATAAACACTTACGGACTACTAGTTTAAAGTTGCCAGTGGTAAAGTGGAAGTATTTATAAGGAAATGTGTGGTTTGAGTTTCTTTTATATATTTATTTTTGTTCGTATAGGAGAACTTGCTGGTATTTAGGGTTATTTGCCATTAGTTGCTTGAAGTAGTGACAACTGCCCCTAGATTCCTTCCATGACCTTTAACCCTAGCAAAGGCATTCTTGCTTAAGCAAATGAAATGAGACATATCCAGTCTCTCTGGAGTTACCTTCACTACTAGTTTTCTATTGCTGTGTAACAAATTACCATAAACTTAACAGGTTAAAACAACACTCAGATATTCACTCAGTTCTATAGGTCAGAAGTCCAGCAGACTCAACCAGGTTCTCCACTCAGAGTATCACAAGGCCCAGTTAGGCATGGACCAGGCAGACTCTTATCTGAGGGCTCTGGGGAGGAATGCACTTCCAATCTCATTCAAGTTCTTGGCTGGATTCAGTTCCTTGAGTTTGTAGATCTGAGCTCCTTACTTCCTTGCTGGCTGGCTGCTGGGGACTGGCCTTTGCTCCCAGTGGCTCCCGTCTTTCTTCTCACATGGTCCCTCTGTCATCACGTCCATCTGCCAGTGTCAAGTCTTTTTCACACTCTGAATCTCTCTGACGTCTCCTTCTGCCCACAGCTGGAGAAAACTCTCTGCTTTTAAAGGATTCATGATTATCCAGCTGGGTGCAGTGGCTCATGCCTATAATCCCAGCACTTTAGGAGGCCGAGGTGGGTGGATCACTTGAGGTCAGGATTCGAGACCAGCCTGGCCAACATGGGGAAGCCCTGTCTCTACTAAAAATACAAAAATTAGTTGGGTATGGTGCACATGCAATAATCCCAGTTACTTGGGAGGCTGAGGCACAAGAATCTCTTGAACCTGGGAGGCAGAGGTTGCAGTGAGCTGAAATCGTGCCACTGTACTGCTAGCCTGGGCAATAGAGTAAGACTCTGTCTTAAACTACATAAATAATGAAGGATTCATGATTATCCACCCAGATCACCTCCCTGTCTTTAGGTCGAATGATTACATCTGCAGAATCCTTTTTACCATATAACATAATCATGTAACATAATGTCATGTGGCATAATCAGGGGAGTAACCTTAGGTGGCAAAATCAGTCATAGGGGGCATCTGAAATTCTGCCTACCACATCTCCATCTACTCTACTACCTCAATTTCATAGTCTTTGGTAACTGCATTTCTCCTGTTTATCCCCTACCAACTCCCATCCAAACTGGTTGCAACTCATGTGTTTGTTGAGCAAGCGAGCTATTAGTGCAAGTGTATATTTTTTATTCTTTTTTATTGAGATGGAGTCTCACTCTGTCACCAGGCTGGAGTGCAGTGGTGCGATCTTGGCTCACTGAAACCACAGCCTCCTGGGTTCAAGCGATTCTCCTGCCTCAGCCCCCTGAGTAGCTGGGACTACAGGCACACACCACCATGCCCAGATAATTTTTGTATTTTTAGTAGAGACAGGATTTCACCATGTTGACCAGGATGGTCTCGATCTCTTGACCTCATGATCCACCCGCCTTGGCCTCCCAAAGTACTGGGATTACAGGCGTGAATCTCCATACCCGGCCATTTTTTATTCATGTTTATGTGACATGTTTGGAATAGGTGGTGCAAGATGGTGATGAGAAATATTTGGGTAAGGTTATAGGCAGCATGACAAAGTAATTGGGAGCACTTGGGAGCACAAACTCTGGAGCTAGCTAGACTCGTTTACTAGTTGTATGACTTTGGATAATTCACTTAATCTCTCTCTGCCTCAGTCTCCTCATCTCTAAAATGGGAACTATAGTAGCAACAACTTGGCAGGATTGTAGAGAGGAGTGAATGAGTTAGTAGAGTGCTTAAACAGACCTGGCACAGGGTTACCACCACATGAGTAAGCGTTTTAATTAGAATAATGCCAGATGCTATAACACACACATTCCCAAATCTTAGTGGCTTAATGCAGTCAAAGGTCATTTCCCACTTGCATCATGGTCCAGTGGGGATGTTTCTGGTTGGGTTGCATTGTTTGTGGTCATTTAGGAACCCAGACTCCTAACATCATATGACTCTCTCTCTAAATCACTGGCTCTCAAAGTAGACCCAAGAACCCTGGGTTCCCTGGGACCATTTCAAATTCAGACCATTTCTACAAGGCTCTCCTTTTCCAACTGTGTCTCTGCAGAAGCCTAGTTTTGTTTTTTTTTTCTTATTCTTCAACCAACACAATATAACAAGTGAAATATAGAACCAGATGTGAGAATCCAACTGTCTTCTATCAAGTTAGATAACAAAGAGATTTGCAAAAATGTGACATAATGCTACTTTTGTCATTTTTTTGTTTGAGCCAATATGGTTAATTTTTATTTAAAAACTACTTATATTAGCATGTAGGGCCTATAAAATTTATATTTTTATGTTTCTAATGTATTAATATTCTGAAGTTTTCTTGGTAAGTATAAACAGACGCAACCCACAGAAGCGAAAGCTTTTTGGGGCCCTAAATAAAGAATATAAAGAGGTTCTGAGACCAGAGTTGGAGACACAATGATGTAAATCCTGAGAGGCTGTTCCGGTCAGCTGGAAAATGAGTCTCGCTGGGCCACGTCAGGGAGGTTTCTATGGGCCAGTTCTGGAAGTAGCACATCATTTCCACTTGCATTTTCATTGAGTGGGGACTGTAACTGGCTATTGCTCAAGAGAAAGCAGAAATGGGTGGGTCACCACCTCCCAATCTTTACCATAGTTGACAGTTTTCAAGGGTTTATTGCCTCTTGCCCTATGCATATCACAAGTATCTTGTTTAGCGTTCTCCAAGAGCAATAATATGTGGTTACATATACTCAGACCACTTCAGAAAATTCTAGAATGAGCCTAGTTTTTGCCCCAGTCATTTGGAAGTTGGCAGATACTTATCTGAAATAGCTATGCATTTAACCAAATAAGTAAAAGAAGAGATATCAGTCTTTTTAGAATCAGGTGGTATTGTAGTAAGAGTGAAATAGTCTAAAAACATTTCTGATCTGCTTTGAAACTAACAGTAAGAGATGGCGGGAGCTAAATTTAGAGGCTCTTTTGTTTGTGTTGTTTTTGGTTCATTTTGATATCTGATACCAATTATATACAATCTACTTTATAAGTTGAGAAATTGATGACCTTTGACAAGCAACATCATAGGTTGCCCATCTTACACTTTTTGGAACAAAGCATGAGTTACACACACACACATACGCACACCCATACTTCAAGGTTCAGTTCCCTGGAATATGTGTTCAAGGTTCAGTTCCCTGGAAAACGTGATTGAGTTTTATACTAAAGCTTTGAGAGCAGGACTTGAGTGGGTCCTAGTACAGACTTAGACAGAATTGTAAGGTAGAAATTTGATTTTTATATTCGTTGTGACTAGATTAATTTTAGATGTTTACATTACATATACATTTGGAAATGTATCTAACAATATGGTGTACTTTTGTGCTATATATGGACTTTATTATATATAGGAACCCTTGTGTAATTAGCATATAACTATTTAAGCTTCATAGCTATATCTTTGCTTTCATATGCTGTTTGTGTTATAATTAATTGGCAGTATAAGACCTCTGTGAAGAATATAAGCACACTCTTCCAAGGAGAAAAGGTAAATCCACTTTAGGATGCCCCCCTTTAGGAAGTCATTTCTATCGTACTTAGAAGAAACACGCTTTGCATAGGATATATTGCTTAATATTTTCTTAGAGTTTAAAGGTAGCAAATCTTTGTTGAATAACAGAGTCCAGCTAAAAGATTTAAACCATGCGGGGCATTTGTTGTTTCCTGAAGAGAAAGGCCAAGAGACATGGTGGTTTCAGGATGTGTTGGAGCTGATGGTTTTGTCATAGACCCAGGCTCTTTTCACTGCCCCTCTGCCAGCCCCACTACATGGCCTGCCCCCTTGATTTGGTCAACAAGTGCACAGGAAGATTGCTGTTCCATCACAGGTGTTAAAAGCTTTAGACAAATTAAATTTAACGGAGTTTAGTTGAGCAATGAGTGATTCTAGAATCAGGCAGCCCGTAGAACCAGAATAGGTTCTGAGTGACTCGGAGCTGCCACGTGGTCAGATAACATTTATGGACAACAGAAAGAAAGTGATGCCCAGAAAATGGAAGTGAGGTGCAGAAACAGCTGGATTGGTGATAGCGGTGCTGGTTACAGCTGGGCCGTGGCCTTTTTTGAGCCTGCTTTAAACAACTGGCCACCTTTGGTTGGCTGAAGCTCAGCTACAAGAGTAGTTTACACATCAAAAAGTCTGTTTACGCATCAGAGTAGATTACCATTCAGTGTGTGTGGAGATGAGACACGTTTAGGCCAAACTTAAAATATGTATGCAGGCAGCTTTAGGCCAAGCTTAACTTAACAGAGGCATCATGTGACAATGTCCTAAGCAGAGGGTAAGAAAGGTGATAGCAAAAAAAAAAAAAAAAGGGACTTCTCCATCCCTCCCTTTACAGGAGAAACCCTCTTCCCAGCTGACTTTCCCTCACTGCTCTGTCCCATGCCCTCCTGTAGGCCAGTCATGGACAAAGTGAACAAGGAGCCATAATTGGCTTGGACTGTCCTTAGTCAATTCCTGGGATCCTTGCATGTTGCTGCCTAAGCCTAGTCAGGGACCTGCTGGCAAGTAAGAAAGGGAGAGTAGCTGGGGGGCAGAGAATCTGCCCCCAAGCCTAACCAGTAAGCATACCTGGTATAGGGAACACCCACGACTCATAGAATATGATCAAAGTGCAACTGTCCAATTAAAATCCTTACATTTAGGGGAGTTTTGCCCCTGCTCCTCGGATAAATGCTCTGTCATGCCCCCTGACTTTTCTAGCCACTTGTAGCTAATAGAAGGCCCTACCATCACTTTCAATCTCAAAACGCAGGCGTATTTTGACAATTCAGAATCCCTAGTCCTGAATAATACTAGAAAATCCAAACTGGATTATAGAGTTAAATCTCTCCTCCCTCAGCCACAGCTAACTTAGGGAGGGTGCCGGCTGCCTGGCAAGGGATGAGATCAGCTTCTTCCCTCATACTTCGTTCACCCTCGTTCCTTAGCTCACTGCCCATAGGGTAGGGATGCAAAGATCAGGGACAGTTCTTCCTTGACTGATACCATCCTAAGAAGGCTTCACACTTACTGGGCATGGTGGGCACATTTGTGGGTTCTTAGGTTGTTCCACTAGACCCCTCTGACTGCAGTTCTCGCAACAGAAGAAATACATAGGTGGCGATATAGCTTCTTCTAAACTGTCTGCTAAACCGGACAGTGAAAGTGGGAGTGAATGGGGTAGGGGTGGTCATGATTTCACCAGGCCAACGGTCATGAACTGAGACCATTCAACACTTGTATTGAGCAATCAGGGAGGAGGGCCACAGGGCCACCTTAGCAATGCACAGTGGCCACCCTCCCGTCAGCCCCTGCTTTTCCAACAAAGAACTCTTTTTTCAAGTCCCTTAACCTTCCAGATGGTCCTGATTTTGAGAAATGCTGTTAGGTGGAAATGCTGTTGCTTTCCAGATAGGGCCCTCTCATCTCATCCTGCAGGCTGACAGCCTTGGGATCGCACCCTAAGATGGCTCAGGTGGTCTCAACTTCAGTTAAGTGCCCTCCATTTCTGCAGGATTTAGGGTTTAGGGACTCACAGCTGAGTTGATCAAAAGAATCTCCTTATGAATCCCTTCCTAGTGTTCAACCACCTTCCCTGTTTTTTTTCACTGCCAGTATGAGTATGGGGTCTAAGTTGTGAACCAGTTTTCTGTGGTTCCTTTGATACCTTGCCTTTCCATGGTGTGCCTCACTGTGAAATTCCATAGCTATTCCTAGGGTGAAACATTCAGTCATAACTTCCTCACCCGGAAGCATGAATGATATGTCTTGCTATAATACGGTGATGTCCCAATAGACTATTGGCATTCTTCAGGCCTCCAAGTTCCCTCAAGGGATAGCCCAAGGCTAATACCTTTTCTAGTCTAATCTAGTATTGTTTGCTATTCTCTTCCTGCTGTCAGCTATGAACTCTACCCACTGCTCTCTCCCCATAATTTGTCTCCAAGTTTGCTGATCCGGGTAACCCAGAAAGAAATGGAGCTTTTCAAGGTTGGCCAATTAAAAGATCCTAACTCAGAAATCTACATTGTACTTGCCTACTAAACCATAAATACAATGGGAGTGTGGCTATGGGCTGGAAGGAATCAACATCATTAGTAAATACATATGGAAAATGTGATTGATTTAACTGTACCTGGCAGACCCGTATTTCATAGTTTTAGACTGAAGAACAGAGGACAACAGATGTGAAATCATTTTATAATGATCCCTGGATTATTTTGGACTAGCTATGCATCACGGGTAATCCTGGTTTATCTCTCATTGTTGTTTTGTTCATCGTTAGGGTATTTTCAGCAGCTGTCCCTGGCCTTTTGGAATATAATTATGTTTTTCTCTGGAGCTATAATTTGTCTGCTGCAACCAGAAGAAAAATGTTTGTGTGGAACTAGAGCTGACAACTGGGAGGCTGTAGCTCCGGCATTCCTCTGTTGGCGACAGCTCTGTAACTCCTAGTGTATAAAAAGACATTCCAGAAAATGGTTACCAAAAGGATTTCTTGCGTGGATATAGTTTTTCCATCGGAGGGATCAGCTCTTACTGGCAGGAGTGCTTTATTTAGGGCTATTTCTTTCATTCGGTGTTTAAGTCAGCCAACACTTATCATGTCCCTGTAATGCAAAATGCACAGTGCTACATGCTGTGGGGGGAGATATTTTTTTTGTTACACTTTGGCAAAAAGTGATGTGTACACAAAGAAATAGAATACAAAGTCATAGTAGCTTTATGTTCTATTGTGATAAGGTCTGGAAACCCAAGAAGGCCATTTGGGGTCAAGGAAAGTCTTGTGAGTGAAATGGGATTTGAAAGATGTGTACAACTGGAAAGTACTGGGCTGAAGGGAGTTGGCAAGAACCAAGGTCACGGAGGTAGGAAGTACCAGTGTATTTTCCTTGTCTTGACCATAAGTGATTATTTATATTACAGTGACTATTTAATGGATACAGATTTTTTAGAGTGAAATGAGATATACAGGAATAAACCAGAAGGGTAGTGGACAAACCTGGTTGTAGAGTTGCCTGATCTAGAAAGAACAACAGACTTTTTTTTTTCTTCTTCTTCGCAATTCTGGAGGCAGGAAGTCAGAAGTCAAGGTATTTTCTGGGCCATGCTGTCTCTGAAGGCTCTAGGGGAGGATCTTCTCTGGCCTCTTCCTAGTTTCCGGTGGTTGCCAGCAGTCCTTGACTACCTCATTTCGATCTCTGCCTCCATTGTCACATGGCATTTTCTTTGCGGGTCTCTGTGTACAAATTCCTCTTTCCCGATAAGGAATCCTGTCATTGGATTAGGGCCTATCTTAATCCAGTATGACCTCATCTTAACTTTATTACATCTGTCAAGACCCTATTTCCAAACAAGGCCATAGTCACGGGTACTGGGGTTGAATATATCTTTTGGAGGAGGTCACCACAGGTCTAAAGACATAGTCCTTTCCCTCAGAAACTTGTCATGTACAGTATTTGTAAAAGATATTAACAGGCCAGGCACAGTGGCTCATGCCTGTAATCCTAGCAATTTGGAAGGCCAAGGCAGGCAGATTGCTTGAGGATAGGAGTTTGAGACCAGCCTGGGCAACATGGCAAAACCCCATCTCTACAAAAAATACAAAACATTAGCCAGGCATGATGGCATTCCCCTGTAGTTCCAGCTCCTCGGGAACTGAGTTAGGAGGATAGCTTAAGCCTGGAAAGTCAAGGCTTCAGTAAGCCAAGATTGTACCACTGCACTCCAGCCTGGGCAACAGAGCGAGACCCTGTCTCAAAAAACAAAAACAAACAAAAACCAACCAGATCATAGTGAGAGAATGAAAAATAGAAGCCAGTAAACATATCCATCTGTTCATCCATTATTTTTTAAGGGCCAAATGAGAGAAACCAAAAGTGAATGGTTTAGGAGAGGAGAGTGATTTCCAAAGCGTGGGCTCTGGACCAGAGACCAACAGCTTCTGCATCCCCTGGGAACTGTTAGAAATGCAAATGCTTGGGTCCCAGCTCAGACTTTCTGAGTCAGATACTGTGGGAGTCACATGTCGCTTAGTAACGGGGATACATTCTGAGAAGTGTGTCATCAGGCAATTTTGTCATCGTGCAAACACCATAGAATGTACTTACACAAACTGGGTGTAGAGCCCACTGCATACCTTGGCTTTATGGTATGGCCTAGTGCTCCTAGGCTACAAACCTCTGCAGCATGGTACTGTACTGAATTCTGGGGGCAACTGTAACACAATAGTGAGTATTGTGTATCAAATATATCTAGACACAGACAAGGTACAGTTATAATTATAATATCATAATCTTATGGGACCACCATGGTATATGGGGTCTGTCATTGACCAAAGTCATTATGCAGTACATGACTACATTTTAATAAGCCCTCTGGTTAACTCTGATACAGGCCATAGGTTAAGAACCACCAGTCTGAGAATTCAGACAAAGCACTTTTCTTCAAGCTGGAGTGGATAAAACTTCCAGCAGCAGCCAAATAAGTCATTAAGCTGAGAAAAAAAATTATTCATGCCTCTCTAAGTGCTGTTGGAGGAGCCTTCTTTTTTTTTATTTTTTATTTTTTCATGTTTTGGATCATGAGGAGGGGTGAAAGTTGGATTCTAGGATATAATCAGCCCAGAATTTTAACTAAGGTATGGAATGAAGCAGGCTTCTCTCACTAGATTTTGCTTGCCCTAAAGATGCAACATCTGCCCTGTAAACACAAATGCAGCATGCAGCATGCATGGCAAGCCCTGGAGTGATGCTTCAAGTTGGAGACCATAGAATAATAGAGAGGCACACCCCAAACCTTTGCATTCCCTCCAGCCCTGGGAATCTCCTGAAAGGGCATATTCTTATTGGGTAGGACTGGGCTGGGGTTCAAGATTCTGCATCTCTCAGCAGCTCCCAGAGATGCTGGGCTGCTGGTCCAGAGACCACACTTTGACCATTAAGACTAGGCAGCATGTCAAGGACCCCAGTACCTATCCACATTTTTAAAAGCAGGTAAATTGGCTTTTATATACCTATGCTTATATTTGAATATTTTGTTTGAATATTGACTTTATGCTTGAATACTGATTATTTGAATATTATGCTTGAATATTGATGGGAAAAATGCTGCCAACATATAGGTGCTCAACAAGCCTTTGTTAAGGTATAGTTTTGACCTTGGAGTTTCATTACAGTCCCTGTTGTCCCCAGCATGGCTATGTGAAGGGCACCCTGACCCTGGACTAAAGAGAGGCAGCCATGCCTTCTGATTCTTAATGGCATTTGGTCTCATGCACTTGCAAGGATTGTGCCTGGTGACACCCCCAAAAAAGTATTTGAATTCTCCAAAGAGAGACTATAGACCACACCATTTGTCCCCTAAATTATTAACCAATCATGTGAATATAAACCAACAAATTTCTAATACTTCTGATTCTCTCTTAATTGGGATGGTATTTGAATAAATAACTTCCAGTGAAATAGGTTCCTAAGTATTGGGCTCACAGCACACATTCATGGAATTCCCAGAGTCTTAAACTTTTATATTCCAATCAATCCTAACCTTTTTTTTAAGCTACACTTTAATATCAGGTTATTGCTTCTTATTAAAATTAATAATAATGATAACAAAATGTACTCTTTGATCTTACTGTTATATAATATGCTCACTGAATAATAAGTAGAGGATACAGATAAGCAAAAAAGATGATAATAAAGGTTTCTGAAATCCACCAGAGATACTATTTCCTGCTAATGTCTACATCTGTGTAAATATATATTTGTTGTATCCTTAAATTTTAAATTTTTCTATATTTTATTGCCATATTCTTACAAAAGTCATTTAAATATTACATCTTCATTGTACACAAATTAGACAATAAAGTTTTAAGAAAACATTTGTTGAGCATCTGTACCTGACCTAGTAGAGATTTCCAAGGCCATATGCTGGTGCATATCTTCCCAGCATTTAAGATATCTAAAACCATAATAGGCCAAAAACCTTAAGAATCCCAAAGCGGCTTCTTCCTGCTAAGAGGCTTAGCATAATTTCTCTCCTAGGTAGATAACTCTTTGCTTAGGGGGAAAAAATACCTATATAGATTATTTAGAAAGAAAAACCTTCCGAGCTTAGTCTTAAAAAGAAAGGAATAAAATAAAAAGCATTATATCGTTTATGTTTAAGTTAAATATACAAATATACATACATGGAGCCCGGAGGGGTCAGAGCAAGAGGCTAGAGCTTCGTTGGGGAGTCAAGGTCAATGAAAATGGCTGAAGAGCTTTAAGAACACGGGTGTCTAACATATAATTTTGAGTGGATTGCTAGATGATGCTTTAACGAAGCTGTCCCTCCTGGTCTCACCTCACCCTTATCTCTTAGTCTAGTAAAATCTGCAACACATGTAGATTTGAGAGTAGAACATGTGGGAATAATGGTGATGTCTGTCATGGATACTGGTGGGCAGAAAAGGAACAGTCAATGAAGGGGTAAGACACAGAGCAGCATGCAACGCTAGCCAAAGCAGGAAGCAGTTCCCAAGGAGGCATACCCCACACCAGCCCCCAACGCCCAGAAGTAGCTAGAGAACCATTTACATTTTTTACCTATTGAAATAAACACTATGCAGATTCAAGAGATTCATGCCATTCTACTTAAATCTTAACCGTCAAGTAACCCTAGAATCTTATTATTTGACAACTCAAAGGCGGTTTTTTTTTTTAAGCAATTTGTTCTGAACATATAACCTTTAACAAAATCACCAAATAACCTTTAACAAAATCATTTTTAATGGCTGCGTAGCAATTCATTGGATGAATGCACTGGAACTAATTTAACTACCTCTATGGTTAGATGTTTAAGTTCATTCTTTTTTTTTCCATATTAGAAACAACCCTGCAATGAACATCCTTGTAGCTAAATCTTTGCAAATGTTCAACTATTTCCTTAGATTAAATTTCAGTTGCCTATTTTACACATTTGTACTCATATTAAGATGGATAGCCAATATAACTTTACCTACTTTGCAGTGTTTGGGGAACCTCTTTCCTCTGCTCTTATGCCATGAGATCATGTGATTTTTGTCCTGTTTTATTTTGTTTTCAGGAAATATCCCTTCATATTTTGTATCTCCCTTTGGAACATTCTGTTTTAGATAGCCATTACTGGCTGATTAAACAACCTTTGTTGAGAGTAATATTAGAAACAGACAGTTGTACGTTGTAGAAACGATTATTTAGAACTATTCACAATATTATTTTGAATTCCTCTTCAAATGTTGGAGATGCACAGATACTGTTTTCCTATTATCTTAGTTTTACTGATTCACTGACTGGTCTATTACTAGAGATGCCTGTTTACCTCATATCTATCAGAGGGCTAATGAATGTGACATTTGCCTCATTAACCTATTATTCATTCTACAAAACCTACTGTTTCTTGAGAGTCTGCTGCATACCAGGCCAATTAAGGAGATTTTGCCTGTGCTGGTTTTCAGTGGACAAAAAGGAGACTTCCCTAGTTGTATAGAAACTAAACAGTCTTGTGTCATGATGTTGTCATCATGAATATTTACACATATGTGAGTGCCATTGGAATAGAAAAACCACAAGCCAAACTGGACATGTAGTGACAGGGACTTAATCTTTTTCAGCCTAGTCTTCTGGGTACTTAGGATGGAACTTTGCCTGGTATATAACAGCCATTCGGTAAAATTGTTGAACTGAATTTAACTGGCTTCTCCTTCCTGCTCCTTACTCTGCCATGTTCATTCTCGCCTTAGAATGATTTTGCATGTCTGGTGTTCTCTACCCGGGGTCTTCTTCCCCCCGAGATCTTTCCATTCTTGCTTTTTCTTGTCCTTCAGGTGTTGGCTCCAGTGTCGCCCCTCTAAGAAGGTCTTCCTCAGCTGACCATCCTCACCCAGGCCCTCTTCATCCACATCCCCCATATGACTCTCTGCTGTCTGACATCATCATCCTCAGTGATTTGCTTGCTGGTTTATGTCCTGCTTCTGCTCAGTAGATGAGTGAGGTTCCTGTGTCTCTTATTCACAGCTTTGGGCCTATGGTCCGGAATGGTTCTTGGGACATAATCAGAAATATTTCTTGATTGAATAAATGACTTAAGTATAATGTAAAACAACCACTGCGGATGTTGAATCAGTAACTCACATTTGTCTAGCACCTTATAAAGTATTTCCGTGCACATTATCTCATTAGGTTCTCACAACTCTGTGGAGGGTGTTGTTATTATCTCCATTTTACAGACCGGCAAACTGAGGCTTGTGGAGGTTAATTAACTGGTTCAAGTTCCACCTAGTAAGAGAAGGAGCTGGGACTTGAACCAGGCTTGAAGTCTGACTGTAAACCACATACTAGTGACAAGAAATCATTCTGTCAGAACTATCTTTTAAAGAAACAAGACTCCTAGTACAGTATGTTTAGAAATAAAAATTTATGTACACATTGAACACAACTCCAAATTCTGAAAAACAACAAAATCTAGCCAGGTTCATCCCCTTCACTGATTATAGGATGGTAGTTTATCTGCATTAAATATGCTCTTTTGTGGCTAAAATGTAGTGTATACCTAAGACAACCTCACAAACATAACATTTATAGGATACAAAATGTTTGTGCAATTCAGTCTTTAGCCAATGGCAAAAGTAAAAGTAACAGTAATCAATGAAAATAATATAGATTAGAGGGCTTGAATGCACACTGCTTGTCGTCACTATACAACAACAATTAAAGAGTGCACAGAGGCTGGGCATGGTAGCTCACAGCTGTAATCTTAGCACTTTGGGAGGCCGAGGCGGGTGGATCACCTGAGATCAGGGGTTCGAGACCAGCCTGACCAACATGGCGAAACCCCATCTCAACTAAAAATACAAAAATTAGCCAGGCATGGTGGCACATGCCTGTAATCCCAGCTACTCGGGAGGCAGGAGAATCTCTTGAACCCAGGAGGCAGAAGTTGCTGTGAGCTGAGATCATGCCACTGCACTCCAGACTGGATAACACAGTGAGACTCTGTCTCAAAAAAAAAAAATGCACAGAGAGGAAAAGGAGTTTGAGAAAATGCAGTGCAAAGGACTGCTAATCTGCTTTCAAGGTGTGTGATATCCAAACCCGTCATCAAAATCAAGAAAAAACCCATACCTCTATGGCCAATTGATTTTTTGGTAGAAGTTTTTATTTTATATTTCTCCATTTTTTGACTTGAAAGATACTAGAACTTATTTTTTTGTTTTTTATTATTTATTGACAAATTATAGTTGTATATATTTATGAGGTACAAAGTGATGTTATGATTTTTTAATACAATGTGAAATGATTAGATCAAGCTAATTAACCTATCCATCACCTAATATTTGATATTTTCTGTGATGAGAACATTTGAGATTTACTCTCTTAGCATGGGGAAGTGATACTCAAAGGATACAAAGCCTCAGTTAAATATAAGAAATAAGTTTGATTTTTTTGTTGAGATCCATGTCCAGTTGATTTTTGACAAGTATGCCAAGAGCATTCAATGGGAGAAAGAATGAATAATCTCTCAATTACATAGTGCTGGGACAACTGGAGATCCTCAAACCAAAGAATTGATTTGGGCTACCTCACACCATCTACATGAACTAACTCAAAATGGATCAACAACCTAATATTAGAGTTAAGACCTTAAAAGAAAACATTTCTTTGAAGAAAACAAATGGCAAGTCTTCATCACCTTGGATGTGCAATGAATTCTTAAATATGATGCCAAAAGCATGAGCAAGAAAGAAACATAGAAAATTGAATCTGATCAAAATCAAAACTTTTGTACATCAAAGGATATTGTCAGAAAGTGAACAGAGAACCTACAGAATGGAATAAGATACTTGAAAGTCATATATCTGATAAGGCTCTTACAATTCGACAACCAAGAGACAATCTAATGAAAAAATAGGCAAGAAACTTCAATCGATATTTTTCCAAAGAAAATATACAAATGGCCAACAAGCACATGAAAACATGTCCAACGTTATTAGTCATTAGGGAAATGCAATCAAAACTGCATTGATATTACCTCACACACCCTAGGATGGCTATAATTTTTTTTTTTAAAAAAGGAAAATAACAAGTATTGGTGAGGATGTGGAGAAATCAGAACCTTCATACATTGCTGGTGGAAGTGTAAATTGGTACAGCCTCTGTGGAAAACAGTCTAGCAGTTCCTTAAAAAGTTAAAAGTAGAATTACCATGTAACTCATAAATTCCACATCTCGATGTAAGACAGGTACTGAAACAACACTTGTATACAAATGTTCATAACAGAACAAGCCATGGTAGCCAAAAGATAGAAACCTGCCAAATGTCCATCAACACATGCTTGGATAAACAAACAGTGGTATATACATACAATTGAATATTGTTTGGTTATAAAAAGGAATGAAATTCTGATACATGCTACAACATGGATGAACCTTGAATTGTATACTTTAAAATGGTTCATTTGATGTTATGGGAATTTCATCTCAAATTTAAAAATCTGGAAAGAAAGGAAAGAAATGACTCAGAAGCAACAGGAAGGTATTAGTTGTAACTCCTCATCAAGTCAGATTCTTATGACTCAGATGGGTGCATCTCAGGTTACAGTGGCCTAAAAGCTATAGTGGTGTATATGGGAGGAAGGGTAGACACGTGCCAAGCAAATAGGATTAGACTGCTCTGTGCAGGGTTGATTGAGCTCAACCTGATCTGTATGGACACCAGGGCTTTTTTTCAAAGGTGGATTGGCTCTATTTGTTGTTGCTATCTCTGCTTAGTGTTATTTGAAGGGCTCTTTCAGTTCCAGACTGTATAAATAACAACAGAATCGTCTGTTGATAACTGAACCATCCCACTCTGAGGGTTCAGAGTATATACTTCTAATTCCCACCACCCACAGCCAGGTTTCAGTGTGCACACAGCCTGACATAGTGGATTTCTGTCACTAAACCATTTCATTTTCCCATATGCAAGAGTGTCATATGCATATATTGTGTCTGTGTTCTCATGTCAATTTATACTGGGCATGTATCCACACCCATTCTCCTAACTACTGCTGAAGTAAACATATTGTCACTGATACTGCATACGTACGAGGTCGTTTTAAAACAGCCATTTTTTTTTTTTTTAGCAATTAGGACCTGAAAGCTGCCTAGGTTTTTCCTTATTTATTCCATTTCTTATGATTCTCTCCACTTAATCCCCATCGCTTTCAATTTCATTGAATTTCTAACTGAAATAGAACTGAATGAGAGCAGAGGTCATCTTGCCCATTTGGATGTATAAGTTGAGAAGTACTGAAGTTGGTCAACAACTGACCACGTATATGACAGCATAGCCTAGGTACATAGTAGACTCTGCCATCTAGGTTCATGTAAGTACACTAGGTTTGTGTAAGTACATCTGATGATGTTCGCACAATGACAATCACCTAATGATACATTTCTCAGAACGTATCTCTGTCATTAAGCAATACATGACTATATATGTGTGGGTGTGTATATATACACACGCACACACATCTATCATCGTAGGTTCTACTTTCTCTGTTTACAGACAACCTCAACGTCTCAGTGCCTTACATGATAATAAAGATTTATATCACATGTTTTTCATGGGTTGGCTGCATCTCTTTTTTGTGTTATCATCATTGCAGGACCTAGGCCGAAGGAGCAGCCCTTATCTGAGACGTGCTGGCCTCAGGAAAGAGGAGAGGGTGAGAGAGATGGCAGGGGTGTGAGACAAAGGCTCTCCCTGCTCCCACTCAGTACTGGCTAATGTCCCCTCCACTCACATTTTATTGCCCAAAGCAGGTCATATGGTCAAACCTAATAAGAACTGGACAAGAACTTGTTAGAACAAGAGTTCAGGAAAAGGCAGGAAATACTTGAGAAAGTGTCTACCATTATATTATGGTTCCCACATAAGGCTTCTCCAAGTTTTGCTTTATCTGAGATACTTACCCATAGTCTTTGCTTATAGAACAACTTTCCAAGCTTCCAGTAGTTTAGAATTGTGAAAGAAATCACCATTATACATTTTATTTATGCCGATGGAAAAAATAATACAGTCTTTGAAACTTGAGTCCCTGTAACAAACAAATAAATGGATTAACAATGTAAATATTTGAAGTCTATATATGCATACCTTTTTTATATTTCAGAATAAATTCTGTTTAACCCTTTGTAACTAACACTGGTAAATGATATTTCCCACTCATTTCAGTTATCTATGGCTGCATAACAAATTACCCCAAAATGTAGTGACTTTAAACATCAAGAAGCATTTACTGATGATTCTGCATGTTGGCCAGGGCTTTCAGAGATGGCTCATCTCTGTTTCACATGGTTTTGTCTGGGGCATTTCAGCTGGGCCGGAGAAATCATCAGTGACCTCACTCACCTACTTGGCATCTGAGCTATTGTAGCTGGAATGGCTGGAGGCTGGCTGGGCCTGCCTCCCTTCAGAGTCTCTCATCCTCAGTGCCTCATTCTCACTCTCCATGTGACTTCTCTTTCCAGCAGCAGTTCAGCTTCTCTACAAAGTGGCTCAAGGCCTCTGCAAACCTAAGCTCTGAAGTTTTATAGCATCTTTTCTGCCATATCTTTTTGGCTAATGCGAATCACAGGACTGGTCCAGATTCAAAGGCAAAGGAACTAGATTCCACCTCTCAATGGGAGGAGTGGCTTGCATATCCAGAGATGGGAGGAATTTTTAGTAGCCATCTATGCAGACAACATACCACACTACTCTTGGACAGTTTGCCAACCCTCAACCTTGGACCAGATAGGATATGTGGCACCAGATCTGCCTTGTCCATTTCGGGGGTTGTTAGTTTCTAGCAGGCATTCAATGGTTTGGATACCTCTGACGACAGTTTGGGAGGATTATGAGGAAGGGGAAGAATCTTGAATAGAAGAGAAGAGAGGTTTATTCTGGATCCGAAGCCTAGAGAGAGATCTGAGCAGAATGAAGAGATAGAGACATAGGCTACCCAAAACTGTCTCCCATTTTAGTCTGTTGTTCTCAGCTGGTATGTTTGGTTATTCTCCACGCTTTCTTATGGAGCAGAAAGTTAGTGTCGATTCTGGAGAAATCCCACCAGTACATGCAAGTAGACTAGTGTGGAGCCCAGACCCACAGAATAAGTAAGAGTCCCAGGTAGATTCTCATTGGGAACATTGAGAACCCCTACCTCCTAGCCAGACTTAAGGGAACAAATGCCCCAAACAGGCCTATGTCATCCCAAACTCATGTCTTCTGTTAACGGAGGGAGGCTCTGAACTCAGTTAATACATTTTCATTGCCAGACTCTGGGAAATCATGAAATGAATTCATCTGGCCACCAAAAATGTGTTGGTACATGTAGATTTTTTTATTACCATCATTTGCATAAGTTATGCAAAATCTAGCTCTGTATTATGTCCTTAAAGCATAATGGTAATCTTAATTAGCTGTAACCAATTAAGCAGTAAATGATTAGCATAATAAATCCTGTACTGTTGTGAGAGAGGTCGGTAAAACCGGCCTCTAAGTTAGATGTTTAACCCATTATTGTTTTTGCTGCCATTTGTAATCTCTGCTATAGTCAACCCAGGTTTGCTTTTTGTTGGGGGTTGCTGTTTTTTTGTTTCTTGTTACCAAACAGTAAATATTTATTCAGTCCTAAGGAGCTAGAGTAAATTTGATGAAATTCTATAGCATTTTCTAACAAATTAAATAAATCGATCATCAAATGGGTGAGATCAGATTCAGTTTAGTCATCATGGTAGTACCAAAGGCAAAGACATTTAGGTCTCCAATTACAGAATTCCAAGTTTGCAAGGACCCCCAAGATTCTTGCCTTACTCTAGAGCTGGGAGTGGCTACACGTGCAGCTCTCTTGAAAGGAGACCATCTAGCTCAATGGTTTTCAGCCTTAGAGGCACATGAGCCTCATCTGGGAGCTTCTAAAAACCCTGATGCGAAGGCTATACCCCAGACCAGTTACATCGGAAACTCTGGGTAGGGAACAGAAACAATAGTAGTGTTTACCACTGCCAAGGTGATTTCAGTGTACACCCAAGGGTTGATAAAAGACTACACATTGGGTCCAGTGTACACTGCTTGGGTTATGGGTGCACCAAAATCTCAGAAATCACCACCAAAGTATTTATCCATGTAACTAAACACCAGCTGTTCTCCAGAAAACTATTGAAATAAAATTAAAAAAAAAAAAGAACAGCAAAAAAGAATCACCTTTTTATACTAATTCCTGCCTAGATAGAGCAGTAGGGACCTAAGGCTGCCCTGCCTTTGGTCCCTACTATATACCTTAGATCCCTGTAGGTATCCATATCTCAACAGTGTTTAAGAAACTGGACATCAGACAACACAATAGTGATCCCTGAGAGTCTGAAACAAATGAGGTTGGCTCTACGATTGCCCCAGCTGACTGCCCTGAGAGAATGTCCAGGCAGATGCAGGGAGGGAGAACTCAGGCAGGGCCCAGGGGACTTTCTGAGTTGCTGTGAGTCCAGCAGCTAGCGTTCACATGACCAAGATAAGAGAGCTGCCCAAAGAGAGAAATGGAGAACTGGGTTACTGTTACAGGTCTGCCTGGAGCATTCAGCAGATATCAGTGCAGCAAATTCAGCTGTATTAGTGCGTGCATGTAAGAAAACTAGCGAGGCTGAGAAAAGATTCCACACAAAGGATTAGAGGAAATAGTGTTGACATTTCCTCTAATCACACTGGGTAAGAAATAGTGGCTTTCTCCACCAGCTGGACTGGAATCTCTTATCATTCATGGGGCCTTGGGAGAGTACTCAGGATGCCTCCATCTCAGGAGTGGGCCACACTTAGCCCTATCTGAGCCCAGCTCCAGATCTGCCCGGCAAATCACAAAAGCAAGATACAAAAGAGTCAAACTGTTTCCAAGTAACTTGAGCTGCATCCAAAAGCAAAGTTGAAGAACATTTATAGGAATACAAACATACCCAGCCCCTGGCAAGGTAAAATTCAGAATGTCAGTCAACCAATGAAAGATTACAGATGGGGGAAGAGGCCAAAAAACATCATCCGTGAGGAGACTAGTCAATCCAGAACTAACAGAGATGCTACAACGAGCAGACAAGGGTGCTTAAATGGGCATTATAACTGGATTGCTTATGGTCAAAACGTTATGTTGAGACATGGACCATATAAAAAAAGATCCAAATCAAACCTTTAGAAATGAAAAGTCTAATGCCTGAGATGTAAAGTACACTGCATGTGACTCATAGCAGACTAGAAATTGCAGAAGAAAACATTAGAGAAATTAAAGACAGAAATAGAAACCATCCAGGAAGTTTTTAAAACACAAAAACACCATCAGTGAACTGTGGGACAACTTCAAACAGTCTGATATATGTCTCACTGGAGTCCCCAGACAGATGAGAGAGAAAGGGAGGACACAAAAAATACATGAAGAAATAATGGCCTGAAATTTTCTAAATTTGATGAAAACTGTAAACCCAGAGATCCAAGAATCTTAGCAAGCCCCAGGCACTAAAATCTACACCCAGCACATCATAATCACGTAGCTCAAAACCAGTGGTAGGAGGGGGGGGTTTCAAAGCAGCGCAAGGACAGTTTTTGGGGAGAGGGACATGTTAATTTTCTTGAATGTGGTAGTAGTTTTCCAGGTATATAGATACATGATACGTGATATGAGTGACAAGTGAAAACATTTCAAGTTGTACACTTAATATATGTGCTATTTATTGTATGTCGGTCATAGCCCCAATAAAACTGATCTATTAACAAACAATAACAGCCCTGGGTGCATATTAGAATTACTGGGAGAACTTTGCAAAAAAAAAGAAATTTCCATCTTCAGAGGTTCTGGTTTAGATAGTCTGGGATGAGTCCCAAGCATCCATATTTTTAAAAGCTTGGCAATTCGATTGGGCAAGTTTTTTTTTTTGCAAATCACTGGAAGCAGGAAACTGCAGAAACCTCCCCCATTTACATGAGCTAGTGGTTAATGACCTTTATTCTGACTAAGCAGCTTTATATTTCAGGGATATGGCCCTCTGATGTACAATGTTAATTTCCAAGTTCTGCGTTTTCTGTATCTAGTCTTTTCACTTATAGGTACACAATACCTTATTTTATTAAAGAACGGGATTTTGATACCTCTTTCCTTATTTTTGAAACTTTCTGGGTTTATTTCGAACATTATAGCTTCTGATATTCCCAGAACTTCACAACCTCATGCTCAAAGTGGGTCCATTGATTTCTTAGTTGTTGGAAATGATCTTGACCTAGTCATCTGTAGACTTCTAAACTCTACTTAAAGAAGCACACGGCAGCTTTCTCCTAGTTCTTTCTTCAGTTTTTACTTTAGGATTTATACGTCCCAGCATGTCACTTCTCTGCTTAAAGTCATTCTTCACCAGCTACCCCACCCCAAGCTTTTAGATGTGACCCAGTCTCCCTAATACATCCTGTAAGATCCCGCCTCGTAGATCACTACCCACTTCCCTTACCTCCTTCTTTCTAGCCATAATGAACTTTCATTTCTGTAATAGATCACCCTGTAACTCACCTCCAAGTCTTTGCAAGTTCTATTCCCTTTGCCTGAAATATTCTCCTGGGCTTTTTCTCACTGTTTGGCTATTTCCTTCTCATCCTTAAGGTCTCAGAGGAGTCATCACTTGTTTTGGGGAGTCGGGGAAGGCTTTGTGCCCCAGAGCACACTGTATCTCCCCCACCTTAGCAGTTATTGCTCTGTATTATAATTGTTAGCTTCTGTTATCCCCAACCTGACTGTAAACTCCTTGAGGACAGAAACCAGTCCTGGCATCCAGTATAGGGCATGGTCCATACTAATGGTGTGCGGAATTGAATGCACTGTAAAAAATGGTGCTACCTCGCCCCTTATCAAACCCAGCATTTCTGATATACAAGTTACCAAGCCAGCTCGTGGACATGACTGCTCAAATTCAGCCATAGGAGCTTCATACTACAAGGGAGACTTGACAACTTTGCAGTGTTAAGTTTTTTGCCAGCAAGTTAAGCTTAGCAGAATAAACCCAGAGTGAAGTGTTTCCTTATTATTTCACACAAGGGAAAAAGCAGAACAACTTGAGAATTGCAGGAAAAACAGGAGGCTCTAAATAATTAAGGTGTGTTGGAATTAAGGTGAGTGTCTGAAAAAAAAAAAAATCTATGTGTCAGGAAACCTGGTTTGAAGAGGTAATAATGGAAAGCAAATCTGAAGTTGTCCTTAAATCAATAGAAATCATTCAAATTCTTATGGTAGGAGACTAATAAGTCAGAATCTGTCCTGCAGGCCCAGAACAGGGGTAAATAGGCATTATTTTGTAAATAAAGTATTATTGGAACACAGCCACGTCCATTCGTTGAAGTATAAAATATGGGAAGGTTTGTACTACAATGGCAGAGTTGAGTGGTCCAGACAGGACAGAGATTATATGGGCTACAAATCCTAAAGTATTTACTGTTGGTACTTTACAGAGGCTGATTCTCGAGCTAGGAAATGAGTAAGATTATCTACATTCATTCAGAATCATTTATGGAGTTCTGTAGTATGTTGAGCACAGTGCCTGGCTTATAGTAAACTCAAATAGATGTGGGCTGTGATCGACATTATAGTGGTTGGCCATTGATGAACAGACACTGGGCTCAGGTAAAGGCCCTGCTACAGAAGGCAGGGATACAGATATTCATGGCATGTGAAATAATTTAGGCCAAGGCCGAGCCCAAAGAGCAAAGACAAACTGAGCTGGATGGTAACTTGGTGTTTACTCTGTTCTAAAGCAAACCAGTCTAGGAGAATGTTTATATCACTTCCTTTTCTCTATTTCCAGAGAAAACGATCACAGGCCAAGCTCAATTTGTGGTTAGTCTTTCACTCTGAGTTCCATGAAGTGGCTTCCAGGATCTTCCCTAGGGAATGTGGTAGAGGTTTAAGTAATTCAGGGTGTGTATTTCACATCAGTTGAAGAATCTCTTGAAGGCAAACAGAAAGGTTAATTTCTTCTGTTTGCAGTGCACACTTTTGTTTGCATGTGAGCATGAATCATCAGTCTCCTCACTAAGCATCAAGTAATCCAAGCAGAAGAAGCTCAAATTAACACTAAAGGAAGGTAGTGAGAATGAGTGTGTTTTTAAGAATTTTGTGGTAGGCAGAATAATGGCCTCCAAAGATATCAGATCGTAATCCCCGGAGCCAGTAACCGTGACCTTACCTTGGCAAAAAGGTTTATGCAGATGTGATTACATTAAGAATCTTGAGATGAAGAATCTTGGATTATCTGTGTGGACTGTAAATACCAGCACCAGTCTCTTTTTAAGGGAGAGGCAGCAGGAGATTTCACAGACAGACACAGAGGAGAAGTCTGGGGGAGATGGAGCAGAGAAGGATTTGAAGATCCTGGGGTGGTGCAGCCACGAGACCGGGCATGCAAGAAGCCCACAGAAGCTGGAGGAGGCCTGGAACAGATTCTCTCCTAGCTCCAAAGGGAGCACAGCCCTCGACTGCAGCCCAAAGAAACTCATTTCAGACCTCTGGCCTCCAGACTGTACGAGAATAAGTTTGCCTTGGTTTTTTTGTTTGTTTGTTTTTTGTTTTTTGAGACAGAGTCTCGCTCTTTTGCCCAGGTTGGAGTGCAGTGGAATGATCTCGGCTCACTGCAAGCTCTGCCTCCCGGGTTCACGCCATTCTCCTGCCTCAGCCTTCTGAGTAGCTGGGACTACAGGCGCCCGCCACCGTACCTGGCTAATTTTTTGTATTTTTAGTAGAGATGGGGTTTCACCATGTTAGCCAGGATGGTCTCGATCTCCTGACCTCGTGATCCACCCGCCTCGGCCTCCCAAAGTGCTGGGATTACAGGCATGAGCCACTGCGCCCAGTCAGTTTGCCTTGTTTTAAGCCACCAAACTTGTAGTAATTTGTTACAGCAGCCACAGAAAACTGATACAGATGTATTCATCAGATGAATGGTAGGTACATTACTTCATTACTTTTTTTTTTTTTTTGAGACGGAGTCTCACCCTGTCGCCAGGTTGGAGTGAAATCCCGGCTCACTGCAACCTCTGCCTCCTGGGTTCAAGCAATTCTCTGCCTCAGCCTCTTGAGTAGCTGGGATTACAGGTGCACACCACCATGCCCAGCTAATTTTTTTTATTTTTAGTAGAGATAGGGTTTCACCATCTTAACCAGGCTGGCGTTGAACTCCTGACCTCGTGATCTACCCACCTCAGCCTCCCAAAGTGCTGGGATTACAGGCATAAGCCACCCGGCCTCATTACTTCTTATACCATAATAAATAAGAAAGAGAGAGAAGCAACAACGTACCCCCACCACCAGCACCTTAACTTTTGCTTGATCCACACGAGTAAGAACGGATGGTAAATAACACAAGTTACTGGACTGGGGTTGGAAGAGATTTTTGTCTATTATGATGCTGAGAACAGTGCTCAGAACATGGAACATGCTCAGAAAAGAGCAACTCAATACATAAATGATATCAAGGCAGGTCAAGTTCCGTGCGAATTGTCAGCTTCTAATGGCATTAGGACCCTGGATGGATACTGTGATGAAGCGTGGTGCACAGACAACTGCCTGTTGGAGAGCCATTTGTTACCAGTCCATGGCGAAATGGGTAGAGAAGTACAGAGGTCTTCAGAAACTACTTCTTACTGCTTTCTTTTAATCCACTGATTGAAAAAAATGACATAGTTGATAAAGAGCTGTTTCAACACTGTTTTTAAAATAAGTTTGTATTTTTATTAATCACAATATATTACCTTTTAAAATGGTCATATATGTGAAGAAGAGAGAAATAACTTTAGGAAGCTGTATTTATTCCAAATACAGAGAATTCTCCAACCACATATAATAATCATGAGCCCCTGAGAGTCCATGACCTGGAGGTTCAAAGCTATAAGTCAATCCCACCAAGGAAACTAGGGTGTGAAGGCATTCTGTGATTAGCTCCCCATCTTACAACCTAGTTAGCATCCGAGACAGGCCCAAACCCAGGGCTTGTGTCTTCTGAATCCCATTCCAGTGCTTTTTTAGTAGTCATTGATGTGACATCTCATGGACCTCCTAGATGTGGTCTCCTAGGCAACCTGGTGCATGCCTATAGGTGTAAATCTGGCTAAAGAAGGAAGCTCATCATGACCTCTACACCACCCATGGAGGACAGCAGGGTCCTTAGGGTTCTAGGCAGGTTTCATGTGTGTGTGGCCTTGCAGGGCCTTGCACTGAGAAAAGCCACACTGGATTTAATGTCCTGCTATTGCCTTCTTGAAGTTCTTAATAATTTTCAAAAAAGAACATGCAGTTTTCCTTTGCACAGACCCCTACAAATTATATTGAGACTGTGCGAGCAAGGCAGTTTGGATCCAACTTCATTTTATTTCTAGTTTGCTTCTGCTGTCATTCTGGAGACACAGCCTTCATTATTGCACCTCAGGATTTGACAGACCATGGTCTCCTAGGTGACGACACAGTATCCCCAGGCTGGGCCTCGGGTGAAGGAAGGGAAGGGTCTAGGGTGCAAAGGTTAAGGAGGCCCTTACTCTTGGGGGTGTGCGAAGGCAGAGCTGGCACCTGAGAGTCAGCACCCCTTAAAAATTGCAGCTCACTTGCCCCTCCCAAGTCTCGCCCTGTAGTACACCTGCAGTATGCCTGTAATATTCCTGCAGACACCTGCCATACAGTATTCTTCTGCTTCCTTTGCCTCTGTGTGCCTCTGTGGTCACTGAATTTTCATCAGCCAGATCAGGTGGCACACAGAAACCTACCCCATTGACTTGTTCTTAGATTTTTCTAAAAGTGTTCTTTATTTGTTCAGTCTCTATTGAGGAAGAATTACATTTCCCCATTCTCTGCAAGACTCGCCATGGTTGGCTGGTGCATGCTCTACTGTGTAAGTGTAATTTGATATAAAGCTGAATTGTCAATAGCATGAAACATTTTATAGGAAGAGTGAAAGAGGAGATGGTGGTCTCATTCATTCTGTCCCAGAGAGCAAGAGCAGTGTAGCATGGTCGCAAGTGAGGAGAAATCAGAAGCTCAGTTCTCATCCCAACTCCACTGCTTACTCCCTGTGGAACCTCATGCAGTGCTTGTGCTTCCTCAGCCTGAGTTTCCTTACCTATAAAAACAAAGCTGTCTCCATTTCACATGACTTTTGAGGGTCTGACAAATTTATGTTTCTTAATGTGCTTTGCAGACAGTTAAAATGCTAGCTGGTGGCTGACACTGATTCTTCAGCTTTTGTAGGGGAATTGTTCTGCAAGATGAGTTCATTCTAAGTTGCCACCTGCTATCTGCCAATGGATAAATTCCACAGCATCTCACAATATGGGTTAGGCCCTGGAATAAGCTTTATTGAGAAAAAGAAACTGGCAACGTCAGGGTCAGCCAGATAAGATAGAAGGGCCTGCTGAGGCCGCTGCATTCTGCTGAATGGATTTGTGGCCCAGGGAGGAACATACCCTCCCCAGTCCCACTCCCACCCCCATAATCTCCTTTTTTGTAGGGCAAGTGGGAGAGCACTTTTGTTAGTGGGGAGATAATGAAACTACTTTGGCACCAGGCAGCCTGGATTTGAGTGTCAGCTGTTTACAGGAATTGTCTGGGAAGGCAAGCTCACAGCACCTGGGGACCTTGGGACTAAAGTTGTTACCCTGGGGGGGAGGACACCACTTGTCCCATGGGAAGAGGAGCCTCTCCAGCTTTGAGAGAGAGTTAGGACTCCCCCCCTGCCCCCACCCCGTAGCATTTCAACCTGATAATTCAGGGTAAACACCTGGGTTCATTTTCAGACAATGCTGCTCGAACCAAAGAAGCATCATTAAATTCTGGATGCAGGGACCGCCCATACTATCCCCGACATTAAAACCTAACTAGGTCATGTCAGGGTTTATTAGTGGGTGGTTTGGATTTGATAGAGAGATCAAGGCCTATCCAGGCTAAATCTAAATCCATCCACTAATGAGCTATAATAAGAGGATTCCATTTTAAAGGATTCACTCGGGTCCTTGGGACTAAAATGCTGTCACAGTTGATTCCTCTAGCCAGCTTTGTACCTGCTTTTCTGCAACTGATGTGGAAATCTTGTGCATCCTAAAATGCTGCCCTTACTTATCCTTTTATCCTGACTTGTAGTCTCCCACCTTCCCTCACAGCCTGAAATATCCACCTCATATAAATGCCTCAGGGGGTGCCAGCTCCAATGGTGGGGGCAGGGGAGGTGGACTTCACAGCAGCCGACAAATCATAATTGCATAATGTAAATTTTGCACAAAATGTTCTGAGAGCTTAAGGTGCCACAACTAATTTTATTAGGATACTTCAAAACGGAGATGACATTTGAACTGGATCATAAAGGATAAGTAGAATATTTTAGGGCAAAGAAAGGGGAGCAGGGCATGCTAGGTAGAGAACACGGGAGCAGAGATGTGGGACTTCAGCTGAGACAATATGTGTGAAGTGTTTAGAGCAGTGTGTGGCACATACTAGGTGCTCAATAAATGTTAGTAGTGCTAGTCATTATTGCTGTTACATATTCAGGGAATTTAAAATAGCCTGTATGGCTACAGTACCAGGAGGGAAGGTCTGGAAATAAAACTGGAGATGGAGTTTAAGATTTTTTGTGTGTGAAGGGCCTTGAATAGTATGTTAAAGGAGTTAGGTTTTGTATTTGCATCTCGTTTTAGCCAACTAATCCACAATCATGAGTGTCCCAGTGAGGATGGGCCGGGTTAGGCTGCAGTAACAACCCCCAGATGTCAGTGGCAAAGCATCAAACATTTATTTCTTTCCCATGTGACATGCCCAGTGCAGGATGACTGTGATCTTTGCCCAGTGTCCTCCTCTTTCTGTGACCCTGCTGCTTCTGCCCCAAAATGACACCTATCACTACTTCCATTTCATTAGCCAAAAAAAGCCACGTGGTCATCCTAACTTCAGATGGAACAAGGAAGTGCAGTCCTACCATGGCTGTGTGACTGTGTGCATTTGTCAAAACTCACAGAAACGCATGCTTAAAATAAGTAAATTTTACTGTGTCTAAAGTATGTGTCAACAGTTCTGACTTTAAAAAACACCTCAGTGCATTTTTTTTAACTAGACTGCTTTTTAAAAGTATTAGAATTATATTGTAAACAACCACTGAAAATATGATTTGATTTCTAAAAATCAATTTTATGGATCCTTTTAGACGCATCATAACCTGTGGTGTGCTGCTAATGCTGCTGACATTCAACAGCCAGGAATGTTTTCCCTTCAGGGCAGGGGTAGGCGGCTGAGGAATCCTGTTCTCCCACCATGGCTGATTCCAGGCTACGGATGTAATGTTACTGAATTAGAAGAAATGCACACGTTTTGAGCCAATTCCATTACACCACTAAAAATGTACTATGGGTTGACATTATAATAAGCAGCAAGGTAATGACTGTCCTCATGGTGTTCCAAGATTGCCTTGTACAATTTCCTAGTTTGCTGGTGATGCAGGATTAGTAATCATAATACGAGTGTCAATCAGATGCTACAGCTTTGAAAAATAATCCAATAGAATGATACATTTAAAGCTAGATGAGGCCTTAGAGATCATCTAGTCACGGCACAGTTGAGGACACCCTGAAAGGTAACAGATGTGCCCAGAGTCACCCAGCTGCCACCCAGGTGGCAGAACTGGAACCAGAACCCCGGTTTCCTGACTTCCTATGTAGTGTCTTTGTGTGGCTTTCCCCACCACTGCAGGAACTGTGGGATTCCAGTTTTTGAATGGGTACCATTGTTCCTAGCCCATTTTCAGATATCCATCTTACAAGTATTATTTTTAAAAGTTCAAAACATTCAGCTAAGCCATGCCCGTGGTGAACAAGTGGCAGGCACCAGAGGTTGGGGAGGGGTGTCATGGGCTATTTGATAGCTATTGGATTCAAACAATGCATTTCTCTCCCTGGAGAGAACAGAGGATAACCTGACACCTTGTCTGAGGACTGTGGTTTACCACCAGCCCACGTGGGAACCTGTTTCCATGGGCTCCTCTGGCTGTGTGGTGGCCCAGCCTTTCGCAGCCCCACTCCTCGGCTCACCCCACGTTAAGAACAATAACAGCAGCCACATGCTCAGAGCAAGACCACTAAGCATTTTCCAATCTCAACTAAACTTCGGAGTAGCCAAGAAGAGTCCTTGGGGGAATGAGTTCATCTGCAGGTCTGCGGGTGGAGTCAAAATCAATAATAATAATGACTCTGTCATAATATTGACTGTTTGGGGGCCAAGCCAGACTTGTCCCTAAATATGTCTCAGACTTGTACAACTCTCCCTGGCTGTCTGCTTTAAATGCCTTTTTCTTCTTTCTCAATCTGACAAATGCTTGCCCTTCCTTCAAGGCTCATCTCAATGCCACTTCTTTGAAGATGTTTCTGACCGTGACCTTGTACCTCCCATCTGCTCCTCTGAATGTATTGCTTCTTTTACCCTGCCCCTGGAACACTTTGAACCTGCCTGTGCTGCAGCCTGTTTCACAGAGGATTGTGTGATTATTTGTTCAGATGTCTATCTCAAATGTTTGCTTCTTGAAGTGAGGTTTGCTCTGTGTGTTATGCATCATTAGCTGCCTTCATGTGGCCTGGCCCAGCCCATGGTGAAGAAAGAGAGAGGGGGAGAGAGGAAGAACCATTCTGGATCAAGAGCAAACTCTCTGGGAAACTGAAGTTCCCCTGTGCCCGTTCATGCTCCATAAATGACTGTATGAGCTCCAGGGTTGTAAGTCTCAAGCTCACAGTGCATGAATGTCCCCAGGGCATATTCATTCCAAATGCAGATTCCTGCCCCTGCCACACACCCCCTGCCCACACACACGCACCACTCTTCTCACCATTCCGATGTCTAGATCTGAGGTGGGGCCCAGAAGTCTGTGTTTTCACCAGCACTCCAGTGATATTCTGATTCAGAGGATCTGAGGACACTTTTGAGAAGCACCAGTCTCTGACTAGGAGGGTTCCAGGGATGCAAGCATGTAGGGCACAGGGAGCGCGCAGACTTAGGCCCTGGTGGCTGCCTCCTGGGCTGGGGAGGGCACGCCGCAGCCTGCACTTTGTCTCCAGAAAGCACCAGGAGCTGGAAGATCCTGGGGACATTGCCCTTCATCTTCCCCATCTGCAGCCCAGAATCCTCAACTCACTCAGGCTGCAGTCACACAGAGGCACACTGGTATGCCTCTTTTTCCAGAATATTCTGGACAAATATTCAGCTTATGAAGGATGCACCTCCTGAATGTTTTTAATGCTCGTCATTCTGAGCTGTGGAATAGACACGCAGGGAGTTAACACCGGCGATGGCCTGCAGCTCAGGAATGTGAGGCTCGACAAAGTGACCACAACCAGTGCCACCATCAGAGCAGGTCCTGGCTGACCTCAGGCTTCCTTCAGGCTGTCCCTTCTCTGCTGGCCTCAGCAGTGACAGCACCATGTCCTTTAGTCAAGCCACACACATCCTTGAAACTGCCACATTCTCTGCACAGAGAGTCACGTCTGTGCTCCCCGCTGAGTGATAACAGGGTCATGACCTCCTTGGAAAGGGAGACGATGTTCCTTGCATTGTCATCAGCCCCCGGGCCATCTCGGAGCTCCCAGTGCCTCTGCAAACCCCATTTGATGAATCTGAGAACGAGATTCTGGAAACGGTCTGAGTGCTGAGCAGTACCTGTCACACTCACTCACATAACAAAGTATGTTTGTTTCCCAGAAGACAGTCATTGTATATTCCTACTCATTAAGTTACTATAATTATACCCACATGGGGTGTAATTGATTTTAATTTCACTCTGAGTTTGCTCCAGGTTACAACGGCAAGTCTCTGGCCTTGGAGAACTCTCTCCCTTTATTTAGCATTTAAATGAGTATCAGGAGGGAAACGCAAAAAGTAATTATGAGGAGAAACCGAGTGTTGAAAGGGGCAGCTTTGAAGTGCTTGGATGTCCTGACACGGCCGTGCACGCTTCCAATTCAGTGCATGGGAAGTCAGCTGAATCACCGGGGAGCAAGATGCCCTGACATTGATGAATCGTGCAGCTGTACTGGGGCCCAAACCTCTCACTCAGTGCTGGAGTGATTTTAATGCCATGCTTACCCATAATTCAGTGGCCTCTGTTTATGAATTAGCACATATTTTTAAGTTCTTACACGTTACTGTCTCCGAAATTTACAAATAAATCCTAGTAATACTACAGTTTCAATTCCCCACCCTTTAAAAACAGCTTCCAGGTGTTATAGTCATAAATCCCTTGTTAACTTTTTAACTCCATGCCCTTGTTATTGTATGTCACAAAAGACAGTGTTATAGTTTTTCATTCCTGCTTAATTTAAAACTTGCCCAATGGAATGCAGATACAACGAGCTGTTTTCATAGGTGTGGTTAGGGGGATGTGTTGTATAATTGAAGCCTAGGTCCCTATTTTCAGATGGGGCAGATTCTAAAACTAGTGGGATATACCGACTCTATTTGAATCTCTAAACTATGAGACAAGTTACACAACTAGATCATTGGTTTCCTAAGGGAATGAGACAGTAGCTGTTTGTATAAGGAGCATAGCTGTTCACACATACACACATACACACACACACACACCATGCATCACAAATAGATGTAGAATTCTAATGTTAGCTGCCCTACCTTTGTTCTCCAATATTATATAATTCTCTGTTTATGTGTCTCACCCCTGCCCCCAACTTTTTACTTCCCAAGGGCAAATGTATTCCTAGTGCCTGGAGTTAATGTGTGTGGAACACTTGAAGATGGAAAGTGATCCTAGCTAAGCCCTCACTTTGGAAGTGAGGAAAATGAGGGCCCAGATACATCAGATTGCTTGGCCAAGGTCGCAGCAGTCAAGACACCAAGTGTGTGTGTAATAAGCATATGACTATTCAATCAAATAAAAATGTTATCAAACGTCCTCTATCAAGCGTCCGCGTTTCCCACATTCTCTTGGCTATAGAAAAGCGTGCTTTAGCAGACCAGACCCCCCAAAGAAGATACCACATTTGGCTTTGGCTTTTCCCTTTGCCTATCTCATCTGCAAAGTCCTTGCTGTAATGATCCCATGGTGTGATGGAATATCAGAATTCAGGAGCGTACAGATGCAATGCCCAGAAGATGAAATTCAACCGGTTAAGAACTCTGTTGCCTTGAATTTGACAGTGATCCTTTCACAAAGAAGTTTCCCTGGTTTTGAATTAAGTTACACTAAACCAGGAGGGACCAGTTCCTGGTTCCCTTTTATGTAGTTTCAGATTTTCTCAGGAATCCTTTGGTATTCTGTCTTATGCAATACACCTCACCAGGAACGCAGTGCGTCAGGGGTCAGATTCTCCCGCTCGGAAGGCTATGAAAGGCTCAGGTTCACACAGTTTAACTTTTTTAAATTCTCATATGTCTTTCCAAAGACTTGTAGGTTTTTTGGAAAAATTGTTATGTTTCTTCCCTCCTGTGTTTTCATCCTTCTTTCTCCTTTGCCACTAATTCTCTTTCCCTCACTATTCCTCCCTGTCCTTTGTTTTCCCTGTGTCATTTGGAATTTTCCTTTTACGGTTGAAAGGCGGATGCAGCCCTGGAGGAATCAGGGTAAGGTCATGCCAGTTGGGCCTTCTCCCCAGTTCAGATGAGACTTTCTGAGCTCGCCTCCCCTGCAGGTTGTTCGTGAGATAAAACCTCCGTGGATCAGGTGGAGAGCCCACAGTTGCCTCAAGATGAAATACATCTGTTTCATTGTCCAGTGTGGGGAAGGAACAGACAATTATCTTTTGAGGTCAAGCAGCAATTCCAGGAGCTGACCCAGCCTCACAGAGCAGCCCATAGCAGCAGGCGGGGGCCTGTGTTACGACAGCCACCTTCACTGCAGGCCACGTGTGACATCAGCCTGCACCCCAGCAGGGCTCCATGTCTCCCCCTCTCCTCCCTGCATGGCAGTCTCAGGTAATCTAAGAAAGCAAGAACATGACTCCAGCAAACCCACAAGTGGTGGAGGAAGCCCGAAAAGCTTGTCTATCCTTACCATTAGAAACCAGGCAACCACAAGAAGAGGCAGAGAAGAGGAAAGAGGAGCAGGACGGGGAGGAGGCATCAAGACAATAGAATACAATAGGCATTCTCTGCCTCCCCCTCTGCCATTCAGGAAAGTCAGGCTCGGCTGCCCCTTTCCAAGGTAGCAACCACACACTCGATTCCGATCCTTGTGTTCTTCTAAAGCAAATTTTCCTTAGCATATGTACATTGAATCACCAGAAAAAAAAATATTACTGCCTGGCTTTCACCCCCAGAGATTCTGATTTAATCGATCTGGGGTACCAAGTAGACATCTGGATTTTTAAAGCCTGCTGAGCAATTCTAATGTGGAATAAAGTTAGGGAACCACTGCATTATTGGCCAGGTAATTCTTAGGGCCCATGCTGCACCAACCCTCAAATAGATCTTGCTCACAGGCTCCACTTTCAGAGGGCAAGGGCAAACCCATCATCTTTTGTAACAATAGAAATTTGGGGGCAAATTCAGACCCATCCAACATTTATTGAGCACCTGCTACTTTCCATACCCTGGGTTAGTGCCTCCCTATGTATTATCTGGCTTAAGCCAGCAGGGAGCTTCTCAGAGGGTACCCTTCTAAAGGCAAAGCGCTGTCTTGTGACATAAATACAAACTGTCCAGTCTTTATGTTCTATGGCTTTCTAATACATAGATGCTCCTCGGATCAAGGGTGTTTTACAGGTGCCAGGAGAGGATGGTTTTAAAAGGCCAGAGATCATGAGGGAAGTGTTGGAAGAGGCAAAGGTCTGAGGGGCTCTGATTTGGCTTCAGGACCTTTCATTAGAGCCTCAGTGATTCTTAGAGTCCAGAATCTTTCCAGGTGTGGCTTCTTTGGACAGCCATCTCTTGGTATTGGAGGGAAGCAAATGGCTGCTAGTGGGGGGAACGGAGCCTTGTCCTTGGCTGCATATGCACAGGGAAGCAGAACAGCGGATCGGGATTCTGGAAGCCTGGTTCTGAGGCAACTCCTTTGCTACCAATTTGTTTGGGGACTTTAGACAAACCACCCCGCTTCTCTGGACCTCAGTTTCCTCATCTGTAAGATGAGAGGGTTTCTTAGATAGATGCTTAACAGAAGTAGTAACTGGTCTTTTCTCACAATAGTGTTCCACCTCACGATAATGATTTTCTCTACTTTGTGCCATGTAGAATAAATGGTTATCATCAATTCTGTTCTCATGTAGGGTAACTGAAGCCATTCTCCTCCGTCTATATTCCTGGCCAACATAATAAATTGCAGGGAAACCACATGTTTTGAGCAACAATCAAGTATATATTTCTCAAGGACTTGCCCTTAGTTTACTCATTTCTCTATTCATTTAGAAACATGTATTGTATGCTACACAGCCAGGCAGTGTGCTAAAGACAGGAATACAGTGATGAGCAAGACAGACACCACCATGTAGAACTTAGGGTGAATAGAGCCAAAAGAAAGAGTGGGAGACCCAGGGGAGGGTGGAGGGGTGACTAGGAGTTAGCCAGGTGAACAAAGAAGGATGATATCAGATGAGATGGACTGTGTAGTTTAGAGTCATGATCCCAACCTACTGGGATTTTATACACATACAAAGTCAAAATTTAAGCTATATACTGAGCAGAAGACTTGTTTGTTTTCAGGCAATAATTGTTTATATTCTCAGGATATGGAGAATAGCCAAAGACTAAAAAATAGGCCTAGAGGAAAGGGCCTTCATGTTTCACACTACTGTGTGAAGCACAGTAATGATGCACAGCAAAGCTTTAGAGATGTCAGACTTCCTAGGCTGTCAACACTTCTTCTAGGCTATGAACTACCTTAAGTGAGAACAGAGGTTAGGTGTTATTTCACTTTGGATGCCCAGAGCCTAATATAGAACCTGACACATAGGAATTGTCCACTTAATGTTGCTTGATTGTCTAACTGGTTTGTTGGTTAATTGGTTGGTTGATTGGATGGATGGATGGATGGATGGATGGATGGATGGATGGATAGATGGATGGAAGGAAGGAAGAGATAGGATGCAAAGTGCCTAGAGCAGTGTCTCATACATATATATAATAAATTGTAACTGTATATTTCTGTTGTCCTACAACATAAAAATTACCTTTTTTGTCATATATACTGAAACATTTGTGTCTATGAATTCCCATTCATTTAACCTATTTTAATATTGTACTTGGAACAGTGTTTTTCTCATAATAGAAAAAATATATTCATTATTTCATACACATTTTGTTTGTGCAGGAAGCCAAAATACAAATGCATTCTGCATAAAACTTACTGCCATGTATGACACTGCTGAGCATTAATTCTTTTTTAAAAACTTGATGAGTTCACATAAATCTGAACAAACATATGTGCTTGGTCCTCAAGGACATTAGCTTTTTCACTTCAGGAGTGGAAAGGGCTGCTACAGGCCATATCACCAAAACCTGCTTTGGACACTATTGCTGAATGACAAGCCGCCTCAAAGCTTAGTAGTATAAAAATATCCATTGTCTTATGGTTGCATGTTCTATCTGGTCAGAAATTAGAACAGAGTACAGCAGGGATGGCTTGCTTCCGCTTCATGCTGTTTGAAGCTTCATCTGAGAAGACTCAAAGGCTTGAGGGGAACTCAACATCTGGGGATTGGAATCATTGGGCATCTCCTTCATTCACACATCTGGCACTTGAGCTGGGAAGACTCTCGCACACTGATGTTAGCTAGACTGTCAATCAGAGTGCCTGCATGAGGCCTCTCCATGCAGCTTGTGCTTCCCCCAAACATGGCAGCCTTGGGATAGTTGAACTTTTTGCATAACAGCTCATGGCTCCAATGCAAAGATGCCAGTGGACAAAGAAGAAGCTTCATTGCCTTTTATGACCCAGCCTCAGGCATCACGTAGCATTTCCTCCATCATATTCTATTAGTAGAAATAAGTTACAAGTTTATCCAGGTTCCCAAGGAAGAGACCTACCTCCCAACTCTACCTTGAACAGAGGAATGTAAAAGAGTTTTACAGCTGTTTAGGAAACCCCACATCCCCAGTTTTTAGAAACTGAACCCTAGAAATCCAACACAAGGAAATCTCACCTTATTTCATTGCCCTTTGAGCATCATTTTCATTAATATCTATCTTTTCTTTTTGTCAGGGAAGAACCAGGTCCCCAGCCTCCCATTATACCTAGAATGTGCTGGCAACATTGTGGCAAGAAAAAGCTCTTCTTTTTCTGAATTTAATGCTTCTCTTGGATTATGCCAATTTTGAGAGGAACCCTTGACTACTAGCTAGACCAGTGGCAGTGAACTTTCCTAATGGAGCAACAGAGACCATGTAAGGAAACCAGGGCAAAGCAGTTGACCACAGAGTAACCACCTGCCACCACACAAGTATGCCCAAAGCAGTGACAGCCCCCATACTTCCACCCACCCCACAGACACTCTTTCTCCTTAGGATCTTGGCTTTTGTGCTTTTACCAGAGCACAACAGTTTTTTGGAAGTGCTCAGGGCCATGGGTAAAAGGGCAGTTTCCTGTGGACTCAGATTGTTTAAGATGTCATTTGGGGCTAAAGAACTGTTTAAAGAGGTGGTTTCTTATCCATCACATGGCTTTAGAAAATAAGGTGGGTGGATATTAAGACTTTGGGTGAGGGCCTGGAGATCTTGGGACTTTAGACTCACTGGCACCAGGGAGTTAAAGAGGTCACAATGTGGAATGCTGGGATTCAGATGACACCCTGGGCTCTAACCAGCAAGATGTCATAGCAGCTCTGAGGGACCCATGAGAACCAGAGATGTGTCCAAGCTCTGCTGGTGTATAGATGTGGAACTGAGCGCCCAGCAGTGGTGCCTCCTGCCCTGCCTGCCTGGAACCGACATGGCTGAATTGTACCTTATGCCATCGGGTGTGACCAGTAATCCTGTGCTTACCTTGACTGGCATCGCCCCCTCCACTGGCCCCGAATGACTCACCTCACTGATGAAAAAGGACACATAACAACCTTTTCCACTCCCCACAGTGTCACCCAGGACTTGTTGACAAGACCAGCACCAGTCTTCTTATGTGTGCATTGTTCAGGGAACAGCAGGACGGCTAGCTAAGCTTATTTAAAACATAATTACTATTAATCATAATCATAGCGAACCTTTATTGAGCCCTTATTTTTTTTGGGCACTAGAAACTATGTGTATTGCCTGTTTCAATCAACACAGCAATCCTGAGGTATCAAGTATTCGTTTCCCAGACATTAGCACTCATAGGTATTCATTGGCCTTGCAAATAGTTTGGAAAATGCTGGTTATTCTAAAACAGTGATATCCCTGTAATCCTTCAAGAAAGTGATATATGTTGACTTTTGAAATGCATTTAATCACAGAACAACTAATATTTTAAGGAACATGAATTTGTTCGGAAACCGGACTGGGTGATATAGAAGTGGGTCTGCATACAGGTTGATAGGTGCAGCAAACCACCATGGCACACGTTTACCAACATAACAAACCTGCACATTCTGGACATGTATTCTGGAGCTTATTTTTAAAAAGTGGCTCTGCATAAAATATGCTTAGTGTCCTATGAGTAGTCTAAGAACCATTGGAACTAGGTGTCTAAAGCATCAAGGTTGGATTTGGTGTGACTGCCTTTGAAAATGGCTACTCATGATACACCCAGGCTGGCCAGGTGACTCCTGAATGTAGCTGATGGTTTGTACTTAGAAATGAGTCCTCTGCTTCATAACTCTTAAAGAAGCCTGCTGCATCACAGGAACAGGGAGCTCCATCTACTTCCAGCACCCAGTTACATGTGCAAGATGAGGAAGCTGAGTGTGAAGGTTTTGAGCCCATGGGGACATGCACAGGCTGCCCTGCTGTTGTTTCTCACATTCTCTACGAGTATGGGAGGCTCTTTCCCGAGTGCAATGCCAGATGGAGCCCAGGACCAAAGCCGCCAGCCGTGTTTTCATCTCCAGGACCAATCTAAGCTACAACCTAATCCTTCATTCTGTTTGTTTTTATAAATTCACATCCTAAAACACACCCCCTTCTTGCCTTTTTTCCTTCTGATATCATCAGAATATTTCAGGACGCGGCCTACATTTACACATCTTCATGTGTAAACTTCATGTTTATTCTGCCAAGTGCCTCTGAAGAACTGCCATTTGTGATTAAAATCCTTCCAGCTTCTTCTTAGCTTTCTGGTGATTCTGATCAAATTAAAATGATTTTATGTTTAGGAATTGTGGCAGGTCAGAAAGGGAGTTTTTACTGTATTAAATGAAGGAAATGTAGTCTTAGCTAAACTCAGGTGTCAACACTCTCTTAAGATTATGCTTTACTTTGAAAACATCATCTGCATAATCATGAAAGTTTATTCATTAAATTATACATGCACACACCTATATAAAATTGTGCCAGCTGTAGATCTGAGCAATATCCAACTTACAACTTAAGTTGCACTTTTCATCCTCTGAGGAACGGGCTATTACAATACACATCTCACATTGAGGAAGTGAGGCACAAAGAGGTTAAATAAGTTGGCACAGGTCACCCAGTTGGGAAGGGTGGAAGCAGGAATGGTAACCTGAACGCTTAGCTCCAGAGTCTTCCTAACAAGCAATTCTTAGCAAACAAAAACTTGTCACCATTTTTAGTTTAATTGCCATTTCTATGACCACAGGTTTGATAAGAACCCTGCATTTCCAACTCAAATTGCGCATGGCCAATTACACTGCCGACTTCTTACACAACTCTTCAGGAGACGGCTGGAAACCTTCCATTATTGATAAAAAATTTTAAATGGAGTCATGTTATTGTAAGACTGATGTAAACAAAAATTAAACTAGAAAACTTTTGGGTTATGTAAAATGGAAGCTCCTCCATCCCAAAGCATTATTGAAATATTACAGGCCAAGCACAGTGGCTCACGCCTGTGATCCCAGCACTTTGGGAGGCTAAGGTGGGCAGATCACTTGAGGTCAAGAGTTCGAGACCAGCCTGGCCAACATGCTGAAACCCCGTCTCTATTAAAAATACAAAAATTAGCCAGGTGTTGGGTGTGCACATGTAATCCCAGCCACTCAGGAGGCTGAAGCACAAGAATCGCTTGAACCCAGAGGCAGAGGTTGCAGTGAACCAAGTTTGCACCACTGCACTCCAGCCTGGGAGACAGGGTGAAATTGTGAAAGAAAGAGAGGAAGAGAGGAAGAGAGTAAGGAGGGAGGGAGGGAGGGAAGGAAGGAAGGAAGGAAGGAAGGAAGGAAGGAAGGAAGGAAGGAAGGAAGGAAGGCAGGCAGGCAGGCAGGCAGGAAGGCAGGCCGGCCAAAGCTCAAATTATCATAGCTATATTCTACATAGTGAGATGTAATTTTCTGGGTCTAGATACATTTATTTGGAGAAAATCTATGTTATATGAACATAATATTCATTATTCTTTTATCCCCTGGTCTTTCAAACAATAATGTATATGATTAGAACAGCATGATACAGTATTTTTATTTTAAAACTTTTAGTTCTCTTGGCTAAAGATGAAAATTTCTTCAGAGATTTAATCTAAATCATGTTTTTACATGTCATAGTGATCTCTCTTGCATTTTGGAATGATTTTCATTTCTGTCAACAGAGGCCCTAAAATAAGTCCCACAGAAAGTGAATCCTTCCTTAATACCTGCTAGATTAAGAATTTTCATTTCCAATAAAGTTACTTAACCACTTGTTTTGCACATCTGAGAGTTTCTGCAAATGTGTCCCAGCTGTGAGAGCTAGACCACAAAAGACTCTGATACTTTAGATCTGTTCAGTTGCTAGTTTTGTTTGAAACTTGCCTAATTTTTTCCCTGAGGGAAACATTTTCTCCTAGTTCAAATGCAAAACAAAACTGGGAAGAAAATATTTGGTTTTTCTATGGCAAAGTTTTTCTTTTTTTCTCATACCAATTATAAAAATAATATAATTAAAGAAGTTTTAAAAGATAAAAAAAAAAAAAGTAGACATTGGTCTGTTTCCTTACAGTGATTTTCTACTCACTGGGATTTGTAAAATATGCCTGTAAGCAAAGTATAATCATTTTGTATTCTACATTTTTTATGAAGCATATTGCAGCCATGTTATTGTACACTCTTCACAAGCATCATTTTTATTGTTGCATGAGTGTCATACATACGTAGCTATTTCCTAATGTTAGAGCATGCGCAATCTATTCAATTTTTCACATTAGAAATCATGTGGCTATAAACCATCTCCTTAGGATAGATTCTTAGAAATTGGGTTACTGAATCTTAAAGGATATTAATATTTTGAAACTCTTTATACACATGGCGAAATTACTTCCTAAGATGATTTTAACAAAGTACGCTGTCTGGCAATTTCCTGCCTGTGTTCGATATGCGTGTTTGTGTGTAGCGGGTAGGGTAGGGCATGTTGTTTAACTTGTGCAGTGTGGGAGAGCATGGATATGGATCAGATCTGTTGTTGCATAGGGGAAACAGCTTGGTCCTTTAGTTCAAGGACCTGACTTTTTGTCCAGACTCTACAACTAACTGGCTTTGAGGCTGGGCAAATCGGCAGGAGGTTTGCAGACACACGCATTAACCATAAACCTTTGCTAAGGGCTTTTTATGTTTCTTGGTACCAAAGAGATTAGAAAATGAAGTCCAGGGTTCTTAGGATATTACACCGTAGTGGGGGACAGATAAGTGGAGGCAGAATCACATGAAGTTTAAGAGAATGAACTCTGGAAGTAGCTTGCTCTGGGTTCAATTCCTAGTTATTAGCTGTGCAAGCTTGCATAGTGAGAATTCTCTTACGCTCAGCTTCCTCATATCTGAAATGAGGGTAATAATGCGTGGCATAGGAGTGTTGTGCAGATAAATGAGAAAATGGTTAACTTGCCTGGCACAACGTGAGCTCAATAATTGTTAGGTTTTTTCTCTTTTCTATTTTGTTGCTGATAGGATTCTAATAAGATTTAGAAACTACCACTACGTTTTAAGTGGTGCTTCTTCTTCACAAAAGAATATCCTGTCTTTGCAGCGTGGGTCCTGGGTTCTGAGAACTGATGACATGTCGGGGACTGGGAGGAGGTATGGGGTCATTATAGGTTATTATCTCAGGGGATTTTCACCTCCAATGGGCCGCCATGGCATCTTCACAGAAGCCAAACGGACACCCCAACCACCCAAAATCTGGTTTGGTGTTGAGATTAATGATGCCATACTCCCACCGAAAGGATGTACAAAGTTTTATTGTTCACATGATGAGACTTTCTTGGGGAAGCAGGACTGACCCCCAGGCAGGTCCATACAATGGCTTGAGAGAGCTGGGCAGGAGAACTGGCTCAGCGTTCTGTGGTGGTTCGGAGGCGGAGCTGGGAAAGCGTTCTCATGCCAGCAGGGGTTGCATGGTTTGAACTTCCACCAGCACCAAGGGAGGGAGTGCACTGGCCTTGTTCTTGACTTGCAATCAGTAAGCAAACAATAAAAATGGAGTCAGACTCTTTATTATGTGGGGTGTGGTTTTGTGATGGACAAGGGAAATCTCAGTAGCTTGCTTGCTTTCTTAAAAGGAGAAACAAGCCAACTCTGGATCCCACCTGTTCCCACTCTTTTGACGGCAGCGGTTGGCTGCCCGGTATTCCCAGCACTGGCTCTATAGTAGTCTCTGATCCAAGTGCTCTTTTCCCATTCTTAAAACACCTGCAATCAGATTCCCCCAACTGCTGCTGGAAATTGCTCATGTCAAGGTGATCACTTACTTTCATATTGCTAACCCCTGTGGTCCTTTCTCACTCCCCATCATACCTGTCCTATGAGTGTTAGCTTTCCTTGTCTTTCTTTGTGACTAGTTCTTTCTCAATTTACTGACCTCTTGATGGTTGGAGGTCCCCGAACCTAGTCCTGGGGTCTCTGCTCTGCTCTATCTGCACAACTCTCTTCCTCTAAAATTCATCTACCCATAAGTAGATTTCTGGTATCTGTCTCTCCAGGAACCTCAGGCTTGTAAGTCCAACTGTCTCAATGTTCCTATACACAAAACGGAGCGGCTGGCCTTCTCTTTCACTCTTGCTTCTCCTGGAGTCTTCTTCATCTCATTTAATGGAAACTTCTTCTGTCTAGTCGCTCAGGCCCAAAACTGCACCATTACCTGGAATTCTTTCTTTCGTGTGTACTTCACATCCAGCCTGTCAGCTAATCCTGTAGACTTTACCTTGAAACAGTATCCAGATTCTGGCCATTTCTTATCACCTCCATTGCTCCCACCCTCATCCAAGCCACTGTCTATCCTTTAGCTGAATTTCTGCAATAGCCTTTAACTGATGTTCCTGCATGCACTTTAGCCCCGCTACAGTCATCAACACAGCAGGCAGAGCAATGCTTTTGTAAAGTCATTCAGATGACACACAGCTCTGTTCAAGACTCTGCAGTGGCTGCTCACGTCACTCAGAGTGAAAGTGGGAGTCCCATTCTTTCCCAGAAGGCCACAGGTCCCTTTCCTCACCTTCTAGCAGCTACCACTCTAGCTGTTCCTGGTCTCTGCTATTTCTTGAGTCTCCCATGATTGCTCCTATCTCATGGCCTTGCATGTGCTGTACCCTCTGCCTGGAATGTTCTTCCTCCAGATGTCAGCATGGCTCACCTATCACCTCCGGCCAATATTTGCCCAAATTTCCAAATGTCACTTTCTCATGAGACCTTTTCTGACCACCTTGATTTAAATTGTAACCTCCCTCTCTATCACTTCCTATCCTGTGTTCTTGCTTTGTTTTTCTTCATGGTTCCCAACACTTTTGATAAGAATATGCAATGTACTTCTTAGTTTTGTTTGTTGTCTACTCTCTAAGAGTAGTTGTTCCCTGTTCTATCTCACTGGTCTAACACAGTGCCTGATAAATAATAGATGCTCAATACTTATTTGCTGAAATAAGGAAGAGAGGAAGGAAGGAAGCAAGGAAGGAAGGGAGGGAGGGAGAGAGGGAAGGAAGGAATGAAGGAGCTGTGTTTGCAACATATCCAGGAATAATTGTATTGCATTAAAACAGAGCCATAGACCAAATTGCATGTGGTCATTTCAGACTGAACTGTCTTCCCCTGGAATATTTAAACTTGTTCATTAGCATGACAGCCTCTCTTCCAGAGCAGGGAGTGGCTTGAGAGGTTTCTGCATCGTCACACACACTCTGACATTCTATTTGGGAAGGGACAACACGGCCATATGCTTGTTAGAGCTAGTCTTCCCAAACACAAATACAAGGACCAATTGTAGATTTTGGAAATCCCAGCCACCACTCACACAGGAGACCAGAAATAAACCTAGATTAACTTTGGAATGTGTCAACATATCCATGTTTCAAGACTACTGCATTCGTAAATATCCCCAAGAACTATATTGAGCAGTATCAGCTGCACAGCTGTGAGTGGCGTCAAGGACTGTTTTGTTTGGGTGATTGTTCACTGTAAAAAGCAGAGTAGGGATTGGAGATATTTTTATTTGTGAAATTTTGAAAACCTGTCTCTTAGGTATCTTGGTTATTTTTAACATGGGACAGTTCACATGGAGAAAACAACTGGTTAATTTGATTTTTTTTCCTGTAGATAAAGGTGCACCTTACTCCAACTGCTGACCAAAGAACCTGGTAAAGGAGTAGCTGGAAGCTATGTTTGGTACATTCTGTAGTGCTGCTTTGCAAATTGCCATAATTTGGACAAGAAAGTAGTGGACAAGAAAATGCAATTTGGCAAATATCTGGCCTTTTGCAGGGATTTCCCAGGCTCCCCTGAGTGAGCGGAGTTTGAGAAAGACACCCAACATCCATATTGCAGTTTGATGCCATAAGCTAGAAATTGAGTGTCTTGACTTTTGTAGGAAAACCCACATGTCCATCATTTGGGACTCTTACTTCTTTGACCAGAAGTGGGGAGTTGAGTCATATATTAGCAAGGAAAATACAGAGAAAAGCAAATGAATATGGAATATGAGAAGAAAGTCATCTAGGACAAGAAGGAAGATGGTAGCTGGGAACTTTGTAATAGCTGCTTCTCCCTTAGGTTTTACACTATGTACTTGGATCTTAGTTTGACCAAAGTTTTAAGGAGTTTGATTTAACAAATGTTCCATTCTCTCAAGAATAACCCTACCATACTTTCTAAAGTTTAGCATTTGAGAAATTGGACTAAGACTTTTAAAGTTCGTATTTAAGGAAATGGATTACTACACTCGGATGTTAAAACATGTTGTCATTAATATTGACTCTGTCAAAAACTGCATACAAAACAAAACAAAAAAGCAAATAATAACAATGGCGTGTTGAAATGTGCAAGACCCTTAATGCAACACAAAGTCTTCCTCTATGAGGTGGAGTATCTTTTATTTCTACATCTAAAAAGTCTGTGAGAAACATCAGAAATTAGCCACAATTTTTGACATCAGTCTCAGCAGAACAGCTGGTGGTATCATGTGGGAAGGACGGCAACTGTAGCATTGCACGATCAACCAACCCAAGAAGCATCAGGTTACTTATTTGCTGCTAAACAAGGTACTTTGGTCAATTTCAGTGTACATACAGGCCTTTCCGTTTGGGTGAACGGTGACTGTTTTGAATGAAGTGGATTGCATTCTAGGAGGGGCAGTGAGACTGTTCCTTCGGCACTTTTGTGTGTCTCTCACATCGAGAGTAGCCATCTGTCCCTGGAGAATAATCGGCGTGGCAGCTGGGCATGGTGTGCCATCGGAGACAAAGAACCTTGTCTCAGATCAGAATGCAGCAGGTTCGGAGGTCAGCAGCAGTTTTAGGACTGAGCCAGGTTAATCGTTGACACCTGATGCTTAAATGGCCTCAAATAAAACCAGGACTATACAGCTTGAACTAGCCCAATTGCAGGAAAGATGGCAGGTCCCACCCTGGTCTTTCTCATTTATTTGGCGCCATGGTAATGTGTTTGCGTTTAGTTATGTGTCTTTGTTGTCTTCCTCCTCTTTCAGGACTGAAAGCCACAAACAGAATATAACAAACAGGGCAATTCTTAGGAAGGGCAAGGATGATTCATTTGGCAGTATGTGAGAGGGTTCAAAGTACATAGGATCAGGCAGGCTGGGTCTAGTAGTGTTGAAAAAAGAAAACCACACCTTCGATTATCATTCGGCAATTGGAGCTTATTTCACTTAGCATTTCTAGTTTTTTCTCTTCCCAAAAGGAATAGAGAACCAGATCCACAATGCCATAGCAAAAAACCACAGCAGACATCACCGCACCTCCTTATCCACCAGTCCCCTCAAAATCCCCATAGAAGCTTTTTGAAACAAATGTGTATACACACACACACACACACACACACACATATATTAGACACAGAAATAGGTAGTAGGCATACACTTAGTATACCACCAACCAACCATTAAAAGTATTTCAGTGTGACCCACAGGACGTGAAAACAAAGGAAAGTATAGATTTCCCACACCATCCAGGGCTGTGCGGATAGCTGCAGCATTTTGCTGCGTGTTCCTGGATCTGGGCAGGATATAACATTTTGTGGCTTTGGGGAAATAACGGGACACCCAGGGTCATCACCCAACACCAGTACCCCAGACATATGTGCAGGGAATGAGCCAATGGCCCAAGGGAAAAAAAAGAGCATGGTAACTCTTCATAAGAGTGGAAATCATTTCTGATGGAAGGAAAGGAAGACAGAGAGCTGCCGAAAAATGGGCATGTTTATGTTTTCTGCAACAAAACTTTCCTGAGTGTCAAGCCAATGTTGGCATCATGCTAGTCACCAGAGAAGAGTTAATAGAACTCTTCTTTTATAGGTAGGTTAAAATAATTTTTCGGCTTTAGATGTTTGTAAAATTTCTCTAGGAACAGAGAGGAGGAATGAGTCTTTGTGTCAGTGGGCTGTGGGCAGCCAACACCCCTAATCTGCCACACATGTGGTGCCAAGGATTTTTTCCATGGGAAGAACCTCAGGAGACCTGATTCTGGGCCTGTTTCATAAGGCTAGCAGGCTAGTGAGGGCCCTAGATCATAATTTTAAAATCATACTAATAGGTGTGTGTATACATGCTTAGGGTAACAGCAAGAAAGTGGTGGCAAGCGAGGCTGGAAAGGTGGCAGGGGCCAGACCCCACAAGCCCCTGCAGGGCATGGTATGGATTTTTGCCTTTGCCTTAAATAGTCTCTGGAGGTTTTAAGTGGCATCATGGGAGGTGGGTGTGGGGTGAGCATGAGCAGAAACATGATCACATTTTGTGTTTGAAACAATATTAATTCCTTTGGAGGGGATTTAGTCAACATCACTGATTGTGTTCATACTTTCATCTTTTCTAACAATCCCCTTGAACTGAAGCACTTGAGATTAGTGTGGTCACACTCAATTCTAAGAGCACATTACAAGCCCCTGGAGGATTTTTACAGCCCATCCCCCATCTCCAGAAATTTGGATTTCATTGGGTAGAGGTAGAGCTTGAGCATGGGGTGTTTGTGTGTGTGTGTGTGTCTGTGTGTGGTGTGTGTGTGTGTGTGTGTTCTAATTATCAGGCAAGGCTGCGGCCCACAGGTTCAGTGGAAAAATAAAATGGGGGTCCTCAAAGTGTGGTCCCGAGACCAGCAACATCATCACCTGTGTACCGATCAGAAATGCAGATTCTCCGGCCTGATCTCATACTGACTGAACCAGAAACTGTGGGGCTCAGTATGTTTTAACAAGCCCTCTGGGGGTTCTGATGTCTGCAGGTGTGAGGCAGGAGAAGCTGAAGTCTGGATCTGCTTCCAGATTTAGTTGTAGAATAGCTCTGTGATAAGAGGCAATTGTGGAACCTCTCTGGCTCTTGGTCTCTTGCCTTGTAAAAAGCGGAGGAGGGAATAGACAAGCTCAATGGTTAAGAATTTATCATCCATGCACACTAAATCTAATAAGAGTTTTGTAATATACTTTAAAAATCATTTTTATATAATGGAATAAGAACATAGTCATTGTAGGAAGCTCGAAAAAAAACAGAAAAGAATATAGAAGAAAATAAATGTCAATTAAAATTTTTCCACTCAGAGGTAACTGTTGTTTATCTTCAGCAGCTCGATTGAATGTATTTTGAATGTATTTTGGTGTGTTTTCTTCTGATATTTTCTGTGTATACCTACTTACAAATCTGGGAATTATACTATAGATGACTCAGGAGCCTACTTCTCACCTAACATTATATCAGAGGCAAATCTTCTCATCATTAAATGTTCTGTTAATTGTCTTTGTTAATGTCTCCATAATACCCTATTACATTTATATGCCATAAGTTATTTAACTTTTCCCCTATATTGACTGTTTAGGCTTTTTCACATTTCTTGATATTGTTTTGATGAATATCTGTATCTCTATATCTATCTGTCTGTCTATCTATCTATCTGTCTATCTATCTATCTATCTAGATCTTAGTCTGAAGACCTTTTCAAGAGAATCCTATAAATAGAATAATTGGATCAATGCACGTGAACTTTTCCAGGCTTTTGATCAATCTCCAACTTATCCCACAAACACCAGTGGGATATTAAAGAACCCTCCTCACCACACCCTCATCATCATTCCTAATACTGATTTTCATTTCGTGCACTGCCATGAAGCAGAGAAGGCTGCAACAGCAGGACAGTATTTGGAATAGGAGTATAGCTCGGGCAATACCTAAGGAAGATTCAGACTCAATAAACAGAACTGTAGAGCTCTCGGCAGCACAGACACTGTGGTTGGAATACAGGGAGACATCCAGGGACTAATGATGACATTTTCAATGAGCCCTCCTTAAAATGTAGCACTGGAATTTACTTGAAGTTTGTGGAAAGCTTGTGGATTGGTGGCAAATCACCTTCTCTAGAAATTGGTACTGATAAAGCACAATGTTGTGTTCCCTAGAAGCTGAGAGGTGGTCCTGCCTGAAGCCAGGTGGAGGAGGAGCTGTTGCTTAGATGAACCTCTAAGGTCCCTTCTGGGCTTATGATGCTAGGTTATTAAAGCCAGTATAGTGAGAAGGGTATATGTCTTTCTCCTACCATTCCTTTCCTGGGCACTTTATATGTCCACAGACACCCCAAAGGGCTCCATTTTCCCAGGTCTTCCTGCCCATTGACCCACCCTTTCCTCCTTGTCTCTATCTGACAACCTCTCATTGCCTTCTCGTTACTTGATTCCTTCTTGGATCCAGGATGCTAATTGTAGAGAGAAAGAAGAACAGTGAGAGGGCTTAGAAAATAGAATCCCAACCTTTATTCATCAAAAAAAGAAGAAAAAAGGAAGTGGTGAGCTTATGTCACCATTTATTTATAGCCCCACCTACTTCCAGAAGTATCTTAAGTAGTACCTGCTTTCACAGTGGGCTCAGGGAGAACTAAAGTCTCCTCTTTAAAAACCAGTCCAGGGAACACCAGACCTGCTACTCGTTGACTGACTATAATGGGGAAGAGAGTAATTCAAGCATTCAACCACTGCATATTTTTTAATGTAAGTATGATGGGGATGAGAGGCTGTTTAAACAATATGTAAAAGCCTAGATTTCGTGTATACCCAAAAGAATTGAAAACAAGCATTCAAACAAAACTTGTATGAGGATATTCTTAGTGGCATGGTTCACAATTAGCCAAAAGGTGAAAACAGTCTGAATGTCCATCAACTGATGAATGGAAATGAAGTGTGGTATATCCACACAATGGATTGTTATTCAGCAACAAAAAAGGAATGAAGTACTGATACATGCCACAACATAAATGAACCTCGAAACATGCTAAGTGAAATATCTAAAGAAAAAAGCAGCAGCCAGATATAAAAACCCATATATTGTATGATTCCCTTTATACAAAATATCCAGAATAGGCAAATTCATAGAGACAGAAAGCAGATTGGTGTTTGCCAGAGGCTGGGAGGAGAAGAGAATGAGGAGTGGAACTGACGGGTACAGGGTTTCATTTTGGGGTGATGAAATGTTCTGGAACTAGGTAGTGGTGATCATTGCAGAACATTGTAAATGCATTAAATGCCATTGGAGTTTACATTTTTAAATGGTTAAAAAGGTAAATTTGATATTAAGTGTAGTAGAAGGAAAGACACTTGTTCTTCAGGGCTTTGGGGAAAGATAGGCTCAGTTAGTTGTGCCTATATTCTACCACTTACCAGCTATGTGGCCATGGGCAAGTCACTTAAACTCTCAGCTTCCATTTCCTCCTCTGTAAAATAAGGGTAATTATAGCAGTACCTACCTCATAGGGTTTTAAATCTTAAATGAGTGCAAATATGCAAAGTGGGCCGGGTGCCGTGGCTCACACTTGTAATCCCAGCACTTTTGGAGAACGAGGTGGGTGGATCACTTGAGGTCAGGAGTTTGAAACTAGCCTGGCCAACATGGTGAAACCCCATCTCTACTAAAAATACAAAAATTAGCCGGACACAGTGGCACGTGCCTATAGTCCCAGGTACTTGGGAGTCTGAGGCAGGAAAATCATGTGAACCTGGGAGGCAGAGGTTGCAGTGAGCCAAGATCACGCCATTGCACTCCAGCCTAGATGACAGAGCGAGACTCTGTCTCAAAAAACAAAACAAAACAAAACAAAATTAAAAAAAAATATATATATAGATCTATAGATCTATATATATATACGCAAAGTGCTGAGTATAATACCTGGCACATAGTAAGCATGATATAAATATTAATATTTGTGTTATTAATTTAGCCCAGTATTCTCAACTAGAGACAGCGTTGCTTCCCAGGGAATATTTGGCCATGTCTGGAGACGTTTTTTATTATCATACTTGGGGGAAGGGGCTCTACTGGCATCTGGTGAATACAGGCAAAGAATGCCACTGAACACCCTGCAATGTACAGGACAACCTCCCACAACAACAGATATCTGGCCCAAAAGACCATTCGTTCCAGTGAGAATCCTTGGTTCAAACAGAGCGTGTAGGGAAATGTGCTTCATCTCATGAATGTATATATTAAAACAGGTCAGGTAGAAATTTTCATTAGAAGAAGACAGTCAGCAAATGTATTAAATGTCCACTGTGTATAGAGAACACTGTATTCGACATTACGGAGCATATAAAACAAGGCAAGGAGCTTCCCTTGAGGAGTTGAGATAAAAAAGAGTTCTGTGTGATGGGGTCATTTCAGAGGGAAGTTTTCACCAAGAGATTACTGTAATCAGTTTTCCCTCAATGAGAGGGTGGTCTGAGGTCACCCACACTGCTCACAGCAATGCTTGCTCAAAGGCTAATACTTCTAGTCCCCTGTAAAGAAGCATCCTCAGGGAATAGTGTGTAGTTCCTTCACTTGTCTGAATGTGTCTTGTGTTTGGGTCAATTCTATTGAATCAATAGCTGAAAAAGAAATCACTGTCACAAATGGAAATAAAAATTACTTGTTATACATACAAGCACAGACATGAAAAAATATTAAATCTCATTGTATTCAACCACCCATAGACCAAAAGGGGGAGATTCTTTTGCCTACTTTCCATGTAAATAGTTATTTTATAGCAGGACGAGCCGCAGGAGGAGTAGTGGTCTCCTTCGTTAATTTGATCGGATTCTAAAACTGGTATATTCGTGTCATTAGTCCAGTCCACATCACAGAATTTGCCCTTACACAAATGGCTCACCATCAAAAGGTCTCTCTTGCTTTGCTAGCAGTGAAGGTTGGGAAAGGACCCTTTTTGCTTCTCTCCATCTTTTTACCTGTAGACTAAGGATGGGAAGCCCTGCAAAGGTATGCCAAGCCTTCACTTAACCCCTGCCATAGCAGTTGTCCTTCAGAATCAGACAGTGGGAAGAAGGGACAAGGGGCCTGGTGAAGCTCATTAAGAGGGTAGACCCCTGGAGGGAACCTTGTCTCTGGAAGCCAAGGCAGTGGATGGGTGGTCTCAGGAAGGACTGGAGACCCCACACCATGCCGTCATCTTTGCACACCTTCTTCCACAATCCTGGCTTCCGGTATGTACATGTGCTTTCTAGCAACTTACATTTATTCAGTGTCTACTGTGGCAGGGACTCTTATTAGACATATTTGTGGGGGAAACAAAAGTGAATTAAGCATAGAGCATGTCACAGTGAGTTCTCAGTGTGGCAGAGATAAGAGCTGTTATAGACACTATAATACAGACAGAAAGTGACAAGTGCAATCAGAAAAATGTGGATAAAACACGATGGGATTTCAGAGGACACAGTTGGCCTACAATGGGGAGTTTGGGGAAGTCATTTTGGAAAGGGTAACATTAGAGTTAGAATGTAAATGTTGGTGAAAATGTAGATATGTTGAAAGGATGCTAGAATATTCTAAAGAACAGAGCAAGCTACCAAGGTGAGCAGTTAAGTATGTCACAGAAGAGATGTTGTAGGATTTGTGGAGGGGAGTATAGGGAAATAGGATGAGCTGGGTACATTAGGATCAGCTCAGGAAAAACCAGCAATGCCAGGACACAGTTAAGCTATGGAGAAGCATGGGTGGATTAGGAAGATTGTTGTAGAGCTATGTGTAAGGTGGACTGGAGAGATAACAAGGGTCTGAGTTACGTGGGGAAAGAAAGGTAGGGAGAGGCCAGACTCAACCAGTATCTGAGATATAGCATTTGTCAGGACTGATGGCAGGATGAGGCAGCACATGGGTGTACCGAGGCAGCGGGACACAGTGTTGAAGAGCATGGGCGCTGGACACAGATGCTTTGTGTTCTAGCCCTGGTTCTGCCACTTAAACTAGGCTGCATGTCCTTAGGCAAATTACTTTACCTCTCAGTGCCTCAATCTCTTCATCCAAAAGAATTGGGAATAAAAATCTTGCTCCTCACATCCATATGCTGCAGATTCGATGAGTTAAGTGCCTTTGACACATTCTAACGTCCTCTGACACAGCGTAAATTATTGTGCTCAATAGCTTAACATAAAAATTGGGTGTTATTATTGAAGGTAACAAGAGGATGAAATGGGAGGATGAATTTTTGAACCGAGTTAAAATCATGGTGATTACCAGGAATAAAGAATTGCACAAGGGAAGGAGTGATCTTTGGTTACTCTTCACAAGGCTGCTTGGAGGGGCTGGAGCATGGAGCCCTTGTTTCAGTAGAGGACAGGACGGCCCATCTACATAAAGGCCCAGTTATCTAGATCTTGTTTTCTACTTCCTAAAGCATTAATTTTACTGTCTGGCATTAGCTGCATTAATCTTCACCAATGAGTCAGGAGTACTCCCAAGACATCAGGATTTCCCTACTTCTTTTTGTGGGGAGACCTAGGACCAAAGAATTAGGGTCATGGGAGACCATCAAATAGATGATGCTTTTAAGAGCAAGGAGGGCATTTTTATAGGTTTGGGCACTAACAGAATGAACATTGAAGATGTTTTATTGAAAAGAAAAGCAACTATGATGTTTTGATTTTAGGTAAGGAATACTGTCTGGTCTGGGTGGGTTTGAGCAGAGTTTTTTCGCACAGGAAGGATAGGAGAGCCCAGGGAGTGTCCTGGGGCAAGACATCCTGCCTCTTATTCTGCAACTTTGCAGAACTCAGAGCGGAAAAGCTTTGCTCTCCTCTGATACCCCATTTGGTACTCAGACTGTTCCAATTTAATGCATGCATAAGAATACAAATGAAGCTTTCAAGTGCTAAGGCAGATTTTTAATAAAGAGACAGAGGCTTTACCCCTATAAGATTAAACAGTCATCAGGGTTTAAAGGTTTAATCTGTTGGAGTTCAGCCCAGGATGGGGTTCAGAGCCCCAGATGAATTGGATGCAGCCTCACACTTTGAACATCAGAGCTGGCTGGGGGGTGTGCGCGCTGGTGTGTTTGAGTGTAAAATGTGCTAATAAGTAGGGGAGACCTCTCCTTTGCAATGTGCTGCGGCAGGAGAAAGCAAGCTGCCGGCCTCTGCCTCCCTGAATCCTCAGTGGCTGACTGGATACCGCTTCTGGGGGTTGCTGTGCACATGAATGTTTGCTATTGTTCCAGGCACACGTCGGCCTTAAGAAATAGCACAAAACAGGCCCGTCCTTATTCAGAAGCCGAGCCCCCTACATCACTCAAACTGGGCCTTTTGAGGTCACATGCCGGAGGCTGCTGCAGACAGGACCCAGCTGCCTCAAATCTGCCTCCTAACATTAGCTGCGGTTCGAAAATCCTGACAGCACGGGGCTTCCTGCGCTCTGCAGAGGAAACTAGAAAGATCTGGGATCCAGGCACTATGTTCTCTGAAGAACTGTGGCTGGAAAATGAGAAAAAGTGTGCTGTGGTTCGGAAGTCTAAGCAGGGCAGGAAACGCCAAGAACTGCTGGCTGTAGCCTTGGGGGTGAAGGTGGGTGTCAAAGGTGGCTTTCTTTGGCCCCCTCTCAAACTCTTTGCCTGTTCACAGATCTCCTCCCTGGTTCGAAGGGCAGCCCTCACACACAACGACAACCACTTCAACTATGAGAAGACACACAACTTTAAGGTAAGCAAGCCTCTGCATTCCTTCTTCTGTTACAAAAGGGCAGGTGGAAAGGTACAGTGTATAGTTTCCGTCAGGTTTCTGATTGTAAAGTCAAGAGACAACAAATTCCTTTGCTTCCACATTTAGCTATAAGCTTAACACCTGTGCTTTCTATCAATTGAAACTGGAGACCTCAGAAGGCAGTCTCCTCAGTGCTTATGCCTGGAAACACCTTATCTGGATGTTGACTTAGTTTTGGAGAATTGGGCCCATTGCCACTTCACGTTCCCATGTCCAGTGAAATAAACACAGAGCATGCCCAGTCTCTCTCAGTCAGAGATGTTCTGCTGGGAGCTGAGCAGTACTTTTCCACTCAGTAAAGAATATTGCTGTCTCCGAGCAAGGGAAAACAGTTGCCTGTTTCTCGTTTTGTGTTTTGTCTTTTGTTTTCAGTGATGCTAACTCCTTTCTTTTATGCGTAGACAGCTGTGAAATCAAATAATGACAGGAGATGCCATCCAGAAGCTTTTGTTTGTGCTCCGGGTACGGCTAGCAGGGGGGCACCCTTGGTCACAGCCTTTATCCTGCTCACCAGACCAAACAAAAAGATCTGGAAACCTGGTGGGGGGTTAAGTGGAATTTCCCATGTGAATTTAGAAACTGGAAAGACCGCTATCTTCGTTTCAGACTGGTACTTGTAGAAGGGGCCTACCATCGGAAAATTATGGCCTGTTTCCTTTGCCCAAGTGTTTTCCAAGAAGGACTGGAAAGGGACGCTGATGCCAAATTGTCTAGCTTGAATTGCAGTTGAGGGGAGGAGAGACAGGTTAGAGTTAGAGGCTTCACCCCAAAAAGTGAGCTGGCAGTTTGAAAGCTGGGGAGAGTGGAGAGGGAGGACCCAGGAAGAAAACAATATGCAGGAGAAGCAAAATGTGAATTGCCTTCTTTTAAAAAAATTCTTGTTTCCTTTAGGGTCAGTAACCCAAGTGACTCTTGGAATTAGATAACCCTTTTGTCAGAGGTGACGAGGGAAACTGATTTTATTCTGTTGCTTTCTGATCCTTTCTAAGGACAAATAGTCATCTATTAAATGTACATTGGTGTTAGTGTGGTCTGTTTCCCTGCATCTGTTTTTAGAAAGCCAGCAGCTCAGGCATTTGCATGCTATAATTGAACTGAGGAATGGAATTATACAGCCCTACATACTTAGCATTAGGGTGAAGAATTGCATTGCATAGTTCCTCTTCTATGCCAAAGCTTTTCATATTTCTCCCATCACCGAATATTGACAGGTCTAATTTGGAGCATTAAATGGCTCCCCCTTTTTTTTTTTTTTAACTCTATTTTCCATTTTTATCCTCATTAAATTTTTTGGCCTTAAGAAAGTGTTTTTCTGATTTTTAGCAGAAATCCTTGATTTTTTTGCATCCTGTGGATACACTACTAGTGATGAGAGGATGGATCTTCATGGACTTGTAAATTCTTTTTCTTCCTCTTGAAAATTCCAATTCATTTGGCTTTAAGAAATTGGAATTATTCTGTACTATAATAATGTTTGCATGGAGTAGCTTGTCCATGTATATTCTGTGTCTGAGCTTGTGTTAAAAACACACAAATATATATAGTTGATATTTTCAAAACTAATTTCAGTCCTTTTAATGTTAGATCCCTGAATGGAAAATTAATCTTAAGACATTTTAAAACAAAAAGATAGTTAAATCTTATTTTTTAAGTAGTACCATTGCTAACACAATATATTACTTATCACTGGAAAACAGCTCTTTCAGTATTTGCTTCAAAACTCAATAGCTATTCACTGTTACAGCTCTTGAAAGAAAGAAGAAAAGGCACAAAATAGAGAAGTTGTTCAAGAGGAGTGCACAAGCCAGACAGGAGCGTTTCTCTTCCGTGTTTTAAATAGATATCTTTGAAACTTAGCAGACCCCAAGTAGCTGTGACAGTTGATTGTGGCATTCAGTGGTACTGTTGGTGCCACTGTCCTTAAGAATGAGTGGCAGGGGAGGATGAGGCATCCTCTTTGTCCTTCCTTGCCCTTTCCACCCTCAATCTCCCCACTCCTCACCCGCAACTAACTCTAGGTAGAAACTTTACATGGTTTTTGGAAGAACATTCAAAAAGCAGGCTCAGGCTATAAATACAGTGGCAGTTTTTTAGGGACAAGCCACTGAACTGAACTAAAGGAAGAAATTTCTTATCCTATGTCCCTGCCATCTGTTTGGAATTTGTGTTTCAGATCTTAATTTTACATTGGCTTTTTATTTACATTAACTTCTAATGGGCTTTATTCTGAAGCCTTCTTGATTTGTAATTCAAGTTAATATTTAAGGCTATTATGTGTATAGCATATAGTAAGCAATCAATAAAAAGAACAAATAATCACATTTTCATGCTCATCAGCCAATAGGCTTTGCTAGGTGCTGCCTGCACTTTCGTCTAGAGGCCTCCTATCTGCCATTCGAATCTGCCAGTAGAGTTTGTCTTCTCACCCCATAACAAGATTGTTTGCCCCAGTCAGGACTATTACCCCAGGTAAAAAGCCCTTTCCTTTGCTCTGCCCAGGAGCTTTGTCAAGAGGAATGAATAGAAACCCCCAACATTCCCTAAGTTGGGACCTTGTGCTCCATTCTCTGAGAAAGCTCACAGTCACTGCCTTTGCTTCTCAAACAAAGTTTGTCTAAGCAAAGCAAAATTCAGTTCTGAGAACAAAAGCTTTGGGAACCAAAGGACAGTTGCGCCTCATTGCATGCAATAATTGTATACTTTCCAACACTGTGTGCTGATGCAGTTTTTGCTCATTTAAAGCCTGGATTTCCTAGGGTTACTTGTACCTACTAGACACTGAGAGGTATGTGCTGGAGGAATGGTGAAATGAACACACTCCTCTCTCAAAATGAAAACTGTTTGTCAAGAGAAAAACCACTCGGTTATTTAGCTCATTTTATAACTGCATCTCTGTTTATCTAGTTGATTTAAAGAGGCACTCTGCTGTAACTGGAACAGCTCTCTTTTGAATGGTCCACCTAATAATACCTTATGGCTGAGCTCTGAAAATCTTCAGGCCAGCCAACCCCAGAGGCCCAGGAGTCGGCTTGCTCGGCTTCCTCCCCACACTTAGCACAGTGCTGAGGTAGCTTTAGCCCACGTAGTACTCCTGGCCACACCATGTTCTTCCAAAGAGCTCAGCTGTCTCTGCCTCAGTTCCCTCATCTATAAAATGGGAGTGTTGTGAGGTTTAAAGAATACATGCGAGTCACTTACCATGGTCTCTGGCACCTAGTAAGTATTCATTTGATGTTAGCATCTATTATTACCTTTTCGTGCCTCTCACTTGTATTTTTGTGTCTAGCTTTTTCTATTTTTTATTTTCTACCCTCTCTTCTTCATGCCCTTCTTTCTTTTGTCTCTTTTCTACCATCTCTTTCTTCTTCTCTCATTAATTATATGTAAGAGAAAATGAAATAAAGCCTGATAGTGGTGACTTCTTTGAATGTATTCCATCCTGTAGCCAATACTGGTCTATATCCCTCGTTTGTTTAAAAAGTAAATGGATGACTTAGATGATTTAGATTAGATTTCACACATTTTTCTCCCAGCTTTTAAAATGTACTTTATACTAAAGCTGTCATAACAAATGACCACAAACTTGGTGGCTTAAAACAACACAAATTTATTTGCTCATGGTTTTGAAGGTTGGGAAGTCTGAAATCAAGGTATGGGCAGGGTTGGGTCCTTCTGGAGGCTCTGAAAGAGAAACTGCCCTGCAGCTCTCTCCTAGCTTCTGGTGGTTGCTGGCAGTCCTTGGCATTCTTTGTCTTGTAGACACACCACTCCAATCTCTGCCTCCATCTTCATATAGCCTTCTCTGTGTGTCTCTGTATATCTGTCATCTTCTTATAAGGTTGCCAGCCATGGGATTTAGGGCCCATACTCATCCAGTATGATGTCATCTTAATTATATCTTCAAAGACCCTATTTCCAAATAAGGTCATACACACAGTGACCCAGGGTTAGGAGTGAAATACACCTTTCGGGGGATATGCAACGCAACCCGTTACAGGAACTGTAATTGACATTTTCAGAAACCTTCAATAGGAAGGATCTCCAGCCTCACCCTAAAGGATGCATTGTCAGTAATGTTAAAATTTACAGTTTCATTAAAGATTTTTATGTCCATGAAAAAAGGTCTTTAGATGTCATCTAATTGCTCCTAAGTGTCAACCCCTTGGTCCAGGCCCAACTGCTAATTTCCATGGCTATTGATTTTTAACATCTTTAAAGAAAAGTTTTCATGGATTTTTCTTAATGCTTCATTGCTCTGATAGAAAGTGGTGAAATTTAGTTATTCTTTGTCTCTTATCTCTACCAAGCATTTCTTCATTAAAAGAGGCACCAAAAAACTTCAAAATAGCTGGTAAGCTTCCATTTTTAATAGTAAGTTGGAAGCGTCTATTTGCTGTGGCTGGTTCCTATTCAGAGTATATGTTATACTTTATAATCAAATTTATGATGTAGCTATAAGTTCACACTAATATGCGTGATTGATTATGCAGGACTGGGCAGGTAATGTGTGAGACCCAGTATAAAATGAAAATGTGAGGTTCTTGTTAAAAAAAATTATTGAGATTTTCAGAACTGTGACAGCAGCGCATTAAACCACGCTAAGGACAGGGCTCTGTGCCACCGCACAGGTCACATGTGCCCTGAAGCTGACCCTGTGGTGATGTCTAAAAAAACAGGAGTAAAAGACAAGCTTCTGTGAGCATTCAAAGAGGAGGGGGCTCCCTGGTGCTGGGGATCCTGTGTAAGAGGCAGTGTGGTTGTTCTCTCAGCCTTAACCAAGAATCCTCGTGGGGAGGTGGAAAGTTGGCTGAAGCCCAAGTAAATAAGTAGATCAAGGATGGTTATACAGGGGAAAGAAAGAGCACCCGGGCTATGCAAACAACAGGAGTGAACACTTGGAGTCAGAAATGTGCCAGGAGCGAATAGGGTGCAGGGGAGAGACCTGGGGGACAGAAAGGAGTCCATCACATTTAAATCTTCAGCTGGGATGGGCCAGATGGTGGAAAGATGATGATCCCTGGGCCCTGGAGCCATCAGGGTCTCCTGAGCAGGCCCTTCCCCCACTCAGCCTGCTGCTCCTGTTCCCAGCCTCTCCAGTCTGCATGGGAATCTGCATCACTCTTTCCTACCAAATTCTCTCCCACCCCCATGCGCTTCCAGGACACCCTTCCTTCTTCCCCATATGGAATATGGATGGAGAGCAGAGGCCCAGAAAGTTCTAATCCCCCTCACTGTGTGTTCCCCCCTCCCTTTCCACCCCTCCTTCACCTCCTGCCCAGCCTGTACCAGCTTTCCTTTTCTCCCTAGCACTGATCACCAGCTGACCTAGTACATATTTACGTGTTTGTTTGCCTGCCTTCCCCTCACCAGAGGGAAACTCCCGATGGGAGGGGGTGGGTAGAGAGGGTTCGTGGAGTGGGGATTTTTGTCTGTTTTATTTACTGCAGAAACCCCAGTGTCTAGAACAGGTCCTGGCCCGCAAGCTGTTCATTCATGCTGGCAGAAAGCAGGGGACCGTATCTCCCTACAGTTGAGCTTTCGGAGCCCTCTCCTCACTCCCCACCCTGCAGTTTGCCCTCTTGTGTGGCTTGCGTGTTGTATGCACTTGTGTTCATTGTACTGGAGTCCTTCCAGGGAGTGGGCCCTTGCCAGGGTCATCAGATGGTGCAGGAGAGATGGAGGCCCTACCAGGATGTGTCAGGCCAGCTCTCAATCCCCATTTGCCAGGGATGGTGACTGTGCAGTGCTACCCCGTGTCTGATCCATGTGGGCAGGCGGGTGAGGGGGAGGAGGGATCTGTCTCCGTTCACAACAGCTGTCCTGTGTGGTGCCTTTCAAAAGCGTCCCATCAGGACATAGGGGAAATGGTTGCCCTACTTACTCTTATTATGTCCCCCACTCTGCTGACAGACTGAGCGTGCACCAGGAGCACCCCGTTCTCATGGCACACTCCATTGCGTGTGCTCTCGTAGCATGCTCCTTCTCAACATGCAGCCCCCACCCCATGCTATCCTGGAGGCCAGGACTAGAAGTTCAAGAGGCTGAGAATATGTCCCCACGCTCCCACTAAAACACCTGTCCAGGACGTGGCAGCACCACCACCTCCCGGTTTGGATTTGTGGTTCCTTAATGATTTCAAGGCCTTTCATTCATTTTTGCATTTTTCTCAGTCTAGTGGTCATTTGCTTTGAACAAGACTTTTTGCTTCCCGCATGCAAGCCCCTCTCTCTTCCTCTTCCCCGTTGACCTCATAAAAGTGTGTCAGCCCTTCATGTCATTCCCAGCGTTTTGGCTGCCTTGCCTTCTTGTCAAACTCCCAGGTGTCCATCACCCTTTTCTGTCCATCTGATACTACTTCTGTGCCTGGAGAACAGGGACAGCTGGATATTGCACCTGCAAATTGACACAGGCAGAAATTGGCTTCAGAATGGTTGGGGGCTTGGGTTTTTTTTTTTGTTGTTGTTGTTGTTGTTGTTGTTGTTTTAAGTTAATAGTCAGAAAAGGCTGTTTTGCCAGAAACAAGTCTGGAAAGAAAATTCAAAAGAAAGACAAAACTCATCACCTTAAATATAAAATGAGGGACTCAAAGTGAGACTGGAATAAATAGGTTTGGAAATACATGGCTTTATTAAAAAAAAAAAAAAAAAGTTGTTTCTGCTCCCAGAGTGCTATGAATCAGAGTTGTTTTTGTCTGCCTCCTACTTCAGCCTGCTCCACCATTATAATGAAGACAAACTCCTTGTTTTCAAGTAATATAACCCCTGGAAACTATCTTAAGCTAAATAGACTATTATGCAGGATGGTCTCATAAAGCCTCCAGGGAATACTCAAAACTCAGGGATAGGTGGAAACAGGAACTGGGAGTATATCTGGAGCCAGTTTCTCCCTCTCTTCCTCCTTCCCTCCCTCCTTTCTTCTTTTTCTCCTAACTCCCTCCCTCTTTCTCTCCCCGCTCCTTCCTTCCTTCCTTTCCCTCCCTACTTTCATTATCTCTTCCTTCCTCTGTCTCTCCTTCTCCCTCTCCTTCCTCCAGAGGCATCCAGTAGAGGCCAGGTGTGCTACTAAACGTCCAGGACAGGCCACCACAACCAAGGGTTATGCAGCCCTCAATGCCAGTAGTGCTGAGACTGAGAAACCTCACCACTGGCAATGGGGAACCACTCGAGGTTTTGGAGCAGGAAAGTGTCAAAAGGATGTGGGTGTCCACGTGCTCATAAACCTGACCAAAGTTAATTAGCATGAGACTATCTTACTTTATGCAATGGGGAGACTCCCAGAAAGCTTTGAGACAATCAAGATTTTAGAAATGCAATCCTATCTTAAACTAGGGCAGCTGCTAATGAGAAGTCCAGGGATCTGTGGTGCCGGGTTTGAGAAACTCAGTTCTCCTGCCCCAACTGCTTGGCCAGCCTTTCAGAGGGAACTCAGAGTCTCTGTCATAGATTGATTCACCTCTGCTGTGTTTTCTTACATCTGAAAAGGGTCACTTCAAGGTTAGTACTTCATCTGGTCTTGCAAAAGGGGAGAATCCAAAGTTTAACCTAATTTTTCATAAGAGATGAATGTCACATGGTTATGGGAAATACAGTAAATTATAGGAAGAGTTCTTGGCAGAGATCTGGAAGCCTTGACTGTGCTGCTGACCTGGGTGACGCAGGATAGGCTGCCTGCCCTCCAGCCTCTCAGTTAGCCCTGGGCAAAGGCTAGACTAGACCTCTAAAACCCAGCCACATGTAGCTGGAAGGGACTTTAGCTCTGTCTTCTGTGAACATAAAGTAGCTAAACAAACAAACAAACAAACTGCCTCTGACCCAAAAATTCCTTTTCAAAGCAAAAGAATAACATTCTGATTTTTAATATGAATAATAAAATGACAAATTGAGGCAATAAGGTTTCCATCTATACCAGTGCTTCTCAATAAAGGAAACTTCACCCCTCCCCGACCCTAACACTGCCCCCCCAACCCCTGGGGGACATTTGTCAATGCCTGCAGATATTTGTGATTTGTCCCAGAGTGCTACTGGCATTTAGTGGGTGGAGGCCAGGGATGCTGCTGAACATCCTACAATGTACAAGGCACAACCCCACTACAAAGAATTTTCCAGCCCAAAATGTTAATCAGTAGTGCCAAGCCTAAGAAATCATGATGTATACTGGTAAGAAAAAGCAAAAATTCTCAACTGTAGTATGTCATAAACAGCACTTACTCCTTACAGTTTAGATCCCAGGCTGAGCTGATATTAATACATTTGGGTGGTGTCTACATTGACCCATCAAAACATATCTGGTATAAAACCACTAGAGAATACTGCCTTCCAGATTCAGCAGATACGGGACAAATAACATCCTGTTCATTTAGAAAGAGCTGTGTTGAGGGATACTTGCTAAATGCCTGAGATCTCTCTGGATGACTCTTCTTGCTCTTGTTTTTACAAAGTAGCCATTCCTGGGCTATTTGTCAAACATACCTTATCTCATGTAATATCATCTTTTTTGTTTGGTGTGGTTTTTGAATTCCAGGCAGACCGTGCCTAGTATAATAGTCTTGGACAGACATTCTTCCTGTCTGGAGTATTTTCTTCCTGTCTAGAATATTTTAGTTACTGCCCTAAAGTTTTCAAAATGTTCTTTCTCTAAAAAGATATTCTTGCAAATCAGTAAACTTCAGAAAATGGAAAAAGCTGACCAGTGAATTTTAAGATATGGTGTATTTCAATGAAAGAGTAGACATAATAAGTAGAAGCCAAATAAAATGGGCTCAGAGCATGCCCTCAGCATTTACATGTAGCCTTCTGTCTAGAGATTGTCCTTGTGGATCCAAAAGAAAATTGAACAATATATCGGTCATGAAAATAAACAATGGCCCATCACCAAAAAGAAAAGTAGGCAATGGGCCTAAAATAATGTTTAACTTTACATCCCCACTCTATTTTCATTTTGTTTCATTTCTTTGGGACTGTGTGGGGACACTGGGCGTTACCTGCTATTTGAAACGTCTATGCATTTATTTGGCTGGACAAATGAGATCAAAGGCAATAGGGATACTTGTTGGGAAAGGATGTTGGTAAATATGGACAGTGATAATAAGCATTAAAAATGCAATCCTGATGTGCTCAATTATTTTTAAATATATGGGCAAAGAAGTGAAATTTTAGAAAAATCTGTGATTAGCCTATCCTGTTTTTCCTGAAACAATAGGCCAGTTTATATTTTGTCAGTATGCATTGTGTCCATGTGCAGTACACATGTAGCCACTCAGGTAATTTCTAAATCTGCATTTTCATTTTTACCCCAAGATATAGGGATAGTTAACAGGTGGTTATTTCATCCACTCAAAATGTTTCAGAGAACAACGTGATGTCATTCTTTTTTTTTTTTTTTTTTTAACACCATTTGCCAGAAAAGAATGCCTTTCAAAACCTAAGCCCATCTTCATTGGCCTTTGGTTATGCTGTTTCCTCTTTTATAAATGTCTTCCTCAAGTCATCTGCTCCCCAGTCAACGCCATCACTGCCCCACCTGCTCAGTCTTTCCCAGGCTTGTGAATTCCTATCCATCCTTCAAAGCCCAGTTCAATATCCCCTTCCCCAGACTTCTAGGAAGAATATATTATTCTCTTCATTATACTACCATAGTATCTCCTACATGTTCTGCTGTATCACCTGACGCATAATTGCCTGTTTATTCTTGTAGATAATGAGATCCTTGAGTGCAGGCAGTTCTTATTCCTCTGATCTATTTCAACTTTGTATATCCAAGGACTAGTACAGGGCCAAGTCCAAAGCAGGCAATCAGCATGTAAATATCAAACAAATGAGTGAAAAATGAGTTGCTGGAAAGGTGGAAATAAGATGAAAATAGGATATAATTCATCTGTCTGACATCCTTCCCCCATTAATTTGTAATGCCACTTCTGAGATATACCAAGTATCCATATATGTGTGATTTGGTTTCTTGTCTTTTCAATGTATGCTACTGGTACCAAATGTACCGTTCCAAACATACTGGCCTTTGACTGTCTATTTGAAATGTTATTGTATTATATTCAGAATCTGGTATGTATGATATAATTTTTTATATATGTTGAAGCTTAATTTGTGGTCAATTGGTATGAATATTCCTAGTGGTTTTGAAAAGTGTGTGTGTTCTTTGAATTGCTGGATATGAGATCCCTTTTGTATTCATAGAGCAACTTTAGCTATTTGATCTACTAGTTTCTGTGAAAGATGTCAAAATCATTATGATGGTGGATTTGCCAATTTCTCTTTGTAAGTCTTTCAATTTTGCTTTATATTTTTGAGACCGTATTGTCATACAAAAGCTCAAAATTATATCCTTCTGGTAAAAATAAATCTCTATTGTCTCTATCACTAATAATGCAAATATATATATTTGCTCTGTTTTGGGTTTCTATTGGCTAGTTTGCTGGGTATGTCTGTCTTTCTTACATTTATCTCATGTTATGTTTGTGTTTCTTGAAAGGATTTTTAAAATGTTATCTAAAAATCTTTTTTTGTGATGAATTAGAGTCACTTATTCTGATTAGAGTTGTATTAGGATTTTTTTTATAATCACTGTGCTTTTCTATTGCATCTTTTTTCTCCTTCCCTGCTTTTTATTGGTCTAAATTAAACCTATATTTCTTTTTCTTTTATGTATTTGTGTGTGTGAGAGAGAGACAATCTCAGTCTGTTGTCCAGGTTGGAGTATAGTGGCGCCATCATAGCTCATTTTAACCCCGGACACCTGGGCTCAAGCTATCCTCCCATGTCAGTCTCCTGAGTAGCTAGGACTACAGGCATGTGCTACTATGCCCAGCTAAATTTCAAACTCTTTTTAGAGATGGGGTCTCGCTGTGTTGCCCAGGCTGGTCTCTACCTGGCCTCAAGTGATCCTTCTACCTTGATCTCCCAAAGCACTGGGATTACAGGTATGAGCTACCACACCCAGCCATATATTACTTTTTCATTAATGGATTTCATCCCACCCTTTTTTAAATTATCAAAAATTTAATACATGCATAATTGACTTAAAATATTCTTCAGTTAATTAGTAGCTCTTCTTACATTTCCCACATTATGAGAACTTTAGACTTCTTCATCCCCTTCAAACTTCCATGTCATTTTTTTACCCTGTGTTTAAGTTCCCTAAAATTAGTCATCTTGTTATTGTTGTATGCAAATAGGGCATGATTAGATTGACCCACATTTACCAGTTTTCTTGCTCACTGCTGCTTCTGGAAATCCTTCCTCCTAGATTCAATTTGCTTCTCACTGAAGTATATCCTTTAGTATTTCTTCAAGTGAGGATCTGTGATTGGAAACTCTTGACGTTTGTCTTAAAATATCTTTACTTCACACTTGCTCTTAGATGATAATTAGCTGGGTATAAAAGTTAGGTTGGCAATACTTTTGTCTGAGCACTTCGATGAAATTATTCAATAATCTATTCATCTCTTCCTGCTGAAGAAAAGTCTATTTTTACCTATTTCTGTCCTTTCAAAGATAACCTGTTTTAGTTTTTGTTGTTGTTGTTGTTTTTTAGGATTTTGCTTTGTCTTTTGGTGTTCTGCAATTTCAGTATAATCGGCGTAGATATAGATTATTTTTATTTATCTGGTTTGAGTCTCGTTTAGTGTTTTTTTAATCTGAAGATTTTGTGTCTCTTACTACAAATTCTGGAAAGATCTCAACTGTTCTTCTCCTTAAATATATATTGCTTCCACCGATACCCTAAACTCCATCATTTCTCAACTTCTGAAGATCATGACTGGTTTGCTTATCTTTTCTCTCTTCTGCATTTCCAGTCTCTCACCTATTGTATCAATTTCATCAACAAGTCAACTTGCCCCGATGTTTCCCATCTTTTAAAAAAGTCCTCCCTTGACTCCACGTCTCCCCTGAGCTATCCTATATCTCTGCTGAATATCATAGCCAGCCTTCCTAATAGAGGAGGTGCCCACATATTTCTCTACTTCCTTACCTTCTTCAGTTCAGTTGAGTCTTCTACCCTCAGCCATCCAAAGAGAGTGCTCTTGCTAAGGTTGCTAATGACTTCCATGTATCTGAGTGAATATTTAAAAGTACTTATTTCATTGAACCTCTTAGCAGCATTCAACACAATTGACCATTCATTCCCTAAAACATTCTCCACCTCTTGGCTTCTGGAACACTTTGTTGGTTTTCTCTAAATGTTTGAACGCTGAGTGCTTGGGGATGAGCTCTCTTTTGTTTTCTGCTCCCTACCCTTAATATAGTCATGTGCTACATAACAATATTTAGGTCAATAGTGAACCACATATATCATGGTGAACCCATAAGATTATAATGGAGCTTCCCTATATAAGTGTACCATTTTTTATCCTTTATACTATATTTTTACTGTACCTTTTCTATGTTCAGATATGTTCAGATACATAAATCCTTACTGTTATGTAATAGTTGCCTACAGTATTTAGTAAAGTGACATGCTGTAGAGGTCTGTAGCCTAGGAGCGATAGGCCATACCATATAGCTTAGATGTGTAGTAGGCTCTACCATCTAGGTTGTGCAAGTACACCCTATGATGATCCCCCCCGCAGTGATGAAACCACCCAAGGATGCTTTTCTTAGAATGTATCTCCATCATTAAGTGATGCAAGACTATACTTTTTATTCATTCACACAATTTTAAATATCATCTATTCATCAGAGATGGTGAAATGTATACCCCTGGTCTTCACTCCTCCTCTGAGCTCTCAAATTATGAGTTCCCGCTTGACACTAACACTTGGATATCATAGCAGCATTTAACCCTAACTCATCTAAAATGGAATTGTTCACTTTCTCCCCAGAAGAGTGTCTTTCCCATCTCAGCAAATGGTATCATCATTTACCTAGTTCCTAAGCTAGAATCTCAGAGTCATTCTTGACTCCTCTCTCCCTCAAAGGCCCACACTTAACTCTATTATCAGGTCCTGTAAATTCTGTCTTCAAAATATATCTCAAATTCATCCACTTTCCATCTCCACTGCCAGCATGCAGGTGTTAGACTCTATCATTGTTCAACTAGACTACAACATAGTTTTCATATCTATTCCACTATTAACACCCTCCCATTCATTTTCAACACAGTTGTCAGAATAATCTTTTTTAAAAATTATGTGAAGTCCTCCAAGAACTTCCTACTGTACCTAGATTAAAACCAAATCCACACTCATGAATAAAGCCTTTAAGGCCCTGTGTAACTTTTCCTATCCTACCTTCAACTTCATCCCAATTTCTCTCCCCCCAACTTTTGGTGTTCTGGCCACCCTGGCCATCTGGTTCCTTCACCACACCAAGTTCTTTCGCTCCTGCAAGACTTCCATATATTCCTTCTGCTGGGAATGATCTCTGTCCCTTTCTCTTTCCCTATGGAAGAGAACTGGCTCTTCTTTTCCATCCGGTCACCTTCCAAAAAAGGCTTTCCTGACCATTCTGGATAAGGTTGGGCCCCGCTTGGTCTCTCTAGTAGCGGCCTCATCTTTTTATTCTTCTGTAGCCATTTTTATACTTTTTTTTCTGGAGTTGCATTTTACATATTATTTTATTATATTTAATTGATCTTCACAGCAGATTATCAATTGACTTTGCTGCCATAATTAAGAGCATTTCTAGTAAAATATTAAGAAATGTATGATTGCTGGATTTAGAAAATGTCCAACTTTAGATAGGATACTTTACTGAGGAACTCTTTTAGTACTGAGTTCAATCTCTGTAGGCCTCTAAGTGAATTACGACATTTGGCCCTGTGAGTCCTTCTGGGATGAATTATCTGCATTCCTGTTAAAAATGCTTTGTCATTTCTTAGGGTCATTCCCTAGAAAAATGTTGAGAAATTTTTGGCATCATTTTCAAAGCAGGAACTATATAATAGGCAGTTTGCATGTGATAAACTGAAATACCAGAAAGACTACTATAACTTCGCTTTATTACAGAGTCGTAAGTTGCTCTTTTTAATTTATTAACTAGCTTATCTTCTTTCTCTGCTTTTACTCATCTGTTTCCTTAGAAGAGATCCAGATCCATTTTGTTTGCCTCTTTATATACACCCAATTACTAACATGTATGAATAAAGAACTCAAACAGAGACTCTTTTTTTCTTAAGTAGAACTCGGATGAACACCTTTCTAAATTGTGACCATACTCGTCATCCTGCTTTTATGTTAAATAAAAGCAGTTTGTAAAACAGAAACATTGTCTACATTTCTTTTATTTATTAATAGAGGTTTATGACTTGGAAAGGCCTTCTATAATGTTTTATAATATTTTAACTTTGTGAAAATTCAGGACATTTTCGTGCACATTTGTATGCCCCCAATAGACTGCCTGTGGTCGTTTTAGATTGACCATGGCCACATTTGCTTCTTAAAGCTCTTTCATGCAAGTATTTTTGCTTTGTTTTGTTTTTATTTTAAATCATAATTTAATACAGGAGGACCTATGCCTCAATAATCAGAGATAAGACCATCCTTACTTTGTGATATTCAGAATATTTAACAACTGGCTGGGGGCATCAATCAATGAGACCAGCACTTTGGTCAAGCAGGAAAGATTTTCAGCTTACTTACCTGAAGGCCACACTAAGTCCTACTGAATATGGACACTTATCTCTGGGGAAAGCAATTCCATAGGCCCTATTGGCTGCCTGCATGTTTAGCCAACCCCTTTACTTTTTAAAAGGCCTTTTTTTGGAAGTAGCTCAAAGACTTGGAACCTTTTAATTATCCCATAATCATGTCTTATTTATACCTGCCTGGATACTGTAGAGATGGGAAAACTTCAGTCTAAAGGACACAGTAATTGAGTTTTGCCTTCCAGAACTTGCTGAGCTAAATGCAGGTTATAGCGACCAGCTTGGGCTATCTTGGGTTTGTCTACACAGTGCCTTGTTGTGGATGGTCAGAGTCTTACTCCTTAGCTGATGGCATGGCCTGTAAACTGTTTCTCCACGCTCCTTTCTGACTCTGTCCTGGAGCATGGTGTATTGATGAAGGATTTTCGAAGATCAAAGCACATCTCTGTTTTCTCAGGATCTGTTTGCAACTGCCTTACTGGAAGGAGAAGCCCAGTGGGGGATTGCTCCTGCTGATCTTCATTGACATATCTGAGGCCACCTGCCTTTAAATGACTCTGAATTTTCTGACATTTTGCTTCTTTTTGGATCACAGGTCCACACGTTCCGAGGCCCACATTGGTGTGAATATTGTGCCAATTTCATGTGGGGGCTCATCGCCCAAGGGGTCCGGTGCTCAGGTAGACACAGAACTTCCTTCTTTTCCAATGATATGAAATGCCACTGTGCTGAGCTGGAGGATGTCTCTGGAGTGCTGGGAAATGTGCTCAGATTAGCTCAAAAGTCTAGCTTTCTGCGGGCTTCAAGGCCTGTCTGTGCTTAATGGGGAAACTATTTCAAGTGTTTGCAGGAATGAAAAAGAGTATCTCATGTTTATGCAAGGAAAGAAAAACAGTACATTTCCTTAAACACCTATCTGCCTCTTACAATAGGCAGTAGTCCGTAAAAGAAAAAAAAAAATCAATTCCGATAGAACTGCATAGCTAGAAAAGCCATACTTTTTCCTACCCCATCTTACTACAAAAGGTAAGACATAAAAATAGTAATAGAGGTGGTTAATATTTACCATATACCAGGCACCAGTTAATCTCTATTTATCATGTCATTAGCCTCACCAACAGACCTTGGGAGAGATGCAATTATCCTTCATTTAAAAAAAAAAAAAAAAAAAAAAAAAGAATACACAGGGGCTTATTTGCCCTTGGCTGCGCAGTAAGGAATAGAATATTGATTCAGTGGGAGCCGGATTCCAGAAGTCATGCTCAGTGTCTCTTTGTCATCAGATTATCAGTGAAACCATGCACCTTGATTTGATATCACATATTTTCAAAGTAGTTGGAAAGCCTGGGTAATTTTCCACCTGGAACTGGAGGTATACACCTATTGCTAACAGCACACATCTTATTAAGGTACATCTAAAGCAATGATAAAGAGTTGCCAAATTAATGCGTAACTGGGTTTCCTAATTCATGTTGCCATGGTTTTTCTGGCAAACACCTGTGGCTGGGAGCAAGACCAACCTCCTCTGATATTGATCAGGTTTCTACCAACACCATGACTGACTTCTTCCTTGCTAGGATATGATTTTTAAAAATCTTAGCAGCATTTAGAATACAATAAGGTAATGACACTAATTAAGGTGATCTTTCCCATTTTGGCTCACAGCATGCTATAACCCTAAGTCCTCCTCTCTGCCTGGAAGGGGCTTCTAGCTTCTATTATGTAAATATACCAATCACCGGTGTTGATACCTGGATGGTTCAAGTAGTTCTACCTCCCCCATTGCAGGTCTACGTTTAAGGGGGTGGTCAACATAGCTCAGAAGCAGCTTCTCCATAAATATTCAGAAACCCTGATTAACACCAAAGACTGACTTGCCAGGAGTCACAACATATCTCCCAGCTCAGCCACTGAGCAAAGGGATGGAATATCTGAATTACTCAGTGGTCATTAATTTGGCCTGTCCATATTGAACCTACCAAAAATATCCCTAATTGCTGGTATTATCCAATTTCAGCAAGAAATTGGTCCAAAGTCAGTATTATGAGAACAAAACTCTGGGCTTCATATTAGCTGTGAACAGCAACTTTTCAACTTTCTCTGTGATAAAAGGGTTTTTGTGGGTTTTTTTCTGGTCTTGTTTTTTAAAATAAGACATTTTCTGAGGCCATATTGTTAGTATTCTCCAATGGCTACTCTTTGGCCTTATATTTCCTCTTAGCAGCAGGGAGACTGAAAACTAATCATGAAAGCTTAGGAAGAACCATCATTGCCTCTCAGCTTTCCATATATTACATCTTTTAGAGTATTTTTAGAATGCACTGGACTTTATTTGTAGCATATGGAGTTCTACTGCTTTGTAAAAAAATGGACTATTTTTACATTTGTTATAGAACATCTTAATTTTAATAAAACATCAGTATTAAACTCTACATAAACACATTGTTGCTTTAGGTCTTAAATGAAAATGGATGATTCCTATTATATGTGGTACCCAGGGTGGCAATTCCAAAAGGTAGAAAGTTGAATGGTATTTACAGGCGATAGGTGGATGGGGAGTTATATTGTTAAATGGGTATAGAGTTTCAGCTTTGGAAGATGAAAAAAGTTGTGGAAACCTACAGAGAACTCAAAGAAATTTACAAGAAAAAAACAACCCCATCAAAAAGTGGGCAAAGAATATGAACAGACACTTCTCAAAAGACGACATTTATGCAGCCAACAGACACATGAAAAAATGCTCATCATCACTCGCCATCAGAGAAATGCAAATCAAAACCACAATGAGATACCTTCTCACACCAGTTAGAATGGCTATCATTAAAAAGTCAGGAAACAACAGGTACTGGAGAGGATGTGGAGAAATAGGAACACTTTTACACTGTTGGTGGGACTGTAAACTAGTTCAACCATTGTGGAAGACAGTGTGGCGATTCCTCAAGGATCTAGAACTAGAAATACCATTTGACCCAGCCATCCCATTACTGGGTATATACTCAAAGGATTATAAATCATGCTGTTATAAAGACACATGCATACATATGTTTATTGTGGCACTATTCACAATAGTAAAGACATGGAACCAACCCAAATGTCCATCAATGACAGACTGGATTAAGAAAATGTGGCACATATATACCATGAAATACTATGCAGCCATAAAAAAGGATGACTTCGTATCCTTTGTAGGGACATAGATGCAGCTGGAAACCATCATTCTCAGCAAACTATAGCAAGAACAGAAAACCAAACACTGCATGTTCTCACTCATAGGTGGGAATTGAACAATGAGATCACTTGAACACAGGAAGGGGAACATCACACACCGGGGCCTGTTGTGGGGTGGTGGGGAAAGGGGAGGGATAGCATTAGCAGATATACCTAATGTAAATGACGAGTTAATGGGTGCAGCACACCAACATGGTGCATGTATACATATGTAACAAACCTGCACGCTGTGCACATGTACCCTAGAACTTAAAGTATAATAATAAAAAAAAAGAAAAAATTTCTGGAGATGGCCAGTGGTAGTGCTTGCATAACAGCATGAATGTACTTAATGCCACCAAATCATACACTTAAAAATGGTTAAAATGATAAATTTATCAGAATTAAAAAAAAATTAAAAGTTTGTAAGACCTACTAAGAATTCCTAATGAAATCACTGAAGAATAGCTGGGCAGATATACTTACATTTTTTATCACCATATTTGCTATTGATTTTATTTGACCTAACACATATATAGTACTTAACCATATTTCAGACACTATGCTAAACACTTTATTAACTTTTATTTGAGCCTCATGGCTAATGCCAGGGGGTAGGTGCTATTATGATCTTCTATAAAAGAGGATTCAACAAGAAACCCGGCCAAATCTGTTTAGCGCAGTTAGCCAAAATTTACATTCACTAGAGGTATCAAAATATTATTGAAGTCACTTGAGCTTTGTTGAATTTCTCGTTGATAAAGATGAATTCGAACTTTTTTTTTTTTTTTACTTTGGAAGGAGGGTAGATAGAGAACTCAAGCCAATAAAAATTACATGAAAATCACTTAGAAATTACCACTGATTTTACAAAAGTTTAGATCCTCTCAAGTTCTTAGTGTGCTTAAGTGCTATTTTATAAAGCAGATGACTACAATATTCCTTATCGTGTGTGCACATGTGTTATTCTTTGTGCCTAGGAAAACAGTATTAAAAGACAGTTTGAGTAGACAGCACATCAACTTTGAAAAACTTCAGCACTGAATGTAGACTGTGCTTTTTTATTTTTTATTTTTGGAGACGGAGTCTTCCTCTGTCGCCAGACTGGAGTGCAGTGGCATGCAATCTCAGCTTACTGCAACCTCTGCCTCCTGGGTTCAAGTGATTCTCCTGCCTCAGCCTCCTGAGTAGCTGGGATTACAGGGGTCCACCACCATGCCCAGTTAATTTTTGTATTTTTAGTAGAGACAGGGTTTCACCATGTTGGCTGGTCTCAAACTCCTTGCCTCAGGCAATCTGCCCACCTGCCTCGGCCTCCCAAAGTGCTGGGATTACAGGCATGAGCCACCGTGCCCGGCCAACTGTGCCTTTTTATCGTCAGAGAAATTCCATCAGTGGATATCAACTGCTAACAGGCTTTTCATGTGTTCATTGAACTTTAAAAGCACCTTTTTCAGCTTTGGGGTTTCATATGAACTTTATAAATAATCATCACATTACATTACACGGCATTGGTATAAACTCTCAAGTACTCCTACTGGTGTATATAGTTAGGCATTATTTCCACTCACAGGTGTCAAAATAAGGCACCTAGAAAGGAAAGCGGCCTACCCAAACTGCCCAAGGAGAAAGGGATTGGAAACGATGGGGCAACCTTCCAGGAAAGGGGAGGAGGATACCAATGGTTATGGACTCCTCAAAGCAAAGATTAGAGAGTCCTGCGGAAAGAGTAACTCTGCCTCCCACACAAGCAGCATCAAGAGCTTAAAGGAAACAGCCTGGAACAAACCCTAGGTGCCCTTTATAAGCCAGGACTGTCTGGGAATCCAAACCCAAAATCCTACTTGTGGACCCAAAGGGTTCCAGCCTGAAACAGGAAAATATATACCAAAAAACCTGATCAATTACCTAAGCTGTCTCATATGTTCTGTTCTCAAGGTCCAACAACAGAGAAGGCTTAATGAGAAAAATGGAATCATATACGGGTTTAGTGATTAGAGATGATACTCGTATTAATCCTGTAGACAGTATCACCTAGAAATGGGATAGATGTTCCAGAGAAATATGTCAAACCCTTGGGTGGTGATATTTTTATTTTTGGCAACATATAATTTGGGTTATGCTTTGACAAAAGGGCTGAGCTAACCTAATGTGGCTTCTTTGTTTACAGACTGTGGATTGAACGTACACAAACAGTGTTCCAAGCACGTTCCCAATGACTGCCAACCTGATCTCAAGAGGATCAAGAAAGTATACTGTTGTGACCTCACAACACTTGTGAAGGCTCACAACACTCAGAGACCCATGGTGGTGGACATTTGCATTCGGGAAATTGAAGCAAGAGGTTTGGAAAATACTTCCTATTATAGTAGCATAGTGATTTTATTTTTATTGTTTGTTTTTACTGTTGTCAAGGAAACAGAATTGCTCTACTACTCTTGGGAAAACGACCTAGGCATGTGTGCGCGCACACACACTCATTCTCTCTCACAGATAGACTCAATCCAACCAGCTCTATCAATTTCCATTCTATATATAAGCCATGCATATATGCATTCAAAAAATGTTTACTGAACATTTATTACATGCTGGGCATTGAGGTAATAAAGGTCACCATTCTCACCGTCAAGAAATTCATACTTCAGCTGTGTGCAGTGGCTCACGCCTGTAATCCCAGCAGAAGCTGAGGCCAGACAATCACTTGAGCCCAGGAGTTCAAGACGAGCATGGGCAACATAGTGAGACCCCATCTCTACAAGTTTTTTTTTTTAATTAGCCAGGTGTGGTGGTACACACCTGTAGTTCAGCTACTCGGGAGGCTGAGGCATGGAAGAAATTCATACTTTAGAGTGGGCAATCAGGAGCAAATAAACAAATATCGTGGATGGCTGTGTTCAAGGTACCACAGAGTCACAAAGGAAAATGTTTTAATCCTATTTAAGGACAATGGGAAAAGGTTATGGCAGAGGTGAGGCTTGAATTGGATCTTTGAAAAAAAAGGTGCTTCGGCCCGGCGCGGTGGCTCAAGCCTGTAATCCCAGCACTTTGGGAGGCCGAGACGGGCGGATCACGAGGTCAGGAGATCGAGACCATCCTGGCTAACACGGTGAAACCCCGTCTCTACTAAAAAATACAAAAAACTAGCCGGGCGTGGTGGCGGCGCCTGTAGTCCCAGCTACTCGGGAGGCTGAGGCAGGAGAATGGCATAAACCCGGGAGGCAGAGCTTGCAGTGAGCTGAGATCCAGCCACTGCACTTCAGCCTGGGCGACAGAGCGAGACTCTGTCTCAAAAAAAAAAAAAAAAAAAAAAGAAAAAGAAAAAAAAGGTGCTTCTATTAAATAAGAAATTGTTGAGCAACACATACATCTCCTACCATATAAAAATGTGCTCCTAATATTCATGGTTTATGTCAAAGAGGAGAGTTCAAAGATTTAAAAGATCTGTTCAATGAAAAATAAACAAGGAAGATAGAAACATTTCAAAAGAATGTTCTATTTATTTATTTATTTTTAATTATACTTTAAGTTCTAGGGTACATATGTAACAAACCTGCACGTTGTGCACAAAAAATGTTCTTTATGTTGTACATGAATCACTTTTCCTTTATTTGTGCTTTCTTTGGCCACTGTTCAGTATCAGAATGTTCACTGATGTTGCTGGATGTAATTTGGGTGATTTGGCCATGTATAGAGCCTTTTTGTAAGGTTTAAACCACTTTTGCCATGTATCATATTCTGTTATACTTGGTATCCATTATTGTGTCCTAACTGGCTTAATATATTTTATACATATATATTCATTGGTTAACTACCCCATTTTTTCCAAAGCACAACTAAAGAGGATGTCATAGCTTATTATCCCAACCCTTTTAGAGAGAGGAATTTATTCCCTTTTCTGTGGAGGGGGAAAACCGTAGCTATCCTGTTCCTTGAGAACTTGCTAATTTAATCCCAGAGTGTAGAAATGCCTTCTATCTTTTCACCACTGTGGCTGACAGAGCTTAATGAGTGCTTTGGGATCTGGTGAACATATTAATCCAGTGGCTAAACTGGGTAAGAGGAAAGGAGGGATTCCCTGCCTCTGGATGAGTGGTTGGGACAAGTGGCCCTGGGCCCTGCAGTTTGAGGTCAGATTATCAGCCTCTCCAGAGCCTGCAATCAGGGCTTTTCTGAAGAAGCTGGGGTCCTCCCATTGTGATCCTTAGCAGAGACAACTGATAATTCAGGCAACATTACTGACATGTCTAACATTTAAGAATAGGGGGCACTGCACTGATTCTGCCTAGTACAAGAGTGAGATAGAGTAGCACAAATTAGGAATTGATGCCCAAAGAGTCACAGCACAGGGATTAGAGCCCCAGGTATTAGGGGCCTAAGCATGCAAGCAGAACCAGAGAATGGGCTGGGAGAAATTTGTGTGACACTCACATACCCAGCCAACATTTTTCCCTGTCTTCCATTTGTAAAAAATTCCTGATTGTTCTCCAAATGTTCTTTTATGTTCATTTGTCTCTCCATGATGTGGTAGAGTGAAAAGATCAAGGACTTGAAGTTAAATTCTCAGCCCTGTCTCTTACTGGCTGTAGCACGACCTTGGGCAAGTTACTTACTGTATTTGCATATCTGTTTCTTCATCTATAATATGAATGGAATCAACTATACCTCATAAGGTGGTTGGCGAGGATTAAAGTGACTTGATACATAAATGGACCTAGTACAGCGTTCAGTCTACCGAACTCAATCTGTGTTAATTTTATGTTTTCTTGGAATGACCCACACCCATACCTCCACCTCCAAATCTGTCTAACTGTATTACGTAGCCTGTACATCTCAATGCTGTCACAGAGACCCTAAATAACAGTGCCTTTGACAAGATAGAAATCTATTTCTCTCCCCAGTAATAGTCCAGGTACCCAGGAGCAGTCCAGGAATAGTCTGTTCCCCCATGGCAGGAACCCAGGCACGGCAGCTTGTTGCTCTGTCCTGCTTGAGTACTATCCTGCGTGCACAATCGCAGCTGGCCACCACCATCTCATCTGCATTTCACTCAACAGGAAGCGGAAAAGAGCATCCTCAGTTCCTTTAAGGCCACAGAAGCCATAAATGTCACCTCTGCTCCCACATGGGCCAGAGTTTAATGGCCACTGCAATGGACATTGTTCTAAAAACCAAAGGTGCCGTTACAACAGAAGAATGGGAGAACAAATATTGGAAGGATAGCTGGCAGCTTCTGCTACTCTGGCAAACTCTAACCATCCTTTATCATTTCCTTCAAAGATTAGCTTCTTTAAAAAGCATCTCGATGTAATACAGGGTGATGCTTTGCTCAGTGAAGCATGGGCTAAAATCAGGAAAATTACCCCCATTTAATTATACTCTAAACCATACAACTTGTTGTATTGTTTAAAGCATAGATTTCTTTTTTTTTAACTTTAAGTTATGGGATACATGTGCAGAATGTGCAGGTTTGTTACATAGGTATACATGTGCCATGGTGATTTGCTGCAGCTATCAACCCATCATCTAAGTGTTAGGTTCTGTATGCATTAGGTATTTGTCCTAATGCTCTCCTTCCCCTTGACCCCCACCCTCCAGCAGGCCCCAGTGTGTGATGTTCCCCTCCCTGTGTCCACGAGTTCTCACTGTTCAGCTCCCACTTATGAGTGAGAACAAAAGCATGGGTTTTTCTATGTTCCTTGAAAACCTGGATTTCTTTGAAAGTGACTCAGTGAATCTTATGACTGAATGTTTGTTTCTCCTACCCCACCAAATTTACATGTTGAAGCCCTAATCACCAGTGTGATTGTCTTTGGAGATGGAGGTCTCCAAAGAAGTAATTAAGGCTAAATGAGGTCCTAAGGGAGGGACCCTAAACAGTATGACTAATGTCCTTATGAGAAGAGACACCAAAGAGCAAATTCTCTCTGTCACTCTCCATGCACATATACCAAGGAAAGGACGTGTGAGAGAAGGTGGCCATCTATGAGCCAGAAAGAGAGCCTTACCAGAGGCCAGAACTTTGATTCATCTATCAACAGGCAGGGTTCAATGTTCACTGCTAGGGGCTCCCATAATCCACTGGGTCTGTGCCTCTGTGGCAGTGCATGTTCCAACTGGAATGAGATGTGCTCATATGCACCAACATCTTAGAACAGGATGACCCACAAGTTTCATCTTGTGACAACTACAGTTGATCAGTAGTGGTCACCTGAGCAATTGGAACTGAGATGAATTCTGAGGCTAAATAGGGCTCAGTGGGAAAAAGGGCTGAGATCAACTAAGAGCATCTGTCATGGTCACAGGAGGGATGAGGGGAAGTATTCGTGATTTACGCCATGTATTTGTTGTCTCTGATGCATACCTAATGAAGACCCTTATATACGGCAGATAATACATACTCCATAAATGTTTTCCAAATAAAAAAACAAGAGCATATGTGAGTTATCAAGGGTTTGGTGGAATATATGGCAGCAGCAGCAGAAGCTATTTGTTTGCTTATTTTTACGGTAGCTATAGTTTTGATAGCAGCTAGTTTGTGCCATACAAAGTCTGAAATCCAGTCCTTTATCCCTGCTCATACTTTTGGGAACTGACTTGTTTTTAGGACATATCTTAACAAATCAATAAACTCCAGGAACAGAAACCAAGTCTTTTTTTCTTAGCCTAAATTTGCAGTGATCCAATTTCCAGAAGCAATAACTAAAACTTTATTTTCCTGCATCTGTTTGTATAATCAGTTGTCTAAAAGTATAACAAGTAATCATTTTTAATTAAACAGTTAACAGTCTTATTTACAAGTAAACATGAAAGGCTGTAATAGTCTAATTTTTTCCAATAAAATTAGAGTAATACATATTAGATATCCACATACATACACATGTGTATCTAGTACAGTGCTACATACAATATAGCACATGGATTAAGATGATGCTAGGTACCCCACTTACTCTGCTGTGATTATCACACATTTTATGCCTGTATCAAGATACCTCATATACCCCATAAATACATACACCTACTATGTACCCACAGAAATTAATAAAAGAAAGATGATGCTAGGAAGAAAGGTTGCTTCCTACAATGATGAAATTCGTGTCCAGCAAGCTCATGAACAAAGGAAAGGAAGTAAGGGAACGGTCCATGAGAATCTTAAATATCAGTTCTCTTTGCAAAGCGGAGAAGGATGAAGACCGGATTTACACTGAGATCTCCACTGCTACATGGGCAAATGAGAACAGACTTGCCTGGAAATTGAGACAGACAAGTCCAAGTTCTGATGCAACTGTGTGTGATAAATAAGATCGCTGTCTATGTTTGCTCATTTCCTGATAGCATGTAGTGTAGATGTGAAATAGAGTCTTTTTTTTTTCAGATGTTTCAAGAAGCTAAAGTTAGTCTCTCTCTCTCTCTCTCTCTCTCTCTCTCTCAGGATTAAAATCGGAAGGCCTTTACAGAGTCTCTGGGTTCACTGAACACATTGAAGATGTCAAAATGGCATTTGACAGAGGTAAGCTTGTACTTTCTTGAATGCCATCTGACATCCTAACACCCTTCTCGTTTGGAACTAGATTTTAATCATAGTAGAAATGGGGTTTCAGAACTACTAAGAGTTGTTCTTCAAGAAACGGAGGAATAATGGCTTACAAATCTCATGTTTCTGCCTCACTGGGCAAAGTGTTTCCTTCGCAGCCATTGACAAGTGATCACTGTCAACGGGCAGACAATCCATATGGCATTGGAGTACCCGTCTGCATCCCCTGTCTCAGGATCCCATTCTTCTCCTTCTCTCAAAGCTCCAAAGAAGGGATCATAAGGATGGGAGGGCACCCCCAGCACTAATGTAGGGGAAGGCAGTGGACATGTAGGAGGGAACTGCTTTTGTTCTTTATAACTGTGGTGTATATTCTCTAGAACATACTATCTCTTAAGTCAGATATCATGGCCATCCTGGGGATCCTGTTAAAAATACGGGTCACTGGGACCCAACTTGAAGACTCATTCAGAAAGCTGGATAAGCCCAAGAATCTGTATTTCTAATAAGCAATCCAAGTAATTCTGGCACAGCCAGTGAATACATGGAACCCCTACTGGATAGAGCCTACTGGATAGAGCCTCTACTTTGTAGTGTGGTATATGAAATCAGTGAGGTTGCCCTCCCTCTCTCTTTAGACTTCTCTCCAGTTCCTCCTCCCTACTCTACTGTACACTCCAGCAATCCTGAAATACACCCTATTTGCTGCCATGAAGAAGTGCCTCGGCTCACATTGTCCTGTCTATCTGAAATGTATTCACCTCTCTGCCTAGCAAACACCTATAATCAGGGGTCAGCTCAAGCCTTTCCTCCTTGAGGAAGCCTCGCTGACTGCCCCAAGCTAACCTCAGAGCTCAACTTCCTTTTCCCACACCCCACCCCCCACATTCCCCACACTTCTTCAGCATAGCAATCTTCCCATTTCCTTGTCATTGTTGAGTTGCATGTCTGACTGTCAATCTAACTAGAACTGTTGGTTGGCAGAGAGAGTATCTCTTTTCTTTGGTTCATCAGGGCTTAATGGTGCTTGGCACATGACAGCTTCTCAATAACTGCTTGCTAAATATGTAAATAATGAAATAAACATGGCATATCTTCTATGCTTTTACTGTTTTCTATACATCGGCAGCTTTTTTTATCTTCAGAACCAAATTTGCTGAGGCATTTATTCTTTTAATTCTTTATGTAAAAGATATTAAGAATTCCTATATGATTAAAACATTTTTATCCAAAAAATGTCATAGGCTATGACAAATTGGACTGGTATTTCCTAATGGTAAAACTAAAAGTCAAAAAATGTCTTGAGAATTATTATTAGAAATGGTAAGAAATATAGGCCAGGCACGGTGGCGGATACCTAGAATCCCAGCACTTTGGGAGGTGGAAACGGAGCAGGTCAGAACTTCTGTGCTGATCCTTTGTACTGCCTACAAAGAAATAATTCTGGACCAACAATAAATACCAGATACATTAGTACAATATATTTAAAGTGCTGAAGTGAAATAACTGTCAAAATAGGCCGGGCACAGTGGCTCACACCTGTAATCCCAGCACTTTGAGAGGCCGAGACGGGTGGATCACTTGAGGTAGGAGTTCGAGACCAGCCTGGCCAACATAGCGAAACTCCCCCCTCTACTAAAAATACAAAAATTAGCCAGGCGTGGTGGCACGTGCCTGTAATCCCAGCTACTCAGGAGGCTGAGGCATGAGAATTGCTTGAACCCGGGAGGCGGAGGTTGCAGTGAACCAAGATTGTGCCACTGCACTCCAGCCTGGGCTACAGAGTGAGACTCTGTCTCACACACACACACACAAAAAAGAATGATAAGAAATATAACATCACATATCCATGAGAAAAGGGTAAAGTTTCCCAGATTAAATTCCTAGGGGATCAGGGAGGAAGGATCAAGTTAAAAAAACAAGTAAACAAACCCCTTCAGTGAACCTGAAAGAAACAATAAGAACTGAAACTATTCAACAATCATTTTGTGAATGTGACTTCCAAATCCAAGTCTAAAAAACACTGGTGGAAATGTATTAGAGCTTCTTGATGTTCTCTTGTTTCAGATTAGATTGTCATTTTATTATGAACCTTTGTGTCTATAATACAAATTATTGTGCTAAATTTCTATTTAGCAAATTACCAGGGGCGGGGACCCAAAGCACTGTTTGAAGTTTGTTTTATCACCTGTTTGCCTGCACAAACCCTCAGAGCCTACCTCCCTCTCACCAAACTCCCTTCTGTTGCCTCCTACACTTCAGTGTTACTAGAACCCAAAAGAGTTAGCTGAGACTTGTCAGGGAGCATTCACCACTGGATTTTTTTTTTTCTTTCTGTACATGCCTTGGCGAAATAAGGTCCTAATTAGGACTTGGATCACTGATTGTTTTTCAGATGGTGAAAAGGCCGATATATCTGCCAATGTCTATCCAGACATAAACATCATCACTGGAGCCCTTAAACTGTATTTCAGAGACTTACCCATCCCTGTCATCACATATGATACCTACTCCAAATTTATAGATGCAGCAAGTAAGTACTTCAAATTAACTTTTTATTTTTAAGAAATTTTTAAGTACAATGCTTTTGACCTTCAGAAAATTAAAACTCAGAACTGTTTAAATTATTGCATTTGTACCTGTCTTGTCAAGTGAGGGCACAACGGTAAATAGATGACCAGGCATAGTTCAACAGCTGACTTGAACCAGTTCTAAGAACTCTGTGGACTGACGTATGTGTCAGGCAGTTCTGTCCGCATCGTTCCTTGTATGCTGGGAACCAACACAGTCAGGCCTATTCCGTGTTGAAAGCATGAATATTTCTGTCGCAGAAAAAAAAAAAATCTTCAGTGAGGACTGACTAGATCATGGGGATCCAATCTTTTGTCTTCCCTGGGCCACATTGGAAGAAGAATAATTGTCTTGGGCCACACGTAAAATATACTAACATTAATGATAGCTTTAATGATAATTTTAAATAATTTTTAAATAAATTATTTTAAAATCTTATAATGTTTTAAGGTTTACAAATTTGTGCTGGGCCATATTCAAAGCTGTCCTGGGCATGTGCGGCCCACAGGCTGCGGGTTGGACAAGCTTGGTCTAGATTAACTACTTTTATCTGTTAGGCAGAATTTCATTCCTAATCAGTTAAAGTCACAACCAAGTTTTGTCTATTGATGCTGTTCAAAATGGACAGAAGGCCAGAGTATACTGTGTCAAGCAGTATACTAGAATGTCTCACCAGTGCCTTCTAGTTTAATTCCCTCATTTACCCCATGTGGCAAATCTTATAATCCCATTTTACAGAGAAGAAAAGCAAGGCTTGGAGAGCTGAGCTCATGCTTCCAGGAATGGGACATCAGGATTTGCCTTCCATCAGCACAGGGTTGCTCATTCAGTGTTTGGCACTTGGGCCCACTGCTGTAGGAGAGAAAAGAGAGTGAAAAGGGGGCAGGTCTGGAGGAAGGGACTACACTTTGCCCAGGAAGAGGCAAAAGTGACCAAAGGGAGCTTCAGATGCTGAGACACATGACACAGAAGTCAAGCTCACTTTGAGGAAGTTTTTGCTTGTTGTTGTTGTTTTTATTAAAAAAAAAAAAACCTTTAAAAGTTGAAAAGTTTAGGTATGCTGTTAAATATAGTAATGAGATGCCTGATGGGGAGACACAAAGGCAGGCTGGGATAAGTGTGAGATGCACTTTTCAGATGAGCTGAGGCCCTGACCCCGGTAAGACTATTCCCTCCTTCCGGGGCCCTAGTGGTCCTGGCAAAGAAGGTTCTAGCATCCTCTATTCCAGGAGGAATAGCAGGAGGGTTTTCTTTGAGTAGCTGCCAGTACCTATCAGAGACCCAAAAGCCAGAAGCATGTACTCTTCCTCCCATTGTTAATGTGTCCAGTCTCCACTTCCTAACCTGGGCTGTGCACCGGGGTTAAGCATGCCAACACTATAGTGAGAAGTGCCATGAGTGCAGGCTGAGTTGGGTGGCTCATTGCCAATGTCCTTGCCTTGTAAAATGTATTAGGTTGTAGAAGTCTGCCAGAGAAAGACTCATTAGACAACTTCAAGGGAATAGTACTGTATATGGTGCAGTTTAAATTAAAACTTGTGGGAGTGATATTTCTAGCAAATCTACTGTTCAGAAGAAAGCAAAGCACAGTCTGCACATATGCTCCGTGACTGTATGCATTCTGCTGGCTTACGGATTCATGGAGGGCAAGGACAGTGTCCAGCCTCTGGCCACCCAGAGGACATTCAATAAGCATGTGGTGCTCAGCCTCAAACTCTTTCCTGAATGACACAGGACACCAACAAATTGATTAAGTGAAACAGTGCTTGGATTGCATCAATTTAATAGAATCGTTCCCCCATTTCTGGCTAAAACAAAAACTTCTTGTTACTTCTCTAAAAACTTGAATGCCACCCTCTGAACTAATACCCATCATGCATGAACTTCACAGAAATCTCCAATGCAGATGAGAGGCTGGAAGCCATCCATGAAGTGCTGATGCTGCTGCCTCCTGCCCACTATGAAACCCTCCGGTACCTAATGATCCACCTCAAAAAGTAAGCTTATGCCTCATGCACAACGCCTGCTCTGCCCCTAGAGCAATTAATGCATAAGGAAAAGTGGACAGCATTCCTCCCCAGCCCCCTGAGGGGACCGAGCCTCCAGCCCCAGCCATAACTGCTGGAGCTTCACCGTGCCAGGAGCCACGCCAGGCACTTTCAGTGTATCATGCCTATGAAAGGGGCACCATTGCGGTGGCTCACGCCTGTAATCCCAGCACTTTGGGAGGCCGAGGCGGGCGGATCACGAGGTCGGGAGATTGAGACCATCCTGGCTAACACGGTGAAACCCCGTCTCTACTAAAAATACAAAAACTTAGCCGGGCATGGTGGCAGGCGCCTGTAGTCCCAGCTACCCGGGAGGCTGAGGCAGGAGAATGGCGTGAACCCGGGAGGCAGAGCTGGCAGTGAGCCGAGATCATGCCACTGCACTCCAACCTGGGTGACAGAGCGAGACTCCATCTCAAACAAAGAAAACGTTGGGGGGGGGGCACCATTAGGGGCCTCGTGTCACTCGTGAGATTGCTGACACTTGGGGAGGTTACATAGCTGATTTGAAGAGGTAAAGCCAGGATCCCAGGCAGGCTGATGCACAGCCTTTACCTACTCTGCCACTGTGTCTGCATCTTCATCTGACACAAGCCCTGTACTGTGTGTCCTGTTCGTCCCCCTGTTGCTTGCCCCTTTCCAGGCTCCTTAGCCTGCCTGCCTCCTGGGAGAGCACATTTCCAGCCTGATCTCTTATTTTTCTGGATGTGTGAGTTCTATATCATTAAGTAACAAACTTCTCCCAAAACTTAGTGGCTTAAAACAGTAAACATTTATTATCTCATAGTTTCCAAGGGTCAGGAATCCAGGTGTGAATCAGCTGGCTGCCTCCAGTTCAAGGTCTGTAATGAGGCTGCAGTCTTATCTGAAGGCTTGATGCACCTGTAATCCCAGCTACTTGGGAGGCTGAGACAGGAGAATTGCTTGAACCCAGGAGACAAAGGCTACAGTGAGCAAAGATTGCACCACTGCACTCCATCCTGGGCAACAGAATGAGACTCTGTCTCAAGAAAAAAAAAAATTCACTCCTGAAGGCTTGATGGTGGTGGCATCCATCTCCAAGCCCACTCACATGGTTGTTGGCAGGATTCAGTTCCTTAAAGGCTGTTGGACTGAAGGCTTCACTCCCTCACCAACTGTTTGCTGGAGTCAACCCTCAGTTCCTTGCCATGTGCATTTCTCCATAGGCAGTTTAAATTAAAACTTGTGGGAGTGATATTTCTAGCAAATCTACTAGAAGCCAACCGGCTTCTCTCAGAACAAGAAAGCAAGAACACCCAATATGAAAGACAGTCTTTTTGTAACCTAATCTCAGAAGTGACATCCTATTGCTTTTGCCATGTTTTATCTGTTAGAAGCAAATCAAGTCCAGCCCATACTTTAGGGGAAGGGATGCAGGGTGTAAATTACAGGAGGCATATCACTGAGGTCCATCTCAGAGAGTACCTGCGGCACACAGAACTGTCTGTGTGAGTGTGTGGGAGACAGAGATGGAGACATCTGGATGTTTATGGGACACTAGAACCTCTGGTGACACTACTCTCCCTAAACCTTGTCTCTCTCTCTCTCACTGCACATGTGTAATGAGGTTGATAAATTGGTGTTATAACATTGGAAGGATCAGGGCACATCTGTGTTCCTCTGTGTTTTTGAAAGACATTTGGCAGCAGCCCATTCTTTGACAAAATGAACCAAAAATTGTCTACATTGACCAGTTCACAGATCTACTTAGTAAGTGAAAAGAGGCAAACTGAGGACTGTATAAACAGTAGGTATTGAGGTTTTATTTTTCTACCTTTTAAGACATACAATATTGTTGCTCAGATTCAGGGTGACAGGTGATGGTAACATTTAGCTCAGAATATTCCCATTTTGATTAATTTGTTGAATTTAGGAGTACAAGTAATTTTTAGATAATTATGGGTGTCACATCTGGCTTTCAGTCAGCTCTGTAAAATATTTATTGTGATCAATATCCAGTTACAATTTGGAAGGCAAAGTACCATTACCAGAAAAAATGCTGACACCTTTCAGCTGAACCTTAAATGCCAATAATACTGTATCTTTCTCATAGTGGGTTTGCTAGCCATCTTGTTTGGTCAGGCATAGTACCTGACTTAAGAGGAAGCTGTGAGCACTTTGATGGTGAGAAATGTCCTCTTTCCAACCTTGCTCTTAGCTTTGTGGCATGGACATGACACAAACTGGGTTGACCTTAAAATAATACTCAATGGCTAATCCTAATGAGTTATAAGGAAATAGAAAGGGATGGCTTTCTATGCACAACCTAAACACATTTTAATTATATTTTGCTCTTTTTTGGAGAACCCACTCCCTTTTACATCTATTAGGAACATTCTGAAACTTAAATCTGTGAAAACATAACTCTGGGAGATTGTAATTTTATTCCATGAGGAAGATATTAAACCAACTTTGCAGTTTGAATTTTATTCTTAAAGGCTCTGCAGTTCTTATCTGGATGTCAAAATGATGATTCTTAATTTCAACTGCTGTTCAACTGCTGTAGACCTCATCCTGTGGGAACTACAAATAATGTCCAACTGCCTTCCAGTTTGGCCACATTCCAGCCATTCCCCCACCCCATGATAACGGCCTGGTTCTTCCTAAATTCATGACAGCCCATTCTACACATAACCTTTCTCCTCTGGCACCAGTCCTCCCAGCAGACAGGGATCCTGCCCTTCCCTTCCCACTCTCCAGCATACAGACCAGCAGGAAGCCACAAGAGGAAAAAAAGCCTTCCGTATGAGGCCTGTGAAAGGACCATGGGCCAGCCTCAGAATCCGCTGCCCCTACAAACCAGTATTCCTTAAATGATAGTTCCATATTCACTTAATAAGGAGGACTAATTTTCTAATTTAAAAAATTGTGTTCCTGCCAGATTCACATATGTAATTCATTTCCACTGGCAAAGGCAATGTCAACAATATAAAACAAAAAATCGGTCAATTACCCTTCAAAAATACCTTTCTGCCATTCTGATTCCCAATTTTTTCTTGCAATTTCCTGAACCAGAGATGTTCTTGGGACTTACATACATAATCAATACAGAAAATCAATCCTCAAGTCTCCGTAACGTCTCTGTTCTGTATGTTTGTTTTGCAGGGTTACTATGAATGAAAAAGACAATTTCATGAATGCAGAAAATCTGGGGATCGTGTTTGGGCCCACTCTGATGAGGCCCCCTGAGGACAGCACCCTTACCACCCTGCATGATATGCGGTACCAAAAGCTGATTGTGCAGATTTTAATAGAAAACGAAGACGTTTTATTCTAATCCATCAGGGAAATGAGTTGAATGGCCTCAGCCCCATCCAAGTTGACAAAGCTAAAGGAACAAAAACTTTTCTTACCACTTGATTTGTTTTCCAAACAAGTGCTAGAATTTGCTGGACCGCAGAGGATCGCTGAGTGGGGTACTGTGTCTCATAGACATGCGCCACCTCCACGTGAGAACAAGGGTGAAGGTGAGGGAAGCCCCATCGCCTTGGGTCTTTTGCTGTGCCTCCTATGTATGTCTGGTTTGCTGGAAGAGTGATTAATACATCTTTAATTTATTAAAAACAATGTAGACCTTTAAATTTCAGTCTTATTGGTAATAAAAGGGAACTTAATTCATAAAGGTACTTGATAACAGTTATACATTTTCCACTTACAAAAAGAAGACAATTCTGTTCAATGTTAAATGAAACCTATATCATAAAACATATTTCTATTTTAGCCACAAGAATGTTATTTTTAGCAAATAGAACTCAATGCAGTGCATTGGTTATTATCCTGTGTACCTTGTCCCTCATTTTGCTGTGACACCCTGAAAAAGCTGACCACAAATGCAGTATTATCTCGACATACCTCTGTCCTCAGTGCTTTTCAATGAAATTTCACCTGCCCCTTGTGTTCCTGCTTTTGACAGTTTTTGCTCTTAAGCACTGGCATTCTTCTATTGTATGGTATATATTTATAGCAATTGTAGGATGGTCTGAAATGTCCACCAATTTTCTTTTCATACAAATTTTGTGAATTCCCAAAGTATGCTTTGGAATTGGTCATAGTCTTTTCGTATCATGAGTGTGTATCCCAGAAGATACAGAATGCGGTCATTTTACCTGAAATTATTTGAGAACACTGGATGTATCTGGTCTGTGTAAAAAGTTAGCACTTTCCCTCTTTTCTTCCCGGCCAAGCCCTCTGAATTCATCTGTTAATATCAAATTGTATTTTTGCCACTTTTCTGTATTGGTGAAAAGCGAATCTGCAGAATTGTCGATGTTTTTCTTTTTTGTTCTAGAAACCTATTTTTTAAAGTGAGAATAAGGTTGGTTTTTACCAAATATTTGTTCCTCTTTGACAAAAGTAGCTCTGTGTGGATAATTCAATATGATTTTATTACTATAGTTCCATTCTCTTGGTTATATTTATCTTAGCATGAGCCTTTCACACCAAGATTTCTATATTTTGTAACAGGTGAAATATTTAAAACATCAAAAACTGTAAATCTAGATTTTTAAAAAATGCAACCACAATGTCTTTTCCTTTGATTGAGATGATTTGTGTAAACTCACCAATCTTGCTTTGGAGTGAGCAGAAGAGAATGACTGTGTTACGTGGAGCATCACCGTGTGACTGTTGACCTGAACAGTCCCTATGCATAGACCTGAACAGGGCTATGCAGATGGACTCCATTGGCACACGGAGGTCAGAATGGTTTGACCTCTTCCCTGCTATTATCCCTCCTCCCAACTGTACAGCTTTGTTTGTTGTAGTTTATGTACTTCTTGATACTGTCAAAAAATTATCTGGAAATGGTTTTATTTTGTGAAGTGAACAATACTTTGTAATTTATGATAGTGTAAATGGAAGGCAAAGCATCACATGTATTAAATTCTTCTGTCTATTATTCTGGAGTATGTGCAAGAAAGTGGTTTGGAGGGGTGGGGTGGTGGATCGTCAAAACATTGTTTCCAGATAGTTGTTGGCAACAGATTTTCAGTCATCACTGAAACACAATGAGAAAACAGCATCCCATTGAGTCCCCACTCCTTCTGCAAGCTTCCTTCTAGAGAGCCTGCTTCAAGATTAAGGCTCTGAGGCTCCACATTCACTTTCTATAAGCCCCACTGCATGGATGCATCATCATACAGAGCTGAACCGTTTAGGGCAAATCACCCTAGGCCACTTGGAGGGTAGCAGAACAAGAATTTTAAAGTCACAAAGCCCTGAGCTTGATCCCAGATCTGTCCATTTAGTACTACCTGCATATAACCATGGGTAATTTGCGGCCCTGAAAAACTGAGGATGATATTCTGATTGTGACATCTTAAATGAAATTTATGTTCTAGGGTAATTAGTAATAGTTATTTCTCATTATTACCATTTTAGAAGGGGAAAGGATATAACATGGAAGCAGGGATGGAAGAAGCATAAGCAAAGGATTTGTCACAGGTTCAATCCAAGTCCAAATAGCACTAAAGGATATAACAGGGCTCCATAATGGGTAATGAGGTTCGCTTGACTCCTTTTCTCAAATGTGATTTCAACACTTGATCCCCTCTTCCTTTAGTCTGAAGCCAGCTCACCCACACCTGTCTTCCCCACCATCTGGCAGCCTGACGTGGCTCCCCTTACCTGGCTTGAAATTCCTGCTATTGGAATAACTCTGGTAGTTAGACCATCACAAAGGCAGCACTGTTTCCAGAAACCCACTGTTAAATTGTCAACAATTAAGTTGTGGGAAGTAGAACAGGAGCAGTGTTGGTGGGAGAATGCAGTGGTAAGGATGGGAGGAGACCCCTTTTTCTTTCTTCCATTGCCATAAATGGGCATTCCCGATGACCTGATCTCCACAGCTTGGAGGGGCTGCTGCAGATGTCAAGGATAACAGCCTAGAAGGGAAGAGAGAGAGGAAGAGAGAAGGTTAAGGGAAGGACAGTGAAGAAAGCATCAGAAAGAAACATACCATATAGATGAAGGATTGCCTGGGCTGTCCTGGCTCCTATGAAAACCCAACTCAGCTTATACATTCCCAAGTTTATCAATCTCGTGTATAATCAGTCTTTCATTTTAAAAATGTAACATTAACTTTTAACCAGTATTTATCAAGCATTTATTAATGAGCCAGACACTGAATATTTGGAGGCGAGGAAAAGGCTTATCGCACTGGAAGAATTAAACAATAAAGTTAGTCCGGCTAGAGAGAGGAAACTGATCATATTAAAGGTTTTGGACTCCAAGGGGAATGGGTACTACATATTTGTCTCCAGGCAGAGAACGCAGGAGGTGCTAGCCATAAGGGCCATTTCCAAGGTCGGTGTTGTCTTTCTCTCTACCATCCTAAGCTTATTGTTATTTCCCCTTGGGTTTTGGCTCACATAGTTATAAGGAGGCTACAAAGACCACCAAGTCAATGCCTTTCTCTTGTGTGTCCCATTAACAGTGAGGAAAACTTTCCTAGGAGTCCTGTGTATGGTAGACAGCGACACCTGACAGCAATTACTTAAGCATACCCTGAGAATGATGCTGTGTGGCAGACGCACCTGAATGTGTATTTGGACTTCCGAGGAACTGGAAGTGGCAAACCTGGAGATTACTTTCTCATCTATGAGGAACATCTGAGCCCCCGCCCGGTCCTATGGATCAAGACCCTTTGAGTTCAACGAAGGTTGCCAACTGGAGGTTGTTAGGGGAAGGGTGCTAAGTGAAAAAGCTCTATAAACTGCATGCTTTTTACAAGCAGCAGCGGTTCTCCGGCCCAGCCTACCACCGCTAGAACATGTGGTCCTCCTGTCCAGCCTGCTGCCACTGGACCGCTCTGTATATAAGTTTCCTACTAAAAACACTCTGTCTTGTTTACTGGCTCTGGGTCTTTGCTTTGGCCTCTTGAACCTGGTGCCATCCCTACTGAAGTTAATAGGGGTCCTGAATGACATTCCCCAACATACAATCCCTTATATTGGCCAGAATTGCATTGCATGCATGTGACTAAACCAGTCACTAGCAAGGGGAATGAGATCACTAGGATGAGTTTAGAACAGTGGTTCACAACGTGAGATCCCTTGATCAGCAACAGCATGAACTGGGACTTGTTAAAAAGGCAAATTCTCTTGCCTGACTCACTGAATCCAGGGGAAGGATTCTGCGATCTTTTTCTTTTCTTTCTTTCTTTCTTTCTTTTTTTTTTTATTAAACAAGTCCTTCAGGTAATTCCATTGATTGAGCAATCAGGACTTACACCTGACGTGGGGTTGGATCCAACTTACTCAAGGTGTTTGGATACCTGAAATGAACCAGGACTCATTAGCAAAGAAAGGGGCTTTGCAGCACTGTGAAGGTTGTTCAAATTCTCAGAAGTGGTAGAGAACTTTCCCCACCCCTACACTCCTCCCTTCATAACCAAGATCTCCATGGGTCCCACTCCTATAACCATATTATCAACTCCATCTCTAATGTAACACTGTCTAAACTATAAGCTTCATGAGGACTGGAATCCCATCTGCTTTGCTCACCATCCTATCCAACCCTTACCCAGCACTGTGCTAGCACACAGTAGCCAACCCCGAACTTTTATAAATTAATGGCTTGTTCCTTCTACAAACACTGCACTCAAATGTCCCATTTTTGTGTGGTAGTGGAGGGGAGTAATTTGAGAAGCAGATTCTGAAAATGCACACTAACTCTTGTCCGTCATTTGGAGCTGTGGCTAACATCTGAACTCTGGTTATTGAAGCTTTCTCCTTGAACAGGGGCTTTTCCTTAGGAAACAGACCTCCTTAACTCACTCTTCAGCATGTTCTTTCTCCTTTTCCCCAGAAGGAATGATTAAGCTTCAAAATAACTCAGTTTGAAGAATCTGAAGATCTAAGTCACTAGTTCAGTTGCAGGTTACACAGATAATGGTAGATTTGGCTAGAATCTAGTGCAATGTAGACACGAGGAGGTCTGGTGCTGGGTCCAGACAGCCTCCTGTTAAATCGTAGCTCCATCTCTTTCTAATAGTGTGACTTATGGAAAGTTAATTTACTTTTTAAGTCTCAGTTTTCTTGTCATTAAAATGAACTAATACCAGTTCCTATTTCATGGAGGCTTAAGGTACTCTGTGGACAACACTCAGCATATTTGGAGAACAAAGTAGGTAAGCAAATGCTTTTCTAAAATACACAACAGCTTGGGGAAATGTTTGAGAATGCTTAACCATTAGTATCCCTTCTTCACAGTGATAAGGCACCATCACTTATGGCTGTCTAGCAAATGAGAGAGTTTCATGAATGGTAACTATTACTACCCAATGAACTTTGGAAGTGAAGCCACACCTGTCCCATGCAGAGTGATATGGTGGAAAGAGTTGAGACGTTAACCACAGCTCCAAACAATGGACAACAGTTACTGTGCAGAAAGTACATGCTGAAGGGTGAGTTAAGGAGGCCTAGTTCCAAATGTTAATAGCCTTGATCTGTGACTGAGCCAGGTCTTGTGGCTCTAAATCCAGTGTTCCTGTGGATGCATATCAAGTGTTCCTGTGGAGCACTGGATTTAGAGCCACAAGACCTCGCTCAGTCACAGATCAAGACACTGGATTTAGAGACACAAGACCTGGCTCAGTCACAGATCAAGGCCCCACTCACCAACCTCACAGGTCTATCACTGAGGCCAGATGACATGCAGCAGGTATGGAGGCTCCTTCACACACCCTCACACCCCTCGGTACAACCTGTCCCTCATCCTCTGCTCAGGCTCCTCTGCCCAAACATACAAGTCCCTGATGCATCCTCCAAGGCTGCTTCTCACCCTACTTTCTCCCTAGCCAATCACATTCACTCTGGCTTTGAATGCTATCTGTCAACAAATCCAAATTATCCTTAAGATTCAGTTTGCTACCTAATGCCCTGTAACAAATCCCTTCTGCTTAAACCAGCTAGCATGTGATCTATTGCTCATGGCCAAGGTCCCTGATGAACATGCCAATCACTCTGCCATTCAGCTCTTTAAAATCTTCACATCTGTCATACTTGCATGGCATTAAAACAATTTTAAAAATCAGAATAAAGGACTTGCCTATTTATTCTTCCTCATTCCTTGGCACTTTTTATATTCTTACTGTGTATGTTCAATCTATGCCATGTTTTATAGAAATGGTATCATACTCTATATTAACATTCTACAACTTTTTAATTCTCCCTATGTTTTTGAAATGTGTCCATGTTGACACTCATAGACCTACTTCATTCATTTTAGCTGTTCTAAAATATTTTACTAGGTAATTTATCCCTCTGCTACTAGTAGGTATTCAGTTTCCTTCTTTTCTATTGAAAACAGCATTTCCATGAATGTTTTTGTTAAAGTCTGCATGTGCCAGATTGGAATTGCTAGACTGTGAGGGATGCATATCAAGAGCTTTGCTAGATGCTCCCCAAAGTGACTGTGCCAATTTATACTCTCTCTCATCAGCAGTGTTTGAGAGTTCCTGTCTCTTTGTATCCTTATGAACACTTGGCATTACCCGACTTAAATATTTTGCTACTCTGTTGGTATAAAATGACATCTTTTGGTTTTAATTTGCATTTCTTTGCTTACCACTGAAGTTGAGCATCTTTTCTGGTTTAATGGCCACTTAATTGTCTCTTCTATGAACTGGCCATTCATAACTTTTACCATTTCTCTATTGAGTTTTTTCTCTACATCTACTGATTTGTTGGAGTTCTTTATAAATTCCAAGCTGTTTCTTGATCAATCATGTGCATCATATATCTTCTCCCAATATAAAGGATCAATTGTTTTTTATAGTTTATGCTTTATGTTTCTTATCCTGACCCTTAAATCATAAAGGTATTTTTTATATTTTTTGTAAAAATATTCAAATTATGCTTTTCACATTGATGTCTGAAATTTTAGTGCAAGGTAGGAGTCTATTTTTTTTCCATGTGAATACCAACCTATCTTAGTGCAGCTCTGTTCAATAAATTATCTTAGTGCAATTTATGGAACAGAGCTGTGCTATCCAATACTGTAACTACTAGTCACATGTAAGCTTTTGAGCACTTGAAATGTGACTTGTCCAAATCCAGATGTACTGTGTGTATAATACATACTGGATTTCTTTCTTTTTTTTGGGAGGGTGGGGACAGAATTGTGGCTCATGCCTATAATCCCAACACTTTGGAAGGCCAAGGCAGGTGGATCACCTGAGGTCGGGAGTTCGAGACCAGCCTGACCAACATGAGAAATTCTGTCTCTACTAAAAATACAAAATTAGCTAGGTGTGGTGGCACATGCCTGTAATCCCAGCTACTCAGGAGGCTGAGGCAGGAGAATCACTTGAACCTGGGAGGTGGAGGTTGTGGTGAGCCGAGATCGTGTCATTGCACTCCAGCCTGGGCAATAATAAGAGGAATACATGCTGAGACTCGGTACAGAATATGTCAATAATTTAATACTGATTACAAGTTTAAATAATATTCTGGATATTTTGTGTTAAAATATATGACTAAAATTTATTTCACCTGTTTCTTTTTACTTTTTGAAATGTGCTACTGGAAAATTTTAAGTTACAAATGTGTAGAAATACAAATACATTGTATTTCTATTGCACCGCTCTAGAATAGACCATCCTTTCTCCCAAAGGGAGAGGGGTCTCCCAATTTGTCATAATGGAATTTCTTTAATTGCACAGGTCTGTTTCTGGACTCTCTTTTCTGATTTGTTAGTCATTTCATCTAGCTCTGTACCAATGCCACACTGTCTTTTAATTTGTATTACTTTATAATAAGTATTAAGATCTTACTCCCTTTCTTGTTCCTTTTCTTCAAAATTATCTTTGTTCTTACATTTCACTCTCACATATGAATTCTAAGACCAGCTAGTCTAGTCTTTCCTATCATCATATCCGAACAAAACCTACTAGGATTTTGATAAGAATGGCATTTGATTTCTATTTTTAGAAAGAAGAGACATCTCCCTTCATAAATATAATACAGCTCTCCTTTAATTTGGGTATTTGTGCCCTTCAATAAGGTTTTTATAATTTTCTACACAAAGTGTATGCCCATATTTTATAATATTTATTCCTAGATACTTTATAGTTTCTGTTGCTATTGTGAATAGATTGTTTCTCATGTACTTTATAATGGGTTATTACGAATATTAGGAACACTGCTTATTTATGTAAGTCTTATCTCTCAAGCTTGCTGAACTCTATTCGTTCTAAATAATCTTCTTGGGCTTTTTGTATAATCATATTGCCTGCAAATATGGACAACTTTGTCCCTTTCCAATTCTCATACTTGTTAAATATTTTATCTTTTTAACTGACCCATACTAATTGTACATATTTATGGGGTACATAGTGATGTTTCAATACATACAAAATATAGTGATCAACAGACCCACAGCTAGTATCACACTGAATGGGGAAAAACTAAAAGCCTTTCCTCTAAGATCTGGAACACAACAAGGATGCTCACTGTCACCACTGTTATTCAACATAGTACTAGAAGTCCTAGCTAGAGCAATCAAACGAGAAGGAAATAAAGGGCATCCAAATTGCAAAGGAAGATGTCAAATTATCTTTATTTGTTGATGATATGATCTTATATTTGGAAAAACCTAAAGACTCCACAAGAAATCTATTAGAACTGATAAATTCAGTAAAGTTGACAGTAGCTAATATTTGGAAGCAACCTAATTGCCCATCAACAGATGAATTGATAAAGAAAATGTGGTACATGCACACAGTGGAATATTATTCAGCCATAAAAAAGAATGAGATCCAGTCATTTGCAACAACATGGATGGAACTGAAGATCATCGTTTTAAGTAAAATAAGCCAGGGACAGAAAGACAAACCACATGTTCTCACTTTTTTGTGGGATCTAAAAATCAAAACAATTGAACTCATGGACACAGAGAGTAGAAGGATGGTTAGCAGAAGCTGAGAAGGGTACTGGGGGACTGGAGGGGTAGGGATAGTTAATAGGTACCAAAAAAAGAAAGAATGAACAAGACCTGCTATTGGATAGCACAATAGCATGATTATAGTCAATAACTTAATTGTATATTTTTAAATAACTTAGAGAATGTAATTGGATTGTCTGTAACTCAAAGGATAAATACCTGAGAGGATGGATACCCCATTCTCTATGATGTGCTTATTTCACATTGCATGCCTGTATCAAAGTATCTCTTTGCTGTTGAGATGTTAGGGTTTCTTATATATTCTGGATATTAATCCCCTGTTGGATGAATAGTTTACAAATATTTTCTCCCATTTTGTAGGTTGTCTTACACTCTATTGACTGTTTCCTTTGCTGCACAGAAGCTTTTTAATGGACATAATCCCATTTGTTTTTGTTGCCTGTGCTTTTGATGTCTTACTCATAAAATATTTCCCAGAACAATATCCTGAAGCATTTCCCCATGTTTTCGTCTAGTAGTTTTATAGTTTTGGATCTTACATTTAGGTCTTTAATCTAGTTTGAGTTAATTTTGTATATGGCAAGAGGTGGGGGCTCTAGCTTCATTCATCTGTATATGGATATCCAGTTTTACCAGCACCATTTATTGGAGATACTACTCTTCCCTCAAGGAATGTTCTTGGCACCTTTGCCAAAAAATCAGTTTGCTATAGATATGTGCATTAATCTCTGGGTTCTGTATTCTGTTCTGTTGGTCTATGTGTCTTTTATGCCAGCACCATGCTATTTTGATTACTATAGCTTTGTAGTATATTTTTAAGTCTGGTAGTGTGATGTCACCAGCTTTGTTCTTTTTGTTCAGAATTACTTTAGCTATTCCCCAAATAAAAGATCTAGACTAACTGAATGGTTTAAAAACAAGACCCAAATATATGCTACCTATAAGAAATATACCTGTAAAGACACACATAGACTGAAAGTGAAGGGATGGGAAAATATATTATACACAAACAGAAACCAAAAGCAAGCAGGAGTAGCTATACTTAGATAAAATAGACTTTAAGCCAAAAGCTATTTAAAAAGCAAAAACGGACATTATATAATAATAAAGGGATCAATTCAGCAAGAAACATAACAATTGAAAGTATATATACACCCAATACTGGAGCACCCATGCATATAAAGCAAATATTATTAGATCTAAAAGGAGAGAAAGACCCCAATATAATAATAGTTGGGGACTTCAACACCCCACTCTCAGCATTGGACAGATAAGCTAGGCAGAAAATTGGCAAAGAAACATCGGAATTAAACTACACCACAGAACAAATGGACCTAAGAACATTTCATCCAACAGCTACAGAATACACATTCCTTTTATCAGCACATGAAACATTCTGTAGGACTGACCATATGTTAGGACACAAAAGAATTCTCAATAAATTTTTAAAAGTTGAAATCATACCAAATATCTGATGACAACAGAATAAAATTAGAAATCACTAACAAGAGAAACATTTGAAACTATACAAATAAGTGAAAATTAAACATGCTCCTGAGCAACCAATGGGTTAAGAAATTGGGAAGGAAATTTAAAAATTTCTTGAAACAAATAGAAATACAATATATCAAAACCTATGGTACACAGCAAAAGCAGTATTAAGAGGCAAGTTTATAGCAATAAATAACTACATCAAAAAAGTAGAAAGACTTCAAATAAATAATCTAATTACACATCTCAAGGAACTAGAAAAGAACAAAGCAAACCCAAAATTAGTAGAACTAATAATGATCAGAGGAGAAATAAATGGCACTGAGACTAAAAAAATGCAAAAGATCAATGAAACAAAAAGTTGATTTCCTAAAAAGATAAATGAAATCAACAAACTATTAGCTAGACTAACAAAGAAAAAAGAGAGAAGACACAAATAAATGAATCAGAGATGAAAAAGGAGATGTCACAATGGATACCACAGAAATACAAAGCATCATTGCAGATGATTATGAACAACTATATACCAATAAATTTGAAAAGCTAGAAGAATTGGAAAAAATCCTAGACAATACAACCTACAAAGAGTGAACCAAGAAGAAATAGAAAACCTGAACAGACCAATAGCAAGTAATGAGATTGAATCAGTAATAAAAAGTGACTCAACAAATAAAAGCCCAGGACCACATGACTTCACTGCTGAATTCTACCAAGATGTTTAAAAAGAATAAAAAATCTTCTCAAACTGTTCCAAAAAAGTTGAAGAGGAGGGAAGTCTCCCTAACTCATTCTATAAGACCAGCATAACCATGATAACAAAACCAGACAAGGACACAGCAAAAAATTTATAGGCCAATATCCCTGGTGAGCATAGATGCAAAAATCTTCAATGAAATACTAGCAAACAGAATCCAACAACACATCAAAAAGATAATACATCATGATCAAGTGGGATTTATCCTAGGGATGCAAGGATGGTTCAACATACACAAATTAATAAATATGTTACATCACATCAACAGAAAAGACAAAAACCATATGATCATCTCAATAAATGCAGAAAAAGCATCCGATAAAATTCAACATTCCTTCACGATGAAAACTCTCAATAAAAAGGAAGTACTTCAACACAATAAAGGTCATAGATGACAGATTTATAGCTAACAACACACTCAGTGAGGCAAAGTGGAAAGCTTTTTCTCTAAGACCTGGAACAAGACAAGATGCCCACTCTCACCACTCTTATTCAATACAGTACTGGCAGCCCTACCCAGAGCCATGGGCAAGAGAAAGAAAAGGCACACGAACTGGAGTGGAGGAAGTCAAAATGTCTGTGGATGACATGATCTTGTACACTGAAAAACCTAAACACTCTACCAAAAATCTCTTAGAACTGATAAGTAAATTCAGTAATGTTGCAGGATACAAATTAACTTACAAAAATCAGTAGCCTTTCCATACACAAAAGACAAACTAGCTAAAAAAGAAATCAAGAAGAAAATTCTAGTTACGATAGTTACAAAAAAGTAAAATACATAGAAATAAATTTAACCAAGAAGGGAGAAGACCGCTATAAGGAAAGATACAAAACACTGATGAAATAAATCCAAGAGGATACAAACAAATGGAAATACATCTCATGCTCATGAATCAGAATAATTAATATTGTTAAAATGACCACACTGCCCAAAGCAATCTACAGAATGTATGCATTCCCTATCAGAATATCAGTGACATTCTTCAAAGAAATTTTTTAAAAATCCTAAAATTCATATGGAACCAATTCTTATAATTCTTATTTCTTCTCTTCTTAATATAGTGGCTAGGACCACTAGAGATGAAAGCAGTCATCCTCACCTTGTTTGACTTTAATGAGACTATAGCTAAAGTTTCACCATTAAATGTGATGTTTGTTGTAATTTCTACACTAATGATTCTCAAACTTGGTGTATGTCAGAATCACTTCAAGAACTAAAAAGAACACAGATGCCAAGTTTGTTTAAAAAAGGGTCTGGACCTTTGTATTTTTACCAAGCTTCTCAGGTGATTCTGTTACCCATCAAAGAAAGTTCCCTTGTAGTTCTAAAGAAATAATCTTTTTAAAAAAGCACACATGGGTGGTGTTTTATTAAGTGCTTTTTTTCTGAAATCTCTGAAGATGATCTTTAGGTCCTATTTTCTCTTTTACCCTGTTAAGCTGGTATGTTACATAAACAGATTTCTTAATGTTAAGCCACCATTGTGCTCCCAGGAAATTTTTAACCTGGTCATATGTAATATGTTTTTTTTAATATGGTGCTTTAATATAATATCTAGTGTGTTCTTCCTTTCTTTCCCTTCCTATCTTCCTTTCTTTCATTTTTTAGAATTTACATCAAGCTTCAAATGTGAAAGCGGCTTATAACTGTCTTTGAATAGCACCTATTACATTTTTTGTCTCATAAGAGGAGTCGCGTAGCTTTCTCTATTATTGTTCTTTTCTCTGAAAGAGCTTGAATAAAATTAGTAAATTAGTATTAGGTTCAGCTGGAAATGGCAGAAAACCCCAAATTGCAATCAACAAAATGGAAGTTGACATCTCACTCATATCAAATCCAGGTGGGTGGTGTTGGTCTGGCATGGCAGCTGCATACTCATCAGAGACACAGGCTCCTTCTGTCTGCTTGTTTGTTGCCATGGAGATCTCCCACCTGTGGTTCCCTCACACAGCACTGCCTTCTCCTACAGACTTCATGAAACTGTCTTCACAACCCTGGCTTCCAAAAAACATGACCCTTGCCCACCAACCCCAACATCTTTCTCTGCTAGAATTGCTGGACCTAGATTGGGTCCCTTTCACATCTAAGCAATCACCAGATTCCACTCGGCCCACGGTAATGAATACATCTCTACCACACCATTGGTAAAGGGCAGCTCACTCCACTGCAGCCTCTCTGCTCACCTATTAGCCATTGGGTAGCCCTTTACCTTTAACCCTCTGGGCATGAGTCAGGTATCTCTGACTCCTTCCCTTCTCTTGCACACTATATGGAGAGCATCAGCAAAGCTTATTGGCTTTACTTCAGAATATCTTCACAAACTTACCACTTGCCCCATCTCCACTGCCACTACTCTGGTCCAAGTCACCACTGTCTCTCACTGGACATCTGTAACAGCCTCCTAACTCAGCTTCTTGCTTCTGCCCTTGCCTCTCTCCAACCCCACATCCCAACCCTAAGAGTCTATCCCAGCACAGTGAGTAGAGGGATCCTGTTAAAAGCTATGGTAAATGTCACCACTATGCCTAAAACCCTCCACTGGTTTCCCATCTTACTCAGAATAAAAGTCAATGTCTTTACAGTGGATGCCCCAGGCCTATGTACGTGACTTCTTTAGATCTCCATAAATTCCCCCCACCTCCTCTCATACTATTATGGCCTTGGCTCACTGTATTTCAGACTTGGTCAGGCCCTTCTGCTGTTCCTTCAACATGCGAGGCACATTCTAGTCCTAGGGGATTTGGCCGTTGCTCTTCCTTCTGCCTGGAATGCTCTTTCACCATTTATTTGAGTGGCTACTTCTCTTTCCCTCTTCAGGTCTTTGGAACTAAAGCTTGGACACACAGCAACATGCATCACCCACTGCAGGCTAGAACTCACAGCGAGAGGGATCAGCAAAAACAGGGTCTCCTTCTCTGCATACCCAGTAGAGATGCATCCTAGGCAGAGGCCCAGATGGATACACCATTGGAGTTGGCTGCACGACATGGAACTCCCCTGGGTCGCTCTCCTTTTTATAAGGCAAAGATGAGAGTGGCTTTGCAGGAGGAAAGCCTCCTGCAAATTTTATTTGCAGGAAATAAAAATTTTAGACCCAGGCGCCAAGTATTCCAAGCTTGGGTGCCACATGCTTAAGGAAAGTTCTATAAAATGCCAGCCTGCCAAGCACTTGGAATTCTTAGAGGCTCCTGATCCAGTGAGAAGCTGAGTCTAAGCACAGTCCCTCCCAGTATGAGAAAGAGAGGGAGCCCTGGAGTCATCACTAGACAATTCTGTTTATTCCACTGGGGGTTGTCTGTTATTTTTTTTAATTTCTTCTTTTGAAATAATTCAAATTTGGAAAAATAGTCCAGAGTAACCTTCACCCTGCTTCCCCAGTGGTGACATTTTGCATAATTATAGTACATTATCAACACCAGGAAACTGACCAGTTCACAAGACTATAGACCTTACTCAGTTTTCACAAGGCCTTAAACCTATACCCACGTGTTTGTGTGTGTGTGTGTGTGTAGTTTTATGCAATTTCATCAAATGTATAGATTTATTCTTCCACCACCACAATCAAGATATAATCTGTCCAGGCATTCTGGCTCACACCTCCAATCTCAGTGCTTTAGGAGGAGGCGAAGGCAGGAGGATCACTTGAGCCCAGGAGTTAGAGACCAGCCTGGGCAACAGCAAGACCTCATCTCTAAAACAACAAAAAAAAAGTCAGACATGGTAGTGCATACCTGTAGTCCCAGCTACTCAGGGGGCTGAGGTGGGAGGATCACCTGAGTCCAGGAGTTTGATGATGCAGTGAGCTATGATTGCACCACCGCACTCTAGCCTCAATGTGGCATTGATTATCACAGGTGAGTGGATCGCTGGGGTCATGAGCCATGATCCAAGAAGCATGGGGTCACCAAAGGTCAGCCTTAGGGCCATGAGTGTTTCCTCATGGAGCCAACCTAAATCTTGACCAGAGATGGGTTTTCTAGGAGGGATGCTCCTAGGAAATCTGGATCTTATGCATCTAAAATCTATCACCACAACAGCACTCCTTCCTGCTCCCTCTTTGTATTCATATCCACCCACTACTGTGCTCCCCATCCCTGTCCCCTAGCAACCACTAACATCTGTTCTCCAGATCTACAACTTTGTCATTTTGAGAATGTTATATAAACAGATTCAAACACTATGAAACCTCTTGAGATTGGCTCTTTTTCACTCAGCATCATTTTCTGGAGATTCAGTCAAGCTGTGGCTTGCATCTGGAGTTTTTTTCCTTTTTTATTGCTGAGATGTACTTCCCAGGATGGCAATACTACAGTTTGTTTTGTCATCCCTTCACTGAAGGACATCTGGATTGTTTCCAGTTTGGGGATATAATGAATAAAGGGACTATGAACATTCATGTACAGGTTCGTGTGTGCATCTCTGTATCAGTCTGTTCTCATACTGCTATAAAGAAATACTTGAGATTGGGTAATTTATAAAGAAAAAAGGTTTAATTGGCTCACAGTTCCACAAGCTGTACAGAAAGCACGGCTGGGGAAGGCCTCAGGAAACTTACAATCATGGCAGAAGGCAAAGGGGAAACAGGCACGTCTTACTCAGCCAGGGGAGGAGGTGGAGAAAGGAGGAGAGGTGCTACACACTTTTAAAAAGCCAGATCTTTTCCTCCTCCGTTCCAAGATGGCTAAATAGGAACAGCTCTGGACTGCAGCTCCCGACTGCAGCTTCCAGAGTGATCAACACAGAAGATGGTGATTTCTGCATTTCCAACGGAGGCAACTGGTTCTCATTGGGACTGGTTGGACAGTGGGTGCAGCCCACAAAAGGCGAGCCAAAGCAGGGCAGGGCATCACCTCACCCGGGAAACGCAAGGGGTCGGGGGATTTCCCTCTCCTAGCCAAGGGAAGCTGTGACAGACTGTACCTGGAAAATTGGGACATTCCTGCCCAAATACTGCACTTTTCCAACCGTCTTAGCAAATGGCACACCAGGAGATAATATCCTGCGCCTGGCTTGGCAGTTCCCACACCCATGGAGCCTTGCTCACTGCTAGCACAGCAGTCTGAGATCAACGTGCCAGGCAGCACCCTGGCAGGGGGACGGGCATCCACCATTGCTGAGGCTTGAGGAGGTAAACAAAGCAACTGGGGAAGCTCCACCTGGGCGGAGCCCACTGCAGCTCTGCAAGGCCTGCTGCCTCTATAGACCCAACCTCTGGGGGCAGGGCATAGCTGAACAAAAGGCAGCAGAAACTTCTACAGACTTAAACATCTCTGTCTGACAGCTCTGAAGACAGCAGTGGTTCTCCCAGCATGGCATTTGAGCAGACCTGCAGCTGAGGGACCTGACTCTTAGAAAGAAAACAGAAACAGAAAGGAATAGCATTAACATCAACAAAAAGGACATCTACACCAAAACCCCATCTGTAGGTCACCAGCATCAAAAACCAAAGGTAGATAAAACCACCAAGATGGGAGAAATCACAGCAGAAAAGCTGAAAATTCTAAAAACCAGAGTGCCTCTTCTCCAAAGGATCTCAGCTCCTCACCAGCAATGGAACAAAGCTGGACGGAGAGTGACTTTGATGAGCTGACAGAAGTAGGCTTCAGAAGGTCGGTAATAACAAACTTCTCCAAGCCAAAGAAGGATGTTCGAACCCATCGCAAGGAAGCTAAAAACCTTGAAAAAAGATTAGACGAATGGCTACCTAGAATAAACACTGTAGAGAAGACCTTAAATGACCTGATGGAGCTGAAAACCATGGCACAAGAACTACATGACACATGCAGAAAAGCTTCAATAGCCTATTCCATCAAGTGGAAGAAAGGGTATCAGTGACTGAAGATCAAATTAATGAAATAAAGCAAGAGGAGAAGTTTAGTGCAAACAGAGTAAAAAGAAATGAACAAAGCCTCCAAGAAATATGGGACTAGGTGAAAAGACCAAATCTATGTTTGATTGGTGTACCTGAAAGTGATAGGGAGAATGGAGCCAAGTTGGAAAATACTCTTCAGGATATTATCCAGGAGAACTTCCCCAACCTAGCAAGGCAGGCCAACATTCAAACTCAGAAAATACAGAGAACACCACAAAGATATGCCTCGAGAAGAGCAACCTCAATACACATAATCATCAGATTCACCAAGGTTGAAATGAAGGAAAACATGTTAAGGGTAGCCAGAAAGAAAGGTCTCATTACCCACAAACAGAAGCCCATCAGACTAACAGCAGATCTCTCAGCAGAAATTCTACAAGCCAGAAGAGAGTGGGGGCCAATATTCAACATTCTTAAAGAAAAGAATTTTCAACCCAGAATTTCATATCCAGGCAAACTAAGTTTCATTAGTGAAGGAGAAATAAAATCCTTTACAGACAAGCAAATGCTGAGAGATATTGTCACCACCAGGCCTGCCTTACAAGAGCTCCTGAAGGAAGCACTAAACATGGAAAGTAACAATCAGTACCAGCCACTGCAAAAACATGTCACATTGTAAAGACCATCAATGCTAGGAAGAAATTGCATCAACTAATGGGCAAAATAACCAGCTAACATCATAATGACAGGATCAAATTCACACATAACGATATTAACCTTAAATGTAAATGGATTAAATGTCCCAATTAAAAGACACATACTGGCGAATTGGATAAAGAGTCAAGACCCATCAGTGTGCTGTATTGAGGAGACACATCTCACGTGCAGAGACACACATAGGCTCAAAATAAAGGGATGGAAGAAGATCTACCAAGCAAATGGAAAGCAAAAAAGAAGCAGGAGTTGCAATCCTAGTCTCTGACAAAACAGATTTTAAACCAACAAAAATCAAAAGAGACAAAGAAGGCCATTACATAATGGTAAAGGTATCAATTCAACACGAAGAGCTAACTATCCTAAATATATATGCACCCAATACAGGAGCACCCAGATTCATAAAGCAAGTCCTTAGAGATCTACAAAGAGACTTAGACTCCCACACAATAATAATGGGAAACTTTAACACATTGTAAATATTAGACAGATCAATGAGGTTCCAGGACTTGAACTCAGCTCTGTACCAAGTGGACCTAATAGATATTTGCAGAACTCTCCACCCCAAATCAACACAATATACATTCTTCTCAGCACCACATCGCACGTATTCCAAAATTGACCACATAGTTGGAGGTAAAGCACTCCTGAGCAAATGTAAAAGAACAGAAATCATAACAAACTGTCTCTCAGACCACAGTGCAATCAAATTAGAACTCAGGATTAAGAAACTCACTCAAAACCACACAACTACATGGAAACTGAACAACCTGCTCCTGAATGACTACTGGGTAAATAACGAAATGAAGGCAGAAATAAAGATGTTCTTTGAAACCAATGAGAACAAAGATACAACATACCAGAATCTCTGGGACACATTTAAAGCAGTGTGTACAGGGAAATTTATAGCACTAAATGCCCACAACAGAAAGCAGGAAAGATTTAAAACTGACACCCTAACATCACAATTAAAAGAACTAGAGAAGCAAGGGCAAACAAATTCGAAAGCTAGCAGAAGGCAAGAAACTAAGATCAGAGCAGAACCAAAGGAGCTACAGACACAAAAAACCCTTCAAAAAAATCAATGAATCCAGGAGGTGGTTTTTTTAAAAGATCAACAAAATTGATAGACCGCTAGCAAAACTAATAAAGAAGAAAAAAGAGAAGAATCAAATAGACACAATAAAAAAAATGATAAAGGGGATATCACCACTGATCCCACAGAAATACAAACTACCCTCAAATAATACTATAAACACCTCTATGAAATAAACTAGAAAATCTAGAAGAAATGGATAAAGTCCTGGTCACATACACCCTCCAAAAACTAAACCAAGAAGAAGTTGAATCCCTGAATAGACCAATAACAGGTTCTGAAATTGAGGCAATAATTAATAGCCTACCAACCAAAAGAAGTCCAGGACCAGACGGATTCACAGCCGAATTCTACCACAGGTACAAAGAGGAGCTGGTACCATTCCTTCTGAAACTATCCCAATCAACAGAAAAAGAGGGAATCCTCCCTAACTCATTTTATGAGGCCAGCATTGTCCTGATACCAAAGCCTGGCAGAGACACAACAAAAAAGAATTTTAGACCAATATCCCTGATAAACACTGATGCAAAAATCCTCAACAAAATATTGGCAGACTGAATCCAGCAGCACATCAAAAAGCTTATCCACCACGATCAAGTTGGCTATATCCCTGGGATGCAAGGCTGGTTCAACATATGCAAATCAATAAACGTAATCCATCACATAAACAGAACCAATGACAAAAACCACATGATTATCTCAAAAGATGCAGAAAAGGCCTTCAACAAAATTAAACAGCCCTTTATGCTAAAAACTTTCAATAAACTAGGTATTGATGGAACACATCTCAAAATAATAAGAGCTATTTATGACAAACCCACAGCCAATATCATACTGAATGGGCAAAAACTGGAAGTATTCCCTTTGAAAAGTGGCACAAGACAGGGATGCCCTCTCTCACCACTCCTATTCAACATAGTGTTGGAAGTTCTGGCCAGGGCAATCAGGCAAGAGAAAGAAATAAAGGGTATTCAATTAGGAAAAGAGGAAGTCAAATTGTCCCTGTTTGCAGAAGACATGATTGTATATTTAGAAATCCCCATCATCTCAGCCCAAAATCTCCTTAAGCTGATAAGCAACTTCAGCAAAGTCTCGGGATACAAAATCAATGTGCAAAAATCACAAGCATTCCTATACACCAATAACAGACAAACAGCCAAATCATGAGTGAACTCCCATTCACAATTGCTACAAAGAGAAAAAATACCTAGGAATCCAACTTACAAGGGATGTGAAGGACCTCTTCAAGGAGAACTACAAACCACTGCTCAACGAAATAAAAGAGGACACAAACAAATGGAAAAAACTCCATGCTCACGGATAGGAAGAATCAATCTCATGACAATAGCCATACTGCCCAAGGTAATTTATAGATTCAATGCCATCCCCATCAAGCTACCAATGACTTTCTTCACAGAATTGGAAAAAACTAAAGTTCATGTGGAACCAAAAAAGAGCCCGCATTGCCAAGACAATCCTAAGCAACAAGAACAAAGTTGGAGGCATCACGCTACCTGACTTCAAACTATACTACAAGGCTACAGTAACCAAAACAGCATGGTACTGGTACCAAAACAGAGAGATAGACCAATGAAACAGAACAGAGGCCTCAGATATAGCACCACACATCTACAACCATCTGATCTTTGACAAACCTGACAAAAACAAGAAATGGGGAAAGGATTCCCTATTTAACAAATGGTGCTGGGAAAACTGGCTAGCCATATGTAGAAAGCTGAAACTGGATCCCTTCCTTATACCTCATACAAAAATTAATTCAAGATCAATTAAAGACTTAAATGTTAGACCTAAAAACCATAAAAACCCAGAGGAAAACGTAGGCAATACCATTCAGGACATAGGCATGGGCAAGGACTTCATGACTAAAACACCAAAAGCAATGGCAACAAAAGCCAAAATAGATAAATGGGATCTAATTAAACTAAAGAGCTTCTGCTCAGCAAAAGAAACTACCATCAGAGTAAACAGGCAACCTACAGAATAGGAGAAAATTTTTGCAATCTACTCATCTGACAAAGGGCTAATTCCAGAATCTACAAAGAACTCAAACTAATTTACAAGAAAAAAAACAAACAACCCCATCAAAAAGTGAGCAAAGGATATGAACAGACACTTCTCAAAAGAAGACATTTATGCAGCCAACAGACACATGAAAAAATGCTCATCATCACTGGCCATCAGAGAAATGCAAATCAAAACCACAATGAGATACCACCTCACACCAGTTAGAATGGCCATCATTAAAAAGTCAGGAAACAACAGATGCTGGAGAGGATGTGGAGAAATAGGAATGCTTTTTACACTGTTGGTGGGAGTGTAAACTAGTTCAAACATTGTGGAAGACAGTGTGGCGATTCCTCAAGGATCTAGAACTAGAAATACCATTTGACCCAGTGATCCCATTACTGGGTATATACCCAAAGGATTATTAATCATGCTACTATAAAGACACATGCACGTGTATGTTTATTGCAGCACTATTCACAATAGCAAAAACTCGGAACCAACCCAAATGTCCATCAATGATAGGCTGGATTAAGAAAATGTGGCACATATACACCATGGAATACTATGCAGCCATCCATAAAAGAGGATAAGTTCATGTCCTTTGCAGGGACATGGATGAAGCGGGAAATCATGATTCTCAGGAAACTATCACAAGGACAGAAAACCAAACACCGCATGTTCTCACTCACAGGTGGGAACTGAACAAGGAGAACTCTTGGACACAGGGCAGGGAACATCACACACGGGGGCCTGTCATGGGGTCGGAGGCAGGGGGAGAGATAGCATTAGAAGAAATACCTAATGTAAATGATGAGTTAATGGATGCAGTAAACCAACATGGCAGATGTATACCTAAGTAACAAACCTGCACATTGTGCACATGTACCCTGGAACTTAAAGTATATATATACATATATTTTTTAAAAAGCCAGATATTGCGATAACTCACTATCATGAGAACAGTACCAAAGGGGAAATCCACCCCCAGTCTCCAATCTCCTCCCACCAGGCCCCACCTCCAACACTGGGGATTACAATTTAACATGAGATTTTCACGGGGACACGGACACAAACCATATCAATCTCTTTAAGATCAATGCCTGCAAGTGCAGTTGCTGGGTTATATTTGCATGTTCAGTTTAAGAAACAGCCAAATTTTCCAGAGCCAGTGTGCCATTCTACCCTCCCACCAGCAATATGTGAGTGATCAAGCCTCCGCTCACCCTCACCAGCATTCCGTGTTGACACTATTTTTTTTATTGTAGCCATTCTGATCAGAGAATATTGCTATTTCACTGTAGTTCTAATTTTCAGTTCACTACTGATTTAGTGATACAAGAACATCTTTTCATGTGCTTGTCATGTCTTTTTAGTAAAATGTCTGTTCATATCTTTTGCACATTTTATACTTGGATTATTTGTTTTTTCACTGCTGAGTTTTGAGAATTCTTTGTATATTCCGGATAGAAAGCATTTGTCAAACATGAGGTTTGCAAATACTTTCTCCTGGTCAGTAGTCTGTCTTTCCATCTTCTTAGACTCTTTTTCAGACCAAAAGTTTTTTTCTTAATTTTGATGAAGTCCAACTTAGAAATTTTTTCTTTTATGGGTCGCACTTAGTCACGTCTAAGAACTCTGCCCAGCTTTAGGTCCAGAAGAGGTATTTTATTCTCAAAGTTTTTCTGTTATACATTTTATACTTATGTCTATGATCTATTATAAATGTATAAATTAGGCCGGGCGCGGTGGCTCAAGCCTGTAATCCCAGCACTTTGGGAGGCCAAGACGGGCGGATCACGAGGTCAGGAGATGGAGACCATCCTGGCTAACACAGTGAAACCCCGTCTCTACTAAAAAATACAAAAAACTAGCCAGGCGAGGTGGCAGGCGCCTGTGGTCCCAGCTGCTCGGGAGGCTGAGGCAGGAGAATGGCGTGAATCCGGGAGGCGGAGCTTGCAGTGAGCTGAGATCCGGCCACTGCACTCCAGCCTGGGCTACAGAGCGAGACTCCATCTCAAAAAAAAAAAAAAAAAAAATGTATAAATTGATGTTATATTGTATAATGGTTACAGCAAGGCTCATTTTCTGCCTATATGTATCCAATTGTCTCAAGACCATCTGTTGAATCAACTATCCTTCCTTCAATGAAGTACTTTTGCATCTTTGTCAAAAATTAATTGGGCATATTTGTTTTGGTCTGTTTCGGGGTTTTCTTTTTCTGTCCCATTGACTTAAGTGTCCATTCTTTGCTGTCTTAATTACTCTAGTTATATAGTAAGTCTTACCATCAACTAGAGTGACTCCTCCCACTTTATTCTTCTTTTTCAAAATTGTCATAGCTATTACAGTATTTTTTTTTTTTTTTTTTGCTTATCCACATAAATTTTAGAATAAGCTTATCTATATCTACAAAAAAATTGTTGGAATTTTTTTTTATTTTAAAAATCTGTTAAAACTATATTTTAATATAGGTTTAACAGTTTAGGAAGAACTAACCACCTTAGTGAGTCTTTCAATCCATGAACACAGTATATCTCTCCATTTATTTAGATCTTCATTATTGCTTTCATCAGTGTTTTATAATTTGCAGCATAGAAGTTCTTTGCATGTTTTGCTAGATTTATACCTAGCATTTCTCTTTTTTCAGTCAGGGAGTAGAGGGAGTGATTGTATATGGTGTTGTTTTAACTTCTTTTTTCTGCATAATTGTGGATCCACACGATTGTTGCTAGCGCATATAAATTTGAATAATTTTTGTGTGCTGATCTTGGATGGTGCAACTTTGCTGGACTCACATTTTTTTTTTTTTTTGAGACGGAGTCTCGCGCTGTGTCACCCAGGCTGGAGTGCAGTGGCGCGATCTCGGCTCACTGCAAGCTCCGCCTCCCGGGTTCACGCCATTCTCCTGCCTCAGCCTCCGAGTAGCTGGGACTACAGGCGCCCGCCAACACGCCGGGCTAGTTTTTTGTATTTTTAGTAGAGACGGGGTTTCACCATGTTAGCCAGGATGGTCTCGATCTCCTGACCTCGTGATCCACCCGCCTCGGCCTCCCAAAGTGCTGGGATTACAGGCTTGAGCCACCGCGCCCGGCCTTGGACTCACATTTTTATGAGCATTTTTGTGAATTCTTTGGTGTTTTTAATGTAGACAGTCATGTTATCTGCAAACAGGGGGAGTTTATTCTTTTCCAATCTGTGTGTCTTTTATTTCCTTTTCTAGCCTTATTGTAGTGGCTTGAACTTTCAGTTTTATGTTGAATAAGAATGGTAAGACTGAACGTTCTTGACTTGTTCTCATTCTTAGGGGAATGTGCTTAGTATTTCATCATTAAGAACGTTACCTGTAGGTTTTTCATAGATGCTGTTCTCCTTTATTCCTTATTAGCTGAGGATTTTTATTACAAATGCATATTAAAGTTTGTCAAATGCTTTTTCTGCATCAATTGAAATCATGTAATTTTTCTTCTTTAGCTCATTATTTTGGCAAATTACATTGATTTTCAAATATTGAGTCAACCTTGCTTTCCTGGAATAAACCCCACATAGTGTTTGTGTATAATTCCTTTTATATTGCTGGAGTTGACTTGCTAATAGTTTATTGAAACAGTTCCATGTCTAAAAAAATTGGTCTCTAGTTTTTCTTTATCTTTTTTTTTTTTTTTTTTTTTTTTGGCATATCCTTGTCTGGTTTTGGTATTAGGGTGGTGCTGACCAATAAATGATTTGGGAATCATTTCTTCTTCTATTTGTTGAAAGAGGTTGTATAGAATTAGTGTTAATTTTTCTTTAAATGTGCAGTAGAATTCAACAGTAAAACTGAGTCTGATTTCTTTTTGGAAGTTAATTATGGATTTCATTTCTCTAATAGCTATAGGACTATTCAGAGTATATCTTTCATATATGGTGAGTTTCAGAGTTTGTGCTTTCCAAGGAATTGGTCCATCTCATCTAAGTTACAGAATTTATGTAGGTTGAATTGTACATAGTATTCCCTTTTTTATTATCCTTTTAAGAGCCTCAGTATCCGTATACATCCCTTGTTTTATTCCTGATGTTGGTAATTCCTATCTTTTTTATCTTTGCTAGTTCTATAGGTTTACAATTTTATTTATTTTTTATAATTCTGAGCTTTTCATTTAATTGCTTCTACTTTGTTTTCCATTTCACTAATTTCTACTCTAATCTTCGTATTTTCTTTTTAAATCACCCTTTTGTTAAACTGTACTATCCCCCACATATACTCTAATCCCCTGCTTATTTTCCTCCACAGCACTTACTACCTAATAGGTATTTTATTTATTTTTATTTATTATCTGCACCTGCCATGATTCCCCCACAGGAAGGTAAACTCCATGAGGGCAAAGTTTTTGTCTTTTTCATTCATTGATACATCTCAGTGACTGATGCCTACAGGTGCCCAAAAAATAGTTGTTAAATGAATGAAGAAAGTAAAAACAGTGAAACATAAAAATTCTCCTATTACCAATATCTAAAATGTTGAACAAAATATAATTTTAAAACTAATGCACAGTTAATTTCATAAGAAAGAAAGTGAATCCCAGTATCCTAGACAGAAATGAAATCCAGTATGGGAGGTGATTAAGCAGACTCTGCAGGAGCACCCATGGTGGGGCACGGGGCAGTTCTGACCCAATTCACAACTAAGAGCTTAGTTTTTAACAGGATATGAAATTTAGGTCTGTACAAAGTATGAACATGGAACTGAAACCACTGCATAAAGCCAGGATCTTCTACAAGAACCGCCACTTAGGTAAATAAAGACAAGGAAAATGTAGCCCTTTGACAAAAAGAGTACTAATGGATTTTTAAAAAAATTCTTTCTCCATATAAAATCAAACCAAGAACTTATGCAGCTTTGAAGACCTAAATTATACGGCTCATTTTGTAGG